>NC_140583.1:83425034-84694412 GCF_964204655.1 Triturus cristatus
CAATACCAGTGTCCCTTCAACCACAGCAGATCCTGGTCTGCAAGATTTGTCTCACCTACTTTCATAGTCCCACATCATTAGGTAGTTTTTAAACATTTTGTGTTAAGCAGTCATAAGCGCTATCCTTTGTTTAGTTCTTATCCCCTTTCTGCTTTCTCATATTCCCCGGTGATGCCACTGTCGATGGAGGGTCTGGTTCCCTCATATTGTCCACCAAAGCCTCCCATGCTTGTGCTACCTCGAGGGATCTATGGCTTTGTTTGGCCTCTCGAAACAGCAGTCCACTTTCATTTCCTGCCCATCTAGTAAGCTCACTGTGCCAGCCCTCTACTCCGGGCCCTCTATCTGGCTTCTAATTCCGGGTAATTTCCCGCTTTGTTAGTGTAGGCTTAGTGCTGGCTTAGTATATGGTGCTCACTTATGTAAGTCCAGCACACTGCACTAATCCAGACAATCCTTAAGGTGATTTAGTGATCTTAAACAACCTTAGAAAGCTCTCTAAGTGATAGCTGTGGAGAGCAGCCTTCAGGCTTATACGAGAAGGAGTGTAAAGAAGCTTGCTTTGCCAGAACGTAATCTTATTGGTATAGATTAAGTGAAAAAGAACCAAACAGTGTATTTATAACAATATGTATTTATTATAAGACACTCACTAACATATATATATATATAAATCTCCTATCCAGAGATATAGCACAATGCACACAATACTTAGCAAATAAAACAGGTAAGTAGCACAGATACACAGAGTTCGCCAGGGGGAGACCAATCCATATACTAAAATAGTGGGATGCGAATCACGACTCAAGTCAAGACTATACCCAGAAGACATAGAAGTGCATGGGGACCCAAGGCACCACCTGAGATAAGTAACCAGGAACCCCTACGTAGGCCATTTGCAGTGTGGAAACATGACCGCATGCTCAATTCAAGTCAATGGGTAAGCCGCTGATGCAATTTTAAAGAAGAAAGGACCTTCCCAGTGAACCATGAAGAAATCCTATGGAATACAGAAGGTTGGAGAGCCACCCCAGCTGTTGATACCGTAGGAACTGTTGTGTAGTTCTTAGGAGTAATTAAATCCAAATGGTCGCACACTGCTGACCTACCAGCGTGTTACCCCAAAGAACTGTGGTCCCTGTAGTCAGCGTCGGCGGATACACCTATGCTCGTGTCATGAGTGCAAGTGTGAATAGCGTTAGCCATCCCTGGACACGTGTTTCGAGGTAGTTGCCTCTTGTCAGCAGGGAGTAGGAAAGAGTGTAGGGTTGCTGTGTAAGCTGCTAAAATCATTATCAGGTAAAGTACCTCTCGTAGCAACGCAGGTGCGTAACCTGAGTCCGTCGACTCCCCGGCTCGAAGAGCCACTAAATAATTAAATCCAAATGGTCGCACACTGCTGACCTACCAGCGTGTTACCCCAAAGAACTGTGGTCCCTGTAGTCAGCGTCGGCGGATACACCTATGCTCGTGTCATGAGTGCAAGTGTGAATAGCGTTAGCCATCCCTGGACACGTGTTTCGAGGTAGTTGCCTCTCGTCAGCAGGGAGTAGGAAAGAGTGTAGGGTTGCTGTGTAAGCTGCTAAAATCATTATCAGGTAAAGTACCTCTCGTAGCAACGCAGGTGCGTAACCTGAGTCCGTCGACTCCCCGGCTCGAAGAGCCACTAAATATTTAAATCCAAATGGTCGCACACTGCTGACCTACCAGCGTGTTACCCCAAAGAACTGTGGTCCCTGTAGTCAGCGTCGGCGGATACACCTATGCTCGTGTCATGAGTGCAAGTGTGAATAGCGTTAGCCATCCCTGGACACGTGTTTCGAGGTAGTTGCCTCTCGTCAGCAGGGAGTAGGAAAGAGTGTAGGGTTGCTGTGTAAGCTGCTAAAATCATTATCAGGTAAAGTACCTCTCGTAGCAACGCCGGTGCGCAACCTGAGTCCGTCGACTCCCCTGCTCGAAGAGCCACTAAATAATTAAATCCAAATGGTCGCACACTGCTGACCTACCAGCGTGTTACCCCAAAGAACTGTGGTCCCTGTAGTCAGCGTCGGCGGATACACCTATGCTCGTGTCATGAGTGCAAGTGTGAATAGCGTTAGCCATCCCTGGACACGTGTTTCGAGGTAGTTGCCTCTCGTCAGCAGGGAGTAGGAAAGAGTGTAGGGTTGCTGTGTAAGCTGCTAAAATCATTATCAGGTAAAGTACCTCTCGTAGCAACACAGGTGCGTAACCTGAGTCCGTCGACTCCCCGGCTCGAAGAGCCACTAAATAATTAAATCCAAATGGTCGCACACTGCTGACCTACCAGCGTGTTACCCCAAAGAACTGTGGTCCCTGTAGTCAGCGTCGGCGGATACACCTATGCTCGTGTCATGAGTGCAAGTGTGAATAGCGTTAGCCATCCCTGGACACGTGTTTCGAGGTAGTTGCCTCTCGTCAGCAGGGAGTAGGAAAGAGTGTAGGGTTGCTGTGTAAGCTGCTAAAATCATTATCATTTTAGTTCTTAGGAGTCCCCTGGACCTGCACATTTTGGATGACCTAAACTGAGGGCTTGGTGTCCCAATCGCTTTGGGACACCCCCCACAGAATATCTCAGCCCTTAGACCAGCTAGCTCTACAGTGTCACTTCCAACCCCCTGTATCTTACAGTGGTGTAGGTAGTTTCTGTCAATCACTGAGCAGGACAACTCTGATTCCTCAGGGATCGTGCAAAACAGTACAGTACTTTTTGCTCAGTCACTTGTGCCTACTTATTCTCAGAAAATACACAGAATGGCGATTAAGATGTTTCAATAATTATTTATTGGTTCATCGTCTGTCTTGGTAAAACATATTTGCAGCGATAATAAGGAGACAGAAGCATATGAAAGAAATAGTACTAATATGGTAAATAGTTGATACATTTCTACCATAGCGCTAATAATATGAACATAAGCAGTTCAGATAAAAACAGTAGCATTTGCATACTCCTAAAATGTGAGCCATAAGTATTTTGCTTAATTTTACCTAGCCAAGATATGCAGGTGTAGCCTGTATATGTATCCAATAATCCCCTAGGGAAGAACCATCCCCCTCACCTGATGGTAAAAAATGAAGGACCCCGTCTCTGCTTCGAGGAAGACACCACGCAAGGGATGTCAGACTGCTGCGTGCCGAAGATTCAGCATGCAGGACCCCGTGTCAGCTTGAAAGGAATTCTGCTCTAATTTGCAGTGGGGAATAAGGGTCTTATACACTAGAGTTGTAACTCCAGGGTTTCTTCTAGAATCAATATGTTTTGAAAACAGTCACAACTGTTTTGAAACTATCATAAATATTTTTCCAAACAAATGCGATTATGCACAGCTGGCTGTTGGCCACGGATAAAAAAAGTGGTGACTCTGATACAGAATAATTATGCATTGCCTGAGGGCATGTTTATGTACGTCAGTTACAGGGATTATGATAGAATACTAAGAGCCTGGTGTCGAAGAGACAGGTGCAAGCTACTAGGTAAAAGGTCACTTGTTTCAGAACCGTTACAGCGGTGTGGACAACGTACATAAAAAGGAGTATACATGACCGGACTACCCTAAAATACATGAAACCCACTCCTCATCAAAAGGTCAACAGGGTCAGCTAAATGATAATAAAACAAAAGCCATAAAAAACATAAAAATTGTTTATAACTGGGATCCTAAAAAGCAATTCTTAAAAAAGCTGCAAAAAAATGTCCATAAGAAAAACTATTTTCTCTAAAATGCTTTCAAAAGGTCCTAAATACTGATATATATTGTTATTATTATACTGAGCACCTTAAAAGCCAGTTAGTGCAGAGAACCAAAAATAAAACAAAGCCAGTTTCGACCTTCAATTTGGTAAATGTTTAAAAGTTGCCAAATAGTTCCCAGCACAGGAGAGGCCAGATTGTTTGTGAATCCTGTGCTGAAGACTCAACATCTCTGAACATCGTATAAAAGGTGGAAATCCCTCCAGAACTTCCAAAATCATGTCGAGTGAGCGAAGATGGTCATCTCTGGTACCCACAGCAGCCGCAGGGGTAGAATTAGATGCCTGCATGCCTGGAACCAATACCAGTACCCCTGGAGCTAGCTGATTTCCCTTCCAACAGGAGTGCAAGCATCCCTTAGAGGTTCTAGAAATGCCGTCAGCAACATGGGAATACGCTGTAGACAACTGTACACGTGGGCCTGCTAGGGCTCCAGGAGCACTTCTATGTCTGGCAGCGTAACCAATGGAAGTATCAGACACAGGTCCAACATGCAGCCAAATTGTCAGAAGAGGCAACGTAACACAGTCAGGACACACACTAGCCAGACTGGTCTAAAATACCGCAATCAATGCTCACTCAACTCTTGAAGCCAAGGCATACCCAGTTAGAACACCATACACTCATGACAACATCATTTCAGCAGTGTTCTCTCCATGTCTTGAGGGATTGAGACGTCCCTTGCAAATCAATAGGATTAAAATCAGAAGGCCTGCTACTGTTGGCATGACCAAAGGAAGCCCCCCAAAAACGCTTCCAAGTACGGAGTGTATGAAAGTTGGAATTACTCCGAAAACGGTCTGAAAGGTGGTTAAGAGACCTGATCCAAGATGCTTAAATAGGTGTATGATTCCACTCGTATCAGACATGTTAAAGATACGATGAACCATTTTCCGAAATGGATCGAGAAGTTCATACGGACCAGGGCCTGTATCTCTGCTGAAGACCTTGCAACCTGGAGATCAAAAGTCTCTCGGGGTGAAGTCGAGCCACATTTTGTTGAAACAACATGGCTTTCAGTCTGCTCAGCGAATCAAAACTTATACTGGAAACATTCAATGAAGGCCACAGTGGTGCCTCCCTAACTGTGCAAGTCACGGGAAACAATACTTGCTTACAACAAACAACCCTGAAATTTATTGTGACTAGATATGCAATGCCTTGTTCCATCCCCCAACAGCCTTGATCATTCAGCATCAAATAACTCCCATTCGAGAGCAACTCAAAAACTGGATGACCCACTTCAGCTGGGGAGCCTTTCAAGTATCAAGATAAGTTTGCTTTTGATGCATTACACGCTCCATGACGCGAATCCTCTTTGCATACTAAAGACCCACTTAAACCCTCTCACTGTCTGTACCACTTAAGAAAACCTCAGTGTCCTTACTTCTGAACCTATATCTATACGGTAACTCCTAGATTTCCTGTATGCACCCTTCACCCAACGCTTCATACCTGCCTGCTTGGATGTTTCTAAGGCAGTATTGGAGCTGGAATGTTGTGATTGGCAGTGTGAAATAGCCATGAATTAACCATTACATAGACGGTGACTCTGCTACTGTAAAAGGTAACTTCTCTAATTTTTAAATGAGCAGCATGGTGTACTTTGCATCTCTGCGTGCCATGGTCAATTGTCTGTCGGTCAGATTATAAGCCAAAAACAAATTTGTGCTGTTAATGTAACTCCATGGCACGTGGCCAGAAGGCATTGATTGTAGCATCCAGCTTAAAAGCAAAATGGAGCGCAATTGAGATTGCCCATGTTAGGAGATAAAAGGTGCTGAACATATGAGCTTGGTGTTTGTCAGCATCATTTTCTTTGTGCTTGCATTTGTCTGTACTAACTTATAGTAATGAGACATTGGGTCTGATGCATTGAACCCGAAAACGTATGCAAATTTCTGTGAGAATGTGGCAGAACTACCTTCTGGTGGTGACAGGCAATATTACCATTGATGGTAAGTATTAACAGTGCATGGGACACTAGCACTGTGCAAAAAGTGATGACCATAATGCTGTTAACAATACATACTGTCGAAGTTAGGTGTATCTTCGTATAATTCCCTGTAAGAAAATGCAGCAGATTGTTCTCAATCTGAGAGCATAGTATTTCCAGTCTCAATTTCCCAATCATCAGAGAGTGTGCTCGGGGTAATGAAATAATTCAACGAAATTTAAAATACATGTGGAATTTTTAAGTGTTCAGTAGGACTAAATACATCATATAAAACTCTATATCAAACTATTACATTCGGTACTGGACCTGCTGTAATGTTCAATAGGGACAGGTCTCTCTGTTCATGGTGTGATGATGTATGCAGTTTCAAGACCAGGTTCACAGGTTGTAATGCAGATCATTGTGAGAGGTAATGTCAGTAGTAGGAAAAAGACAGTTACTATACCAATCAAAATGAACAGGAACAGGATCCCAAATGCAAACCAAAGATGCAACCAAGGGGACACAAAGTAAGTCCTTTTCAGCCAGAGATAGATTTGTCGAAATTTCTCTTTTTTGAAAATGGGTTTGTAGAGCTGGCAGTTGGGCAGAATTGCAATTTGTGTTTCAGTTGTATTTGTATGCTGCTATGTTTCAACAGGTGTAATTCGTACTGTGTTATTTGCTACTCCTGCATCTTGTGCAGAGGAGTCTTGAAACATTGTTAGTCTTTCCATCTGAACTTCCTGTATAGTAGCGAGAGGAGATCCGCGGCTACTCAACATTCCACGTTGCCTGCTGTTAAGAATCGGTCACATGGGGCATATCTACAAGGCGGCGATATAAAATTATCACCGCTTTTGCGGCCGTTTTCGGCCGAAAAGCGGCGATAATTTTATCGCTATATCAGCAAGGTCACGCTATCGCGTGAAACCTTGCCTTAGCGCCTGAATTCCTAACGCCCATTTCTGCATCTCTAATGAGATGCAAAGTGGGCGTTCCTCCCCAGGATAAAGGGAGAAATGTCGCTAAGCGTAATTTCTCCTATTATCAAACCTCACGCAAAGCAGCATAGCGACAGGAAAAGTAGCGATAACCGATGTTATCGCTACTTTCCTTATGCCTGCTTTGAAACTGACTTAGCCATGATATCCTATGGAAGGTGGATATCATGGCTAAGTATGTGAGGCTCTATCAGCAAGCTATTGCCTAACATCGTGGGATTATCGCTGCGTTTCCAGCGATAATCTCACGTTTGGCAGTTCGCGCTAGGATTTTTATCGCTTTTGAGATAAGCGTTGCTAATAGCACGCTATCTCAGTGATAAAAATCCATGCTAGCCGGCGATAATTATCCTAGCGCTAAGTGCGCTTAGCGATAATTATCGCCGGTTGTTGCTGATATGCCCCATAGTTTGGTATGATCAGCTCAATGGAGATGAATCTTTTTTCTTTTTTGCCAGCAAGAGGCAGAAGAAGTACTGTTCTTGTTCCTTAAACCACGAGGATAGGTACAAGTGTTCTGTTGGATGGCCAAAACTCCTTCTTCTCCACGATCTTTTCTCTGACCAGGTCCCCAATCTTTGGGACCCCGGCAGGTCTTGCTGGAACCGGCTTCACTTCTCCAGTGGTGGTGCGTTTTAATTGGACTTTGCTTTGTAATGCCTAGAATTCACTGAGTTCTTGTAAAACAACCAAACGATCATTCAATTCAAATGGTTTTACATCTGCCACTGTGCTGGTACCATCGAGGTCAGGTACCCACATTCGTGTCCCAAACAGAATCTCATAATGGGTATGTCCTTCCAAGAAACTTCTTGGCATGTTATTTAGTTCCCTCTGGACCCCAAATAGGTGATTGACCCAAGTACCACCCAAGCCTTATACCCTTGCTGTTAAGGATTGCTTTAGGTCCCGGTTTTTCCTCTCCACCACCGAACTTCCCTCGGGATGGTAGGGGGAGGAGTACTACAAGGCCACGCCTATATTTTCAATGGTTACTTTATAAGCCTGTGAGCTAAATGCAGGGCCACGGTCGGAATGTAATGTGACAATTGTGTATATCCTGAGGTAGACGCACAAATCCTTTATAACAGTTCAAGCGTAAGCCGTGCGCTATGGCCAAACCCATAGAAATCTAGACCATGAATCTACAGCCACGCAGATGTACTTGTAATCCCCATCTGAATTTAGGGGGCCGCAGTGATCCAAATAGTCACATGCAAGAGGTCTGTCTGAAATGAGCAATGGTGTTTGTGGGGGCCGTGCTATGGTGGAATATTTCATCGGCTGGCAGATGTCGCACTTTAGGATGTAACCCTTGGTTTGTTTAGACAAACCTGGCCAACAGAATCGCCGCTTCAGTAATGAAATTGTAGAAGTGACTCCAGCGTGTGCTGATCCCAGACCCTTGTGTGCAGCAAGTATTAAACATAATCTGCGATCCATGTTTGGTATAACTCTATCCCCCACTTCTGGAATTTGAGCATACGTTGTGTATTGTGCATCTAACTTATAGGTATATTTTAGTGTAAAGCCCTTTGGTACAGCAGAGCTGTTTTTCGAGACGTTGACAGCTATCAGTATGTCTCTGTCTATACTCGTGCTCGAACGAGGGATGGCAGCAACAGCAGCAGTTCGAACTGTCGCCTTGGCTGTTTCATCAGACAGTGAATTCCCTTCAACGTGTACACCAGCACGCTGATGGTTTCAGCTTTGCCACTTGTTCCCATTACAATTTATGCTTAATTGTCCTACCCTTGGAATCTCTAAACCCATTCTGACCCCAGTAATGAATATATTCATTATAGGACTGCACACAGTAAAACGGATCACACACTATTAGTGTGGGGAATTTCCGATCCGTATACTGTAGTGCCAGAATCAGGGCTTTTAGTTCTGCCAGCTGCGCGGTACAATCTCCTAGAGATTGCGTAGTTGTATTGCTGGGATGGAATTTACCGTCCAGCATACGACTCCTCACTATAGCACACGTTGTGCTATACTGCTATTTATTTCCAAAGGGAGGCTGAGCAGAACCATCAGTGTAAATTATGTAGTCATATTTTCCTAGAGGCAAGATTTCATTCGGGAGAGGGGTTTCTTGTTTGTACTGCAGGAAAGCTTGTGTTTACAATGTAGAATCATATTTATCATCTACATCTTTTGCAGTGAGAGAATTAGCACATTGTATCCATTGTGGATGCAGTGCTTTTGCATTTGGAATGTTGCCTATGGTAACAGGTCCTAAAGGCGGTACTAAGGTTCCAATGATTTTGCGTTTCCCCTGTGCTAGTGCTCTTTCTCTCAGTACAGCAGTCTGTACTGCTATCAGTATTTTTTCTGTGGCATCAAATCGCATTTCAGCATTTGTGTATAAATGTGATATGTATGCAATTGGGACTGTCTCACCTTCCTTGAAAGTGATGTATGTATATCCTGTTAAACCCAGGATCACCCGGATCACCAAGTTGGTAGAATTCACACGTGTGTGCAAATGTTTAGATGCTATCATGTCAGCCTGAACTGAAGGTAGTATATCTGTATGTTCCCGTGTCCGCTGATGTGCTATGAAATCAGGTCTGATTAAGTCACAGAAAGCTTTTACCTTGTCTGCATAATGCAGAATGTATGTTCTGCCAACATTTTGAAATCCTAAAATGGACTGCAAACCCGTTAGATTCTTTAGAGGTTGGAGCAGCGCACACTTTTCAAAAAAGTTGTCTACCAGGCTCTTACCTTCACTTGCTAGCTCATATCCCAAAAATAGGAGATTGAGATGGGCAATTTTTGCTTTTTTGAAAAAATTGGCGAATCCCATAATTATGTTGTTTACCCTGCTCATGTGTTCAAGTAATTCATCGTCCGTCAGATAGATGTTATCTACATAGGACACTGCCTCCTCGTCGCATGTTTGTAATATTTCTGAAACTCTTGCCCTGGGCTGTTCTTATACCCCTGGGGCAAACAAAAAAAAATTCGCTGACTGCCAAGGGCAGAAAATGCTGTCAAATATCTGCTTTCTGGAGCTATATTTTGGCAAGGAATCCATTTGAGGCATCTAATGTATTTCTTCCGTTCAATGTTATTCATTATTGCGGCACTGTGTTCGTTCTCTACTGCAAATGTTTGTGTGCATGTGTTTAAATGTCTGTAATCTAAATTAGACAATATGAGTTGTCGGGTTTCATTATGGGAAACAAAGGATTGTTCATCGGGGAGGTGCAAGTCTCAATCTCAATCACACCTTGGTATTCAAGTTGGTCTATGATTTCTTTGACCTATCATTTTGCATCATTTTTAATAGGGTTCTGTCTCTGTGGATTCGGAGTAGATTTTAATGGGATTTCATGGTGGGTAGACTCCAAGCCCCACCCGACATGGTTTCGGTATTATGCCAGAGCTAGCGCTAGCGCCCACTCCTGTGCGTATGAATGTTTTAAAGATTCTGCAACAAGATCGGAGAAAGCAGGGAAAATGACTCTTTTTCCTTTTGGGCAATCCATCACAAACTCAGGTGGCAAATCTTTTTCTGCTAACAGGATTTCATATCCATAAGTTAAGTTCTCCCAAAAGAGACTTTTCTTGAGATGTCCCCCTCTATTTGGAGTATAATTTCAATGTGGAACACTAACTCTTGTATCAGGTGTTTCCACCGTGATCTGCTCATTCAATACTGCTGTCACCAGAAAATCCTTCAGGATCTGGTGAGCCATTGTTACTTTTGCCGCACTGTCTAGCACCATCAGAGCCCATTCCCCATTCAGAACCTAAGTCCTCAGTAACCTGGTCATGTCTCATTTTTAAGCCAGCTACTTTCTTCTTTTTGAATTGAAGTTTTGTTTTAGGTTGTTCTTCCTGTTTGATAATATAATCTGAAGTACAATGTGTTTTCGTTTTTGTCTTTGGTTGATCTTCAGTCTTTTGTTCTGATCGCCCGTCCCTCTTCAAGTTTTTTGATAAACCCTGAAAGGAACGAAAGGAACGTGTATCAGTGTCCTGATACCTATCAGGTTTCCTAATGTTATCACGATTCCTAAGGTTATACCTCTTTTCAGAGGACTCTCTTTTGGGGAGACCCACCCCTTTATCGTGAATTCTTTTCTGTATTGTTATTTTTGGATTGTTTGTTATCCCACTTATTTTTAGAAGAAACAGGTGTTTGCCTTGAGTTGTCCTTTTCGGCACTACACACCATTTGTGATTTCCCTGCTTTGGTTCCCACATTATCTCTACCAAATGCAGCATAGAGATCTTCGATAACTTGTGGTAATTCTAGCTCTTTCTTTATAGATGCTATTTCCGTTAATCAGCTGTATATCACCACTACTGCTGCCTCCATCTTTATGTTGCTCAGCATGATTGCAGATATTTGGGCAAAGTTACCCATCAGTTTCATTCCCAAGTCCTGGGCAGGTCCTGCCCCTTACTCATTCTGTATCTTTTTCAATACCTCTGAAATGACTACTATGGAAGGGGTACCATGTATTCTGATGTAAATGGCATCAAAGATGGTTTCCCAAGTAGTACAATCCTCAATGGCGGAAACCAACCCCATTGGCAAGCAAATGGTTAGCATTCTATGTTTTTCCTGCGGACCTGTATGGGGAAATACTGTTCCAGCTGTGCTATTTTTTGTGCTCCCGTTTGGAAGGTATTGCCACTATTACTGATTTCAGTGTCTGTGGGTTAATTGTTAGTATTGCTTGATGTGGACCAGCTAGAGCATTTCTTGCAAGTTGGACTGTCAATGTTCGCATGACGAACTGGACAACGTGTCTGTATGTGTGGAACAATTTAGTCTGTGGATCTGTAGGTGGGAACTGAACCCAAGAATAGAATACCTCTGATCCGAACACCTTATGTGCTTCAATCACGAAGGTAACACGGCCACCAGTTGCGGGTACTAGCAATTTTATAGTTACTGCATATCTGCAATACTTTGTGAAGTTAAGAGCGTTTGCAAATTCTTCTTCCCCCGAACTACTTGCAGGGTCAGTCATTTTTTAAAAGAGAAAGAAAAGTTAACAGCTAGAGTTTTGCACAATGTGGAGAACCTTTTATCCTTATAAGCTTGTTTAAACCTTCAGACAATATACAGGGTATATCTGCTCAGCTGAGGCAATTTTCCCTTCCCACTCCAGACGTCTCTGAAAAGTGTGAGTAGGGCTTTCTAAGAAAGCACGACTGAACTACTCACATTTTCACTGTTAATATAAGAACCAAACCAATGTTGGCGGTGCTATGTCATGTAGTTCCTAGGAATGCCCAGGATCTACGCTTTTTGGATGACCTAAACTGAGGGCTTGGTGTCCCAACCACTTCCTGATACTCCCACAGGATATGTCAGCCGTTCAGCTAGCTCTACATTGCCAATACCACTTACAGTGTTGTAGGTAGTTTCTGGCAACCACTGATCGTGGAAAACAGTACAGTACTTTTCTCTTAGTCACCCTTGCTTACTTATTGTCAGAAAATACACAGGATGTGGATTAGGATGTTTCAAAAGGATTTATTAGTCCATCGCCAGTCTTGTCTAAAACATATTTGCTGCGATAATCAGGAGATAGGAGCATATGAGAGAAATAGCAAGTAATAATATGGTAAACAGTAGACATATTTCTACCATAGTGCTAATAAGATGTACATAAGCAGTTCAGATAAAAAACAGTAGCATTTGCATATTCCTAAAATGCACGCCCTAAGTGTTTTGCCTAAATGTACCTAGCTTAGATATTTAGGCGCAGCCTGTATATGTGTATATAGCCAAGAATTCCCTAGGGAAGAACCATCCCCCCTCACCTGATGGTAAAGAATGAAGGACCCCCGTCTCAGCTTCGAAGATGACACCCCACATGGCATGTCAGACCCCTGCATGTCAAAGATTCAGCATGCAGGACCCTGTGCCAGCTAGGAAGGAATTATCCTCTAATTTTCACGGGGGGATAAGCGTCTTTTATACTGGAGTGGTCACTCAAGGGTTTCTTCTAGAATCTAAATGTTTTGAAAACAGTTGCAAATGTTTTGAAAACAATCATAGATGTTTTTTCCAAATAAATGCAAACCTGCACAGCTGGCTGTTGACCAAGGATGAAAATAGTGGTGACCCTTATACAGAATAATTAAGCGTTGCCTGAGGGCATGTTTATGTATGTCAGGTACAGGGAATATGATAGAATACTAAGAGCCTGGTGTCGTAGAGACAGGAGCAAGCTGCTAGGTAAAAGGTCACCTGTTTGAGAACAGTTATAGTCATGTGGATGGGACAATGTATGTACAAAGGGGTATACATGACAGGACTAGCTTAAAAGACATGACAGAACCAGAATACCTGCACCAGGGAAGCCAGGTGCATAGGTGAAAATTTGCATCAGAAACCATTCTCGGACTCAATGGAGGATTTCAGGAAGATGCTGTTAGTGAAGAAGTTGAAAGTGTCCGGTGGAACCCAAAGGTGGATTCACAATGAGAAGTACCTGCAAGCAGAGGGGACAGAGTCTATGCAACTCAGGAGTGACCAGGAGGCACGGAAGACGAATGCCAACCAATGTGTGGTGTAGCAGGAGAATTGAAGATGACCTTGGAGCTGCAGCTGTGTGGATCAGGCGATGTTGTGGAAGACCAGGAGCTGGTCACAAGCTGTTCCACATCAGATGTCGAGAGTTGAGGGTTCGTTGTCTGCCGGCAGCACCAACAAGCCTTGACAACTGCAAATAATGTGACGAGTGAAAAAGGTGCAGTGTCGGGACCAACAAGGTCCAAGTGTCTGATCACAAGTAGGAGGGTCACAGTAAGCCCCAGGAAACCAGTGGAGTCAAAGAGGATCTGCAAGAGGACCCATTGGCCATGGGCCCTTGAGTCACAAAAAGACGTCAAGCAGCTCAACAAAGATTCAGGCCCAAAGTGTAAGTCTTGTGGTGAGGACAAAAATCTTGGCTGCAGGAAATGCTTGAGGTTGGAGCTTCTGGAAGCCCAAAGATCTCTGTGGAAGATAGCCAACAAGCCTTTACAACAACATTTCGATGCAGTGCACAGGGTTTCTGTTCCAGGGGTTACCACGAGGGATACTGGCCTCAAACTTACTGAGAAGACAGAGCAGGCCTAGAGGGAGTTGCAGAACTACCACCTTTGTTGCTGAACCTTTCGGAGTCCGTGGGAGACCAGGACCAGCAGACTGGTCAGCTGCATTGTGGTGCCTGCAGAGATTTCGTCAGGTTCCTGGCTATCCACAGGCCTTGTTAGGAGCCTGTATGGAGCACAGGCAGAGATGTTGCAGTAGACTTGCAGGACAAAGAGACCAGGAGCAGCAGGAGTCTTTCCACTTGGAGTCTCGGTGCCCAGAGCAAAGTTCGGCAAAGTCCAGAGTGCCCAGACGCTTGAAATTGAAGTGGTATCTTGATCTGAATCTTGTCCCATGATGAATCTAGGGACCCACCTACAGGTAAGCCCTTAAGTACCCTTTGGGAAGTGTTGGGATGCTTCAGGGGTCCCTCCCAAAGCAGGGGCTGGACAGTGGGAAGGCTACTCCCATGCCCTTTGTCCAGTTTCGAACCAGAGCGGGAGCCAAGGTCTTCCTGGACTGGTCTGAACTGGAATATGGAAGGAGGGCACCAAGTGTGCCCTCCATGCAGTCTAAGTGGCGCTGGCAAGTGCCCCCGCCCTGCCCCAATACACTAATCCCTCTCCCGGAGCTGGTCACACCTCCCTGTGACAAGATATCTACTTATGTAAGTGTAGCATCCTGCACTAATCCAGACAACCCAAATGTGATTTTAGTGGTCTAGACAACCTTAGAAAGCTCTCCAAGTGGTAGCTTTGGAGAGAAGCCTTCAGGCTTAGTCCAGAAGGAGTGTAAGGCAGCTTGTTTTACCAGAAGGGAATCCTATTGGTGTAGATTAAGTGAAAAAGAGCCACACAGAGTATTTATAAAAATATGTATTTATTAAAATACATTCACTAAAACATATATATATCTCCTATTCGGAAATATAACACAATGCACACAATACTTGCACATAAAATGGTAATTAGCACACATGAACAGTGGTCGCCAGGGGGAGACCAAACCATGTACTAAAATATTGGGATGCGAACCCCAACTCAAGTCAAAACTATACCCAGAAGACGTAGAAGTGCTTGGAGACCCAAAGAACCACCTGAAGTAAGTACCCAGGAACCCCACGGAGGCCGTTTGCAGAGTGGGTACACAACTGTGTGCTCAATTCAAGTCAATGGGTAAGCTGCAGTTGAAATTTTGAAGAAGAAAGACCCTTCCCAGTGGACCCTGACAAAATCTTGTGAAAGACTAAAGGTTGGAGAGCCACCCCACCTGTGTATACCGCAGGATCCAGGATACTTACACCAGGGAATTCCTGGTAATTTCCCACTTTGTTAGTGTAGGAGGCTGGCTTAGTATATGGTGCTCACTTATGTAAGTATAGCACCATGCAATAATCCAGACAACCGTTTAGCTGTTAACGGAAGCCTTCAGGCTTAGTCAAGAAGGAGTGTAAATCAGCTTGTTTTACCAGAACGGAATCTTATTGGTATAGATTAAGTGCAAAAGAACCACACAGTGTATTTTTAAAAATAGGTATTTTTTATCAGACACTCACTAACACATATGTGTAGCTCCTATCCGGATATATAACACAATGCACATAATACTTTGCAAATAAAACAGGTAAGTAGCATAAATACACAGAGGTCACCAGAGGGAGATCAGACCATATACTAAAATAGTGAGATGTGAACCACAACTCAAGTAAAGTGTTTACCCAAAAGACGTAAAAGTGCTTGGGGACCTAAGGACCTACCCTTGGTTAGTACCCAGGAACCCCATGGAGGCCGTTTTCAGAGTGGGAACACAACCGCGTGCTCTATTCAGTTCAATGGGTAAGTCACAGTTGCAATTTTAAAGAAGAAAGACCCTTCCCAGTGGACCCTGAAGAAATCTCGTGGAAGACAAATTGGTTGGAGAGCCAACCAACTTGTGTCTACCCATGGAACCAGGATGCCTACACCAGGGAATTCTGGGTAATTTCCCACTTTCTAAGTGTAGGAGGCTGGCTTAGAATAAGCTGCTCCCTTATGTAAGTGCAGCACCCTGCACTACACCAGACAACCGTTCATGTGATTTTAGTGCTCTAAGACAACCTTAGAAAGCTCTCTAAATGGTAGCTGTGGAGAGCTGCCTTCAGGCTTAGTCCTGAAGGAGTGTAAAGCAGCTTGTGTTTCCAGAACGTGATCTTGTTAGTATAGATTAAGTGAACAAAAAGCACACAATGTATTTATAAAAATATATATTTATTATAAGACACTCACTAACATAAATAGTCCAGTGGACCCTGAAGAAATCCCATGGAAGACAGAGGGTCGGAGAGCCACCCCACCTATTGATACCTTAGGAACCTGGAAACCTACTCCAGAAAATTCCAGGTCATTTCCTGCTTTGTTATCGTAGGAGGCTGGCTTAGTACATGGTTCTCACTTATGTAAGTGTAGCAACCTGCACTCACCCAAACAACACTTAAGGTGATTTTAGTGGTCTTAGACAAACTTAGAAAGCTCTCTAAGTGGTAGCTGTGGAGTGCAGCCTTCAGGAACCCCACAGATGCCGTTTGTAGAGTGGGAACACGACTGTGTGCTCAATTCAAGTCAATGGGTATGTCGCAGTTGAAATTTTAAGAAAGAAAGACCCTTCCCAGTGGACCCTGAAGAAATCCTGTGGAAGGCAAAAGGATAGAGAACTACCAAACCTGTGGATACCCTAGGAGCCAGGAAACCTTACCAGAAAATTCCGGGTAAATTCATGCATTGTTATTGTAGGAGGCTGACTTAGTAAATGGTGCTCACTTGTGTAAGTGTAGCACCCTGCAGTAATCCAGACAACCGTTAAGATAAATTTAAAGGTCAGAGACAACCATAGAATGCTCTCTAAGTGGTAGCTCTGGAGAGCAGCCTTAAGGCTTAGTCCAGAAGGAGTGTAAATAAGCTTGTTTTACAGATCATACTCCTATTGGTATAGATTAAGTGAAAAAGAACTGCACAGTGTATTTATAAAAATATGTATTTATTATAAGACACTCACTAGCATATATATATATATGTATATATATATCATATCCTGAGATATAACACAATGCACACAATACCTTGCAAATAAAACAGGTAAGTAGCACAAATACACAGTGGTTGCCGGGGGAAAATAAATCATTTACTAAAATAGAGGGATGCAAACCACAACTCAAGTCAAGTTTATACCCAGAAGACATAGAAGTGCATGGGGACTGAAGGAAAGACCCGAGGTAAGTACCCAGGTACCCCACGGATACCGTTTGCAGAGTGGGAGCACGACTGCGTGCTCAATTCAAGACAATTGATAAGTTAGAAATTTTAAGGAAGAAAGACCCTTCCCAATGGATCCTGTTGAAGTTGGAGAGCCACCCAACCTGTGTCTACCCTAGGAACCAGGATACCTACACCAGGGATTTCTGGGTAATTTCCCGCATTTTCAGTGTAGGAGGCTGGCTTAGCATATGCAGCTCACTTATGTAAGTGTAGCACCCTGCACTCATCCGGACAACTTTTAATGTGATTTTAGTGGTCTTAGACAACCTTGGAAAGCTCTATAAGTAGGAGCTGTGGAGAGCAGCCTTCAGGCTTAGTACAAAAGGAGTATAAATAAGCTTGTTTTATCAGAACAAAATCTTATTGGTATCGATTAAGTGAAAAAAAATCACACAGTGTATTTATAAAAATATGTATTTATTATAAGACACTCACTAACGTATATATAGCTCCTATCCGGAGATAGAACACAATGCACTAAATACTTAGTGGTATGCAAACCACAACTCAAATCAAAACTATAACTAGAAGACATAGAAATGCTTGGGGACCCAAGGAACCACCCTAGGTAAGTACCCAGGAACCCCACGGAGGCAGAGGCGTAGCTAGAACTTGTGGCACCCGGGGCTATCCCTCAGATTGCTGCCCCTGGGGGGAGGGGTGCTGGGGAAAAAGGACGGCGAGCACTTGAAAGAGGTCCGAGAGACACGTAGTATCACCGCTAATAGTTACCTCGATCCAGTGGTTCTACAGCCTAACCGCAGGTCCTTGCTCTTTTTGGGGTTAATTCTTAGTGGAGCTATGTGACCTGCTTTCTAGATGTCCATACCTGTCATTTTAATTATAGTCAGCTGCAGCAGGCGTTTGCAGCAGTGTTAGATCTTCTGAGAGATTCTCGTGGCTCAAATGGCTCTAATTTCTGATATTTATGTTTCCTCATCTCCGTTGCTTGATTTTTGCTCGCAAGAAAGTGTCACTCATAGTGGTTGAAATGTCACTCATAACCACACTGAAATTATGAACATGTCACACATAGCAATCTGAAACCTTGGCAGCTATGGGTGGCACATGTCATGATGTAATTTGCTGACTGCCTAACTTGGTAGCAACTCTCAAATTATGCAGAAATAATTATCAGAAACCATGTTAAGGATGAATATAAATTCTATTCAATACACAGATAGTGGGAAGGGGTTAGCTGAGCACCTGTCTTAATGTCACTGGTTAGAGTATATGTAGTGAATAAAGAAAATCAGCAATTTAATATGAGAAATGGCTTGTCTCAATGCAAAATGCAAAAATCTCTAGATGAGTCAAAATATATGAAGTAAAAAAGCAATCCAAGCCCTTGTCCTTTCATACACCTTGACTTCTATGACCAAAATAAATTGACAGGGCCACCAGTCTACTAGCCCCTAGCCCTGGACAAAAATACACTCCAAAGTCCAAAAGGTTATGTGAATTAATTTTTCAAGAAGTACTACTCAGGATGTTGTACAAATAGTTATTCGATTTCCTACTCAGGGCTTCAGCCTGTCTGTTACATTAGCAGATGTGCCTTTAAAAGTCTAGGTTAGTTTCTATTTGTGAATAGCCAGGACTCGGACTGAAACAAAGATGCAGCCACTGGAAGACACCAACCAGGGCACAAGTCTAGGGTACATGCAGATACACGGCGTCCACCCTCTATTTTCACAGGGTGAACGCCGTCCACCCTACAAAGAAGTTGGGTCCCCCAGAAATATGATGAACTTGTCGCCGTGCCATTTTCAGACACTGGGACACATTCAACTTGTTATTTTCACATCCAGCTGGGCCAAAGATAATGGCCAAGTTAAGGGGCCATTAGGCCTCCATTGGATCGAGTATCCTAGCTGGACATGGCCTAGAACCCCACACTTAAATGCAAATGCGACGGAGGGGAAACAAAAGCACACAGCTTGTTATCTCTTCACAGGTACTTAAGAGAGGCATGCTTTTTACTTTGTTCAGTCCCTTTATGTAACTGCATGCACTGTAAGAATGTGCAATTTGTTGGTCTGTCCCAGCATTTACACACCTAATTTAAATAGCACTATTGTATTTCTTTTATAGCGCTACTCATCCCAATGCAAGGTGTCAGAGCGCTTTATATAGCATACACATTGACAATAAATCATATAAGTGTGTAAATCAATGTACAAGATGCGCTGCATGAGTCAGTGAGGGTTAAAATGTGTAGCAGTCGCATTCTACATAGCTGTCACAAGTGATGGACAGCACTAACCTTAAGCCGGCTGCAGCAGGAGCGATGATGGACGGGAGTAACTCCTTCCCCTATCTGTGTGTTCCCCCAGAGAGAAACGAGATACACCTCGTCTGGGGAAACCACAAGGACGGGGGAAAGGGAAAGGGATAAATGAAACAAAGAACGTAGGGGTCGCAGAACTCTTGGGAAGACTTCAGGGAGTTGTGTCTTTCACTCTCTATCGTCTGTTATTCCTGTAGAAAAGACTCACAACAGAGCCATGAGTGTGATCCAATCCCTCTCCCAGCTAATCCATACAGATCTGTAAGTAATGCACGTACCTTGCAAATTCTGCCCCAAGCATACAGGAGTGAAGGGAAATAGAACACCACCTAGGAAGACGGCCAGTGTTTCTGGAAATTAGACTTCTACCTGCGGAGTGCGTTCCCCGCTGTGTATGCGTCAAGGTTCGAGAATCCGAGCCATGCAGCGGCTCTCTTCATCTATTGATGTAGCGCTCCGGGGCGCACGTGTGTCGCCAACCGCCACGTAACGGTATTTGTTTGAGGAGTCTACAGTTCTCCAAAGTCACAAAATCAAAAGCGCTCCTGCGCGTGTGAGTGTGAGCCTACAACCGCTCACCTAAGAACTGTTATTAACATAAATATAAAGCGCTCCTGCGCGTGTTAGCGTGAGCCTTCAACAGCTCTCTGAGGGAATGTGCCAAAACAATTTAGGAAGCGCATCGACGCTTTCAAATCTTCTTCCGCGTTGTGCGTGATATGGAGGCAATGTGGAGGTCGCCCCAGGGGTCCTCGAGCTCGCGCAATCAAGTGCATTCATCAGGCGGGTCTAGAACTGAGAATTAGAGTCTGCGGCAATGGGGGTCTGTACTCGTGTACAGCGCCGCGGGTCTGAAGGAGGGTCTGAGGCGCTCACCAGAGGAGACGTGAGAGCGCCTGGTAGCGGTGTCGCTGAACCTGCGTCTATTTGAAGAACCTCCGAGGTTCATAGACACGGACTCCGGGAAGGCACCGCTTGCTTGGCAGGATTCTTGGATCGTGTTGCCTAAATCGGGAGACGTTGCAACATCATGGGCTTGTCGGGACTTCTACGAGGTCATCAGGAGACGAGCCCCGTGTTCCGGGAAGAAGGAGATTACATAGGAAAGACAACGGAAAGAGAGGTAGGACACCCGCTCAGTCAGTGGCAGGCATTCTGGGAGATGTAGTGCAGCATTCACTCCTCCCAACTGCTAGTCTTACCTACGCGCTGTGACAATAGCTCACTGTGCTATATTAGAAGACTTACAATTTATGAACTGCAAGTAACAAAAGGATCTGTGTACAAAGCAGTAACCCACTTACCTAGCTACATAAAAAACTTATCTGTCATCTGCATATTATATGATGTGCTTTGCAGGAGACACATTAACCTTCTATACCACTTTGATTCAGATCTGGGACTACACAAAACACAGATCTCTCCAACAAATACTTTAACCTCCAGAGTTATTTCACCATTATTATTATTCCCTGATATTTACTGGGCACCTCCGTAGCAGATGTCTTAACCCCGTAAAATATTTGAATGCGCAGACTTTGCAACCAATTAAACATAAAAGATCTACTACCATGCTTCTCCGTGTTGCCAGTTTCTTTGTGGCGGGGTTTTAAATATAAGTTGAGGCCCTGATTTTGCATTAGGATTGCGTTACTTTTTTAGCACAACCGCAAAGCAAAATCTAATTTGTTCAATCTCATAATGCGCTTAAATGTACTCAATTATATAACTAATAAAAACATGTGTAAGATCTTAATATATGATGTCACTTCTTGTGATGTCACTGTGATGCCACATGTGATGTCATGCATTGTGACATCATGGGTTGTGATACATGCAAAAACAACAATTGATGGACAGAATGTAGAACAATGTCATACATTCACCCCAGTACAGAGATCTGGGCCTAAATCCATCGTTTTTTTTGCTCACCATGCCCTTCCAGTTTGAACCCAGCCATATGCAAATCAGTCTTGACCCTGTGCCTCATGGGAACAGTCCAGCCCGAACTGCCGAGCCAGGTCCTCCCTGGACTGGAAACAAGCATCCTAGGACCGGTTTCGGGGTTTAACCCCTCTTCAGCTAGGATAGCTTGATTCCAGTGGCATGGAGAGCACGGGACTCACGTCTGAGCATACCCGTCCCACTCGGGGTGACAAATGCAAAAACAATTGATGGACAGAATGTAGAACAATGTCATACATTCACCCCAGTACAGAGATCTAGGCCTAAATCCATCGTTTTTTTGCTCACCACTCCCTTTCAGTTTGAACCCAGCCATATGCAAATCAGTCTTGACCCTGTGCCTCATGGGAACAGTCCAGCCCGAACTGCCAAGCCAGGTCCTCCCTGGACTGGAAACAAGCATCCTAGGACCGGTTTCGGGGTTTCACCCCTCTTCAGCTAGGATAGCTTGATTCCAGCGGCATGGAGAGCACGGGACTCACGTCTGAGCATACCCGTCCCACTCGGGGTGACAAATGCAAAAACAACAATTGATGGACAGAATGTAGAACAATGTCATACATTCACCCCAGTACAGAGATCTGGGCCTAAATCCACCGTTTTTTTGCTCACCATGCCCTTCCAGTTTGAACCCAGCCATATGCAAATCAGTCTTGACCCTGTGCCTCATGGGAACAGTCCAGCCCGAACTGCCAAGCCAGGTCCTCCCTGGACTGGAAACAAGCATTCTAGGACCGGTTTCGGAGTTTCACCCCTCTTCAGCTAGGATAGCTTGATTCCAGTGGCATGGAGAGCACGGGACTCACGTCTGAGCATACCCGTCCCACTCAGGGTGACAAATGCAAAAACAACAATTGATGGACAGAATGTAGAACAATGTCATACATTCATCCCAGTACAGAGATCTGGGCCTAAATCCATCGTTTTTTTTCTCACCATGCCCTTCCAGTTTGAACCCAGCCATATGCAAATCAGTCTTGACCCTGTGCCTCATGGGACCAGTTCAGCCCGAACTGCCAAGTCAGGTCCTCCCTGGACTGGAAACAAGCATGCTAGGACCGGTTTCGGGGTTTCACCCCTCTTCAGCTAGGATAGCTTGATCCAGTGGCATGGAGAGCACGGGACTCACGTCTGAGCATACCACTCCCACTCAAGGTGACAAATGCAAAAACAACAAATGATGGACAGAATGTAGAACAATGTCATACATTCACCCCAGTACAGAGATCTGGGCCTAAATCCATCGTTTTTTGCTCACCATGCTCTTCCAGTTTGAACCCAGCCATATGCAAATCAGTCTTGACCCTGTGCCTCATGGGAACAGTCCAGCCCGAACTGCCAAGCCAGGTCCTCCCTGGACTGGAAACAAGCATCCTAGGACCGGTTTCGGGGTTTCACCCCTCTTCAGCTAGGATAGCTTGATTCCAGTGGCATGGAGAGCACGGGACTGAGCATACCCGTCCCACTCGGGGTGACAAATGCAAAAACAACAATTGATGGACAGAATGTAGAACAATGTCATACATTCACCCCAGTACAGAGATCTGGGCTTAAATCCATGGAAAAATGCACCGTAAAATACACAGCATAGCAGGCAGTTTCATACTTTCATCCTAATACATTCATCTACATGCATTCCTTAGATCTTCCCCATGCCTCCAGGTAGCAGCTGTACTGCTTTAAAATTGTGAAGGAAAAGTTCAAGTTCTGAAGAGAAGAATACTTAGAAGTGCAGGCCCATTTGAAACACTGCCCCTGTTACTGTGCCGGTTCGCCCCCATGTCCAGTGCTTTAAATGGAAAACAATAAGTGCTGGTACTCACCAACCTTAATGGCAGGGGTGGGGCTATGGGTGTGGTTAGGAGGCAAACCTTTAGTTTGAGATACTCTTGGTGTGCAACTGCGCACAATAATACAACACTTCTGCCATCTGTAGATCATTATTTTTGTCTATGCTTGTACAAAAGGGTAATTTTGAAAGTAACTTTTACATTCCCTGTGGGCAATATAATATGCCTCTGCAGATATGGCACATGAAAGCTATTTGCATGTTCTCATTATGCACAATTTATGATACTGTGAGCAATTTGTGAAAGAAACAAGCATAATGTTAAGCAATGATCCCTTTTTAGTTAGGAGACTGGAAAATCGTGAGGGCAATAGAAAAGTTGGCTCACTCCAAGTCGGTATAAGGAGTGATGGACAGGGCAATGTGCCATTGAAAGGAGCAAAGTACAGGGCTAGCTGTTTTGAATGTTGAAACTGTGAAACAGTTATTGATGAGAATAAAACTCTCAGAAAAAAAGTGTTTTCCATTTGGAACAGATTTTATACTTGCAGTTATATCCTTTATATTTGTTTACAGATCAGCATTCAAATAATAGCAGCAAAGTGTACGATGCACCTATATTAGAATGGATTGCTTGCACCCCTACAAAATTTTTGCAAGGATCATATTTAAATGCTTAACCACTTAAATGTTATGTAAGAGTAGCCAGTTGACCAAGTTAAACAAAACTAATAGAGCCTTTTCTTGAGTCTCCCTTCCTAATGCATTGCTACACGGTGTCCACACTCATTTTCCCCACACTTTCTTCCTGCTCCCTTTCCACCACCTGCTGTCTACCCTCCTCCTACCCACAAAACCTCTCTTTTCAATGGTTATTCAATCTCTCCTCTTGCCTTTTGTCTGTCTCACATACCTAAACCTTTCCCATGCCAATTTCTCTTTCCTGTACCTCACGTCTTGCACCTGTTTTCTCTGCAATATATTTTCTTTATCCAGTCCCCCTTTTTCTCCTCTGTCTTGTCTGTCTTATTCTCCCTTGTCCTGTCTCTTCCTTGTCTATGTTTCTTTCCTCCTCCGCTCAGTTGCCTTTCTTCATTCTCTTCCTCTTGTCTTTCTAGAGTTTCTTTTGTCTGTTCTTTTCCCATTGTTTTACCTCGCTCCATACGGTTTCTGCATCACTTTATCCGTCTACCTCTCTTCCTTTTTCTCTCTCTTTATTCTGAACTGTTGTTGAAAGGAGCAGGCCTACCCCTCTTCTCTCTGGCCAACGTGACAGGCAAGACAAAGCTCAATGACAATTAGAGTTGGTGGGATCCGCAGCCAGAATACCCGTGGATATTAAAGTGTACCCTATGGCGGGGCAAACAGTCGGCCTGCTCCAAGGTTACACTGCATAGAACAGGATGGGCAGACAGATTGTGCATACAACAGTCTGCACATCAAGCCTCCTCTTCATATAATAAGGCAATGGGAATTGGCAAGTTGCCTGCAGAATAACGATGCAAGACACGATGAACGTGCACACTACTCAGTCAGAGAGGCAAGTGACAACACTGCTCTCTGGTGATTACAGCGCAAGCTCTTCTATGCAATCACACGCTGTAGCCAGCCAGTGAGGTGACCTATGATTCAGCCACAAACAGACCTGGAGGCAGCAATACCTGCATGCTGTAAGGCCCCTGTGAGCACGTACACTCCGTGTCTAATAATAGGCTCCTTTACTCACAAGAAGAAAACTTAAAAGTGCTGGTACTCCGTACTGGTGAGTACCCGCCCAATTAAATCACTGCGCACTGCGCCATGTCCAAGGGCAAAGCGGGGTGTGAGTGTTTGATTGGTTCTGATGCTCCGTCCATCACCACCCTCTTTTGTACCGCTTTGTTTGCCATAAGTTGGCAGGGTATGCTCAGACGTGAGTCCCTTGCTCACTTTGCCACTGAATTCAAGCAAGCCTGGCTGAAGACGGCTGAAATGCCAGAAACCGGTCCTACGAAGCTTATTTCCGGTCCAGGGAAAGCATGGCTTGGCAGTTCGGGCTGGACTGTTCCCATGAGGCACAGGGTCAGACTGATTTGCATATGGCCATGTCTGAACTGGGGTCGCAGAGTGGGCTAAAGAACGGTGATGGATCAAACCCGGATCTGTTGACTGGGTGTGAGTGTTTGATTGGTTCTGATGCTCCGTCCATCACCACCCTCTTTTGTACCGCTTTGTTTGCCATAAGTTGGCAGGGTATGCTCAGACGTGAGTCCCTTGCTCACTTTGCCACTGAATTCAAGCAAGCCTGGCTGAAGACGGCTGAAATGCCAGAAACCGGTCCTAGGAAGCTTGTTTCCGGTCCAGGGAAGGCATGGCTTGGCACTTCGGGCTGGACTGTTCCCATGAGGCACAGGGTCAGATTGATTTGCCTCTGGCCATGTCTGAACTGGGGTCGCAGAGTGGGCTAAAGAACGGTGATGGATCAAACCCGGATCTGTTGACTGGGTGTGAGTGTTTGATTGGTTCTGATGCTCCGTCCATAACCACCCTCTTTTGTACCGCTTTGTTTGCCATAAGTTGGCAGGGTATGCTCAGACGTGAGTCCCTTGCTCACTTTGCCACTGGATTCAAGCAAGCCTGGCTGAAGACGGCTGAAATGCCAGAAACCGGTCCTAGGAAGCTTGTTTCCAGTCCGGGGAAGGCATGGCTTGGCAGTTCGGGCTGGACTGTTCCCATGAGGCACAGGGTCAGACTGATTTGCATATGGCCATGTCTGAACTGGGGTGGCAGAGTGGGCTAAAGAACGGTGATGGATCAAACCCGGATCTGTTGACTGGGTGTGAGTGTTTGATTGGTTCTGATGCTCCGTCCATCACCACCCTCTTTTGTACCGCTTTGTTCGCCATAAGTTGGCAGGGTATGCTCAGACGTGAGTCCCTTGCTCACTTTGCCACTGGATTCAAGCAAGCCTGGCTGAAGACGGCTGAAATGCCAGAAACCGGTCCTAGGAAGCTTATTTCCGGTCCAGGGAAAGCATGGCTTGGCAGTTCGGGCTGGACTGTTCCCATGAGGCACAGGGTCAGACTGATTTGCATATGGCCATGTCTGAACTGTGGTGGCAGAGTGGGCTAAAGAACGGTGATGGATCAAACCCGGATCTGTTGACTGGGTGTGAGTGTTTGATTGGTTCTGATGCTCCGTCCATCACCACCCTCTTTTGTACCGCTTTGTTCGCCATAAGTTGGCAGGGTATGCTCAGACGTGAGTCCCTTGCTCACTTTGCCACTGGATTCAAGCAAGCCTGGCTGAAAATGGCTGAAATGCCAGAAACCGGTCCTAGGAAGCTTGTTTCCGGTCCAGGGAAGGCATGGCTTGGCAGTTCGGGCTGGACTGTTCCCATGAGGCACAGGGTCAGACTGATTTGCATATGGCTATGTCTGAACTGGGGTGGCAGAGTGGGCTAAAGAACGGTGATGGATCAAACCCGGATCTGTTGACTGGGTGTGAGTGTTTGATTGGTTCTGATGCTCCGTCCATCACCACCCTCTTTTGTACCGCTTTGTTCACCATAAGTTGGCAGGGTATGCTCAGACGTGCGTCCCTTGCTCACTTTGCCACTGGATTCAAGCAAGCCTGGCTGAAGACGGCTGAAATGCCAGAAACCGGTCCTAGGAAGCTTGTTTCCGGTCCAGGGATGGCATGGCTTGGCAGTTCGGGCTGGACTGTTCCCATGAGGCACAGGGTCAGACTGATTTGCATATGGCTATGTCTGAACTGGGGTGGCAGAGTGGGCTAAAGAACGGTGATGGATCAAACCCGGATCTGTTGACTGGGTGTGAGTGTTTGATTGGTTCTGATGCTCCGTCCATCACCACCCTCTTTTGTACCGCTTTGTTCGCCATAAGTTGGCAGGGTATGCTCAGACGTGAGTCCCTTGCTCACTTTGCCACTGGATTCAAGCAAGCCTAGCTGAAATGCCAGAAACCGGTCCTAGGAAGCTTGTTTCCGGTCCACGGAAGGCATGGCTTGGCAGTTCGGGCTGGACTGTTTCCATGAGGCACAGGGTCAGACTGATTTGCATATGGCCATGTCTGAACTGGGGTGGCAGAGTGGGCTAAAGAACGGTGATGGATCAAACCCGCATCTGTTGACTGGGAGTGAGTGTTTGATTGGTTCTGATGCTCCGTCCATCACCACCCTCTTTTGTACCGCTATGTCCAAGGGCAAGGCCAGAACCTGCAACACACTCCCTCTACACACAGAAGCACTTCTATTCGGTGCTGTGTCCTTTCACTAACCTCATCACTAAAAGTGACGTGCATCTAGTTATTTTCAACCGCATCACCAAAAGTGACGTGCATCTAGTAATTTTCTGAAGTGCCACCATCAAAACCAGTGTACAATCAATGGAGAAAATAGGAAACGTACTTGTTTTTGCTTCAATCTCCCAAAGATCAGCACGCACCACCACAAGAGTCGAGAGTCAATGTCTCTCTCACATGATCTGCCCCGGCCTAGGCTGGCACCCGAGGTCCAACTGACTAACTTAGAGCGACAAGTGAAACAAGTCACTCACTCCTGGCCCAAAACTGGGAATCAGTTCTGTTCCCGTTAATCCCTGGAGGCATGCACACACCACCACGTGTGTGGTGCACGCTCAATTTCAGCATGGTTCAGTCGCAGGCGGGCTCCACAGTATAATGTTTGCAGGGCCGTCATTGATAGCGCTTTCGCACGCTACCAGATTGACGCCCTGGGAACCAAAGAAGCGTGTGTTATATATATTGCATCCTCGGGTGGTGCGTGCAGTGCGGTTGCACTTACACATACTGGCCAATCAGGCAGTACGCTGTTGCAGCAATTGGCAGCAGTGAGCAGTTACAACAAGCACATCGGGGGCGCTTCCACTTTCAAACGGAAACGGGGCACACTGACAGAGTCCCCAAATAAAATATAAAGGCCGCCGTAACGCACCACAAGTGCTGCACGGCAGCCCCCAAAACAGTGCCGCCTGGGGCGGACCGCCCCCACCGCCCACCCCTAGCTACGCCGCTGCACGGAGGCTATTTGCAGAGTGGGAACACAACCGCTTGCTCCTTTGAAGTCAATGGATAAGTTGCAGTTGCAATTTTAAGAAGAAAGACAATTCCCAGTGGACCCTGAAGAAATCCTGTGGAAAACAAAAGGATGGAGAGCCACCCCACCAGTGTATACCCTAGGATTCAGTACAATTACAACAGGGAATTCTGGGTAATTTCCCACTTTTGAAGTGCAGGAAGCTGGTTTAGTATATACTGCTCACTTATGTAAGTGTAGCATCCTGCACTAATCCAGAAAAACGTTAATGTGATTTTACTGGTCTTAGACAACCTTAGAAACCTCTCTAAGTGGTAGCTGTGGAGAGCAGCTTTCAGGCTTAGTCCTAAAGGTGAGTAAAGTAGCTTGTTTTACCAGAATGCGATCTTATTGGTATAGAGTAAGTGAAAAAGAAACACAATGTATTTATAAAAATATGTATTTAGTATAAAACACTCACTGACATATATCTATATTCACTGAAAAAACCATAGGTTTCACACATGTTATAGTTAGCGGAAATTTTACTGATAAAAAACCAATGAAATTGCCCCGTTATAGTTAGTGCTGGCAACTATAACTCACGCGACCGCAATCCTCTGCTGATGCTAATACTGTATTTAGACACTTATTTGCCCATGTCTTCTTCCATACATTTTTAGCTATACATATATTACAAATATTTTTTTTTCATAAAGACACATATGTCATCAGCAGAAGATTGCGGTCGCGTGAGTTATAGTTGCCAGCACTAACTATAACGGGGCAATTTCATTGGTTTTTTATCAGTAAAATTTCCGCTAACTATAACATGTGTGAAACCTATGGTTTTTTCAGTGAATTTGCAAGGTTTTTTAAATGCTAATTCCTAACTATAACGTGTGTGAAACCTATGGTTTTTTCAGTGAATTTGTACGGTTTTTTAAATGCTAAGTGACTTTACGCCATTCGTGGCGTGCGCGCCCACTTAACGCAGTTCGTTCCGTGCGCGCACGGTGCGCTTCGCGCACCGTGCGCGCACAGTGAGCACGCGGTGCGCTTCGCGCACCGCGCACCCACTTTACGCAGTTAGTGCCGTGCCCACGTTACGCTAGATGGGCCATGTACGCACGATGCGCTTCGCGCACCGTGCGCACATGGAGGACATATTATGCGCTTCCTTGTGATAGGTAATCTGTTGAAATTTTTTGGGAAATTTCTGTGCTCTGATAAGCCATGCACAAATGGTGGCCTTCGGCCACCATTTGCACAAGGGGTGGAGAAAGTGTGGATAGTGTTTTTTTTATTTTTATTTTTTTACCGTACGCTTACGGTAAGCGTACGGTAAGCGTACCCCGCGAAATTGCCGAAAAAAAAATAATGCCGTTTTTGCTCTTGGGGGATGTTTGGGGACTCCCTCAACATGACTATGTGAGAGGGAGTTGTCAAAACATCCCCGTAACATGTTTTTGGCCATCATGTTTGATACATAACACTCAGTGCGGTAGACAAAATGGCGGACGCCGCTTCCTGGTTTCTGCCGATTCGAATGTTTACTAAGATCTAAGAGCCAATCAGAATCGCGCTCGCGCACGCCACCGTACGCTTACCGTAAGCGTACGGTAAGCGTACCGTAAGCGGGCTCAGATATATATATTGATTTAAAGGCTATTTTCTCAGAATCTACTGAACAGATTTACACCAAACCTACAAAAGGCACTTCCTTGACCTAGGGACTACCTCTCTGCCAAATTTCTAGTAATTCTGTTCAGCCGTTCGGGCTGTAGCTCGTTCTAAAGGTCCTATGGAAAAATGCATGGGAAAAACGCGTTTTGGGACCCCCTTTTATCTCAGCCCCCGCTTGACGAATCCCCCCGAGACTTTCAGGGTAGGAGCGGAGCGTAGCGCCCCACCTATTTTGAGAAATTCGCGAGGATTCGTCGACCGGCGCCAAAGTTATTCAAAATAGAATGTTGAGGTTTTCCTATGGAAACGTGGTCCTAACTATAACTACCTACTGGCGACCGCCAGTAGGTAATATATATATATATATATTACCTACTGGCGGTCGCCAGTAGGTAGTTATAGTTAGGACCACGTTTCCATAGGAAATCCGCAACATTCTATTTGGAATAACTTTGGCGCCGGTCGACGAATCCTCGCGAATTTTTCAAAATAGGTGGGGCGCTCCGCTCCGCTCCTTCCCTGAAAGTCTCAGGGGGATTCGTCAAGCGGGGGCTGAGATAAAAGGGGGGTCCCAAAACGCGTTTTTCCCATGCATTTTTCCATAGGACCTTTAGACAGGGCTACAGCCCGAACGGCTGAGCAGAATTACTAGAAATTTGGCAGAGAGGTAGTCCTCAGGTCAAGGAAGTGCCTTTTGTAGGTTTGGTGTAAATCTGTTCAGTAGATTCTGAGAAAATAGCCTTTAAATCAATATATATATCTGAGCCAGCTTACGGTGCGCTTACCGTACGCTTACCGTACGCGTACTGTGGCGTGCGCGAGCGCGATTCTGATTGGCTCTTAGATCTTAGTAAACATTCGAATCGGTCGAAACCAGGAAGCGGCGGCCGCCATTTCGTGTGTTTCACTCAGAAAAAAAAGAGTGATAACAAGAAAAGGGGGCAAGGAGGAGAGTTACAGACCCCCTAACATTTGTAAGGGGGTCAAAGAAGGACAGAAAAGTACAAAGAAAACATTTATTGATTTTAAAAAAAATCACGGGGTACGCGTACGGTAAGCGTACGGTAAAAATTAAAAATAAAAAAAGAAATGAAATGCAGATTTAAGTGTTTAGATATTAGGGGGCTCTAAAAAGAGCTGTTGTGTTTATGAAGTGATTTTTAAGTGGTACCTACAAGTAAGTACCGATGCAGAGTCTAAGGTTCAAGAGGAAGACTCTGTTCCCTTCATCATTGAAGTGCACACCATCTCCTCTATAAATGTCTTGCATGTCGTAACGCATGTTGTTGTGGTAAATGGAACCCATACCATAGTCACGGAGGAAAGCAGAAACAGATTTGTTGACGTGCTTTCTTGCTTTGTCAATCTGCGGACAGAAATGATTGGACCAGTTCCATTTTTGCCTTTGGCATATGTTAGAAAACACAAAGGCAGTTTTAGGGAAAAGTGAAAACAGTTGTGCAAAGGTGTCCTTCATAAGCATTTCCAGACCTACCCCAGTCAAAGTGCCTAGGTCATTGCCACCACAGTGCACTATTATGAGGTCAGGGTGTTGGATTTGCATGAAGGATTTCACCAATGGCATCAATTGGTGCCACTTTAACCCTCTCTGACCAATCCATTTAATGTCTACATTTGGCAAAGCAAGGTATCTCACCATACCTGTTTTCTCTGCAAACTTTTCACTCCAGAAGACATAGCTGTGCCCTACAATCCACACTGTGAACATCTTCAAAGGAGAACTGGATGCACTCAGGAGGTGTAATTCAGTAGAATGGTAAAAAGAAATGAAAGACAGTTTGGAAATGGAGGCATACATATTTTTTTCATTAAAAAAAGAACTGATTGGCTGTTTCATACCATTCTAGAATAAAAACTAGGCTGTATGTGTAAATTAATAGAAGCATGTTTTGTATTGGTACAGAAAAATGTGTTACCAAAGAACAGTACTATGGATTTGCTGTTAGGTTTGAAAAGTCAAGCACTCTTGCTCTGTGGAATTGAAACATTGTTTGGCGAACTTCTGACCTAACTCCACACAGCAGTGTTCCATGAGCTGTTGCTATGGTAGCAGGCAGAAGTCAAGTTGGGGGAAGGGTACTAGGCAGAAGTCAAGTTGGGGGAAGGGTACTTTTGGAAAAGGGTTGGTTTTCAACCAATAGAAATGTGTGATTACATTTGAAAAAAAGGGGGAAGCACTGAGATTTGAAATTAACATGTATATATGTGGAAAAAGAGAGGGAAAGTTTGCCATTATCTGGTTCTGCTGAGAGGAGAGAGGTGTAAAGAACAGAGATCCTGGCTCTGATAATCTGCTGTTTGAGTGCCACATTTCTTTCACAACTAACTAATTTTAAAGGTGAGTTTAGAGTTTGAGAGGGGATGTATATGGTAAATTAAGAAATGAATAATAGAAATGCAATTCTTTTTGTTGAAGTTGTGTTTATTATTTTCTGTTTTGGGAGAAATTTAAATGTGAGGAACAAGTAAAATAATATGGACTATGTTTTCACAATAAATTAAGGTGTACTGGTATAAAAAAAGAATAGTTTAAGGGTTTGAGGTTGGACTCAGTAATGCAAATACATTCAGCATCACTAAGGCTGGTTGCCCTTGCTGGAGTGTAGGCAGTCACCCAGGTTACAAATGGTGCTGGTCTGAAAAAGCAGTTTGGACATGTGCTTTTTAAAAAATCTGAAAAGTGGATTCATAATGTGTCAGTCTGTAAAAATGTTTATCACTGGCCAAAAAAAAGAGCAGTAAGTGTGCTTTCAAATTGGCAAAGAAATTTCGTTTTGTGACTAATGTGAAAACATGACTCTGTGTGCAAATAGGAATTACAGGCAGAGATTTATTGCGTATTGCTCTGGTGATTTCACAGTTGCATTAGATGGAAAGGGGGAGCCATTTTTTGGTGCAGAAGCAGACTCTTAGCACACACCCAGCTGCTTACCATGTGGAATCATACACAGTATTCACAAGCGAGTGGGGTTTGAGGTTTCAGTCAGTAATGCAAATACATTCAGCATCACTAAGGCTGGTTGCCCTTGCTGGAGTGTAGGCAGTCACCCAGGTTACAAATGGTGCTGGTCTGAAAAAGCAGTTTGGATATGTGCTTTTTAAAAAATCTGAAAAGTGGATTCATAATGTGTCAGTCTGTAAAAGTGTTTATCACTTGCCAAAAAAAAGAGCAGTAAGTGTGCTTTCAAATTGGCAAAGAAATTTCGTTTTGTGACTAATGTGAAAACATGACTCTGTGTGCAAATAGGAATTACAGGCAGAGATTTATTGCGTATTGCTCTGGTGATTTCACAGTTGCATTAGATGGAAAGGGGGAGCCATTTTTTGTGCAGAAGCAGACTCTTAGCACACACCCAGCTGCTTACCATGTGGAATCATGCACAGTATTTACTAGCGAGTGGGGTTTGAGGTTTCAGTCAGTAATGCAAACACATTCAGCATCACTAAGGCTGGTTGCCCTTGCTGGAGTGTAGGCAGTCACCCAGGTTACAAATGGTGCTGGTCTGAAAAAGCAGTTTGGACATGTGCTTTTTTAAGAATCTGAAAAGTGGATTCAAAATGTGTCAGTCTATAAAAGTGATTATCACTTGCCAAAAAAAAGAGTAGTAAGTGTGCTTTCAAATTGGCAAAGAAATTTCGTTTTGAAAACAGCAAAAAAAGGCTAAAATATTTTTTGAAAAATATGTAAATATGTGTACTGTATTATAAAATGTTTTATTAAATATTAATACTTTTTTCTTTTTTTTCAGATTGAGATAGATAATTTTCGAAAACTAGAACCATTTGTAAAGCAATTAAAAAAAAATTTAAATGAATAAATATTTTTTTGAGTGGGTATGGTAAGTCAAAAATATCATGGTCCCTTTTTTCCACTTCTCCACAATCACATTTTCAGTTTTTCTTTGTAGTCTCTCAAGGACCTTGTAATGTGATAATTGATTTTTAGTGTTTTTTAAAAAAAAAAAAATGAATTACGCGTACCGTACGCGTACGGTAAAAAAAAATCTAAAAAAAGTTTTAAAAACATATATAAAAATAGATGAAAGGTAAGGTTGGCTCTTAAAAGAGCCGTTGTGTTCATGCAGGGACAGAGGAAAGAAAGATTGGGAATATTAGATGGTACGACAAGTGTGCTGATCTATTTTACTGTTCACTAGGGAAATACTGGTCTCCCTATAAGTAATTAGATCATGACAAGTGGCGCACCGTACTTCAACCCTCGCAAACCGAGGGTTAATTTCCAGAGGACCAGAAAAAGGAGATGCTCCCCCCACAGATGAAGGGCTCACCTGACCTGCAGAAGAAGGACTCGGCCCTGCAGATGATGGTCCAGGCTGAGCTGCTGTGGATGTGCTTGGTTGATTTACTGAAGGGTTACCTTCAGTAAGTCGAGCATGTGTCCTTCTGTGTACATCCTTAAGGTGTCTCATCATGGTGTGATTCCCAAAGGAATACTTCCTGTCAGGATTCCCTCTTGAAAGTACACGCTTACACAGCTTGCAAGTCACTAAGGGTGCATTTACCTTTTGCTGGCCTTCTGGAAAAGTAAAATACTCCCATACGTAAGAGGTCTTTTGTTTCCTCGCTCTCTGCCTCAAGGTAGTGCTGCTAGCCTCACTCTCAGAAGAGCTCTGCTGTTCTGCCATCGTATCACAAAGACAACCCAGCTCCTTCTCCTAAGGGATCACAAGCAGAAATGAGGGGAATGGGTGTGGTGTAGGAGAGTTCTAGAACTGAAAGTAATTTCAACCAATCAAAAGTTGTGTTTCATGATCACATGACCCACCGTACGCTTACGGTACGCTTACGGCAAAAGTACGCATGCGCGTAAAAAAGACACGCGCTCGCGCGCATGCGCATAACAGTCACTCCCCGACACTTCCGCGTAACGTGCGCGTGTAGCGTACATGCGTACGCGCCCCACGCGGAGTACGCGCGGCTACGCAAATTGCGTAACTATACGCAAACAGCGTAGATAAATTACGGACATTGCGTAAACCGTACGCTTACCGTGAGCTTACCGTACGCGCACTAAAAAAAAATTCAAAAAAAGGAAAAAATGTATTGCTAATAAATTTTACCTGTTTATTTTATAAAAAATGTAAAATAAAAACATATTGTAGAATTTTAAAAATGTAACCATAGTCTTTAAAAAAGGATAGAAAATTAAAATAAAAATATGTAAAAAAAAAAAGAAGAAAAAAAAAAATTAGCATTTAAAAAACCTTGCAAATTCACTGAAAAAACCATGGGTTTCACACACGTTATAGTTAGGAATTAGCATTTAAAAAACCTTTGAAATTCACTGAAAAAACCATGGGTTTCACACACGTTATAGTTAGGAATTAGCATTTAAAAAACCTTAGAAATTCAATGAAAAAACCAAAGGTTTCACACATGTTATAGTTAGCTGGACATTTCACTCGTAAAAAACCAATGAAATTCCCCCGTTATAGTTAGTTCAGCTAACTATAACTCGCGCGCCCGCAATGCACTACTGATGACGTCACATATTACATCACTCATGACATGGTCAGTGACATCACTCATGACATCACTGATGACATCTCAAATTACATCACTGATGACATCATCCAGTGAATGTGTGTTTTTCTGAAAATTAAATATGTTTTATATATGTATATCTCAAGGTCGATGGAAGAATAAATGAGTATATAAGTGTCTAAATTGATGATTTGTTTTTGAAAAATTAATTGTATTACTGACTGATTAAGTGTATCTTTTTGAATACATGGCTAAGTGAGTAATGTTAAAGGGAAGAGGAAAGCCACTCATGCTCCTAAAGGTCCTTGTCAACATGCTAAGCAATCTAGAAATAAGGATCCTTTTAAGGGGGTGGCTCACGCGGTAGAGAGTTCGGTGGTCGAGGCCACTCTTCATCCAGGCATTAGTGATATAGAGTCTGTCGCCCAGGAGGGGTCTGTCATTTTTAGAGATATGCTAGCGGATGTAATTAAGCAGCTTGATGAACGATTGAGTAGGTGTATATCCCCAGTCTTGAATAGACTTACTGAGATTGATAATAGACTTACTCTTATCGAGCGCCACATTACTGTTCAAAGCGCTGCTGCACCAAAGTCTAATCCCTCTGATGTACTTCCCCTTGGCGAAATTACTACTAGAGTAGTGGATTTGATTGACACTTTGGCAACCACTGTTGCAAGTCCAGCAATCCCCTTACCACCTGCCCCGAGTAATAACGGCATTAGTTCAGGTTCGAGGGATATTAATGAAACCCGAAGAGTTCAAGGTATATATATATATAAATATATTCTCTGAAAAAAACAAATGTTTCAGGGGCGTTATAGTTAGGAATTGGCATTTAAAAAACCTTAGAAATTCACAAAAAAAAACATAGGTTTCAGGGGCGTTATAGTTAGCTGGACATTTCCCTTGTACAAAACCCTAGAAATTCCTCCTGTTAGAGTTATTTCAGCTAACTATAACTTGCGCCCCCGCAATGCACTGCTGATGACGTCAGAAGCACCGTTCTCAATCCCTATGCGTTAGCATCCGCGCATGGTATGCGTTGGGTACGTGTTTAGTGCGCGATAGCAATGCGACAGGTACGCAACTCCCAGCCTATACGCGACACGTTAGATGTACGTAATGCGACGTTTACGTTTGCGGGCTTTCGCGATGCGTTATCTGCGTCTATGACGCAGTAGGTGCGCGGATCCCGCGAAATATTTAACATTTAAAAAAACATATATATATGTATTTCATGTGAATATTAATTGAAGACAAACTCTAAACTAGTCTTAAAACTAATATATTTTTACATCTAATCCTATTTTATTTTTTAATTCAATTTCGCGGATGCGCGCTGGGTGCGTGCTGCGTATGCGCAGGGTGCGCGGATCCCATGTGACCTGCAAAAAAAGAGATTTGATTGGTTCATTACAATTCCTCTTCTAACTATTGAAAGACCCCACCCAATTCAATCATTCTTCTTTGACCTTCTTTGGAGGAGCATCTCTTTGCAGAGAAGAAGATTTTTTTAGACTAAGTTTACACTTAGCTCTAACTTTTTTCAACTAAAAATGGCTTCAGGGCAGCAGGCATCACCTGCATCTCCTCATACATCTGAGGATGAATTTTTGGAGGAGGCACCATGCAAAGAACGTTTTTCTTCAGTGGTGTCGAAATGTTTTACTTTTCCCGAGGGGCCGAATAAGACCAATGCCACCTTGGTCACATGCAAGATTTGCAAAAGAGTGCTGTCGCGAGGGGATCCTAACAAGAAATACTCGTGCGGCACGGCTAGTATGATGAAGCACCTAAGGACCCTTCATCCAAACAATCTTGCACGAGAAGAGTGCAAACGGATGAGAAACACTCCTGCGCCTTTCTGAGTTTCTTTTCTTTTTCTTTTTTTTCTGGCATAATTTCTCTATTTTTACATTGAAAAACAGTATCTGTAAAAAAGAATCACAAATAAATGTATATTAATAACTTTCAAATTTATACTATTCCATTACTGTACAAACACATTTTATATAAAAACTGACTAAGAAACTATATCCCTAAACCACAAGTGTGATGATGGTTAAAACACTACATGCATAGTGCATACTACTTTGAAGCAGTTCATGTCCTAAAGCCTAACTCACTAAAAGACTACATGCTAACTGACTGAATTATTACAGTACTATAAGGAGACACACTGGGTGAGTGACAGGGTGTTTGCTAGAAGTGTATGAATACTGATTGGGGAATTGAAGGTGTGAAAGACAACTGTGTAGGTGATTAGAGGACTGCATCCATAGTGAATAGGCATTTGAAGCAGTGTGTGTGCTAAGGCCTGGCTCACTGCATGAGTACTTGGGTACTGACGGAATGATTAGAGTACAGCAAGGAGAGTGCCTGGGTGAATTTATAAGTGGTTGGCTTTTGACACAGTGAATGGATTAGTACTTGGTACTGAATGGGTCACTAGAGGAGTGCAAAGGGAGTGACAGGATGTTTGCTGGACTGTATGGATACTGACTAGGGAATTAAAGGTGTGAAAGACAAGTGTATAGTATGTTAGAAGACAGCATGCATACTGCATAGACATTTGAAGCAGTCTATGTGGTAATGTATGGTTCACAACATGAGTACTTGGAAACTGACTAAATCATCAGACTACTGCTAGGACAGTGCCTGCGTAAAACTTTTAAATTTTCAGTTCTGGCACAGTGAAGAGAATAGTGCATGGTACTGCACTTTAGTGTCAAACCCTGACTCATTTTATCAATACATAAGCAAAGAATAGCTTCTAAAGCTACTAAAACTTGACAACATGACCGGTTTTAAAACAGTTATCTGTCAGCAAATTCACGATGTTACCAAATGCTTCTATCACAATCCTTACCCAAATGCACACAGACTCACAGTGTGATTTTAGACAAGCAACACTATCCTAGGAGTTTACCAAAACTCATTCACTAGTCTAGAAGAGGTAAGGGTACTGCACACAATCTACATATTTAAGTACAGCACATTAGTGTCAAAGCATGACTCATTTAATCAACGCATAAGCAAAGACTGGCTTCTAATGCTACTAAAACTTGACAACATGACAGGTTTTAAAAGAGTTATCTGACAGAAAATACACAATGTTACCAAATGCTTCTCTCACAGTGGTTCCCAAATGCACACAGACTCACAGTGTGATTCTAGACAACAACCACTATACCTAGGAGTTTACCAAAAATCATTCTCTACTGTGGAAGTGGTAAGGGAACTGCACACAATCTACATATTTCAGGTCTGCACTTTTGTGTCAAAACCTAACTCATTTAATCAACGCATAAGCAAAGACTGGCTTCTAATGCAACTAAAACTTGACAACATGACAGGTTTAAAAAAAGTTATCTGTCAGAAAATACACGATGTTACCAAATGCTTCTCTCACAGTGGTTCCCAAATGCACACAGACTCACAGTGTGATTCTAGACAAGCACCACTATCCCTAGGAGTTTACCAAAACTCATTCACTACAGTGGAAGTGATAAGGGAACTGCACACAATCTACATATTTCAGGACTGCACTTTTGTGTCAAAGCCTGACTCATTTAATCAAAGCATAAGCAAAAACTGCCTTCTAATGCTACTAAAACTTGACAACAAGACAGGTTTTAAAACAGTTATCTGTCAGCAAATACACGATCTTACCAAATACTTATCTCACAGTGGTTCCAAAATGCACACAGACTCACAGTGTGATTCTAGACAAGCATACACTATCCCTAGCAGCTTACAAAAACTCATTCACTACTGTGCAAGGGGTAAGGAGACGACACACAATCTCCATATTAAAGTACAGCACATTAATGTCAAAGCATGACTTATTTTATCAATGCATAAGCAAAGACTGGCTTCTAATGCTACTACAACTTGACAACATGACAGGTTTTAAAACAGTTATCTGTCAGCAAATACACAATGTTACCAAATGCTTCTCTCACAGTGGTTCCCAAATGCACACATACTCACTGTGTGATTCTAGATAAACAACACTATCCCTTGCACTATACCAAAACACATTTCTTCATCTAGAAGGAGTACTACATTTTAGTATAGAAACATAACTCATTTCACAAATTCATAAACAATGACTGGTTTGTAATTCTACCAAAATATAAAAACAGCAAAGTTATCTGTCTGCAAACACAAATGCTTATCACAGAATGGTTTCTACATGCACACACACTGTCAATAAGATTGTAGAGAAAAAAAAGTACTCCCTACACTTTAGCAGGAGAAATACATTAGCCTGATTAAAATCAAAATAGTCTACATACATCCCCTCACAATTAAATAACTCACCTTTCAAGTTGTTTTGTAGATTAAGAAGTATATTAGTCACACACCAGATATCAGTCACACACCAGATTTTCTTATACAGAATCTCTGCACTGTGCACCTCTCAGCAAAAACAAAGAATGGCAAAGTTTCCATTTCATTTTCCACACATATACATGTAAACATCAAATCACAATTCTTCACACATAAATTCAAAAGCAAACACACATTTCTATTGGTTAAACATTTCAACCCTTTCCAAATGAAATACATTTCAACCCTTCCCCCAATCTGCCTTCTGCCTGTTACCATAGAAACAGGTCATGGAACACTGTACTGAGCACACAGGTCACAAGTTCAGCACACAATGTTGCTAAACAAGACAGCAAGTGTTCTTCACTTTTCAACATATCAGCTTATCATATATAATGTTCCTTACAATCAGTTTTTGTTAACCAATAAGAATCATGCGTTTAAAAAACAGAAATATACACCCTACCTTTCAGTGTACAAAGTTGTCATACAACCAAGGATTTCTTGTCTTTTTTCAAATTTTTTTTCCTTGGATCCGCGCACCCAACGCGAGAGGATCCGTGCACCAAACGCGATAGGATGCGCGCACCCTGCACGCATTTCGCGTTTTCTTTTTTTTTAAATGGGGTCCCAGGGGGTCCTTCTGGGTCCCCCTAAGCACCTCCAAGGGTCAGAGTATTTCCACTCTGCCTCCTTTGTATGTTTTACACACTTATTCCCCTTGCTTCTTCAGGCTCGCTTCTACCGAGGCAGAAAATGGCCGCCAACCCTTCCTGGTTTCAAATGTAGACAGACACTCGACAGCCAATTAGCATTCAGCACACGATCGGAATGTGCGCGCTCGATTCGGGGAGGATGCGCTTACGGTACGGGTAGGGTCCGCGGATCCTTCCCGGCCATAGATATCACTAACTTTCTTACCCTAATTTTCTCAGGAACTATTGAACAGATTCACACCATTTATGCAAAAGGCACGAGTCTGAACTGAGGACTACCTCTTTGCCAAATTTGGTGTCATTCCATTCAGCGGTTAGGGCTGTAGCTGCGACAACAGATCCTATGGGAAATTGCATGGGGAAAACGCGTTTTGGGACCCCCCTTTTTTCTCGGCCCCCGCTTTACGAATCACCACTAAACTTTCAGGGTAGGAGCAGAGCAGAGCTGGCCAAAAGTTTGGAAAATTTCGAGAGGATACATCAACCGTCGCCAGAGGTTTTGGGAATAGAATGTTGCAGATTTCCTATGGAAAATAGGTCCTAACTATAACTATCTACTGGCGACCGCCAGTAGATAATATATACATACATATATATATATATATCCTATTCTATGACACCATCTTGATCTCCAAGTCCCCGGCAGGTCTTCTGAATCGTTTTAGTTCATTTTGTAGTGATAGAGGCCTTATTATTAACACTTTAAAAACAAAGCTCATGGCCTTATCACCTTCTACCAGATTCAGAAACAATTTCCTGCTTAACAGGGAGCCCTTGGAGTTGGTAGATTCCTTCGATTATTTGGGCATTAGGGTTAATAATCGCATGAGTTGGAAAGACCATCTGGCCAAAATGCTGCTAAATCATAAAAGAGTCTCAGGGGCGGTCTTGAGAGAACATCGGAAATCCAAGAGTAAGCCCTTAGCACCACTCCTTGCTATCTATGAGGGCCAAGTTCTTCCATCTGCTTTATATGGCTCCGAATTATGGGGGTTCGAAAACACCACCGAGCTAGATAAGTCTGAAAATAAGTTCCTGAGAGACGCGGTTGCCCTTCCGGCCTCCACCCCGTTAATCCCCCTACGGGCAGATATGGGCAGGCATCCTCTTAAGGCCCTAGTGCGATTGCGCCTGTTACTCTTTTGGGTTCGCTTGCGAAGGTCTAGGGAGCTACAGACATATGCCGCCGCTCTAGACGAACTAATCCTGCCTAATTCCAACAACAGGATTAAGTGGCTGAGCAATCTGAAGCGGATGGTAGTCCTTTTGGGTTTGAGTGATTCTTGGGAAAGTCAAACACCACCACCCAAGTTAGTGATTAAACAGCTGTACTGGGATTTAGTTCAGAACGAGACCCTCTTCAGTAGTCTAGGGGGTTCTCTAACAGAGCGATTCTTGTCATTCAAATGGGGTAGGAGTTTTGAACCGTTCCTGGACTATATTGAGTTACCCCTGGATAGAGCTCTTTATCTGAAGGTTAGGTTTGGGATCCTCCCAGTCAACGACTTCACTTCGGGATGGAAAAAGCAGAGCGGCCGATCGAACTCATGTCCTAGCTGCGCAGCACCTACAGAGTCTGTGGCACATTTTTTCTTTGCCTGCCCAGCATATAGGGTAGCCAGGAGGACCTCGTTAAAACCGCTATGTAAGGGGATGGGCCTTAGATGCCACAGAATGGCTCTGCGGATACTCAGCACTGATACTTCTTCTATTGCTATGGTTTGCGGAGTCGCAAACTTTTTGGGTAGTGCTTGGCGGTCACGCATGAGGCGTTGTAAAGCCTCCCCCACCTCCATCCAATAGCGTAAAGATAATGGTTAGGACTTCCATCCTGCCCGACATTGTTCTTATTGTCTTCATACTATATTCATCTATGGTGTAATGGTAGTTGATGGATGTATTTTATACCGATGTTTCTTTGTTCTGTATATTTTATTGCATTGTTTTGCTTATTGTCTTCTTTTATGATAAAACTTTTTATCGAATAAAGAAATTTGAAAGATATAACACAATGCACACAATACGTCGCAAATGAAACAGGTTATTAGCACAAATACACAGAGGTCGCATGGGGACCAAAGGAACAACCCGAGGTAAGTACTCAGGAACCACACGGATGCCATTTGCAGAGTGAGAATATGACCGCGTGCTCAATTGAATTAAATGGGTATGTCGCAGTTGCAATTTTAAAGAAGTAAGACCCTTCCGTTTGGACCCTGAAGAAATCCCATGGAAGACTGAGGGTTGGAGAGCCACCCCGCCTATGGATACCCTAGGAACCAGGAAACCTACACCAGAAAATTCCAGGAAACTTCCTGCTTCGTTAGTGTAGGAGGCTGGCTTAGTATATTGTGCTCACTTATGTAAGTGTAGCAACCTGCACTGATCCAGACAATACTTAAGGTGATTTTAGGGGTCTTAGACAAACTTGGAATGCTCTCTAAGTGGTAGCTGTAGAGAGCAGCCTTCAGGAACCCCACGGATGCCATTTGTAGAGTGGGAACACGACCGCGTGCTCAATTCAAGTCAATGGGTAAGTCGCAGTTACAATTTTAAAGAAGAAAGTCCTTTCCCAGTGGATCCTGAAGAAATCCCGTAGAAGAAAAAAGGGTGGAGAGCCACCCCACCAGTGTATACCCCAGGAACCAGGATACCTACACCAGAGATTTCCGGGAAATTTCCAGCTTTGTTAGTGTAGGATGCTGGCTTAGTAGATGCTGCTCACTTATGTAAGGGTAGTCCCCTGCACTCATCTAGACAACCTTTAATATGATGTTAGTGGTCTTAGACAACCTTAGACAGCTCTCCAAGTGGTAGCTGTGGAGAACCGCCTTCAGGCTTAGTCCAGAAGGAGTGTAAATCAGCTTGTTTTAGCAGAAAGAAATCATATTGGTATAGATTAAGTGAAAAAGAACCACACAGTGTATTTATACAAATATTTATTTATTATAGGACCCTAACTAATGCATATATATAGCTCCTATCCGGAGATAGAACACAATGCTCAAAATATTTTTCATATAAAACAGGTAAGTAGCAGAAATACACAGAGGTTGCCAGGGGGAGACCAAACCACATACTAAAATAGTGGGATGTGAACCACAACTCAAGTGAAAACTATACCCAGACGACGTAGAACTGTTTGGGGACCCAAGTAACCACCCTAGGTAAGTACCCAGGAACCCCAAAGAGGCTGTTTGCAGAGTGGGAACACAACCACGTGCTAATTTCAAGTCAATGGGTAAGTCACAGTTGCAATTTTAAGGAAGAAAGACAATTCCAAGTGAACCCTGAAGAAATCCAGTGGAAGACAAAAGGTTGGAGAGCCATCCCACCTGTGTATACCCTAGGAACCAGAATACCTGCAACAGGGAATTCTGGGTAATTTCCCGCTTTATTAGTGTAGGACGCTGGCTTAGTATATACTGCTCACTTCTGTAAGTGTCGCACCCTGCAGTAATCCAGAAAAAAGTTGATGTGATTTTAGTGGTCTTAGACAACTTTAGAAAGCTCTCTAAGTGGAAGCTGTGGAGAGCAGCCTTCAGGCTTAGTCCGGAAGGAGTGTAAATCAGCTTGTTTTACCAGAATGGAATCTTATTGGTATAGATTAAGTGAAAGAGAACCACACTGTGTATTTATAAAAATATGTATTTGTTATAAGACACTCACTAACACATATGTATAGCTCCTTTCCGGAGATATAAAACAATGCACACAATACTTTGCAAATAAAACAGGTAAGTTGCACAAATACACAGTGGTCTCCAGGGGGAGACCAAACCATTTACTAAACTAGTGGAATGCGAACCACAACTCAAGTCAAGACTATACCCAGAAGACAAAAAACTGCTTGGGGACCTGAAGAACCACCCTAGGTAAGTAACCAGGAACCTCACGGAAGCCGTTTGCAGAGCGGGTACACGACAGCGTGCTCACTTCAAATCAATGGGTAAGTTGCAGTTGCAATTGTAAGGAAGAAAAACCCTTCCCAGCGTACCCTGAAGATATCCAGTGGAAGACAAAAGGTTGGAGAGCCACCCCATATGTGTATACCCTTGGAACCAGGATACCTACATCAGGGAATTCCGGGTCATTTTCCGCTTTGTTAGTGTAGGAGGCTGGCTTAGTATGTGGTTCTCACTCATGTAAGCATAGCACCCTGCACTGATCCAGGCGACCCATAAGGTAAATTTAATGGTCTTAGACAACCTTAGAAAGCTCTCTAAGTGGTAGCTGTGGAGAGCAACCTTCAGGCTTAGTCCAGAAGGATTGCAAATCAGCTTGTTTTACCAGAACGGTATCTTATTGGTATAGATTAAGTGAAAAACAACCACACAGTGTATTTATAAGAATATGTATTTATTACAAGTCACTATCCAACACATATGTATAGGTCCTATCCATAGATAGAACACAATGCACACAATCCTTTGCAAATAAAACATGTTAGTAGCAAAAATTCACAGAGGTCGCCAGGGGGAGACCAAACCATATAGAAAAATAGTGGGATGCAAACCACAACGCAAGTCAAAACTATACCCAGAAGACATAGATGTGCTTCGGGATCCAAGGACCTACCCTAGGTAAGTACCCAAGAACCCCACGGAGGCCATTTGCAGAGTGAGTACACAACTGCGTGCTCTATTTAAGTCAATGAGTAAGTCACAGTTGCAATTTTAAGGGAGAAAGACCCTTCACAGTGGACTCTGAAGAAATCCCGTGGAAGGCAAAAGGTTGGAGAGCCAACCCGCCTGTGGAACCAGGATACCTACACTAGGGAATTCTGGGTAATTTCCCGCTTTGTTAGTGTAGGAGTCTGGATTAGTATATGCTGCTCACTTATGTAAGTGTATTAAAGCTTGACAAGGGGAAACCCGTAAGGTAGGAAGGACCCAGGGTGCTTACTATTTTGAAAAACAAGAGGTCCTTCAAGAACAATGCATCATGCGATAAATATAGACCAGAATCGGCTCTATATCACTTATACAATGCCCAGCCGGACATTGAAGTTTAATGATCAAATAGAATTAATTTCTGACATACAGTTAGAATGTAGAGTGGGACACAGTCCTGTGTCCTTACAAACTAAACAGAAAGTGCAGACAATTAAACACAAAGAACATACATCAGGCTGAAGAATGAAGCTTATAGCCAGTACGAAATACAAGCTTTCTTAACGGTACAGTAACATGCACAATTTTTAACAAATGCGTTTAAAATGCATGTTTGTACATGGGGTCGACGACGTTTCGATCTATTCAACCAATACATAGATCATCATCAGGACTAGAAAGAATAAAAGCCTGAATTTACAATTCCTGTACGAATAGAAGGGGAAAAATAAGAGAGAAGGGAGAGGTACATTAAAACCTACCAATACTGTGAGAAAATTACTGTCAGTAACCATGCACGGCATGCCAAACGTGAGAAACACACCTGACGGCTGGTTGTAGATGCGAAGGTAATGATATGACCTGTGAAGTGAACCGAATGTACGATGCTAACACACACGCTCAAGGCTGAATTGACAAGTGGTACATAGTGGAGTGTGCGGTGAAACGCCAGAAGGTGTTCGGTGAAGTAGTAATTGAACACGCTAGCGAAGGTCACGAGGACGTGAGGACTAACGGTGAGCCGGTAGCGTCGTGACTGGGAACGTAATTGAGGCGGGAAACTAACCCAATTCAGAACCGAATCGCTCCTAGAGTAGTTTGCACAAGGGTCCAATTAAGGAGTTGCTTGCGTGGGTCAGCCAGGAAAATACCGGGGGTGCAGCTGAAAACTAAGGGCGGAAACAATTTAAATTAAAACCGGAACCACAGGGAAGGGAAGGGTGGAATAGAGGAATATGCGCTCACCAATGGTTCACTGTAGCAAGTTGCGGGAATTTCAGGGAACGACCAACTTCCCAGCAAAGCGGCCTGAGAATCCAAGGTCCGCCTGTGGAGAACCATAGCACGGGAATTAAGGGTAAGGGGAGCAAGGTCGTCGGGAGCGAACACACTAGCGCGCCAATATAGCACTTACCAGCATCAAGGGGACTACACGATCGCCAGTTGGTAGTGACTGTCTAGGCTGGAAGGTAGAAGAAGGACTCCGGAGTCACGTGATAACGGACCAGGGTCATGTGACAGGAAGTGCCGGTTGTGCTGGGACGTGATTACGTGAGTGGATGGATGGCGGCCATGTTGGGTCAGTGTCAGGAAAAAGGGTGAATTGGGAACCAGAACGTGGGTCAGTTAAAACAATAAGAGGAATTATACAATTGTCACAGGCAAGGAAAAATTCATTTACAGAATTACCAAAATTAGCAGAAGAGTCTAAATAAGAGAAAGCCAATCCTCATTTCTGTTTAGGCCATTGCGAATTGTATCAAGTTGAATGATAAGTTTCAGCTCTTCTTTGTTCAGGATAGAACACAATGCACACAATCCTTTGCAAATAAAACATGTTAGTAGCAAAAATTCACAGAGGTCGCCAGGGGGAGACCAAACCATATAGAAAAATAGTGGGATGCAAACCACAACGCAAGTCAAAACTATACCCAGAAGACATAGATGTGCTTCGGGATCCAAGGACCTACCCTAGGTAAGTACCCAAGAACCCCACGGAGGCCATTTGCAGAGTGAGTACACAACTGCGTGCTCTATTTAAGTCAATGAGTAAGTCACAGTTGCAATTTTAAGGGAGAAAGACCCTTCACAGTGGACTCTGAAGAAATCCCATGGAAGGCAAAAGGTTGGAGAGCCAACCCGCCTGTGGAACCAGGATACCTACACTAGGGAATTCTGGGTAATTTCCCGCTTTGTTAGTGTAGGAGTCTGGATTAGTATATGCTGCTCACTTATGTAAGTGTAGCACCCAGCACTATTCCAGACAACCGTTAATGTAATTTTAGTGGTCTTAGACAACCTTTAAAGCTCTCTAAAGTGGTAGCTCCAGAAGGAGTTTAAATATATATATGTGTATATATATTCACAGAAAAAACCATAGGTTTCAGGGGTGTTATAGTTAGCTGCCCATTTCACTCATACAAAACCATAGAAATTCCTCCGTTATAGTTAGTTCTGCTAACTATAACTCACGCGCCCGCAATGCACTGCTGAGGATGTCACATATTGCATCATTCATGACATGGTCAGTGACATCACTGATGACATCACTGATGACATATCAAATGACATCACTGATGACATCACTGATGACATCATCCACTGAATGTGGTTTAGTTTGAAATTTAAATATGTATTATATATATACCAATCTGTATTGAAGATTGAGTGGATATATAACTGTCTGGATGGAGAATTTAGTAGCTGTCTGACTGTCTTTTTAAGTGAGTAATTAAAAGTGTCTCACTTAATACATGGATTAGTAACTAAACTATGTGAATGTGTGCAGCACTGTCTCTGTTGTTGTATAACATGCTGCCTCAGTTGGTCACTAACTACATGAGTGTGTATATTAGTTATTGATTCGTTGGGTGAGTATTTGTATGGGACACTGAGTTTGTGTGTGGTTGGATGGGGTGTGTGTAACTCTATGCATAGATGTGTGAATGGTTTATTGACTAGGTGTATGGGTTTAAGAGTGCATGTGGAAACAGTTATTTGGGTGACTGAGTGTATTTATTTGTGTGTTGGTGAGCGAATATATGTTTTAGTTGTACATCTTCAACAAAGTAAAAAAATAAAAGGCATTGTATGTGAGAGTTGGTGTATATAAATAAGTTTGTGTAAGAGTCAGTGATTGTGAGAGTAAATATATGAATGAGTGTATAATTGTAATGGTGCTTTTTTAACATATTAACGATGAGTTACTATGTGTTTGAATAAATGAGGTGTCGTTGGATAATTGTGTAAGTGAGTAAACTTAAGTGCAATACATTTTTTTCATGAGTGAGTAGGATGACTGCCTAACCGACTAAGATGACTGCTGATGTGTCAATGTCTATATATGTGTATAAGTGCATTTGATAGTGTTCTATTAATTAATGACTGCATGTATAGATGATTCTGTTGTTGAATGGGTAGTTGTGTGTGTAGACTTAGGAATCAGTGAGTGGGTATGTAGTAACTGGTATTGGTGTGTCAATGGTTTCAAATATGGTACTCTGTATTTTACAGTGAGTGATGAAAGGTTACACTAGTGTATGATGTGGTGTATCAGATTGTCAAGTGGATGATGTCATCAGTGATGTCATTTGAGATGTCATCAGTGATGTCATCAGTGATGTCACTGACCATGTCATGAATGATGCAATATGTGACATCATCAGCAGTGCATTGCAGGCGCGTGAGTTATAGTTAGCAGAACTAACTATAACGGAGGAATTTCTATGGTTTTGTACGAGTGAAATGGGCAGCTAACTATAACACCCCTGAAACCTATGTTTTTTTCTGTGAATTTCTAAGGTTTTTTAAATGCTAATTTCTAACTATAACGTCTCTGAAACCTATGTTTTTTTTCAGTGAATTTCAAAGGTTTTTTAAATGCTAACTTTTAAGTGTGATAGTAGTTATGTCTATTTTTTTGTACTGATTTTCTACAGTTGTTTAACTGTTTATTTAGAAATATTTTATTCATTAAATAAAATTATATATTTTTCTGAAAATTGCAAAAAACAATTTTTTAATTAAAACTGAAATATTGATTAATTTTCTTGTTTTCATTTTTTATTTTAATATATTTATATCATTTTCTTTAAAAAAAATAATTCCATTTTTTTTCACAGTCGCGCACTCAAAGTATACACATCACGGTGGGTGCGCACATTCTAGCCGCCATTTTAGAAAAGTCATGAAGGATCCGCATATGGTGTGCGACGGCTGCGTGTTTTTCAGTTACATCATATACATTTAATATCACGTGATATGCATGATTGGTATGCGACCAGTCTGCGACTCCTGCTCCCGCGCATTCGCGACACATGCGCATTACGGTACGAGATGTTTGCGCGCTTGCGGGTCCCGAGTGACATCATATACGTGCTGGGCCACTCCCGCAAAAAAAACTTTATGTTCCAAAATGATATGTATGTGTCTTTAATATACATATTAAGGCAAGAGATTATGTAAGATATTCATCAAAATAATATATTTGTACTTATAAGAAACTTATATTATTTTCAAATATATTTTCGCGAAGTCGGGTGCGTGCGTCGTGAGTGCAGAAAACCAGGTCAGCAGAGCTGCTGGAGAGCCAGAGAACCAGGTCAGCAGAGCTGCTCTAGAGCCTAAGAACTAGGTCAGCAGAGCTGCTCTAGAGTCAGAGAACCAGGTCAGCAGACCTGCTTTAGAGGGAGAGAACCAGGTCAGCAGAGCTGCTTTAGAGCCAGAGAACCAGGCCAGCAGAGCTGCTTTAGAGCCAGAGTACCAGGTTAGCAGAGCTGCTTTAGAGCCAGAGAACCAGGTCAGCAGAGCTACTCTAGAGCCAGAGGACCAAATCAGCAGAGATGCTTTAGAGCCATAGAACCAGGTCAGCAGAGCTGCTTTAGAGCCAGAGAACCGGGTCAGTAGAGCTGCTCTAGAGCCTAAGAACCAGGTCAACAGAGCTGCTCTAGAGCCAGAGAACCAGGTCAGCAGAGCTGCTGCAGAGCCAGAGAAACCAGGTCAGCAGAGCTTCTATAGAGCCAGAGACCCATGTCAGCAGAACTGCTTCAGAGCCATAGAACTGGGTCAATGGAGCTGCTTTAGAGCCAGAGAACCAGGTCTGCAGAGCTGTTGTAGAGCCAGAGAACTAGATCAGCAGAGCTGCTCTGTAGCATAAGAACTAGGTCAGCAGAGCTGCTCTAGAGCCAGAGAACTAGGTCAGCAGACCTACTGTAGAGCCAGAGAAACCAGGTCAGCATAGCTGCTTTAGAGAGAGAGAGCCAGGTCAGCAGAGCTGCTTTAGAGCCAGAGAACCAGGTCAGCAGAGCTGCACTAGCTGACACTGACTGACTGACACTGACTGACTGACACTGACTGACTGACACTGACTGACACTGATTGACACTGACTGACACTGATTGACTGACACTGACAGACTGACTGACACTGATTGACTGACATTGACTGACACTGACTGACTGCTCTCTACTACTCTACTACTGACTCTCTACTACTGACTCTCTACTACTCACTCTCTACTACTCTCTACTACTCACTCTCTACTACTCTACTACTCTCTACTACTCACTCCCTACTACTCACTCTCAACTACTCACTCTCTACTACTCTCTACTATTCACTCTCTACTACTCACTCTCTACTACTCACTCTACTACTTTTCTACCACTCACTCTCTACTACTCTACTACTCACTCTCTACTACTCTCTACTACTCACTCGCTACTACTCTCTACTACTCACTCTCTACTACTCTCTCTCTACTACTCTCTACTACTACTCTTTACTATTCACTCTCTACTACTCACTCTCTACTACTCTCTACTACTCACTCTACTACTCTCTGCTGCTCTCTAGCACTCACTCTCTACTACTCTACTACTCTCTCTCTACTACTCACTCTCTACTTCTCTCTCTCTACTACTCACTCTCTACTACTCACTCTACTACTCTCTACTACTCGCTCTCTACTACTCACTCTCCACTACTCACTCTCTACTACTCGCTCTCTACCACTCTCTACTACTCACTCTCTACTACTCTCTACTACTCTCTCTGCTACTCACTCTCTACTACTATACTACTCTCTACTACTCGCTCAACTACTCACTCTCTACTATTATCTACGACTCACTCTAATACTCTCTCCTACTCTCTACCACTAACTCTCTACTACTCTACTACTCACTCTATACTACTCTCTCTACTACTCACTCTCTACTACTCACTCTACTACTCTCTACTACTCACTCTGTACTACTCTCTACTACTCACTCTGTACTACTCACTCTGTACTACTCACTCTCTACTACTCTCTACTGCTCACTCTCCACTACTGATTCTCTACTACTCGCTCTCAACTACTCTCTACTACTCACTCTACTACTCACTCTCTACTACTCTACTACTCTCTCTACTTCTCACTCTCTACTACTCTCTCTACTACTCACTCTCTACTACTCACTCTCTACTACACACTCTCTACTACTTGCTCTCTGCTACTCGCTCTCTACTACTCTATAGTACTCACTCTAATACTCACTCTCTACTACTCTCTACTACTCACTCTCTACTACTCATGCTCTACTACTCTACTACTCTCTACTACTCTCTCTCTACTACTCACTCTCTACTACTCACTCTCTACTACTCACTCTCTACTACTCTCTACTACACACTTTCTACTACTCTCTACTACTCACTATCTACTACTCTCTACTACTCACTCTCTACTACTCTCTCAGCCACTCTCTACTATTCACTCTCTACTACTCTCTACTACTCACTCTCTACTACTCTCTCTCTACTACTCTCTACTACTCACTCTGCTACTCACCCTCTACTACTCTCTACTACTCACTCTCTACTACTCACTCTCTACTACTGTCTACTACTCACTCTCTACTACTCTCTACTACTTTCTACTACTCACTCTACTACTCACTCTCTACTACTCTCTACTACTCACTCTCTAATACTCACTCTCTACTACTCACTCTACTACTATCTACTACTCACTCTCTGATACTTTCTCTACTACTCTCTACTACTCACTCTCTACTCTCTATTACTCGCTCTCTACTCTCTACCTCTCTCTCTACTACTCTCTACCTCTCTACCTCTACCTCTCTACCTCTACACCTCTACCTATACACCTCTACCTCTCTACCTCTCTGTACATGCACACATATGCACATATATATATGCATATATATGCATATGCATTTATATATATGTATGTGTATATATACATATATAAACATATACATATAATCTGCATATCTATATAAATATAAATTCATGCAAACATATACATATATGCATACATATGCATGGTATGTACATGAAAGTTTGAAAAACTCTAATACAAGCAAAGCTAAAAAGCCACCTAATTACAAACAGAATTGCTTTAACTTAAACGAGGGCGAGACCTAACCTATTGCATTTTCAATGCTTGTTTACTATGATTCCATCAAGACGGCATTCAGATGTGTCACACATTTTCCATGAATTCTGAATATTAGCACTCTAGTTGCTCATTAGATCACTGTAGTAAAGCTACTGCTCACCAGGGAAGTCTGCTGCTGGTATTGAAAGTGCATGTTTCAGTCTGCATGTCAGAATTTTTTAATGAAATAGAAGAGGATTTGAGAAGTCACTCAAAATGTGCCCTAATTTTTCTTTTTTCCTCACTAATCATAATTTCTATGGCAAAATGAACCTCCTCATTGAGTTCCTTTTAAATTAAACTACTCACTCTCTACTACTCACTCACTACTATTTTCTACTACTCTCTACTACTCTCTACTAATACTCTCTACTACTCACTCTCTACTACTCACTCTCTACTACTCTCTACTACTCTCTACCACTCACTCTCTACTACTCTACTACTCACTCTCTACTACTCTCTCTTTACTACTCCCTCTCTACTACTCGCTCTACTACTCTCTACTACTCACTCTCTACTACTCACTCTCTACTACTCTACTACTCTATTCTACTCTCTACTACTCACTCTCTACTACTCACTCTCAACTACTCACTCTACTACTCCTCTACTACTCACTCTCTACTACTCACTCTACTACTCTCTACCACTCACTCTCTACTACTCTCTCTCTCTACTACTCACTCTCTACTACTCACTCTACTACTCTCTACTACTCTCTCTGCTACTCTCTCTCTACTACTCTCTACTACTCACTCTCTACTACTCACTCTCTACTACTCTACTACTCTCTACTACTCTCTCTACTACTCACTCTCTACTACTCACTCTCTACTACTTGCTCTCTACTACTCACTCTACTACTCACTCTCTACTACTCCCTACTACTCACTCTACTACTCACTCTCTACTACTCGCTACTACTCACTCTACTACTCACTCTCTACTACTCTCTACTACTCACTCTCTACTACTCCACTACTCTCTACTAATCACTCTCTACTACTCACTCTCTACTACTCTCTACTACTCACTCTATACTACTCTCTCTCTACTACTCACTCTCTACTACTCACTCTCTACTACTCACTCTCTACTACTCTCTACTACTCTATACTACTCACTCTCTACTACTCTCTCTACTACTCTCTACTACTCACTCTACTACTCATTTTCTACTACTCATTCTCTACTACTGTCTCTCTGCTACTCAGTCTCTACTACTCACTCTCTACTACTCTCTACTACTCACTCTCTACTACTCACTCTCTACTACTCTCTACTACTCTCTACTACTCCCTCTACTACTCACTCTCTACTACTCTCTACTTCTCACTCTCTACTACTCTCTACTACTTACTCTCTACTACTCTCTCTCTACTTTCTACTCTCTATTACTCATCCTCTACTCTCTACCTCACTACCTTTCTCTACCTCTCTCTCTACTACTCTCTACCTCTCTTCCTCTACCTCTACCTCTCTACCTCTACCTCTCTACGTCTACGTCTCTACCTCTACACCTCTACCTCTCTACCTCTCTCTACCTCTCTCTACACGCACACATATGCACATATATGCATATGCATTTATATATATATGTATGTGTATATATATATATATATATAGATACATATATAAACATATATATAATCTGCAAATCTATATAAATACAAATATAAATGCATGCATACCTATACATATATGCATGTAATGTACATGGAATTTTGAAAAACACTAATAAAAGCAAAGCTAAAAAGCCACCTAATTACAAACAGAATTGCTTTAACTTAAGCGAGGGCGAGACCTATTGCATTTTCAATGCTTGTTTACTTTAGTTCCATCAAGAAGGCATTCAGATGTGACATATTTGCCATAAATTCTGAATGGTAGCACTCTAGTTCCTCATTAGATCACTGTAGTAAAGCTACTGCTCACCAGGGAAGTCTGCTGCTGGTATTCAAAGTGCATGTTTCAGTCTGCATGTCAGAACTTTTTAATGAAATCGAAGAGGATTTGAGAAGTCAAAATGTGCCCTAATTTTTCTTTCTGAAGCACTAATCATAATTTCTGTGGCAAAATGAACCCCCTCATTTTGTTCCTTTGCAAATTAAATGTTTTAATTGTTACCACTTTATTCCAATCAAGATGGCTTCAGGTGTGCCATACTTTTGTCATAAGTAAGACTGTTAGCGCTCTAGTTGTTCTTTAAAAAACTCTGGGATTTCTGTCATTGGGCTATACTAGGGCTACATCTGGGTGATATTTGTGCTACATTTGGGCTCTTTTGTCTCTGGTGGCCATCCTGGGAGACTGATTCGTTCTGAAGTTTCCTAATTTCCTCATTTACTACAGTCTCCTCAGTAGGAATACTTTCAGTTTTTTACTTTGATTCCATCAAGAAGGCATTAAGATGTGTCACACATTTGCCAGAAATTCAGAATGTTAGCACTCTAGTTGCTCATTAGATCACTGTAGTAAAGCTACTGCTCACCAGGGAAGTCTGCTGCTGGTATTCAAAGTAGAAAAACCACAGGAGTTTTACCCATAGACCAAACTGAGATCTGGGTGAGTACAGTATAAAAGCAACAATATCTCAGCAGGATATAATGTAATTACTTAAATCTGTATGTACAAGACATTACAGTTTAGCGAACAAAAGAGAGGAGACTTCAAATAGTTCAATCCATGCGCCCGTAGGCGTCATATATTATACGAAGATCAGTAAATATACAGAACAGTTGTAACAGCACTGTAGGGTATAAATAGCCAGGCAACCCTAGTGATATGTGTACAAAGTGCTCGTGACAGTGAAGTAACGGCGCAAGTGACAACGTGAAAGATACCACAGCAGAAGGCGCGAAAGAATATACAGTATTTACAGATTAAAAGGTTCAAACATCAACTTATTCAATGGTACAGTTCGTGATTTCAGTTATGTTAATGAACCAGGGGTCAGAGTACGCCTAGGGAGTTCGAGCTGGTGGGCAATGGTCGACGGCGTTTCGATCCTCTCAAATTAGGATCATCCTCAGGACCTGGGTTGCCTATTTGTGGAGTACTCTGTAAATAAGAATAGGTATCAGGGCGGCTGGAGTTAGAGGGAAGGACAGAGAAAGGGAGACAAAGAGGCAAGCAGACTGTAAAATTAAGGTCTACCTGAAGCGTATTGAATGAAGCGCTGGTGTAGCAACTTTGATGAAAAAGGACGGCGGTGGAATGAAGAGCAATTATAGGAAGGAGTCCATCGCGCAGTCTATGGGAGGCAAGAGATAGGCAATTCACCAAGGGGCAGAAGGCAGAGATGCAAATCAAGGGAACGGCGGAGTGAACCGAGGACTCACCGCTGTTGAATGGGGAGAACCGAGGACGTGCGGTTGGTAGTCACTCGGGGTTGGCTTTGAATTCCGGGAAAAGAAAGGAGGACGTGCAGTTTGTTCGTCACTCGCGGGACGGTGGAGCCGGCCTAATGAAGAGGGTGAAAAGGCGCGGTAATGAGAATTGGAAAAAATTAATGAAGGAAAGTTAACGGGACATGGCAACAGCGTGAGCAGCGACTTACCCAGTCGATGAGCCAGGGGCATCAGAGGATTTCAGGGGTCAGGAATAAATCCGCAGTATCGGACAAGTCACAGTCGTGTACTCGTCGCGGTCAGTGCCAGAAGTAAAGGACGCGAAGCCTTCTATAAGGCGGCACTGCTAGCGATACGGGAAGGCCGTTCATTGGGTAAAGGAGGCACGGGGGCGGGACTATAAGGCGGGACAGCTGGCGATGCGGGAAGGCCGTTCAATGGGTGATGGAGGAAAGGGGGCGGGACTGTAGCTAGGGACGCTTATTACAGAGCACTCCACAAATAGGCAACCCAGGTCCTGAGGATGATCCTAATTTGAGAGGATCGAAACGCCGTCGACCATTGCCCACCAGCTCGAACTCCCTAGGCGTACTCTGACCCCTGGTTCATTAACATAACTGAAATCACGAACTGTACCATTGAATAAGTTGATGTTTGAACCTTTTAATCTGTAAATACTGTATATTCTTTCGCGCCTTCTGCTGTGGTATCTTTCACGTTGTCACTTGCGCCGTTACTTCACTGTCACGAGCACTTTGTACACATATCACTAGGGTTGCCTGGCTATTTATACCCTACAGTGCTGTTACAACTGTTCTGTATATTTACTGATCTTCGTATAATATATGACGCCTACGGGCGCATGGATTGAACTATTTGAAGTCTCCTCTCTTTTGTTCGCTAAACTGTAATGTCTTGTACATACAGATTTAAGTAATTACATTATATCCTGCTGAGATATTGTTGCTTTTATACTGTACTCACCCAGATCTCAGTTTGGTCTATGGGTAAAACTCCTGTGGTTTTTCTATATTGTGAGCAGCTGCATAGCTGCTAGAGTAGGCCCTTCGGCCCTTTATTACCTACTATTTATTAGTTGTTTCTATCAGTATTTCTTTCCTGATTGGAAATGTCTAGAGAGGCCCCCAATTATACTGAAGATTATATCCAACGTATCTTGAGCGGCCCTTCCCTCCTCTCCAATTCTGTTCCCTCCCTTTCCACCACCACACCTACCACCAGTTCTTCAAAGATCTTACTTGACAGACTTGAAAAACTAAAGAAAAAACAGATTCGCACAACCCTTCATGCCCGTATGCTCACGGAATATCTCAAATCAGGAATTATTCCTTTGGGCCTACAAATACGCAACGTCCCAGCCATCTTCACTCAAGACCCTAAATTTCGTACTGGCTTTAGTCATCTGGCCACTATGTGCTCTCGTCATTGGATGGTTTTGGGGATTGACACAGCCATAGAACACAGCCAAAAAGAATTAGAAGAGATTGCTGAAATTGAGAAACTCATCCTGGAAGATAATTCCATTCCTGAAGCCAAAAACCTACTGGACAAAATCAATTCCACTATAGCCACGTTCAATACCTTTGAGCTAAACAAAAAAATCACCAAAATACAAAGGGATATAAAATACTACAACGTGGAGAAAACCTATCCGTACTTAAAGGAGGAATTTTACAACACTCCCTATAATCCTCCTAGGACACGCAACTGGGGTAGATTTAGGAACAATCAACACATCACCTTTTCGGATTCCTCCAACACCTCAATTGAAGAGTCAGATCCAAACGAAGAACCCAGTACCTCAAGGAATACCAACAGACTTCCATCCTTGTTACCACCCGGTTTTTTAGAACAAGGCCGCGGACGCGGCCAGAACCGTCCACGTCCACGCAACAACTACCAAAACCAATACTCAGGAGAGAGACAAACAAGAAACAAATTCTATCGCTGGGGCCCTCAACAATGATTGCCCCTATGAATATCTTGAACCCCGTCATCAATGCGATACCTGACGCTCCTGGATCTAATACCAACCCAGAATTGATTCCCATATTCAATCTTTCAAAATATATTCTCTCTGAAGATGAAATTAAACTACTCAGTAGAGGTTTAAGCTTCGTACCCACTGAACGTAGTAATTTTATTGATCTTCATGTACACCTGCTACAGTTCTTCAGACGTATTAGACTGCGGCAATTCTTTGCGGATAGACCAGACACTTTTCAAGCCAACATCCCACAATTTCATCCCCCCTCCTCTTTCAATCCACCGTCACATATCATGCCTCCTGAAATACTTTCTTTTGAACGTCTAGTGCTCCATGAGATTACGGACATACAGAAGAGTTTTGAATTTGTTCCTTATAATCTCCCTCTGGTTGAGAAACAGGCCCTACTCACCCTTAAGAAAAAATCTGATGTAACCATCAAACCAGCAGACAAAGGTGGAGGAATTGTCGTTATGGACAATGACAAATACGACTGGGAAATTAGAAGACAACTGGCCAATGTGGCCCACTACCGGAAACTCACCTGTGATCCACTTCCGGACCTGAGGAACAAAATACAAAACATCACCAAACAAGCTCGATCTAGAAATATCATTTCTCCCAAAGAATTTGCTTTCCTTAACAACGCTCACCCACGAACGCCCGTTATCTATGTCTTACCCAAGATCCACAAAGACCTCCAGAATCCTCCGGGTAGACCCATTGTTTCTGGCTGTGGCTCTGACCTAGAACCTTTGGGAAAATACATAGATGCTGTCATCAAGGAATTTGTACCCCTCACTGATACTTTTATATGAGATAGTATGGAATTGATCAAGACCATTGAAGACAGACCTTTTGATATGGAAACCGAATTGATGGCTGGTTTAGATATAGAATCCCTATATACGAACATCCCTCATGACGAAGGCCTTCTAGCCATCTTTGAATTACTTGAAAATAGACCTAGACCTACTCGTATCCCCACTGAATTCATCATGGATTTGTTGCACATTGCCTTAGAGAACAACTATTTCCTGTACAAAGAAGATTTTTACTTGCAAATCAAAGGTGTTTCTATGGGTGCTTGTTTTGCCCCAAATTTTGCCATTCTTTTTGTCCATAAACTTGAGACTTCTCTTATACTTTCACCTCTCAATCCATTCAGACACCAGATTTCACTGTGGCGTAGATACATTGACGATGTCCTCTTACTCTGGAAGGGTTGCGCTACGACTTTAACATCTTTTGTCGAATGGTTGAACAACTCCCAAACTCATCTGAAATTCACATGTGAACACACTACCAATGATTTACCATTCCTAGATCTGAGCATACATGTGGAAGAAGGTATAATTGGAACGGCACTATACCGGAAACCCACAGAGAGGAACACACTATTACATTACTCAAGTTACCACCCCCGTGGTCTCAAAGATGGACTTCCCTACGGACAATTCCTTCGCATCCGGAGGAATTGCAAATGGCGAAAGGACTACTTCAGGGAATCTGACATCCTATGCAAAAAACTCACCGACAGAGGTTACCCGCGCAGATTGGTCACACGGGCCCGTAAAAGGGCATGGTATTGTCATCGTGATCTTTTACTAACACCACAACCGAAGAAAATCAACTCTCGTATCCCTTTTGTATCCCAGTTCAGTCCAAGCAGCAATCAAGTTAAGAAGATCATCACACGAAATTGGAAACTTTTGCGTACCAATAAATCATTCCAAGAGCCGCCTCTTTTTTCCTACAAACGCGGCAATAATCTATCCAATCACTTGGTTCATGCTATCACTTGGCCCTCCAAATTGGCCATACCAAATACTATTACCTCCACCTGGGGTATGCCACCTATACTGGGCCACTACAAATGCCAATCTTGCAGCGTCTGTGAACTTACATCTAACACCAAGGAATTCAGATTCAACAACCAATCATACATTCTGAACACGTTCACTAATTGTCGCTCACAGAATGTCATTTATGCGATTGAATGTCCATGTCATCTCATCTACATCGGACAGACGACACAGATGGTTAAACAACGAATCATCCAGCATAAAAGTAGAATAAACTGTAAAATCACCACAGCTCCCCTGGTGACACATTTCTTGGACAAGAATCATGACGCATGTGACTTGAAATGGCAGATAATTGATCAACCACGCCTTCCCTCCAGAGGCGGCAATCTTCAAGCCCTCCTCAACAAGACTGAGTGCAAATGGATAACACGCTGTAATTCAGTGAACCAGGGCCTTAACACCATTGATGAGTGGAATAGCACTATCCACTACTCCACCTGAGGTCCCAGTCACCCTGCCTTCATGATTGTTTCTTCATGCTGTGTATTCTTTCCCCTTGCCCTAAGTTAGCCTGTTGACACATTTTTTGCTTGTTGATAATTGTTTGGACAGGTATTCCCTCTACCAATCCCCTAGAATGTTATTTCTGACATGTATACCCATACATGGGATTGTGCTCCTCATATGTACATGGTTTCACTTTTTATCTCCTGCACGCTGGATTTTCTCTTTATTTGCGCGTCTCCTTTAAGACTTTCTTTCCCATGTACACATCCTCACTTCTTCCCAACCACATGGTTTTGATTTGTTCTAAGCTACCCCTTAATGACATTCTAGGTTTCTGTGCCTGCCTCGCCTTGATCCCACGCGTCCTTGGTTCCCTCCCTTGCCCGATCAGCACAATCGTAACTTTTCCCTTTCCTTGCTCTCCACCCGCGCTGGAAGCGTCCCTAGCTACAGTCCCGCCCCCTTTCCTCCATCACCCATTGAACGGCCTTCCCGCATCGCCAGCTGTCCCGCCTTATAGTCCCGCCCCGTGCCTCCTTTACCCAATGAACGGCCTTCCCGTATCGCTAGCAGTCCCGCCTTATAGAAGGCTTCGCGTCCTTTACTTCTGGCACTGACCGCGACGAGTACACGACTGTGACTTGTCCGATACTGCGGATTTATTCCTGACCCCTGAAATCCTCTGATGCCCCTGGCTCATCGACTGGGTAAGTCGCTGCTCACGCTGTTGCCATGTCCCGTTAACTTTCCTTCATTAATTTTTTCCAATTCTCATTACCGCGCCTTTTCACCCTCTTCATTAGGCCGGCTCCACCGTCCCGCGAGTGACGAACAAACCGCACGTCCTCGTTTCTTTTCCCGGAATTCAAAGCCAACCCCGAGTGACTACCAACCGCACGTCCTCGGTTCTCCCCATTCAACAGCAGTGAGTCCTCGGTTCACTCCGCCGTTCCCTTGATTTGCATCTCTGCCTTCTGCCCCTTGGTGAATTGCCTATCTCTTGCCTCCCATAGACTGCGCGATGGACTCCTTCCTATAATTGCTCTTCATTCCACCGCCGTCCTTTTTCATCAAAGTTGCTACACCAGCGCTTCATTCAATACGCTTCAGGTAGACCTTAATTTTACAGTCTGCTTGCCTCTTTGTCTCCCTTTCTCTGTCCTTCCCTCTAACTCCAGCCGCCCTGATACCTATTCTTATTTACAGAGCACTCCACAAATAGGCAACCCAGGTCCTGAGGATGATCCTAATTTGAGAGGATCGAAACGCCGTCGACCATTGCCCACCAGCTCGAACTCCCTAGGCGTACTCTGACCCCTGGTTCATTAACATAACTGAAATCACGAACTGTACCATTGAATAAGTTGATGTTTGAACCTTTTAATCTGTAAATACTGTATATTCTTTCGCGCCTTCTGCTGTGGTATCTTTCACGTTGTCACTTGCGCCGTTACTTCACTGTCACGAGCACTTTGTACACATATCACTAGGGTTGCCTGGCTATTTATACCCTACAGTGCTGTTACAACTGTTCTGTATATTTACTGATCTTCGTATAATATATGACGCCTACGGGCGCATGGATTGAACTATTTGAAGTCTCCTCTCTTTTGTTCGCTAAACTGTAATGTCTTGTACATACAGATTTAAGTAATTACATTATATCCTGCTGAGATATTGTTGCTTTTATGCTGGTATTCAAAGTGCATGTTTCAGTCTGCATGTCAGAATGCTTTTATGAAATAAAAGAGTATTTCAGAAGTCAAAATGTGCCCTAGTTTTTCTTTCTGCAGCACTAATCATAATTTATATGGCAAAATTAACCCCCTCATTTTGTTCCTTTGTAAATTAAATGTTTTAAGTGTTACCACTTTATTCCAATCAAGATAGCTTCAGGTGTGCCATACTTTTGTCTTAAGTAAGACTGTTAGCACTCTAGTTGTTCTTTGGAACACTCTGGGAAGCTGCAGTAGAACACAAAGGAATCAACTGACAGTCTCTGCCCTTGTTGGATGTACATGTTTTACTGAGAATGTCAGACTTCATTCTCACTTGACTGAGAAAGATAATGTGAATTTACAGAAAATATGCTCTCAGTTTAGTTTATAGATCACCTTCCAAACCTCTGTGGGAAAAGCTCCTACCCTGAAAGTCTCGGGGTGATTCGTCAAGCGGGGGCCGAGAAAAAAGGGGGGTCCCAAAACGCGTTTTCCCCATGCATTTTTCCATAGGACCTTTAGTCGAAGGTACAGCCCCAACGGCTGAACAGAATTACTTGAAATTTGGCAGAGAGGTAGTCCTCAGGTCAGGGAAGTGCCTTTTGCAGGTCTGGTGTCAATCTGTTCAGTATTTCCTGAGAAAATAGCATTTAAAAGCATATAAATATCTATACGCGCGCACCGTGTGAGCACAGTGCGCACACGTGCGCGCATGTTGCCGTGCACGAGCGAAATTCTGATTGGTTGTTAGATGTCAGTCAACATTCGAATCGGTCGAAATCAGTAAGTGTTGGCCGCCATTTTGTCTCTCGCACTGAAAAGGAAAGGTGGAAAAAATGTGGAAAACGTGAAAAGGGAAGAGAGTTCCTGACCCCCTAGCCTTTGTCAGGGGGTCACAGAAGGACCCCCATGGGTGAAATAAACATTTTTTTTTTTAATAAAAATCGCGGGGTGCGCGCATGGTGCACGGTACGCGCAGCGCACCGTGTCCCCAACGCGCGTGCACGGTGCGCACATGGTGAAAAACCTTAAAAAATATATATATATTAATAAATACATAACTTCGCATTTAAAAAACCGTACAAATTCACTTAAAAAACCATAGGTTTCACACACGTTATAGTTAGGAATTAGCATTTAAAAAACCTTGCAAATTCACTTAAAAAACCATAGGTTTCACAAATGTTATAGTTAGGTGGACATTTCACTCGTAAAAAACCAATGAAATTCCCCCGTTATAGTTAGTTCAGATAAATATAACTCGCGCGACCGCCACTCTATCACAAGGATGATGTCATCAGTGATGTCATGAGTGATGCCACTGACCATGTCATGAGTGATGTAATATGTGACGTCATGAGTAGTGGATTGCGGGCGCGAGTTATAGTTATCTGAACTAACTATAAATGTCCACCTAACTCTAACATGTGTGAAACCTATGATTTTTTAAGTGAATATATATATATGTTTGACAAAATTTGTGCACGGCCGCCCAGCCTTGGGGGGAGCACCATCTTCCAAAATAAAGGAGAGGCTGGGGTTTGGAACTTTTCTGCAACCCGTCAGCACGACGAGCCACATTAATCTGCTTGCACCAATCCTACTATAGGATTTGAACTAACTCTGAAACATGAATGCTGGCGATTGTGAACCCACTTAGGGAATATGGAAATGCTTGAGGAACTAAATGTCCCAGAATGCAGCAGCGCGTGTACTATACGAAGTGACGCCCAAGGGAGGGCCAATAATTTACAAAAGCACTGGAAATAAAAGGAGCTTTTGCAACACCATCAATTTGAGCAAAAAGCCTTTGAAGAAGAGGTACACACCTCGAAACGCGTCAGGCAAGCAACTATAACATTGAAGCAAGTGGATTACAAGTACCGGATGGTAGGCGAGTCGTCGAGTGCTCCTCTAAATTGCTTGGGCACATTGTTTGACAAAATTTGCGCACGCCCGCCCAGCCGTGGGGGGAGCACCATCTTCCAAAATAAAGGAGAGGCTGGGGTTTGGAACTTTTCTGCAACCCGTCAGCACGACGAGCCACATTAATCTGCTTGCACGAATCCTACTATAGGAATTGAACTAACTCTGAAACATGAATGCTGGCGATTGTGAACCCACTTAGGGAATATGGAAATGCTTTAGGAACTAAATGTCCCAGAATGCAGCAGCGCATGCACTATACGAAGCGTCGCCCAAGGGAGGGCCAATAATTTACAAAAGCACCGGAAATAAAAGGAGCTTTTGCAACGCCATCAATTTGAGCAACAAGCCTTTGAAGAAGAGGTACACACCTCGAAACGCATCAGGCAAGCAACTATAACATTGAAGCAAGTGGATTACAAGTACCGGATGGTAGGAGAGTTTTCGAGTGCTCCTCTAAAGTGCTTGGGCACATTGTTTGACAAAATTTGCGCACGGCCGCCCAGCCGTGGGGGGAGCACCATCTTCCAAAATAAAGGAGAAGCTGGTGTTTTGAACTTTTCTGCAACCCGTCAGCACGACGAGCCACATTAATCTGCTTGCACCAATCCTACTATAGGAATTGAACTAACTCTGAAACATGAATGCTGGCGATTGTGAACCCACTTAGGGAATATGGAAATGCTTGAGGAACTAAATGTCCCAGAATGCAGCAGCGCATGTACTATATGAAGCGACGCCCAAGGGAGGGCCAATAATTTACTAAAGCACCGGAAATAAAAGGTGCTTTTGCAACGCCATCAATTTGAGCAACAAGCCTTTGAAGAAGAGGTACACACCTCAAAACGCGTCAGGCAAGCAACTATAACATTGAAGCAAGTGGATTACAAGTACCGGATGGTAGGCGAGTCGTCGAGTGCTCCTCTAAAGTGCTTGGGCACATTGTTTGACAAAATTTGCGCACAGCCGCCCAGCCGTGGGGGGAGCACCATCTTCCAAAATAAAGGAGAGGCTGGGGTTTGGGACTTTTCTGCAACCCGTCAGCACGACGAGCCACATTAATCTGCTTGCACCAATCCTACTATAGGAATTGAACTAACTCTGAAACATAAATGCTGGCGATTGTGAACCCACTTAAGGAATATGGAAATGCTTGAGGAACTAAATGTCCCAGAATGCAGCAGCGCATGTACTATACGATGCAACTCCCAAGGGAGGGCCAATAATTTACTAAAGCACCGGAAATAAAAGGTGCTTTTGCAACGCCATCAATTTGAGCAACAAGCCTTTGAAGAAGAGGTACACACCTCAAAACGTGCCAGGCAAGCAACTATAACATTGAAGCAAGTGGATTACAAGTACCGGATGGTAGGCGAGTCGTCGAGTGCTCCTCTAAAGTGCTTGGGCACATTGTCTGACAAAATATATATATATATATATATATATTCACTGAAAAAACCATAGGTTTCACACATGTTATAGTTAGCGGAAATTTTACTGATAAAAAACCAATGAAATTCCCCCGTTATAGTTAGTGCAGGCAACTATAACTCACGCGACCGCAATCCTCTGCTGATGACATATGTGTCTTTATGAAAAAAAAATATTTGTAATATATGTATAGCTAAAAATTTATGGAAGAAGACATGGGCAAATAAGTGTCTAAATACAGTATTAGCATCAGCAGAGGATTGCGGTCGCGTGAGTTATAGTTGCCTGCACTAACTATAATGGGGGAATTTCATTGTTTTTTTATCAGTAAAATTTCCGCTAACTGTAACATGTGTGAAACCTATGGTTTTTTCAGTGAATTTGCAAGGTTTTTTAAATGCTAATTCCTAACTATAACGTGTGTGAAACCTATGGTTTTTTCAGTGAATTTGGACGGTTTTTTAAATGCTAAGTTACTTTACGCCATTCGTGGCGTGCGCGCCCACTTAACGCAGTTTGTTCCGTGCGCGCACGTTCCGTGCACGCTTCGCGCACCGTGCCCACGTTACGCTAGATGGGCCATGTACGCACGATGCGCTTCGCGCACCGTGCGCACATGGAGGACATATGATGCGCTTCGTTGTGAAAGTTAATCTTTTAATTTTACTCTATTGGAGATAATCCATGCACAAATGGTGCCCTTCGGGCACCATTTGCACATGGGGTGGGGAGAGTGTGGATATTTTTTTTTTTTTATAATTTGTAACGTACGCATACGGGCAGCGTAATTGGCAAAATTATCGAAAAAATGAAAATTCCGTTTTTGGCTTTAGGGGAACTTTGGGGACTCCCTCAACATGGCTAGGTGCTTAGGAGCTGTCTAAACAGCCCCTTTACATGTTTTTGCTCTTTGTTTTTTAACCCCCTCTCAGAGTGCGAGAGAGAAAATGGCGGCCGCCACTTCCTGGTTTCGACCGATTCGAATGTTTACTAAGATCTAACAGCCAATCAGAATCGCGCTCGCGCTCGCGCACGTCACCGTACGCGTACGGTAAGCGCACCGTAAGCGCACCGTAAGCTGGCTCAGATATATATATATTGATTTAAAGGCTATTTTCTCAGAATCTACTGAACAGATTTACACCAAACCTACAAAAGGCACTTCCTTGACCTGTAGACTACCTCTCTGCCAATTTTCAAGGAACTCTGTTCAGCCGTTCGGGCTGTAGCTGTGTCTAAAGGTCCTATGGAAAAATGCATGGGAAAAACGCGTTTTGGGACCCCCTTTTATCTCAGCCCCCGCTTGACGAATCCCCCCGAGACTTTCAGGGTTGGAGCGGAGTGTAGCGCCCCATTAGTTTGGAAAATTTCGCGAGGATTCGTCGACCGGCGCCAAAGTTATTCAAAATAGAATGTTGCGGTTTTCCTATGGAAACAGGGTCCTAACTATAACTACCTACTGGCGACTGCCAGTAGGTAATATATATATATATATATACATATACATATATATATATATATATATATATATATATATATATATATATATATATATATATATATATATATATATATATATATATAAATCGCCAGGAGGTCTTAACATTACTGAGGATTTACATACGATTTTATATTAGGTGCCACTGCCCATATATTTTACCCACCATCAACGTACTGGATGACAATAATGATGATGCTTTGTACATGTGTATTTAATTGCTGTGTTCTAGCCTTTCAAAACATATGGATTTTATCAAAGGTTTTTATTGTAGTGGGATAACAATGTTAACCTTTTTATATTCTATTTATAGTTTTATCACCAAAGTATTTATTATCAGTGATATTGTTTACATCACCAATATGATATACATTCAAATAAGGCTAGACAATACACATTCGCCTCTCCACTTCTTGGTTAGGAGGTACCATTCAGTATTGCACATCATACGACCCGATTAACAATAATGCCAAAATTACTTGGGTGGGTATTAATAAGATGAGGTAGGACATATACGAGCAGCGATATATCACCCCATTTCATACACATAGAGGTGGACCTGAATTTGATAGGCAGCATTTGAGGCTCTGGTCCCAGAACACTGGAGAGCTACAGGATACCTAGCCACAGGATATACCATATCGTACAGCAGCTTGAATGTTGAAATTTGCCAAGTATTAACAATGTGGATGTCTTAAATGAGAAAGGCGACTGGGATTAATCAGCTGATCCCATTAATTTGTTTTACATGCTTCGCACTTCCGCAACAATCGTGACTTTTTATCATTAATGCTTTTAACGTTCGCATTTTCATATATGAATTTTAGATGAGTTTTACTATATGTCTTTGATGCAATGTTAAATTATTTGATGATGTGTTTATTTATTGGCGTTATTTGCACTATATACATTTCCTCACTTTCGCACACTGCAGGGATCTGCAGTGTACAATGGGGCAAGAGCAACTTATCATAGAGCATAGGGGGATTCATCCCATTAGTAACAATAATACAGACTACAAGATAAATACATAGGGATTTAACCCGCGATTCATGATTGATACGGACATTACAAGGTTTTCATGTCAATATAAGATAGATTTGACCTTTTCAGCGCTCATTGCCAATGTTAATTACTGCATAACTCAGCAAACTAATTCAATGTGTTGCTTTATAATTTATTTGTATTACAGTGGTTTTCCATGTAATTTTAGACTTTGCCAAACCTTCGGGTAATTTCAAAGCACGATATGAAGTATGCATTAAGTTGGCAGCGTTCGAAACCTTAATCTATCAAAGTCTGTTGTCTTTGTCTATGCTGACCCATACCACGTGTAGATCTCTTGCCTTCCTATTTAAGGAAGTAGATTGATTGTATTTGTTGTCATGTGAACAAGGCTCTTGGGGAGCCGAAACGTTATGGCGACTATTCTGCGAGCAAGCGAATAAATTTGCACTAAGAAAAACTGGTCCGTGTCTGTGATCTCTTGGTGTGAGGCTTCAACGATTCAGCCACGCCTAGTGAGCATTACCTGTTGGATATATATATATATATATATATATATATTCATTCATGTGATCAAGGCCTCCGTGTCGAGGCCGAAACCCGTCATGGTGGTACGAGGTGCACAAATGGAATAAAATTCACCTTGCACTATATTCTCTTGGGTCCATGGTCATCTTTTCCTGTTGATTGGGAGCAGTAGACGAAGTTCTTCGCATATATATATATATATATATATATATATATATATATATATATATATATATATGTTCACTGAAAAAACCATAGGTTTCAGGTACGTTATAGTTAGGAATTAGCATTTAAAAAACCTTAGAAATTCACTGAAAAAAACATAGGTTTCAGGGGCGTTATAGTTAGCTGGACTTTTCACTCGTACAAAACCATTGAAATTCTCCCGTTATAGTTAGTTCAGCTAAACTATAACTCGCGCGCCCGCAATGCACTGCTGATGTCATCACATATTACATCACTCATGACATGGTCAGTGACATCATTTATGACATCACTGATTACATCTCAAATGACATCACTGATGACATCACTGATGACATTATCCAGTGAATGTGTGTTTTTCTGCAAATTACATATGTTTTATATATGTATATCTCAAGGTCGATAGAAGAATAAATGGGTATATAAGTGTCTAAATGGATGATTTGTTTTTTGAAAAATTGATTGTATAACTGACTGATTAAGTGTATCTTAGGGAATACATGGCTTAGTGAGTAATGTTTAAATATGTAAATATCTGTATCAGTCTCTCACTTTGTGTATAAGTGGCTTCATGGGTTGGTGAGTAGCTACATGAGTGTCTATATAGGTTATTAGTTGGTTTTTTGAGTATCAGTATGAGTGTCTGAGTGTCTGTATGGTTCGGTGGGTGTTATTACGTAGTGCATAGGTGCATGAATGAGTGACTCACTGTTTGTATGTGTTGAAGACTGTATGGGTGGATGAGTGTGTTTATGGGTGTGTTAGTGAGTGAATGACTGTCTCAATAGTGTCTTTATGAGTAACTACATATGTTTTAAACTAGTATATGTGACTATTGGTGTATATAAGTGAGTATATGTGAGAGTGAGAGATTGAAAGAGTTCCTGTATGAATAAGTATGTGTTTCTATAAGTGATTGTTTAAAAGACTAAGTATGTGTAAGTTTCTGTAGAAGTAAGTGTGGTGGTGTGTGTATAACTGTATATGCAAGTAAATGGATGTTTGATTCTTTATTAGCATGAGTGACTATGTGTGTGAGTAACTCTATGGATGATTGGTGTTGTGTAACAGGATGTATAGGTGTATGAGTACATATGATGAGTGAGTACATGTATGAGTGACTGTATAGGACTGTTGGTGAATGAGTGGATGTGTATGTGGATCTTAGAATTACTGAATAGGTTTTTGTAACTGATATTGGTATGTCCATTGTTTTGAAACTTTTAGTTTCTATTTTTGAATGTGTGTATCAAAGGTTATATTAGGGGGAGAGGAGGTCTGCCACGCTATCACAAGGATGATGTCATCAAAGATGTCATTTGAGATGTCATCAGTGATGTCATGAGTGATGTCACTGACCATGTCATGAGTGATGTAATATGTGACGTCATCAGCAGTGCATTGCAGGCGTGCGAGTTATAGTTAGCTGAACTAACTATAACGGGGGAATTTCAATGGTTTTGTACGAGTGAAAAGTCCAACTAACTATAACACCCCTGAAACCTATGGTTTTTTCAGTGAATATATATATATATATATATATATATATTTCCTACTGGCGGCCTCCAGTAGGTAGTTATAGTTAAGACCTATTATCCATAGGAAATCCGCAACATTCTATTTGGAATAACTTTGGCGCCGGTTGACGAATCTTCGCAAAATATTCAAACTCGTGGCCCGCTCCGGTCTGCTCCTATCCTGAAAGTCTCGGGGGGATTCGTCAAGTGGGGGCCGAGAAAAAAGGGGGGTCCCAAAACGTGTTTTCCCCATGCAATTTTCCATAGGGACCTTTAGTCGCAGCTACAGCCCGAACTGCTGAACGGAATTACACCAAATTTGGCAGAAAGGTAGACCTTGGTTCAGAGTCATGCCTTTTGCTTAAATGGTGTAAATCCGTTCAGTAGTTCCTGAGAAAATTAAAATCAAAATCACATATATATCTGGGTGGAGCCTAACCACACATCTCATCGTGAGATCTGATTGGCTGTCAGCACTTCATCCAAGAAGTGTTGGCATCCATCTTGGGACCAATATACATGATAGCACCTCATTAAAAAGCATTGCAGTTAATAGAAGGTTTTAAGACTTTAGTTACATTATAAATCATTTGTTGATGGTACCATACTCATTTTAGGAATTGTGGTGTGTTCTAAGGTGACTTTACCATGTGAAAAAGCCTTCTGCTGGGATATCATGAATCATATTTGAGAGAAAAATATTTTCTCATGCATTTCCCACAGAGGTTTGGAAGGTGATCTATAAGCTAAACTGAGAGCATATTTTCTGTAAATTCACATTATCATTCTCACTCATGTGAGAATGAAGTCTTACATTCTCAGTAAAACATGTACCTCCAACAAGGGCAGAGACTGTCAGTTGATTCCTTTTTGTTCTACTGCAGCTTCCCAGAGTGTTCTAAAGAACAACTAGAGAGCTAACAGTCCTACTTATGACAAACGTATGGCACACCTGAAGCCATCCTGATTGGAATAAAGTGGTAACTCTTAAAACTTTTAATTTAAAAGGAACAAAATGAGGGGGTTCATTTTGCCATAGAAAGTATGATTATTGCTGCAGAAAGAAAAATTAGGGCACATTTTGAGTGACTTCTCAAATCCTCTTCTTTTCCATTAAAAGATTCTCACATGCAGACTGAAACATGCACTTTCAATACCAGCAACAGACTTCCCTGGTGAGCAGTAGCTTCACTACAGTGTTCTAATGAGCAACTAGAGTGCTAACATTCTAAATTTATGGCAAATGTGTGACACATCTGAATGCCTTCTTGATGGAATCAAAGTAAAAAACTGAAAGTATTCCTACTGAGGAGACTGTAGTAAATGAGGAAATAAGGAAACTTCGTAACAAATAAGTCTCCCAAGATGGCCACCAGAGACCAAAGAGCCCACATGTACCACAAATATCACCCAGATGTAGCCCAAGTATAGCCCAATGACAGATGGTCCCAGAGTGTTCTAAAGAACAACTAGAGCGCTAATAGTCTTACTTATTACAAAAGTATGGCACACCTGAAGCCATCTTGATTGGAATAAAGTGGTAACACTTAAAACATTTAATTTGCAAAGGAACAAAATGAGGGGGTTCATTTTGCCATAGAAATTGCCATAGAAATTATGATAAGTGCTGCAGAAAGAATAATTAGGGCACATTTTGACTTCTCAAATCCTCTTCTATTTCATTAAAAAATTCTGACATGTAGACTGAAACATGCACTTTGAATACCAACAGCAGACTTCCCTGGTGAGCAGTAGCTTTCCTACAGTGATCTAATGAGCAACTAGAGAGCTAATATTCAGAATTTATGGCAAATATGTGACACATCTGAATGCCTTCTTGATGGAACAAAAGTAAACAAGCATTGAAAATGCAATAGGTCTCGCCCTCGTTTAAATTAAAGCAATTCTGTTTGTAATTAGGTGGCTTTTAAGCTTTGCTTTTATTAGTGTTTTTCAAACTTTTATGTACATAACATGCATATGTATGCATATATGTATATGTATGCATGCATTTATATTTGTATTTATATAGATATGCAGATTATATATATGTTTATATATGTATGTATATATATATATTCACTGAAAAAAACATAGGTTTGTGGCACGTTATAGTTAGAAATTACCATTCAAAAAAACCTTAGAAATTCACTAAAAAAACCATAGGTTCTATGGAAAGTTATAGTTAGTTGGAAATTTCACTCGTACAAAACCAGAGAAATTCTCCTGTTATAGTTAGTTCAGCTAACTATAACTCGCGCCCACGCAATGCACTGCTTATGACGTCACATATTACATCACTCATGACATGGTCAGTGACATCACTGATGACATCTCAAATGATATCACTGATGACATCACTGATGACTTCATCCATGTGATAATTTGATGCATCTTCTCACACCCTAATATAACCTTTGATATACCCACTGTAAATTACAGACTTGCATTCTCAAACCATAGACACTCCAACACCAATAACTACATACCCACTCACTGATTCTTAGGTCTACACACCCATCCACTCCTTCACCCGTACAGTCACTCATATTTATGGTCACTCAGTACAGGACTATCATATGCACTCATACACCTATATAGACACTCACACTCCGCCACTCATCAATAGAGGTACTCACACACCTACTCAGTCATGCAAATAATTAATCACACTGCCATTTACTCACCTATACAGTTGTACACACACCAGCTCAATTACTCATACAAATACTAGCACATTCTTACGCTCTTACACAATCACTGATACAAGCACACACTCATCCATACAGCCACTCTCACAATCATACACTCTCACTTATAGCCATTTATATACTCCAACACACATTTATACTGCCTTTCACATATGTAGTTACTCACACATGTACCACTGAAATATACATTCACTCACTAACACACCCATACACACACTCACCTACCCATACAGTCCATCTCAGATGCACTCTTGAAACCATGCAACCAGTCAATCACCCACTCACACATCTATGCACAGAGTCACACACACCCCACCCACACAAACACTCAGGCACCCAATCTATAACCCATATAGACACTCATATAGCTATTTGCAAACCTAAACACAGTTTAGTCAATAACCCATGCATTCAGTAAGATATGTTTAATCACTCACTTATAGAGTCAGTCACGCACCTACTAAATCATCCATTCAGACACTTATACACCCACTCATTCTCCAATACGCCTTTCCCTATATATATTAAACATATTTAAACTTTATAGAAACACACCGGGCCCGATTCACAGAACTAACTTAAGATAAAATTCTAAACTTACTATCATTTTGGTATTCACAGAAGGCACTTACTCATTTTGGTATTCACAGAAGGCACTTACTCATTTCGGTATTCACAGAAGTTAGGAGTCCTAACTTTAGGACTCCTAAATGCCTTCTGTGAATACCGAAAGTCTTAAAGTTAGGGTTTTTCTCAGTTAGGGAGCGTGGCTTGGATGGCAATGGGTTTAGACGCCTGAATCCGGTGCTCCGCTGAACCTGGAGGCGAGCAACAAAAAGAACACGCAAGAGCTAATCAGAGTTAAGAAAGGAGCACACCAAAAGATAGCGGAACTACTAAAGGAGAAAACGACTCGAATTGCAAGTTTCAGCGACAACTGCGAAAACGAGGAAGTTACGTTAGGAGCTAGCAGCAGAAAACCAAGATGGTGCCCACGAGGGAGACCCTCCGCCGTTGCGTGATCTGCTGCTGCTGAAGGTACCCAAAAAAACCTACAATTGAACACCGGAGGTCTGATTGAGAGCCAACGTAAGGTCAGTGCTGTAGACCACCCATGGCGAACATCGAGACATCGAGGATAATAGCAGTGAAACTCTAGTGAGGAAGATACGCGCTCCTCTATAACGAAAACGAAACCACCGATGGGGGACGCCATCTTAGTTTTGAATATCGGGTAAACAACTTAGGGTCTAACGATATTGCTGAACGTTTAAAGAGAGTGGATAGGAGGAGCGCATCAGAGGTGGCACACCTGGGTAACTTCTGGAAGAGACGCGCCGACACCACAAGTACTGTAGCTACTGACAATCGCAAGCTCCTATAAATATACACCGGAGGTCCGATTGAGAGCCAACATAAGGTCTGCTGCTGAAGGTGCCCAAAAAACCTACAATTGAACACCGGAGGTCCGATTGAGAGCCAACGTAAGGTCAGTGCTGTAGACCACCCATGGCGAACATCGAGACATCGATAATAATAGCAGGGAAATTCTAGTGAGGAGGATACTCGCTGACCTACAATGAAAACGAAACCACCAATGGGGGCCGCCATCTTAGTTTTGAATATCGGGTAAACAACTCAGGGACTAACGATCTTGCTGTACGTTAAAAGAGAGTGGATAGGAAGTGCGCATCAGTGGTGGCACACCTGGGTAACTCCTGGAAGAAACGTGCCGACACCACAAGTACTGTAGCTACCGACAATCGCAAGCTCCGTTTTTTTCGCCGCGTAGTCAAAGCGAAAGTAAAGATGAGTGCGAGCTGCCATTGCAGTCACCACAGGCAGTAAAACGCGCAGCAATTAAAAAACTGTAAACATATCATAAAAGAATAACCCGTAGCGCTGCACAGCGTTAAACTTTGGCGGTCCTACAAAGGAGTATTCTTTTTCTCTCCGTTAATAGAGACCAGCAATTACAAGACAGAGCTTGACCATGCACAGAGATATAACAAGCAAAATATACCAGTTGTAGGCAAGCATACTTAGGTGACAGCAAAGTCGAAGGAACCCCCACCAGCACAGAGCACAGAGGTACAGGGTGCAGCAAACGGGCAGTACAGGACCTAACCTAAACTAAGAGGAAATAAAAAACTGACAAAGGCTAACAAGAAGGCAGCCCCGTATATACAACCATTCTGACCTCGATGGATCAAGATATTAGCTAGGTGTGCATAAGAATACCCGCTCACAAACATTAAAAAAGCAAGGGAGAAGGCCAGTCACACGCGGCCCAGGTGGCATAGCCAGTATACAAAGGGGGTAATAAACAAAAGTACAGTCATACTAAGACTGGAGAACAAGAGGCAACAAGAAACGCCAAAATTTATCGCCAAGCTTGGGAGGCAAGAAACTAGCCATAGAGCTGTATAGGAAGGATCAACCAGCAGCAAAAGAGAGGAAGGATACTAGAAATGGCTGGCACCGAGGGTAGAATCACGCAGCAGACAAAAAAAAGAACAAGAGTGAACCTCTGGACTCCCCTATCAAACAAAAGAATGACATCAATAATACACTGGAGATGATCCTGAAAAAACTTGCTGATGTACACGACCTAGCAAAGTCGACTAAACTAATGACGGATGCTATACATCTGGAACTGGCTGCAGTCAGAGCCGGCATCCATGCGGCGAATAACAGACTAACGGAAGTAGAGCAAAGGGTGAGCGATATAGAAGATGGTGACCAAAAAGCAAAAAAAAACTCTGCTAGAGTTATCCAAAACAACAGCAGTACTTCTCAGACAAACAGCAGAATTAGACGACCGGAACAGACGAGGGAACATTAGAATATTAGGGGTCGCCGAGGGAGAGGAAGAGAAAAGCGGGTCGTGCATCACTTTCTTACAAGAAATGATCCCTAAAATAACCAACATTAAGTTCGACCTTCCCTTCGAGCTTGATAAGGCATACAGAGTACCAGCCTTCAAATCCTCAAATAAAACGACCCCCACACCCCATTGTATGCAACCCTCTCCGCTTACAACACACAGAAGCCATTTTCGCAGTGGCCAGGAAGAACCATAACATACAGTGGAATAGACATAAAATAATCCTCACCCAAGACTACTCCAAGCACATAGTGGACTTAAGGACAGGTTTCTGGCACAGCGTGAAAAGCTAAGAAAGGAGAACATCTTTTTCTCTTTCACAACCCCTCAAAATTCAGAATCACGACAAAGGAAGAACACACGTATTTGAAGACCCCAAAGATCTGTCTAGATACCTTCAAGGTCCAACACAGGAAGAAATGGAACTGTCTCTGGCAAACACGATCAAGAGAAGAGCCTCGCCTGATTTAAGAGTGGAATGAAGGAATGTACAAAACCCCAAATAAGGACTAGGGGATCAGCCTCTTCAATTTTTGACTTACCACTTACTTTAGAGACGCGACACACGATCTACCTCATACAAGACGCTATCCTAACATTATCTACCTTGAGTGATCAAACGGCCGAACCAACACCAACAAAGAATCCTAGACAGCTGCGGAAGCAAGGAAGAATTATATAAGAACATTGCAACACTAATATCCTTTTTATAACTTTTTTATCAGCAATGTATAAGTGTGAATGTAGTAACCATGCACATATGCCTACATGGATCATTAGGAAACTGTATTATGTTAGACAAGATATGCAGAAATAACAAGGCTGGGAAATGTAACTATAAGATGCTCTGGCGTACAAAAACGTAGGGATCCAGGAGATGACGGAGCAGGATCTTTGCTGTCGCACGTTCAAAATTCTATGTGCAGGAACGGGGGGATGGAGGGGAGGGGTTTTTGGTTTTTTAAAAATGTTTTTTATGTAATGTTAGTAATGTTAGTATCGTATGCGAGGCACTCATGTTTCTTTTTCTACCCGCTGCACTCTTTCTTTTTAAACATTCCCATCTACACACTTTCATTCAAGGGAGAGAACGACACCAGTCATTGGGAGGGTACTTTGAGGAGGGACCAATGGAGGATGGCACAGGTCTCACACACCTGAGGTCTCGAAGGGAGGGGGACTATAACGATCGAAAAAGGGGGAAGGACATGATCAAACAACCGGTACCTAGCATAACAAAATAGCAATAGACAACACAAAACCACTAATGTCCAACCTAAAGATAGTCTCCTTAAATGTTAAAGGGCTCAACCACCCAGTTAAAAGGAAAAAAATACTAGACTACCCAGCAAAAACTAAAGCAGATATCTTCCTCCTGCAGGAGACCAGAATATCCCTTGACGATGCAGAACGGATTAGGGCGAGATGGGTTGGACAGATGGCCTGCTCTCCAGCCGTAGGGAAGAAACAGGGTGTGATCACTCTGTTAAATAGGAACTCCAAAATAAATATAGAAGACCAATATAGTGACGATGAGGGGAGAATAATGTCGACACATTTGAAAAGGGGGGGAAGAAAACATCCATGTACTCAACATCTACGGTCCAAACGCTGATGACTCCGAATTCTGGGTGGGCATCTCTAAAAAGATGGAGGCAATCCCACAAAACGACCTAACAGTGATGGCAGGTGACTTCAATTTGGCGCTAGACTACACTTTAGACAGACAGTCTCAGTGCCACTCACTCCCCCCAAGCGCACACAACATACTACGAAATTTATGTACCAGATTTAATCTTAAAGACACATGGCGGCCACAACACCCGGACACAAGAGACTACACGTTTTACTCCAACCCACACAATTCATACAGCAGAATAGATTACATTCTGATCACATGAACACACACCCACTTAATAGAACACACAGACATAGCCACGAGAACTGTCTCAGACCATTCCTGCATTAGTCTACTGTTGTGTGGGCGGCACAATGAGGACCACCCACGTAGATGGAGATTTAACACTGATGTTTTGTCAGACCAAACCAACAGAATCAAAATAGGGGAGGCCATTAAGGAATACATTAGCTTTAATGACACTGTAGACACCGATCCCAAAACCATGTGGGACGCATTAAAAGCCACAATTAGGGGGACAATTATGGACATTAAAGCCAAGATGAACAGAAATGCGAAGGCACAGTTGCGTCAAGAAGAGAAGGATATACAATGATTAGAGGCAATCCATATCTGAGACCCAAAGAACGTAGGTGCACTTTCAGAACTCACAAAGAAGAAATATGAATTCAACAGAATTTTGAGCGAAAGAGCTGAGATGTGGATAATCAAATTTAAAGCAATAAACCTATGCGAAGCTAACAAAGCGGGGAAGCTCCTGGCCTCTTATCTAAAATACAAACAGAGACAGCATGCCATCTCATCAATCACAGACTCACAAAATATCTCACACACAAGACACACAGAAATACTACGGACATTTAGTGAATTTTATCAAGACCTCTATAAAAAAGATCTAACGCTAGAAGAAAATGACTGTACTGAGTACCTAAACAGACTAAATCTCCCAAAGTTAACACCAGAAGAGACACATACCCTAGGTAGGGAGATAAGCTCCACTGAAATCGAGATGGCAGTCAAGTCCCTTAAAGCTAACAAGGCATCCGGGCCAGATGGATACACAGCCGCATTTTATAAGACATTCTTAACTCACTTACAACCCACTATGAAAAAAGTTTTTAACTACTGCGAAGGGGCGGGGATGGTCTCACAGACCATGTCCGAAGCTAATATTATAGCTATCCCCAAAGAAGGCAAAAACGCTCAGTTGCCCCAAAATTACAGGCCTATCTCTCTGATTAACGTTGGTTGCAAGATATACGCAAAAATCCGCTCATCAAGACTTAATAAGGTACTGCCTCAATTGATAGGTAACTCACAAGTTGGCTTCCTCAAGACACGCATGTCACACGATAACACCATACTCCTATGCATATACTAGATAATGCCGCCAAGTCCGATAAACCAGCTGTGACGATCACACTAGACGCAGATAAGGCATTTGATAGGGTATCGTGGCATTTCCTAGAACAGTGCATGCGGGCCTTCAACCTGGGGAACTCCTTCATGCGGAAAGTAATGGCACTATACGTAAAGCCCACTGCCCGTATCGTAGTCAATGGGGCGGTCTCAGAGCCCTTCACCCTACAGCAAGGTACAAGGCAAGGCTGCCAACAGTCCCCCTCACTGTTCCTGCTAGCTCTTGAGCCTCTGATTAAGAATATAGAGGCCAATGAAGAGATGAAAGGGGTCACCATCAACGAGGCCACAATCAAATTAGCCGCATACACGGATGACATTCTCATTGTCACAGAGAGCCCTAAATCCTCTATCACGGCCCTCATGGACTCCATAGACAAGTACTCGGTCCTCTCAGGCTATAAACTAAACAATAACAGCTGTTTTCCACCACAAGCCATGCCAGTGATCAAGGGGACTATCCCGAAATGCGTATGGAGTATATGGAAGAATTAGCGCTGGAAGGCCATGACTGTTATTGCTGCTGCCTACCCGACACTAAAGGTGAAATTATAACATCGCATGTGGTGTCTTCACTGCTTTGAGCAAATCTTCGTTTGGATGTATAGTGGCCCGCTCTGGCCACGAAGACGCCCCACTGTTGTGTAACGGGTCCTTGCGCTGTAAACAGACAGCGCATCCAAGGAGCGATGTTGCCGGTTCGGTGTGGCATGAGTCAAGCATCAAGACAGCCCTGTCCAGAACAGCGACCCGATCATAACAGCAGCACCATTATGGATATAGTTTTTTGAACTCCAAAAACCAGCATGCACTTTTGCACACGCCCATGAGGGCGGGACTATTTAAAGACAATCGCAAGTGCCAGTTAATTTTGCGCAGCTGTTTTCCACCACAAGCCATGCCAGTGATCAAGGGGACTATCCCGAAAAGCGTATGGAGTATATGGCAGAATTAGCTCTGGAAAGCCATGACTGTTATTGCTGCTGCCTACCCGACATTAAAGGTGAAATTATAACATTGTGTGTGGTGTCTCACTGCTTTGAGCAAATCTTCATTTGGATATATATATATATATATATATATATATATATATATATATATATATTTCCCACCCGGAGATATAACACAATGCACATAATACTTCTTAAATAAAACAAGTACAAATACACAGAGGTCGCCAGGGGGACACCAAACCATATACTAAAATAGTGGGATGCGAACCACAAATCAAGTTAAGACTATACCTAAAAGATGTAGAAGTGCATGCGGACCGAAGGAACGACCCGAGGTAAGTACCCAGGAACCCCACGAATGCCGTTTGCTGAGTGGGAACATGACCGCGTGCTCAATTCAAGTCAATGAGTATGTCGCAGTTGCAATTTTAAAGAAGAAAGAACCTTCCCAGTGGACCCTGAAGAAATCCCATGGAAGATAGAAGGTTGGAGAGCCACCCCACCTAATGATACTCTAGGAACCAGGATACCTATACCAGAAAATTCAGGGTAATTTCCCGCTTTGTTAGTGTAGGAGACTGGCTTAGTATATGGTGGTCACTTATGAAAGTGTAGCAACCTGCACTGATCCAGACAACAATTAAGGTGATTTTAGTGGTCTTAGACAACCTTAGAAAGCTCTCTAAGTGGTAGCTGTGGAGAGCTAGCTTCAGGCTTAGTCCAGAAGGATTGCAAATCAGCTTATTTTACTGGAAAGGAATGTTATTGGTATATTTTAAGTGAAAAAGAACCACACAGTGTATTTATAAAAATATGTATTTATTAGTAGACACTCGCCAACACATATGTATAGCTCCTATCTGGAGATATAACACAATGCACCCAATTCTTTGCAAATAATACAGGTAAGTAGCACAAATACACAGTGGTCTCCATGGGGAGACCAAACCATTTACTAAACTTGTGGGATGTAAACTACAAATCAAGTCAAGACTTTACCCAGAATTGCATGGGACCGAAGGAACGACCCGAGGTAAATACCAAGCAACCCCATGGATGCCGTTTGCAGAATGGTAACACAACCACGTGCTCAATTGAAGTCAATGGGTAAGTTAAAAGAAGGAAAACCCTTCCCAGTGGACCCTGGAGAAAAAATGGAAGACAGAAGGTTGGGGAGTCACCCCACCTATGGATACCTAAGGAACCAGCATACCTACACCAGAGAATACTGCTAATTTTCTGCTTTGCTAGTGTAGGAGGCTGGCTTAGTATGTGGTGCTCAATTATGTAAGTGTAGCACCCTGCACTGATCCAGGCGTCCCTTAAGGTAATTTTAGTGTTCTTAGACAACCTTAGAAAGCTCTCTAATTGGTAGCTGTGGAGAGCAACCTTCAGGCTTAGTCCAGAAGGATTGCATATCAGCTTGTTTTACCAGAAAGGAATCTTATTGGTATAGATTAAGTGAAAAATAACCACACAGTGAATTTATAAAAATATGTATTTATTAGAAGACACTCACCAACACATATGTATAGCTCCTATCCGGAGATATAACACAATGCACACAATACTTTTCAAATAAAACAGGTAAGTAGTAGAAATACACAGAGGTCGCCAGGGGGAGACCAAACCATTTACTAAAATAGTGGGATGCGCACCACAGCTCAAGACAAGACTATACCCAGAAGACGTAGAAGTGCATGGGGATCGAGGGAACCACACAAGGTAAGTACCCAGGAACCCCACAGAGGCCGTTTGAAGAGTGGGAACACAAACACGTGCTCAATTTAAGTTAATGGGTAAGTCGCAGTAGCAATTTTAAGGAAGAAAGACCCTTCCCAGTGGACCCTGAAGTAATCCTGTCTAAGGAAAAGGTTGGAGAACCACCCCACCTGTGTACACCCTATGAACCAGTACACCTACAAAAGGGAATTCCGAGTAATTTCCCGCTTTTTTAGTGTAGGAGGCTGGCTTAGTATAGGTAAGTGTAGCACCCTGTACTAATCCAGAAAACCGTTGATGTGATTTTAGTGGTCTTAGACAACCTCAGAAAGGTCTCTAAGTGGTAGGTGTGGAGAGCAGCTTTCAGCCTTAGTCCTGAAGGAGTGCAAAGCAGCTTGTTTTACCAGAATGCAGTCTTATTGGTATAGTGAAAAAGAACCACACAATGTATTTAAAAAATTTGTATTTATTATAAGACACTCACTGGCATATATATATATATATATTCACTGAAAAAACCATAGGTTTCACACACGTTATAGTTAGGAATTAGCATTTAAAAAACCTTGCAAATTCACTGAAAAAACCATAGGTTTCACACATGTTAGAGTTAGCTGGACATTTTACTCGTAAAAAACCATTGAAATTCCCCCGTTATAGTTAGTGCAGGCAACTATAACTCACGCGACCGCAATCCTCTGCTGATGCTAATACTGTATTTAGACACTTATTTGCCCATGTCTTCTTCCATTAAATTTTAGCTATACATATATTACAAATATTTTTTTTTCATAAAGACACATATGTCATCAGCAGAGGATTGCGGTCGCGTGAGTTATAGTTGCCTGCACTAACTATAACGGGGGAATTTCAATGGTTTTTTACGAGTAAAATGTCCAGCTAACTCTAACATGTGTGAAACCTATGGTTTTTTCAGTGAATTTGTACGTTTTTTTAAATACTAAGTTACTTTACGCCGTTTGTGGCGTGCGCGCCCACTTAACGCAGTTCGTTCCGTGCGCCCACTTTACGCAGTTAGTGCCGTGCACGCACAGTGGGCACGCGGTGCGCTACGCGCACCGCGTGCCCACGTTACGCTCGATGGGCCATGTACGCACGATGCGCTTCGCGCACCGTCCGCACACGGAGGACATATTATGCGCTTCGTTGTGAAAGGTAATGAATTACTTGTTCCATTTATGGGATATGCCATGGACAAAAGGTGCCCTTCAGGCACCTTTTGCACACGGGGGGGGGGGCGTAAGCGTAATCGGCGTTTTTACGAAAAAAATTAAAATTGATTTTTTGGCCTTGGGGGTTCTTTTGGGACACCTTCATCAAGGCTAGGTGGCTAGGAGCTGTCTAACATGCCCTTTTACATGTTTTCAACCTTTGTTTTTCCTCCCCCCCTCAGAGTGCGAGAGAGAAAATGGCGGCCGCCGCATCCTGGTTTCGACCGATTCGAATGTTTACTAAGATCTAACAGCCAATCAGAATCGCGCTCGCGCAGGGCACCGTACGCGTACGGTAAGCTTACCGTAAGCGCACGGCAAGCGCACAGTAAGCTGCCACAGATATATATATTGATTTAAATGCTATTTTCTCAGGAACTACTGAACAGATTTACACCAGACCAACAAAAGGCACTTCCTTGACCTGTAGACTACCTCTCTGCCAAATTTCAAGTAACTCTGTTCAGCCGTTCGGGCTGTAGCTGTGTCTAAAGGTCCTATGGAAAAATGCATGGGAAAAACGCGTTTTGGGACCCCCCTTTTTTCTCAGCCCCTGCTTGACGAATCCCCCCGAGACTTTCAGGGTAGGAGCGGAGCATATCGCCCCATTAGTTTTGAAAATTTTGCGAGGATTCGTCGACCGGCGCCAAAGTTATTCCAAATAGAATGTTGCGGTTTTGCTATGGAAACAGGGTCCTAACTATAACTACCTACTGGCGACCGCCAGTAGGTAATATATATATATATATATATATATATACATATATATATATATATATATATATATATATATAAGGCGAAGAGTTCCCAAACTCCAGCATGACACCTGAAGAGCCAAACAATAGAGATATAGTGTAATGTTAGCCCCTCCCTCACGTAAGAGCCAATGGAATAGCGGCATACAAAACAACAAACTTCGAGCTACAAAAAGGGTGATCATGAAAGAAATACTTATACTGTGCATATTTCCCCAAAAAATGTTAATGGATGACAAAGTCAAAACCAATTGTACCATAGTGGTTACACAGCTAAATACACCCTGATGTAAATTGTTATGCACACATTTCCTTTTCATTTGCCCATAAAAAGTACCAAACAATATGTCCAATCACATTGGAAATAATTATCAACATGACGGAGGGATAACCAAAGAAAATACAAAAAAAACATGATAATAAATTCAAAACAAATCTCACAGCGGAACATCCTCATCAAAATAAACCTTTGAAACCCCATAATTTAAATGCAGCAAATTCGATGTTAACAGTCTGGCATCAGTCCCTTTCTTAATTTGTATTTTTGATCTTTCGTAAATACAGCTGATAACTACAAAATGACATAAATATACACATGAAAATACATACTTAAATACACATTTGCACGTATAATATTAAAACCAATTCAGATATATAAACAAAGTGCAAGTGCATTAGTGTAAACATTGCATACCATATACGATGAGTATCGCAAAGCCTAGTTGATGGTATTAGCCCCATATATATCAGAGATAAAGTGCAAGTGTATATATATATATCCCATCCGGAGATATAACACAATGCACACAATACTTCGCAAAAAAAACAGGTAATTAGCACAAATACACAGAGGTCACTAGGGGGCACCAAACTATATACTAAAATAGTGGAATGTGAACCACAAATCAAGACAAGACCATACCCTGAAGACGTAGAAGTGCATGGGGACCGGAGAAACAACCCGAGGCAAGTACCCAGGAACCACATGGATGCCGTTTGCAGAGTGGGAACATGACCGCGTGCTCAATTGAATCTACACGGTGCTGGGAGAGACACACAGAGGGGCCGCAGCTCACCTTGACGAAAGTGTGACTATATGGAGCTTCCCTCACTCCCCCACCAGTTCAAGTTTAGATTTTAAATGAACTCGGTTCCCATTGGATAGCAAGGCGCTCTACCATATGTTCTCAGCGTAAGTTACTCAACAAGGGTTTCTTCCCTGCACCACTGGAATAGAGGAGGTAGGGTTAGTACCTGAGGGATCATTTAGTAGTGAGTCTTGATGGAAGCCGGGTTATTATATTGTGCCGGCTGAAACATGTTGATGGTTTTTGCAGATTGGAGGGGTTGGTAACTCATTACAGGTTTCCCAAACCACCATCCACTGGTCCTGGTGTGACCACTTCTACTCTGGACAGGGTACCCAGTATAAAAATTGTTAGACGGGACTCCCTGTGGCCAGTTTTTATATACTTTTTCTGCACCTATTTTCACTTGTGATCCCCACATTTTTTTGTCATCTGTTTGTTGTATTGTCTTCCCCCTCCCTGTTGCTCCACCTCCAGCGTTGGTCTGCGCGGAGTTGTGTTAGCAACCCTATGATGAAGCATGACACAGTTTACTGTGTGGGAGGGCAGTTTTAACACTCCTGTGTGATTCCCCCACTTCTCTGACTTACAGCGTTTTATGCACACAGTCCCTCTTCTATGTAGTGGTTTCATAGTTGTTTAAGGAGGTGGAAGTTGATTTAATCCTCCTACCCCTTTTCTGTGTGAGTGATCTGTGGGGAGCAGCCTATCCATAGATATAACAGAATGCACACAATACTTTGCAAATAAAACAGGTAAGTCGCACAAATACACACTGGTCGCCAGGGGGAGACCAAACCATTTAGTAAAATAGTGGGATGCGAACCACAACTCTAGTCAAGACTATACCCAGCAGATGTAGAAGTGCATGGGGACCGAAGGAACGACCCGAGGTAAGTACCCATGAACCCCACACATGCCGTTTGCAGTGTGGGAACACGACTGCTGGCTCAATTCAAGTCAATGGGTAAGTTGCAGTTACAATTTTAAAGAAGAAGGACCCTTCCCAGAGGACCTGAAGAAATCACATGGAAGAGAGGAGGTTGGAGAGCCACCCCACCTATGGATACCCTAGGGACCTGGATATCTGCACCGGAAAATTCTAGGTAATTTCCCGCTTTGTTATTGTTGGAGGCTGGCTTAGTATATGATGCTCACTTATGTAACTGTAGCACCCTGCACTAATCCAGACAACCCTTAAGGTGGTTTTAGTGGTCTTAGACAACCTTAGAAAGCTCTCTAAGTGGAAGCTGTGGAGAACAGCCTTCAGGCTTAGTCCAGAAGGAGTATAAATCAGCTTGTTTTACCAGAACAGAATCTTTTCGGTATAGATTAGGTTAAAAAGAACCCCACCATATATATACAAAAATATGTATTTATTATAGGACACTCACTAACACACATTTATTGCCCCTATCTGGAGATAGAACACAATGCATACAATACTTAGCAAATAAAACAGGTAAGTAGCACAAATACACAGATGTCGCCAGGGGGAGACCAAACCATATATTAAAATAGTGGAATTCGAACCACGACTCAATTCAAGACTATACCCAGTAGTTAGGAAAACAAATAAAGCTAGAAATGGCTGGTTCGACGCACAGTTTACCAAGGTTAACAAGAGGCTTAAAGAGGCACTTCATTGAAACCCTAGGTGCAGAGCTGATGTTCAGCAGTGTAGATTAGCATATAAACAGGCCCTGAAACAGCTGAAAAGTCGGCTAAGTGAAAAGACCTGGGTTGCAATATGCAAAGCAAGTGGTAAGAAAGATAATAACACCTTCTGGAGGATAGTAAATTCTGCTCCGTTGAGAGAAGATCTTGGTCCTGGGATCGTGGTTGCAATACCTGAGGATGACTGGATCAAACACTTTTCTAACATCTACTCTGCACAGATCCATGAATCTGACCCTATTTGGCCTTTTAACATTAATTGTAACCCAGACCTTGAACAACCGCTTAGCATTACCCCATTCACCTTAAACGAAGTGACTGATGCAATAACGTCTAGCAAAGGGGGTAAAGCACCAAGTCTGATGCCATTCTGGTAGACCTGAATAAAGCTAACGTCCCTTTGTTGGGGCCCATCTTAACTGTTGTACTAAGGGCTTGTTGCGTTTCAGAACTCCTTCCAACTTGAGCTGAATCGACAATAATACCCATATACAAAATAAGGGGATCAACATAATCCGGCCTGTTATAGACTGATTTCGTTGCTCGATTCACCAGTCAAAATAGCTCGTAAAATAATCTGGAACAGCCTTCAAGAGTGGGCCGAATCTAGGGGTGTTTTGGCGGACATGCAATACAGGTTTCGTACTGGGGTGCGTTCTATTGAACAAAGCCTTAACCTGAGCATACTAGTTGGGAAATACTCGAAGATCAAAGGCAGAAACTTGTATTCTGGGTTTGTAGATTTGCCTTCAGCCTTTGACTGCATTAACCACTCAACGCTATGGGCAATTATGAGTGATTTGGGTGTGGATCCCGCTATTATTTCCATTCTGAGGGACTTAAACTCTGGTACTAAGACTAGGATTCAATATGGGAACAGGAGTGAATTAACAAGACCATCCAGCATAGAGAGAGGGGTGAGGCAGGGCTGTGTACTTGCACCTTTTTTATTTTCAGTTCATATAAATAATGTAGGCACTGCCCTGACATTGCAATCGAGGGATCTGGCCCAGGTGGGAAATTGCCCTGTGCCTGCCCTCCTTTCTGCTGATGACGCTGTCTTGATGGCACGCACCCCAATCTCCACGCAGTTGGTACTGAATTATTTTATTAATTAAATGCACGATCTTGATCTACACGTGAACCAGTCTAAGATATTTATAATAAAGTGTGCAGGAAAATAGGCAACTGCTGCGATATCAGAATTCTGGTTTCCAGCATCGAATGTACCAGCACTTTTTCGTATCTGTGTGTCTTATTTGACAAAGGCGGAACATGGACCTCCACCATCAAGACAAGAACACTGCTTTTTAAAAGCACTTGTATGGCCTTACGCATATTTGCAAAAAGATTAGGTACAAACCAGCCACGAGAAATGATTACCATTTACTAGGCAAAATGCGTTAGTAAAGCAATATACGGGGCTAGCTTATGGGGTTATGCAAACTGTATGGCGATACAACTAGTGGAGTACAAGTTTCTAAGGTATCTACTTGCTTCCCCTAAATCTGCTTTGACCTTTGTGTGTCACGCAGAGCTGGGGTACCGTTCTTTCTGGATTTATTTAAAATCCAACCGATCCTAATGTGGCACAAGGTATGGTCGTCATAGTACACCGCCCTAAACCGGATCATTATAACGGATTGCCTAAAGTCTACTCTATTTCACGTATCCTATGGCTGAGGTACATAGGGTGCTTCTGGGGCATCAGGAATACTTCACCAACCCTGAATGCCTAATTGAAATAAATGGGAAAGACCTGAAGGTTGACTGTCTAACACACCTAGACAACAATAAGATGTCTGCCGAAATGTTAAAACCCACTGTTTTAGGAAACCAGCTTATTTTAACTAGTTACAATATGCAACTATATCTTAGACTTGTACCACATCAAAAGCATAGATATATTTTAACTTGTTTTAGAATGGACATCTTTCACCGCATACCCACCTTCCCCGAAACAAACAATTGGTCCTCTAGTCTGTCAAAATGAACTTGTGCCAATGTCTCTACACAGACAACAATGCATGTCGTATTCTTCTGTAAATTCTATAAAAAGTGGAGGAAATACTATATATAACATTTTTTAAAACACCTAGATTTTACTCAGTGTCGCCCGGCCTATTTATTTTTACAGTCCTTACCTACAATCGATATCTGTGTACGAATGGCCTCCTTTTTATGGAGTGTTTTTTACGCTAGGAAGAAATTATTGTTAGAGGAAACAGAAAATCCAGATGGTCGGGGTAATAGTGCCTAGAAGTATCACGTAAGAAATTGATGTGTGTAATTTTTACACTGAATATATTTATCACTTTCGTTTTACATATAACTTTACCAATAAGATTTACAGTAAATAAGTGGAAACAGGATTGTATCGCGGACCCATATTTGAGGTTTTACCTTTCTCAATCTCCCATAATATTTACACTGTTAGAATTTTAAACGGACACAAGTTATCATAAGGTATAGATGAACTTGTGGAATGGCTTAGAGTGAATCATTTTAAAATTGAATCATGATTGTTAGTCTTTGGTACCTTGTAAAATTATATCTGCGAACTGTTGTGGAAATGAAATGGGATTGATAACGCATTGTTCTATGTATTATATATGTATATTTATGTTTAATGTGCGTTTATGGTCTAATATTTTTTGAGCAAATAAAGATAAATATTGCTATACCCAGAAGACGTAGAAGGACAATTGGGACCCAAGTGACCACCTGAGGTAAGTAACCAGGAACCAAATGGAGGCTGTTTGCAGAGTGGGAACAAGACTGCGTGCTCAATTCAAGTCAATGGGTTAGTCACAGTGCAATTTTAAAGAAGAAGAGAGAACCTTCCCAGTGGACCCTGAAGAAATCCCATGGAGGACAGAAGGTTGGAGAGCCACCCCACCCTTGGATACACAAGGAACTAGGATACCTACACCAAGGAAGCCTGGTGTATAGGTGTGAAGTGCCGTCAGAAACCGCAGTCGGACTCAATGAAGGACTTCAGGAAGATGCTGCTGGCGAAAAAGGTGAAAGTGTCTGGTGGAACCCAAAAGTGGATTCTAGATGAGAATAACCTGCAAGTAGAGGGGACAGAGTCTATGCCACTCAGAAGGCACAGAAGGCGTATGCCAACCAATGTCTAGTGTTGCAGGAGAATTGAAGGTGACCTTGGAGCTGCAGTTGTGAGGAACAGGCGATGATGTGGAAGACCAGGAGCTGTTCACAAGCTGTCCCACATCAGATGTCGAGAGTTGAGGGGTCATTATCTGCTGGGATCACCAATAAGCCTTGGAAACTGCAAACAATGTGGTAAGCGAAAAAGGCGCAGTGTCGGGACCAGCAAGGTCCAAGTGACTCACACTAGCAGGGGAGTCAGAGTAGGCTCCAAGCAATCAGAGGAGCCCACTGGAGTCAAATAAGACCCTCGAGAAGACCCATCGGCCGGAGGCACAGGAGTCACAAAAGGATCTTGAGCAGCTTCTCAAAGATGCAGCCCCACTGTGTAAGGTTTGCGCTGAGGACAAAGGTCTTGGCTGCAGGAGATGATTGAGGTTGAAGCTTCTGGAATTCGACGATCTCTGAGGGAGAGAGTCAACAAGCCTTTGCAACGACAATTTGATGCTGTGCACAGGGGTTCTGTTAAAGGGGTTATGACAAGGGATACTGGCCTCAGTCTCAGGAATAAGACAGTGCAGGCCTAGAGGGAGTTGCAGAACCACCACCTGTGTTGCTAAGCCTTTCGGAGTCCGTGGGAGCCCAGGATCAGCAGAACTTTAAGCATCACTGAGGTGCCTGCAAAGGCAGGGAAGTGACTACTTCATTTCAAGGAAGATTCCTTCAGATGTCTTGGATGTCAACAGGCTTTGTTAAGATCCTGTATGGAGCACGTTTACATCTGTTGCAGCAGACTTGCAGGACGATGAGACCAGGAGCAGCAGGTGTCTTCCAAGTTGCAGTCTCGGGGCCCAGAGCAAATTCCAGCTAATTCCAGAGTGCCAAGACGGCTGAAGATGAAGTGGTGTCTTGATCTGACTCTTGCCCTATGAAGAATCTATGGATCCACCCACAGGAGAGCCCTTTGTTACCCTAAGGAAAGGGTTTGGACGATTCAGGGGTCTCTCCAAGAGGAGGGGCTGGACAGTGGGAAGGTTACTCCCAGGCCCTATGTCCAGTTTCGAGACAGAGCAGGAGCCAATGGCTCCCTTTACTGGTCTGAACTGGAGTATGCAAGGAGGGCACCAAGTGTGCCCTTTATGCAGTCTACGTTGCCCTGGCAAGTGCCCCCATGCTGCCCCAATACACTAAACCCTGTCCGGGAGGTGGTCATACCTCGCTGTTAGAGGATAGCTATTGTTCTGCCTTCCCCTGCTCAAGCTTGGCTAAGCATGAGGGCAGAAACATGTCTCTCGTCAGCAGCAGCACTAGCTTACTGTCCGGTACAGGAAGACTCGTACCGGGAGCACTGAGGGCATCCTGGAGGAGCTTTACAGTGCAAGGAATCATACCTCCCACACTGTTTACGATGTGGGGGGTATGCTTCCAACATGTTTTGATACCAAACATGACAGGGTTCATTACAGCCAGTGTAGAAATGGTCATCGTGTAATGACGCATGTCCACTCTATTTATCTTAATGGCTGATGCAGTAACAACCCGGGAGAATGGACTCTGTGGATTGTAGGCATGTCCTGCTCATGCAGGGGCATCCTTACATATTTATAACTGAGCACCCTGCCTTCAGGATTAAAAGCCCTGCCTTAGGTGTGAACTATAGGTTTTAAGTGCAGCGACCTCAAATATGAGGAAACTTATATCTGTCATAAGTGGTGCTAGCACCAGCTTACACAGGCGCAATGCAGGCCTGTAATCTCAATGTTAATGGTCTCCCATGGATGGCACACTACATGCTTCAGTCCAGAGGGGGACCACTAGTGTACCTATGCCATGAGTACCTTAGTACCATATACTAGGTACTTACAAGGGTACATCAGTAGCCAATCTTTGAGGCACCTAAGTACTCATTATGTCTGATTTAGGGAAGAAGTACAAAGACTGGGGTCCTGATTTGCAGGATCCCAGTCAGACTAGTCAGTAAACCATAATGACACCAGCAACAAGTGGGGGTTACCATGAAAGGAGATCCTACTTTCCATACACATATGGATGGATTGAAAGTTATGAGGTAACAGTATAAAGAAAACAGTCCCCAGAGATCTCCTTATATTATGTTATTATCACTCATGCTGCCTATTTAGCTGAATACACCTCTGTTGTGTCTAAGGGCAAAAGGTCTACATGATGTCAGCATCTTGTTCAATTCAGCAATCCCAAAGTAGGTTGCAATATGGCCACAGTCATTATGTGCTTGGGGAATGAGTGCCAGGGTTGAAAGACTGTTCAGTAAGACACCCCGGTGGGTCAACTGTACATTGGGAGCTGTCTGAGACATTCAGCCTGCAATGTCTGGTGGGTGCTGCCTCAGGGAGGGTTTCAGTTCCCCTCACTCAGATCACATGGGGAGCCCAAGTCCGGAGCTCATCCATCAAACACCTTTCATGTCCGAGCACAGGTTGCCTGCCCAAAGCTTTCAAAGGAATTCTGGTAGGGTCTTGTAAGGGATATTTTGGAATGCGTAAATGAGTTTGGACAGGGCAATCCTTTTGAACATTTCTGCCTGGCCTAGTATAGCCAGTCCAGGGCCCTCCAATGCCTATCATCATTCCTGAAGCTGTTCATAAATAGGGTACAGATTTTTTGATAGTAGGACTTTATTTTTATCCATTACATGTATCTCTAAATATTTAAATCCCTCAAGAAATAATGATATGGTTTTTCTGTACGTTACCTCCCAGGGTTAACCTGTTCATGGATAAAATAGTCCTTTCTCCCAGTTGAAATGTAGATCCTGTGTATGTGCCGAAAATCTGTATGAGTCTTGTCATTAGGGCATGACACATACAAAAGGATATCATCAGTGTATAGAGAGATTCTGTCCTCACAGACTTCCTCCACTCTTAGTCACAGAACATGCCTGTCTTCCCGGATCCAGCAGGCCAGGGGTTCCAGCGAAAGCGCAAATAGCATTGGGGATAGGTGCCATCCATGCCTTCTACTTCTCTCCAACCCAAAGAGGGCACTATATATTACTATTTACTTTTACTGTCACCATTGGTTGACTGTAGAAGAGCTTTATCCACTATCGGAAGCAGGGGCCTAAGCAAAGTCATTTCAATACTCAATGCAGGTATTTGTACTTCAGACTGGTGGAGACAAGAGATGGTACAGCTGTGTGATCTCTGTCAATCTACTCCTGCAGCTGTAGAGACATTTGGTGTTCAGCGTAGTTCTCCCATGAGGCATGAAGCACAACTGGTCACGATGACCCAGTTTAGAGATTGTTTTAAACAGACTTCTATTGGTTCTTAACATTCATACATATATATCAAACCATACTTTAAATATGTTGGTTTCATTACTTCTACATCAATAACTCTCCCAGTACCCAACTTTCTCTCCCTCAACTGTCCCACACTCCATTCCGAGCAGCATCATACAGTATCTGTGCTCCTTCAACCAAAGCAGATCCTGCTCTGCAAGGCTTGTCTCACCTACATTCACAGTCCCACATCATTAGGTAGCTTATTTTTACATTATATGTTAAGCAGTCATAAGCGTTATCCTTCATTTAGGTCCGATGCCGTTCTTGCTATCTCATATTACCCTGTGATGCCACTGTTGATGGAGGGTCTGGTTTCCTCAAACAGCCCAGCAAAGCCTCCCATGCTCTTGCTACCTCAAAGGAGATATGGCTTTGTTTGGCCTCTCAAAACAGCAGTCCACTTTCATATCCTTCGCATGTCTCAAGCTTAGTGCGCCAGCCCTCTACTCTGGCCCCCCTAGCTGGCTTCTAATTCTGGATAATTTCCCGGTTTGTTAGTGTAGGTGGCTGGCTTAGTATATGGTGCTCACTTATGTAAGTGTATCACCCTGCACTAATCCAGACAACAATTGAGGTGATTTTAGTGGTCTTACAACCTTAGAAAGCTCTCTAATTGGTAGCTGTGGAGAGCAGTCTTCATGCTTAGTCCAGAAGGAGTGTAAAGCAGCTTGTTTTACCAGAACTGAATCTTATAGGCACAGATTAAGTGAAAAAGAAGCATACAGTGTATTTATATAAATATGTATTTATTATAAGACACTCACTAACTTATATATATATCTCCTATGTGGAGATCTAACACAATGCACACAATACTTTGCAAATAAAACAGGTAAGTAGCAGAAATACACAGTGGTCGCCGGGGGAGACCAAATCATTTACTAAAATAGTGGGATGCAAACCACAACTCAAGTCGAGACTGTACCCAGAAGACGTAGAAGTGCATGGGGACTGAAGGAACCACCCGAGGTAAGTACCAAGGAACCCCTATGGATGCCGTTTGCAGAGTTGGAAAACGACTGCGTGCTCAATTCAAGTGAATGGGTAAGTCACAGTTACAATTTTAAAGAAGAAAGACCCTTGCCAGTGGACCCGGAAGAAATCCAGTGGAAGACAGGAGTTTGGAAAGCCACCCAATCTATCAATAGCATAGCAACCAAGATACCTACACCAGAGAATTCTGGGTAATTTCCCACTTTGTAAGTGTAGGAGGCTGGCTTAGTATATGGTGCTCACTTACGTAAGTGTTGCAGCCTGCTCTCATCCATACAACCCTTAAGGTGATTTTAGTGGTCTTTGGCAACCTTAGAAAGCTCTCTAAGTGGTAGCTGTGGAGAGCAGCGTTCATGCTTAGTCCAGAAGGAGTGTAAATCAGCTTATTTTACAAGAACGGAATCTTATTGTTATAGATTAAGTGAAAAAGAACCACACAGTGTATTTATAATGATATGTATTTAGTATAAGTCACTCACTAACACATATATATAGCTTCTATCCAGAGATAGAACACAATGCACACAATACTTTGCAAATAAAACAGGTAAGTAGGACAAATACACAGAGGTCACCAGGGGGAGACCAAAGCATATACTAAAATAGTGGGATGCGAACCACGACTCAAGTCAAGACTATATCCAGAAGACGTAGATGTGCATGGGGACCCAAGAAACCACCTGAGGTAAGTAACCGGGAACCCCATTGAAGCCGTTTGCAGACTGGAACAAGACCGCATGCTCAAGTAAATGGGTAAGTCACGGTTGCAATTTTAAAAAAGAACCTTCCCAGTGGACCCTGAAGAAATCCCTTGAAAGACAGAAGGTTGGAGAGCCACCCCACCTGTGTATACCCTAGGAACCAGGATACCTACACCAGGGAAGCCGGGTTTATAGAACCGAAGTGGCGTCGAAAACAGCTATCAAACTCAATGGAGGACTTCAGGAAGATGCCGCTGGTGAAGAGGGTGAAAGTGTCCAGTGGAAGCAAAAGGTGGATTCAAGATGAGAAGTACCTGCAAGCAGAGGGGACAGAGTCTATGCCACTCAGGAGTGACCAGGAGGGACAGAAGACGAATTTTCACTGATGTCGGGTGTTGGAAAAGAATTGACGGTGACCTTGGAGCTGCAGCTGTGCGGACCAGGCGACGTTGTGGAAGACCAGGAGCCGTTCACAAGCTGTCCCAAGTCGGATCTCAAGAGTGAGTGGTCAGTGTCCACCAGGAGCACCAACAACCCTTGGCAACTGCAAACAATGTGGCAAGCAAGAAAGTTGCAGTGTCGGGACCAGTAAGGTCCAAGTGACTCAACTCAAGCAGGGGAGTCAAAGTAGACCCCAAGCACTCAGGGGAGCCCAATAGTGTCAAAGAAGACCCTCGACAGGATCCACCAGCCGGAGGCACAGGAGTCGCAAAAGGACCTCGAGCAGCTCACAAAAGATGCAGGCCCAAGGTTGTAAAGGTTGCAGTGAGGACAAAGTTCTTGGCTGCATAAATGCTTGAGGTTGGAGATTTTTGGAGCCGGAAGATCTCTGACAAAGAGAGCCAACAAGCCTTTGCAACGATAATTTGATGTGGTACACAGGGGTTCTGTTCCACCAGTTCCGACGAGGTATGCTGGCCTCAAACTCGGTGAGAAGACATTGCAGGCCTCAAGGGAGATGTAGAACCACCACCTGTGTTGCTGAGCCTTTCGAAGTTCGTGGAAGCCCAGGATCAGCAGACCAGTCATCTGCATTGCGGTGCTTGCAGATGCTGGGAAGTGACTCCCTCACTTCAAGGGAGATTCCTGCAGGTGTCTTGGATGTCCACAGGACTTGTGAGTATCCTGTATGGAGGAGAGGCACAGACGTTGCAGCAGACTTGCAGGACAACAAGACCAGGAGCAGCAGGAGGCTTCCCAGTTGCAATCTCGGTGCCTAGAGCAAAGTACAGCGAAGTCCAGAGTGCCCAGACGGTTGAAGATATGGTGGTGTCTTGATCTGAATCTTGTTATCACAACAAATCTAGGGACACACCCATAGGTAAGCCCTTAAGTACCCTAAGGAAAGGGTTTGGACTGTTCAAGGGTCCCTCCCAGAGGAGGTGCTGGATGGTGGGGAGGTTACTTCCATGTCCTTTGTCCAATTTCGAGTCTGAGCGGGAGCCAATGACTCCCTGGACTGGATTGAACTGGAGTATGCAAGGAAGGCACCAAGTATGCACTTCATGCAGTTTAAGTGGTGCTGGCAAGCGCCACCACCCTTCCCCAATACACTAAACCCTGTCTGGGAGGTGGTCACATCTCCATGTGACAAGATATCTACTGTTCTGCCTTCCCCTGCTCGAGCTTGGCCCAGAAGGAGGGCAGAAACATGTCTCTGGTCAGCAGCAGCCCTAGCTTGCTGTCCGGATCTGGAAGACTGGTACTGGGAGCACTGAGGGCTTCCTGGAGGAGCTTTACAGTGTACAGAATCATACCTCCCACACTGTTTATGGAGTGAGGGTATGATTCCAAAATGTTTGATACCAAACATTACAGGGTTCGTTACAGCCAGTTTAGAGATGGTCATCGCGTAATGACACATGGCTGCTCGATATATCATACTGGCGGATGCCCTTACAACCTAGTAGAATGACCTCCGAAGATTGAAGGGGTGTCCCGCTCAAGCAGGGACACACTCACACTTAGAACCGAGGACCCTGCCTTCAGGATTGAAAGGCCTGCCTGAGGATAGACTTATAGGTTTTAAGTGCAGTGACCTCAGATATAAGTAAAGCTATATCTGTCTTAAGTGGTGCTTGCACCAGCTTACACATGCTGCAATGGCAGGTCTGTAGTCACAGTCTTAATGTTCTCCCATGGGTGTCATAATCCATGCTTCGGCCCATTGAGAACACCCGGTGCACCTATGCCCTGGGTATCTCAGTACCATATACTAGGGACTTACAAGGGTACACAAGTAGCCTATCTGGGATGTACTTAAGTACTCGCCATCCAATTGAGGGGGGAAAGCACAGAGACTGGGATCTTGATTAGCAGAATCCCAGTCAGAGTAGTCAGAAAAAGCAAAACATCAGGCAAAATGTGAGGGTAACCATAAAAGCAGATCCTATTTTCCTATAGTTAGTATTGGAGCCAGGTCTAGAAACCTACTCGTAACCTCAGTTTTAGCTTTGTGAGTAAACCAGCTTAGAAAGCACACCTGCTGAACAGGGGACCTCCAACAGTGTAATATCTGCCATATAAATCATCATAACCTCTACCCAGTATTTCTTTAGGGTTAGACAGGGCCACACCATATGATATATCTTTGCTCCCACTGTTCCACATCTGGGACATGTGGCTCCTACTGCCTGAACGCATCTGTTCATCTTTCCGGGTGTAAGTATGTCCTGTGTAAGACATAGAAGTTTAAATCAGGCCTTTCTGTACACTTTTAGGATTAGCTCCAGTATATTTTGCCCAGCTGCCCTCAGGGGAGCGGATGTGGCCTAACGGCTAGGGCGGTCCACATCGAAGCTGGGGAACCGGGTTCCTGTCTGGGTAGGGATGCTCAACATTCTGTGATTCTCAGCAAATTACTTAATCTCCCATGCCTAACAAAAAGTGAGTGACTGTCTGTAACTGGTGCTCATGTAAAGCATTCTGATACCTTCGGGTCTAGTTTGTGCTATATAAAACTTCCCCCCCAAACAATACATGTTTGATACCCCCCAGGACGACCTGCCATCATTCCTGGAGACAATCCAGGGATTTCAACATATATGCCCTGATCGTACTATAAAAGCAGGAGACAGCTTTGAAGGTGCCAGAGGGCATGCATATTATTTGGCAACTCCAATTTGATGGAGGCTCTGCAATTCCCCCCCCCCCCCTCAAAATTCCTAAATTGCTGCTGACATTCCTCTATGGAGCAAAAAGTGCCCCTTCGGGAGGTCAAATTCTAGTCTCAAGTCTTCGAATGGGAGTAACTCATCTGCACAAAATAAACTACCTATTCAAGCTATGGCAGCAGCTGTCCACTGTGAAAATTAACACCAGTATACCCAATGGGGTAGTTCCTCTAGTATGTGTAAGTGTATATCAGGTGGGTACTGGAACTGTGTGCATGCTTTTTGTAAGCATTTTAGCCAACGTTTCATTACCTGGAGCTCGGCAGAGCCCCCTTGAGTTTTCGTTGGACGGCAAGAAGCAGCCAGAATAGCTGCTCGATCCTGGGAAAGAATGGGCACATTTCTCGCCCAGAAGTCATTCTGTTGTACAGCCATTGTGTCAACCACTGCATCTGCATGGCAGGTAGTAAGTCTAAGGTCTGGGACTGCCAGCTCACCTTCTAAAACAGGGCATTGCAACTTAGCCAGTGCCACTTTCTGGCCCCATATGAAGGCGATGAGGAGTTAGTGTAGAAATATAGTGCAGGATGTCAATGTAGGCAAAACAACTAGAAGTATAGGAGTCTAGGAAGTGTCACCATCTTAATGATGGCCACTCGCCTGGAAACCGACACTGGGAGCATTTTCTAAAAATCAAAACTAGCCCGCAAGGATCTGCAAGACTGCTCTACATCAGGTCTCCAGTGTCATGGAATATCTGTACTCCCAAATATTGCAGGCAGGTGGGCTCCCATATCAATGCCCTCGGGGTCACAGGAGGCTGTGGACCCGGTCTCACTGAGAACAACCGCGACTTGCACCAGTTGACCCCTAATACAGATAGTTCTCTGAATCTATCTTGTAGCCCATCCCCTTGCTAACTCCATATCGGCGTCATGTATGAATAATTGCTATATAATAGTTGGGAAAAGGGTGGTCATTAAGGTACTCAGTACAGGACAGTATATCTTGCTGTACCCCATAATGGTCCGCTGACCATCAGATCATTCTTTTAGTGGTACACATCAGGCAGGTTTTTGAGAACAGCTTCCCAAAAAAGTAATTGTTCTTAAGTTTCAAAAGGTGGCAAAAAATAGGGCGGCCGCTCCCTTTCCATCTCCGTGGCTAAGATATGGAACACTTTTGCCATTCATGTTGCAGAGAGCAAGTCTTACACATCTTTTTAAAATCTTTAAAAAACTTGGCTATTCTCCTACTAGCCCCGTTTGTCAGTACTTTGCTGTCAGTAGATGTTAGTGTTTTCCTTAATTCTCTCAGCTTGTTTGAGGTTTTTGTCTAGTGTATCGGCTGCAGTGCCTTGATACCTTCAGGTTTAGCACCCTTTATAAATTTATTTTTCATTTATTTTCATAGCAAGTCGTCAGCATACAGTGCGAATGTTTAAGCCTCTGATTTCCAATCCCCTGTAGGTAAACTCAGTCCTCGCGCTGCAGGCCAGGGTCTCCATCACAAGCACGAAGTATCCTCATCCCACTGCATACTCCTCCGATATCACTCTACCGGTCTTCACCTGGGCTGTTGCACCAGTGTATAAAAGTCTGGTCAGGTTTATAAATCCGCTCCCCAGTTTAAATATCATCAGCACTCTAAAGAGGAACCCCCTCTCGAAACTATCAAAGCCCTTCTCTATATCCACCGTGAATCTCACCACTGCCGGGCGATCATTGTATCATCGCCTGTCAGTGCCAACAGATGCTGGATATGAAGTGCTGTGTTGCTTTATGCCCCCTCATCTTAAGGTAAGCAAATACCCCATACCATTTGGAGATGAAGTCCATCTGCTGGATTCCAGGATAGAAGCATTTATTTCAGGAAGGTCTCCAAAAGGTAGTTGCTATCTCTTCCCTCCGCAGGCTTTTACTAATGTTACCTCTACTTTAAATCTTGCCCTTGCAGATCCAGGACCTTTGTCAAACTCCACCAAGGACAGAGCAAAAAAAAAATATTAACTATCTGAACACCCCAAAACCAAGACAAGTAGGCAACATCCACCCATCCAAACTAGCATTCCAACTGCAACCACATGCATACACAACATACGTGAACCTCAAAGTGAGGGGTGAACCAATATGGATGCCTCCCATCCAGATGCCTTACCATGCAGCATCATGTGGCCAGAATATCCGTACTGCTGAGGGGTCCAAGGTCTCCTCGAGGGTTCCTGAGGGGTCACCTAATTGGTGTCACCCACCCAGAAGCTGTTTCCAGTTGATCCTAATGTACTTACAGTCAAATTAGATCATCAGTTGCCTGGGGAGCATAATTAATACAGTATCTAAGCCCGTCAAAGAGACCGATCCGTAATCAGAATCAGAGTCTTGAGTACCATGTTCCTCCATCGTCATTGGGGGGCATGCTCCTGATCTGCTTATTGTCGCAACTGTTCATGCTGGACCTTCACCCATGAGGGGACTGCTTTCTTGATGCTCCATGCCTGTCGCCATAACTTATTCCAAACTGATCTACGTCTCAAGGAGCGGGGTTACTTCCAGAGGATGGCGCTGATCTCTTTATTCCCACACTTTTTTGCGGTGAGCTGAAAAACTGTACCCATGCTGCATAATCACTCATACCCTGGCAGTAAACTAAACTGCATACTGGACTCCTATCTCCACTTTCAGGTCTCCACGCAATCTGGCCTGTTGCAGTATGTGGTACTGGTTCTTATAGTAAAGTAGTTTGGCCACCACCGGGCAAGGCAGTGCCCCAGAAAGTGATGTTTTTGACAGGACCCTGTGTGGTATCTCCCGGGCAAAGCAGCAGGAGAGCCCGTCCTGTGCAACATCGCCCCTCAGTCATTTTTCCAAGAAAAGCAACATGTCAGGCACCTCAGCACGTTCATTCAGGCCAATCATGCGAATATTATTTTTCTGGGCCCTATTTTCGGCATCCTCTACTCTGTATTCCGAGGTCTTGACCCTTGTCTCCATGCAAGCAAGGTGTTCTCTCAGGGTCTCCATCTCCGTGGGTCGATCCGTCTGCGTTTGTTCTGTATTTGTGACACATTCTGCCTGTGGCAATCCCTCAGGATCCCAATGACCACCACTATTGGGTCTATTTTGTACTCCAACCCTTCCTGGGAGTCCGTTTTTTCCTGCAAATTATCATTTTGTACCTGGATGGGTGGCAGCTGGTCTGACCTCCACTTTAATTGGCCTCTATTGAGGGTGGCACCCTGGGGTCCATTTTTTTTTTTTAGAGCTCTTACCCATGGTAGTTCTCGCTGGGTGGTGCAGTAGGTCAAGAGCATGACGGTGTCCCAAATTACCCTATCTATGTGGGCCTAAGGTTCTTCACCAGTTCAGGGCCGTCCAGCAGATGCCCCCACTGGGAGTAGGCCGCAAGGCACACCTCCTTTGTTTGATCCCCCTCCGGATTCCACACTGCGGTGTCAGAGGAAATCAGGGATTTCAGGATTCCTGGTTGGGTCTGCCTTCCATTGTCTAAGCCAAGTCCATATAGTGTAGTATACCTTCACCACTCACAGTTCGCCAGCAGAGTCAGTGCTTTATTTCCTTTATTCACATTCCGGCTGCGTATCTCTCATGGGGCCTCCTTGCTCCCTGTCCGATGCGCTGAGCGGCATCCAAACACAATGCCCTGCTCAGCTTGCTTTGGGGACCGATGTTCCGCCATCTGCTGCTCCAGATCAGAAATCAATCTATTAGGGCCCTGCGCGTGGTCCCCCACTCCCATTAGTCAACAGCAACCTATCCATAGGCATCCCGGTGGAGGTTCTGGGCCACACATTCATGTCCATTGGTAGGAGAGGGACCTCTTGGTGCAGATTAGGTTCCCCTAGGACCTGAGTCCCTCTCGTGGCCAGTGACTCACCACAGGCAAATCACAGTATTTTTGAGCCGTCCACCAATCTTTTCCATTTTTCTGCTGCCCAGGGGTGTCACCCCTTCGACTCACTCAGTGGGTCACCGTTTCCCCCGCCAGTGCTCGAGAAAAGCAGTCAATCTATTGGGGTCCCATGTGTGGCCTCCCATCCCCACTCACCAGCAGCACTTTGCTCTCAGGTGTCTCTTTGAGGGTTCTGGGCCAAACGCATATGTCTGCTTGCAGGGGGGAGTCTTTTCAGTGCAGGTAAGGCTCCCTCAGACCCCGGTCTCTCCTGTTGCCCGGTGTCTCAACAAAAGTGGTCCTCTGTGTTTTCAGCTGTCCATCTATCCTAGCCACCCTTTTTAGGTATCCACTGCCCAGGGGTGCCACCCCCACAGAATGCTCACGGGGCGGCTAGTTCCCCATTGTTGCTTGATTTCAGCAGCCAATCATTTGGGATCTGTGTGTGGACTCACACCCCCAATAGTCAGCAGTACCCTGCTCTTAGGTGTCTTGTGGTGGGTTCTGGGCCACACGCATGAGTCTGCTCATAGGGAATGGACTCCTCAGAGCAGGAACATTTCTTCCGGGGCCCCAGCCTCTTTTTTGCCGACCCTGCGACTCACCATGATTACTCCGATGTCTTTTTGGGGTCATCTGAGTAATGGCAGCTTCTTCAGCTCGAGCTCGATGCAGGAAACTGCTGGATCGAGCTGGCCAGCCACCTTACTCCATGGGCGGGTCATGAGCCAGTTTAAAGATGACCTGCCTTAGGTGAGTGACCAGATCTTCTGCATTAAGCAGTTACATCGTCTATACGAGGCACAGCTACCTGGCTGTTTGCCGACTTTTAGGACTGTCACTATGGTGTCTAAATGTTGGTCATACGGTAACTGGCCTATTTCATTGGCTTCAAGGAACATAGGTCTTTTCCTAGCCAAGTCATTCTTTTATATAGTTCTTTCGAAAGTTTGTTCAGCCCCACAGCTTTCCCAGATCTTATTTATCTGATGGCCCTAACTATCTCATCTTCTCCTATGTCTCCTATGTCTTAATCTAGTTATTTTGCTTCCTGTGGAATTAGGACTGGGAGGTGCATATTTTTGAGGTAGTCTCCTATCTTGATGACTTGCTCATGTTGGACCTATATAGGGCTTGACAGGAAATTGCAAATACATTCTTCCACTATTTCTGTGTACCCCTTGACTAGTGGCTTTTTCTCCCTCCATATTGTCTATACTGAATTTCTATCCTTCTCTCTCTTGCTTATTCTTTCAAGGAGCTTCTCTGCCTTGCTAACTACCTTGTTTAGTCAATACTGCAAGGCCAGGGCTGCACTTCTCGCTTTATTCTCAGAAAGTTCCTGGTACTTGTGTTGTTGTATTCTCAGTCGATGGCCTACTACCTTATCCCTCATGACATTTGAAGCTCCTGCTCGAGTTGTACAATATTACCCTCTAGTTTATCAGCTTGTTTCCTCTTCCATTTCCTCACCCTCCTTATTAGGGAGATAGCCTGACCCCTCTGCACTGCCTTGTAGGCTTCCTGAAATATGAGCTCCAAGGTTAGGGTACCCACATTTTCTTCAAAGTACCCGACAGTGCCTGATCTCAACTCCTCAGTGAAGCTTCTATCTTTAGGTTTAAAGCCTACTCCTGTTCCTATCCACTTACTGGCCCTGGAGCTTAGTCCACATCAACAAGTGACTTGAGATCCCTCTCGCCATCCATCAGTTTAGTGTTAGGCCATTTTAGGTAATGAAATAATCTATACCTGATTAACTGTTGTGTGGTACAGAGTGGAAAGTGTATTGTTGTGTTCTGGGGTGCTGTTGTCCGGATGTCAGAGAGGCTGGTTGCCCTAAGGAATCCCACCAAAGGAGTTTCCCCCGCTCTTCCCTATTGTGGTGGGTATCTGTTCTACACCCAAACTGACCACTAAAATAAAGTCCCCACCTTAAAATTAGTACCCCCCAAAGGTCGTCAAAGTAGGAGGTTGTCAGGTAACTCCAAGGTCTCTGCATGGAGTTTAGGGGGGACATAGAAGGAGCAAAGGTTGATTTGCATGCCGCGCCAACTGTGCAACATATCTCCCTTGGGTATTGTCATCATATGGTGAGGAATGTATGAGTGTTGACTTCTTAATTAGCAGTCCTACTCACTTTGATTCTGATATGTATCATCAATGGGCCAACTCCCCTTTCCATTGCTTCGCAATTGTTTTCCTTCATGCTCTTACATCACTATATAGGGTCTGTAGTGTTTGAAATACTGGGCCACTATGTCTCTCTTTAGTTTGCTCCCCAGTTCATTAACCTTCATGGACAAGTCCGTTTTGAGCCCCCCCCCCCACTACCCACAGAATGCTTTGTGCAGATACGTAGTGAGATGCCTTGCTTTTTTCTTGATACACCTGATTGTCTGGCTTCCTGTGTCTCCTGGGATACCTGAGAAACAGGAGTGAAATCTGTCAGCTGTGACCAATAACAGCGACTATATGAATAACACCCCTTCCCCGAACCTCCACAACTCCACCCTCCCTCTCTGCTACCCTTGTTCCTAGGCTTAAAAGTACATGCCCTCTCCAAGTCACGGAGCGCAAACGCCAGTCACTCCCCATATAAACTTTCTGCATCTCAAAGAGCACTGGGAGCCAGTGTGTCCCCTCTGACCACAGAAGCTGTACTGGGATACATTCCCTGCTTTCTCCCCCCCAAGCCCTTTCCCTGAAATATCACCTGGCATAGCTCCACCGATTTCCCCAGCAGAGCAGATCCATGTATCTAAGCGACGTCCCTTACTGTATTCAGTGGGGAGCTTAATCTTTGTCATATTTCTTCCCTTCGCATTTCCAGTTTCGTTCTTTACAACATATCAGGGAATTCCCTCTGTTTTCATCGGTCACTGCTGTCAAATTTGTTTCATGTGCCAGTCATTCTTACTGCACACCTGAACGAGGAATCCTAACACATTAGGGGCTCCTCCATCTGTCGGCATTCCTAGTTCATGTTGTGGTCTTGGACTAGTGCTTTTCTGCCAATTTCCAGCCCTTGGGCGATCTCCATCCTTTGATCCAGTCCCACACCTCCTCTGGTGTAGCAAAACACCAGGACTTCCCTTCCCCCATGATGCTCAACTTAGCTAAATACATCATCATGTAGTTTATGATTTCTTTCCCTGAAGACTTGCTTAACCTTGTTGAAATTTCTCAAGAGTTTCTGCACCTGCAGAGTGACTTCCAGGAAGACGGTGACATCAACATTCTCATAGATATGTTTCTCCCTATACCTGGAAGCCTGTAATTTAGAATCCCTGTCTCAGTGGTTGAAGATCCTTGTAATGTTTGTCTGCAGTGGAGCGCTTGTTGCCTGGCTGGTGAGGCATGTCCTGGACTCTATGGGTTCTTTCAATTGAAAAATATTTGAATTAGCCCATTGGTTGCAATGTTTTGAGGCTGAAGTGTTCCTAGAACATCTCCATGCCAGGCCCCTCGGCAGCCCACTACTTTAATATTGTTTTGTGGTGATGTCTGCTGGAACACACCACAGAATCTGCCTCCCATCACATCACAAGCATCCCACTAAGCTGATTCTTGTTCTGTCCCATTTCCCCTATCTCTGCATTCTCCCCACTTTGGCCAGTACGACACTGTACCCATAGCGGAGTTTGATTGGTAATGCCTTCTCTCATCCCAGGTAACTAGTGGCCTCTTTCTGTGCTCTTATCACAGACTTGGTATGTGCCCACAGATCTGCCCTTGTCTTGCATTCATACAGAGCTTCTATGTAGCTCCTCTCTCCCATTACCACTCTATCTGCATTTGGGGATAGCTCAATTTGTGGTGCAAAAGCCCAGTCATTAACGCCAATAACTGTGATGCACACTTGTATTTCCGGCTATCTGGTAGTGTGATTCTACCATTATAGACTCCCTTCGTGAAATTAGGAATTGCTATGCGCACCACTCCTCCATCATACAACATAAGTTTGATTACTGCCTCCAGCTTTCCTTTATTCCAATGTAGTTTTATTGGCTTTCACAGAATAGGAAAAAACAGCGCGGACCATCTGCTAAAGCATATACAAAATACTTCCGAAATCAGTTTCCGGCAGAACTACTGCCACCGTCCCCCATTCTCCCACCCTAATGCGTAGGGATCTCAGCAACTTGAGACAACCATACACAAAATCTTTCTCGTAAGTAGTATACCGGGGAAACCCACATTTCTTTATATTTGTGCCCAATTTCAACAAAGCCCCAGGTCAATTTCTCCATTGCCAACAGCATCTAGAGTTTTCCCACCTGTGTTTGCATTATCGGAATAAGATGAGATTTTCATTTAAGTTCATGAGTTACTTTGCTGCCAGAGTAATGGTCAAAATCAGCCGCTGGTCCTATATCGATATGCTTTTAATCTCCGGTGGTCTTAAATTTAGTACTATTATCATCAGGTTAGGTTGCGAGGGATATCCAGTCACCCCTGTAATATGACTAAGGACTTCCTTTTAAAAGAGGGAAATCCTGGGTAAACCCACCACACATTAAGCGTATCCCCCACCTCCCGGCATCCCGGCTAGCAGAGGCCATCAGCATTATCATACTTATGTTTCAATTTCACCGATGTGAGATCACCTCCTATTATTATCCTTTATAATATTTCACTATTCTACATGCTCTTGCATAATGATGAGATATCCACCTACAGTTTTTGCCATTGAGATGAGGAGATTTGCATTCCAGGGCTTCATATACAACCACTTTGCTGCTTCTCTCAAGTCTACCAAAATAGCATATACATTAGAAATGAGCACCATAGGACCATCTCACATAGTGAAAAGCTTTTCCCAGGCATACCCTTCTATCCAGCTTTCAAAGTCTCCCTCGACAAGACCTGGAGTAAAATCTGCGTTAACCATCAATGGTGTATAGGGAGATGCAAAGGAATTCAGAGTTATACTTTCATATTATCATGACAGAAGTTCGTATTAATAGCAGACTGGTGGTCTCACTTTCTTGGGCAACCATGAAATCGCTCCTTGGCCACGATTCATCACTGTGGCATCCACATGAATTCAGTGATGCTCAATTTAGTAAAGAGACCACTAAAAAAGATTCAAAGCTGAGGGGAATCATAGTATTTCTCGGAGGCCCACTCCACCTGAATGTTTGTGCGCTTTACATTTTTACTTGAAATGCTTGCTATTCTATAAGTCAATATCGTGCCATTGATTGCTCTTCATCTATTCCCTGTTTCAGATTCGGGGGAGTCAGTGGGAGGGCTCGAAAGTGTTAAAGCAATCTCCCAAAAATATTTTGCTTTATTACTGCCAACCTGCCCGTCCACAAGATAAAAACATTGCTCTACTTGGGTATATCATTAGCGATAGCATTAAGCAGGTGAGAGTAGTGCGCCACATACAAAAGGTGGTGTGTTGGAGTAATATAGACCCCTAGAATATTTTAAATTATTTGCAGCCCACTTTAAGGGCGTGAGGTCTAGAAGTCTAGTTTTGACCCATAGAGAAATACTTACAATGAGCATTTTAGAATTGCCTAGATTGACCTTGAATCCTGACAGTTTCACCTTGGATTCCAAAACTTTAATAACTTCATAGATTGAGCATTCAGGCTCTACCAGTGTTAGTAAGACAACAACCGTGAACAAGTGTCTTTGATCCTTGTCATCTCTAATGGAGGCATGCCAAGAGGTCCAGATGCTGCCTAACAATGGCATTTAAGATCTCCACTGCCAGTACATATAAATGAGATGAGAGGGCATCCCTGTCTTGCCCGACTTGATAGGTGAATGGTCCAGCATGTCCCAATAAACAGGACATTTGATTATAGCTACCCCATATCCAGGTGGCCATGTTGGGGCCAAACCAGATAACGTCTAGCACCTACAAAAATAATATCTAGCTAACACTATCAAATGTTTTTTAATTGTCTAAAGAGTGGGTCGCTAGGGGGATCTTCCTGAACTTAGCTTTTTCAATCAGATGAAGAACAGCTTGTCTCCATGGCACAAGACCTGACTGATCAAAGTCCATAAGGTAGGTCCAATGAAGCATTAAGGTACCAGACAGCATGTTTGCAAAAATCTTGATATCCGAATTCAAAAGAGCTATTGGCTTGTATTTATCAGCTGGTTTGCCAGGCTATTGAATGAGATTGATAATTGCTATTGACATTGAGGGTGTAACCATTCGCGATCACAGAAAGGATTGAATAGTATTACTGACTAGGGATCAGTTCTGGGGCAAAATGTTTGCTAAAGACCATTTTTGGCGGACGGGTTACTCCATCACTCAGTGACGGGAAATAACCTTTACAACGCAGTCATTACATAGCAACATCCTTTACATCGCATGTCATTACAAAGCAGCGATTACATCGCATGTCACTACAATGCATGTCATTAGAAAGCAGGCATTACATCGCAAGTCATTACAACGCATACCATTACAACGCATAGTACCCTTACACTATCTGACACTTACCCTACTGTTGCACTCACTGGAGTTAGAATCGTAATTTTTACCCCTACACTATCCAACACTTACCCTACTGTTGTACTCACTGGAGTTAGAATAGTAATTATTACCCCTACACTATCCAACACTTACCTTATATGCGATGTAATGGTATGCATTGTAATGGTATAATGCGATGTACTGGAATGCGTTGTAAAGGTGGTTTCTAAAAATGCGATGTAATGGCACGCAATGTAAAAGAATGCGTTGTAAAAGGAAGTTACGATGTAAAAACTGCGTTGTAAAGGCATGTGTTGTAAATGATTGCTTTGTAACGTCATACATTCCTAAATGACAGATATCCCGTTGTCAAAATATAAATCCAATAGGATATAATGGCATTTATATTTCGGCGTATGGATATCTATCACCATTGTGACAGAGTAATCCATCCTCGAGATCTAAATCAGGCCCTTTGTTCATAAATACTTCAGTTTTATCAGCATTTGCACTAAGAATTTGACCATTGTTGCACACTGGAGACAGAACTGTGCCAGCTCTCTTCCGTTGTCTAAGCCTCGTTGCTAACAAGGAGCCAGTTTTATTGGTATGTTCGTTAAATGCTTTTTGTAGATATAATAGAACTTTTCCCACTTTGTCCATAGCCAATAGGTCAATTTGACTTGTCTGTGAGATCATCTTCTGTTGAGCTTTTGGGGAATCTGTCTGTCTTGTTGTTTAGTCGCGGCTTTAAGCTCCGACCCCAATGAGCTTTGTAAGAGTTTCCAATCTCATGCTGCTGTACTAAGCAGTTGCCCCTAAAGACTGCCATAGCACGTTAGGGGAGGCATTGTCCAGGTCATTTTCCTCAAACTACTTCTTAATTGCTTCCCTCAAAGCCTGCTGGATCAGCCGATCCTTAAGGAGGGGTTTTATCAAATTTTCAACTATTTGTTGTACATTTCCCCTGCAGGCTATCCCGCTCCCAAACTATCATTCTGTGGTCTACTTTGCTACCATGCTCAATGGAGGTTGTAATGCGTACCAATCCTGAATGCCCCACATTAAGGGCCTGATTTAGATCATATAGGATTTATATTTTAGCAGGCGGAATATCCGTCCAGTTGTGACAGAGCAACCCGTCTCCCAATATCTAAATCAGGCCCTAAGTCTATTTGTGAATAGGACCTATAGACCAATGAGAAGAAAATGTATTTCTGCACATCTGGAAGTTTAGCTGTGCTAAGATGAATGCGGGCAATGTCTGTCAGCATCTGTTTTGTCTCCTGGAAGAGCACTCCCTGAGTATACCTGTCACGGGGGTGTCTATTCAGCAAAGCATCTGTCGCAATGTTTAAGTTCCCCACTCACAAAACGTTTTCTGGTGCTAGGGTTTGATCTTAGTTTCATGGCTAAGAATATATTGTTCCTGACCTTGAATTCGAATATAGACATTGAGTCTATACAGTGCAGGCCCTTGATGTCTACCCTCCAAATATCAGGAGTTCTCAAATTGTTGTAAATTGAAACAACGATGTGATTAAGCATTTACTAAAGACATTAATTCCCTTCCTTTAGATCATGTTTCCTCTGTTATGTTGACCGAAGTTCGGACTCCATTTTGTATTGTCATGCTTCCACGTGTTCCCCACGAGAAGAGTCCAACCTCTGTGTTAGTTGCTCTCGTAATCTGCCTAGTAACAGTCTATAAATAGCTCCTTTGTCCATCTGGCGCATGCCCAGACTTGACCACATCTGTTATCAGTTAGCCTTGCTTGACCATGTTTTCGCGGGCTCAAGGAGTGTGTTAGCTCCGCCCACATATTTATTCAGTATCGAAAATGACCATAAATGGTAATGTTCTTTGGCCTCATGTTGTATCCACCCACTTATGAGCCCCTCTATTGTGTATAAAAGGGGACCATGTACGTAAGTTCTGTGTGCTACTCTATGCAATACTGAAGAGTGTTGTGTGGATTGTAGGACCACCCTTAAGGGTTAATAAATGCTCTCTTTATACTTTGCAGTTTCCGTGCCAACTTCCTTATAGATTCCATTACAGGAGAGAGAACCCTTGTGTCCTGCGGGCCTAGCTGGGGCCTGTATTCATCAATTGGCGCCCGTCACGTGGGGCTCATCGGCGACTCGGATGCTCGAAGGACTGGTCGCGACGAAGGTGAGGAATTTGGCCAGGGACGTGATCACTGCCAGCGGCGTCTTAGCCCTGGCATCCCGAGGTTTTTTCTTCCTTCCCTTCCGAGCTGACCGTCTGGGTGGCGCCGGTCCTCGACTGAGACCTCTTCTGTCGGTCCTGCCGTGAAAGCCGTTTGGGCGATTTTGGAGCTTGGCAGTTGGAATCTGGACTCTTGATTGGTAAGAACCGTTGTACGGTACTTGCTCCGAGTTTTTGAAGCCTGGTCTGGCTATTTTGAGTTTGATTTGTGATGACTAGTCATATTTTGTATTTGTCTTTGTGAAAATATATGCGTTGCAACACATATAGGCAGGTAATGTGGAGAGATTTCTCCGGGGCTGTGTAACCTTGAACGGTGCAACGATTAAGTGCCATTTTCTTCATAATATTGCATATTTTGCATTATTTCTGAGCATGCCTGCTTTTAGCGCACTCCGTAAGTGGTGTTGCTGCTTTGGAAACCGGTTGAACCTCGAGGAATCTGCTCCGGCTCCCCCAGAGGGGACTCCTAATAGGGATATGTATGTGAAGCATGGTCTTTCTTCCATAATGTACAGCACAGTATGGAGGAAATATACTAAGAAAGATCGTGAGTTGCGATGGCCTTTGTATGGATCGTTTGATATACGTAAGATTGAGTATGTGGAACAGTGTATGTGTAAACGGCGTGCTCGGCAGGATATGTTTGAGTGTGTGCGGTTGTGGGTGAAGGAAGTGCGTGAGCGAGAGAAGCGTGAGAAAGCGCTGTTTGATAAAGAACAACGGAAGAATGATCATGTGCGAGCACAGGAAGCGAGGCGTCGGGAGGACAAAGAACAAACAGATAGACAAGAGAAAGAGCGTAGGCTGCAAGTCTCGGGTCAATATGCTGTTCGGCAGCCACTTTATCCTGTCCTTAATAATCTTGATGATGATTTTTATTTACTAGATCGTTCTCCGCCCCCTTATGTGGGCGCATCCGCTCCGAGGCCACAAGATTCTGACCCGGGTCCGGGTAAGGTAGACACGCGGTCCATGCTGTCGGCCGAGCAAATGGCTGAGCTTCGGCAAGTTTCCTTCCATGCACTTAAGGGCAAGGTGTCCCTGGATGAATTGTTTCATACTTGGGGGCCGTGGCAGGAGAGAGAGAAATTTTATTTTTTGGGTCACTTTGCTGATGAAGTGACTGCTGCTTACCGGAAATATTCCAGTGTTTTTGAGCCTGATGATGTGACATTGGATGCTAAAGCATTGCATAATGGTGTTTTCTCTCCCTCTAAGGCTCCTGACACAGCTCGGCGGCTGTTCGCTTTGCGGGACGCGGTGCTGGCCCTTAAAGGAAAAGCGCGCCAACAAGCAGGGGAGGTGAAGCAGTCGGATCCGTGTACAACAGAAGGCCACTCATCCACCTCCCAGTCAGATAAGGATGGCATAGTGCATGTTAAACCAATGCGAGAGGCGGCGCCTTTGTATGTTCCTCCTAAAGGAGCGGGGACTAGCTCGGACATTACCTCCGCCGATGCTAAGGGATATTTTGTGTATAATTGGGTTTATACTCCTTGGCATAGAACTGATGTTATGGCCTTAAAGAATGCGTTGCCTGATCCCCGCAAGAATCCAGCGGCCTTCTACGAAGAAGTCGAGGGGGCCTTGAATTCTTGCGTTATGACCTTAGCAGATATAGACCTGTTCTTTGGTCTTATTCTACCACCGGATATGTGGCGATCTGTCCGAAAGGTAGATGATATAGTTGCCTTTAAGGCTCGGTGGTCTGACCTTGAGGATGAGGATAGGGAACGGAAGCCCGCGCAGAAACCACCCCAGAGTATTTTAGACCTCCCTGCTGCTATTCTGACTAAGTTGAAGACAATTATCCCCCCTAAAAAGATTGACTGGAATATGTTAGCTTCATGTAAACAGAAAGCTGACGAGTCCGTTGCGGACTTCTTTACGCGTTTTGAGGAGACGTTTCATGATTTTAGTGGCCAGTCGCTTACTGATGATACGGGTCGCCACCTCTTTGCGGATAAATATGTGGCTAATCTGCTGCCGGCAGTTGCGGCCCGTTTAAAAGCGAGCGAAAGTTCTTGGTCTTCCGCAACCCCGACGGCCCTCCTGACTATCGCTCAGTATTATGAGCATCAGGAGCAAGAAGCAAAGGGCCAGGAGGAAAAGAAATCGAAAGATCTAAAAACAAAGGTGATGTTGGCACAAGTATATGGCCCGCCCCGACGGGGTAGTAATAGAGGTAGGGGAGGATCTTATGGTCCTCCCTCGGGCCGATCTGATTTGAATAGGAACCAATGTGCGTATTGTAAGCAATCGGGTCATTGGGCTAGGGATTGCCCGGTGTTGCATGCTTCACGTCAGGGGCATACTCAGGGTGGCCCGCGAGGTAGAGGGGGTTTCTCGAACTTTAGAGGGAATTCTACCGAACAGGCTCGTTTTGACTCTGCTGGGCAGCACCGAGATAGATCAAATGTTTTCGATCGCCAGCATCAGTATCAAGTGTCGGGGATTGACCGATCGGGGTACCATGATTCTCAGCATGCATAGGAATGCGTTGGATGGGGGTTAGAATCAGTTGAGGTGCCGGTCGATCAGAAGGGTCCTTATGTATCAGCTGAGGTTTTGGGCTCTACTGATCAGTTCCTAGTGGATACAGGAGCGACACGTAGTGCGCTGTCTAAGCAATTGGTTCTGGGGGCTCCCCCATCCGGCTTAATGGTCACATCGGTAGGGTTTGACGGTACACTCTCCCGAAGCCCTCTTTCGCAGCCCCTCCTGTTTAAGGTTGATTCTTTTTCTGCACCCTGTCCGTTTCTGCTTGCCCCGTACACACCGGACAACATTATGGGCCTTGATATGTTAAAGCATTTTAGGGCTACGATCCGCTGCTCCCCTGCTGGTGTGCGGGTAATATTGAATGACAATTACCCCCGGTCTGAACGGATGTGTGCGATGTCAGAGGATGCGCTGTTAGCTACCCTCCCTCGTGCTTTGTGGGCGACGTCGGATACTGATGTGGGACAAATGGTGATTCCACCGGTCCACATTAGTGTCCAGGAGGGGGCGGTGTTACCACGCCTCCCACAGTACCGTATTTCCCAGGAGGGCGAGGAGGCTCTCATACAGATAGTGCAGGATTTGATTGCGGTAGGGGTAGTGGAGGAGGTTCCCTACAACCTCTGTAACAGTCCGATTCTTCCCATACTGAAAAAGGATACGGATGCCAGAGTTTATCGGTTTATAATTGATTTGAGAGAAGTAAACAAGATCGTGATACCTCAGTACCCAGTGGTTTCCGATATCACGACGTTGCTTACTTTGGTCCCGCCTACGGCGACTATGTTCTCAGTGATCGATTTGAAGAATGCCTTCTTTTCCATTCCCATTCACCCTGATAGCCGATATCTTTTTGGGTTTACATTAAATAATAGATCTTATCGTTTTTGTAGGATCCCCCAGGGCTACACAGAAAGCCCTAGCATTTACAGTCAGGCTTTGAAAAGACAATTGGATTCCTTTGTTCTACTCGAGGGGGTCGCCCTCATTCAATATGTCGATGACATTTTGCTGGCGGCTGACACCCTGGAGTTGTGTGAAAAAAGTACGTTATCCTTACTTTCCTTCTTAGCATCCCACAATCATAAGGTATCTAGGAAGAAATTGCAATTCTGTAGACCAAAGGTGACTTATTTGGGTCACCTTTTGTCTAAGGAGGGACGTGCACTCACACCGGATCGTATCCAAGTAATTTTGGATACACCGAGACCGTCCACGCAGAAGGACGTGCGTGCATTTTTGGGTCTTGTTTCTTTTTGTAGACAGCGGATATTGGGGTTTTCACATATAGCTAAGCCATTGTTAGCCCTCTTGACAAAGGACACGCCTATCCCAATCCCTTGGTCAGATGAGTGTGATACTGCTTTTCAGCAACTACGACAGGCCCTTTGTTCAGCACCAGTGTTAGGAACCCCTGATTATGCAAAACCCTTTTCGTTGTATGTGCATGAGAAAGATGGATGTGCATTGTCAGTTTTAGTGCAGATGCACGGCGATAAGCAGCGCCCTTGTGCATATTTTTCGGCTGTACTTGATCCTGTCGCCCGAGCATTACCAGGGTGTTTTCGCTCGGTTGCGGCGACAGCTGTGTCAATACGCCAAAGTGAGGGAATTGTGTTATCCCATAAGCTGTTGGTATTAGTCCCCCATGCTGTCGATGCCCTGCTTAATCAAACAAAGACGCAGCATTTGACCAGTGCCCGCTTAACGGGATATGAGTTGACGCTTTTGGCTCCTCATATTACGTTGAAAAGGTGCGTAACGTTAAACCCGGCAACATTGTTGCCATACCCCGAAACCCAGCTTGAGGCGCGGAGAGCACATGATTGTATTCTCGTGACTGAGGAACAAACAAAGGGTCGTATTGATCTCCAGGATACGCCCTTTCCAGATGTAGATGGAGAACTGTGGGTGGACGGATCATGTCTGAAACTACCAGATGGTACGACTTCAGCAGCGTATGCAATTACCACGTTGCAAACGATAGTGGAGACTGCACGCATACCACAGAAATCAGCTCAAGCAGCGGAACTGATAGCATTAACACGAGCATGTGAGCTCAGTACAGGATTGTGTGTGAATGTTTATACAGATAGCCGCTATGCCTTCGGAGTAGCGCATGACTTCGGCCTACTCTGGAAGGAGAGAGGGTTTTTAACGTCACATGGAGTACAGATAATGCATGGAGAGTTAGTTCACAATCTTTTAACTGCATTGACATACCCAAAGAAAATTGCCATCGTTAAGTGTAGCGCCCATAGGAAAGTAGTTGACAAAGTCGGAGAAGGGAATGCGTTAGCAGATCAAGTAGCACGGGAGACTGCGATGCAGCCCGGTGCTACTGCCATGTATGTAGTAAAGTCACAGGTGGAAAGATGGCATGATGCGAAGGAGGAAGTGCGGGACATGCAAAGGACCGCTTCTGACAAAGAGCGGGAGCAATGCGCTAATGACGGAGAGCTGGATGATGAGGGCTGCTGGAGAAATAAGCAGATGGATAGATGGAAATTACCTACGGCTTTTGTACAGCCTATGGTTCAGATGGCACATGGGCTAGCACATGTTGGAGCTTCCGCAATTGTAAAATTGCTTACCCAAGTCTGGGAGCATCCAGAGATTGCTAGCACGGCAAAGAGGGTGGTGCAGACTTGTATGATCTGCTTGAGGTATAACCCAGGAAAGGGTACTCGAACTCCAGCAGGAGGATTCGTGACACCCACTGCACCCTTCGAGGTTTTGCAGATGGATTACATCCAGCTTGAGCGCTGTAACAATTTGAAGTATGTTCTAGTAGTGGTTTGCGCCTTCAGTAAATGGGTTGAAGCGTACCCTACGAAAGACAATACCGCAATGACTACTGCGAAGCTGCTGCTGAAAGAGTTCTTCCCTCGATATGGTGTCTGTAGACTTCTGTGGAGTGATAATGGGCCTCACTTTGTAGCGGATGTTATAAAGTATGTCTTGAAGGGCCTGGGCATCACCCAGAAGTTTCACGCGGTATTCCACCCTCAGTCTGCGGGACTAGTCGAGAAATATAATGGTACACTGAAGCTCAAGATCGCTAAAATTCAAGCTTCAACGTCTTTGACTTGGCCAGATGCTCTACCACTGGCGTTATTGTCAATTAGATCGGTACCACACTCTCGAACTGGCCTTACACCGTACGAGATTGTCTTTGGACGCCCAATGAATATTTGGGGTCCACCAAAACCTAAAGCTGTGTATGATGTACCTTGTGTAATGATGAACGATTATCTGGCACAGTTAACGGATAACTTGGTTTCTATTCATCAACAGGTCCGAGAGGCGCTCCCTGATCGGTCCACCGGTGAAGGACATGGTCTCCGACCTGGTGACCACGTGATGGTAAAAATCTTTGACAGAACAAACAGCTTGGAACCGAGATGGGTGGGTCCTGAGCAGGTCCTCCTTGCAACGAGGACGGCTGTGCGAGTCTCCAACAGAAAGAATTGGATCCATTCCCTGCACTGTAGGAAGGTGCCGCCCGGATTGGTGGAACCTGCCGTGCTGACCGATCAACGAGAAATCCTGGCTGCAGAGACAGGCCGTGCTGCGGAGCCAAACGCCACTGAGGAGCTCTTCCCGGACCACGCGACTCCTGGAGGAAGGCGATATCATCTTCGATCAAGGAAGTGAGTTCTCCAGTACCGGGACATACTGTCAGAACGGCCCTTGGGTTAGTGAGCCGATGAGGCAAGGGGGGGGGATCAGCCCTGCATTAGTGTAGCGACACCCGTCTTGGCCCGCTGGTGAAGAAATCGACCGCTGCCCAAGGGGAAGAGTTCTGACAGACTTTTAGTTTCAGGAAGATATTGTTTTTTTTTTATTTTTTGACATGGAGAAAAAGAAAATCCTTTGTGCATTAGGGTTTATGTTGACAGTAGCTATTGTTGGGATAACCACATGGTTTGTGGAGGATGTAACTCCCGCTCGGAAAATACTTGTGTTGTCAACTCCGGTGCCTGAGGAGCACTACTTTTATACATTACCGTATCAAGAGTTGAAGCATCGACAGTCTTATTTGAATAACACTTTCATCCAGATGTTGCATCATACCCACGTTGCTACGAACGCTACGAACTGTTGGATATGTGGGATGATGCCAGCCCATCAGAAGAAAGGAGGAACGCCATTTATACCACTTCCTTTCTCTCATAATGGCTCTTGTAGAGCATGGTATACGTTGCTTTTTGCCACTCGGAAACCGACAGTGGGACGATTGCTCTTCAGACTCAATAAAGAATGCCACCAAGATAAAAATGGGTATCCGCAAGCGAATGGGACAATTTGGGAGTGGGAAGAGTATCGACCAGACAATGAATCCATTCCCTACATCTTCACGAACACAAGAGACACTGTGGGAAAGGACAAATTTGTGATTCAAGTAGCACAAGCTCAAGCGGACCTGTGTGTCCAGAGTGTGGGTTTTATTCCTGTTGGTGTTAGTGATTGTATTACTGTTCTGAACATTGATGGGTTGAACAATAGTACCTTTTTAGCCTCCCATAATACGTACTTTGTGTGTGGAAATAAAGGTTATTACCGTTTGCCGGCTGGGTGGTCTGGGGTATGCTATGTATCATTTCTATTACCTCCTGTATTCCTAGCACCCGCATCTTATCATAAGGATCTGAAATTGTTGAATAATGTGACTGTAAATAGGTATAAACGTACTTTATCAATTGATGATGTAGATCAGACTGATACCAGTCTGCAACAGTATATTGATTTCAACTTAGGACTGTTTTTCTTTGTTGGAGCTGCCCTGAACAGTAGGAAGATCCGAAGATTAACAAGAGTGGTAGAGGCTGTGACAAATCAGACTGCTGCTGCTCTTGGGAATCTTACGGAGGAATTGCAAATTACTAGAATTGTTGCATTGCAGAATCGTATGGTATTAGACGTTATGCTAGCTGACAGAGGAGGAGCATGTAAAATTATTGGAAGTAGCTGTTGTGTGTTTATCCCTGATCATACGCCGTCAGTTTATAATGCCATCAACAAATTACATAAAATTGCAGCTGAAATCCATACAGAAAACGGCACTTGGTCCTTTTCTGGATGGTTTTGGGCATTAATTACTGCCTGGGGATGGAAGGTTTTAACTGGTCTCTGTATTATTGTAGCAGTTCTGTTTTCGTGCTGTATCTGTGTTCAATGTGGTCCCTTGCTCTGCTCCTTATGCGTATCACTCTGTATCCCTGATAAGAAAGCTATTGCCGATGTTGCTCACCAGAAACGTCTAGCTAAAGAAGTTGAAGAAATGATGACAATTGACATATATGATGATTATCCTAACAAACCGGATGTCTTCAGTAAATGCTGAAAGGGTCGTCTGTTGTAAATTGAAACAACGATGTGATTAAGCATTTACTAAAGACATTAATTCCCTTCCTTTAGATCATGTTTCCTCTGTTATGTTGACCGAAGTTCGGACTCCATTTTGTATTGTCATGCTTCCACGTGTTCCCCACGAGAAGAGTCCAACCTCTGTGTTAGTTGCTCTCATAATCTGCCTAGTAACAGTCTATAAATAGCTCCTTTGTCCATCTGGCGCATGCCCAGACTTGACCACATCTGTTATCAGTTAGCCTTGCTTGACCATGTTTTCGCGGGCTCAAGGAGTGTGTTAGCTCCGCCCACATATTTATTCAGTATCGAAAATGACCATAAATGGTAATGTTCTTTGGCCTCATGTTGTATCCACCCACTTATGAGCCCCTCTATTGTGTATAAAAGGGGACCATGTACGTAAGTTCTGTGTGCTACTCTATGCAATACTGAAGAGTGTTGTGTGGATTGTAGGACCACCCTTAAGGGTTAATAAATGCTGTCTTTATACTTTGCAGTTTCCGTGCCAACTTCCTTATAGATTCCATTACAGGAGAGCGAACCCTTGTGTCCTGCGGGCCTAGCTGGGGCCTGTATTCATCAAAATGGGACACTTGAAGACATACCACCTCTAGGAGAACCTCCTGTATTTACCTCCAAATTTTCTGTTGCTTAACCAGGTAATTTAATTCCTTGCTATTCTATGTGACTACTTTAACCATTAAATAATAGAAAGGCCGAAATCCCTTAAATTTCTGGAAACCTCAGTGCTCTTCGTAGGTTCTATTCATTTTGTGCTTGGACTACAGAAACTTCCTTTATTTGGGAAGTTTCAAGACTGTCACCAAAAGATTATAGATGATCCAAAATGCCACTGCCAGCATACTTTTAAAATCCTCACATTTAACTCTGCCCTGGCAAGCCTACACTGGTTACCTGTGACTAAAAGAATACAGTTCAAAGCTCTATGCCCACTGAGCCATGTATAAAGAGGGCCCATTGTTAATCCAGAGGCTTCTCACTCCTTACATCGCAAGAAGACTGTGCTCCACCAACCAACAGCTATTTGCCTCGCCCAGAGTGAAAAGAACCAGAAGTAGAGGAAGCTCTTTTGCATTCATAGACCCAAGCCTTAGAACGATCTCCCCCACCATATTAGGAAAATGGAGTCTGAACTCTAATTCAGTAAATTGCCGTAAACCCATGCATTCATAACCCCAAGCCTTAGAACGATCTCCCCCAGCATATTAGGAAAATGGAGTCTGAACTCTAATTCAGGAAATTGCCGCAAACCCATCTTTTCAACTAACTCTATTCATTCAGCCTTATCACCTGCTGCTAGTCTCAGCACCCTTCTGGGTAGCTATGTGCATTACAATGCCTTATGAATAGAATAGAAGAAATACTGTGTACCTGTTGTGATATTCAAATCTAATTCAAAAGGGCACTGGGTCAGACCTTGTGTCACCTGTGACACAATGCCATATTTCAAAACTCAGACTCCCTTCACTCCCTCCAACTCCCCAACACCTTCCTCTCCCTCAAAACCCCCTAGCTCGATAGGAAGAGTAAACAGCACATCCCCCTTGTACAATGTAGCCTGCCATCTCCCATCCCAGGATGCCCCCCGGCTGCCTCCAGCCAGAGCCCAAACCTACATCTCTCATATTCATACAGTAGCACACCAGGCTGCACAGGTGAATCAGCTCAACAGTTTGGTCCACCGCACTCAGACTGTCCCTCTGATAGAAGCATGTAGAGTTAAGGGCTTGGGTCTTGTGCCTCTGCAGTTGGATCCTGACATAGATTGTTAGTGTGGTGAGCCTTTCTTGGTCCAGAGGTTGGAGGAAGAATAGTACATGCCCAGTGAGAGCCTTTTCTGCTCTCTATAAACCCATAGCACACCTGTGACCCTCAAAGTCCCTTTCCTTGTGTGTCCAATTTTCGAGCAGTCTGGTGGATATCCTCCAACCTGTCTTATCATTTTCAGGGGTGATTCTCTCCCCCCTTCATACGGGATTGTAGGCTCTCTCTTTGCTTCCTTGGTGGGCTATCATTGGTTCTTTCAACTGTACTTGGGCTGCTTCTCGATAGACCCAGCAATTTCTGCACCTCCTGTGCAGATCATATGGGATTTAGAGTGTAGCTGAAACCACAATGCACAGCAAAATATCTGCCTATCGAATATTTCTCTTCTATGAAGCTCAGGAGTCACTAAGGATAGCATGCGTCATTTGTTCATGGTCACATGTGAATCATCCTAGAAAAGGTCAAGAGTATATTCTCGAAAAATTTGCAGATCTAATTTTTTGACTTCTCACATTAACAGTGTCCTTTAGGTGGGAGGACCCCCACTTAAATATAATGTGGCAGGGGCAGACACCAGGTGCTTCCTGTGGTGCTCTTACTCGATGTGCCTGGATTATGGGAAACTCATGTGGTTGGCCCTCTTTTAGTACAATTTGGAAAAGAGACTTATAGTATATTAATCACAAACCCCTATTCTGAAACATCAGCACATTATCTCACAGTGATCTGTCTTCCAAATCTGTGCAAGTTTCTCAGGACACCTTGATTTCTTCAACCTTATTTGATTCAGAATCCAGTATGTTCTTGACCTCTTTTCTCATGGCAATTATGTCATATTCGTTTGTTGTCAACAGGTCACCCATACCTCTATTTCGTTAGTCGTTTATGAGAGATTGAAGCCATCCTTTAGGTCTCGTGCATTTGTGTCATCATATTGGAAAGTTTATCATGCAGGTCTCCTAGGCAAATGTTTAGATTCTTCTTTGTTATGGGGGGTTCCCAAATCTCCTTTGTTGCTAGCCATCATGGGGCCGTGGTTTAATACAGCTGAATTGCCATTTTGGTTGGCTGGTCTACCTCAGGACCAGAGGATCCTCAGTACTCACCAAGCCACTTCTGTCTCCCAGACTTACTTGGCATTCAACAGAGCAGTAGTCTTGCCTTGAAGGGATCATCCAGGTCGACCCCCAAAATTATCTAGCCAAATCTCAGGGGCAGTAGCAGTCAAAGGTATTAAGCTCACAGGACGTCATAGGCAAGCACAAGGAGGCATCAGTGCTATACAGGACCACTCTGAGGAAAATGCGACTGAGGAAATGCTTGCATCTAATTTGGTAAGTCCTAATGTTCAAATGTGAGAGGTAAGAATATAAAGAAACAAGACCCCACAGATCTTCTTGTATTCTGTATTTAGGGATTGCAAGGCTAATTTAGCTATAGTAGGCTGTAAGATGGCCGTCATCATCATGTGTTTAGGAAATTAGCTCAGAGGAGAAAAAGGTTCAACTACACATCGAGTGATGTATGTGGCTGGGTGCTGCCTCAGGGATGGTTTTGATTCACCTCTGCCAGGCCACATGGGGAGCCTGGAGCTCCTTGATCAGACATATTTCCCATCTGAGTGCAGGCTTCTTGTCTGCAGCTTTCTAAAGAATTCTGTCAGGATCCTGTAGAGGGGATTTTGGATCGCATTACGGAGTTTGGACAGGATGACCATTTTGAACATTGTGGCCCAGCCTAGTATAAATGTTACACATATCCTTAAATATTTAAGTCCCTCCAGAACTATTGGTATGCTCCCAGGGACAACCTGTTAATGGATAGAATAGGGATTTTTCCCAGTTGATGGTACATTCCAAGTATGAGCCGAAAATGTGTAGGAGCCTGGGGATGATGTCATTAGGGTGCGACATGTACAAGAGGATATCATCAGCAGAGAGTGAGATTCTCTCCTGCCAGTCCCCGAACCAGCAGGTCTTCTCAATCGAGCAGGCCAGGGGTTCCAGCGAAAGCCCAAAAAGCAATGTGGATAGCAGACATCTGTGCCGCATACCCCTCTCCAGTCCAAAAGGGGTACAATATAGTAACATGTACTTTTACCCTTGCCATTGCTTGACGATAGAGGAGCTTTATCCACCGCCGAAAGATTGACCTTTTACCCACTCTTTCCAACACTTCAGGTAAGTATGTCCTGTCTAGAGTGTTGAAGACTTTCACGGTGTAAAGGTATAGCACAGCTGAGTCTTCTGGGTGATCCCTCAATCTGGTATGGTTGCCATATAGGTGTTTGAGGTTCAGCCTAATGCCCCTATGAGGTATGAAGCCCAACTGGTCCAGATGCACCAGATTAAAGATGACCTGCCTTAGCCAATTGGCCAGTACGTTCGCTAGGATTAAGCAGTGAAATAGGCCTATAGAAAAGCACAAATATCTGCTGGTTTCCTGTCTTTCAGGACTGCCACTATTACGGATAACTGCTGTTCATAGGGTAACTGGTTTATTTCATTGGCTTCAGGGAACATCTGTCTCTTGTGCAGCACTAAGCCATGCTTTTATATAGTTCTATTGGAAATTTATTCAGCTCTGCAGCTTTCCCAGATTAATGTTTTTGATGGTCCTAAATATCTTACTTTATACTATGTCTTTATCTAGTTAATTTGTTTTCTCTGGCATGAGGACCAGGAGGCGTATATGTTTGAGGAAGCCTCCTGTGTCACTTGATAACTTGCACATGATTGACCAATATAGGCCTTGATAGTAACTTGTGATTTCTGCCACTATTTCTGTTTGCCCCTTGATGGGCGGCTCCTTCTCCCTCCATATTTCCTATACCAAATTTGCATCCTTCTCTTTCTCAGTCATACAGGAACCTCCCTGGTTTATTGCCTACCTTGTTTAGCCGGCATTACAAGGCCAAGGCGGTGGTTCTCTCTTTATTATCAGCGAGGTCTCCTTACTCTTGATGTCTTAGCCTCAGTAATGGCCGACTTTCTTATTTACATACTTTTGAAACCCCTGTTCGAGGAGTAGAATCCCACACCCTAGTTTAATGGCTTGTTTCCTCTTCCATTTCCTCAACCTGCTTAATAGGCAGATAGCCTCCCCAGAGGACAATCATGTAGACTTCCAATGTTATGAGCTCTGTGGTTACTGTACCCAGGTTTTCTTCAAAGTAGTGGACTGTGCCTTTTCTCTACTCCTGAGTGATGCTTCTATCTTTGAGGTACCATAGGTCTTGAGTCCAGGCCCTGTCTCTATCCACAAATGGGTCCTGCAGCTTGGCCCACATCTGTGAGTGATTTGAGATCCTGTTTGCAATCAGTCTAGTGTAGTTAATCTCCCAATATAATAATCGATATTTGATAAACTGTTGCATGCGCTGGAGTGGAAAGTATTTTGTCATGCCCTGGGGTGCTGGTTGTCTAGATGACAGATAGACCTTTGGCCCAAAGGAATCCCACCAAAGAAATCTCCCTTGCCCTTCCCTGTCATTGTGGGTATCTATCCTCCCCATCACTCACCACTAGATTGAAGTTGCCTAAAATTAGTACCCGGTAAGGTAGGCACAATAGGTGCCCAGTGTCTCCAAAGTCTATTAAAGGAGTTTAGGTGGGACATATAGGGAGCAAAGGTTGATTTGCAGGCCGTCCTAGCAGCCCTACTCTTCAACTTATCACCCTTGGACGTCAACCCATGTATGATGAGTGGGGGCTTCTTAATTAGCAGTCCTACTCCCTTTGTGTCAGATGTGTGACCCCAGTGCGCCAGCAATTTATACCCCCCCCCCTTTTTAGTGCCTCACAATTGTTTCCCTTCAGGTGTGTTTCATGTAACCGTGCCACTTAAGGTCCCTAGTGTTTTAGATACTGAACCACTATGCATCTCTTTGTTTTGTTCCCAATCCATTTACATATCAGGTTAAAACTGTTAATTTTCCCCCTCAGCTGCATGCTTTGTGTAGATATGTAGCGAGAAGCTTTGCTTTGCTCTTGATCTGCCCAATTGTCTGGCTTCCCATGTCTTCTGGAGTGTGTGAGACACTGGAGTGGACGATGTCAGTTGAGACCAATGACAGCAGCTATATGAATAACTCCCCTCTGAACCCCCCCATCTCCTTGTCCCTCCCTGCTACCTTGCTGTCTGGGCTTAAAACTACTTGGCCTCCCTAACTCACCTGTTGTGTCCTCTCTGACCACAGAAGCTGTACTGGAAACCTTCTCAGCTTTGTCTTCCCTCTCCCCATTCCCTGCAGTCACCATTTGTCCCTCCATCGTTTCGCCCAGCTGAGCAGATGCAGGTATCTAACTGATAGTCCTCATCGTGTTCAGGTGCGTTTAACTTAATGATGAGCCTCAACAAACTATGCCAACACTGTCCTGATTCCTCACCAGTGCATCAAATAATGCTAGCTAAATCTGGAGAGGAGCCCTCTCTTCATCCCTCACACATGGATGCGCCTGACTATTGCAACCCCTTGAGCTAGGGAGTATCCCAAAACCAACAGCAAGATTAGCACACAAATAGCACATGACAGGGAAGTTATATGTGCGAGCACCCAGGTCAGGAACACTCAATAGGTGAAATGGGAGAACACCCTTTCAGCAAGTCCACCAGCTGTAACCCAGAGCTTGAGATTTTTTTTTATTCTATTAGATACGCAATACAAGTTTAGATGTCACATGATTACTTGAACAAGGCAACATTTTCAAACTTCTGAGTTATCTCCAGAATGTCCCCAATTTTTTTTCCTGAAGAATCAATAAAAATGCATTTTTTTCTGCACAGAAAGGAAAAAGTGGAAAAACAAAACAATGGTGATAAAATACAAGAGTGAGTTTCACTGCATTATGATACGAAAACCAACATTTGCCAAGTGGGGCATTCTAATTTCGCAACTGGAGCATGATCTCTCTCCAACAATATGCCTACAGTGCATCGCAAAAATAAACAAAAAATTATCAAACCTCTATGAAAAAGTCTGGCTTGTAGGGGAAGATCCATCACCCACCTTAACAATGGACTTATTGCCTTTGGTAAATAAATCCGCAAACACAAAGATAAAAATGCAACTATATGCAGACAAAATAAGGTAAAGATTTTGCTGCAGCAGAAAATCAAGGACACCTGCTGCACAATTATATATTAAAAGAAGAATTTAAGCCTTGCATTTAACAAAAGACAGCATAAGAGACAAATGACTCAAAAGCAAAGAAATACAAGTTTGATATGAAATCAAACTTCACCCAACTTTAAGCCAAAAACAAAATGTTATTCCCTCCCTTTCATAGGAAATAAAACATTAGAAACTCAGCAACAACCCCCTTCATATACTAATCACATTGAAATCTGTAATCTAACAACTTCAGAAGAGCATGATATTTAACTGACACATTCCTCATCCAAACTCCAACAGCAACTACAGGATGATTTCGAAAAAGTAAAAAGTATTGACATTTTAGTAAGATTTACAACATGAACACAAGCAACAAGACTCCAAATAGGAAGAAAGAGAAAGCTCAACTTAAAAAAAAGCCAAGTGGGCCTCCTATAACTATCTCCATTGCAAACTATGGGGCTCCACGGGGCATTCCTAATATAAAGCAGAAGAAAACTACAGAAATTAGTACAAAATATCCTTCATCAATATATGCCAGCACTGCCCGTAGTCTTCATCAGTATATCAAATAATGCTACCAAAATCCGGAGAAGAGCCCACTCTTCCTCCCCCACACATGGATAGGCCTAACTTATACAAGTCTCCAGCTCTCTGATGTAGGGAGTATCCCAAACCACCAGAAAGATTAGCACACTGACAGCGCAAGACAGGGAAGCAATTTATGCCAGCACTCAGGCCCATCAGCACCCATTAGATGAACTGGAAGATAAATCAACACCCTTTCAGCAAGTCCACCAGTTGTAACCCATAGCTTGGGAGTTTTGTTATTCTATGAGAACAGCAATGCAACTTTAGAGGTTACATGATTGCTTGAACCAAGGCAAAATTCTCAAATTCATGAGGTAGCTTCAGAATGTCCCAAAAGGTTTCTGGACAATCAATAAAAAACTTTACTTTTTTTCGCACAGAAAGGAGAAAGTAGAAAACCAAAAATATGGTATCAAAAGATGAGGTTGACTGCCTTATGATACAAAACTCAACTTTTGCCAAGTGGGTCATACTAATTACGCACCTGGAACCTGATCATTCTCTAACAATATGTCTACAGTGAAATACAAAAAAAATAACAACAATCAAAACCCAAAGAAAATGTCTGAACTTTTGGTGAAAGATCCATCACCCATCTCAGAAATTGATTTATTGTCAGTGACAAACGAGTCTGCAAATATAACCACAACAAGCAGCTATGAACAGACAAAAGAAGATCAAGATTTTGCTGCAACAGAAAATCAAAGAATCCAGTCACACAATGATAGATTGAAAGAAGACTGTAAGTCCTGCATTTAAAAAAGAATTGCATAATAGACAAGTGACTCAAAAGCAATGAAATGCAATGTTGATATGAAATCAAAACGCACTCAACTTTTAGCCAAAAAGGAAATGTTATTTCCTCCCTTCCCTAGGAAATAAAAAAATAGAAACTGAGCCACAAACCCCTTCATATATTAATCACACTGAAAGCTCTGACCAGACCTCTCCAGTAGAGCATGATGTTGAAGGGAAACTTTTCTCATCCAATCTCTAACAGCAACTATAGGATGATTTCGAAAAAGTATTTACATTTGAAAAAGACTTTTCACTTGAACACAAGCAACAAGACACAAAATAGGAAGGCAGAGATAAATCAACCTTAAAACAGCGAGTCAAGTGGACCTCCTGTAACTATTTCCATCGGAAACTATGAGTCTCCACAGGGCATCCCTCTTAGAAAACACAACAAAACTACAGAAATTAGTACACAAAACCTTAATCAAAACATGCCAGCACTGCCCTCAGTCCTTATCAGTCCATCGAATAACGCTATGAATCTGGATTAGAGACCTCTCTTTATCCCCTACACATGGATAACCCTAACTTGTACAAGTCCCCAAGCTCTTTGAGGAAAGGAGTATCCCAAACCACCAGCAAGATTAGCACACTGACAGCACAAGACAGGGAAGCAATCTGGGCGAGCACACAGGCCCAGCAGCACCCAATAGGGAAAATGAAAGAAAAATTAACACCCTGTCAGTAAGTCCACCAGTAGTAACCCAGAGCTTGGGAGTTTTGATATTCTATTAAAACGATAATACAATTTTAGAGGTCACATGATTACTTTAAACAAGGCAACATTCTCAAACTCCTGAGGTATCTCCAGAATGTCCCAAAAAGTTTCTGGACAATCAATAAAAACAGAAAGGAGAGAGTAGAAAAACCAAAGCTAAGGTATTAAAATACAAAGATGAGGTTCACTGCATTATGATACAAAACTCAAATTTGCCAAGGGTGTCATACTAATTTCGCACCTGAAACCTGATTGTTCTCCAACAATTTCTCTACAGTACAACACAAAAAAAATTGAAACCCATTGAAAAATTCTGAACTTTAAGAGGAAGATCCATAACCCATCACAACAATGAACTTATTGCCTTTGACAAATGAGTCTGCAAATACAACAACAAGCAGCCATAAACAGACAAAAGAAGATCAAGATTTTGCTGCAGCAGAAGATCAAGGAAACCAGTCATACAATGATACATTAGACTTCAAGCCCTGCATTTAAAAAAAAAAATTGAAAAGAAACAAGTGACTCAAAAGCAAAGAGATGCAATGTTGATATGAAATCAAAACACACTCAGCTATTAGCCAAATAGGAAGTGTTATTCTCTCCCTTCCATAGGAATTGAAAAAATAGAAACTGAGCCACAACCTGCTTCATATATTAATCACATTGAAAGCTGTGATCTAACAACTTCAGAAGAGCATGATATTGAAGGGACACTTTCATCATTCAATATCCAACAGCATTTACGGGATGATTTAGAAAAGGAAAAAAGTTTTTACATTTGAAGATGACTTTCCTCTTGAATACAAGCAAGAAGCAGCAAAATAGTAAGGAAGAGACAAATCAACCTTAAAAACAAAGAGTCAAGAGGACCTCCTGTAACTATTTCCATCGGAACCTATGAGGCTCAACAGGGCATACCTATTATATAAAACAGAAGAAAACTACAGAAATTAGTGCAAAAAACCTTCAAAATATGCCAGCACTGTCCTCAGTCCTCATCAGTCCATCAGATAATGCTAGTTACATCTGGAGAAGATCCCTCTCTTCATCTCCGCACATGGATGGGCCTAACTTATACAAGACTCCTCATTCTTTGAGGAACGGAGTATCCCAAACCTCTAGCAAGATTATCACACTGATAACACAAGACATGGGCAGCAAACAGTGCGAGCACTCAGTCCAGGAGCATCCAATAGGTGAAATGGAAGAAAAATCAACACCCTTTCAGCTAGTCCACCATCCGTAGCCCAGAACTTCAGACTATTGTTTTTCTATTAGCAGCAAAAAAACAACTTTAGAGGGCAAATGATCAGTTGAACCAAGGCAACAGTCTCAAACTCCTGATGTATCTCTGGAATGTTTAAAAATGTTTTCTGAAGAATCATTAAAAAATTGATTTTCTTTCTCCACGGAAAGGAGAAAATAGAAAAACCAAAACAATGGTATTAAAATACAAAGATGTGTTTGACTGCATTATGCTTCAAAAATAAACACTTGCTAAGTAGGGCATTCTAATTTCTCACCTGGCGCCTAATCACTTTCCAACAATATGCCTCCAGTGCAACACAAAAAAAATTAAAGATTGAAACCCAATGAAAATGTCTGACCTTTAGGGGTAGATCCAACACCCACATCAACAATGGACTTATTGCCTTTGGCAAATGTTTGCAAAGACAACAACACAAAGCAGCTATAAACAAAGAAGATGAGGATTTTGATGCTGCAGAAAATCAAAGAAATCAGACGCGCAATGATACATTAAAAGAAAACATCAAGCCCTGCATTTCAAAAAATAATTCTATAAGAAACAAGTGAATCAAAAGCCAAGACGTGCAGTTTTGATATGAAATCAAACAACACCCAGCTTTAAGCCAAAATCGAAATCTTATTCACTCCCATCTATTGGAAATAAAAAGTTTGAAACTGAACCACAACCCGCTTCATATACTAATCACATTGAAAGCTCTATCTGACACCTTCAGAACAGCATGATATTGAAGGGACTCTTTACTCATCCAAAATCCAACAGCATTTACAGGATGATTTGGAAAAAGTGAAAAAGTATTGACATTTGAACAAAACTTTCAACATGAACACAAGGAACAAGACCCCAAATTGGAAGGAAGAGATAGATCAAACAAAAAAAAGAGCCAAGTTGACCTCTTGTAACTATGTCCATCACAAACGATGAGGTTCCACAGGGCATCCGAATTATAAAGCAGAAGGAAACTGCAGGAATTAGTGCAAAAAATCTTGATCAAAATACACCAGCACTACCCTCAGACCATCAACAAATGATAGCTAAATCTGTAAAACAGCCCTCTCTTCATCCCACTCACATGGATAGGTCTAACTTGTACAAGTCAAAAAAAAAAAATCTCCAAGCTCTTTGGGGTGTGGAGTATCCTAAACCACCAGCAAGATTAGCACACTGACAGCACAAGACAGGGAAGCAATTTGTGCGAGCACTCAGACCCAGGAACACCCAATAGGTAAAATGGAAGAAATAACAAGAACTTTTCACCAAGTCGACCAGTTGTAACCCAGAGCTTGAAACCTGTGTTATTCTATTAGAAGCGCAAAACAACTTTAGAGGGCAAATGATCATTTGAGCCAATTGAACATTCTCAAACTCCTGACATATCTGGAGAATGTCCCAAAAATGTTTTCTGAAGAATCAATAAACAATTTATTTTCGTTCTGCACAGAAAGTAGAAAGCAGAGAAACCAAAACAAGGGTAATAAGATACAAACATGAGTTTGCCTGCATTAGTTTTCAAAAATCATCATTTGCCAAGTAATGCATTCTAATTTCTCACCTTGAGCCTTATAGCTATCCAACAATATGCCTACAGTGCACCACAAAAAAAAACCCATCGAAACCCAATAAAAACATTCTGAACTTTTAGGGAAAGATCCATCACCCACCTCAACAATGGACTTATTGCCTTTGGCAAATGAGTCTGCAAATATGACAACAGGCAGCTATAAACAAAGAAAAGAAGCTGAGGATTTTGCTGCAGCAGAGAATCAAAGACACCAGCCTGAAAAGGATACCTTAAAAGAAGACATTAAGCCCTGTATTTAAAAAAAGAATTGCATAAGAGATAAATGACTCAAAAGCAAAGACATGAATTTTTTATATGAAAACCAACCGCACCCAGCTTTAAGCCTAAATCTAATTGTTATTTCCTCCATTATTGGTAAATAAAAATGTAGTAACTGAGCAACAAACCCCTTCATATACTGATCACATTGAAAGATGAGATCTAACAATTTCAGGGGAGCATGACATTGAACTAACACATTCCTCTCCAATCTACACCAGCATCCGGAGGATGATTTGGAAAATGGAAAAAAGTATTGACATTTGAACAAGACTTTCCACATGAGCAAAAGCAACATGATCCCAAAATAGTAAGAAAGAGACAACTCAATCATTAAACAAAAAAGTCAAGTGGACCTCCTGTAACTAAGTCCATCACAAGCTATAAGGGTCTGCAGGGCATCCGTATTATTAAGCACAAGGAAACCAAAGAAATAAGTGTGAAAAACCTTCATCAAAATACGCTAGCAGTACCCTCAGTCCTCATCAGTCCATTAAAAATGCTAGCTAAATCTGGAGAAGAACCCTCACCCATTCAACAAGTCCACCAGCTGTAAGCCCAGCACTTGAAACTTTTGTTAGACTATTAAAACCGTAATATAACTTTAGAGGTCTTGAACAAAAGCAACATTCTTCAATCTCCTGACGTATTGCTCAAATGTTCAAAAACTGTTTTTTGAAGAATCAATAAAATATAGATTTTCTTTCTGCACAGAAATGTAGAAAAATCAAAACAATTGTATTAAAATGCAAACAATAGTTTGACTACATTATGTTATGAAAATCAACATTTGCCAAGTGGGACATTCTCATTTCATGCCTGGAGCCTGATTGCTCTCCAACAGCATGCCTACAGTGCACACCAAAGACAAATCAAAGACAACCTAACCCCCATGCAAATGCCTGGACCTTTGAGGGAAGATCCATCACCCTCCTCAACAATGGACTTATTGCCTTTGGTAAATGATTCTGCACATGTAACAACAACAAGCAGCTATGAACAAACCAACGGATTAAAAACTATGTGGATTTTGCTGCAGTAGAAATTCAAGTAAATCAGCCACGTTAAAAAGAGGAGTATACGCCCTGCATTTAAAAAATAATTGCAGAATACACAAATGAAGATGGATATATACTGAGTAAATTAGCTTTAAATATTTGCTACTTTTTGTTAGGCACATATATCTAGAGTATGATGTGCTAATATGTACACTGATGTTGTAGGTAATAGTGGTTATGGCTAAAGTCCATGGATAATGACTACTATCTGAACTCTTAATCACTGATTGAGCGCAGGCACAATGTTGCACATAGAAGAACAAGAGGACCTTTGGACTTTTAAAAAGTAAAGTCTGATGTCTCCATTGGTGTGGAGATGTCCTACAATATTCTCCAGAAATCATGGTAAAATGGTGTCAACATGTGCAATTCTACACAATATAGTGACTCAGAAAGAACTGGAAGTTTGGATGACTGAGCCAGAATCTGATGAAGAGGAGGAAAAGCCATCAGCACCTCAACATGATGATGACTCAAGAACAGCCCAAGGCGGCGTACACATCGCTAATGTGACAAATAATTATTTTTCAGGGTAAGTTATAAATGTACAAAATCATTTTAGCATAATAATACAAATGCTTTGTAGTTGGTAAACCACAGTCTCGCTTTACTTTCAGATATGGTAATGTATGTAAGCAAAGTAATGTAACAATAATCTATGTCACAAAATGTAAATTATAAGGTAAAAAAGGCATAATATGTGTGTTATATAATAATATAAAATAAAAGGTATAACATATGTGTTGTTACCCTAAATACCCCAAAAATAACAAATGACAAATAAAATGCCTACATTTTGAATTTGCCACGAGCAGATAATGTATCTCCTACATTGCCCTCAATAGCAGTATGATTTCTGGTTTCACAAAGAATCATGCTATCCGTGGCAGCATGCTGACCCTGGACTGATCCTCACTTTCTGCTGCTACTACTTCTGCACCACTTGCAATCAGTAATTTTTGCACTGTTTCTACAACATTTGTATTTTGATGAGGCCTCATGCTTCTTCCCTGCTGTAGTGGCCCATTTCAACTTGTACGCCATGACAATGTAGATGTGGCATGTACAAGGCAATTAATTGACCTACTTAAGAAATCAATATGTACAGAGTGTTGATGTTTCCTATGCTTTTGACTCATAATATCAATGCGTAATTTAAGCCGGTGGTTTCCACTTCTTGGGACCAGCATGTAATTGCCAACATCAACACTTATGGCAGTCTGCCACATGGTGGGGCTGCTAGTGCAATTTACAGTTAAGCGCAAGAACAGTTGATTATTAACTGAATTATACATTAACAATAGTAATACCTGCTGCCTAAGCCATTCTTATGGCTTTGGGGGACTGGAATAGTTCAAATTGTCACACTTGTAGGAGTGTGACATTAGTAGTTGTCTTGGTACTGTCACTTCCTGCACTGACATGGGCAATGGATGATGCTAGCTGCAGTGGACTCCTGACAAGGGCCCAGCATTTATTATTTTACAAATAAAGCACTGCATAATATCCAGATTTAATTCAATACATAGAGTCGTCTTCATTGCATCTGCCAAACTATCTAGTTTTTCCTTCATGGAAATCTGGGTTCAAGCAAGAGTATGTCAAATTTTTTCAATGATTTTCTTCATGTTTGTCTTTTCATTCCAGGTACTGAACCTTAAGCAGTGATGCATTCAAACCTCCAAAGAGATGCACATTTTCGTCACTATGAGCAGTTCACAGAATTTGTTAGGATTGTGTGTTGGCAACATGACGAGTGCAAGCTCCACATCGGCCAGAGTTGTCTTAGCTTCCCTACAGGTTCCTGGGTGACACTTTGTGTTTCTCCTCCACACACTTTTTGTACTAAATGTGTATGTTCCGGGACTCTGTCATTCATATATTCTGCTTAGGGTGCTGTGCCCTGGCTATGAAGATTAATTGGTCCGTGATATTCCTCATGTCCCTCGGCTTCTGACACATCACTTCCATGAGCCTGGATATCTGTTAGAAAATGGAATCATGATTAATAAATTTGTTGAACTCAAGCTAATTTGTTAATGTGTTTCACTACATCTACCGTAATACAGTATGGGATTTCACTGTTTTTTTTATTGTACACTAATATGCTCATTCTATTCCCTTTTTATATACACACAAGAATTGAAAAGGTTGTATGATGTATAAGCGTCTTGACACTGCCTAACCACATATATTGTTATATGCAACAATGCTAACTTATACGTACCTTGGGAATTTTCTGGTATGTCAGATGTATCAGTTGTACTGAATCCATTGACTGATTCTGATTTCAAAGTAGTTTTTACCAGTTCTCCTATTGCAGTTGGTTTGGGGAAGTGGGGCATCTCCTCCAGTAGCTCTGGCCTCAACTAGACAGCTTGCAACATTCTTGTTTGTCCATGATCTGAGATCTTGCCATCGTTTTCTGATTTCCCTCAATGGATCTCTGCATCACACCAACCAATTTGATTTTTTTCTGTATTGCTTTCCATATTTAATTATTATGTGATAAAGGGACTGTGAGGGATGATTTCCCAAAAGGATTATCATGGTGCCCAACAGACTGCTCTGTCAATACTTCCAGTTCTTTTCTTGAATATTTTATTTTGTGTTTGCAGGCCCCAGCCTCCTTCTCTGTGTCCTTTCTTAAAATTTGATGTCTCTATGGGTAGATGCCACACACACACACAGGTCAATGTTGTTTCTTTAGATACTGTTCTCAATCTCTAGCATACACACTCTGCTGTTTCCAATTGAGCAGCAGTTATCGTTGTGAGGTCATCAGGGTATGCCAAAATACGACGGCCGCTAATTGTGTCACAATTCCCAATTTAGGAAATTGCAGAATGCGATTACCTAAGTAGCGCACCAAACAAACACTGCTTTGCAAATTGTTGATGCAACTACTATCGTGCATTCCGAATAGCGAATTGTGAGGTGTTATTTGTCGCAATTAGGAAATCACTAATCAGATGCTTCATACATCTGGCCAAATATTCATAGAACCCTCACACTCAAAGTGAAACCCTCTGGAGACCGACAAAACTAATAAACATCTATCAATACACCTGCTGCAGCAGACCCAAAGAAAGATGTCATACCTTTCAGGCACATGATATACAGTGGCATGGATCCACTCAAAAGGCCATGATAAATTGAAAGCCACTAGGACTAACAGCTAAATAGATCTATATACTCCCTTTTTAGTATTATTAGCTGACACAGATGCTACAATGAAATGGCTTCCCTTACATGGTCCATCAAAAACCAGGATGCCAAGCCCTTGGGCTATCAGTTGGCGACCAACAAAACCACCCAAACTGTAAATGAAAATGAGAAACAGACCAAGTGAACTTAAATAGTATGGTGCCTACAAAACATCCACTGTCACTCAACCAGACTACAGAGCCAATCACTAATTAAAAAACAGAGGAATATCTGCTTGAATTCAAGAGCATTAGGTTTTTTACAAACCTCAGAGAAAATCATCTCCCCAGAAAAAGACCAAATTCAAAATAACCAAACAAATTGGTAAGAACTATCAGCTGCATTGAACGTGATGATCCCAGCTCTTTTGTGACAAACACTCATCCTTGAAAAGCAATTAACTGCTGTATTAAGGGCTGAATGTTCTTTGGCAATGATCAATACTAAACAGCAAAATCTGAACTTCTTAATAATCAGGCTTACCAGCGCCCACAGGCATGTCCCTCCTCCTTCCCAATAAATAATAAATGTTAGCAGCTATTTACCCGGCCTCCATGCATTTACTCAGCCACGGGCCAAATAGTAGAAATTATTTACTATTTGGCCGGTGGCCTTGAAAATAGCAAAGAAACTTCACTATTTACCCGGCCTTTTTCTAACGAATAGTATGACTGTTTGGCAGACAGCTGTGCAAATAGCAGGGAACCTCCAACATTCACCTGGCCACATGCAAAACAGTTGAGACTTTATGTTACTGGTGGTGGTACAAATAGCAGGAAACCTAAATATTTACATGAGTACTGACTAAATTGTAGAAATTTTGCTCTGTCCTGCTGGCACCATGTAATTAGCAGAAAACGTCACTATTTACTCACCACTGGATAAACAGTAGAGCGTATGCACTGTGTGGCTGGCAGCCTTGCACATAGCAGAAAAACTTCACTTCCTACCAAGCCACTGGTTAAATAGTAGAGATTCTGCACCAGGCATCTGGCAGCTGTGCAAATAGCAGGAAAACCTAAATATTTATGTGACTGCTGGCTGAAAAGTAGAGATTCTGTCCATTTGTCCAGCAGCCATGCAAATAGCAGAAAAACGTCTATATTTGTCTGGTCGCTGTCCAAATAGCAGAGATACTGCACAATTGGCAGCCAGTTTTTGGAAAAGCTCTCCCTTCCTGAGGCATCTCTCCTAAAGGGACGCCTTCCCCTTTGCAAATTAGTTGCCACCCCAACTAGAGGCCATTAGCTCATCAATTGTTCGACACAACATTTGCAGTCACAAATTATCAATCAATTCCTTTCTGAATTGGAAAAGGGAGGAAACCCCTTTCATGAACCCTCCTATTTGCAATTCAGAAACAATCGCAAACATCCTTTTACTACTCTAAAGAAATCTCCAACTCATAAAAAGTAAGTATTTTTGTGGTCATAAACCGTATGATTTTGCAACACGAGGCCCTTAGTGATAAAACTGGCTTAGTGCTTAGTGCTAAAATATGAAAGTCCCAAACATTTGAATGTTTCCAAGTTATCTTGACAGACAGGTAACAGAATGACACTCCATTACACCGTGACCCATGACATGGCAGGCCCTTCATAGAGCTGTCTAGCGTTCCAAAAATGTTCTCACTTCTTTATAGTTATCTGCCGATACGTCTTAAAATTAGGATGATTAGAAGCTTTACAAGACAAGTTAAAGCTGTTTACTCTTGCAAAGCAATATACTCACTCTTACGCACAAAGCCATGGGAATGTACAAGATACAGGTCTAACAAAAGACACCATGTTATGAGAACATCTCTTTTTCTGAAGCAAATCGGTGCATTCTGGAATTATTCATTATGTCTCAGTTCAAGTAAGACTAAAACACCTGAAAACAATCAATTGTAAAAATAGAAACCAGAAATGGAAAAGTGGTATCGTGGTAACATAAGGCCATCCAATATTTAGGGCGATTTTATCAAATTGGAAACAATTGCAACGGGGTCCTTATGAAGTGACCTACAAAGTATATTTAAGAGGCTTCATTCCAATCTCATATTATTTCTAAAGGCAGTGGTCTCTAGACAAGGATTAATGAGAGCAAACAATAAATATAGACCCAATCAGTACTATATTTTACAGATGTCCAGCCAGACAGGTGTTTTTAATATATAGATGCTTAAATATGCACAAAATACATCAGGAAACAAGTAAAGTGGGACACAAGCCTGTATACAACTTAGTGGGAAGGACGTACAACATGAAACAAAAAGGCTTAGGCAGAGTAAACTGTTTGTATGAGACACATTTCAGTAGGACAAACAAATTATAGTGGAGACACCATGACACCTAATAAGTATTAAATAAAGAGGGGTATATGGCATGCAGCAAGTCGACGGAGTTTCGATCCTTACAAAAGATATAGGATCATCATCAGGACATTAACAATGGTATTCCTGTATACATTTTTCCTGTAATAAATAAAACCGTAAGTGGGAATAAAGGATGAAAAAAGAAAAAGAGACATATGAAAGTTAGCTTGGGCGGAAAGCAATTTGAAAACAACTTGGGTGCTGGGGAGGGCAGTGTATGTCAGACCAACGTAAGAAGATCGCACGTGAGTACAATGATACCGGAGAAGTGAGCAGAATGTATAAAAGTGTTAAGCAAGAGTAAAAGAAATACGCAATAACGAGCAATCTTTGCTAAAAATCATAGTCATACGCGTGCGGTGATAGAACGCGCAATATGGTAGTGAGCTTGGTGAGTGGTGAAAAACCCACAAAACTAGCGGAGGGCCAGGAATGCGCAGGTGTTGAAAATGGGTGTGGGATTCCGTAAGAGAAACAAAGAATAATTTTTAAAAATGGCAGACGCATGCACTGGTGAAGCGTGTGTGAAAACAGTTCCAGTGTGTAGAGTGCTGGAGGGCAGCGAGCGAAAGATAGTTAAAATAATACCTAGATCCAGGTCAGAGTGACTTGGAGGAGGTTTGTTTCAGGTGAAGGCTGAGTAGAAGTCCAGGCCAAGTACAAGGAGAGTAAAGGATGCAGACAGCCGCGGCCGCCATCTGTGCAGTTGGATGCTGGGTCAGAGTCGACCTACATGAAAAATGACAAGTGATGTAGATCTAAGAGAAGTTCATAGAGATTGGCGGGGCACCGAAGGTGGAAAGGAGCTTACCTAATAAAGGCTGTAACAGCTCAAAGGATGCGTTTGAAATGTTCATGCCGCGGAGCGGTCTCGAATCATATTGGCCTGTCTTGCAAGACATGCTGTAACAGAGGTTGTTCACTGGTAAGTGCGCCCTGCACCCAATTCCCTTGCCTCACCTCCTTACTAACTAAATACTAAATCTCCACAAACTTTTGTTTAGATTGGCCTCGACCCCATTCCTTGTCACTAGAGACCGAGGACGCGCCTCACCGGTTACTAGCTTGCCGTCCCTAATATACAGCAGCCCACTGCAATAGGTAAGCCCCGTTGCGCCTGCAATTGGTACTGTCCCACCTTGATCTCACCCTTAATTGGCCACTCTCCTTCATTTAGTCCACTCTGATTTTGAGACCACTCTGCGGCGCAATCATTTGAATACGAGAAGAGCAGTGTGGTCAGGTTTGGTATGTTATCTTATGTTACGTTATACAGGCTAAGTGATGAGCTAGGTCTTCAGGTTTTGGGGAATTCAAGAACTGAGGAAGAGGCTCTGTTGTACAAGGACAGGTTGTTCTAGGCTTTAAGAGCGAGATAGGATGAGGCACAACCTCTGGATCTGGTTCTGTGTATGAAGGGGGTGGGGTGCAAGTAGGAGTCTAGCTAAACAGAGATGTCTGGTAGGTGTGTGGAAGTGCATGCTGTTATTGAAGTACATAAGGCTAATGCTTATTTGCGGAGTGGGAGTCAGTGGAGCAGCTGAGGTGCAACGTGTTATGCATGCAGTGTGGTAGGTTGAGGGTGAGCCTGGTCACTGAGTTTTGTATGGACTGAAGTCATCTGGTCAGTTGAGTGTTGATTCCACCATAGAGTATATTAGTGTAATATACCTTGCTGGTGATGAGGGCTTGAGTGAAAGGTTTATGATTGTTGGCAGGGAACCGTTTGAAGATTGTTTTCCCCATTTTTGAATGTGTGGTGAATCAGGAGATGGAATGGCATCCACTTGGCAGGTCATGGTGAGTTGGCTGCCGATTATTATTCTGTGGAGCTTTGCATGGATTCGGCAGTGCACCAGGCGAGGTCCCAGAGTGAAGTGTCTTTTTTGAAAATTAGTATTTGCTGTCAACTGGCCTTTAATACTCCTGCACATGCAGAGTTCCAACATCATATATTCATTGATACCGCACAGGTAGAACCCAGCTGACTTCTATCACTTATTAGTCCTGCAGCAGTGAATCGTGCTAACACTTGCTCATTCATATTCAAGCATGTCCAGAGCCCTGCTGCTACATATCCATTCGTATTTTTCGAATCCAAGCGTATCCCTGCATACGAGAGCCCTGATGCTCCCTACCCATGCATATTCCTGCATGCGAGAACCCTGATACTAACTATCCATGCATATTCCTGTAATTGAGAGCACTACTGCCACCTTTCCATTTGTATTACCACACATAGAACCCTGCTGCTGCTATCTATTCAGTGATATTCCTGCCACCTATCAGTGCATATTAAGGCATGCAAGGGCTCCGATGCGACCTATCATTCATATTCAAGCATATGAGAGCCTGCTGATCCCTATCCGAGCATAATCAGGCATGCAAGAGCCCTGCTGCAACCTATCAGAGCCTATTCAGGCATGCAAGTGCCCTGCTGCTACCTTTCTGAGCATATTCAGGCATGTGAGATGTTGCTGCCACCAATACATTCATATTGCTGCATGCAAGAGCCCAGCTGCTCTCTATCCATGCATATCCCTGTATGTGAGAGCCCTGCTGCCACCTATCCATGCATATTGCTGCAAGTGAGAACCCTGGTGCCACCTTTCCATTTACATTACCATACAAAGAACCCTGTTGCTACCTATTCAGTGATATTTTTGCATGTAAGATGCCCTACTGCCACATATCCATTAATATTCCTGCATGCGAGGCCCTGCTGCTACCTATCCATGCAAATTCCTACATATGAGAGTCCTGCTGCCATCTATCCATTCATATTGAAGCATGTGAGACCCTGCTGCTACTTATCATTCATATTCAAGCATGTGAGACCCTGCTGCTACTTATCATTCAGATTCAAGCATGTGAGAGCCCTGTTACTATCTATCCATTCACATTCCTGTATGCGAGAGCCCCGCTGCCATTTATCCATTCACACTACCACACATAGAAGCTTCCTGCTACCTAGTCAGGGATATTCCTGTATGTAAGATGCCCTGCAGCCACCTATCCATTCATGTTCCTGCGCGCAAGAGCCCTGCTGCTATCCATCCATTCACATTCCTGTATGCGAGAGCCCCGCTGCCATTTATCCATTCACACTACCACACATAGAAGCTTCCTGCTACCTAGTCAGGGATATCCCTGTATGTAAGATGCCCTGCAGCCACCTATCCATTCATATGCAAACAATCAAGACCGTGCTGGTCCCTATCCACGCACATTCCTGCATGGGAGCGCTCTGCTGCTACCTATTGATTCACATTCCTGGATGCAAGAGCCCTGCTGCCACCTATCCATTGACATTACCACACATAGAACTTTGCAGCTACATATTCATTGATGTTTTTGCATGTAAGATGCCCTGCTGCCACCTAAACATTCATATTCAAACATATGAAACTCTGCTGCTAGCTATCCATGCATATTCCTGCATTCAAGAGCCCTGATGCACGTATCCATTCATATTCCTGCATGCAAGAGACCTGCTGCTACCTATCCATTCATATTCATGCATGCAAGAGACCTGCTGCTACCTATCCTTTCATATTCCTGCATGCAAGAGACCTGCTGCTACCTATCCTTTCATATTCCTGCATGCAAGAGACCTGCTGCTACCTATTCATTCGTATTCAAACAACCAAGACCCTCCTGCTCCCTATCCACGCATATTCCTACATGCGAGAGCTCTGCTGCTACCTATCCACGAATATTCCTGCATGCAAGAACCCTGCTGCTAACTATCGATTCACATTCCTGCATGCAAGCACCTATCCATTAACATTACCACACATAGAACTTTGCAGCTACATATTCATTGATATTTCTGCATATAAGATGCCCTGCTACCACCTATACATTCATTTTTGAACATATGAAACTGTGCTGCTCCCTATCCATGCATATTCCTGCATTCAAGAGCCCTGATGCACCTATCCATTTATATTGCTGAATGTGAAGCCCTGCTGTCACCTATTCATTCATATTCAAGCATGCAAGAGCCCTGCTGCCCCCATCCGTTCATATAAAAACATGTGAGACCTTGCTGCTACCTTTCCATGCATACACCTGCAAGCGAGAGCCCCACTGTTACCTATCCATTCATATTCCTGCATGCAAGAGCTCTGCTGCCACGTTTGGAGCTGGAGTAATAAACATTTTGCCAGGAATAACCCTTCTTTTTTAATACCTACACACCAATCCTGAGGAAGGCCGTTAAAGCTAATAGATTAGGGTGCATGATATATAACAAATATGACAAGTGTATTTTAATTTTACATGTCCTGAGAGTGAAAAACTCCTAAAATAGTTTTTCACGGTTTTAATGCCAATTTCTCCCAAAGGCTGACACTGGGTTACCTTATTTCAATTAATGAGCGCTAACTTCATAGTGGGGAGCAGATAGAGAAATACTGTTTGCACTCAAATTAATTGTGATATAAAGCCCTCTTTAATGATGAAGTCGGTTCTGCCATCAAGAATGTGTATTGGGCCCAGTTGGTGAACAACAAGACCTGGGTGTAGCTGGGAGAGGGTCTTCCTATTAGGATGGCTGGGAGGAGCTGTACCCTGCACTGATTACATTTCAAGGAACAGGCCCACAGCACACACAAGGGAACCTGACACCAGGCCTGCCCTTGCCTTTGGTCCTTTAGACAGTTTGGAGAAAGAACCCGGGGAAGAACTGACCAAAACCAATTTTGGTGGGTAGGCCAGGAAATTCCCACACAGACTGCTACCAGGTATAAAAAGGACCTTCAGAAGCACTCATCAGAACACTCCTGGACCTGTGCAAATTCAGAGGAAGACTACCCTTCTGCCAGAACGACTGCCATGCTGCTTAGGTCTGCCTTGCTGTCTGAAGAGGGAAGACTGGCCCTGCTTGCCTTGATTCCAGGCCTCACATAGTGGCTCCACAGATCAACTGGTTGACCTCCTGTATGGTCTACATGGAGGCATAAAGCTTCCAGAGTCCTCCCTGCAACTGCCCAGTTGACCAACTGCAACTGGACCTGTCTGGACAGGCCTGAACCTTCCTGCTGGCACCTGATGGAGTGGCTCCTGATCCCTAAGAGCTGCCCTCAGGTTGGCATCAGGGAAACCTCCTCTTGAAGTAAAAGATGAGAAATCTAAAGTTTGGGCCTGTCACAGCCGCAAACTGGCTAGCTTATGCCAAAACTCACCCACTGCGGCACTAATATTACGTATACAAAAATTCTAATGTGGATGGGATTTTTTAAGTGTTGGTAAAAAAATATTTAGAAATTACTATAATATATTGTAATGATTAATTGTTAATCTGCTACTATGTTAATGTAAAGTTAATCTTAACCTGCTGTAACATTTTATTGTATTGCATATAGGTTAATAATAAGCATTTAAATGTAATTGACATTTTTGTCATTCGTTAAAATAGTTTAATATTTTTTCAATAAATAATAACGTTTATTTTTTTTCGCTATACTTTGCACTAGGGAAAACTCCACTCTTGTGGTGGAGATCTCTAAGGGTGCAAAGTTACTAGCAGTAACTTTATATGTGTAAATTCAGCCTTTGATGTCTCCAATCCCTGGTTTCAGGGGTGGAGACATGTAAGACATGTGAGTCTACACGTAGGAGTAAATTGACACTCGGAAATGATGAACAGTAAAAAAGTGTAGATTTACCTTTAACTTTTTGACTAAGACTCATCATCATGTACTTTTCCGTTTTTTAGTCATGTAAATGATTATTTTATATTTAACCACCACATAGTATCAAAGCGCTGCACAGAGTAACCAACTCTACTATGAAAAGGACTCTAATATGCAAGGTGATAACAAGGACAAAACTGAGTTATCTTGCGATTATCGTCATGAAAATTCTTCTGAGAGGACATGATTTTATAGAAAAGAGTGTAACAAGCATAACTTTGGAGGTACAAATGAGCAACAGTTAGAGGAAGTACAACCGATCAAAACTGCCTGACTGGTCAGAGAACTCAGGAGGTAATGTTGAGAGAAAGATTGCTTATGACAGGAGTGGGTGGTACGACCAGTTGAATTAAAAAGGGTAGGCAAGCGAAAATGGAGGCTGAGTGAGGAGAAAGAAGTACTTCATGAAGCAAACAAATAGTAAAAAATAGTTACAAAGTTGAGATAATATATAAAAGAAAACTAAGGAAAGAGAGAGAGCATAGAAGAACTGGATCAAAATGAGACGTATCGTTGCAAAGAATTTCAAGAACTGACTGGGTTTTATGATAGTGAAATCACAATAGGACGTCTTTTGCTCAACAGCTGTGGTGGCTGGCATCTATGGGTGCACGCGCAAAATAAAATTAAAATAAATAAAACTTACGGAACAGAATTAACTCTGCTCTGGTCCTCTTCTTTTCACAGGAAGTGGAGGACCAAGACAGCATGTGTGGCTGGATATCACAAGAGAGCTAGTCAAAAAGACATGCACACCAGAATGCAAAGCTAAAGGCTGGAGTGCATGAGTTACTAATGCACAAAGCTAAAAAAAACTTTAGTGTTCTGGGTTCCATCAGTGCCTGATATCTAGCTGAACTGTCCATTATGAACAATTTATTGTATAGAACATTAAATGCTCCTAGCGATAATCAAACATGGGATGATGGAGGATCCTTGCGGTGTGTTTTAAAGTTTTCCTGATGACCACAAGCATTTACAAATGGAGTTCATGTGTGAATGCTAAGACTAGAACAGTTGAGTTTGAGAGGCAACTAGTTGCCTAGAATTACACAATGATTGTGCTGTATTGTGAGCTAGTACCTGGGCCTCACAGGGCCAGACATTTCAGACATTGGCACACATTTCCAAAACATATAGGTTCCCTGCTGGAGTTTCAATTAATAAAATCAATGTGCTGCTGGATTAAAAAGGCAGGCTAACTGAGATTTAAATAATGACAGGTTGCTTATCTGAACGATCTACCCAGTGTTTAACATGTCCAGGTTAGGAGAACTACATCCAAATTCAATTATAAGGGATTGTGAATCTCTATGTGTCCTGGAGTAAAGCCTAGATAGGCACTCGTGGAACTTTTTTTGGAAACATTGGAGCATGAAAATGTATGGTTGAACATGGATTACTTATGGAATAAACTGGACAAAGAATGTAAGACATTGTTTGAACATTATTTGATTGGTAATACTTGCTTGTTAGCGGTGCATCCTGGGTTGGGGGGAGCTGACCTGATGAGGATCCATTTACTATATTGATATATTCACATGCATGGATAGAGCGCGCTCCAGGGTGGCATGCCCTATATACTGCCTTGAGCGTTGTAAAACCTTTTGAAGGACTTTACCTTAGACATGTAAGCACATTTTTAGCACCAGAACTCATTTGTAGGGGTCGAGACACCTTTTCCATCAATAGTCTTTGACCCAAAGCAAAAGAGTGAAAGGCCAAAAAGGGAGAACGAAGGAGGAAAATTAGGACAGGAAAACAGTAACAAAGGAAAAAGCAAGGACAAAACAGAACCTACAAGGGTTATGATAGGAGGAAGTGTAGGGTGGTGGAAGAGAACAGTATGGGTGGACTCAACACAAGGCAGCAGTGAGCTCCCACCAAAAACCTTGCACGCTTGGACTTATTCTTTTGCTAGTTAAAATTTGTTTGCAAAGGAGCCCATGATCAGCAAGTGTTTCCAGAGCTGTGCCAACACCTAACTAATAGTAAGCTTTATGACTCCAGGCAGCTTGCTAAGGAGGCAGACATCCTTTGCTCTGCCCTAGGACACAGAAGAAGGTATCTAGGAGAGGATTCAGGTTCCCCGTAGAGTGAAGGGTACCTCAAGGAAGACACAGAAAAGTCCCAGACCAATGTGAGGATAAGGGTCCCCATGCTCCTTTTGAGAAACAGGGGTAGGTTCTGGTGGACTGTAGCCCAGGACTTCCCATGTCCAACTCAATTGCTTTGAGTGTTGCCAGTTAGGGCACAAGCAAGGGACTCAGTCTGCCATAAGAAACCATCCACTTGTGGGACCTCTACAGGGGTGGCTAATGTGGCCTCAGGGTTAAGTAGAACATGCACTAATCTACCTTTGTTGGGAAATAGACTCAGAGGGTGAGCTGGTGATCCCTGAGGATGGGAGTCAAAACTTCCATTAGGTGAAAGTGATGAGATCTGTGTCACTGCTCTGTGGGACACCAGGCCAGCCAGACCATGGTAGTGGAAAGACTGGTTTCCTCAGAGCAGTACACCGGACAGGTGTGTAGGATAACACAGGGACAAGACATTTGTTCCTTTCCATGGCTCTGGTATCCCTGGAGTATGGTGGAGAGGTGACCTAGAGAAGTGTCATAGTTAGTCCCCAGATGCCCTTCGACTGCATGTTGGGAAATGAATTATCACCAGTTTCAGGTGAGCTGGGAGGGGCGGCCACCCAGGAAAAATTGGAAACTCAGTTTTCAGGAGCTAGCACTCCCAAGCAGAGGGTACATCATCCCAGGTGGAAGGCCAGGGATAGGAAAGGCACATCCCTAACTTCTGTTCAGCCTCAGGATACAGACTGTGGGCTGAGTGGCCCAGTCTCAGGCTACCACCCCTGGGCTGGTGGGAAGGAGAGTGGAAGAGAGGTACCGAACACTTGAGGCTGTTGCCTCCCGCTCTGATAAACCTCAAAGTCAGAGAACCCTGGCTAGCCTAGGCCCTGGATTTTGACACTGATGGTTGTTAGTGGTCTCTGTTGGTTGCTGTCCTTCTGGGCAGAATTTTTGTCGGGTTGGGGACAGAGGTCTGATTCAAGGAGTGGAATGGGCCACATCACTTTTTTGGCCATGGTGGTACTCTCTGACTACTGGGATGGATCTAGGAGCAAGAGAAGGATATGTGTTTTACAGATGGGTTCCACAGATGAGGAGGACAGTTCCCCATGGGTCAGTCAACTGGCTCTGGAGAGTGTAGAAAGAGAAGTCCAAATAATTTCAGAAGGGCATAAAACTGGCCAGTGCCTCTGCAGTGGAGGGCCAGTGTCTATGTTCTAGTGCCTAAGCAGGTTAACCCATCAAGGTCTCCCTTGGCTTTTGACTGGAACGTGGTCATGTTAGACTCTGCTAAGGCCCTTAAAGGTCCTGTTGGTCCTCTCTGCAGGGTCGCCCCCAAACATTTTGTTTTGCTTCACGCTCCAATTTTTCTAAATTTGTTTTGTTGACCTTAGGACGCTGTGTACTTTACCACTGTCAACCAGTGTTAACGTGCTTGTGCTTACTCCCTAAAATATGGTCAAATTGGTTTACACCTGATTGGGATATTTAATTTACTTATAAGTCCCTAGTAAAGTAGGACCATATACCCAGAGTCTGTAAATGAAATGCTACTAGTGGGCCTGCAGCACTTATTGTGCCACCAACACAAGTAGCCACCCTGTAAAACATGTCTCAGCCCTGCCATTGAAGCCTGCTAGCAGCTTTAAACTGCCAACTTGACTTGGCAAAATGTCTCCTGCCAAGCCTAAAACTCCCTTTTTAATACAGAAGAACCCCATAATGAAGGCCATAAATGGCCCATAGGGCAGTCTGCATTGCAATTTGAAGTTGGACATGTAAGTTTTATATGTCCTCTTCGTGAAAATGTCCTACATTACTGTGGGGCCTACCTCTCCCATAGGATAACATTGGGCTACTTTATGACATAGTACATGGTAACTTTTGAGAGCAGGTAGGAAGGTCATGTTTGGTGTCTAAGGAAGTGTAATTTAAAATCCTTGTTAATGAGAAAGTGGGATTGTAGATCACAATTCAAAAATTGCCACTTATTGAAAGTTGCAAAAAGAACAATTGTTGGACGGAATGCTGAACAATTTCAAACATTCACTCCTACTACAGATATCTGGGCCTAAATTCATTGTTTTTATGCTCGCCATGCCATTCCAGTTTGAACCCAGCTATATGCAAATCAGTCTTGACCCTGCTTCCCATGGGAACAGTCCAGCCCGAACTGCCAGTCCAGGTCCGGTCTGGACCTGAAACAAGCATCTTGGGATTCGGTTTGTAGTATTATCCCTCATCAGCCAGGCTGCTTGACTCCAGTGGCATGGTGAGCATGGGACCCATGTCTGGACATGCCTGTTCTACTCGGAGTGACAAATGCAAAAAGAAAAATTGATGGACGGAATGCTGAATAATGACAAACATTCACCCCAGTACAGAAATCTGGACGTATATCCAATGTTGTTTTTGCTCACCATGCCATTCCAGTTTGGACCCAGGAATATGCAAATCAATCTGTTCCCTGCTCGCCATGGAAACAGTCCAGCCTCAACTCCCTGGACTGGAAGCATGTATCTTGGGGCCGGTTTTTGGGGTATCACCCTTCATCATCTTTTTGCTCACTATAAGAAAGTTGATATTTATGTGTCCTAATCACTTGGTGCCTGCAGCCTGTTCCTGGGTCACACGGCAAGCAGCAGTTTGCCATTGTGCTGGCCTGGCTGATGAAGGGTGTTACCCAGAAACCGGTCCCAGGATGCTTGTTTCCAGTTCAGGGAAGACCTGGCTTGACAGCTCGGGCTGGACTGTTCCCATGAGGCACAGGGTCAAGACTGATTTGCATATAGCTGGGTCTAAACTGAGGTGGCACAGTGAGCTAAAGAATGATGACGGATTCAACCCAGATCTGTGACTGGGGGTGAGTGTCTGAAAAGTTTTAGTGCTCCGTCCATCATCTCCTTGTGTTTGCTTTGTTTCCCCTAAGTTGGCGCGGTATGCCCAGACGTGGGTCCCTTGCTCACTTTGCCATTGGATTAAAACTAGCCTGGCTGAGAAAGGTATTACCCAGAAACCGTTCCCAGGATGATTGTTTCAGGTTCAAGGAAGACCTGGCTTGGCAGTTCGGGCTGGACTGTTCCCATGAGGCACGGGGGTCACAACTGATTTGCATATTGCTGGGTCTGAACTGAGGTGGCAAAGTGAACTAAAGAATGATGATGGATTCCACCCAGATCTGAGACTGGGGGTGAGTGTCTGAAAAGTTTCCGTGCTCCGTCCATCATCTCCTTGTGTTTGCTTTGTTTGCCCAAGTTGTCGGGATATGCCCAGACGTGGGTCCCTTGCCCACTTTGCCATTGGATTCAAGATAGCCTGGCTGATGAAGGGTGTTATCCAGAAACCGGTCTCAGGATGCTTTTTTCCGGTTCAGGGAAGAACTGGCTTGGCCGTTCGGGCTGGACTGTTCCCATGAGGCACAGGGTCAAGACTGATTTGCATATAGCTGGGTCTGAACTGAGGTGGTCAAGTGAGCTAAAGAATGATGATGGATTCAACCCAGATCTGTGACTGGGGGTGACTGTCTGAAAAGTTTCAGCGCTCCATCCATCATCTTCTTGTGTTTGCTTTGTTTGCCCTAAGTTGTCGGGGTATGCCCAGACATGGGTCCCTTGCCCACTTTGCCACTGGATTCAAGCTAGCCTGGCTGATAAAGGGTGTCACCCAGAAACCCGTCCCAGGATGCTTGTTTCTCATTCAGGAAAGACCTGGCTTGGCAGTTCGGGCTAGACTGTTCCCATGAGGCACAGGGTCAAGACGGATTTGCACATAGCTGGGTCTGAACTGAGGAGGTAACTGAGCTAAAGAATGATAGTGGATTCAACCCAGATCTCTGACTATGGGTGAGTGTCTGAAAAGTTTCAGCGCTCCATACATCATCTTCTTGTGTTTGCTTTGTTTGCCCTAAGTTGTCGGGGTATGCCCAGACGTGGGTCCCTTGCCCACTTTGCCACTGGATTCAAGCTAGCCTGGCTGATAAAGGGTGTCACCCAGACACCGGTACAGGATGCTTGTTTCCGGGTCAGGAAAGACCTGGCTTGGCAGTTCGGGCTAGACTGTTGCCATGAGGCACAGGGTCAAGACTGTTTTGCACATAGCTGGGTTACGAAGTGAGCAAAAGAATGATGATTGATTCAACTCAGATCTGTGAGTGGGGCGAGTGTCCATCATCTCCTTGTGTTTGCTTTGTGTATTCCTCCCAGACATTTTGACAATAGAGGATCTGGGCGTTGGCAGGATGGGCTATCTGTGACTTGATGTGAGCGGAGTTGTCCCCTACCATACTTGTACTTCAAAGGCAGTGGCCCAGCTCATACACAAAGGATTTCATTCTAGTTTATTCTGCCCCAAGACCGACTGGGACCATGGTCCCGAGGCAGGAAATTCCGACACTGCTGTAGGGGGAAACTCCAGAAGCTTCTCCCACTTAAAAGCCTACACCAGGTATAAAAAGGGAACACTCAGACCCACTCTTCAGATCACTTCTAGACCTGTGGATGACTCAGAAGAAGAACTGCTCTGCTGCAAAAAGGACTGCTCTGCTGACCTGCTTCTCAGCTACCCTACTGCCTGAGTAAGAAGAACTTGCACCTTGAACCCAGGTTCACCAGAGTAACTCTAACTGCTACTTGGCTGGACTGCTGATCAGGGATAGAAAAGGCCTAACTCCCTCAAGTAGTGCCTCTCTTGCCCTGGACCTTTGGAAGGGTGGATAAAGGTGCTCTGCCAGCCCAGCTGTGGTCTCCATCAAAGCAAAAGTGAAGCAATGTGAAGCAATGTGAAGTGGCACGAAGCCCCGCAAAGCCCTGCAGAGCTAAGCAATACAAAGACCCGCCAAGCAGCACTGCACAGCTGCCAGCTTCACCGTAATGAACGCAGATTGATGAATGCCCTGCAAAGCCTCAACACACAGCTCCTTGGAACCAATGCAGAGCGACGTAAAGTCGCGCTATGCCCTCACCTCACAGCTTTATTGGAGCTGACACTGGATGACGAGAAGCCTTGTAAAGCAGCGCTGTGCCGACCGCGCACTAAGGACATAAGGTACAATCATGAGTAAGCCAACCTCAGTACGGTTCTCAGCCAGCACCCCATCGGATTCATTCTGAACTTGTGACTTTGAACCAATCCAGCATGACCAGATAACTGCAGTTGACGATTTGGGCCTTCTGGTGCCACTTTTATCTAAACCTTTACAATTGCATAAGTCCAATTCTATCAATTTGATTTTTATAATTTTGGTCTCAAATAATTTATTACATTTTCCTCTCATTTTAAATTGCTGTGTTCAATGTATTACTGTTCACATGCTGGAAAAATACTTGAAACATCGTCTCTAGGCTAAGCCTGGATGCTTTTGTGCCAACCTACCAGAAAGTTAAGCACAGATTAATTTAGTGACTTTTTATGGTTTAGCCTGACAAGGATTGTGGCTGTTGCTTGAGTAGAGTTTCACCCTCTCAACTAAAATCAAAGTTTCTCATTATATATCTATACACACAAAGGTCTGAAAGGGATATGTGAATGTGAGGGGTATTGGTGAGTCTAGTACCTGCCCTCTTGTTGGTGGTGTATTAGTCATATTTTGTGGCCTTGCTAGAGTGTGGTGGTGGTGTTATTGGCTGTGGATTTGTTGATGGTTGTATTAGTCATATTGTTATGGCCTTGGTGGAGTGTGATGGTGGTAGTATTGGCATTGATGTTGGCATTGGTAATGGATTATTGGTGTTGGTTTTGATCGTATTGGTAGCAGTATTAGTCAAATTGTTGTGGCCTTCATGTAATGTGGTGATGGTATATTTGCCATTGGTGGTGGGAGTGATGGGAGTATTGCAGGTGGTACTGTAATAGCATTCATACACCTCTGACAAATCATTGAAATACTTTACAATAGTAGCATGGTACTCCGGAACCGATGGTTAGTGGCTAAACTGAAGTGGTTAGTTGGTTATTATTTTAGTGTTGTGCTCTCCGCAAAAGATTTCCATGCATTTACTTCAGTTTCTTTTGGGGTAAATTCAATAAATATGAGTTAGATTACATCATTAATAGGGGATGTCTGACATCGTGACTTATTGGTAGGATGGATATTATTTCGAATAGCAATTTACAAAAACATTCCTGAAGTACTTTTTTCATTTTTTAAATAAATCTTTTTATTGAAGATTTCAAAGACAAATGATACGACCACACATCCCCCCAGAGTCATTGGCCTGTTACCTATATATCACAAGCAGTCTATGGAAACCTCCACCTCCCCCATCCCCAAGACAAATATATATTCCTCCTTTACTTGACCAAAACTAAAACACCTTCAAAACAAAACCCTTGTCCCCAACAGAGTTACAGAAGAAACAAAACACAGGAAAACAAATATATGTCATCTATCACATCAAACTTCAGACGTGCAGGGATAGCGAAGATGAAAAACATAGGAAGACACATCAAATATACTTCACATATCACATTGTGCTTTAGACAGGCAGGTAACACACAGTTCATCAGCCGGCTGTCCTCGACTGCCCTTTCCTGAGGACCTAAAACTAGGGGTGGGTGTAAGTCGCGTAGGGGGTCTACGCGTAGAGGCACGGAGATGGAACCAATCTCCGCACTCACTGCATAGCTCCACTATGCACCGCCCACCTCCCGCCCGCAGTATTAAAACTTTACAAAACATTAGAAATAACAATTTAAATCACCTTTCCTAATCGGCGGCGTCCCCGGGATTCCCTCCATCTCCATCACGTCTTCTTCTGGGAAACTGCGCATGCGCAGGCACCTGGGCATGCGCAGTTTTCCTAGAGTCATGATGGAGACGGAGGGAAGCCCGGGAATGCCACTGATAAGGTAAGGGGATTTAAATGATTATTATAATGTTTTGTAAAGTTTTAATACTGCGGGTGGGAGGCAGGCGGGAGGCCAACTCTGTTCCGCCCGAGTGTACGGAGATTTGCCTGTTTCTCCGCCTACATCACAGAAGGCGTAAGGGGCAAATCTCCGCACAGAACGGAGTTGTCCGCCCACCCCTACCTAAAACACCTTCTGCTCACTCATTCTGGCGCAAAGTCTTTGTATGTTTGTGACAGTGCAGGGTTGATTCTCAAAAGGTATCACTGGGGCCCTCCTATTTGCACTAGAGGTGTGACAGTCTCAGCCTTGATCTCCCTCATGTCACAGTGACTGTGGTCCTCTTGGGGTGGTGGGCTTGCAAAACGATGTTCATCCTCTTCTTTTTCTGAATACACTGCCTCGCTCCCCTCCTTTGGGCTCATGTCATCCCCTTCCTCAGGATGGTCTTCTGTTAGAAAACACTTGATGTGTGATATATTCCTTGAGACATTGCCACTTCCTTGTTGAGCTGTCTTCCTGGCTCCCTTTACCACAGTTACTGTCCACAGTTGGGGCTCGAAAGGCAGCTGGAATTTTCTTCCAGGTTGTGGGTATTTGCTTAGGACTTTATCCCCTGGCTCATACAATCTGTGCCAGGCTTGTCCGCTTCTACTGGCATAGTCATTATGGGGTTGCTCCTGGCTGAATACCTGTTGCTGTGGCTCATGACTCTGAACTGACCGACGATGATGGGGAATAGTGTCTGACTGTTCCCCCCTTGCCGGTGGTGGAGTGTGGTGAAGCTCTGTACTCTTGCAGAAACATATATATCGTATTTTCTATGCCTTTGTTTCTGCCTCTGCTATGCTTATCATTTTCTTTAGATTCCTCACAAACTGTTCTGCCTCTACATTGGCTTGGGGCCACGCGTCGCTGTTGCGTGTTCCTGGACTGGAGGTACTCCTCAGATCCAGTGCTGTTGAATGGGGGTCCATTATCAGCCTGTGTTTTGCCTATTAGTATATGCCCCACCATGATCTTCTGCATCTTTGGAACAACATCCCCCGCAGATGTGGAAGATATCAGATTGGCTTTCGGATATTTTCCATTAGGGAGGCTGGACAATTGGGCCTTCCTAAGTGAGCACTGGGGCTAGTGGGTCTGGGAGTCTGGTTGCTTGATGCTCAGTACACTTCTGCACCATTGTCTATAGAGGATGAGAGCCAGGTTGTGTGCACCCAGTCTATACTTGACACTGAAGTTATACTCTTGGAACAGGCAAGACCCATTTCTTGATTCACAGTCGGGATTTAGATGCAGATCCTTTAAAGAGAGGTATTGAGGTTCTGTGTGGGACGGAACGACACTTTTGAGTGGTGACGAATATGGATGAGTTGGGTATCTACGAACCGCAAATGACGAGTACAGTGGGTGTACGCAGTTTCGCTACGCAACCACATATGGTTCGTCTTATTTTAGGGTTTATTCATCTGAACCCTCGGGTTCCATTTTAGATACGGCATCCATTTTGTTTCTTGCCCTCAAGTAGCCAGCGGACGGACTTTTGTCCGCTTCGTGACCCTGGGACTCTCAAGCTTACGCGAGAGACACGTGTTCCTTTGAGTATGACTTTTATGATGAGGGAAATGACACGACGAAGGCAGATGGCCCCGCTTGAGGCTCATCTTGCCGTGCCGGTCTATTGTTTCAGCCATGCATACATTAGACACAGTATCTCTGATCCCGTTATCAAGTTTCCTTTATTACTCTTAACACTCTTCTTTAACCTGTTGTGCATCCTTGTTCCCCCTTTGCATCTGTTTTTGTCCCTTCTCCTAATGGGTTTACGATCAGGATGGAATGTGTTTTATATGCCTTTACAGTTGGGAACTGGCAATACTGTGGTAATCATGTTCCGGCCTCTTGAAACATGAACGCGACCCTTTTTGAAGTTTATTGTGGGAACTGAGTTGTAATCTTTGTTCACTATATTGGGCTATGGGAAAAACGTGTATAAAAGGAGCGATCCACTTTTGCAAATTGAAGCAGTCTCCGAGAACCTACACGCTGTGTACTTCTTGTGACCTCTGTATCCCTGCAGTAAAATAAACGCTGAACTCTGACGCCGCTGGAAGTGTCCCGTGTCTCTGTGTTTGGTACGCCAGAACAGGTAACCCACGAAGGTTTCAGGTGTTGTTCCCTGGCACCGCTGGGTCTTAGAAAAACCCAGTCCTTCAGTATCAGTGGCTTATGCTCGATGTAGACCATAAAAGGGTGTCCATACAGGTACAAATGGAAATGGCAGCATCCCCAATCCACTACAGTGGCCTCTTTTTCTATCTGCAAGTACCTTTGTTCAGCCGGAGTCAGTATCACGGCTTGAGTATGCGCCTGGGGCCTATTCTCCTACGTCTTGGCATTGTGACAGCACTGTTCCTAACCCTGTAGCAACTGTATCTATCTCTAGTTCTGATGTTCTCTGGGGGCCAAAGTATGCAAGCGTGCTTTTTGCAGACAGCGCTAATTTGTTTTTCTGGAACGCTATCTCTTTAGATTCACTCCAGACCCAGGGGTTTTAGCTCTTGGTGAGCTCTCGTAGCAGTGTAGTAAGGTCAGAGAGGTTCTGTATGAAATGGCTACAATAAGTGACCATCCCCAGAAATCTATGGTCTCAGGACACTGATGTGGAGGCTGAAGCCTCTTGTATGTTGCATACCTTTTCTGGGTCAGTAGCAAAATATGTGTTTCATGACTGGTAGCCAAAGAAAATGATGTCTTCCCAGAAGAATTCACACTTCTCCTTGTAGAGAGTGAGACCATGATCCTGTAAGCGGAGGAAGACTGGCCGCAGATGCATCAGATGGTTCTCGATGGTATGGGCATGCACCAGGACAATGTCTCTAATGTTCAGCACAGCAGTGAGTCCCAAGAGTATTTCTTTTATGATATTCTGAAAAATGTCAGTGTGCTGGAGATATCAAAACTCAGTCTCTTGTACTGCCACAACCCCAGATGCGTTCACAAAGTTGTTATATGTAGTGAGTCGGGGTGCAGGAGTATCCGCTGGTACCCCACCCGCAGGTCCATCTTAGAGAACCATTTTGAACCAGCTAGTTCCTCAATGATATAAACAATAGTGGGAGTCAAAAGTCTATCTTGTTTGGTTGCCAGGTTGTGTATCCTCATTTTGACACATATTCCAATGGGGGAGACCCAGGGGGTAATGCTGTGACTTTCTCAATAATTCCTGCCTCTTCAAGTTGTTTTAACACCTGTTCGACTCAGGGCACAATTGGAAAGGGGGGCGATGGGCTGGTTTGATTTGTCCCTGTGAAGCCACACAGATGTGTTCTTTAGGCACCCAATTCCTTGAAACAGCACGGAGAACTCTTGAAGCAACGCGTCAATCTCAGCTGCATGGACGGAGAAGGCAAATTGGAAAAGACCCAGATCCTGCGCAGTTTGCCAGCCGAGTAGGAAACCCGTCCCTTCTTGTTAGATGTACACCTTTGCTCTTGTGTTGGAGTTACAATGGCTGAGGTTAGCATGGAACACTCCTGATATTTTCAGATATATTGCATTTCGAAATGCGTAGACCAATATTCTCGTGGGTCGGAGAGCTGGTGGTGTTGGCAGTGAACAAGAAGCTGTTCCCTTTGGTATTCTTGTCTAATTAAACTATCCTTATGCATAAATACTCATTCAAATGTACCCCAATATGTAAACAATGAAAATTATACATAAATTCCGTTGTCAGTAATATACAATAAATATTTTCTTCTTTATTGAAAGATGTTCTAACAAAATTATTATTTCATTTTACACAGTGTGAAAATACAATACAATTATAATTTCATTTTAAAAACATGCTATTTCATGAATGGGAGAAACACAATTTAATCTCATTCACCTTTGTATATCTACAATTTAGGTGACAAATGGCACATCACATATCTTTATGTACCTGATCATTCATAAAGTTCAAATACAATTCATACGCATGTATACGTTAAAATATAAAGTGCCAGTTATTGTACAGATACAAAATATAAAAACAATACTCAAAACAAAAGTTGTAAATGCGGCGTTTTGATGGGATAGTACTGGCTTACACCACCTTTTTCAGGACAGGTTAAAAACAGTATCATTGTGTTTAAAATTATAAGTAAAACAAAAGATCAATGCATATATAAATATTCTATTACAAGAGGTATTTTGACATACTGACAAGGCTACAATATATTAATAAACCCAGTCAAGAGACAACGGGATTGGGGATTGGGACATATTTCAGTGAGGAACTAAATTTAAAAAGGGAGCTATAGCCCACTAGGGATCATCAACCCTTCCCAAACATTCATACTCACAAGCACCCTTGTGTAAGACTGTAACATACCTAGTATAGTGGTTCATGTACAGTCATATTGAATCTTCATCTTGAAACAATAAGAGAATGTTTCTTGGTGTCCTAATTACACCTCCAATTATCAGAAACATTATTTCAATAATCAGATTAGGATAGAAATCATGTAGTTTACCCTTCTGCTATTCTCAATATATAGCTAGCTACAGGGCTTAGGGTATTAGCGAAATAAACACACCTTTTGTATACAAGATGTATGGATAATTTCAAAGAGATTTATCAATTTCTCTATACAGAAGTTCAGGTTCAATTAATCACTTCTATTTACGTCCCCAGGGTTTATCTATCCCTAGTAGGAAAACAAAAAGATTATCAATGTATTTATTCTTACTCATTTTGCAATTCATGTGTTAAAACAGGAGGATTTTTGCTCACCTTTCCGATCTATAATCCTCAATCCTATATATTCAGAAGTGATCGTGTCACCCTATTTTTCCTCAAGAATATTGGGATATTTTTATCTCCAGCGTTTTCCTTAAAACGCCCCTAAATTTGGTGGCTGCATATATAGAAAAGTAATAAACAACCGTATCATCAGGTTATCTGATCCAGTTTTTATTTAAATTACTAATTTTATCCTCGTACTCTCACATTTGACTGCGTAGTCCGGAGAGAACTAAGTCATGTTTTTAGCCTTAAAATATCAAAATGTGACATTCGGAATCCATAAGGGATAAACAGAACACCTCCCTCCAGTTCCTGCCACCGATTTTATCCCGTATTATCAACGCCCGCTACTCAATGCCAGTCCTCTATTTCATAGAAAGGTCGCTTCTGAACGTGTTTCAGAACTTCTTTGAGTATAGAAGGATTCGGGGCTGTTATATATAGAATACAAATTACCAAAGTTTTCCCGTGTTATAATTAATTAAGCTGAAGGTAATTTCCCGGGTTGGGCAGCCTACTCATTTGAATCTGTTTAACATGACGGCCATCTTGTATGGGTGAATAAAGCAAATTGTATTACGAATACCTAATACAACAGGACGTGCTTTTAATATTTAGATTTCTCACAAGTGGTCATATTTACAGCATTCGAGATAAATACAATTTTGAAATTACTCGAGTGTATATGGAAACCGTAAAAGATAATGGGAACAGCTTAGATAAGCTTTAGGTCCTTTCTGATGATGGATGACCTGCAAATTCAGATTTGATTTACATGGCGGCCATCTTGTGTAAGTGAATGACACAAGTCTTATAACCGATACCTGATACAAAAAGTCATATTTTTGACATACGAATATAGTCCCTTAAATGTAGCATATAATTTTTTTTACGGAGATAGACGTATCTAGAGCATTCAAGCTTAATACCATTTTAAAATTACTCTGAAAAGACCATAACAGATAACAGGGACACTACTGGGAATAAAATTGTATGATCCTTAAGTTTGCATATATACATGTCGTCAACACGGTGGCCATCTTTTATTAAATTGCTTTAACCGTATGTTAGGCGTAAAAATTCATGATAGCTAGAGTTTTTTGGCACTTTTGCATCATTTAATGGCTACCTATAAATAAGCCTACTTAGTCCTGTAATATTTATTTATTTATTTATTCATTAAGGAGTTTTATATAGCGTTAGCTAGACCTGAAGGTATCGGAGCGCTTTACAACATTTTGTAAAGAGGAAAACACATATTATAGCAGTAGGGAACAGGAAGCCACAGGGAGCAGTAGATGACTTTGCGGGTTGTATATCGATAGAGGGAAAGTTAGATAGTCTCGTAATAGTGAGCACAGTAGTTCAAGCCCCACATCCTTCCGATCCAGGGGGATAGTGGGTAGGAGTCGGGCTAGGTATGAGGTGGCGGTCTTGGTTGTAAAGTGTCATAGTGCAGTAATGTGCACGCTGTGAGATTTGGTTGCAATCTATCCATTTGGGAAGGTATGATTGAGGTAGAGGTCTTTGAGCTGCCTTTTGAATTTTAGAAAAAAGGGCATAGTCCTGATATGGACTGGGATGGAGTTCTTTATTTTGGGTGAATTTCCAGAGAACGATCGGGCTGCAGTTTTTTGTTTGCGGGTTTTCGGCGGGATGAGGAGTAGAGTATTGGAGCTTCCGAGGCTCCTCGTCTGACTGTCCTTCCTGAGTTTGGAAGCCAGGTAGGTGGGTTTCCCTGTGTGGAGGGCTTTGTGCCTAAGGCAGGCAGTTCTGAAACTGGCTCGCAATTCAATTGGGTGCTGGCGAGATATGGTCACATTACTCCGGGGACCATTCTTGCAGCAGCAATAAGAGTTGATCGGAGGGGAGCTAGGTGAGCTTTTGCTGAGCCAGTGAGGGTCTGGTAGTCTAATCTGGAAAGTACCAGGGATTGGTTGGCTTGTTTGAAGTCGTTGGTCGGGATGAAGGGTTTTATCTTATAGAGTAGTTTCAGGTTGAGGAAAGCGCTCTTTGCAGTGTTCTTGATGTGTTTGTCCATGCTTAGTTTAGGGTCCAGTGTGATTCCCAGCGTAATATCTAAGTAGACCACAAATTGGTAAATTGTCATTTATTCTTTTTTATCCAATTGGATTCCACATCATTCTATTTAATTAATATAAAAGATTTTTTAATAGGGTTTTTATTTACTTATATCGAATAGTTTGTTAGTCTACCTTCATATACATGAGCCCCTAAATCCATGATTTTCTAGATTTGATTTACACATATTGAGACTTGGCTCTAACTACTCTACTAATGATAATCTTTTCTAGTTAAAATTCAAAAGGAAAATTATGATCCCCGCAATCGCCAGTAAAACTGATTTAATAAATGTCCCAAAGACACAGGATACTTCTGTTATTTAATATGGACTAAATGAACGACACAGTCCATTGTTCTGTTCTAATTATTGTAATGCACAAATCACGCCAATTGCAGCATTCCTGGTGTCGGGATAAAGGATTGTGTCATAGTTACAGCGACTATCTATGGCTTCTCCCCCATTCCTCCCTGTTTTCAGTCCATAAATGTATGTTTTAAATTTACACAGAAAGAACTGTTCTCTCACTTTTCTATTTTTGTCTAGGTCTCCGCCTCTAAGATTGCCTGTTTTTTTTCTAATATACACCACTTCAAATCATCCAATGTGTGGTTGCAAGTGGTCCAGTGTGCAGTAAGGGGGGGCATTCTGTTTCCTTGTCCTCAATGCAGAACTATGCTCATTGAGATGTACCCGAATCTCTCTGGAAGTCTCACCCACATAGCCTTTCCCGCAGGGACATTCAATTAAGTAAATTACATTATTTGTCCTACAATTGAACATGGAGTTAAATATAGGTTTAACATCATCTAAAAGAATGTCTCTGCTCCTGATGACTGAATCACAATTACTACATGTGCTGCATGGGAAATTCCCCATCATTCTTTTGTTTTCATCAATGCTTCTCTGGTGGAACATTATCAGTTCTCTATAAGTCTGAACTAACCTATTTCTAATGGTTTCAGTCATACGGTAGGAAAAAAGGGGGTTCTCAAATGGTTCTCCATTCCTCTCTTGCAGTAGAGACCAGTTTCTATCAATTACATTTTTTATTTTGTTACTGATATTGGAAAAGTTGGTTACAAACACCATTTTGTCTCCTTTTGCTTTCTTTTCTTTGTCATTATCAAAGAGGAGTTCCCATATTTTTCCCTTTAATATGCCTGTTTGATGATTCTCCTAAGGTAACCCATATCCTGTAACTTAATTTTCAGGTTACTGGCATGGATCTCAAAATCACTCCTATTGGCACAATTTCTTCTCAGACGAAGAAATTGACCGAAGGCGATGTTGTACTTCTGGCATCTCGGGTGATCTCTTTCATAATGTAGAGTCGTGTTTCTGTCAGACGGTTTTGTATATAAATCCACCATCAGGTGATTCTCTTTCACTTTGATTTCAATATCTAGGAAGTCACAGTATGCTTGACTCATGGTTGATGTGAATCGTAAGTTAAAATCTCCACAATTCAACCAACTAATAAAGCTCTCCAAGTCAGTTTTGTCTCCTTCCCAGATAAAGGTGTTGGCAGTGATGCATCTTTTTCAGGTTGATGGATCCCCCCATATCTATGAGTGCAATTAATGGGGTACACTGGAGTCAGAGCTGGCAGCTGGATGTAGCGCCTGGGCTGCTCGGAGCCTGGTCTGACTGCATGAATAACGTGCACTGTTCCTTGGTCATCATCATTCATATCGCTGTCTTCTTAGACTTCTAGTGCTGCGTCGACTGCTCGCACCTGTTTCTGGCAAGTTTTCGCTGACTTCTGTCTTCAGTGACACACATTCAAAAAATGATTTAGCTTGCCACGTGCCATGCATCTCTTTCCAGTCACTGGGCATTTCCACGGGTGTACTTATGGACCTCCGTACTACTAACGACTGTGGGGTCGCTGGTGTCTTGCTATGGCTGTGCTTGGGTTTTTGGAGCATCTTTATGGATTGTATTAACTGACCCAGTTTTTAAGACCGTTGTAAGACTGTTTCCATGTGTGATGCCCTGGTCTTGGTCAGCTCTTTCAATCAACCCTCTGCAAGTATACCCTTCACTGGCATGTTGGGAGTTTGAAGGATCAGCTCTTGGAGCTTGGACGGGACACAACCCTGTATGAATTGTGCCCAGATCTCGTCATCTTCATCAATCAGGGTGCAGGTCCTGGCCAATTCTTTGCTGTGGGCAAAGAAAACATAGACAGACTTCTCTGGACGTTGGCGTGCCTGGCAGAGGAGGAGCCGCTCGTAGTCAGGATTTACGAATGGTTCATAGTAGGCTGTAATGGAGTCTTTGAGGGTGTCATATGTATTGGGTGGTCCTGCCTCTGTGATACCTTTTGCAATCTTGTGGATGTCCTCGACAGCCAAATGTAAAGGGAGAGATCTTTTCCTCTCATCAGAGATGTCAAGGGCAACACATTATTTCTCCAGCCAGATAACTTTCCATTTGGCCACTTAGTGGGCGGGGTTGCAGTGACTGCAAAATGCTCCTGTGCCAGGTTGGATGCCATTTGGGCTGTGTAGCTGAGGTGCATGTGGATAGTGGTGGCGGGGTTGAGTGCAGTCACTGGTGCCGAGGCATGGGTGCCCCAGCTGGTGGGCATCTTGGCGGTACTGCCTGTGCTGCATGCTGGCAAGGTCAGATGGTAATGTGGTGGATGTGGCCTGGGTTTGGTAGCACATATGCCCTTGCAAGCGGATGAGGCTGCGGTTGCTCTGCATGCATGGACAGGAGCTAGCAAATGCCCCCCCTTCAGGCCTAGCTGCACATGTTAGGCTTTGCCACTGATCTGAATGTGGGGGCCAGCAGAATATGTTCTTTGACAGGCCGCAACTGTTGGAGGAGAGGCCTGCGAGGTGTTAAAGCCATTTTCTACCACCCCTTTGCCATATGGTATGGTTGGGCCATTGTTTTGTTGTGGTGCGATGAGGCCGCTTGGGCAGGCAGAGGACAGGCCACGTGAGAGCGAGTGCAAGCACCAGCACTTGCTCTAGATGCAGAAGTCTTTCAGCCAGCTGGAACGAGCTGTCAACTCCAGATTTGCAGCCCCATGGGCACCACTGTGGGCGTCGGTGGACTATTGGAAATAGCGGATAGGATTGTACACAGGAGAAGTGTGGCAGTTCTCCTTGTCACCAGTGTGGAATTCGGCTTGACAGTCAGGTGCGCAAACAAACCAAATTCACTCCAGTGTGCTGTTTTAACCTGCCCCATCTTGGGCATGGGGAATTTTTATTAACATATTCAGTCTGCACGTCTGGCCAAACCATAACCCTGATGTTTTAGGGTGGGGTCATCCAATCCCACCTGTCGATGGTACACAAGTGGGAAGGACATCTCACGTCTTCCAACTCTACACGCCTGTCTACAAAGGTGTGTGCCAGACTGCAAGATGAGAGTCTTTGCGATTCTGTGGCCTGGCTGTGCATTCGGTCCACTGTCTAACTTTGCCTCCCTCTAGGGGCTGGTTATAGTCAGGACCCCATTCTAGACTACATGCTGTACTGGTGGCAATTTGAGTCATGCAGCCCAGCATGCATATATATGATATGTGTGTCCTAAACAGTGCTGAGAAGTTCTTGACTCCACCCTGTGTTGCTTACAATAAAAACAATCCCTTTAGACTTCATAAAGACTGCAAACCAATTGCAGAAAGGACATTGGTTTATGTGGGTATCCCAGACAAAAATATCTGGTGATTGCTTTTGTCCTCTACCTCCCCTTCCAACCCAAAAGGCTCCACTCACCTTTAACCAAAGAACCCCATCCCCTGCTAAGAAACAAACTGTGTAGTAAAGCTAAGTTGGTACAGGTTGCACAATAATGTTTTACACTATCTCATTTATTCTCAAGTCATTGCTGCCACACCTGAATGACTCTTAATTTTCTTAAGTTGTGAGTTAATTTGATGACACTAACTAATGGTTTGGTATACTCTTCACTTGTATTCTTTCATACTGTTAATTGCACAACACTGTCACAATGTAATACCATGTTTTCTTCTTCCACTGCATTGTCGGAAAGCAGTGGTTCATGCACTCGAGGTTGGACCAGGACAATGTTCTTTATCTTGGGCTTCCGGAAGGCTTCATCAGCAGGTTGCAAGTGCTCCAGCACACTGCAGCTTGCCTAATTGTGAAAACTTCCTTGGTGGGCTTCAGTTTCTGGTTCTCCTAGATTTCTCCACTGGCTCCCAATTAAGAAGATGATTCTTTTTAAGTCTTTTGTTCTGGTTCATATGGCCCTTTTTCTTCTATCTCTTTGCAAGATTTGAGTTGTATCACCTTGTCAGAACACTTCAGTCAGTCACTGCTGCCCTGGCAGTAGTGCCATGGGCTAGGCAGTCACGATAGGGGATAGCTCTATCTCTTTTTTGGCAGCTAAGGCTTGGAATCAGCAATCTCTGGAACCTCTGTCCCCTGGGTCCAAAAAGCTATTCCAGAAATAGCCCAAGGCATGGCTTTTCTCACTGTGCTAAAGCTGTGGCAGAGGATGATTGAACTTCATATTCTGTAGCACGGGCCACTCTTTGGAGTAACTGCTTGCTCTACAAAACACCTTCATTTATTCATTCATCCATTCATTTATTCATTCATACCAATAAGTGCCATATTATTGTCATTAATCACATAAGATAACATAAAATCTGGTCTCTGAAAGCCTGACTACAAATGCCATCTCCAAATTGCACCAAGCATAGAATGCAGATGTCCTCTGCAAGGTTTGGAAGTTCCCCCTTATATGTTTTGATAACATGGTGCCAAACAGGGTGTGAAAAGCTGGCCTGGTATATGATGTACACTTATGTAAGTGGACACCCTGCATCAGTTCAGACAACCTTTACGGTGATTGAGGAGGTCTTAGACAACCTTAGAAAGCTCTCTAAGTAGTAGCTGTGGGCAGCAGCTTTCAGGCTTAGTCCAGAAGGGGTGTAAAGCAGCTTGTTTTACCAGAATGCAATCCTATAATATAGATTAAGTGAAAAGAACCACACCAACTATTTATAAAAATTGGTATTTATTATATAACACTCTCTAGAATGTTCATGTATCTCCAACACGATAATAAACACAATGCACACCATACTTTAGCAAAGAAACACAGTACATAGCACGAAATACACAGTGGAGCCCGGGGGGTAGGGGGACCAAACCATATACTAAGAAAGTATTATAAGATCCATGACACGGAAAAAGACAAGGTCAAGAGGATGTAGAAGTGCTGGGGACCCAAGGAACCACCCAAGGTGAGTAAGTAGGAACCCCATGGAGAGAGTGTGCAGTGTGCGACACGATTGCGTGCCCCGTACAATTCTACGTGTAAGTCGCGGTTGGATTTTTAAAGATTAAGGACCTTTCTCAGAGGACCCCAAAGGAGCTCCATGGAAGACAGAAGGTTGGAGAGCCACCCCATCCGTGGATACCCATGTTATCTACACCAGGGAAGCCAGATACATACTTGTGAAGTGATGTCAGAAACCGCAGTTGTTTCAAATGGAGGACTTCAGGAAAGTGCCGCTGCTGGGAGATGAGAAAGTATCCAGTGGAATACAAAGGTGGATTCTTGATGAGAGGTAGCTGCAAGCAGAGGAGACAGAGTCTATGTCACTCAGGAGTGAACAGGAGACTTGGAAGACAAATGTCCTCTGATGTTGGGTGTTGCAGGATGGATGACGAGGACCTCGACTTTGGAGCTGTGAGGACCAGGCGATGCTGAGGAGAACCAGGAGCCATGCACAAGCTGTCCCACGAAGGATGTCGAGTGCTGAGGGGTCGCTGTCCATCAGGAGCACCAACAAGCATTGGAAAAGGCAAGCAACGCAGGAATCAAAGAAGGAGGAACGTTGGGAGCAGCAAGGTCCCGGGGACTCACCGAAGGCATGGGAGTCAGGGCAGGCTCTGAGAAATCAGGGGAGCCCAAAAGAAAGAAGTGTGACCCTCAAGTGCACGCACAGGCCAGAGGCACTGTAGTCGTGAGAAGACCTCAAGCAGCTCACCAAAAGATGCAGGCCACAATGTACACGATGCAGTGTGGCTGAAGATTCTGGTCACAGGAGGTGCTTGAGGCTCGGGCTACTTGGAGCCCGAAGATCTTCTTGGAAGAAAGCCAACAAGTCTTTGCAACTGCAAGTTGGGTGTGGTGCACAGGGGTTCGGTTATTGCAACCCCCATGAGGGATACTGACTTCAACAATTTAGGAAGAAAGCAGATAGACTGGGGTCCTGATTAGCAGGATCCAAGTCAGACTAGTTAAAATACAGCTTAGCACCAGGCAAAAAGTAGAGGTGACCCTGGAAGTAGATCTACTTTCCGACACAGGGCAATTCACACCTCTATTTTCACATAAATCTCATAAAAAGCCACAGGTTTTGAAAGGGCATTTTGTGAAATATTCCATTACTTTCACTGTCTGCAAAATAAGCCTGGCCAAGATGTTTCCCAGTCCCAGGCAATTTGTGAAAAAAGGTGGTAATAATAGAAGGTAAAAACAGTTTGACTCTCTGATATTTGTAATTCTTAAAAGAAAAATGCAATTTCATTACATTTGTAGTAAAAGCTTCATAAGCATGGAGGGATCTGCTGGTCTCAAGCTCAAATCCCAGCAAGGTCAGCTCATTCTTCCATCCTTTTGAGATTGATAAACAAAGTACCATTACATTCGGTAACTGGGACACCTTTTACATTTGTTGCTAAGAAGCTGCAGTTGGTGGAGTGACTTTTTTTAGAAAGTTTGCTCCACCATCCTCTGGAATCTGACCACTGGAGATCGGTGTAGGAAGCTGATATTGCGTCAATGTGAAATAATACATTTTTCTTAGATAACATATCCTTCAAACTAATTGCTTTTAGGTGCACAATCTTGTGGCAGATAGGTGACCTGAGAAAAATACAGTAAAAAGTGTGTTCAAGATCACAATATTTATTCAGATTTGAACCTAGTTCTTCTTGCTCCGAGGTTACACTTTAGAAGCTTAATGTACATCCCACTACCATCCGAAGATATGCCCTCCTTGACCCTTACATGCTGAACATTTTGAAAGACACAAAAAGGACTACAATAAGTGAATTGTACGTTTTTATATGCTTTCCTCTTGATATCAAAGTTTTGTAATTCACAACAATTGTAAAATATATTTCAACATTGCTCAGCAATGCCTGTATGTTCTTGAAGCTAACAGTAGCTATAAAGTATTAAGTAAAACATACACATACTTTTTAAGTGCACTTAGTTTTTTCATTTTTTATTGATGGGCATAATCACTACTAGTACAGATCAATCATGCAATCATGGAAGAATGTCTGGCAGACCAGCCCTGCAAATCCTTCCGAGGGTTTACTGGCTTTTATTATCTGTATCCTTGTTCACTATGCAGGTGTGTGTGTGTGTGTGTGTGTGTGCGTGTGTTTTTTTATACATATATATATATTATACCTGGGAAAATATAAATTATGTTGTTGGTATTTGTATATTTTTGAAAACTTTGGGGTATGTTTACGAATATTTAGTGGTGTGTTTGCATCACAAAAGTGACGCAAATTGACGCTAAATCTTTTTTACCTAATTTACATTCCAGCGCTAAACCTGTTTAGCACTGGAAAATCACACGAAAGTATCGCAAAGCAGCGTTACTTATCCTCCAGGGGGCGTACCAAGGGTGGTGCATGGGCATTCCCCTGCAACCACCCAGGGTTTCTGACACTAAGCCCTATTTACTTAGAAAAGTAGGCAGTATTTAGCATAAGAAAATAACTTCCATTTCAAATAGGCGCTATGATGGAGAAATGCTTTCATTTCGCCTTTCTTTTCCGGCTTTGTATGGGTGCTGCACTGTACAGCACACATACCAAGTGGGAAAAGGTTTAAAGGTAATCCGAGCATGGTATTTTGTACAGGAAGCGTCCCCTTCAAGTGCACAACCTATGCTAGACTCACGGAGACACCCTTGCACTATGGTTCACAGCCACACATTTCTGCGCCGGTGTTAGGGAGAGGGGAGGAGAGCGCCAAATCTGTGTAAATATCGTGCTCTCTCCTCACGCAGCGCAGAGTAGCATTCGCGGCTGTTGCAGCGCGCTCTGTGAGAATCTTGTACATCTACCCCTTTGTGTTATGTTTGTTTCAATAAAATTCCCCAAATTATGCCATTACCCCTCTTTGTGTAATTAGAGCCATTTGCAGTAAATGCTTACCACCAACACACACAAACAACAGACCTCGAGCAAGGGTTGTTTGCAGCACCTTGTTTAAATGCGTCATTTCTGAATCCATATATGAATGGAATGATGCAGTTTAAGTAAAATTACCGGAGAGGTAACTATGGCAGATTTGGTCAACAGAAAATCTTGATGTGGCATATGAACAACCCTTGTTTTACAGCCTGGGGTTCTAAATTCTGCCCCCCTTTGCACAGCTTTGGAAGAAGGACAAATCTATCAATCTCGAGGCCTCTGAGCATTGCACGGGCCTTCGTAATTTAGCACGCTCAATTTCAGAGGCCTGGCTTCCATTTCATCTCGAAGCGAGAGGCTCGAAGCATCTGAAATGGCCTCGTTCAATAATTGGACCATAATTGAAAATCACGAGCATGCCACAGAGCGGAGAGGAGTCTGCTGCTAATTGTGTTCTGAGTGTGTCATTGGCTGTTACACCCTGGGTCGGATGGGCAGACTCTGGTGGTGCTTCGGATCTTAGAACTGCAAGGCGGCGATGCTGGAAGCCTGACGTCGTAGGATTCCACTGGAGACTTGAAGCATACACCTAGACATGAAGGAAAGATGAGGCATGTCGGCAAGGGCCGGCGATAATTATCGCTCAGCGCTCTTAGAGTGATGATAATTATCGCCAGCCAACTCTGAATTTTATCGCAGAGATAGCATGCTATTAGAAACGCTTATCTTCAAAGCGATAAAATTCAGAGCGCAAGCTGCCAAATGTGCGATTATCACTGGGAATCCAGCGATAATCACACAACTTCTGGCGATAGCTTGCTGATAGGGCCTCACAAACTTAGCCATGATATCCACCTTCCATAGGATATCATGGCTAAGTCGGTTTCAAAGCAGGCGTAAGGAAAGTAGCGATAACAGAGGTTATCGCTACTTTTGTTGTCGCTATGCTGCTTTGCGTGAAGCTTGATAATGGGAGATTAGCGACATTTCTCCCGTTATCCTGGGGAGGAACGTCCACTTTGCATCTCATTAGAGATGCAAAGATGGACGTTAAGGGAAATGGCGATAAGGCAAGGTTACACGCGATAGAGTGAACTTGCTGATAAGGCGATAAAATTATCGCCGGTTTTTGTCCGAAAACAGATGCAAAGGAGGTGATCATTTTTTATCGCCTGCTTGCTGATATGCCCCGAAGTGCTGTAAAATGAAGGAGCGATCACTCAGAGGTGGTGCAATCTATCTATCTATCTATCTATCTATCTATCTATCTATCTATCTATCTATCTATCTATCTATCTATCTATCTATCTATCTATCTATCTATCTATCTATCTATCTATCTATCTATCTATCTATCTATCTATCTATCTATCTATCTATCTATCTATCTATCTATTTATCTATCTATTTTCATCATCATCATTCTATTCTTTGCACATTTATAGAGCACCTGGTGACCCGTTGGCAGCCCAGCACTAGCAGCGCAACACAGAGTCCACCAATGTGCTCAGGAGTGAATTTTATTTTATAACAGACGTTTTTAGGAGTCTGCCAAATTCTGCTGGTCCTATGAACCTGCAAATAAATGGCAGATGTTCCTATTATTGGATTAAATTGTGTTGTATTTTGCCAACCATGAAAGGATAGAAGGCTGAGTTGGCTTTGCTAGAATTTGACTTTGCGGCTTTCAGATCACATCCTGTTTCAGGAGCTAGCGTTTAATACAGTGAAACGCCTTACCAATGTATGGAAACAGGTAGGGATGTGGGCTGGAACACAGTTTGCTGACAAGTGCCAATGTAGGCACCCTTGTACAATGGTGCATGGGTGCCTTCCTTGCAGGCAGGATTGTTTTGTGAAGGAAGGGGAACCTTCCTGCACAAATACAATCCTGAGAGGCATACACATAGAAAGAGGAAGTAACAAGGGGAAATACAAATATTTCTTTTTGTTACTCCTGCTCTGGGGAGGCGTACAGTTTTGGTGCTGTCTCAGGTTTACATGATTAAGTAAATCTGGGGGTGCTGACTGGGAAAACCCACCGCAATTCCCATAGAACGCCTCCTTGACTCAGAGTAAGGCAAGGCAATGGCTCGCGCTGCTTTCTCTTACTCCATATCTATGAGGCCGTGCAAAGCCAAGCAGAGTGGTTTACGTGGACTTGGAAATATGACTGAGAGGCTTACACAGCTGGAGCATCTAAAAAGTAGCACTCGGGCGGCGCTAGCCTCCTGTAAAGAAGCCCCATATTTTCGTAGTTTCCATATCTCCAATCAGTGTGGAAACATGATATTATGAAACGTAATATTTAAGAAACTTTAGAGATGCCTCATATATTCTCAACATTTATATGGAAAATACTTCAATGAGGAGATACATAGTTTAGTCATTTCAAATTTAGCCTAGATGTGCTCCAGAAAGAAATATTTACTTTTTTTCCCTAGTCGATTACCAGTGACCTCTTTCTGTTGCAAATTCCGGAAGAAACTTTATTTGCACCCAGGAAAGAATATTCAGAGAAGAGGCCTACTATAGAGTGCGCTGGAAAAATATAGGCAGAAAAATTCCAAGTGAGGAGGAGTAAAATCGCACCATTTTGTGAGAAATTTGCACTTATTAAGTGAAATGTATTTAACATAAAAAACATATGCCACTGTTCTGTGAGAGACAGGAGTTAGACCTGAAATCCTTGCCATGGTAGTGTTGCGTCAGCCACTCACCTGAATTCCAGGTTGTTCCTTTGGGAAGAGATGAGAGAACCCACTCCAACTGCGAACTAATCCGGCAAAAATTTACAAAGAAACACTGGTGTCCAGAAAGGTCTCAGGGGGAGGGGGGAATTGGAGGAGAGAAACAAGGGAAAAAACAACTGCACCAGATCAGTGAGTCTCAGAAATGAAGACTTAGACCTCCTCTGACTTTGCATCTCGGGTCAGGGTCGGACTATACTCTGGATTATGGCATAGTATGAGTACTGCAACTTCTATTAGAGGGGTCAAAGAATTACTAATTAGCACTGACACACGTAAGCTAACATCTGCAATCACAAGACACTTATTTATCAATATTCTCAATAGACTACAAAGGTGCACGCACTATTGCAACATGTGGAGATATAGGAGTTCCCTTGGGAAGGGTTAGAGGATGAAATGTCCTGCAACATACAGTGCAAACATATAAAGTTATGTAAATGAAGTAAGTCACAATAAGGTATCAAAATAACATCAATATTGAAAAGAAAACACCATTGCTGGAAGATGTGACTGCTCCTTGCAGTACATATACATTTTCCCCAGCTCTGCAGATTGGAAAGGGCTAATGATGGTCTCTCTTGAGCACATGAATGAAACCGCTATTGCTCCTTTATACAGAGAAGGCACATAAAACAATGTCAATTCAATGACAAAGTAAATAGCAGTCTTTAACCACATTAACCATGTTTTTTTCTAAAGAAGCAGTTCTGCACCACACAAAAAATATAAATGTACCTCTTGTCGGGCGATAATATAAAAATAGGAGTTTTGACCATGTGAAAAAAGCGTCTCACACAATCAAATAAAACTAAATGTAGATCAGAGTAGAATGCAAGACGCGCGCTCTTTATCTTGATTTGTAGTTTTCTTTCTGTTTGTTTTGGTTTCCTAGGAGACGGCACGTCAGAGCTCCGACGGGCGGCTACAAATCCAGATGAGTGGCAGCGCTGGATGAGGCCATAAAGCAGCTGAAGGAGTTCCAAAGAGGAAGTTGAGGACAGAATACTCCAGAGCAGGAGGACAGAAGAATCTGGGGGCATATTATCAAGCCAGGCGATAAAATCATCGCCACTTTAGCGGCAGAAAACCGCCACTAAACGGCGATAATGGGCTTGATAATATGCTCTATGGAATTCCAATTGAAGCCCAAGTTAAATGTGAAGGACATCTAACATGGGCTTCAATTGGAATTCCATAGAGCATATTATCAATCCCTTTATCGCCGTTTTAGCGGCAGTTTTCTGCCGCTAAAGCGGCGATCATTTTATCGCCTGGCTTGATAATATGCCTCTCAGAGTGGGAGCACTGAAATCCAAGTAAGGGTTGCAGCAAAGAGGCAAAACGAGGGCTACGGCGTCTTGGCCTCCTTATATAGGAGGCTGGAACTTGCTGGAAGCATTTCACATCAGGGTGGGTCTGTGAGGGCCTCGCTATACGTTTGAATGACAGGTGCAAGGAAGATGAGTAACCCACGTGTAAGCAGGGGAGCTGTCAACAGTGAAGGGACGGCGTGGTGATACGCAGCAGGGGAGAGCTGTCACAAAGGCTGAGGATGGGCGTGGCAATGATTTAACAGGATAACAACTGTAGTATTAAGAAGCAGAAAGACAAGTATATTGTACAAACATCATGCTTAATAAAAACTCAAAAATAGTACATGAAGAAAACTTGAACTAATCAATAATGACTTATGGTACATGGATCTATGTGAACATCCTGCCATCAGAAAACACATGCATTACACATTAGGAATGTGTGAGAATTTCCCCTTAGGAACTGAGGCATGGCATATTATGTAGACGACAGTGGTTCATAGCAGGTATTCCCGCACACCTTTTGCGTTCATCCCCTCGTTTGTTGGAATTAGCTAACCATTGCTAAAGTGCTTGTGCTCTCTCATTAAACATGGTAAAGTTGGCCTACACCTAAGTGGCACATTTAATTTATCAGCAAATCCCTAGTAAATGGTACTACCAGTACGCAGGGCCTGTTAGTGGGAAACAGCACTCATTTTGCCACCCAGTAAATTAGCACTTTAAAACATGTAACAGGATTGCCAATGCAGCCTGAAGTGGAGTTTTAAACTGCCAATTTGACCTGTCTAAACAAACCTTTTGCCAGGCCTAAACCTACCTTTATAATACAGACATGTCACCCATAAGGTAGGCCCTAAAGGCTCATAGGGCAGGTTGCATTGTTTTTAAAAAGTGGGACATTTGTACTTATGTTTTACATGTCCTGACAGTGAAAAATGCATAAAGTCGTTTTTCACTGTTGTAAGGCCTATATTTCCCATTGACCAACACTGGATTGTCTTATTACATTAGTAAGTGCTAACTTTGTCATGTGATGTTATGTTATGTTTTGCTGAATTGTAGAGCACACTCTCACCCACGCGCTGAGCAGGTGTGAGACTTGCCCCACCTAGGGCCTAGTAGGACTACTCGAAAAGCTAGGTCTTCAAGAAGTGAGGAGGAGGTTGTTATGTGTAGAGGCAGGCAGTTCCACATTTGAGGAGCAATGTAATAGAAGGTTGAACTGCCAGATCTGATTTTCTGTATGCGTGGCTTTCGTGCAAGTAGGAGTCCGGACAAGCACAGTTCTCTGGAAGGTTTGTGAAAGTAGATGAGATTGTTGAGGTATGCTGGGTCAAATTTATCTAGCACCTTGAAAATGTGGGTGGGGATTAAGAATTATGCTTATTTGTGAGTGGGGATCCAGTGGAGCTCCCTCAAGTATGGAGTGATGTGAGTGTGAGGTGGGACGTTAAGAGTGAGTCTGCCTGCTGAGTTCTGAATGTTCTGCAGTCTTCTGGTGAGATTTTATTGATCCCAGCATTGAGGGTGTTCCCTTTGTCCAGCTTGCTTGCCATCAGGGCATATTTGGTGGCTGATTGGGTGTCATTTGAAAATCTCCCTGAGCATCTTCTATGGAAGTATGAGGCAGTGAAAGCATTGACTTGGGAGGTCATCGTTAGGTTTACTGTCGATAATGATCCTGAAATTCTTGTCGTTGTCGCTCCTAGCCCTGTTGGCCACCAGGTGGCGGGCCATGGTGATGTGCTCATCTCGAACATCATGTTTTCAGTCTTGTCGATGTTCAGATTTAGGCAGTGGGAGGCATATTTATATGCATTTCTCTTGCAAAACGCATTGTGATGCAATAGCACCTTGGTGGCCCTGCGTGGCGTCATAAATCTCGAGCAATGTAACACAGCTGAAATCGCTACGTTGCAGTACTCTGCGCCAGGGATGCGTTTCCATGTGTGTTATCTCATGCCACATCCATGTATTTTGATGCATTCCCAGATTTACAAGTAAAGGTAAACCTGGGAATGTGTCAAAAAGATGTGCCTTCTTAGAAGAGGCGTAATGAGGAGAAATATCATTATTTCTTCTTATGTGTTCCTCCTTCTATGTGTGCTGCATACTGCAAAACACATAAAAAGAGGAGAACGCTTAGGAAGATTGTTGTTCTGCAGGATGGTGCCTCTTCCTGCACATAAATAATTATGCATGAAACGCAATTACCATTGAACCACAGTGCAATGGTGCCTGCATTGGAGCTAGACAGCCCATTGTGCGCCAGCACCAGCGCAGAAGAAAGGACAGGAATGTGCTGTATTGCCTTAAATACCACACATTCCTGCCCTTTCCCAGTAACGCAGCGTGGTGACTTCCTGTGCTGCAAACAGTTTCATAAATATGGTCCTTAGTCTTCATCCAGTGGGTAATTTCTGATTGAGAGCAGATACAAATATACTATTTTACACTCAGACAAAGGCTGGCCCAAAGTATTAATATTGCATCTGCAGAGCCACTCACCAGAACACTCCGGACCTGTGGAAGATTCAGAAGAAGGACTGCCCTGCTGCCTGAGCACTGGCCTGCTGAAGGACTGTCACGCTGTCTGAGAAGAAAGATTGAATCTGCTTATCTTCATTCCAGGCTACCTAAAGGGACTCCAAGGGTTGGTTGCCTGACCTTCTCTGTGAGATACAGGGACACAGCAATCTTCATGAGCCTTCCTGCAACTGCCCAGCTGACCTGCTACAACTGGGCCTGCTTGGACTGTCAAACTGACCTGTTCTCTGCTGCTGGCCTCTGTTGGAGTCATGATCTCCAAGAGATGCCCCCAGGTCCTGGCTCCTTGTCTGGCATCAGTTTGAGCTTCTCCTGAAAGAAAATATGGAAATAATGAAGTTTGGGCTCCCTGCAACCACGAATGAGCCACCCGCAACAACCGCATATGCAAAGTTCCTGTGAGACTTTCACTTTGAGCCAACAGCGACCAGATGAGATGGCCAGTAAAACAAGTGTTGCACTTCATGTTACAGCAATAACAGCCACGGTGACCGCCAACCAGAAGTTACAGCAACAGCAGTTTGCACCCCCAACGGGCTCTTCACGCTACAGTAGTGCACATTTGTGTCGTTTGACCTGCTGCTAGCGGCTTCCTCCAGCGTGAATGGAACTCTTTGCACCGGACTTGAGAAGTTAACTCTTCAGTACGACTAATCTGGTCCCTGAATCAGACCTGCACTCCATCGTGGTCAGCTGTGACTTTTTCCCTGGTCTATTGCTACCAGATGAGTGTGAGTGGTGGTTTGTGTGTTATGGTGCTATTTTCACTAAACACTTTACAATGTGATATCTAAGGATCTACTAATAGGATTGTTTTTGTTATGGTATCATTTTATTTATTAAAATGTGCTCTATGTTTCTAAACAAGTTTGACATTTTTGTCTTGTGTTTTCACTTTATTATTATTATTTGTGTGCTACATAAATTCTTTACCCATTGGCATTAAGTTAAGCCTGACTACTTTTGCGCCAAGCTACCAGAGGGTTAGGCACATGTTGATTTAGTGACTCTTGTGATTCACCCTGACTACGCTTGTGGTTGTTGCATGAATAGGGTTGCTATTACCCTTAAACAATAACCCAAATTATTGTAACTGGTATGAAAAAATGATGGCTTAGAATGGGGCCTCCGCAATTGTTAGTGGCTGAGACTACTGCATATTTTCCACTAATCAGCATTATTTTTCAATGGTATGTATGGAACACCTTGCATGTGAACAGCACAAGGGGCTACAGATGGAGGCCATGAGGTGTGCAGCATTTTCCATCCACTAGTTATTTAAAGTAATCTATGTAGTTAAGTTGTATATTTCTCAGGCTCATTAGGACTCTGACTAAGCTGATAACACAGTCACAAATGTTTTCTGTGCTCATTTTAGCCAGCTATTTGAAGCAAGAGGAAATTATGCTTGGTTGCGGTTTTCTTTCACTATTCAGCAAGGGGAAAATGCTAAACTAGAGCTGTTGGAAATTGGGGTACTGGCGGAGAGGGGTTAAATTCTACTCAGGCAGGAACCACATTCCCTGTCAGGGTGAAACATGAGCAAACTCCAAATTAACCCGTGCTTAATCTTTTGCTAGCACTGGCAAAGCAGCCCGTGAGGACAAGCAAGAGATTTGCGAATGGTCATCAATGTAGCATGAAAAGCAGGCCGGGCGTCATAGACAGTCATCGTTCTAGGGTGAAGATCCTGTCGGGTGTCCTGTACGGTTGATGCTTGAGGTTCTAGTTTGTGGTCACTGAGCTGTTGATGCTGTAGTGCAGGTGCAGATCTCGCGCTGCGGGCTATGATTAGTGGTCGCAGTGGTGCAAAGATCTGGTTAGCTGGAACTTCGCACTGGCAGGCAGCTCGGTACGCATGGTCTGGGTGCAAATAGACCTGTTCATAATGAGCCCAAAATTACAGAATTTCTCTTTTTCTTTTAGGAGTACCGCACTAAGGCCACACCAAGGGTCCAGGACCTGAGGGGCTCTTTATTGGGGGTCAGTAATTTACTCCACCAGAGCCTAGCAGGGCTCAAGCAGGTCCAGTTGCAGGTCCAAGCAGAAGGTCAGCTGGGTAGTTGCAGGGAGCCTCCGTAGTTTGTTCTGTCCCTGTAGGTCAAAGCAGGAGGTGAGTCAGCTGTAATTTCAGACTGAGATGAAGGGTGCATGTCCAATCTTCCTGTGCAGCAAACATGGCAGTCGGCCACAGAGCAGAAGATTAGCAGGGCAGTGGAGTGGCAGTACTGGCAGCAAACTAATAGAGCAGTAATTCTCCTGTAGCATTTACAGATTCAGGAGAGTACTGAACAGTTGGGTCTGAGGGTTGAATATGTATATCCTGTGCCCACTGTGAAATAGGAGTAGTTTCTAGAGAATTCCCCTTGAAGTGCTTGAAGTATCCTGCCTCTTTACCATCGTTCCAAGCTGTCTGCAAGACAATGCAGTGGTGACAAACACTTTTTGTGAAGACAGGGCACAGACTATTCAGTTGCAATTTGGGATTGTGCCAAGTTCTTCCCCCCCATACTGCCAGTTGATGGCCTATTCAGGCATCCATAATCCCTCTATTGTGTGACTGCCTGGGAGGAAGAAGTAAAGCCCAACTGCCAACTATAACCAGTGTTGTGACCCAGGAACAGGCTGCATGCACCAAATAGTTAGGGAAGGAAAATTCCAACTTTCTAAAAGTGTCATTTTCAAAACTGTAACTTAAAATCTGACTTTCGCACTAGAGAGGATTTTTAAATACAATTTATCAGAGATCAAACATGACATTCCTATCTGCTCACCACTGAACGTTATCACTTATTAAATGTAATGAGTTAAACCAATATTGTTCCTATGGGAGAGGTAGGCCTTCCAGTAGTTAACAATAAATGTAAGAATTTTCACTACCAGGACATGTAAAACTTAAAAGTACATGTCTAAGTTTTTTAATATACTGCATATGGGAGAGGTAGGCCTTCCAGTAGTTAACAATAAATGTAAGAATTTTCACTACCAGGACATGTAAAACTTAAAAGTACATGTCTAAGTTTTTTAATATACTGCATCCTACCCTCTGGGCTGTGAAGGGCCTACCCTGGGGGTGACTTTATATTTATTCAAAGGGAGGTTTGGGCCTAGCGAGATGTTTATTGCCAGTTCGAAATAGCAGTTTAAAACTGCACATGCAAGTTGCAATGGCAGGCCCGTAACATGATTAAAGGGCTGCTTAAGTGGGTGGGGCAATAGGTGCCTCAGACCTAAAAGTAGCATTTAACCTACAGGCTCCGGGTACATGTAGTATCACTGGTAAACAGACATAATATCGAATAAAAAATATCGACTGGACAGAATATCGAGTTTTTAATATAGAATGGACAGAATATCGAATTGCCAACATATAGTGGTGAAGAATATCGAAAATCAGGTATGAAATATCGATTTAAATATTATAGAAGTAAGTAATATCGACAGTCATAATATAGTTGTTAAAAATATTTAATTTTTCTATAGTGTTTTAAGTGTTAGTATATGTGTTAAAAGTATGTATTAATTTTGGAATGTATGTTTGAATATTTTTAAAGTAATGAATTTTATGTTATTTAATTTTTGTGTAATTTAATTCCGTAGCGGGTTGTGGGTTTATAGCGGATTAGGGTGGGAAGTAATTTAATTATAGTACATTAAAAATAATTTTTAGGAATTAATATTTATTTTTAATTTAATTTTGCGTTTTACTTCTGTAGCGGGTTGTGGGTTTATAGGGGAATAGGGTGGGAAGTAATTTCATTGTTATTAGGTCATTATTGTTTGGTACTGAAAATTAATTGGTTGTTGATTAATTATTAATTGGTAAATAATTTGTATTAATTGGTAATTAATTTGTATTCATTGTTTAATTGATAATGATGTTAATTGTATTAATTTATTATTTGTAGCGGGTTGTGGGTTTATAGGGGAATATGGTGGGAAGTAATTTAATTGTAAATAATTAATTATTGAAATAATTTTTGTATATTGATAATTAATTTATTATTAATTAATTAATAATTGGTATTATTTGTATTTATTAATTTTTGGTATTGACAATTAATTGGTTTTTAATTAATTATTAATAGGTAATTAATCCCCCAAAAATATTGGTATTTATAATTAATTAATTATTAGGGTGTTGATTCCAATCCTGGATTTTTTTTTTCGTATAACCTGTATACGTATTTTTTTACGTACGAATCGTACAAGGCCCGTACAAACGGCGAAGTACGATTCGTACGTGAAAAATACATACGAATTGCCTCGGGGAAAGTCTACGAGACGTCCCCGGACAGTTTTACTTACAACTCGTAAAACTGAAGTCCGAGGGCGCAAGTACGATCCGTACCGCCCGTCCGAAAACAAAAGCACATGGAAAAGGCCCCGTACGGAGCGAACTTTGTACGACCCCTACCCTGAGTACACTTGTGCCCGGGGTACGAGTCGTACGGCCCCCCCAGCCTCCCACCCCTCACGCATATGTCCGCATCGTACCCCCCACCCCCCGTATGTACGGACCGTACCCCCCATCCCCGCCCGTATGTACGGACAGTACCCCCCACGCCCCCCATATGTACAGACCTACCCCACCCACGTATGTCCGCACCGTACCCCAGGCGTATCCCCACCCGCATATGTTCGCACCGTACCCCAGGCATACCCCCACCCGCGTATGTCCGCACCATACCCCAGGCGTACCCCCACCCGCATATGTCCGTACCGTACCCCAGGCATAACCCCCACCCGCGTATGTCTGCACCGTACCCCAGGCGTACCCCAATCCTCGCGTATGTATGGTCCGTACCCCAGGCGAACCCCACACCTCGCGTATGTACGGTCCGTACATACGCGAGGATTGGGTACGCCTGGGGTAAGGTGCGGACATACGCGGGTGGGGGGTATGCCTGGGGTACGGTGCAGACATACGCGGGTGGGGGGTATGCCTGGGGTACGGTGTGGACATACGCGGGTGGGGGGTACGCCTGGGGTACGGTGCGGACATACGCGGGTGAGGGGTACAGTCCTTACATACGGGGGGTACGGTCCGTACATATGCAATGTTGGGGTACGCACCGTACATGATGACAAGTACGATGTGGGTGATGGCCTGTACGTCGCGTAGCGGGCCCCCTTTTCCTCGTGCATCGCAGCGTACTTAGCTTTTCCGGCACTTTTTGGCTCCCGTAAAAATATAGCCGTGCGGAGTGCTGTAGGTACGAATCGTACTTGCTGGTCCATAAAACGCTGCCTGACTCCGTGCGGACATCGCGTACGTGCTGTCCAGGATCAGAATTGTATGTATTTTTTAGCCGTACGGTGTTTTTTACGATTCGTACGGAAATGGTATTTCTGTACGAATCGTACTTGCTGGTTTGTACGGTGGAATTCCCGGGTACGAGTCGTATGGAGAAAACACTCCGTACGACCATTCATACCCGGGTTTTACAGGATCGGAATCGGCACCTAAATATTGTGTGATTGGTAATACATTTTAAGACTTTTTTTTTGGTATTAATAATTAATTTCTTTTTAATAAAATATTAAATTATTATTTTCCCTACTATTGCACTCACTGGAGTGGAAATAATAATTTTTACCCCTACGCTATCCAACGCTTTCCCTACTGTTGCACTCTTTGGAGTGGGAATAGTAAATTTTACCCTCCCGCTATCCAACGCTTTCCCTACTGTTGCACTCTCTGGAGTGGGAATAGTAATTTTTACCCCTATGCTATCCAACGCTTTCCCTATTATTGCACTCTCTGGAGTGGGAATAGTAATTTTTACCCCTACGCTATCCAACGCTTTCCCTACTGTTGCACTCTCTGGAGTGGGAATAGTGATTTTTACCCCTACTCTATCCAATGCTTTCCCTACTGTTGCACTCTTTGGAGTGGGAATAGTAAATTTTACCCTCCCGCTATCCAACGCTTTCCCTACTGTTGCACACTCTGGAGTGGGAATAGTAATTTTTACCCCTACGCTATCCAATGCTTTCCCTATTATTGCACTCTCTGGAGTGGGAATAGTAATTTTTACACTCCCGCTATCCAACGCTTTTCCTACTGTTGCACTCTCTGGAGTGGGAATAGTAATTTTTACCCCTACTCTATCCAATGCTTTCCCTACTGTTGCACTCTTTGGAGTGGGAATAGTAAATTTTACCCTCCCGCTATCCAACGCTTTCCCTACTGTTGCACACTCTGGAGTGGGAATAGTAATTTTTACCCCTACGCTATCCAATGCTTTCCCTATTATTGCACTCTCTGGAGTGGGAATAGTAATTTTTACCCTCCCGCTATCCAACGCTTTTCCTACTGTTGCACTCTCTGGAGTGGGAATAGTAATTTTTACCCTCCTGCTATCCAACGCTTTCCCTACTATTGCACTTACTGGAGTGGTAATAGTAAATGTTACCCGCCCGCTATCCTACGGAAAAAATATTGAATATTTTTAATTAATATTACGTTAATATATATGTATTCGTTTTTTTTTTACTTACATTAATTATGTATTAATGTTAAAGTTATTTAAGTATTTTTAAGTATGTTTCAGTTAATTATATGTATTATTTCATTAATTTTACATTACTTTTAAGACATTTAAAAAATTCGATATTTTGACTAACTGTATTTTTTACAACGATATTTTGGATTCTATATTTTTGTACTTACCTGTTTGGAGATAGGAGTTCGATATTTTGGCATTCTATATTTTTTCCTCGATACTTTGGTAGGTCGATATTCTCCTTCTCGATATTTTGCCAGTGATCCCTATTCATAGGACAGCTGGCGCAAAGGTCATTTGCAGCAATGCGATTTTGCATCTGATTTTACCACAGATCCAAATTACTACTGATATTTTTGATTTTCCCATAAGTTTGCTGTCCAAAAAAGAATTGCTTTGAGAGCCGGATCACTTTTTAGACATCTAGAGCTACTTACCAGAGCTCGTAATAGCAACATCAAAACATATACCGGTAGACACTTTGAGTCAACTCTTTTCAACTATTGATTTGCTTTGGTCAGTCCACATCAGTCTTTGCATAAAGTAAGTGCAATTCACATTTTGGATATGGCTCACCAATATTTCATTCTCACTGGTAGCTTTTGGCTGTTATATCTATCACTTCTCCTGGGTAACGTATGCCTTACAGTGCAATGAATGAAAAGTGAAATAAACAATTTGTGGACTACACTGGAGGAATATAAATGTCTTAATTCACAAAGGCAACTTTATATGTGGAAATCTACCTCCATGTAGCTCTACAAGCGCTAGATGTAACCTTCCACTTTCGCCTTGTTTTCACCATTTCAAGCAGAGATGTAAACCTAGATGTAGACATTTAAGTCTCCACCACCCTCAGAGGACAGTGCGAAGCCTCCTATGACTAAATGTATTAGTGTAAAGTTAATATTTAACTTATAAGTGTAAAGTTACTATTAGTAATTTGTCACTTTTTGGTAGAGCTTTCTACAACTGGGGCGAAGATGTCCCTACAGGAAAGGGTAAGAAGGTAGAATATTATTTGGGGAGGGTGGTTGTTTTCCTGAAAGAACAATAACACAAACTCGTTAGGGAGGACTCCAAAAGTCACAAAATTAAACTGAGCTCACCTCCCCGAGGCTATGATACAGAGCAGACAGGCTTAGTGTAGGGCAATGTAATTTATTTAGTGCCAAAACTGTAATATAGTCAAAACACCATACAATAGAAATCCCAAAACAAATTAAGAAAACAGAGGTTAAATTTAAATATAACCTAAAACCAAAAGCAACAAAAATCCAATACAACTCACTAGGCGCAATTTCAGGCCAATTGCAATGGAGCAACAGTTGTTTCTTCCTGTTCGAAGGTATTATCTTCTTACTAAGGGCTTGATTTAGATCTTAGCAGGAGTACAGTCGTCCCGCCACGGCAGCAGTTCCTAGTACTTCGTCGAGCTAACGGAGTCCGCACGTCGTATTTAGATGTTGCGACAATATTCAGTTTCCTGTCATGGCGGCGTACTTCTCAGCTGGCTAACATTCCTCCATCGCCATCAGGTCAGCGGGATTGCGCCAATTTAGATGTTAACGTCGTGGTAAGGAAATGGTGGAGTGAAGACAGGTAAATGCTTTTCATCATTATCGTACTACACAATATATGTTGTGATTATGTCAATGTTTATATATAGGTAATGTGTAATGCCATTTTGTATACATATTGCATTGTACACAAACTACATACACACTTGTAGTGATGGTAGCGATTTAAATGCATACATTGCTATGTTAGCATAAGCGCGTTGGCTTTTAGAAAGCCATCTTGCCACTTTTGCTGCTTTTGCACACGAAACTGCTGAGACATGTTAGTATTTGAGAACTGCGTGCTTGCCTTTTCTTCACATGAGAACTGTCTGTTGTTCACATCCCTAGACGTGCACTGCGACCTTGGTCTGAACATTGTGTGCAAAACACTCTGAGCCGCCAGACAATGTATGTTTTTGAGTCCAGGTTGATCGGCCCACTCTCTAGTCATAATATGCACACAGCTGCAAATACCTGAATGTCGAGAGCCTTTAATATTACAGTTTCCATGCGTTAGAAACACATTCTGGAGAAGAACATTTCCAGGCGCAGAGCAAAGCTGATCCTGTGATGTGATTCACCTAAAGCTAATCTTTACGGTATGGGGTTCCCCATTGAAGCCTAGAGACCTTCTATTAGCCTAATAATATTAGTTTACTAGCGAAAGGAAGGTGGCTGCATTCTACTGTCATTTATACTATGATTTCTCCTTTCATATTCTATGGTATTGTAACAATGCTGATGGTTTTAATTATAATCATTTGTCTACTTATGTTAGCTAAAGTACTGCATCTTAGGACACGTAGTTTATAAAATAAACCTTTTAAACTTTACCGTGTCTCTGATTACTTTTGTTGTGGATTGATATGAGAATAATAGCGAACAGGTATTTCTGATTCCCACCATTCCTGAGAATACTCTAAGTCGCTTGTTCTGGGTTGTCTATACATTGGGACCTCCGAGATAATACAGATAACGAATGGGACACTGATGCTGGTCGGATAGGGGTTCTGAGTACTGAGGTGAGTTTTTTGGTACACCACAATTCACTGAGGTCCTGGTTTCCTGCGCATAGTTCTGTTCATGAGCAGAATCCCTGCAACATGGCGCACCTAACGTGTGGTCTTTTGATTTGAAATGCCTTAGTAGTGCTTATATTAGTCCACAACACCCTCACTCTTGTTTCCGGATAACGGGAGTGACAGATTTCACCTACCTTTTAGTAACCCAATAGGTTCATACAAGCTTGTTAATTAAAAAGGTGTTTTAAATTTCTGAACCCTTGTGCTACTGTAAAATCCATTGTTGTTCTTCTCTGTGTCCTTATGGCGGTCGAAATTGCAGCACATAGTCGTACGCCTTTGCGGCGTCATTTGACGCAGTATGGAGTACCGGACGATGGGATGGCCATAATTTTTGTGGTGAGTGCGGACGCATCTCACCCTTACAAGTTGTTTTACTCTTGGGTAACGCTGCCGGAAGTGAATGCGAATGATAAAACGTTTCACTCGTATACTCACACACGGGTCCCAGCAAATTATACGCCATACAGGATGCCTGGAGATTCCCCTTTCAACCTGGCAGCATAGCATTTGGTTTAATGGCGCACTTCCCCATGCGGTGCTGGCTGGATTTACGCCTCACCCCCGCTATTTGACTATTGCGGGGGATGAATTGCGTACACTCCATAGAGCCCTCATTACAGTATATAGGGCTTTGGTGCAATACGTTTCGCGTAATGTGCAGGTTGGGGCACCTGCTGTTGCGGGTCTACCAGCTGGTCACCCTGCGGTTGTTATTAGCCCAATCATAGTTAATTCGGTGATGGGCAAGCGCCCCCAGAATAAGGACTATTTGCCTTATTGGCTTGCCGAGAAATTTGACCAATTGGAAGCAGTGTTTCCACACTCTACAACAGTGGAGAAACACAGAATCCTCACCATTAATTTGCCGAAAGACTTAGTCCCAGAAGTGTCCGATTGTGACAACTGGGGTAAGGTTTTTGCCACGGTCTACTCGAAGTGCTTTGGCACTTCATCTATGGCTGTGCTTCCCTCCGTCATTAAACGTGTTCAAGATAACCACGGTCCGGAGGCGGCTGTAGAGTTGGGAATGCGGCTTGTCAGAGTATTCGACGTAGTTGCCTCTCTCGTCCTTGGTAATCTCAAGGGAGATGCGGTACAATTCCAAGTGGCTAATGGCTTAGCCCACGTCGATCAGCTCGATAAGCCCAAAGAATTGCCTAAAATTATTGCGGAAGCATATAGAACAATTGGCCGCAGTAGTTTAGGGGTTAAACCAACTATAGTCATTCCTGACTTGATACAACAAACTAAGGTGAGCTCGTCTGTTAAAGATGATCGCCCAACTTTTCCAAAGCAAAATTGGCGACAAAAGAAAAAGGGAAAGCAGCAACAGAAACAGGGGTCTCGTCCTGCTTCTCCCATACGCACAGACGATTTGCGCGATCCCACTAGTATTAAGTCACCTGATAGATTTCAGGTTACTGAACGCTCTCCTCGTTCTTCACAGGAAACATCGGCCTCGCAGTCTGGTGGCGGAGAACGTGGCAAAGGTCGGGGTGCCCAACAAGGATGTGAGCAACCCCGTCAGGCTGACGGTAAAGGAAAGCAAGACGAGTTTGCACATCAACGTCCCCCGTTTCAGAAGAAGAAGGTTGCTGCGCTAGCAGCGAGGTATGCCACAGATAGTGCGGACGCAGCTTCGGAACCTGACATGGGCACTAACGCTGCTCGACAGCGCAGCAGAGGTTACAGTAGTGCGGCAAGCACTACGTCCATTTCTGGATAGCAACTGACACGTTCATTACTGTAGAAACTGCGGACACTAGAGTGGCTCACCCTGACAAACTATATGACGTAGTACTCTTAATTGAAGGTGACATACAATGCACAATACAAGGGATTTTTTGGGATAATCTGACCTCTTCCTATGACATTCTCTTGGCAGAGGCAGACTGGCCCCCGACTTTCATTTTAGATGCTCCCAGAGGGGAGGAGGTAATCCTCCCGTCCTTTGAGCATACAGTGCTAAAGGAGCATGCTGAAAGGTTTGCCGAAAAGTGGGCTCAGCTGCTTGCACGGGCTTTGTATCATACTCAGGTGGGCTGGGATAAATTGTCCCCCAGCCATGAGATTCCCTTACAGTCTATGCCTCAACCACAACCCCAATATCCCATGCACCGCGAAGCTAGATCTCACATCACGGAAATCCTTGAGCAATTGGAATATCAGGGTGTTATTGAAACATGTGTGTCACCAATGAATAATCCTTTATTCACTGTAACGAAGCCTGATGGGTCGTACCACCTAGTTTTGGATTACCGGCACCTAAACTCTCATTGCCGGACGTGCGCAGTACAGAATACACACAGTTCTGCCCTAGTTGATAGTCTTGTGCGTAAAAGGTTTAAAACCACACTTGACATATCCAATGGCTTTTACAGCCATAACCTGTCCTCTATTAGTAGTCAGTGGACAGCGTTTACTTCTGGCGGCAAGCAAAAACAATTTAAAAGACTGGCCATGGGCTATAAAAACAGCCCTGGCATCTTTGCCGCACGTGTAGTCTCTCTGTTAGAGAGCATTGACCCAGATGCGTACTCGTATGTTGATGATATCTATCTCACAGACGACGAGTTGTGGCCGCATCTGTGTCGCGTTGATCTCATTATTGTTATGTTTGCAGACTTCGGTCACAAATTCAACTTTGCGTAGTCTCACATTGCAGAGTATACAGTGTTGTTTTTGGGCTACGAGCTCAACAATGAGGGTCGAGGCTTAGCTCCGCACTTTCTGGAAAAGTGCGCGTGTTTGCGTGCTCCGACAACACTGAAAAAATTACAATCTTTACTGGGCTTCTGAATTTCGGTCGTACATACATTCCCGATTATGCCCAGTGTATCAAGCCGCTATATGCCTTGATACAACCTACTTTTTCCAAATCGAGCTGGCTGCCAGAACATTCAGCTATTTTGCAGTCATTGAAGGCTGATCTTCTTGCTTCAAAATACTTACTGACACGTGATAACCACACAAACCTGGTAATAAGAATTGTGCTAGGCGCAGTGGGTTTCATGTACTTAACGTTCAATGAGGGCGACACCGTCCCCATTGCATATAAATCACACCTGTACACTTCGGCTGAACTGCGCTTTTCCTCTGTCGATAAAGTTTTGACTGCGGTGCAGATGGCGATTCTTAAAGAACGAGCGCTGTCGCAAGGAAAACGCATGTTGGTGGTCACACCGTATCCTACCCTATAGGCAGTGACAAAAGCCAGTGTACCCAATTCAAAAGCTGTGCATCCACGTTGGATACAATGGGCCACTTCTCTGACATCGCCAGATGTCACTTATATCTTTGATACCTCATTACAGACACAGGAGTACTTGCAATATGAATTTGGTTATCCGGCTCCTCTGTCTTTGCGCCCGCTCGAAGATTACCATTGTGTCATTTATACTGACTGTTCGGCGCAATTGGCGACGGAATCGAAGCCCCCCTATTCAGCGGCTTGCGCAATTGTGGCGGTACTTTCGTAAATGGTGAATTCCAATCTGATGTCGTGCATACACCATCATTGGGTGATTGTACCGCACAGTTAGCGGAGTTCCATGCTCTGGTGCTTGCACTGGAGTTTGCTGATCCTCGAGTCACTACTCTTATAGTAAGTGACTCGTTTTACTGTGTTCAGTCCTTCAACGACAATCTATTCTTTTGGTCTCAAAATGAATATCGTGATTCCAAAGGTAGCACAATTAAGCATAAAATGCTTTGTGTTTGAGTGGCAGAACTTAAAGAACATCTGCCTCTCGTGAATGTAATTCACACTCTTGAGCACCAGCGAGTTGGTGTCCACGCTGTCGGTAACAGCTTAGCTGACGAAGCAGCGAAAACAGCAGTGGTGACATATTTAGTAGCAGCAGTTACAAGATCCAAAAGTAAGATCGATGATGACATCTTGGCAGCTATTGCTGCTACAGAGAAGGGAAGTAATTACCCGAGGGGTTTCCCTTCTCGTTACCATTATCACTTAAGTCCTGATAAAGTCCCATTAGTGAGAATTAACGACGTTGGTGACAGATTGATTCCCAATGCGGACTGCAGACCATCGCTGATATCAGCGGCTCACGAGGGTATGGCGTCTGCCCATGCCGGTGTTGCAGCAACTGTTTCCCTGTTACAACAACGTTACTGGTGGCGCGGGTTATATAAACAAGTTCGCACGTATGTTCTTGATTGTGACATTTGCCAGCAGATTAAACCTTCAACTGCTGCGCGTCCACCACAAACTCAGTTGTACATATCCAATAAACCACTTGGGTGTGTTTATCTGGATTACTGCGGTCCATTCTCCTCTGATACTGCGTACAGGTATATCTTAGCTGCAGTGGATTAGTGCACACGTTTTCTGTGGGTATGGCCACAAAGGAGTGCTGATGCCCGTACTGTCATCAGGGATTTGCGTGTCTTTGTGGGAAGTTTTGCGTGTGGTACCCTTCATTCTGATCAGGGCCCCGCGTTCGCCTGTAAGGCGTACAAAGAGGCCATGAAAAATGTGGGGGTCCAGGTCAAATTTTCATCTCCATACCGACCTGAGGGTAATAGTTTAGTGGAGCGGATGAACCGTGACTTAAAGCAATCCTTGACAGCTAGGGTTTTAGCCACTGGCTGGAACTGGTTAGCCCATTTGTATAACGTCCAACGTGCACTTAATAATCTCCCTAGAAGGTCTCTCGGTGGGCCGACCCAATACATGATGCTCTTTGGCATAAAAATGTTTGTTCCGGACCTTGATGGTCTAGACATGGCGGCGTCTGCCGCACCCTTTGATGTAGATGAACATTGTGCTGTGTTACAGAGTCTACAAGAGCTGCCCTCCACATCTGATGCTGCGCTTCAGATTCCGGTAGTCGGCTGGCTACCTCGAGTTGATGACCTGGTCCGTGAGAAGGTGGAGAACAAGAAGGAGTTCGGCCCCTCTTATCGTGCCCCGGTTCCAGTGCTTGGCGTGCAGGGTACAAGAACAGTCATTTTACCTCCACTTCCTGGTCGCAAGGATCACAGGTACATCTCCATTGACAATGTCAAACTACAGCGAGTGGCCGATTCTTCTTAGTATAACTCCAGCGGTCTCTTGCCCTGCGATGCTGAGAAATTCTGTTTTGGCTCCGGCTCCTAACACCATGCCTGATGTTGCCATCGGGATGCATACAGTTACTGATCCTTTGTTGCTACCACCGGCTGGTAGTCTACCTGAAGATACTGAGTATGCTTATCCTGCAGATGTAACATTGCCTGTTTTACAATCAACCACAGTCACCCAGTCACATTTCTCCTTTGATACTAACTCTATGACTTCCAGGGCCCCGTCAAAAGTTTCAATTTTTGCTGTTTGGTTCAAAAGACACTTTTTGATTCCCCCTTGGACTTACATTTGGCTGATGCTCATATGTATTTTTGTATTTATGTCCATCGGATTTGTGGTGGTATTTTTTCGCCTTGTGAACGGACACTACCTAAAATAAAGATCTACGATTAGTCTAATTGATGGAACTTTGGCCCCTCACTCCTCATCACACATCATGAAAAGAGACCAGACTTTTGTGAATATTACTGCCTGGCCTGTGTTGGATGGGATTGCATGGAATGCTGTTAAATTTCAGATTCATGGTCCAACTAAGGTTATCAATGTACCAAATGTATTTCGTGTTTCCATGGGTGATGTGGTTAAACAAAACATCTGCTCTGATGATTGGGACGTTCAGGCCATAGAAGCACTATTTTCTGATTTGAAATATTATGCTGCTTTTGATGCTGATGATTTATATTTAGACACTGCTAATTACGGAGAATTGTTTTGCTATCAACATTATGGCAATCATTTCCTGCATAAAGCCAATACATATCGTAATTTTGTGAATTATACACAATGAGATCATTGTCCAATGCCAATGTTAGGCAGCTCCAGCACCTTAGTTAACAAATTTGCCTATTTTACTGACTTCAGTGTTTCAAAACCTGCCGCCTTTTATTTTATAATGGCAGCGGAGTCTGCCTCGAAGGTTAGGCTGACACACACTAAATTATTATATTCCAAATCCTTTATGGATGATTTAGTGGTCAGGGGTTACGATCTGTGGAAAGATACTATTGATCTTAAATCGGTTTGGGGTTCTAAACCATGGCAGGTACAAGGAACAGAAGCTTTGCATCGTGCCTGCCTCATCCCGAATCACATATTGTTTTTGAATTCGACTATTTTTCAGACCACCTGTTTTGGATTGGCTACTTCTAAAAAGTTGAATTCCCTCTCTATTCCAGATCTGGCTGCTTATCCAAATTGGGATAATCATACAGATCTGTCCCTTGATGTGTTGCAGTCATACATTACTAATTCATCCTTCAATATTTCCAAATTCCACTCCGAAGGATGGTTGACTTGGCAGACGAGTTCAGATTCCTGTCAACATCGTTTTTTGGGTCTGCAGCCTGGGTATATGCAGGATTGTGTAGACCCCTGCTTTGAATCTTTTCATTCTGTTACTACCTACTCTGTTGGGAAGTTATGCCAGTCTTGGCTGAAACACTCCACCTTGGCATTTATTAAAGTTCATTTATCTAAATTACATGACAAAATAGATTTGAATGATTTTGTTAAAGGTCCTGTAGATGGCAGGTCCAAAAGATGGGTGTATGCTATGTATAACGAGGTTTGGAAGTTATCACAAATTGAAGCTGCTTCCAGATTGAGAGCTATTGATCAAGCCAATATGGAAAAAGTGGTAGCTGTTATAGATAATAGCATTAACACCCTTTCTTCCAGAATTCACACATTAGATAATATTGTTTCTTCTGTTGTTGATATCGTTCAGGATGATGTGTCTGTTTTATATCATGGTCAGAATCAATTGCGTTCAAACATGCAGTTTGCATGGACGTTAAAAGCTGGGAAAGTCCCCTGGGACTACATGAATACTTCATCATTATTCCTTCCTTTTAATCTAACTGCGAAACAACAATTCATGACCATGAAAGATGCAACATACTCATTGCTGCATATTGAAAAGTTAGAACCTTTGCCTTTCTCAGTGGCCGAATTGAACTCAGCTGTGTGGCTTATCCACGGGTTAATCACATTGCCATTTCCATTGTTTAAATTCAGTTTGTGCATGAAACATTATGCCCTAGGCAGATATGAACCATTGGGTACTGCTTTCCGGCATGAAGTATGGTCACTCCCATTTACATACAGGTGCATGAGAGAAGGTAAAGAAGTTTATTTGAAAGGCGAGGAATGTTCTTCCACACCTGATCATTCTGTAGTCTGTAGGCACATCCAATTGCATGGCGCCTGCAGTGTGCAAGCGCCTAATTTAGCATGCGTCCTGAAAGGGATTCCAGTGCCAGCTATTACACCTTCTTTTACGTTGCTAGCTAACGGTAGTTATTTGCTTTTGAATAACGAGGCTTGCTGCGGAATGCTAGTGGGAATTCCCTACATTGTGACTGTATCACAGAGAGTAGTCTGCTGTAAAAATGTCCTTTTCCCACCCCTGCATGGGCGGCTGGATGTATCCATCTGGCCTTCCATTTCAACCTTGAAAGCTGAGTTCAACAAGATGAGCAGAATAAGGGCTCTATTGTCTCAAAAAGAGGTCGCTCTGACTTCGTCCCGTGAAACATTTGTCCTTCACGTAGCTAACACCCGTACCGAGGTGCAGGCACTTTTAAATACTGATCTCCCACTTAATTTTGGTGCCCTGATTCAAACTATATTTAACGCCTCGTCAACAATTGGTTTGGTGCATTTTTTCAAAATTGTGGGCTCCAGCCTCGTGTCCTCCTTCCAAACTATTTTTGGTGTGATACTGGCCTTTTTTCATTCTATTTTTTCCAGTGTCTTTGGAGGGCTCCCATTGATTCTCTCCCTCGCGGCTGGCATGCTGCTGTTGGTCTTCGTACTGCACAATGGCTGCACACTGTATGTCACACAACAGCCTGTCCCGGCTGCTCCATCTTCGTAACCGGATGGTTGAATACCATAGAACTTTACCACTGGCAACCCTGAGCATAGCCTATGGATTATCCTTCCGGTTTGCCTACTTTACATGCATACAACCTGTTTTTCATTGCCTAGATTGTCCTTTCGAATGGGCTCTGGATTTGTGCTTGTCAAACTCGGTGTCTCCTGCCCCGGATTGTGATCAACTAATGAGTCCATTAGTGGCTCATGAGTTGGACTGTTCTGGTGTTAGGATTATGGCCTGTGGAGTAGCACATTGAGTCCTTGGGAATTGGGACATCGGAACGGCAGCGTATGACTTCTTAGCACGAAGGTATTTAGAAGAACACGCCAGTTGTCCTCTGAACGTGCTAGAGGCTCCAGTGGTCGAAGAACATGAATTTTGTTTACCTTGTTAGACTGGATGGCGGACACTTTTGCAACTCATTCAAATGACTTCCTTTTGGAAGCTGTTGCTACGTACTGTGCTTACACGTTTATGGATTAACTTCATTGTCGTCCAGCTTCCCTTGCACAAACCACATCCGGGCTCGTTGAGCCTTTACATGATGTATTGACTTACCATTTTCTTTGTTTCCTCCATTTTGTTTTTTTTTAACGGTTTTTTCGAACTTTCACTGCTCTTTATTTGGATTTCCAACACATGCACTTGGTTCTGCTCTGTCGAACTTGAACTCTGCGTTCCTTTTTGTTTCCCTATTTGTTCGTGGTCCGATCAAGGGTGGGTGAAGTGAAGGTAGCGATTTAGATGCATACATTGCTATGTTAGCATAAGCGCATTAGCTTTTAGAAAGCCATCTTGCCACTTTTACTGCTTTTGCACACAACACTGCTGAGACATGTTATTATTTGAGAACTGCGTGCTTGCCTTTTCTTCACATGAGAACTGTCTGTTGTTCACATCCCTAGACGTGCACTGTGACCTTTGTCTGAACATTGTGTGCAAAACACTCTGAACCGCCAGACAATGTATGTTTTTGAGTCCAGGTTGATCGGCCCACTCTCTAGTCATAATACGCACACAGCTGCAAATACCTGAATGTCGAGAGCCTTTAATATTACAGTTTGCATGCGTTAGAAACACATTCTGGAGAAGAACATTTCCAGGTGCAGAGCAAAGCTGATCCTGTGATGTGATTCACCTAAAGATGATGTTTACGGTATGGGGTACCCCATTCAAGCCTAGAGAACTTCTATTAGCCTAATAATATTAGTTTACTAGCGAAAGGAAGGTGGCTGCATTCCACTGTCATTTATACTATGATTTCTCCTTTAATTTTCTATGGTATTGTAACAATGCTGATGGTTTTAATTATAATCATTTGTCTGCCTATGTTAGCTAAAGTACTGCATCTTAGGACACGTAGTTTATAAAATAAACCTTTTAAACTTTACCATGTCTCTGATTAGTTTTGTTGTGGATTGATATGAGAATAATAGCGAACAGGTATTTCTGATTCCCACCATTCCTGAGAATACTCTAAGTCGCTTGTTCTGGGTTGTCTATACATTGGGACCTCCGAGATAATACAGATAACGAATGGGACACTGATGCTGGTCGGATAGGGGTTCTGGGTACTGAGGTGAGTTTTTTGGTACACCACAATTCACTGAGGTGCTGGTTTCCTGAGCATAGTTCTGTGCATGAGCAGAATCCCTGCAACACACTCTATTGTACGTACACCCACAGTCACCACAAGCTCAACCGCCACACCCCCACCACCCCAAAAATAATATTTTATGTGACAATACAGGTGTGTACAATTAGGCATGACAAAAAAACTTTTGCATGTAAGAGGCAAAGGGTGATGTTAACACAAGAATCATAGTGAGACACGTGACACAGACGCCTACCTTAGGTTCTGTCAACAATGGGGTTAGACAATGAGGTTCAAGACAGAAGTGGGAACCCAAAACAAGCAAGTTTTCACCTCTTTTTCTTTGTTTCACCAACCTGAGTTTGGAGGTTTCCTCGCCACAGTTGCCTCGACAGGAAGGCACATCGTAATCAGCACTCCAGTATTCTTGGCGGTACTCCTGGCACACAGCCGCTTATGTCTATGACGCTGTTGATGCGGGTGCAAAATTCTGGTAGAGGCACGGGACTCCGAAGGTCTTCCCTCCGGATACCCACCAACATCGAAATACATTGGGCAGACCACCAAGTCAGTGGGTGGGAACACTGCCAAAAAACTGATGGCGGGACCAGGTCCACCAACATCTAAATCAGGCCCTTAGTCTTTCTATGGAGCTCAAAATCTCTCAGTAGAACAAGACTGAAGTTTACAACAGTAGGATGGAAACCGGAGCCAGGCTGATTATCATGTGTCCGCAGATCAAAGAGTTCATCCTGCTCTCTTCATCCTTTGGACCGGAGGACAAAGAGTTCAATCTGCTTTCTACATCCATTTGTCCTGTATTGTCCCATTTTTCTTCCATCTACTACAGAATACAGCATGGGTCAATGGGTCACCCTACTTCAGCTATTGGATAACTTTGCTTTTAATACATTTTATTTTTAAATTGATGAGGTTCCAGCAGATTCTCTGACATAGTTGTGCAAAAACCATGACAAAACAAAACAAGTACTGAAAAAGCCAAAAGCCTTGCAGGCAACATCAGACATATTGGATTTGCCAATGCTTGTTTTACTCTTAGCAAGTATTAGGTCCAGGAACGTGACTCACTATGTTGACTCGATTGAATGGAATTTCTAGATGTCCCAATGGTGAAACAAAATCGATAATAGAACAGCGTCATCTTTTACTAAACATGATCCTATTTGTTAGAAGGATTTTCATATTACGAAGTTGTAGAACATAAGATGTGTGCACACAGTATCTTAGATCGTCTTTTGGGTTACAAAAAAGTCAACCAACATAAAAAAAAATATATTATCTATGGTTTCTGCTTAAACTGTAGATGTGTCGCAACAAATCAGTACTGCATGCCTTGTCGATTTTTAAATTTATATAGTGCTTACTACCCCTGACAAGGCATTGATCCCAAGGGTAGTGGTTATTACAGTGTTATTGGTTATTAATGGTTATTGGGATTAGTCTGGTGTGCTTAAGCAAACCATTCCTTGATGTACTCCTGTCACTTTATGGCAGATTAAACTAATAAGGGTTAGGCAAGAACTTTATCGGGATCAAGGAGATATGAGAGCGCATTAAGATGTTTAGTGTGGTTAATAGATGAACCAGAGAAAATTAGATAGTGTTAGTTTGCAGGGGTATTACTTTCCAAAAACGTAGAGGTTGTGATATTTGAATTTAACAGGGGTAATTTGCACACATACATTAAAACAGATTAAGGCAAGCATGCATGTATGGTAGAGATGGATGTTCTCCGAGATAATAGGCACACAGCAGAAGGAAAGGTAGGTACTTTGATGACTCCTAGAGTAGATAGAAAAAATGTATCCTTCAAGTCTCATTAATCTATGCTGTTTTAAGAAGAGTCTACTGCACATGCCTACCGCGGGACCAACTGTCCAGATATACCTAACTTTCTAAACCATTCAGCATACCATAAGCACTGCTTTAAATGCAATTTCTTGAAAACTAACAAACAGATCTACACCAATAATGAAGCACACTTTCTGAGTAAAGTTCGGACTTTCTGCCAAATTTGGTGTAATTTTATATCAGACAGCAACGTTTCCTAAGGATATTTTCATGGGAGAACAACATTTTTAGACATCCCCCGTCCCCCAATTTTCTTGGCCCTTAAGTCACATATCACCCTGACATGTTCCCGTAAGGAGTTGAAATGGATGACCATTTTTGGGAAAGAATCGTGCAGATTCTTCAAACGGCTCCAAAGTTATTAACAAACCAAAAAGTGCTCTTCCTAGGGAAACTCTGACCTAACTATAACTTCACAGTTGCCATTGCCGCTGTGACCCAGTGCGGCCCCCACAATGTACTGTGGGACTCCCGCTGAAACTGTGGTACTGTGATACTGTCTAAGCTTCAATATGTGAAGCGTGTGCTATCTTGCGGTACTGCGATGATGCTTGAGCTGCAGTGCCATAAGAATATGTGATCTACAGCAAAAACCATTTTCAGAAATTTAAAAGAAAAAATGAGGGGAACGGTCATTGGTGGATTGACGTCCTGCATGTGATTGGCTACTCATGGGGGGGCTGGGTGCATAGCCTGACCTTTGGCCAACCCCATACCCCATGTATGGCTGGTTTTGACTGTCTGAGGGGCCTTGGGTGGACTGTGCCTAACCCCACGTCACACACAGCTGAAGACTTGCATGGCTGGGAGTTGACTGCCCACAGGATTTGGGGCACAGATTGCGTCCTATATTTACATGTGCAGATTTCAATACCCCAACTGTGGATTCCCTTCAGTTGTAAAGTTACTATTAAATCCCAGTTTTTGAACAACAAAAAAGAGTAAACTTAGACAAATGTGTACCTTTACCTTTGTGAATGAGGGCTTTCAGATTTGTTCTCTGTATCTGCCCAAGAAATAATTGCCTCTGTTCAACATAATGAATTACTATAGACCACAAATCTTTTTACATAACTGATTGGGAACGGGGCAGGTCCAGACACTTGTTGTGAGCTCTAGCATCACACAAATGGGGCTAGATGTACACAGTCATTTAGCCACCGCATAGCCTGTGGTGGCTAAATATTTGCTAAATGCTAAATATTTGTACAAATGTACCAAACCAATTTTGTGATTCGCTACCTGGTTACCATATGAAAAATGGATTCAGAAATGCAATATTAATCCTAATTTGGAAGAGGCATTCATTCAAAATTTGCATGTGCAATGCTTTGCAACAATGGTTTGTGACTGGAATTTCGGTCGCAAACCATTAATAGGTTACCGACTTCCAAAAGAAGCTGGTACTCCATAAGTAAAAAAAAGGTGTTCTCATGGACCCCTTTTCCTATGTGAATGAAAAAACAGTTTGGATGGCAGAGGGCAATGGTCCAGGGAATCATTGCCAATTCATAAGCATACTTTTTCAAAAATATTTGTTTTTTCTCAAATGCCTTTAAGGAAACTGGGATGCTTTTAAAAAACGAAAATAAAATTTATTTAAATGTGATCAAAATGTGGTGCAAGAGAGACGCAAACCTTGAGTGAGATTTAATAATACAAACAAGTCCACTTTGCATGGCCTACAGTGGCTCCAAAAATCTGGAGTAAAGCAACGCAGTGCAAATCGCTGTGTCCTTTACTCTGACCTGGGAAGGCATTCCATAAGTGTTACGTGTGTGTTCTCACGCAACTCCCATGGATTGTGACGCATTCTCAGATTTACCATAATTGGTCAATCTGAAAATGCGCCAAAAAGATATGCCTTTCCAGAGGGCATAACAAGGGGAAAAAAAATTATTTCTTCTCCACGTTACTTCCTCTTTCTATGTGTGCTACATGCTGCAGCACACATAAAAAGAGGAATGTGCCTCTCAGGATTGTTTTTTGTACCGGAAGGTGCCCTTACCTGCACAAAGATGCATGAGGTGGAATAAACATTAGTATTCAGTAACCTCAACATTCCCAGTGCTTATATATTCTCAAGTAAAACTGTGCATTTGTCGGACAACATAAACGTTGGACTGGTGCAACTGTGACAGATTTTGAGCACTCCTCAAGATATGTTAGCCTATAGTCCTGCTAGCTCACAGTGCACCATCTGTACCCCTAACCTTACAAGGTAGCCAATAGATGTACAACCTCAGAACTTGACAACCCTGACTCCATAAGAAAATCATGGCAACAGATCTAGAATCCTTTCAATTAGTCACTTATGCATACCCAAAGAGATACACAAGAATTACACAGTAAAGCGTTTCAATATGTATTGAAGCATTGGGAATCTTGAGTAAAATATGTGTGCTGCAATAATCAGTAGAAGGAAACATAATAATGTGATTAACAATACCAGAATGGTGAAAAAGATGAATAGTTCAACTGCTTTGCTTATTACAGAGAATATGTGCACACATACAAGTACTGTAATATAATGTACTCCTTGTTAGACCATCCTAACTTATCATGTCTAGGGTGTGTGTTTATCTGCCAAATACCTATCCGATACCTGTGAGTTTGTATCAGCGAGCTGTGCATCTTGTTGTAGGGTTGCACAGCATCCCTCACAAGAGGTAACAGGAATCAGCTGAGCTGGAATTCTGGCATGGACTAACCTGTCAGTGCCAGCGAAATGCTCCTCTGAATAAACAAAGGCTTGATGTCATATATATAATAACATCCTCCATGTTGCCATGGCAAAGCCCCAGTCAGGCTGCTATTGTTGATTCAATTTTGATAGCTCTGTCTCTGAGCGGCCAAACAAATAGCAGCATCTTGCGTGATGAACTTAGCCGTTGTACAGGATGTTCAAGGTGTTCTGATAGAGTGCCTAGGAAGTGGTGATGAAAGCAAAACTGAGTTCATATAATATTATCCTGTGTGTGCAAGCTAATGAATGTGTGTCAAATGTTACCATGTTAAGGGAGAGAAGGCAACTTAAAAATGTGAGCATGTAAAATGGTGTTTCTTAACTAAGCCTAAAATCTCTGCGTCACCAGGAGCTAGCAGGGGGCCACTGAAAAACATTTTGACACTCGCATTCATTATTTTATAAGGTAAGCACTGAGTAGTCTCTACAGAATGATAGTTTTGTGAGCTAAGTTCTTGAGTTTTATATATCGGGCCAGATTGATCAATATTTGATGCAGAGCAATGCAGGAAGACAACGTGGTGTGCTATGATGCATTAAACAGAGAGAGCAGAAAATATGTATCTTTTACTAACATATGGTGCATTCCTGCTCTCTATCTGTACTGGCTCACTGTGTGCTGCCTAGCACCAATGCAGGTACCATAGTACTGTAGTGCACGAATGCCTGCGTTGCAGGCAGGACTGTTTTTGTGAAGTAAACAAACAGCCATAAGAGGCAAACAAACAGCCCTTAGTTGCATTTTTCTTCTTTCGAAGTGTGCTGCATAGATGCAGCACACTTTGAAAGAGGAAAAACAAGGAGTAATGAAGATATTTCTCCTCATTATGCCTCACTTGAGATGTCCATCTCGAGACCAAGATGGGGTCCTTCGTTCTCTCACATCAGGTAATGGAGTTGTTTATTTTCTAGGGGGATTCTTGGCTATGCACCTACATACATGCAAGGTACATTTAGGTACATCTAGTTAGGGTTAGCATCGTAGGAGTACGCATTGGTATCTTCATGTATGTATACACTTGTATATACCAATTGTTTTAGCACTGTGGTAGAATTCTACCATCTATCCATTCTATTGGTCCTTAAAACCGTTTATATCTGTTTCTGTGTTATGGTTGGTATAGCACACATATTTTACACTAGAATGTCGCTGGTTCAATAAATGCTTATTGAAAATGTCCCTATTGTTTATTCTGTGTATTTCTGTGAGTCAAAGTGAGCACGAGTGATTGAGCAAAAAGTACTATACTGTTTCCACGATCCCTGAGGGGTCAGGGTTGTCATGCTCGATAGTTACCAGAAACGATTTGCTCCATGTTAGGAGGAGTTCATAGTACCACTTTAAACTAGCTGGTATACAGGCGAACATATCCTGTGGGGGTGTCTAGAATCAGTCTGGACACCAATCCCACAGATTATGTTGCCTAAACGCGCAGATACTATATAGGTTTATAGGAACTATACAACAGTAGTGCACAAGACCCCGCCTTTCCCTGACCTGGTTCGAGAAACACTACAGGGGGGTAGAGACAGCTTTCTGTGACGAGAGGCACAGCTATATTCAGGTGCCAGTGACAGCTCCTCCCACTACTCTTGCTCAGGAAGGCTCATCAGCCAGTGATGGACCATAAGCATATGCAAGGCACACCTCAGCCCCTTTTTTTTGACTGTCTAGAGTGAATGCACAAGTGCCCAACTCTCAGCCAACCCAGATGTGGATGCTACAGACAAGACGAGGCACAAAAGGTTTAAGCAAGAAAAAACCCACTTTCTAAAAGTAAAAAAAATGATTGCTAGACAGAATGCTGAACAATGTCATACATTCCCTCGAGTACAGAGATCTTGGCCTAAATTCATAGTTTTGTTGCTCCCCATGTTATTCCAGTTTAGACTCAGCCATATGCAAATCAGTCTTGACCCTGTTCTCCATGGGAACAATCCAGCCCGAACTGCCAAGCCAGGTGCTTCCTGGACTGGAAACAATCATCCAAGGACCGGTTTTGGGGTTTCACCCTTCATCAGCCAGGCAAGCGTGACTCGGCATACCGTCCCACTCACGGTGACAAATGCAAAAAGAAAAATTAATGGACAGAATGCTGAACAATATCATACATTCACCCCAGTACAGAGATCTGGGCCTAAATCCATCGTTTTTTTTGCTCCCCATGGCATTCCAGTTTAGATCCAGCCATATACAAATCAGTCTTGAAAGCCTGAAACTGGTCCTAAGATGCTTGTTACCAGTCCAGGGAAGACCTGGCTTTGCAGTTTGGGCTGGACTGATCCCGTAAGGGTCAAGACTGATTTGCATATGACTGGTTCTATACTGGGGTGGTATGGTGAGCAAAAGAACTATGGATTTAGCCCAGATCTCTTGACTGGGGGTGAATGTTTTGATTCGTTCTGCATTCCATCCCATCATTTGTGTCTTTCACTTTCTAAAAGTGCCATTTTCAAACATGCACCTTAAAAACCAAATTCACTGAAGGATGTGCTTTTAAATTGTGAGTTCCGAGACCCCAAACTCCAAATCTCTATCTACTCCAAATGGGACATTACACTTGAAAGATATTTCAAGGCATTCTCCATGTTACCTTATGAGAGAGGCAGTCCTTGCAATAATGAAAAATGAAATTAGCAGTATTTCACTATTAGGACACGTAAAAAATACGAGCACATCTTACCTTTCAAATACACCTTCCCATGAGGCTGCCTTGGACCTACCTTAAGGGTGATATATGTGTTGTAAAAGGGATGATCTGGGCCTGGCAAATGTGTGCAATTGCCAAGTCAAAAGGGCAGTATGAAACTGCACTCACAGACACTGTAGTGACAGGCCTGAGACATTTGCAGTGCTACTCATGTGGGTGCACAATCAGTGCTGCAGGCCCACTAGTAGAATTTGATTTATAGGCCCTGGGCACAACTGCTGCACTTCGCTATGGACTTTCTAGTAAATTAATTAAGCCAATCATGGATAACCCAATCACAATTTACGCAGAGAGGACTTGCACTAAAGTACTGGTCAGCAGTGATAAAGTTCCCAGAGTACTAAAACCTGGAGAAAAGAAATGCAGCACACTGTCAAAAACCAGGAGGTCAGAAGCATAAAAACAGGGAAATCACACCAAAGATGCCAGGTCTAACATTAACCCATGGCATTAATGTTAGCACTGAATTGCAAATGTTTATTACACACTTGTATACTTATGGGAATATGTTCCAACTACATGAAGTATCACAGTATTACACCTTCCTGCATTTGTGCAGTGTATTTAAAAATGTAAACATGTACCTTTAAGTTTTACATTCCCTGGTAGTGAAAACCCCTTAAATGTGTTTCTCATTACTGCAAGGCGTGCCTCTCCCACAGGCTGACCTTAGGGTTCCCTTAGTGCACTCTTATAAATTTATCATTTCCAAATGGGAGCAAGTAGCCAATTCATGTTTAGTGTCTTTGGAACTATAATGAAATATCCTCTATCATGGTGAAGTCAGATTTTAAATTACAATTTAAAAATGCTACTTTTAGAAAGTTGGCATTTTCCTGCCTTCCCAACTTAGTGCCTGCAGCCTGAATCTAGGTCCCATGACTGGGTATAGCTGGCAGTTGGGCTTTGTGTATTTCTCCTAGACAGCCAAACACAATAGAGAGCTTATGTGTACCTGGATGGGTCATCACTGGCAACATGGGAGGGCAGAGCAGGGCACAGCCCTACTTACACTTGAATGGGCTGTGTCCTACCACCACACAAACGATTGCATACCCCCTGTAGTTAGTTGGGAGCCAGGACAGAGAAGACAGGAAGCATGTGGACTTCAAAGAGAAACCTCTGGAAGCTTCTCCCATTTCAAAGGAAAGCCAAAGGTATAAATATTGGATCCAGGGCCCAGACATCAACATTTCAATACACGTCTGGGCTTGTGGATTCTCTGCCATGAACAAGGACTGCTGTGCTGCTGAAAGGACTGCCACTCTGCTGGACTGCGGCTCTGAAGGATTGCTGCCCTGCTGTGCTTATCTGCTGCCTGCTGCACACTTACCAGTGTGAGAAGGACTGGACCTGCATCTGTTGAAGCCAGGACCCCAAGGTCTAGTTCGCTGGCCTCCTGACTTGAGTCTCAGGGACAGAAGGCTCCAACAACCTTGATCCCAGCATCTGGAGTCCCACCCTACCAAGTAGTGCTACACCGATCCTGAACCTTTGGAAGTGGGCCTGAAGGTGATCTGTCAGCCCATCTGTGGATCCAGCAGAACCAACATATCATGTCTTTGATGCAGCGCAAACCTGAGCAGAATTGATGCACCACCTCTGCTGCAACGATTCTTGCAGAACAAGGACTTCACATCAACCTCGCAGCCCACATTGGATCTGGTACTGTGCGAGTATTCACTGGCACAGGCCCTAGCATTACAAATTCCTCGTTGACGGCAGCCACGGCGATGATACAGGTTCTCACATTGCAGCCTCCCAGCTCTTCGGAACAGACGCATCACCTCAACTGTGCAATGCATCCTTGATGGTGGACTACACATTGCTAACCCTCGTCAATGGGATCCTTGTTGGCAATGCAACACCTCAGAACTGACACATTGCCTCGGCTGCACAAAGCCTTCTTGGCACGGCACCTTGCAATGCTCCGCAATCAGGATTAAGGGTATTCTTGTTCAACAGTTCTAACTGGTCCCTGTAGCCTTCCTGTGCTCCATCCAATTTAGTTTGAATTAGTGATTGTGTCCCGGTCAGGTGCAACCAGATATCTACAGTTGGCACATTGTGCTTGTTAGAGCTATATTCACTGAAGTCTAACAAATTGCATACCTCATGTTCTATGGATTGGATTTTTGTTATTTTAGTCTTGTTTTATTCATTGGAATTTACTCAATTAGTCTAATTTGGTGTGGGATCTTTCTTGTGTAGTGTTGTCACTTTATTACTGATTGAAATGCTGCATAAATACGTTCCCTCTAAGTTAAGCCTGACTGCTCTGCACCAAGCTACCAGAGGGTTGGACTAGGATTAAATTGGGTTTCAGTGTGTCTCACCCTGACACAGATGGTGGTTGCTGCTTTAGAGGGTTTCACCCTCTTCAGCAAGTAACCCAATTTTTCCAGGTATGGTGGGCAAAACTCTGTCAACCCTCTGCCACCTCTGTCACTCTCAGAATAGTCAGTCGGTGTAGTATTGGCCTAAAAGTGAGTGACAGAGCTATTTGCAGTAGAAATCCACCTGACAAATTACAACTTCACTTACTATCAGTATATCTAGGGCAACTAGGCCTCCGCACCTGATTTGGGCGACTTATACTTATAAAATGGTCAAATACAGATCTCTTACATGACACTCGGCAAAACACTCACAAAGATCTACAGATCAGTTTTCCAGCTCCCCTCCTATACATCACCAGCGCAAATAAGACTAGAATTCGGAGTTTGTAGACAGGAGCTTACTCGCAAGGCTTCCTTCGCTATAAACTGCCACAAGCTTAGGGCCTCCAAGGACGGCACCCTGGCCCACCACTTATGGATGGACTTGGCCACAAACCATAGGTTGGAGGGTAACCAAAACCTGACCCAATCACTCAGCTCACTTGGCTTGGTACCCACCTGGGACTTACATACAAGCCATCAGGAATTCAAAAGGCTGGCAAAAATCAGCACAAAATGGCTCTCTTCAATAGAAGACAGGGCCAGTCTCTGCACGGAATCACGGCTGGAGGACCCCACACACCTATAAACAATGGACAACTCAATGCTAATTAAACAACCCCTACAACAAAAGGACAAACCTACAGTTCATGAAGCTGAGAATGAGGGTTATCCCACCACCGGTCATCTCCCAGCATGGAAAAGGGGCAAGGTTCAGGCAATGTGTCAGCTCTGCAATCAACGTAAAGTGGACATAATACATGTATTGTGCCTGCATCCTACCCTTCTAGAGGATAGAAGGGCTCTCCTATGAAGGGATTGGATAGCTAAAGATATAAGATCCTGCAGAGGAGGAGTCCTGGCCTGCTTCAATCCTTCGAATATCACCCTGAATTGTGCCTCGGTCAAATTTATGGACCGTTTCTCTAGGAAGATAGAGGCTCAGAATCATGCATGCAATGGGCTGACAGATAACTTGACCACCACTGGGCCCTCGCCACCGACACCTCCCCCCAATGACATTCCCCACTTTCCTCTACCTAGTGACCAACAGTCAGTGCTTATCCATTTGCACAAACTTTCCATATAATTATATCCAATTCCCCCATTTAGAGTAATGATGCTAACTACTCACCTTTTAACTTTACATATATATGTATTTTATATTTTAACACCACATTGTTAGCAGCATGTAATCTAGGCCTTATATGACTCAATGTTGTCTTAACCCTTATTGTGTTAAACTTTTATCTTAAAAGAAAAAATAGATGCAACCTTATGGAATATTCAATTGTGATCTGATGCCATCTTCTCATGTTGCAAAGGTTTTAACTAATCATGCAATAACATTTTTATTACCACAGGTCTCTTATGATGTGGCTGCTGGGGTGTACTTGAGTCTTTTTGTATGGTGCTGTTGTCTGTAGTAATGGTTGTTTGTAATGTTTGCTGGGTTGTTGTGAAGTGTGGGTGTTGCTGGTGTCTGTGGTGGTGCTATTTAATGGCCTCTGTGTGTTTTGTTTTGTGTGTTGTGTGTGTGTGTTATTGTGTGCTGTCCTCTGGGGTTGTCGTGGTTTGGAGAGAGGAGCTTGCTGGGGTAATGGTGTTTGGAGTATGGGTGTATAGCTAGAGGCTATCCCAACAGACTCATAAGGCATGCCTATAAGAGAGCCAAATATTATGATCGAGAGGCATTATTGGCGGGCACCGCTCGCACATCCAAAGATCAGGTGGTTTGTGTTATCAATCACTCACCTCTTAACCACAAGATCAGAAATATTATTATGAAGAATTGGAAAATTCTGAACAGCGATGAAAATGAAACCCAGTTGGAACAACCTATAGTAGCTTACCGTAGAAATCGCAATTTGCGCGATCTCTTGGTACATACCAGACCCATCCAATTTAACACAGCACGTCAACTTACAGTCACGGGTCTGCCCATGATTTTGGGCAATCACAGGTGTGGTTCCTGCCATGCCTGTGATAGTGCCTTAGTTACCGACTGTATTCAGTATGAGGGCAAATCTGTGAAACTGAGAACCCTTACCAATTGCAGGAGTCACAATATAGTATATATGTTAATCTGCCCATGTGGATTAGCATACATCGGTGAAACAGCACGTGAATTTCGGATCAGATACAGCGAGCATAAATCAGCTGTACGAAATAAGAAAATCACAGCCCCGCTAGTACAACACTGTATAGATAAGGACCATCTAGAAAGTGATTTCAAATGGCTTATCATAGAAAAGATTCAAAGTAAAGTAGGTGTATCTATGGAAACCATTCGCAAACAACGCAAAACTTTCTGGATTTACACTTTCAACAGCGTTAAGAAAGGTTTAAATCAAGATATACAGTGGTATGTGACCAAGACCTGGTGAGTCGTATGGATTCTCGGGTAACGCGATAAATCTGTCTCATGCTGATTAACCTGGTGGGAAAGCTGCTCTAGATGGTCGACATATCTCTGCAGTACTAAATTTCCAAATCGTGGAAATAATAGACAAACTTTGAGTACACAAATCTCATGGTATAAGTCTCGAGACCTATGCAGTTGTATATAAAGAATTTTTTCTCCCCTTCTTCCTTTTTGTTGTTGCGTGAAATAGATTCTGTGATACTTAGGTATGCTAACAACAATGTGTTTAGTATATCGCACTAAATATATCTGAATGGGACACTTATTGTGTTCACAAAATGGGTTTTACTTTACATTGAAATAAGTATTACATCATGGATCACCTCTTGTGTAAGTCACACTGACAAAGAGATATACCATTAAAAAAGGAGCTAAGTAAAATGCTCTCTGTCCGACAATGGAGAATAATAAAGTTATACAGTCTTACATTTTTTTGCTCTGGTATCGGCCACATAATGGCTGTGTACAATTGGGACAAAATGTTCATTATCTGTCAATTGAGACTAATAAAGTTATGTAGCCTCACACTTTTTGTGTCAATCTCGACCGTAGTATGGCCATCAAAAAAGAAACGAGTATACGGGACCTGTCTCAAAATGGCGCTAAATAACTATAGCAAGCAGTCCTCTTTCCCTGACTAGGAATTGCACCCACTGACCTCACGTTGCTATTTCTGATTGGTTAAGCAACAATATATCAGGTCGCACGTAAAATGACGTTTGCGTGTTGCCGTTTTGCGGCTGCCGGTGACTCGTAGGACTACGTACACTACAAGAGACTCACAAAGAAAGTAAGCCCTCATGCGTGTACGAATACGATAAATCACAACGGTCTTTAACAGCTTTGATCTACTAACTGTAGAACCTAAATTAGTGTAATTTTTTGTTATGTTTCGATCCCTTTAGATACCTTGATGCAGTACTGATACTGTTTTTCTGTTCCGTGAGTGGACTTGCTCTACAATTCACCAAAAGGTCAGCCATTAGAACGATTAAATATCGGGGCAACCCTAATCTGTACGAGTTTTTGAGCGCCCGTTTTTTGATAGAATAACTAGATTGTAATAGTGGCCATCTGGTACCCAACCATGACTGTTGTAATGTTTATTCTATAAAAATCATAATTGTTACGTCGCCTGTTGGCGAAAACATCTATCCCTCCTTCCCCTTTTTTTCCAAAAAATGTCCTTTCGAACGAGTACTTAGCATTTGCTCATATAATCATTAAAGGGTCAGTACCGCTTTATAGCACATCTTCTTAGATATGTGAACATCTTTTAGGTGACTGCGCCCCCAAATTAAAAATTAAAAACAAACATCGTGGGGCCACGGGATATGTTGCTATCGCTTAGAGATAAACAGATGAATGAAATCTGCTCTGTTGTTTTATCCAGCAATAGAAATAAGGGGTCCTTTTACTGGTGTAACGACTAAATTCGAAAAAGCAGGTACTCTAGCTTGGTACTGTGCGAGTGCCGTTATTTAGTAACCGTGACTCGTGGAGAATAGTACAAAGATCTCCTCCCCGCTTATCAGGTAACAGAATAGTGTATTCATCCAGCATTTATAATCGGCTTATCTTGTTATGAATCACATAACATCAGTTCTTTGTATTTTTTATAAAAGGATATTTCGCATAACTACAAACCGTGATGGATTGGATGTCCCATGTGTGACGGGTCATACGTACTTTTCAAGGTTTTTAAAAAAAAGTAAGCCCTCTTCTGAACGATGATATAGCGATATAAATACGGCACAAAACATGACCACTTGGGTTATACACTTGGTGTTTTAATACTTGTCCGGTGGTGGCACTTGATGAACTACTTTCTCTGTCTCTTTAAAAGTAGAGTCACAAAGCATGCTTCTCTGCATGCAATACACTAGTTGTATAAATTGAAGGATGTCCATATCAATAGAATGACAAATGCAAATTTCCTCTTTGATGATTTTTCCTTTTCTCTTTGAATTTTCCAACATTTCCCTTTTGCACAATGACTATTGGTCAGCCTGTGTTCACCTAACATGTGAAGAAATTCCTTTTGTTTATATATATAGGGAAGATTAGGCCAATTATTTATGACTTTTTATGTATGTGTTGTTTCAGGTCTTCCTGGGGCCTTACCGTTTTTTGAAATATACTTCTGGTCCTGATGAAGGTGGCAACATTGCCATCGAAACGCGTCGACCACTGACCTTGTGACGTTAACATCCTGCTTTTGCAGTTGTCTCACTAATTATAGAGGACATTTATGTATTTCATGCTCCAAATGTCTAGTATATGAGAAAAACTTCTTTTTTGTTGATTCTGTTATATGTATGAATGTGGAATGTATTGGTATGGATGTGAATGAGAAGGTATGATGGTACAATAATTTTGCTTTATTATTTATGTGCCCTAGGATTTCTGTCTATATGATGCAGTTTTACTGTAATGAAGTTAATCAGTGTTTCTTAAATAGTATTTAAATATGAAAAGAAGAAATGGATTAAGTTGAGCTAAGACAAATTGAAAAAGTTAAACAATAAAAATTAAAAGTATCAAAAAAATTATTATAAAAAACATTTTGTGTGTAGCATCATTGTTTTTAGGCCTGATCTCTTCCATGTTTGCAATTAATTTGTTTGTTTAAAACAAAGAGGTCGTGAGGGAAGCTTTACTATATGTTGGAGGTGGAGGAAGGGCCAGAGATAGTGGAACAGTTGGGAGTGGGTGGGAGCCATTGCTATCTGAGCAAACACAAGGAGATGATGGACGGAGCACTGAAACTATTCAGACACTCACCCCCAGTCACAGATCTGGGTTGAAACCATCATCATTCTTTAGCTCACTTCGCCACCTCAGTTCAGACCCAGCTATATGCAAATCAGTCTTGACCTTGTGCCTCATGGGAACAGTCCAGCTCCAACTGCCAAGCCAGGTTTTCCCTGAACCGGAAACAAGCATCCTGGGACCGGGTTCTGGGTAACACCCTTCATCAGCCAGGCTAGCTTGAATCCAGTGGCAAAGTGAGAAAGGGACACATGTCTGGGCATTCCCTGCCAACTTAGGGCGAACAAAGCAAACAAAAGGAGATGATGGACGGAGCCCAGACGTGGGTCCCGTTCTCTCCATGCCACTGGAGCCAAGCTATCCTGGCTGATATGGGCTGAATGCCCGAAACCGGTCCTAGGATGCTTTTTTCAGTCCAGAGAGGACTTGGCCTGGCAGTTTGGGGTGGACTGTTCCCATTGGGCACATGGTCAAGACTGATTTGCATATGGCTGGGTCCAATCTGGAATGGCATGGTGAGCAACAAAACAATGGATTTAGGCCCAGATCTCTGTACTGGGGTGAATGTATGACATTGTTCTGCATTCTGTCCATCAATTGTTCTTTTTGCATTTGTCACCCCGAGTGGGACGGGATTGTCCAGACGTGGGTCCCGGTCTCTCCATGCCACTGGAGTCAAGCTATTCTGGCCGATGAGGGCTTAAAGCCCGAAACTGGTCCTAGGATGCTTGTTTCCAGTACAGTGAGGACCTGGTCCGGCAGTTCGGGATGGACTGTTCCCATTGGGCGCAGGGTCAAGACTGATTTGCATATGGCTGGGTCCAAACTGGAATGGCATGGTGAGCAAAAATATGATGGATTTAGGCCCAGATCTCTGAACTGGGGTGAATGTATGACATTGTTCTGCATTCTGTCCATCAATTGTTCTCTAGGCATTGCTATCTGTGCACCAAGCCTCTCTGTATGGCAGACACAGCAGAGTGTATGTCCCCAAGAAAAGCAACTAACCGGGTGAGTTGTTGGCTTATTCCCTTGGTGGCACACATCAGTGCAATCTGCTCTACAGAGAGGCTTTTTAAGGGATCCACAGTGCCCTCAGAGAGCACTGCTGGGTGCATTAGATCAGGAACTGAAGTGCCTGGGGTGTACCAGCTCTTTTGGGGGCTGGGTGCTGGCCTACTCTGGGGGAAGTAGGAGGCAGGGTGCTGATTGATGTGGTGGTGGTGAGCAAGGTTTTAAGTTCCACAGAATGGTACTGAGTACATCACTACTTGGGGTTAGTGTGATGTGGAGGCCTTGTAATTTCGATGATGTGTTGGCCTCCTGTCCATCCCCGCCCCGGTCTGTGCTGTAGTTCTTCAGTGTCAGTGTTGCCACCTTCGGACTTCCAACGGACATCCTGTTCTCCAGGTTCTTGGTCAATGTCTCCTCTGCTAGCTATGGAGGTGGTTTAAGTGAGAAAGAAAAGTGCATTTATATAGTTTTGCTGCGTGTTTTCGTCATACTAGTATGTACATTTAAAAAAACATAGCAGATGTTGATGAGTCACTCGGTCACAAATGTGATGTCGATGCTGTTTGTCATCTTGCAAGAGCATGATGGTTTATGGCTATTGCATTATATTAAAGATTTTGTCATCATGTTTGTGAGGTACTGTTCTGTCCTAAGTAAATTCTATTCTTGTTTGCAAATATCATTTTCAACACCTACAAATAAATCCAAAGTTATGCAATCAAAAGCCATAGGGCAGAGTGCATGTGACATTAAATGAAGCACATATTGGTTTTTTTTTGTTCTCATATCACCAATGTCTGCAAAACCAGGCCTTAGTATACAACGTATTCCGACCTCAGGCCTATTGCATTGTAACTCTGGCCCTGCTGATCCAGTCCTAGAAGTTTCCTGGTTACTGGTTTCACACAGGTGTAATCATAGGACGCCTCCTTAAGACATTGCTGGTCCACACCATCTTTGGAAATCATCCCACATCCCGCTGCGGGAACCCGCCCAGCACCAGTATCAATTCTGCATATAGTTCTAACTGTCTTGAAGCCAATCAAAACCCTTGGGGGGGGGAAGGGACTTCGTCCATTGCTTACAAATCTCTCTTCTGGCTAAAAGCATCAAATAAAACGGAAGAGCGCTCCTGACTGCCGAAAGGGGCTGACTGGGGCGGTCCACCAACTCCATCAGTAGCAATGTTGAACTCAACGTTATATTAGTCTCGTAAATATAATTGACGATTTCCTCAAAATCCTGCAAATACTCCTGTAGTTCTGGGCACTGAAAAACATATGTAGGTCATCGGCTCTTAGCAAGCCACATCTGCAGCATCTTGGAATCGGTTCTGGTATGAGCTTAGCTAACTTCTGGGCAACCAGTACAGCCTGTTGATTTTAAGGAAAGTTGCCAGATTGTTTGTGGCTCTGTCATCTGGATAACTCCTTCCCATTTCAAGTATGATGCCTTCAGCTTCCTATCTTCGACTTCTAGAAAAGTCCACTACCAGTCGGGAACTTTCTTTTTCCTCGGGGCCCCATCCTCTAGTTTTGAGTTAAATTCACACATCCCGCCGATCTCCTGTACATTGGCTCCCACGTTTTTGCCACCAACACATCCCAAGGCAACATACCATGCACTGTCAGGAGATCCCCATACTTCAATTCCCGCCCTCTTCAATGGCAGACTCAACGTAGCTTGGACGCACTTAGGCGTACCTGGTGAATCCCAAATTGGGGAGAAATCCCCAAAATTGCCCATTCCAAGAATCTTTCTTACTCCCAGCCAAAGAGTAAGTGCTGCCTTTAAAATCTTCAACCTAACTTTTTGAAGAAACCTCCTCGCCCCAAACTTACTCAAAAAACATTTAGAACCCCACTCCCCTTACCATTTCTTCCGGCAACCCTCCCCATATTAGAGACCCTGGTTTACCTAGAAGGACTCTACAATTTTTAAATTGAAAAGCCATACAGTATAACTTCAGATCTGGGAGAGCCTTCCACCCTTCTCAAGCGTATGCCTCAATTTCTTCCAGGCCAGCCGGGCTCCCTGACTAGTTTTACCTGTATCTTGTCGATTATCGACTTTGGGAACGTCAGAGGGATACAGTTAAAAATGTACGTCAATTTAGGAAGTATCACCATTTTAATTAAATTCACTCTCCTGTATATGGTCATGGGCAGGTGCTTCCATCTAACTAGTGATGTATCAACCTCTTTTGACTACCATCTCCAAATTGTACTGAGGTATTTCCTCTAATGGTTTTATTATACTTATTCCTAGATATCTAAGCTCTTTCTGTACTTCCTCCCTCTAGTTCTTAACATTCCAACACATTATCCCAGACTTTGGATTATTTACAAAATATCCAGATAGTGTCCAAAATTCTTTCACCAGAACTTCCACCCTGGAAATAGTTAGAACCGGGTACGAAGTATAAATTGTGAGGTCATCCGCATACAATGTGACTTTATTTTTGTAAGCGCCTGAACTAAAAGAAGTAACCTGGCATCTTGCTGCAATAACTGAGCAAATGGTTTGATATAATTATCGAACAACAATGGGGAGATGGGGCAGCCCTGCCGTGTGCGCCTGGTGATCGGAAAACCTCTTGTAAGGAAACCATTGAGAAGAATCCTAGCTGTTGATTGTTCAAACAGGGGCCAAAACCAAATATCGCCAAACTTCCCATAGATGATGCCAGTGAACACGGTCGAAAGCCTCAGCTGTGTCCAATGTAACTACAGCCAAGGGGATCGAACGAGCTGTAGCAAGGTCTATACTGCAAATTAATTGTTGATTAAGTTCATGAATATGCCTCCCTGGGACAAATCCCTTCTGATCAAGATGTATAAACTGAGGTGCCAGTTTGGCCAATCTCCCTGCCAAAATACTGACAAAATCTTATACTCTGCACTAAGCAGGGATATTGGGTGATACGAGTCCGCCTTCCTAGGGTCTTTAACTGGTTGTAGGATCAAGAATATAGCAGCCTCCTTCCACGAGCCAGGTACCTATGTCCTCCCCTTATACACCAGATTAAACAACACCTCCCAGACTGAGATTATTTCCTCTATTAGAAGTTTATAAACCTCCTAAGGGATAGCATTCAATCAATCAATCATGCAATTTGTAAAGCGCACTACATACCCGCAAGGGTTCCAAGGCGCTGAGGGAGGGGAGGGGGGGGAGCTGCAGCTATTGGTCGAACAGCCATGTCTTGAGTTGTCTTCTGAAGGTTAGAAGGTCTTCAGTTTGTCGTGGGATGAGGGGGAGGGTGTTCCAGGTCTTGGCGGCGTGGTGAGAGAAGGATCTGCCTCCGGCTGTGGTTCTGCGGATGCGTGGGACGGTAGCCAGGGAGAGGTCTGCGGAGCGGAGTTTCCTGTTGGGTACGTAGAAGGAGACTCGGCTGTTGAGGTAGGCTGGGCCGGTCCTGTGGAGTGCCTTGTGTGCGTGGATTAGGAGCTTGAAGGAGATTCTTTTGACGACAGGGAGCCAGTACAGGTTCCTCAGGTGGGGAGTGATGTGGTCGCGACGCGGGACATCGAGGATCAGGCGTGCAAAGGCATTCTGGATTCTTTGCAGTCTGTTGATGAGCTTGGTTGGGGCTCCGGCATAGAGGGTGTTTCCGTAGTCGAGTCTGCTGATGACTAGGGCCTGGGTAACTGTTTTCCTTGTGTCAGTCGGGATCCATCTGTAGATCTTGCGGAGCATGCGGAGGGTGTTGAAGCAGGTGGAGGAGACAGCGTTGACTTGTTTGGCCATGGTGAGTTTCGAGTCGAGGATGACTCCCAGGTTGCGTGCGTGGTTGGTGGGTGCGGGGGGAGTCCCCAGCGACGCGGGCCACCAGTAGTCAGCCCATGCTGAGGGGTTGGGACTGAGGATGAGGATCTCCGTCTTGTCTGTGTTCAGCATAAGGCGGCTATCCTTCATCCAGTCAGCGACGGCCTTCATTCCCTGGTGGAGGTTGGATTTGGCGGTGAGGGTGGCCTTGGTGAGGGAGAGGATCAGTTGTGTGTCGTCGGCGTAGGATATTATGTTGAGGTTGTGATGTCGGGTGATGCGTGCGAGGGGCACCATGTAGACATTGAACAGCGTCGGGCTGAGGGAGGATCCCTGTGGGACGCCGCAGATGATCTCGGAGGCTTCGGATCGGAACCGGAGAGGCGGACTCTCTGGGTTCTGCCAGAGAGGAAGGAGGAGGTCCAGTCCAGGGCCTTGTCTCGGATCCCTGCATCGTGGAGTCGTGTGCGTAGTGTGCGGTGGCAGATGGTGTCGAAGGCAGCGGAGAGGTCCAGAAGGATGAGGCCCCTGTCTTGCCTTTGTCCAGTAGGGTCCTGATGTCGTCTGTGGCGGCGGTGAGGGTGGTCTCGGTGCTGTGGTTGCTGCAGAACCCTGACTGGGAGGGGTCCAGGATGCGGTTGTCTTCGAGGTAGCGGGTGAGCTGGCTGTTGACTATCTTCTCGATGACCTTAGCTGGGAACAGAAGCAGGGAGATGGGCCAGACGTTTTTGAGTTCGCTTGGGTCCGCCTTAGGTTTCTTCAGTAGGGCATTAATCTCGGCGTGTTTCCAGCTCTCAGGGAATGTCGCGGTCTCGAAGGAGAGGTTGATGATGTTGCGCAGGTGGGGAGCGATGGAGTTGCCGGCTTTGTTGAAGATGTGGTGTGGAAACGGGTCAGACAGTGAGCCGGAGTGGATTGTGCCCATGGTCTTAATTGTTTCTTCGTTGGTCATGTTTTCCCAGGTTGTCAGGGGGTTGTGGTCGGTGGGGTGTGGTGGGTCTGGGGTGTTGGGGCCTGTTAGGGTCGTCCGGGGGGTTGAAGCTGCCGTGGATGTTGGCAATCTTGCGGTGGAAGAAGGTGGCAAGGGAGTCGCACAGGGCTTGTGACGGCGGGATGCCGTTGGCATTGGAGCTGGGGATGGAGAGTTCCTTCACAACATTGAAGAGCTCCTTGCTGTTGTGTGCGTTCTTGTCGAGACGGCTTTTGAATGAGGTCCTCTTGGCGGTCCTGATGAGGTGGTAGTAGTTGCGGATGGCGTCTTTGTGGGCTGCGCGGTTGCCCGGTGATTGATTGCTCTGCCATATGTTCTCCAACTTCCGGCAGGTGCGCTTTGATGCTAGGAGTTCCGGGGTGAACCAGTTGGCTCTCTTGCTGGTATCTTTGAGGGTTTGCTTTTTCAGCTGGGCTAGGGTGTTGGCGCAGTCGTCCATCCATCATTTGAGGTTGCGTGCACCATCATCGGGGTTGGAGAGATTGTTCGGTGGGTGGACTGCGAGGTTTGTCTGTAGTTGTACTTCGGTGATTTTGCCCCAGTGGCGGCGGGGGATCTGCAGGGTGCGGTGATGTGTGACGGGTTTCCGGAAGGTGAAGTGGATGCAGTGGTGGTCGGTCCAGGTGGGTTCGGAAATGTGGCTGAAGGAGACGTGGGGGCTTGAGGAGAAGATGGCGTCGAGGGTGTGTCCGGCGATGTGGGTCGGTGTTGTGACGATTGTTGTAAATTAAGGCAGAATGTGATTAAGCATTTACTGAAAACATTAATGCTTCCCTTTGTTCATGTTTTCCTCATTATGTTGGCCGAAGTCCGGACTCCATTTTGTATTGACATGCTGCCATGTGTTCACCACGAGGAGAGTCCGACCTCTGTGTTAGTTGCTCTTGTAATCTGCCTAGCAACAGTTTATAAATAGCTCTCTCTTGTCCGTCTGGCGCATGCCCAGACTTGACCACATCTGTTATAATTAGCTTTGCTTGACCATGTGTTTTCGCGGGCCCAAAGAGCGTGTTGGCTCCGCCCATGTATTGATTCAGTATCGAGAATGAGCCTAAATGGTAATGTTCTTCAAACCTCATGTGGTATCCACCCACTTATGAGCCCCTCTGTTGTGTATAAAAGGGGACTGTGTACGAATGTTCTGTGTGCTACTCCTTGCAATACTGAAGAGTGTTGTGTGGATTGTAGGACCACCCTTAAGGGTTAATAAACGTTGTTTTTGTACTTTGCAGTTTCCGTGCCAACTTCCTTATAGATTTCGTTACAGAAGAGCGAACCCTTGTCTCTTGCGGGCCTAGCTGGGGCTTGTATTCATCAATTGGCGCCCGTCACGTGGGGCTCATCGGCGACTCGGATGCTCGAAGGACTGGTCGCGACGAAGGTGAGGAGTTTGGCCGGGGACGTGATCACTGCCAGCGGCGTCTTAGCCCTGGCATCCCGAGGTTTTTCCTCCTTCCCTTCCGAGCTGACCGTCTGGGTGGCGCCGGTCATCGACTGAGACCTCTTCTGTCGGTCCTGCCGTGAGAGCCGTTTGGGCGATTGTGGAGCTTGGCAGTTGGAACCTGGACTCTTGATTGGTAAGAACCGTTGTACGGTACTTGCTCCGAGTTTTGAAGCCTGGTCTGGCTATTTGAGTTTGATTGATGGTGACTAGTCATATTTTGAATTTGTCTTTGTGAAAATATATGCGTTGCAACACATATAGGCAGGTAATGTGGAGAAATTTCTCCGGAGCTGGGTAAACTTTGAACGGCGCAACGATTAAGTGCCATTTTTTTCTTGATAATACTGCATATTTTGCATTATTCCTAGCATGCCTGCTTTTAGCGCACTTCGTAAGTGGTGCTGCTGTCTTGGAAACCGGTTGAACCTCGAGGAATCTGCTCCAGCTCCCCCAGAGGGGACTCCTAATAGGGATATGTACGTGAAGCATGGTCTTTCTTCCATAATGTACAGCACGTTATGGAGGAAATATACGAGGAAGGATCCTGAGTTGCGATGGCCTTTGTATGGATCGTTTGATATACGTAAGATTGAGTATGTGGAACAGTGTATGTGTAAGCGACGTGCTCGTCAGGATATGTTTGAGTGTGTGCGATTATGGGTGAAGGAAGTGCGTGAGCGAGAGAAACGTGAGAAAGCGCTGTTTGATAAGGAGCAACGAAAGAATGATCATGTGCGAGCGCAGGAAGCGAAGCGTCGGGAGGACAAAGAGCAAACGGACAGACAAGAGAAAGAGCGTAGGCTACAAGTGTCGGGTCAATAGGTTGTTCGTCAGCCGCTTTATCCTGTCCTTAATAATCCTGATGACGATTTTTATTTACTAGATCGCTCTCCGCCCCCTTATGTTGGCGCATCTGCTCCGCGGCCGCAAGATTCTAGCCCGGCTTCGGGTAAGGTCGACACGCGGTCCATGTTATCGACCGAGCACATGGCTGATCTTCGGAAACTTTCCCTCCGTGCACTTAAGGGCAAAATGTCTAAGGATGAGTTGTTCCATACTTGGGGGTCGTGGCAAGATAGAGAGAGGGTGTATTTTCTGTCTCATTTCGCGGATGAAGTAATTGCTGCTTTCCGAAAATATTCTAGTGTCCTTGAGCCTGACGAAGTGTCTTCGGATGCCGGAGCATTACGTAATGGTGTTTTTTCTCCCCCTAAGGCTCCTGAGGCGGCTCGGCGGCTGTTCGCTTTGCGGGACGAGGTGCTGGCCCTTAGAGAGAAAGCACGTCAACAAACGGAGGAGGAGAAGCAGTCGGATTCGTCTGCAGCAGGGGGCCACCCATCCGCCTCCAAGTCAGATAAGGATGACATAGTGCATGTTAAACCAATGCGAGAGGCGGCGCCTTTGTATGTTCCTCCCAAAGGAGCAGGGACTAGCTCGGATATTAATTCTGTCGATGCTAGGGGATATTTTGTGTATAATTGGGTTTATACTCCATGGCATAGGGCCGATGTTATGGCATTAAAAAATGCGCTGCCTGACCCCCGCAAGAATCCAGCAGCCTTCTATGAAGAAGTCGAGGGGGCCTTGAATTCTTGCATTATGACCTTAGCGGATATAGACTTGTTCTTTGGCCTTATCCTACCGCCGGATACGTGGCGCTCTGTCCGAAAGGTAGATGATGCGGTTGCCTTCAAGGCCCGGTGGTCTGACCTTGAGGATGAGGATAGGGAACGGAAGCCCGCACAGAAACCACCCCAGAATATTTTAGATCTCCCTGCGGCTATTGTGGCTAAGTTGAAGACGATTATCCCCCCTAAAAAGATTGATTGGAATATGTTAGCTGCGTGTAAACAGAAAGTTGACGAGTCAGTTGCGGACTTCTTTACGCGCTTTGAGGAGACGTTTCATGATTTTAGTGGCCAGTCGCTTACTGACGACACGGGCCGCCACCTTTTCGCGGACAAATATGTGGCTAATCTGCTGCCGGCAGTTGCGGCCCGGTTAAAAGCGAGTGAGAGTTCTTGGTCCTCCGCAACACCGACGGCCCTTCTGACCATCGCCCAGTATTATGAGCGTCAGGAGCACGAGGCGAAGGGCCAGGAGGAGAAGAAATCAAAAGATCTCAAAACTAAAGTGATGTTAGCACAAGTATATGGCCCGCCCCGCCGGGGTAATAATAGTAGAGGAAGGGGCGGATCTTATGGTCCCCCTTCGGGCCGATCTGATTTGAATAGGAACCAGTGTGCGTATTGCAAGCAGTTGGGCCATTGGGCCAGGGATTGCCCAGCGTTGCGTGCTTCGCGTCAGGGGCACACTCCGGGTGGCCCGAGAGGTAGAGGGGGCTTCTCGAACTTTAGAGGGAATTCCAACGATAATGCCCGTTTCGATACTGCCGGACAGCACCGAGATAGCTCAAACGTTTTCGATCGCCAGCACCAGTATCATGTATCGGACATCGATCGATCGGGATATCATGATTCTCAGCATGCATAGGAATGCGTAGGATGGGGGTCCGAATCAGTTGAGGTGCCGGTCGATCAGACGGGTCCTTATGTATCGGCTGAGGTTTTAGGTTCTACTGATCAGTTCCTAGTGGATACAGGAGCGACACGTAGTGCATTGTCTAGGTACTTGGTTCCGGGGGCTCCCCCATCCGGCTCAATAGTTACATCGGTAGGGTTTGACGGTACACTCTCCCGAAGCCCTCTTTCACAGCCCCTTGCATTTAAAGTTGATTGTTTTTCTGCGCCCTGCCCGTTTCTGCTTGCTCCGTACACACCGGATAACATTATGGGCCTTGATATGTTAAAGTACTTTAGGGCTACAATCCGCTGTTCCCCTGAGGGTGTGAGGGTGATTTTAAATGACAACTATCCCCGGTCTGGGCGGATGTGTACGATATCAGAGGATGCGTTGTTGGCTACCCTCCCCCGAGCTTTATGGGCGACTTCGGACACAGATGTGGGACAAATGGTGATTCCTCCGGTCCACATTAGTGTCCAGGAGGGGGCGGTACTACCGCGCCTCCCACAGTATCGTATTTCCCAGGAGGGCGAGGAAGCTCTCATACGGATTGTGCAAGACCTGATCGCAGTAGGAGTAGTGGAAGAAGTTCCCTATAATATCTGTAACAGTCCGATTCTCCCTATTCTGAAAAAAGACACGGATGCAAAGGTCTATCGGTTCATAATTGATTTGAGGGAGGTAAACAAGATCGTGATACCTCAGTACCCGGTGGTTTCTGATATCACGACGTTGCTTACTTTGGTCCCGCCTACGACGACCATGTTCTCAGTGATTGATTTGAAAAATGCCTTCTTTTCTATTCCCATTCACCCTGATAGCCGATTTCTTTTTGGATTCACATTAAACAATAGGTCTTATCGTTTTTGTAGAATTCCCCAAGGCTATACAGAAAGCCCTAGTATTTATAGTCAGGCCTTGAAGCGACAGTTGGATTCATTTGCCTTACTCGAGGGGGTTGCCCTCATTCAATATGTCGATGACATCCTGTTGGCGGCTGACACCCTGGAGTTGTGCGAGAAAAGCACGATAGCCTTACTTTCCTTTTTAGCATTCCACAATCACAAGGTCTCTAGGAAGAAGTTGCAATTCTGTAGACCAAAGGTGACTTATTTGGGTCACCTTTTGTCTAAGGAGGGGCGTGCACTCACACCAGATCGTATCCAAGTAATTTTGGACACACCAAGGCCATCCACGCAGAAGGATGTGCGTGCATTTTTGGGTCTTGTTTCTTTTTGTAGGCAGTGGATATTGGGGTTTTCACACATAGCTAAGCCATTACTAGCTCTTTTGACAAAAGACACGCCTATCCCAATCCCTTGGTCAGATGAGTGTGATGCTGCTTTTCAGCAACTGCGACAGGCCCTTTGTTCAGCACCAGTGTTAGGGACCCCTGATTATGCAAAACCCTTTTCGTTGTATGTGCATGAGAAAGATGGATGTGCATTGTCAGTTTTAGTGCAGATGCACGGCGACAAGCAGCGCCCTTGTGCATACTTTTCGGCTGTGCTTGATCCTGTCGCCCGAGCATTACCAGGGTGTTTTCGCTCGGTAGCGGCGACAGCTGTGTCAATACGCCAAAGTGAAGGAATTGTGTTGTCCCATAAATTGTTGGTGTTAGTTCCCCATGCTGTGGATGCCCTGCTTAATCAAACAAAGACGCAGCATTTGACCAGTGCCCGTTTAACGGGATATGAGCTGACGCTTTTGGCTCCTCATATTACGTTAAAGAGGTGCGTGACATTAAACCCGGCCACATTGTTGCCATATCCCGAGACCCAGCCTGAGGCACAGAAAGCGCATGATTGTATTCTTGTGACTGAGGAACAAACAAAGGGTCGTATTGATCTCCAGGATACGCCCTTTTCAGAGGTAGATGGAGAGTTGTGGGTAGACGGGTCATGCCTGAAGCTACCAGATGGTACGACTTCAGCAGCGTATGCAATTACCACGTTACAGACGATAGTGGAGACAGCACGCATACCACAGAAATCAGCTCAAGCAGCGGAACTGATAGCGTTAACACGAGCGTGTGAGCTCAGTACAGGATTGTGTGTGAATGTTTACACAGACAGCCGCTATGCCTTCGGAGTAGCGCACGATTTCGGCCTACTCTGGAAGGAGAGAGGGTTTCTAACGTCACATGGGGTGCAGATAATGCATGGGGAGTTAGTCCACAACCTTTTAACTGCATTGACATACCCAAAGAAAATAGCCATTGTTAAGTGTAGCGCCCATAGGAAAGTGGTCGATAAGGTTGGAGAAGGGAATGCGTTAGCGGATCGAGTAGCACGGGAGACTGCGATGCAGCCCGGTACTACTGCCATGTATGTAGTGAAGTCACAGGTGGAGAGATTGCATGATGCGAAGGAGGAAGTGCGAGAAATACAAAAGACCGCTTCTGACAAAGAGCGGGAACAATGGGCTAGCGAAGGAGAACTGGATGACGAGGGTTGCTGGAGAAATAAGCAGATGGATAGATGGAAATTACCCACGGCTTTTGTACAACCTATGGTCCAGATGGCACATGGGCTAGCACATGTTGGAGCTTCCGCAATTGTGAAATTGCTTACCCAAGTCTGGGAGCATCCAGAGATTGCTAGCACAGCAAAGAGGGTGGTGCAGACCTGTATGATCTGTCTGAAGTATAACCCAGGGAAAGGCACGCGAACTCCAGCAGGAGGATTTGCGACGCCCACTGCACCCTTTGAGGTCCTGCAGATGGATTACATCCAGCTTGAGCGCTGTAACAATTTGAAGTATGTTCTAGTAGTGGTTTGCGCCTTCAGTAAATGGGTTGAGGCGTACCCTGCGAAAGACAATACTGCAATGACTACAGCGAAGCTATTGCTGAAAGAGTTTTTCCCCCGATACGGCGTCTGTAGACTTTTGTGGAGTGATAATGGCCCTCACTTTGTAGCGGATGTTATAAAGTATGTCTTGAAGGGCCTAGGCATCACCCAGAAGTTCCACGCCGTGTTCCACCCCCAGTCTGCAGGACTAGTCGAGAAGTATAATGGTACACTGAAGCTTAAGATCGCCAAAATTCAAGCTTCAACATCTTTGACTTGGCCAGACGCCTTGCCACTGGCGTTATTGTCAATTAGGTCGGTGCCACACTCTCGAACCGGCCTTACACCCTATGAGATAGTATTTGGACGCCCAATGAATATTTGGGGTCCACCAAGGCCTAAGGCTGTGTATGATGTACCTTGTGTGATGATGAGTGATTACCTGGCACAATTAACGGATAACTTGGTTTCTATTCATCAACAGGTCCGAGAGGCGCTCCCTGATCGGTCTACTGGCGAAGGACATGGTCTCCGGCCTGGAGATCATGTGATGATAAAGGTTTTCGACAGATCGAACAGTTTGGAGCCGAGATGGGTCGGACCTGAGCAAGTCCTTCTTGCAACGAGGACGGCTGTGCGAGTCTCGAACAGGAAGAATTGGATCCATTCCTTGCACTGTCGAAAGGTACCGCCCGGATTGGTGGAGTCTGCCGTGCTGACCGATCAACGAGACATCCTAGCAGCAGAGACAGGCCGTGCTGCAGAGCCAAACGACACTGAGGAGCTCTTTTCGGACCACACGACTTCTGGAGGAAGGCGATATCATCTGCGACCAAGGAAGTGAGATTTCCAGTACCGGGCCATACTGTCAGAACGGCCCTTGGGTTAGTGAAACGGAGAGCCGATGAGGCAAGGGGGGGGGATCAGCCCTGCATTAGTGTAGCGACACCCGTCTTGGCCCGCTGGTGAAGAAATCAACCGCTGCCCAAGGGGAAGAGTTCTGACAGACCTTTTTAGTTTCAGGAAGATATCAGGGTATTGTTTCCTTTGACATGGAGAAGAAGAAAATTCTTTGTGCATTGGGGTTCATGCTAACAGTAGCCATCGTTGGTATAACCACATGGTTTGTGGAGGAGGCAACTCCTGCTCGAAAGACACTTGTGTTGACGACTCCAGTGCCTGCGGAGCACTACTTTTATACATTGCCATATCAAGAGTTGAAGCATCGACAATCCTATTTGAATAACACTTTCATTCAGATGCTGCATCACACCCACGTTGCTACAAACGCTACGAACTGTTGGATATGTGGGATGATGCCAGCCCATCAGAAGAAAGGAGGTACGCCATTCATACCACTTCCTTTCTCTCACAATGGCTCTTGTAGAGCTTGGTACACTTTGTTGTTTGCCACTCGGAAACCGACAGTGGGACGATTGCTTTTTAGACTTAATAAAGAATGCCATCAGGACAAGAATGGATATCCACAAGCGAATGGGACAATTTGGGAATGGGAAGAGTACCGACCGGACAATGAATCCATCCCCTATATCTTCACAAACACCAGAGACACTGAGGGGAAGGACAAATTCGTAATCCAAGTAGCACAAGCCCAAGCGGACCTGTGTGTCCAGAGTGTGGGTTTTATTCCTGTGGGTGTCAGTGATTGTATAACCGTACTAAACATCGATGGGTTAAACAACAGCACCTTCTTAGCGTCCCATAATACCTACTTTGTATGTGGAAATAAAGGTTATTACCGTTTGCCGGCTGGGTGGTCTGGGGTATGCTATGTATCATTCCTATTACCTCCTGTATTCTTAGCACCTGCGTCATATCATAAGGATTTAAAACTGTTGAATAATGTGACTGTAAATAGATATAAACGTACTCTATCAATTGATGAGGTGGATCAAACAGATACCAGCTTGCAACAGTATATTGATTTTAATTTAGGATTGTTCTTTTTTGTTGGAGCTGCTTTGAATAGTAGGAAGATCCGAAGATTAACAAGAGTGGTAGAAGCTGTGACTAATCAGACTGCTGCTGCTCTTGGGAATATTACGGAAGAATTACAGATTACCAGAATTGTTGCATTGCAGAACCGTATGGTATTGGATGTAATGCTAGCTGATCGAGGAGGAGCCTGTAAAATTATTGGAAGTAGCTGCTGTGTGTTCATTCCTGATCATACGCCATCCGTTTATAACGCCATTAATAAGCTGCATAAAATAGCAGCTGAAATCCACACAGAAAACGGCACTTGGTCCTTTTCTGGATGGTTTTGGGCGTTGGTTACTGCCTGGGGATGGAAGGTCTTAACTGGCCTCTGCATTATTATAGCAATTCTGTTCTTTCTCTGTATGTGTATTCAATGTGGACCATTGTGCTGTTCCGTATGCATTTCATTCTGCATTCCAGATAAGAAAACTATTGCCGATGTTGCCCGCCAGAAGGGTCTAGCTAAAGAGGTTAAAGGAATGATGATAATTGATATATATGATGATTATTCTTGGAAACCGGATGTCTTCAGTAAATGCTGAAAGGGTCGTCTGTTGTAAATTAAGGCAGAATGTGATTAAGCATTTACTGAAAACATTAATGCTTCCCTTTGTTCATGTTTTCCTCATTATGTTGGCCGAAGTCCGGACTCCATTTTGTATTGACATGCTGCCATGTGTTCACCACGAGGAGAGTCCGACCTCTGTGTTAGTTGCTCTTGTAATCTGCCTAGCAACAGTTTATAAATAGCTCTCTCTTGTCCGTCTGGCGCATGCCCAGACTTGACCACATCTGTTATAATTAGCTTTGCTTGACCATGTGTTTTCGCGGGCCCAAAGAGCGTGTTGGCTCCGCCCATGTATTGATTCAGTATCGAGAATGACCCTAAATGGTAATGTTCTTCAAACCTCATGTGGTATCCACCCACTTATGAGCCCCTCTGTTGTGTATAAAAGGGGACTGTGTACGAATGTTCTGTGTGCTACTCCTTGCAATACTGAAGAGTGTTGTGTGGATTGTAGGACCACCCTTAAGGGTTAATAAACGTTGTTTTTGTACTTTGCAGTTTCCGTGCCAACTTCCTTATAGATTTCGTTACAGAAGAGCGAACCCTTGTCTCTTGCGGGCCTAGCTGGGGCTTGTATTCATCACAATCTGTTCCAGTCCGAGGTTGGCGAGGTTGTCTATCAGGGTAGAGGAGTTGCTGTCGTTGTTGTTTTCCAGATGGAAGTTCAGGTTTCCGAGGAGGATGTAATCGGTGGAGGTCAGTGCGTGCATGCTGACGAAGTCGGCGATGGCGTTGCAGAATTGTGGTCAGGGTCCGGGTGGTCTGTAGAGGAGGGTGCCTCTTAGGGTGGTCTTGGGGTCTGTGTGGATTTGGAAGTTCATGTGCTCGGCGGTGCTGAAAGTGTTGTCGGTGTTTGTTGAGACCCTGATGGTTTTCTTGTGGACGATGGTGATCCCTTCTCCGACTCCGTTGGTGCGGTCTCTGCGGGCGATCTTGTATCCATCAGGGAGGGCTATGGCGATGTCTGGAGAGGAGGCTTCGTTCATCCAGGTCTCAGTCAGGAAGGCGACGTCTGGTGATGTAGTGTCCAGTAGGTCCCAGAGCTCGACGGCGTGTTTGCTTGCGGAGCGGGTGTTGATCAGGATGCATCGGAGCTGGTTGTGTTTTGTCGCGGCGGGTGTCTCCGCGTCTTTGATGCAGGAGAAGCTGCAGTTCTGGCATGTGAAGGGACCGTGAGTGCGCTTCGGGGTGGCCCTACAGCAGGCGAGGGTCTGTCCTCGGTTGAGAGCGGTGAGGGTGCTGGCGTTGTTCATGGCTGGTGCGGGGACCAGGGGTTCTGGTGCTGGGCGTGGGCCAGGCGTGGACGGGCGCAGACGGGCTTGCCTTAGGAGTGCCTTTGGCGCACCAGCTGCGCACCCACTTCGCGCAGCTGCCATTGTAAGGGGAGGTGGGAGGGAGGAGCAGCTGGCCAGCGGGAGGTGCGTGTCAGAGGGCCGCGAATGGGCGCGGGGCGGGCCGCAGGGTAGGCAGCGGTGGGAACGGGATCGGGGAGAGGGGCTAGCCGGGAGGCGAGCTGGCTCAATGGAGGGGCACAGAAGGCAAGATTGGTAGCGGGGTGCAAGTGGGAGCCAAGGGCACACAGCCCTTGGTTCTAATCACGGCCCTTCTGATCTCCTTCTGAGTAATCGGGGCTTCCATACACTCCTTTCCTTCTCTGGTCAATAGAGGAAGACCAAGATCTCCCAACCAATCTTTTTGTCTTTGGGGTTCTGGAAAGGTATCTTTCCTATATGGCAATGCTAAAAGGGAAACCAAATGATTCTTCATAACCTCCCAGTTGTGCAACACCTCACCCTGAGGGCCTACCAATTTCTTCATCATATTCCTGGTTCTTCCTACCCTGACCTTTCAAGCCCGTAATGCCCTGGCTTTCTCCCCATACTCAAACTGTCTCATACTTCCAGCCTGCCACCTTACCTTACACTTGGAATCCAATTTGTCTTTATAATTACATTGCGCCTCTTCAAGTCGTTTAAACAGCATATCTGTATCTTTCCCACCGCTTGATGCTTGGAAACACAAAACAATGTTTTCCATCCCTGCCAATTCGCCCCTCTCATCTCTTCCCTTAGAACAACCGAGACTTTTTTTTACCCCCTGGATGCATGCTTTAAAAGCATCCCATTCTACTCCAGGGGAGGCTGTACCAGATTTAATTAAAAAGTACTCAGATGGGGCCTTTTCTAGGGCGAGCACCAACTCCTCATCTAAGAGGAGAGCACGCTTTAATGTCCATCTTATATTGGGCTCAATTCCTGGGACCTGTAATGTCATAGTGACAGGTGTATGGGCTAAAATATATGCTCGGATGGTGCATGATCTCTTTTATATTCGCAGCTAGGCCCCATTCCACCCAAAAATAATCTAATCTGGAGTAATGTCCATATTTTTTTATGGGGGAGGGTATACCCTCTTGACTGCCCTATTAGATGTCTCCATACAGCTACTAACACTAAGTCTTGCATCATATTTTTAAAAGCTTGTCAAGTTTTAGGTGCCTGAGCACTATTCCACTGTGTTTAGTGATCCACAATAGGATCCAGCAAAATTTTTAAATCCCTACCCAAAATCAGCGGTAACGTAGCCTCCACTAGGTTTAACTCCAAATCTACTATATACTGTGGATCCTCCTCATTAGGACCATAACACCCAACACAAATAAATTCAAAGTCTGTACATTTCATCCCTGCTAAAACCCATTCTAGAACACTTAACCTCCACTCCAGAACCTCTTCTTATTAGGATCCCTACCCCCTTACAACATTGCTTTTGATCAGAAACGAATAAGCTCTGGACCCATCTACACCTACGGATAGTTCCTAACTCTCACTTGCCACCAGATGCGTCTCCTGAAAGACCATAATATGAGCATGGCTCTCTTCCAGATACCTCAGGACCACCCTCTGCTTGGCACGAGACTTGAGACCATTCACATTACAAGTAAGGATATCTATATCTTTACCTAGTTGAGCCATCATCCCCTACACTACTTTCCACCTCCTGTTCCAGATTCAGTTCATATAGACATTCCTGGTTAGATGATACTGAGGACTTTTTTTTATTTTTACCCCTATGCCTCCTACCCGTGCACCCCTATCTTCCCCACCACCCACCCCCTCCCCACACAACCACCCAGGGGAGCCCTCCGTATCTTATTGGGCATAGATATGCCTTATGGGCTGCCTATTGGGGGAATATTAAGTAAGAGAAGATGCAATAAACAGATTTGCAGCGCTTCAGCACATCTAAGTTCCTTTATCCAGTTTCCTGACTCAACAGATCTATAATCATCTTATTATTTTTTCGTGGTTTCCTTTTGCTTTTTTATTAAATCTATTAATGCATCGACATCCTCGACAGCACGGTAATTATACATTTGGTTATCACACATTATGCGAAGCATCGCAGGGAATTTTAATTGCACCTTGGGCCCCAGCTGCCTCAGATCCTCCATCCTGTTACCTAACTCCCATTGCCTCTGTTCTGTAGCTTCACAAATATCTGATCTTATTGTAACAGAGAACCCCTCGACTGTATATGGCCCATCTCTTTGAGCCCAGCTGAGAATTGCCTACTTAACAGTATACAAGAGGAAATTCACCAAGATCTTCATAGGTTTAGTCCTTTGGAAGATGCGCCGAAAAGGCTCCCTGTGCGCTCTTTGGATCTCTTGTTCAAGATTAATGTCCTTGTTATCCTTTAGGACCATGTTTCTGAGTCTACTGATTATAAAGGCCTTTATCTGTCTCTGGAATATTCTGGAATCTAATATTATTCCTTCAGGAATGATTCTTCAATCTCTCAAAGTCATCTCTTAGCATTTGGTTTTGTTTAACCAGCTTGGACACCTCAGTGGCGTTTTTTCTCACATCTTGGTTTATCGATCCAAGTTCATCTTCCTAGGCTTTGGTGAGGGAGGCGACCTCATCCATTTTCTGTGCTAGCTAGGAGCATGAAGCTTGTATGTTGACCTTATTGGCCTCCGAAACTTCGAAGCAACTCTTAATTTCATTCTTTAGCCCCAGTAAAATACTCGTCAGTGAATCTTCTGTGATTCCCAGGGGCCCCCCTCCACTTTCACCATTTTGGTCATTCCTTATATAAAGATCTTATTCCTCCTCCAGTGGTTTTGTCCTCATTCCTCTATATTTGAGGGGAAACTACGATCATGCTGCTCTCAATAGCATTCAAAGCCACATTAGGTACCTCAATTCCAACACTCTTAGCAGCAATGACTTCCTCAGGACTTTCCCCTCTCTGCAAGCTATGTGAAGCACAGGAAAACGATTTAAGCGAAGGTGTGATTTTGATTGGTTGGTTTATTGGCTTTTTACCTCCTTCCCCTGTGTTTTTTAATGGGGATTTACCAGTTTTCCTGTTTTGTGAAACACTGTTCACCCCGCCTAGGCCCCCACGTGTTGACCCCACCTTCCTTTGCTCATGTCTTTTGCTTCCTGCACAATACTCAAAGGAGTCACAGAGGTAAAGACAGGTACCTGTCCCGCCTTACCACCCATGATATTTCTTGTTCGCAATGTATATCTTGAGGGCCTATTTCCGGCCTTACCATCCACTGAGGCACCTTTCTCCATAAGCAGGAACTGCAAACTTCTCACCCGCTCTTTCCTGTTATCGTTTTTCCACTCACCCTACCTCAGGTCCCCTAATGAGGAAGGCCGGTTCCTGCTCTCTGCCTCTAAAAGCTATGGGGAGCTTCGTCCTGCAGCCTGACTTGTGCTGCCTCTGCCACATGACCTTACGCCAGACGATCTGCAGTGCTGCAGCTCCCTGTCAACAAGAGGATCACGTTCAGACTCCTCACCCACGCACACAAATCCCTCCACGACCTGGGCCCAAGATACCTCAACGACCGACTGACCTTCTACACGCCCACCCGCCAGCTACGATCCGCGAACCTCGCCCTCGCTGTCGTCCCTCGCATCCAGAGAACCACCGCCGGAGGAAGATCCTTCTCCTACCTGGCGGCGAAGACATGGAACTCCCTGCCCGTCCACCTGCGACTGACCCGGGACCACCTCGCCTTCAGGAGACAGCTCAGACCTGGCTGTTCGAGCAGTAGCAGCCCCCCTCCCCCAAGCGCCTTGAGACCCTTCCGGGTGAGTAGTGCGCGATATAAATTTCATGATTGATTGATTGATTGGCCGCCTCTTTCCACCGCGGCCCCGGGACCTCGTTGCTTAATTCCTCGGAGCCAACCAGCTCTGCATCCCGGGATTTAGTCGTGCCCAAAGGAGAATCCATCCCAGCAGTCAGCCTCGCGTCAGCCTCGCGTCCCCGGTAAGCTATGCAGTCAGGAACATTAACATTAAACTGCCCGCTGCTTTCCACTGCTAGCGCCCGCTTCAATACGCAGCTGCCATGTTCCCCGCCAAAATGAAGGACATCTTTATTTACTGAATAAACATGCCGTAATATTCAAATTTACTTAAAAGCTATTTTCATCAGTGCATGGTATACCACCCCAATGAACTAATTCTGCATTTTCATATACATCATAATTATAACTCCATTTTGTTAGGAGCTGGTGTATTTAAAATCTCAGTTGATGTGTATTTGGACACGACATTGTTAGTAGCGGTCCGTGGAGGGAGTTCGGTGGGCCAGTGAGGCAGGGCGGGGGACGAGCAGGGTGGGGAAATCTAAACACCGGAATATGGATGAACGGAGGTAAGTACACATTTAAATAAATAAAACGAATTTCGTTGCGCGCGCTGCATTCTCATTCCTCCAATGTAAGAATATGTTCTCAGAAGAAATTTAAATATTTAATGAAATGGCGTCATTAAGATGAAGAGAATAAGGATCAACTTAACATATTAAGCACAATGCTTGTGAGGGCGAACCATAAATATCTAAAAATAAACCAGTGCTTAACCCTCTGGTAGCTTGGCAACAAGCAGTCATGCTTAACTTAGAGGAAATATGTAAATTGTTTTTGAAACACTTAAAGAGTAATAAAGTGAAATAACAACACCAGAAAAATCCCCAAACAATTAAGAAAAAAATATCTTTTATTGAATACAATTATACCAAAACTACAAATATCCAATTACTAGCACTCAAGATATTAAATTTCACAGTTTAAATTGCAAATTAGCACCTGAAAGCACAAAGCGCAAGCCGCAGCCATCTCCTTGCATGGCCATGAGACAAACTCAAAAGTTAATGTTGACTATGATGCAGCCAAGGTCGGATAAAAGGAACATGTTGGTCCTCATGGAGATTTCTCTCTTCGAACTTAGTTGTTTTTCTGGAAGTCAGAATCCTTCAGTAGGAGTTGAGGAGAACTCAGTGAAGCCAGCAAATCCCCTTCAGTAGCAGGAAGGGTTCAGTCTCCCTGCTTTCGATTTCTCAGTGCTTGTTCTTGAACCATTTTGCATGTCCCACTTTTTAGAAACCAAGCTGAGGAATACACTTTAGCACAACAGAAAGGGACCAGGATCTGAGGGCACCTCTTGGAGGATCTAAGACTCAGTTCACCAGAGGGCGCACTGTGGCTGCAGTTGGGACTGGTCAGCTGGGTAGGCTGCTGTACAATACAAAAGGGCAGAAACATTTTGCTAGATTTGTAGACGTTTTGGTCTAAGGAAACTTGTTGTGTCGCTATAGCTCACACAGGAGGCCAGTCACCTGGCCTTTGGAGTCACTTCTGGTGTCCTTGGGAACAGGAGAGCAGATCCAGTCTTCCTTCCAGGTTTCAGACATCAAGGTAGGGTTTCTGTCTCCCAGTTTGCTGCTTTTAAATGCAGTGGCAACCAGGGGGTGGGAGACAGCCCTTGTTTATACAAACCAGTATGTCCAAGAGTAGCTCCTTTCTTCCCTCCCGGGAGAGGCCAAGATGTCTAGTTTCAAATAAGCAGGCTCTGGCCAAGTGTCATAGTCCTTTGTATGTGTGAAAGGAGCAGATCCCTTTGATAAATAAGTGGGTCAAGGCACTGCCTTTTCCACTCACTCTGCCAGAATGCTTCACTTCTTTCCAAACAGAACCTCGATTGTCCACTGTCTGGGCACAATCCATCAAACACCACAAGTAATATATTAATACCTTATGGCAGCTGGAAATTACCAGGCCGGCCTCAGAAATTTTAGGCATGAAAATGCCAACTTTTGAAAGGTAAACACAAGAAGATTATGGACGAAGAGCTGAAACTTTTCAGGCACTCTCCGCCAGTCACAGATCTTGGTTGAATCCATCATCGTTCTTTAGCTCACTTCGCCACCCTAGTTCAGACCCAGCCATATGCAAATCAGTCTTGACCCTGTTCCTCATGGGAACAGTCCAACCCGAACTGCCAAGCCAAGTCTTTCCTGGACCGGAAACAAGCATCCTGGGACCGGTTTCGGGGTAACACCCCTCCTCAGTCAGGCTAGCTTGAATCCAATGTCAAAGTGAGCATGGAACCCACGTCTGGGCATACCCTGCTAACTTAGGACAAACACAACAAACATAAGGGGATGATGGACTGAGCGCTGAAACATTTCAGACACTCAACCCCAGACACAGATCTGGGATGAATCCATCATCGCTCTTTAGCTCACTTTATCACCCCTGTTCAGACCCAGCCATATGCAAATCAGTCTTGACCCTGTTCCTCCTGGGAACAGTCCAGCCTGATGCCAAGCTAGTTCTTCCCTGGACCGGAAACAAGCATTCTGGGATCGGTTTAGGGGTAACACCCCTCATCAGCCAGGCTAGCTTGAATCCAGTGGCAAAGTCAGAAAGGGACCCACGTCTGGGCATACACTGCCAACTTAGGACAAACACAGCAAATACAAGGAGATGATGGACGGAGCGCTGAAACTTTCAGACAGTCACCCCCAGTCACAGATCTGGGTTGAATCCATCATCGTTCTTTAGCTCACTTCACCCCAGTTTAGACCCAGCCATATGCAAATCAGTCTTGACAGTGTTCCTCATGGGAACATTCCAGCCCGAACTGCCAAGTCAGGTCTTCCCTGGACCGCAAATAAGCATTCTGGGACCTGTTTTGGGGTAACACCCCTCATCAGCCAGGCTACCTTGAACCCAGTGGCAAACTGAGCAAGGGACCCATCTCTGGGCATACCCTGCAAACGTAGGGCAAACACAGCAAATAAAATGAGATGATGGACGGAGTGCTGAAACTTTTCAGACACTCACCCCCAGTCACAGACCTGGGTTGAATCCATCATCGTTCTTTAGCTCACTTCACCGCCCCAGTTCAGACACCCAGCCCACAAAACAACCCCCGACCCACCCCCAGCCCACTCAACTACCCCGACCCCTCTTAGCCCACAAAAGTACCCAACCCACCCTCTAGCCCACAAAACTACCCCCACCCACCCCAGCACACAAAACTACCCTGGCCACCAGCCAACAAAACTACCCCAGATCCCTCCCACAGCTCAGAAAACTACCCCTGACCCAACCCCAGACCACAAAACTAATCCCAGCCCCACTAACCTCACCGCGGAATTCTCCCCACGAGGTCTTCCTGCTTGCGTCCAATGCAGCCAGCAGCTAGACCGCACATTGCCTTAACAACGCACATGCGTAGTTAAGGCATATGCATGATTAAGGCAATCGTGGTTAAGCTTGCGTAGTCGGAACACTCGTGATTTAGACCGCAGTGTTCCGACTGTTTCAAACTTCAGACATATGGCCCCTCTGACCTACCAGACCTACTAGGTAGATTATGGGTGGAGACTGTGGGTTTTAAGTAGTTTTGAATATATGTGATGCCCAACAGGACATTTTTCCACTCCTGCAATCTGGAGAGAGTAATATTAAATTTTAAGGGCGATGCAGAGAATTGGTGTTGGCTACCCCTGAATATTCTAAGAAGGGCTGCCATTTTCAAGATGACCATGTTCCCTAAACTGCACTACACCCTTCAGAACACATACTATAAAATCCCAGAGGAGAGGTTTACTAAAATAGCTAAGGAGTTGAGAATGCTGTTACGTATTAAGAGACACTCCAGAGTAGCATTGATAGAAATGGGGGTCTCTAGTTGGCAGGTTTATACCCTGTCCAAGTAAGGACCCTTTCTTCTAGTCAGAATAAGGGGATTACACTTCTAAAAAATACCTGCTCACCCCCTTGATAGCTTGGCTGTCAGGCTTATCTCAGAGGCAATGTGTAAAGCATTTGCATAAAACACACAGTAATACAGAGAAAACACTTCAAAAGGACATTACACCAGTATTTATCTGTGCAAAACAAGACCAAAATGATAAAAATCCAACATACAGTAATAAAGATATGAACTTTGCAAGAATCAACTTAACATACAGTTCCTTGAAGTCAATAGCTCTGTCCGGGGCTATCACGGCGTCATGAACCAACAAATGCAACAGTTAAGGCCGCCCACACATTTGGCATTTGCAGGCATCTCTTCCAAGGTCGATTCAGGAGTCGTTAGGCACTTGAAGTCACAAGAAATGCAGATTGAACTCCATGAGGTTGATGTCAGGAGCCCTGGTGTTAGCAGGCTTCTGGATACGATGCAAAGTCGAGCTCTACGGCTTGCGGTGCCCTTAAGTAGTGGCGCAGGCAGTGGCTCGGTGGGCAACTAGCGGCGTCAATGAGACCAGGACTGTGATGCAAAGTGGGACGGTGCTCGTTGCGGTGCTGACAGTTCATGGTGCAAGCAGTGTTGTCATCGTTGCTGAAGCGATATCGTCAGTAGACAATCTGGAGTTGATGGCACTGGCGTCAGTGTACCAATGGTGAGGTGTGGGACGGAACAATGCATTGTGTAACTTACGAGTGGTGACCCAGGCCATGATGCAGGCAGTGGCATTGAGGTCCACTTGGAGCTGCATTGTTGGTGAGACCAGGGCAGCATTGTGAAGAGAGGCAGTACGGCGTGCCGTGCCCACAGTTCACAGTGCAAGCAGAGGCACGGTGACGGTATTGGACGGCGTCGGTGAGATCAGGGTTGCAGTGCCAAGTGCGGCGGTGCTCATTGCGGGACCAACAGGTCACAGAGCCGGCAGCAGTGTCGTTGACGGAGTTGGGTCGCTTTTTTCCTCTGTGGCAGCTGAAACACTCAGTTTCAGGTGCAGGTACCCAGAGGATGGTGAAATCTTTTGTATGCCTGAGACTTCCAAAAGGAGGCAAGCTCTACTTCAAGACATTGGAGAAACTTTAACAGCAGAATTTAAGAAAGTTTAGTCCTTTCACTACCAAAGACAGAAGCAGCAACTGCAGGCCAACCCAACAAAGCAGTAAACAGCAAAGGGTCATACTCGTCCTTCCAGCTCTACTTCTTGGCAGGGTCCTTAGTCCAAAAGTGTTCTAAAGTTAAGGGGCCAGGAACCGAATATTTAGCCTACCTTTCTCTTTGAAATCTTTGAGGGAGAGTCCCTCTTGCTCAGTAAGAAACAGTTCTGTCCTCCCTGGTCCAGCCACACTACAGGGGATGGAGACAGCATTGTGCAGAGTAGCCACAGCCTATTGAGGTATCAGTGACAATTCCTCCAACCACTCTAGCTCAGGATGCCTCATCAGCATATGCAGGGCACAACTCACCTCCCTTTTTGTGAGTGTCTGGAGAGAATCCACAAACCAACCCCTGTCAATGTAAAACCAGATGTTAATTCCACAGGCAGACGTAGGCACAGGATGGTTAAACAAGAAAATGCACACTTTCTAAAAAGTGATATTTTCAAAAACACAATTTAAAAACCACTTTTACTAAAATATGTGTTATTAAATTCTGAGCTCAGGAAACAGGAACTCCATTTCTCTATCTTGTCTCAATTGAAATGCACACTTGTAAAATGTCACAAGGCAGCTCCAGTGATAACCTATGTGAAAGGCAGCTTCTCCATAGTGGATAACGAAATGCACCGTATTTCACTACCAGGACATGTAAAAACACACCACAACATGTCCTATCTTTCATATGCATTGCACCCTGTCCATAGGACTACTTTGAGCCTACCTTAGGGAGGACTTACATGTAAGAAAAGGGACGGTTAGGGACCGGCAAGGTGGTGCATTTGCCAGGTTGACATGGCAGTTAAAAACTGTGCTTGCAAACATTGCAGTGTTACAACAAACAAATGATGGACGGAATGCTGACAATGCAGACATTCTCCCCCAGTCAAGAGATCTGGGTTAAATCCATCGTTCTTTTGCCCACTATGCCACCCCAGTTCAGACACGGCCATATGCAAATCAGTCTTGACCCTGTGCCTCATGGGAACAGTCCAGCCCGAACTGCCAAGCCATGTCTTTCCTGGACTGGAATCAAGCATCCTAGGACCGGTTTCTGGCTATCAGCCGTCATCAGCCAGGATAGCTTGACTCCAGTGGCGTAGTGAGCACGGGTCCCACGTCTGGGAATACCCATCCCACTTAGGGCGAAAAGCGTTACAAACATTGCAGTGGCAGGTTTGAGACACCTTTGAAAGACTACATGTGTGGGTGGCAAAATCAGTGGTGCAGGCCCACCAGTAGCATTTGGATGTCAGGCCCTGGACACGCAGTGCACTTTACTAGGTACTTACCAGTAAATCAAATATTCCAATCATAGAAAACCAATCATAACATAATTTACAGTAGGAGCACTTGCACTCTAGCACTGAGGGGCAGTAAAAAATGTGCCCAGAGACACTAAACCAGCAAAAAAAAGTCCTGCATAACATAAAAAAAGGATATCAGAAAGCAAAAAAACACAGGGAAAACACTTCAAAAGATGCCAGGTCTAACTAGTATTAAAGATGCTGCAGCACAGCTTGTATAATGGTGGGATTGCTCTTCCAGATTGTGAGGGCGTACTACTGGGCCATGTATCTGATAACGATCAATGACTGGGTATTTGCACCTCCAGGCCATTCAACTTATAAGTTAGAGTGGGTTGGGTTGCTACCACTTTCCCATTTGCATTACCTGTATGGGAAGCTGGGGATACCCAGCTGCTGCCGGCAACGCAGGTGACAATGGAAGCTTGGAGGAAGGACGCTAGGTGTATAGGCTGGGTGAATATACTGACCAGGAAAACTCCTCTGTGCGATGGAAGCACGATCCGTAAATGAGAAAGCTGAGAGGTTCTGAATCCTGGGACATGATAGGTATCTTCAGGATTGGAGATCTCTTAGTAGACAGAGACCTGAAGACCTTTTCCTCTCTAAGAAGGGGCTACAAACTCCATCAGAATCAGTATCAAACATATGCACAGCTGTGCAATGATGGATGGACAAAAGACTAGGAACTGTAGATATACCTGTAGATATACCTGAACATGCCCCGCTTGAAGGTAGGCTACTTATGGGCGAGCTCGAAAAGGGGTGGCCTTCACATATACAACGTTAAACAACTTTATACCTGACTCATTGTGCAGGTTGCAGGAAAGATGGGTGGAGGAGGTACGAGATATGGACTACGCATACTGGATGGCAGCCCTGATGCACCCATGGGAGGTAGCCATAAAGTCCACTGGGTGTATTATGACTACACCAGGCTTTATAGGGTGGGGAAAGCGCTGTCCCCCGACTGCACAAGATGTAGTGGGACCAGGGGCAAATTTTTACACACACTAAGGTGAAAGGGAACTCCTGCCCATCCTGGGTTCTAACATCCTGATCTAGAAGAAGTATATTCTCCTTGAATTTCGGACTGAGGTGGAAGTCCCACGGGCTAAACTTTTCTCTAGTGATCTGGATTTGGTGGTGGCAAAAAGAGATCTAGCTAGATACTTGGAAGTGCCGGGACCCCCACATTACGTGAGTGGAGGACCGGAATAGAAATGTATATGGCTGCCGAGAAGGTAACCTACAAGGGCAGTGGGTGTACCCGTGCATTTTTTTAAATCTAGGGGCATTTGATAAAATATTATAACCTGGAACCAGTGGAATACGATACCAGACCTCCGGGGCAACAAACTCAATGTGATGCATAAGATGCTCTTATATATGCATTGTGTCTGATCTTGTACCTTATATGCTGTTGGGTATTCTGCAATATATGTACCTATAATACTGCTGTTTTCGCTGATCCCTCTACGAGTTTTATGCCTTTGATGTTACATGTTTTTTTTTTTAGGTGCAGTATGGCGCTTGACAGTTTTTTGTATATATAATCCAAATAAATTAATTTTAAAAACAATGCTCTTCTCATACTAGGGAAATGTTAAGGTAATTTTGCAAAAATTAGGAAAATCAGTATTAATAGCTTAGAGACCAGCCAAGGCCCTTGAGTTGCCATTCCTGAAGAGGAACAGGGAAACCATGAAAATATAATACAATTGTGGGAAAATACTATCCCTGGCCTGCACACAATTAGAATAATAATATTTAAACACACCAGAGGACTTGGCAGTCAATTCATAAAAAAATGAGTCACTAGAAAATAATATTTTGATCTTTAACTCGTTCCACACTACATGCCCAAATCCCACTCTGCAGGACATCCCACTCAACTACGTTCAATTATTTGACTACTTGTGTGTCGCACTAAGCGAGAGGCAGGACTGGGTCCACCACATAGCAAAACGGAGACTCAAATTGGAACAGCATGCTGGGGGGATTCAGAAGCTACAAAAGGGGTCTCAATGTAAACTTGTTTCTCCAGTCTTTCAGCTATACTCCTACCAGGCACTGGCGGCAGCACTCTATGGTGCTGAGATTTGGGGGCACAAAAACACAAAATCCCTGATATTGTCTGAAATAGTTTTATGAGACAGCTACTGTGCCTCCCCTCCCGGTTAGCACTCCCTTGATTCCTCTGAGGTTAGATACAGGGCTCAGACTGATCTCGGAGAAAAATCGAACTTCGACCTCTGAATTTTTGAGGCATCTGATGGTTACACCTAAATTACCACTTCGTTGTAGTCGTTTGGAAGAAATACTTAGACACCCACCCACTGCTAACCTCCGCTGGATCAATTTGTAAGATAATTACTTTGGGGATAGGCCTTGCCAACCTGTGGTATGATCCTGCGGGATATTGTTCAAGTATAAGTGTAAAGGAACTAAACAAGCATTTGCAATGCAATAGGTCTCGCATTTACGCGAGTTTAAGCTATTGGCATTGTAAACGACACTGCCTTTTATTCATGCTTTAAAAACTAAAGCAAACATAAAAGGCATTATCATTTGAAATGTCAATAGCTCAAACTTGCGTAAATGCAAGACCTATTGCACTGCAAGTGCTTGCCTTGAATGTTATCGGTAAACCAGAGGGATTTTACTCTTGAATCCACGTGTGACTAATTTAACAATAGGTATTTAATTGGACCGCACTGTGCACCTTACCCTTTTTAATGTTATAGCACAGTATGGTCCATCTACATCAAGAAGGAGTGCATAGCAAGGGCTTTAATTGATATTGGCATCCCCACTCATATTTTACAACTGCAACTCATACCGCCTTATGGGTTTGCGGTTTGCCCGAGGTTGGGCACCACATATTTTTTATCTATGAGGTCGGAGAGTGGAGGGGGGGGCGAATAGTTGTATATCTTTTACTGTAATGATTTCAATTAATTGAACGGTTAATAAATACATTGAAATACTATAAAATGCATCACTTCCAAAATTCTAAAATTACACTGGCAGGCCCAAAACCCAACCTCCCTTCCTGGATTTTGAATGCATAACTTACTCTATTCTGCGAGTTGTACTTCTGGCTCCCATCAATTGATCCAATTCTAAAAACTATACGTGGTAAAAACAAAAGGACTGGAGCATTGCATCCATGGTGACATCCGGTAGTTTTAGTAAAGAGTGTTCTTAAAATTATACACTATCCTGACAACTGCTTTAAAGAGCACCACTTTTTTTAAATGTGCTCCACGCAAGCTCCTTCTGACACACAGGCAACAGTGTATGCAAAGCATCTCCTTTCCCACTTTAAAAGTTAACAGGTGTGCTCATGCACTTACTGTTAAGAACATAGAGTAATCTGAGGCACAGGTGGGGCGGCTGAAGCGGGACTGGCAGGATTGCAGTGATCCGGGAAGGAGTCTGACCGTACTCTCGCAGACCTTCAGCACAGTAAGAGTAATCTGAGGTGTACCTTGTACCTTGTTCAGCTTGACCCAGAGCCCATAGCTGTTGCAGAATTCCTCCCCAGTGGCCAGGATGCAGCCGCCTTTCTTCACCTCGATGCCCCCCTGGGACAGCTTCTTCTGGTTCTGCTTGCCGTCGGATGGAGCAACAAAGACCGGCAGAAAGGTGCCCCTGCTGGCCGAGGCAGAAGAGTGCGAAGAGGAATCCTTGCAGATCTTGTACTGGACTTTGAAGGGCACATAGCAGAGCCTCGGGCAGGGGCCGCTCTACACAGAAGCAGGCGATGCAGTCCAGGAGGAAGCGGATCCTGCCCAGCAGCAGCTGTGGGGAGTCCTGCTCCACCATCAGGAAGCGCTAGGATCCTTTCCGGGTGATGCTTCAAGGTGCCTTATGAGGGCACCTGGGTCTGGCTCCAGGTCCGCTAGCTGCTTGTAAGTTCCTGATGCAGGCTCTTACTGTGCTGGAGGTCTGCGAGAGTCCGGTCAGACTCCTTACCGGATCACTGCAATCCTGCCAGTCCCGCTTCAGCCGCCCCACCTGTGCCTCAGGGTAGATGGTGGCAAAGGCATGGTCCAGGTCAGTACAAGGGGAGCAACAGACTTTGCTGGCAGTGCTCTGCACCCCTTATCCCAAACATCAGGGGGGATATAAGGAAATTGTCCCCAAAGAAACTTAGATTAAAAAAACTCCGGACGCACTGTGGAATCCTCCCCACTGAGCGGCAGCGTGGAGGTGTGCCTATGAAACCATTTGTACTGGTTATCAAAACAAAAGTAGGACTATCCTGACCATGCCTGGAAGCATGTAAATATAGGGTCCATCTTGGAATGGGGATTATCAATGAGCTTTTGGCAAACAGAGAAGGGGGAGTCAAGATTGAAATTCACCGTTGTTTGCAATGTGAGTATTGCACGATATAGACAAATGTTTGAAGCTGCTGCAGCCATCATGCAAAGGGCAACCTCATGGTTAAAAACAACAAACATTTGCAATGCAATAGGACTCGCGAGACCTATTGCATTGCAAACGAGAGATTGCGGGCAGGCGACAAGGCGCGAAGGGGGGGGGCAGGCGAGAAGGCATCGGACTGCGGGGGGCACGGGAAGAAAGTAGTCTGTGCTATAAAGGGATCAGTAGCCATGGAAGGACACAAATGATGACATGACCGTCATAAGGAGGGACTAACAAGCCTACAACCAATCGGAAGGCAGTATTTAAGACACCACTGGACGGAGCAGGAAGCAGCAGTTCTCTCATCACGAAGACCGCAAGCCCTTATCAAGGAGGCCCAGGCAGGCAATCACCACGCCCTTACTACGTATGAGATGACACTCATTCTCATGCCCTGAAGAAGTTCATTGTCATGAACGAAACGCGTTGGCTGACAATTTCCTGAAAATCAGACCTTTCTGCAATTAAAGACTGTGTTTGAGAACCCACTAAAGACTTTGAAATTTATTGAAAAACAACTTTGTTTACACTTTGGTGGTGCACCACTCCAAACCTTGGATTTAGTATTTAAGAGACAAGTCAATTAAAATGATGGGCGGAGAGTGGGCGGAGCTTCCACAAAGCTTCCACGCTATACTGAATACTGCATGCCTTGCAAAGCGAGCAACGCATGCGCTGCAACGCTAGGCTTGACCTAAATTCAGCACAGTCTTACAAGGTAAATACTCTTTTAACAACTCACGCTCAAGGCACTTTAACAACATATTTTTTAATGGGCAAGGATACCTATCAACCTGAAACTTTTCTTGATGAAATTGAACCTAACTTGGCAAATAAAATGTACCGTTTAGATATGGAACGTTGCCACTCCATATGTTCACTTCAGGACAGGCAGGATCCCCTAACCCAAATGACCTGGGCTGTCCTTCATGTGGCTTTGAGATGGAAACAGTACCTCACTCGCTGTTTTTCTGTCTGGATTATAAAAGGGCAAGATCAAAATGGTGGTTCCCCATATGCAGGAACCATGATACCACAAAAAGCGAGGTGGCTTGTAGGATTCTACAAACAGATCCAGCATGCCATATGGTTTATGCTGTTTCAAGATTTTTAATGTTTGCTTGGCAGATAAGCAAAAACAGGCTGCAATTTAACTGACAGTAATAGCTAAGACCCTTTATGGGACAGATTCATGATTTTTAAATTGTATTTATTGGTAGTTTATTGTTTTTGACTCAGGAAGCAGCATTTTTTTTAAAACTTTGAATCATGTATATTTTAAGAAATGTTGTAGTATGGTTAAGGTCTACGATCTTACCATTTTATGCTTTAATTACTATTTTGTACCTCTTTAATGGTAATTTACTGAAATAAAGAGTATGATGATGAAAATATTATTTGGTGACCGATGAGAGTTCCTGGGTCCTTAGAGAGTAACAGGGATATTTGGAAAGCAAAGCAAATATTTAAAAAAATAAGGGGCATATTGTTGTAACTTACATGTTTCATGTTATGTTGGTATCTTCCCATCTCCCCCTGCCCTCCCACATGGAATGTTCCATAAGAGTTTGGATTAGAATGTTGGCACAGAGGGACTTGAGGAGACCGAGGTGAATGGAAATAAATAAGCTGATTCCCTACCTTGCTGTCTTCATCTCCTTTTATCAGCAAAATACAACACTGGCGATGATCCTGCGTGGGGGGCAGACATTCACCTTCCCCCTTTGTGCTTTCTCCTCTTTGCGAGTCTCCAACTCCGCTATACATACAATCTATTTTCCGTTGGGAGTTGTGGAGATTTCATCTTGATCCTCACCTGTTTCTTGCCTTGGTACGGCAGAGTCATACCCATGTTGGAGTCAAGGAATTCACCTTAGAGAAGACGGGGTGAATCATCATTGTTTCCCGGGCTTGCTTTTTCTTCGTGCTCTGTGGGAAGTTGCTGGTGCCGTCTCTCTGTCCAATTCTCTGGAGATGTGTCATCACAACGCCTTCCTCAGTTGATTGTTTCTCCGGGACTCTGCCTTGCTTGTTGTTCCGGTGTTGTCAGATGAAACTGGGTTAATCCTTCTGGCTGCCCGAACTTGCCGCTCTTCGTGTTCCGGTGGAGGTTGCAGGTGCCGCTTTCTTTACAGTTCTGTGGAGACGTGTCTCCGCAACACCTTCATCAATTGATTTCTCTCTCCGGACTCTTCCCTGCCTGTTGCTCGAGTGTTGCCTGCTGTGGACCATTGTCTTCCCATCAGTTCCTGGAGACGCGGCACTGCGCACCTCCTTCGTCCAGCCTTCTCAGGTTACCTCATCGCTACGCTCCCTGCGCCCCAGTCACTTTGTGGCCGTTTTTTTTCCTTCGTCAGTTCCTCCAATATTCCGGTGCACCAGCCACTTCACAACCGGCAGTCCGCTACTGTTCATGTCAGTAAGACTTTCTTAATTTGTTTTTCTACTTCAAGTTGGTCACTTCTGTTTACTGGTGCGTGTTCTCGGTGATACGCACACCCGTTCTTCATACGCCTCACAGTCCTGGTTCTGGTATTAATTTACTTTCTTCATCTGCTGAGTTTTCTTCATGGACATTTTCTGCAGTCACCCATAGACTCTTGTACCCATGACTGACTTCTCTTCTGTTCTGTGTGTGTCTTCAGTGATACACACACCTCTCACACAATTATTTCATTTCTAAAGTCATTCACTTACCCTCTGATTTTTGCATGGAGCATTTTCCTTTTCCACACTCAAATGTATATAACTTTCCTAATGTGACTTGTGTTCTGTGATTCGCATACTTTCTTTAATATATTGTGCCTCATAACCTTTCAGCCTTGTTTTTAGTTCTCTACTTTTACTATTTCATTCCTCTCTTTGCGATTTGTAGTCACAGTATATTTACACCTCTGCAGTTATTGTTGCATTATGGGTACTCCAGGTATAAATCAACCTCATTCTTGTTTAAATGATTGTGGTGATCCTGAAATTCATTGGAAGGACTGGGTAAAATTGTTTGAATCTTACCTCATTGCCATGGGAGGTGAAAAATGTTCAGTGTTACGTAAACAACACATTCTTTTACATAATTTAGGAGTCCATGGGTGTAAAGTGTATGAAACTCTGTCTGAACCTGAGTTAGATGATGATGATGATTTGGATGCCTATGATATTACTTTAATTAAATTAGAAGCTCATTTTGGAGACAAAGTGAACGTAGTCTTAGAACGCTATAAGTTCTTTAGCAGAATTCAAGGGAAGAATGAGTCTATTAACAACTATATTGCAGCTCTCAGAGGTTTGACTCAATTGTGTGATTTTGGAGACTTAAATGATTCACTTATAAAGGACCAATTAGTTAGATGCACAAATAGCACAAAGATTCAAGAGAAATTGCTTGCAAAAAACCCTTCCTTCAGAGAAGCTGTTGCAATTGCACAATCAATAGAACATACTGCCAAATGTATAAGAGAAATGAAATCTAAAGATGAAGTTATTGCGAATATTCAAACTGGAATTAATAATAGTGATGTTTTAAAAATTAAAAACAAAGAAGTCACAAAAGAATCTTCTTCTGCGAAACCTTCTAGAGAGGGTCAAAGTCTTAAATGCTTTAGATGTGGCAGCAGCAACCATCTAGCGAATAGTCTCTTTCGTTCCGCACGAGGAGTCACCTGTAAAAAATGTAACAAGAGAGGTCATCTAGCTAGAGTGTGTAGAGAAGGAGAAAATAATTCTTCTGTAAAATTAATTAATAATGATAATGACCCTCCAGCTAAATTTGTTTTTCAATTAAAAGACGCTGATGAGTCTTCCAAACCCAATTATCCTAAATGCACTGTGTATATTTATAACAAACCTGTGAAAATGTTCGCAGACTCCTGTTCCCTATTCACCCTCATCAATATTGCAGACTTCAAAAATACCATGAGAAGTACTGAGATAGAACTTAATTCTCCAGATATTTCTCCAGAAGGGTATACCAAGGATCCCATTCCTCTTGTAGTATGGTTACAGCCCATATTGTTTTCAAAGGAAGATCTACAGTTGGGAAAGTGTATATAGTTGAGAGTGGTGCTAATCTGCGTGGATGGCAACATCAGAAAGAGCTGGGGATTATTTTGGATCCCAACAATAAGAACCAAGTCATTTTAGTAGACAACGCTGATACCAATATTTCCTTATGTCATGACTTTCCTGATTTATTTGCAGACAAATTAGGAAAATTAAAAGATTTTCAACACAAAATTAAAGTCAGGCAAGGAGCCAAACCTGTTGTGCATAAAACTAGTCCTGTACCATTAATGTTGAGAGAGACCCTTAAAGCTGAATTAGATAAGTTGTACGAGTTAGGAGTCATCCAACCCATTGATTCCTCAGAGTGGCTTGCCCCGTTAGTCTTAGTGTCCAGAGCCAATGGTCAAGGCATTCGCCTCTGTGTGGACCTGCGCAGCCTTAACGAAAATATATGGGTAGAGAGGTTCCCCTTACCCAACATAAATGAAATGTTAAATACCATGGGCAGAGCTAAATTATTTTCGGTTATTGATCTTTCAATGGCCTACCATCAGGTTGAATTGCACCCGGAGTCCAGACCCTTGACAGCATTCACTTCGCCCTTTGGGGCGTACATGTTCATCAGAATGCCTTTTGGTCTGGCCTCCGCGGCAGCAATTTTTCAAAAAATGATGCAACAAATCCTGCGAGACTCAGAAAATACTCTATGTTTCCAGGACGATATATTAATGTACGGATCGTCCATGGAAGAACATGATAAAGTCCTTTACACAGTTTGCAAAAAATTAATGGATGCGGGTTTAACTGTAAAACTTGATAAGTGTAAGATCAGAGTAAATTCAGTTGATTTCTTGGGGCATACTATCTCCCAAGAAGGTTTCAGACTAAAGTACAGTCTCATTCAAGCCATCCAAGATTCCCCATATCCTACCAATAAAGACGAATTAAGATCATTTTTGGGTCTTGCTGAATATATGGCAAAATATGTAAAAGAATTTGCTGATTTGTGTGATGGATTGTGAGATCTTTTGAAAAAAGACAAATAATTCACATGGGAGAAGAGACATAATGACATGATTGACAGTCTTAAAAGACATATTCTCACGTCACCTGCTTTAGGAACCTTTGATCATAAAAAGAAAACGCTTTTAACCACAGATGCATCCAGCAAAGTGATGAATATAGGCCCCAGCTAGGCCAGCAGGACACAAGGGTTCGCTCTCCTGCAAATGGAATCTACAAGGAAGTTGGCACGGAAACTGCAAAGTACAAAGACAAAGTTTATTAACCCTTAAGGGTGGTCCTACAACCCATACAACACTCTTCAGTATTGCATAGGGTAGCACAAAGAACTTGCGTACACGGTCCCCTTTTATACACAACAGAGGGGCTCATAAGTGGGTGGATACAACATGAGGCAAAGAGTATTACCTTTTATGGTCATTTTCGATACAGAATCAATATGTGGGCGGAGTAACTAATTTCCTGAGCCCGCGAAAACATGGTCAAGTAAGGACTAACTGATAACAGATGTGGTCAAGTCTGGGCATGCGCCAGACGGACAAAGGGACTATTTATAGACTGTTACTAGGCAGATTACAAGAGCAACTAACACGAAGATAGGACTCTTCTCGTGCTACGCACGGGGAGGCATGACAATACAAAATGGAGTCCAGACTTTAGTCAACATAACGAGAGAAACTCGGTCATAAAAGGGAATTCATGTCTTTAGTGAATGCTTACTCACATCGTTATTTCAATTTTCAACGGACGACCCTTTCAGCATTTACTGAAGACATCCGGTTTATTAGAATAATCATCGTATATATCAATCTTCATCATTTCTTCTATTTCTTTAGTCAGATGTTTCTGGTAAGTGACATTGGCAATAGCTTTCTTATCAGGAATGCAGAGTGACAAGTGACATTGGCAATAGCTTTCTTATCAGGAATGCAGAGTGACACACATAGGGAACAGAGTAAAGGACCACATTGGATACAAATGCAACAAGAAAACAGAATTGCTACAATGATACAGAGACCAGTTAGAACCTTCCATCCCCATGTGGTAATCAATGCCCAAAACCATCCAGAAAAGGTCCAAGCGCTATTTTCTGTATGGATTTCAGCTGCAATTTTATGCAGTTTATTGATAGCATTATAAACTGATGGCGTGTGGTCAGGAATAAACACGCAACAACTACTTCCGATAATTTTACAAGCTCCACCTCGGTCAGCTAACATAACATCTAACACCATACGATTCTGCAATGCAACAATTCTAGAAATTTGTAATTCTTCCGTAAGATTCCCAAGAGCAGCAGCGGTTTGATTTGTCACAGCCTCTACAACTCTTGTTAACCTTCGAACTTTCCTACTATTTAGGGCAGCTCCAACAAAGAAAAACAATCCTAAATTAAAATCAATATACTGCTGCAGACTAGTGTCAGTCTGGTCCACGTCATCAATCGATAGAGTACGTTTATACCTATTTACAGTCACATTATTCAACAACTTCAAATCTTTATGATAAGATGCAGGTGCCAAGAATACAGGAGGTAATAGAAAGGCTACATAACATACTCCAGACCAACCGGCTGGCAAACGGTAATAACCTTTATTTCCACACACGAAGTATGTATTATGGGATGCTAAGAAGGTACTATTATTCAACCCGGCGATATTTAAGATAGTGATGCGATCACTAACACCAACAGGAATATAACCCACACTCTGGACACACAGGTCCGCTTGAGCTTGTGCCACTTGAATCACAAATCGGTCTTTCCCCACAGTGTCTCTGGTGTTCGTGAAAATATAGGGAATCGATTCATTGTCCGGTCGATACTCTTCCCATTCCCAAATTGTCCCATTCGCTTGCGGATATCCATCTTTATCTTGATGACATTCCCTATTAAGTCTGAAGAGTAATCGCCCCACTGTAGGTTTCCGAGTGGCAAAAAGTAAAGTGTACCATGCTCTACAGGAGCCATTATGAGAGAAAGGAAGGGGTATAAACGGAGTTCCTCCTTTCTTCTGGTGAGCTGGCATCATGCCACATATCCAACAGTTCGTGGCATTGGTGGCAACATGGGTATGATGCAACATCTGGATGAAAGTGTTATTCAAATAAGACTGGCGATGCTTCAACTCTTGATACGGTAGTGTATAAAAGTAGTGCTCCTCAGGCACTGGAGTAGTCAACACAAGTAACTTTCGAGCAGGAGTCACATCCTCCACAAACCATGTGGTTATCCCAACAATAGCTACTGTAAACATAAAACCTGATGCACAAAGGATTTTCTTTTTCTCCATGTCAGAATGAAAAATCAATATCTTCCTGAAACTAAAAGGTTGTCAGAACTCTTTCCCTTAGGCAGCGGTTGATTTCTTCGCCAGCGGGCCAAGACGGGTGTCGCTACACTAATGCAGGGCTGATCCCCCCCCTTGCCTCATTGGCTCTCCATTTCACTAACCCAAGGGCCGTTCTGACAACGTGTCCTGAAACTGAAGAATTCACTTCCTTGGTCTGAGATGATATCGCCTTCCTCCAGGAATCACGTGGTCCGGAAATAGCTCCTCAGTGTCATTCGGTTCCACAGCACGGCCTTTCTCTGCAGTCAGAATTTCTCGATGGTCGGTCAATACAGCAGGCTCCACCAATCCGGGCGGCACTTTGCGACAGTGCAGGGAATGGATCCAATTCTTTCGGTTGGAAACCCGCACAGCCGTCCTTGTTGCAAGTAGGACTTGCTCAGGACCAACCCATCTCGGCTCCAAGCTGTTCGTCCTTTCAAAAATCTTCACCATAACATAGTCTCCAGGTCGGAGACTGTGACCTTCGCCAGTGAACCGATCAGGGAGCGCCTCCCGGACCTGTTGATGAATAGAAACCAAGTTATCCGTTAACTGTGCCAGATAATCATTCATCATTACACAAGGTACATCATACACAGCCTTAGGTCGTGGTGGACCCCAAATATTCATTGGGCGTCCAAAAACAATCTCGTACGGTGTAAGACCAGTTCGAGAGTGCGGTATCGATCTAATTGCCAACAATGCCAGCGGTAAAGCATCTGGCCAAGTCAAAGAAGTCAAAGCTTGGATCTTAGCGATCTTGAGCTTCAGTGTACCATTATACTTCTCGACCAGTCCTGCAGACTGAGGGTGAAACACTGCGTGGAACTTCTGGGTGATGCCCAGACCCTTCAGAACATACTTTATAACATCCGCTATAAAGTGGGGTCCGTTATCACTCCACAGCAGTCTACAAACGCCATATCGAGGGAAGAACTCCTTCAATAGCATCTTGGCGGTAGTCATTGCAGTATTATCTTTCGTAGGGTATGCCTCGACCCATTTACTAAAGGCACATACCACTACTAGAACATACTTCAAATTGTTACAGCGCTCAAGCTGGATGTAATCCATCTGTAAAACCTCAAAGGGTGCAGTAGGTGTCGCAAATCCTCCTGCTGGAGTTCGAGTACCCTTTCCTGGGTTGTATCTTAGGCAAATCATGCAGGTCTGCACTACCCTCTTTGCCGTGCTAGCAATCTCTGGATGTTCCCAGACTTGAGTAAGCAATTTTACAATTGCGGAAGCTCCAACATGTGCTAGCCCATGTACCATCTGAACCATAGGTTGTACAAAAGCTGTGGGTAACTTCCTTCTATCCATCTGCTTATTTCTCCAACAACCCTCATCATCCAATTCTCCATCATTGGACCATTGCTCCCGTTCTTTGTCAGAAGCGGTCCTCTGTATTTCCAGCACCTCTCTTTTCGCATCGTACCATCTTTCTACCTGCGACTTTACTACATACATGGCAGTAGCACCGGGCTGCATCGCAGTCTCCCGTGCCACCCGGTCTGCCAAAGCATTCCCTTCTCCGACTTTATCAACCACTTTCTTATGGGCACTACATTTAATGATAGCAATTTTCCTCGGATATGTCAATGCAGTCAAAAGGTTGTGAACTAACTCTCCATGCATTATTTGTACTCCATGCGACGTTAGAAACCCTCTCTCCTTCCAGAGTATGCCGAAATCGTGCGCTACTCCGAAAGCATAGCGGCTATCTGTATAAACATTCACACACAATCCTGTGCTGAGCTCACATGCTCGTGTTAATGCTATCAGTTCCGCTGCTTGAGCTGATTTCTGTGGTATGCGTGCTGTCTCCACTATTGTTTGCAGTGTGGTAATTGCATACGCTGCTGAAGTCGTACCATCTGGTAGCTTCAGGCATGATCCATCCACCCACAATTCTCCATCTACATCTGGAAAGGGCGTATCTTGGAGATCAATACGACCCTTTGTCTGTTCCTCAGTCACAAGAATACAATCATGTGCTTTCCGTGCCTCAGACTGAGCTTCCGGGAACGGCAACAATGTAGCCGGATTTAACGTTACACACCTCTTTAACGTAATATGAGGAGCCAAAAGCGTCAGCTCATATCCCGTTAAACGGGCACTGGTCAAATGCTGCGTCTTTGTCTGATTAAGCAGGGCATCAACAGCATGGGGGACTAATACCAACAGCTTATGAGATAACACAATTCCCTAACTTTGGCGTATTGACACAGCTGTCGCCGCAACCGAGCGAAAACAACCAGGCAATGCTCGGGCAACAGGATCAAGTACAGCTGAAAAATACGCACAAGGGCGCTGCTTGTCGCCATGCATCTGCACTAAAACTGACAATGCACATCCATCTTTCTCATGCACATACAGCGAAAAGGGTTTTGTATAATCAGGGGTCCCTAACACTGGTGCTGAACAAAGGGCCTGTCGCAATTTCTGGAAGGCAGTGTCACACTCATTTGACCAAGGAAGCGGAATAGGTGTGTCTTTTGTCAAAAGGGCTAACAATGGCTTGGCTATGTGTGAAAACCCTAATATCCATTGCCTACAAAAAGAAACAAGACCCAAAAATGCACGCACGTCCTTCTGCGTGGAAGGCACTGGCGTGTCCAAAATTACTTGAATACGATCTGGTGTGAGTGCACGCCCCTCCTTAGACAAAAGGTGACCCAGATAAGTCACCTTTGGTCTACAGAACTGTAATTTTTTCCTCGACACTTTGTGATTGTGAGATGCCAAAAAGGAAAGCAAGGATAACGTGCTTTTTTCACACAGCTCCGGAGTATCAGCCGCCAACAAGATGTCATCGACATATTGTATGAGGGCGACTCCCTCGGGCAAAACAAAGGAGTCCAATTGTCTTTTCAAGGCTTGACTGTAAATGCTAGGGCTTTCTGTGTAGCCCTGAGGAACTCTACAAAAGCGATAAGACCTGTTATTCAGAGGGAAACCAAAAAGGTATCGGCTATCGGGATGAATAGGAATCGAAAAGAAAGCATTTTTCAAATCAATAACCGAAAACGTGGTCGCCGTTGGCGGGAACAAAGTGAGCAACGTCGTGATATCAGAAACCACTGGATACTGAGGTATCACGATCTTGTTTACTTCCCTCAAATCAATTATAAACCGATAAACTTTGGCATCCGTATCCTTCTTCAAGATGGGTAAAATCGGGCTGTTACAGACGTTGTAGGGAACTTCCTCCACTACTCCCACCTTAATCAAATCCTGCACAATCTGTATAAGGGCCTCCTCCCCCTCCTGGGAAATACGATACTGCGGGAGGCGTGGTAACACCGCCCCCTCCTGGACACTAATATGGACAGGCGGAATCACCATCTGTCCTACATCGGTATCCGAAATGGCCCACAAAGTATGGGGGAGAGTTGCTAACACGGTATCCTCTGCAACCACACACATCCGTTCAGACAGAGGGTGATTATCATTTAATATCACACGCACACCAGCGGGGGAGCAGCGGATCGTAGCTCTAAAGTGCTTGAGCATATCAAGACCCATAATGTTGTCCGGCGTGTTCGGGGCAAGCAGAAACGGACAGGGTGCAGAAAAGGAATCAACCTGGAATGGGAGGGGTCGAGAAAGAGGGCTTCGGGAGAGCGTACCGTCAAACCCTACCAATGTAACCATTAAGCCAGATGGGGGAGCCCTCGGAACCAATTGTTTAGACAGCGCGCTACGAGTCGCTCCTGTATCCACTAGGAACTGATCAGTAGAACCCAAAACCTTCGCTGATACATAAGGACCCTTCTGATCAACCGGCACCTCAACTGATTCTAACCCCCATCCAACGCATTCCTATGCATGCTGTGAATCATGGTACCCAGAGCGGTCAGTCCCTGACACTTGGTACTGGTTCTGTCGATCAAAGACATTAGGTCTATCTCGTTGCTGCCCGGTAGGTTCAAAACGAACATTATCATTAGAATTCCCTCTAAAATTCGAAAAACCCCCTCTACCTCTCGGTCCACCCTGATTATGCCCCTGACGCGATGCATACAACGCCGGGCAATCTCTGGCCCAGTGTCCCGATTGTTTACAATACGCACATTGATTCCTATTCAAATCAGCTCGACCCAAAGGAGGACCATAAGATCCTCCCCTACCTCTATGGACACCCCGACGAGGCGGACCGTACACTTGCGCTAACATCACCATCGTTTTTAAATCTTTCGACTTCTTCTCCTCCTGCCCCTTCGCTTCTTGCTCCTGACGCTCATAATACTGAGCTATAGTCAGGAGGGCTGTCGGAGACGCGGTGGACCAAGAACTTTCACTCGCTTTTAGGCGGGCTGCTATTGCCGGTAATAAATTCGCCACATATTTATCAGCAAAGAGGTGTCGACCCGTATCATCCGTAGGTGACTGACCACTAAAATCATGAAACGTCTCCTCAAAGCGCGTAAAGAAATCTGCAACTGATTCATCAACTTTCTGTTTACACGAAGCTAACATATTCCAGTCAATCTTTTTAGGGGGGATGATTGTTTTTAACTTGGTCAAAATAGCAGCGGGGAGATCTAGGATAATCTGAGGTAGTTTCTGCGCGGGCTTCCTCTCCCTATCCTCATCCTCAAGCTCAGACCACCGAGCCTTAAAAGCGGCAGCATCGTCCACCTTCCGTACGGATCGCCACATATCCGGTGGTAAAATAAGCCCAAAGAACAGATCTATATCTGCTAAGGTCATAGTACAAGAATTCAAGGCCCCCTCGACTTCTTCGTAAAAGGCCGCTGGATTCTTGCGGGGATCAGGCAATGCATTCTTTAACGCCATAACATCAGCCCTATGCCAGGGAGTATAAACCCAATTGTACACAAAATATCCCTTAGCATCGGCGGAGGTAATATCCGCACTAGTTCCTGCTCCTTTAGGAGGAACATACAAAGGTGCCGCCTCTCGCATCGGTTTAGCATGCACTAGGTCGCTCTTATCTGAGTGGGAGGTAGATGATTGGTCATCACCGACACGTAAATCCGACTGCTTGTCCTCCTCTGCTTTTAGGCGCGCTCTCTCTTTAAGGTCACTCGCCGCGTCCCGTAATGCAAACAGCCGTCGAGCCGCATCAGGCGCCTTAGAGGGAGAAAAAACACCGTTACGCAATGCTTTAGCATCTAATATTACATCATCAGGCTCAAAAACTGCCGGATATTTCCGAAAAACAGAAATCACTTCATCAGAAAAGTGTCCCAAAAAATACAACTTCTCTCTATCCTGCCACTCTTCCCAAGAGTCCAACAATTCAGCGAGGGATAACTTGCCCTTAAGTGCACGAAAGGAAACTTGCCGAAGCTCACCCATTCGGTCAACCGATAACATGGACCGCGTGTCTACCTTACCCGACGCCGATCCAGAATCCTGTGGCCTCGGGGCAGACGCGCCAACATAAGGGGGCGGAGAGCGATCTAGTAAATAAAAATCATCGTCAAGATTAGTAAGGACAGGATAAAGTGGCTGACGGACAGCATATTGACCCGAGACTTGCAGCCTACGCTCTTTCTCTTGTCTCTCCGTCTGTTCTCTTTCCTCCCGACGCTTCGCTTCCTGTGCTCGCACATGATCATTCTTCCGTTGCTCTTTATCAAACAGCGCTTTCTCACGTTTCTCTCGCTCACGCACTTCCTTCACCCATAATCGCACACATTCAAACATGTCTTGCCGAGCACGCCGTTTACACATACACTGTTCCACATACTCAATCTTACGCATATCAAATGATCCATACAAAGGGCATCGTAACTCAGGATCCTTCTTGGTGTATTTCCTCCATACTGTGCTGTACATTATAGAGGAAAGACCATGCTTCACATACATATCCCTATTAAGAGTCCCCTCTGGGGGGGCTGGAGCAGATTCCTCGAGGTTTAACCGGTTTCCAAAGCAGCAGCACCACTTACGGAGTGCGCTAAAAGCAGGCATGCTCAAAAATAATGCAAAATATGCAGTATTATCGAAAAAATGGCACTTAAACGTTGTGCCGTTCAAATTTACACAACTTCGGAGAAATATCTCCACATTACCTGCCTATATGTGTTGCAACGCATATATTCTCACAATAACCAATACAAGATATGACCGGTCATCACAAATCAAACTCAAATAGCCAAACCCGGCTTCAAAAACTCGGAGCAAGTACCGTACAGCGGTTCTTACCAATCAAGAGTGTCCAGATTCCAACTGCCAAGCTCCAAAATTCGCCCAAACGGCTGTCACGGCAGGACCGACAGAAGAGGTCTCAGTCGAGGACCGGCGCCACCCAGATGGTCAGCTCGGAAGGGGAGGAAGAAAACCTCGGGATGCCAGGACTAAAGTGCCTCTGGCAGTGATCACATCCCTGGCCAAATTCCTCACCTTCGTCACGACCAGTCCTTCGAGCATCCGAGTCGCCGATGAGCCCCACGTGACGGGCGCCAATTGATGAATATAGGCCCCAGCTAGGCCAGCAGGACACAAGGGTTCGCTCTCCTGCAAATGGAATCTACAAGGAAGTTGGCACGGAAACTGCAAAGTACAAAGACAAAGTTTATTAACCCTTAAGGGTGGTCCTACAACCCATACAACACTCTTCAGTATTGCATAGGGTAGCACAAAGAACTTGCGTACACGGTCCCCTTTTATACACAACAGAGGGGCTCATAAGTGGGTGGATACAACATGAGGCAAAGAGTATTACCTTTTATGGTCATTTTCGATACAGAATCAATATGTGGGCGGAGTAACTAATTTCCTGAGCCCGCGAAAACATGGTCAAGTAAGGACTAACTGATAACAGATGTGGTCAAGTCTGGGCATGCGCCAGACGGACAAAGGGACTATTTATAGACTGTTACTAGGCAGATTACAAGAGCAACTAACACGAAGATAGGACTCTTCTCGTGCTACGCACGTGGAGGCATGACAATACAAAATGGAGTCCAGACTTTAGTCAACATAACGAGAGAAACTCGGTCATAAAAGGGAATTCATGTCTTTAGTGAATGCTTACTCACATCGTTATTTCAATTTTCAACAAAAGGGTTGGGGGCGACACTTTCACAAAAAAATGAAAAGAGCGAAATCATAATAGCGTTTGCCTCTCGGTCCCTTACTCTTGCTGAACGCAATTATTCTGTTATTGAGCGGGAAGCGTGAGCGTGTTTCTGGGCAGTTAACCATTTTAAGTTCTTTTTGTGGGGTACCAAATTTGTGATTCGTACAGATCACAAACCTTTGACCTACATGTTCTCTTCAAATAATGACAATAAATCTCCTCGAATCATGAAATGGGTGTTAGTTTTAGAAAATTACTGTTTCAGGATAGAGTATTTACCTGGACCTGAGAATGTTGTGGCTGACTACTTATCCAGGTCCCCCCTCAGTTCTAGAACAAATCCCAAGATCCAGACACAATTAAAGACTTTTGGGAAGTAAGATATCAACTATCATTCATGGATAACAAAGTCTTTAGAAATAGGAAAATTGTTCCGCCAAAAAATATGAAGAACAAAATAATTGATCTAGCTCATGAAGGGCACTTAGGCAGGAGCCTTAGGAAAAACAAACTTAGAGGTTGTTATTGGTTTCCTAAGATGGATTCCTAGGTAGAAGTCAAGGTGAAAGAATGCATCAACTGTGCGAATAGCGATAAGAGCAAAATCTTAAGAAAAGTACCCCTAGTTCCAGTTGAAGTTCCTGTGATTCCATGGACCAAGCTAGCCTTAGATATAATTGGTCCCATGGAAATTTTGGGAACTCAAAAAAGGTTTATGTTTGTGCTTATCAATTACACATCGCACTGGTTTAACCTCAAATTTGCTTCCACCACTAACACGACAAATCTTATTTCCTTCTTGGAAAATATATTTTTCTTTAAAGGAATTCCAGCCACTCTTATCATGGACAATGGAGTGCAGTTCACTTCTGATATGATGAAAGAATTCTTGGTTAAACTAAACATAAAACATGAGAAAACCACACTTTATTGCCCCAAAGCTAACGGTCTGGTAGAAAGAGCCAACCGTTGGATAAAGGATCATATTCAGTTAGCTATCTCTAACAACCTTAAAGTGGAAGAATCCTTGAGAGAATGTATTTGGGCTTATCACACAACACCCAATCTTGTCACTGGCATATCTCCCTTTGTAATGTTTAGAGGGAGAGAACCCAGCACAAAGGTGGTTGGAAAGGGGGTAAGAAGGTCACGTACAACCAAGAAAATATGCATCAAAAGATTCAACAACATCAAATGAAAAACAAAAATTGGTATGACCAAAAACATGGAGTTAAAGAACTTGATCTTCATCCCAACACACCTGTTGTGATAAAAAAAACATCTCACGTTCAACCAGGTGCGAGTAAGTATCTGCCTTCTCAAAGTGTGATTAAATCTAGCAGAAATGTAGTTCACCTTGACAATGGGCAGACTTGGAGTGGAGACAGATTGGTCAATGTCACGTAAATCTTTTTGTATTATCTGTTTTTCCTTTTCCCAGGTAGGGAGATGTGTTGCAACTTACATGTTTCATGTTATGTTGGTATCTTCCCATCTCCCCCTGCCCTCCCACATGGAATGTTCCATAAGAGTTTGAATTAGAATGTTGGCACAGAGGGACTTGAGGAGACCGAGGTGAATGGAAATAAATAAGCTGATTCCAACCTTGTTGGCTTCATCTCCTTTTATCAGCAAAATACAACACGTATCTTCAAGGCCAGGCGATAAAATTATCACCGCTTTAGCGTCCGTTTTCGGATGGAGAGCGGCGATAATTTTATCGCCTTATCAGCAAGGTCACGCTATCGCGTGAATCCTTGCCTTATCGCCCTTTCCCCCAACGCCCATCTTCGCATCTCTAATGAGATGCAATGTGGGCGTTCCACTTCAAGATAACGGGAGAAATGTCGCTAAGCGACATTTCTCCTATTATCTAGCCACACGCAAACCTGCAGTGCGACAAGAAAAGTACCGATAACCTCTGTTATCGCTACTTTCCCTACACCTGCTTTTCAACTGACTTAGCCATGATATCCTATGGAAGGTGGATATCATGGCTAAGTCTGCCTTGCCCTATCAGCAAGCTTTCGCCAAACGTTGTGCGATAATCGCTGGATTTCCAGCAATAATTGCACAGTTGGCATTTTGCGCGTTAAATTTTATCGCTTTGGAGATATGCGTTGCTGATAGCACGCTATCTCTGCGATAAAATTCAGCGTTGGCCGGGGATAACTATCCTCGCGCTAAGAGCGCTCAGCGATAATTATCGCCTGGCCTTGATGATATGCCCCCAAATTCTGGGACTCGAACAGAGCACAATAAGACCTCCACAGTCTAGGGCCGTATGCGGTCAATTTGGGAAAAATAGGAACAAATCAATAACTTCTGGGGGCCAGTAAGGCTTTAAGGGACCCAGAAGTGTAACATGGAAACTGGGAAAATAAAATACAATTTGGGAAAATTAACATTGGTGTCATGTACCATGCACAAAGAGTCCACACACGCAACAGGGCAATATGCATTCAACCTGGTAATTCTTTGGAAAGTAGTAATAATATCTGGGGGCACATGAGAGCCCCTTTGGATTCCTTGAAAGCCACATAGAGAGGGGAAAAATAATACCAAGATCTAGAAAAATAATATATGTGAACTGCACACAATACAATGAGCACACCCACATCATTTCAAAATGCTTCCAATATGGAAACAAGAAACAAATAAGTAAGAAAACATGGGAACCAGCAGGACACTTTGAACATTCAGGAAAGGTTTAAAAAAGGTATTGCAATTCTGAGAAAATAATTTCTCTGGACTTCGCGTAACACATGGTCCCCACATATCAGGGCAATATGTTATAAATTTGGTAAAAATGGGAACAATTGCTAAAAATATTGGGGTGCCAGGATGCCAGCTAGGACGCGTGAATCCTCAAGGAAAGCAACAGAAAAACTGGGAGGAAAAACAAATCCTGAAAAAAAAGCATTTGTGGCCTGCACATAGTAGATCGTTGGCAAGAAGTTGGACTTGCACATTACAAGAAAGTATGTAGAAAGAAGAAAGGCAACATGGCTCCCTCCACTGTAGAACCCCAAATAAAATTACCATAAATGTGGCTTGAGTTGAAGACCCATCTTTAAGGCCTTTACAACCTCCAGGTTGCAAGAATGATGATATAAAAAAGCATAAATGAATACGAATAATATCTATGGGCACTAAAAGACATCATAGTTTCCCAGGAGAGCAACAGCAGTGAGACTGGCAAAAATCCATTAAAATCAAAATGAATATCAACAGCATACAAATTACCACAAAACCTGAAACACAGTGCAGAAATGTGCTCCTGAAGGGCACTGACACCTCCTATACCCCAGCAGCCAGCTGGAAAAATCAACATAACATTCAAGAGAATGCTGTGTTATTTTGTGTATATTATGTTATGCTGTGTTGTGTTAAGTTACTTCTGTTATGTAAAGCATATTCCATATATAATATCTCTGCTTCAATTTTATCAAACATCACTCGAACATCACACACATAAATACAGGCATAAGCACATTCTCTCTCCTTCTCTCTCTCTCTCTCTCTCTCTCTCTCTCTCACACACACACACATACACACATGCGTATGTCTCCCTTCATCATCAGGCCAGCAAACAGCTATTTGCAGTCGCAAAGACTGTAATTCACACTTACAGACTGCAAAACACATTTTCGCACTGTACTAAACCTCTTTTACAAGTTGGAAAAGTCCTTATGGCTGTTAAAAGGACGTTCTGACCCTTTCCAACTCACAAAAGGGAGGGGGAAGTAAGAGACCCTCTGCTACTCCTTGATGAAGTTGTCAGACAAAGGCGTGGAGGCTGCTCTAAAATGGTATGCGTCCCTGCCATGTGTTCCCTGGAAACATCTCTGAGAGACCCTGGCTGTATGCCCCTACACCTCGCTCATATATGCCTCTGCAGCTTGTGAAACAAAAATTACACTCGGGTCTTCTCGCTAGGTCCTAACAGACAGTGATTTCTCAGGTGCTATTCTTGTACATACAGATATTTAAAGGAAAAGAGCAACTTCTTACCTCTTTTTTTTGTTTAAAGAATTTTTTAAATTTATAAATAGAGAAATACAATATGAAAAAAATAATTAATTCACTAGATAAGCAAGATAAAAAGGAAATAAAGGCAGGAAAGAAATACCAAAAACGACAATCGTATATATTTATAACAAACCTAACCACTGTATAATGATTACTAAAAAAGTGTTCATGGGAGTTTAGGTACTTACTCAATTCGAGGATTATGACAACCTGTTTTGGTTGTAGACATATCTAAAAAATTAGTTATGAGTAACCATAGAAAAACTTGCTTGATAGCAAGAGAAAATAGAGAAAAAAATGCCCTTTCCAATCTGTGACATAAGAGATACCATACCACCAAGATCAGCAGAACACATTTCCTTTCCTCTTAAACGTCACAGTGTACGTCTTTGCAGCGATATCTAATGTTTTCTGTTTTTCATGGCGTTTTGTTCACAATGTCAGGCTTGTTTCACTTGCAAGAGGCAAGAGGCATTGTCCATTTGACTAAGTGGCTTTTCCTTGTCACTTACAAATGACATGTGGTTGGCTATGACAAAACTGGTTGTATTTCTTATTATAAGAGCATGCCAGCCAGACTGGTACTCGACATCCCACGCCGCAGCCACATCACTCAACACCTCCGTCAACTTCACTGGCTCCCATCAATAAGAGAATCACCTTCAAGATCCTCACACATGCCTACAATGCTCTCCACAAAGTAGTACCCGCAAGTCTGAACCACCACCTCTCTTTCCACGCACGTGATAAACAGCTTGAATCTCCGCCCTGGCCACCATCCCATGGATCTACAAGACCAGAACTGGAGGAAGATCCTTCTCTTACCTCGCCGTCAAGACCTTGAACACCCTGCCTCTACACCTCAAGCAATTACCCTCGCTGACCCAATTCAGGAAGGATCTCGAGACCTGGCTCTACGACTGAACCTCCACACCCAGATGGATCAGCAGCCTCCCCCCACTCCCGAGCCCTTGAGACCCTTATGGATGAGTAAACACGCTATATAAATTCCTGATTTGCTGATTGACATACTGCGTATGCATCAGGACCCAAAGGCTTGTCTTTATATAGCTTTAGCAGGTTTGTTTTTTAATCCAGGGTCGATTTGGCCTATTAAACGGGGGGAGGAAAGGCTTTGTGGGAAGCAGCATCCTGCTTTAGATGAGGACATTAAGGAGGTCGATGTCAAAAAGGGCAGTTCCTTCAGGTTCTACCACATCGCACCATGAGAACTTCCCTGTTGGAAAGTGGGTTATTGATAGGGGCAAATGTAGGTTGGCCACTGGCAATTAGGCCACTAACACATGATAGGACTCGGCATAGGTCTTAGAAAATGATTCCTATGCTCAATCCTTGGTAAAGTGGCTGTGAGCAGACAGGCTTAACTTCAAAGACAGGTATGTAAAGCATTTAAAAACACAATTTCAGTAAATAATTAAGACACAACACATAATAAAATTCCAACACCAATTTATTAAAATAGGAAATATTTGTATCTTTAAAAAGACACCAAAACGACAAAAATCCAATGTACGGAACTGGATATATGAATTTTCAAATATTTAATAAAATATAGCACGTAGAAGATTATAGCACCATATTGTGATATCTGCTAGCAATAGACCAGGGCAAAGTCAAAGTTTCAGGCTGGGCGCGATGGAGCCCTGAGCGGCTAGAGCTGCCGTTCTCAGTTTCTACCTTCACACTTAGAAACTTTTCTGGAGCTTTTCTTCCTGAGGGTCCTCAAAGCTCCCAGCCAGTCCTGATCCGGTGAGGGTTTGCCGGCTTGACTTGTGACGAGGTCCCGGTCAACTTCCCTGGAGCGGACGTAAACAATTTCTCAAGATCGCTTCAGCGGGGCAACCCAGGAATCTAGGCCGGCACGCGATGGAAGGCAGGCGGCTTGGTTCTCGCGGTTGCTCCCGGTCACCTTTTCTACAAGTGGACTTAGACACTTTTCTGGAGCATTTTCTCCCGGGGTCTTTCGATGCTCCTCATGTAGCCAGATCCGGTGGGAGTTCACCGGCTTCAGATTTCTTCTAGTCCCGGTCAATCTCTGGAAGTTGAAGAAATGGAGCTTTTAGTGGGACGAACCTGGTTGGCTTGGCCCGCTCGCGTTTGAAGGCAGGCGGCCTGGCTGACCAGGTAGAGTCGGTCCCCCTGTATGGAACTTTTTTCAAAGTTGCTCCAAAGTTCTCCAAACTTCTTGAACTTCTTCCTTAAGTTCCTCAAGGGGTGCCAAAGTGTCTCAAACTTACTCCAAGGGTCTAGAACCTCCAAGATGGTCCTTGAAAGCTGAGGATGTCAGTTCCCACAATCCACAGACACAAAACCCTTACAAATCCACTGATGGTTCTCCAAGGAGTAGATTTAGTTGATGATGTTCCAGTTGAGCTCTTTTAACCTGTAGCTTTCAGGGAGTCCACTTGTTAGTTCTTTTTCAGCAAAATATTCCACAGGGCTTTAGTTTCAAATGGTGCAGTTTTCAGAGGTCAGGCCTTAGAAATCTTTGCAAGCAAAACTTCTTAGCAAGGCACTTCTTGCTTCAGTAAGTTTCAAGCAGCAGATCTGGAGGCCCTCTCAGATACCTATTCCAAGTTCTCTGGGTCATGCAGGAGGTAACTTATGACCAATGAGAGCAGGGTAACTGCTCAAAGTTATGACCACATCTTTAGAGGGTGGCTTTATTTTGTCCCAATGTGCATCAAATCTTCCAAATCCATAATGGCTGATTTTCCAGCAAGGAGGTAAGAGCTGGCTAAACACACCCCTAGGATGGCTAATTTACTTAGACTCTACCCCCTGCATACCTTCCTTAATCCTACCATCTGCCTGAGGTGGTAAGTTCAGAGCTGTAAATGACACTGGCCTCTGCTCTCTTCGTTGAAGACCATGGTTTTTGACTCCTCCCCCTGGCCTGGCATTCCTATGGAACAGCACACTGCCCTCCCAGCAGAGCTGGTCAACCCCAGGGACTCTTTATCACCTCTACAAGGCAGCCTGGCTAATCCACTTAACTCTGACCAATCAGGGCAGACCACTGGAAGGCTGAATTTGGACTTACAAACAAGAAAGTCTTAAAACTTCTTGTATGTACACTTTAGGAGAAATTCAACAATATGATATTGTTGGATTTATTAATATCATTCTGGGAAGTCTTTGAATGGTATTTCTATCCCTCTCCTATCCATAGTTATTAATCAATAACTGCCTACCATGTTAACCTATGTAACAGGGGATTTGCAATGGGAAAAATGACTTGGGCCATTTTTTCAGCACCAGGACTTACATAAACTTGCCTTATAGCTACAGGGACTCCACCCCATGTGCAATTAGGGGAGACTTTACGGGTTCTGAATCTGTAGAAAGATTGCAGATTCTCCCAGCATCAAAGTCGAATTTGATTAGCACTGTACCACAATGTGGGGAGTGAAATGTGAAATTTCACTTTACCCAGGCATATAAAAACTCATTATATAAGGGAGTACCTTATAAATACCTGTCCACCCACCCCTGGGATACCAAGGGGACACCCTGGGGGTCCCTAATGTGCCACAACATTGTAGGTTATCTATTTTTAAGTGCCCCAAATACCAAAGTCGAGTTTGGGCACAAATTACTTTTTAAAAGCAGTCCTGGCACCCAGTGCTGCTTTTAAACTGTCCTCAGGACTCAGCAATGCACACATGCAAGTGCAAACAGAGCTGCTGGCCTCTAAACTGCCATGCCCCAGGGTACTAGGGACTTCTAGGTAGTTTTAATCCCCCTGCCCTATTATATACTAGGGGCTTATAGGGTAGGTCATACCAATCACAGGGGCACCCCACCATACCATTATGTACCCTAGTGTATATAGGTGTTTTAACTGTATTCTAATGTGTTTCTTTCAGCATAGCACTGGCCCTGGCCCTGGTTAGGCAGAGCCCAGAGTCAGTTAGAGTCAGTTACCACCAGCATCAGTCAGCAAAATGTTGGGGGGTGCCCAGGGCACAGGATGACTTTACAACTTTCCCAAACACCTGCTTTGTGTTAGTCAGTTTTCTACAGTGAGCAAACTGCTCCCTTTGCCCTTCACCCTCCCTATGCCCCTTATTTTTTTATTTTTTAGTGTCATCCTTCCCAGAAACAGTTTTGTTATTCCAGGAAATAGAGCATCTCTTCTGAAGCTCATGCAGGCTGGCCATGAACCGCCACGGTTTCCGCTTCTGCTTTCCTCCAATTTTGTTTTTATTTCAAGGGGGATCCCACCCATAAATGTGTAAGAGTTTTTTCTGTTTAAATCAGAAAGTGTAACAAAAATAGGGTGCAGAACAATTACTCAATTCTTGAATTCACTTGTGTATGCTGACCGGAAGCTATTGCAATTGAAACAAATTTGCTATGACATTTTAAAATTGATTTTCTGGCTTAGGCTAACTAGGCTCAGTTAGGCCTCAATAATATCGTGTCCAAAATGGCTTATTTATCATTATGTGTATTCTATGTTTATATTTCTGACTAACACTACGTACTGGAAGATGTGGATTTGATTTTTTCTAGATTACTCAATTTTCGCACAGCCTGTGAGCAAAGATTCCTTTTGCAATATTTTCCAAGGACCTTTGCTTCCATGCACTCAAAATGGTTCACTGTTGTTTATGTAACTAGTTTGTTCTGACAACTCCAGATGACATTAGGTCAGAAGGGCCAAATCAATATTCATGTAATAGGTTAATGGTTAAATGATAGGGATAGGCGAGATTCTTTGTAATCTAATATTCTGATTTGTTGGTGAAATTATCATACCATGGTGACATTCCAGAAATTTAACTTTTCAATGGGAGAAACCTATTTATGAACCATTGAATTTAGGGGTGAGCCTGATCCCTCTGGAAGAGTTTCTATGACCCCTAGGTCATTTTTCTGCAAATTTGAGGTCTTCCCAAATTTACATAGTTGTTCCTGAAGGCAGCGCAGCAACCAAAGTAGTTGCACTGCTTTGTGTGATAAGGTGTTTGAGAAGTTTGCCTGGTATATGATGTCCACTAATGTAAGTGAGCACCTTGCACCACCCGAGACAACTCTTATGGTGATTTAAGAGGTCTTAGACAACCATAGAAACAGAAACTTTTGTTTCTATTTGGGAATTAAACTTTTTAGGCATTTTGTGTCGATTTACCTTTCGCCATAAAACCTGTCCACAAACTGCTAGTCAAGTGTGGCAAAGACCTAGAAAGAAAAAATACACCTTGAATAATAAGATCGATTTATGGACTTTATGTGTATGTTAGTGTGAGAAGCTGGCCTGGTATATGATGCCCACTAATGTAAGTGAAACCAAATTACATTCAAAGTGTAATCGTTGAAACATTACCACTGATGACTTCTTTTTCTGTCCGATTTAATCATGAATGACTCAAGTTACATGAAAAACATAACACTACGTTGTACCACAAACCGAAAAACACATCTCGAGGTGATGTACATAATTTTTCATATACATATTTTACTTTTTTTGTAGAAGACACAACATATTTTAAACCATTACCCTATACATAACAAACACTAAATACATCACTCATACCCATTCATACAAGTCTTATCTGAACAAACAACAATAATTCGTATTGAATTGTGGAGACCATCAGCAAAAAATATATAACATTCAAAATGGACTCAGTTTTAATTTGGCTGGAAGATTGGCCTTGAACATAAGGTCTACGCGTTTCAGATCCCTTCCCTTGGAGAGATCCTCATCAAGACCAGTGTTAGACTGAAACAACAACAAAAAAAACTCAGTTTACTAAATGACCCAACTATTTGTCTGCCTAAGCGTTCTAGCAGTTGTGTGTATCTCTTACCTGCACTTTAATGCAGTAGGACTCAGGGATGCAAGAACTTCTGAACTAGACCTGAAAAGCACAACATCAAATCTTAATGCTACCACACTTGTTCCTAGGTCTCTGTCTACCTTAACACAAGTGAATTACTGTCAGCATGAGTCATAACGTCTTACTTGTAATGTCCATGCAGTTTGTGGACCCAACTCGGGGCGGAAACTGGAAAACTCTGTCAGATGGAAAAATGAGCGTGTTACTATAGACGTGATCATCTTGCACCTTTCTTATCCAGAATGCAGAGCAAACAACGTAACTAAAAAATACCTTTCAAAGTAGCGTTTTGTCAATGAAGCAAATGGTGGCCGGTATTTTCTATTTCTTTTAACTCGATTCTCTCTGTGTACAACAGAAAGAGACGGATTAAAATGTCTTCATCTCGCGAGTGGGTACGAACGAAAATGAATTCTGAGTTCAAATATATGTCTCCTCCTTTTTGCCCATGCTGGTCTTACCTTCGGTTTAATGGTGTCCAACGTCTCTCATTATTCACTGCCTTTGGAAGATCGGCGTCTTTTCCGGTATTTCACTACCTGCGTAGCGTATATCTCGCGCGCGACCTTCTACTGCTTCTGGGAATTGTAGTTCGGTATGCAGCTAGTCCTCGTGTGCTTAAAAACAACTTTATTGACTTGTCAATGCCTCGTGGACAAGGTTCCATCGTTCAATATGAAATTTTTCCATCTGACAGAGTTTTCTAGTTTCCACCCCGAGTTGGGTCCACAAACTGCATGGACATTACAAGTAAGACGTTATGACTCATGCTGACAGTAATTCACTTGTGTTAAGGTAGACAGAGACCTAGGAACAAGTGTGGTAGCATTAAGATTTGATGTTGTGCTTTTCAGGTCTAGTTCAGAAGTTCTTGCATCCCTGAGTCCTACAGCATTAAAGTGCAGGTAAGAGATACACACAACTGCTAGAACGCTTAGGCAGACAAATATATGGGTCATTTAGTAAACTGAGTTTTTTTTTTTTGTTGTTTCAGTCTAACACTGGTCCTGATGAGGATCTCTCCAAGGAAAGGGATCTGAAACGCGTAGACCTTATGTTCAAGGCCAATCTTCCAGCCAAATTAAAACTGAGTCCATTTTGAATGTTATATATTTTTTGCTGATGGTCTCCACAATTCAATACGAATTATTGTTGTTTGTTCAGATAAGACTTGTATGAATGGGTATGAGTGATGTATTTAGTGTTTGTTATGTATAGGGTAATGGTTTAAAATATGTTGTTGTGTCTTCTACAAAAAAAGTAAAATATGTATATGAAAAATTATGTACATCACCTCGAGATGTGTTTTCAGGTTTGTGGTACAACGTAGTGTTATGTTTAACTTGAGTCATTCATAATTAAATCGGACAGAAAAAGAAGTCATCAGTGGTAATGTTTCAATGATTACACTTTGAATGTAATTTGGTTTCAAATAACGGGCAGCACTAGCAGCTCTCTTGTTTTTTGATATTATTAGGCTAGGCCTTGCTGCCATTATAGCCAAGACCCGAGAGTGTTTTTTCTGGTTAATTAGCGGGCGTCAGCCCGCGAGGTCACTTGTGGGTTTAAGTGATCACCCTGTAAGCAAGACGTTGAGTGTTGTTTATAGCAGGATATAGGTGTGTTCTCCTGCCTCCACCAACCTAGCAGATATCCCAAAAAGGATTAGGTTTATTTGTTGTCAGTTTAATTGTTGTGTTGTATTGTAGTGTAGCTCCACGTAACCATGACTGACCGTGACAAATTCGCTTACAGCGAAGAACATATAACAAAATTGATCAATGACCCTCCATTGTTTGCCTCGGTGTCCCTAAGCGCAACAGCAACAAGCATTTGCAATGCAATAGGTCTCGCCTTTGGGACTTTATACGTATTTAGCTATGCAGCACATTAGCCTGAATGTTGAAACATCTACTGTTCTTTAACATGGAGGGAAAGTAAGCACCAAGCTGCATGACACACAAGGGATGACAACACATGGTGAGAAATATTGCCAATCAGCGGGAAACAGTATAGTCCAAAGCTCTTTTTTTAATATAAAATCAGGGCCTTCGGTGGTCATATCACTGAAAATACAAGATTTGAAAAAAATATTATTGTCTAGGGGTGCTCATGGAAGACAATTTCTATGGACTGGAATCCAGAGAATGCTAAAGTGATTCTGGTATTTTACTGACCTCTGCTGGTCGTTTTCTATCAAGAAAGTTAAATAGAGGAAGTTGCCAGAAAAATTTAAAAAAGAAAGTCCCTCAGCAGAAAGCAATTCTGGCATTTTACTGACCTCTACTGGTCCTTTTTTATTAAGACAGTTAAATAGAGGCAATTGAACAAAAAAAAGTCCCTAAACGGAATCAGACAAGTCCTAGGGATGATCTCCAGATCCCACAAATTTATTAAGACAGTTAAATAGAGACAGTTGAACAAAAAAAAGTCCCTAAGCGGAAGCAGAAGACCTAGGGCTGATCTCCAGAGCCCACAAAGTACATACACAAATAAGTATATACTAATATATAAGTATATACAAGAGGTCTTCAATGCTCGACCTAAAAAGGACAGGTGGCAAAGAGGCACATAGGCAACTCATAAAACTTACACTGTAATTTGCATGTAAACATCCTAATCATTTGTGGCACTTCGACACCTACATCCAGGGCCAATGGAAATATTCTGCAAGGAAGGACCAAATTATGCGGCAGGGTTAGCTGAATTATGTAGCAAAAAAAGGGAATTATGGTGCATATGGGGCACATTTTGAGACTTTGTTATGTTGTCATTTTTACAAGTTAAAACTGTCTAGGCAAAGGCTTCATGTCATTAGTGCTAATCTGACACACAAATACAGAAACAGAAAGGAGACCAGTCGAACCTTTGCAAACGGCCCTCAATGTGCAGCATCATGTGTTGTCACATTTTAATAACTTTTGACCCAATTGAGCTAGAACATTTTTTTTGTAATAATCTGCGAATTATGCAGCAGATGATGGATTATGTGTCAAATTCATAATTATGCAGAAAACACCACAGCCACAATATTGCGTAATTCTAGTGGCCTTGTCTATACCTGTATGAAGACTCAAACCAGTGTTCAGATCTGCAACAAACTGGGCTACTGGTTGACTGGGGTGGGAGCTGTGGTCAGGCAGCTACCACAATTCTTGTCAGGGTCAAGCACAAGCAAACCCAAAATTAACCGCAAAAATCCAATTAGAAGATCTGGAGCTATTCACTGTTAAAGGTTTGGATCAAAATAGCGCCAAAAAGCACAAAGCACCAACTGTGGATGTCTGGTTGCGCCAGACTGAGAAAAAGGCACAAGTTCAAGCCGTGCGCAATGGAGCGCGGGCTGGCTACAGGGACCCAGTTAGGCCCGCCTTCACTAAGCACATCATAATGACATCACAGGAAAGGTGATCAAGAATTTCAAAACTGAGTCTGTCTAACCTATGTAGAACCTCTAAGAGAAACCATTATAAGCAAAGAGAACACCAGACTTTAACATTTTAGGGCTCCAGGGAGCCTTGAAATCATTAGTCCCAAAAACTTAAGCACAGGAATCCAAATAAACTCCCATGAAAAACATACGAGGGGTTGTACAGGAAGCTCAGAGAAAGCATAGTATGGAGAAAGGACTTGAGAATTTTGAAGAACAAAAAAAAAAGATATCAAGTATCCAGAACGGGTAGGACACTAACCAGCACTTCAAAAAAGGATTGTCTTAAGTTCATTGATAAGTTATATGTGGAATGTGAAGCCCTTTTCAAATCCACATTCGGCAAGCAAGATTGTCATACTTAAAACTACTGTGATAAAGCTGCAATGCTTAAAATGCTTTCTCAGTGTAAGTGTAAGGAAAGCATTTACTAGACTCCAATGAAGAGTCACAATACAGAAGTAAAAAAATCTCATCAAAATATAGCGCATCATCAGTTCTGCAAAAACATGCCATGAATTCCTGGGCAATGTCTCAAATGCTCTATCTTGCCTTATTAGAGCAGAGATTCAGGCCCAAAAGGGGTGGAACTAAAATCAACAGCAGTAATGATATGAGGATCACAGAGGTGTAAGACAAAAAAACAGAAGGAAACCCATCACAAAATGGCCCCAAGTAAACATTATCAACGCAATTTAACAAATCAGCTCTTCTTCCAGGGAAGATCTTGAGTACTGGCTCAGAGTCCCCACCATCAACAGGTAAATGAATACTGATTTTAAAAAAAAATGAGTCCCCATCTTATTAGAGCCAACAACATCAAATCACTGAGGGAACACTTCCAAATCTTGATCATTCCTTTTAGTTTAATAATATTAATAATGGATCTAGTATCATTCTTGACAGTCTCAGATTTGCAAGCAAACTAAACTATTTCGATATGGGATACAGAGGGGTTTGTTACCCTAACCATAAACATCTCAACCAGCCACTCAGGAATAAACTGTGGAGGTCTACAGCTAAACAGTAGAAGTGGCCTATGCAGAGATGCATAATACTGAAAGCAGACAAAGGTTTATGCAAGCCACATTAACAATCTACATTGATCAGGACGTCCTCGTTCATGATCTATAAGTGCCCCCTGAAACAGTTGAGTTATTCCAGGAGAAGCTAGCACAGGAGTTAGAAACAGTAAATCCCAACCTTGGGAACACAGCCTCTGCACTTTCATGTATAAAGATCTGAATGTGAAACTGAGGACATGGGGTGGTGAAGGGGAGGATATCATGGAGTAAGAATAGAATGGGGCGCCTGGTTTGCATGGTTTCAATAAGAGATATCAAAGGCAGAACAATTTCTTGTTTGAGAAAGCCATGGTATCAGCCCTGAATATAGTCACTTTGGAAGCAGTGATCACTTTTTTTCTACAACTCTTCTAAAGCTCAGCCGATGATTGACTACATCCTTTGCATTTAAATCACTGGATTCTACTGGATGGAATGCTTGTAAAAAGAGGCAATTAAAATAATCACGATCCTTTAGTTCTGACCTTCACCATAGAACTATGAAGTGAAAAAAGGTATTTTAAAGCGATCTACAACCCCGAGGTGTCTAGGCGCTGGCCAAGTGAAGAAAGGCAGACTACTTAGTAAGAGCTTGTAAATAAAAGTTCAGATTTTATTGGTTAAAAAGTTAGGCTTTTAAAGCTTTCCTGAAGGCCAGTAGACTACAAAGCTCCTCCACCCCAAGAAGTTTTTTTTTAACCTGGGAAACACTAGATTATGTGAGTATGCAGATCGCAGAGGCCTAGCTGGGGTGTAGGAAAGGAATTTTACAGGTATTTGGGGTCAATTTTGTACAAGTACTTTAATGCAATACATAGTGCCTTGAAATCAATGGACCTCCTGATGGGTAGCCAGTGCAGCTGTTTTAGGGATTGTGATACTGATTTGTATTTGGGGGTGCCAGGCAGCCTCATTCTAAATAGTCTAACTTCTTCAGAAATCTTTTCTGGATATTCATGAACAGGGCATTGTAATAGTCAGGTTTTGATAAATGATCGAGAGGATGTAGTAGTGGCAATCATTACATGTTCTTACTGCATCGCCTTTTAAACATACTCTCAGCGAAAATGATAGAAAATGATGACATTTTTCAGTCTAACAAATTCCTTCTCCCAGCGTCAGTAAATAAAACTACAAATAAAATCTCACCACCCACTGCTCTCTTGAAAAAACATAATGCCATATATCCAGGACAGGAATAAGTAGAACAGAAGGGGGTAAACAGGCGAGTAATGGAAAGCGTGTTGCTGGAGTAAAATTTCTATTAACTCTTAAGTCAGCAGCACTATGTACATCTTGGTTTCTAAGGCAACTCACTTGACATCTATAAAGCTACATTAGAACACCTGTCAGTAAAATACTTTTATTTTGTTGACTGTCGCGGTCCATACATGCCCCATGCCCTAGTTTCTTAATAAGGACATGTAACAATACCAGGCTACTAAAGCAAATAGGTGCTATAAACTCAGACATACAAAAACGTCATCTGCAGTTTTTAAATCTAGGAAACGTCTTTTTATCGACGCTGGAGTCAATCAGTCAACAGGTGTCAAGCACACACAAAGGAAACCAACAGAAGAAGGAAACCGCTGCTGTCTTCAATCATAAACAAGTAAAGTACTAACTGCGACAGACATACTTAAAATGCACCCCAGAGAGGAGCAAGTAAAACATGGGGCTTCTCACAACCTTGCCACTTGAAACACAAAGCTCTTGCGAGGCAGATTAAGGTCTCGCTGTAAGGACAGAGGGAGCACATAAAATCTCCACAAGAACTATCGGGGTTGAAGATGACAATATTTTGGCTTTAGCATATTGATAATCGTTTAAAAATGTCAGTAAAACCCAGGAGAGATCGCATATTGCAAAAGTGCACATCTATTTACCATATATGGTGGAGTTTGTACCGGTGCTAATCAAGCTAGACTTGTGTTTGTAATAGCCGAGATAAACACCTGCGATCATTGTTTTACAAAGGCGACTTCAGCCCCAGCATACGGAATTACCAAACAACCTCAACGGTGAAATCCGAGTAAAATTAGATGGACGATACTTCCATTAGCTTGACACTGCTGCCACCTAGCGGGAATGAAAACAAGCATTGGCCACGAAGGTCATTCCGATCACTATCGCTGTGAAAGCGAAAGTGATCGCGATGACGCGCTAGTGCTGCTGGCTGGCCTAGCGCATGGCGGCGAAGGAAAGCCATATGGCTGCTTTGCGCGCGCGTGCACGCCTCGTGCACTGTAGCTCTATGCCAGCGGTAGCACTTTGAAAAGTCCCAACTATAAAATGTCTCTCCGAGCCAGCGCATGCGCTGGGCTCAGCGAGACCTAAAAATCACCAACGAATCAGACAAACTAATCAGACTTAAAAAGAAACAAATCAGAACTGACCTTCACGGCCATTTTTTAGTTGAACATCTCAGAGCTGGAACTATCCCGGGCGGACTACAGATACGTAATGTACCTGTGAACTTCACAGAAGACCCCATTTACAAAAAAGGCTACAGTCTGATCGAAACAAAATGCAGTAGAGACCTCATGGTTTTAACTGTCGAGACAGCACAGAGATTGTCCAAACAACAACTGGATGAGATAGCGGCTTTGGAAATGGATATTAAATCAAATCAACTAATTACGGACGCCAAGTCACTACTTGAAAAAGTGGATAAGGAAATTCTGGAATTTAAGGATTTCTCAATTAATCAGAAGGGTAACAAATTCGAAAAGGATAAAAAAAACTTTTCTTTAGAAAAAGTATATCCATATCTCCAGACTGACTTCTACTCCAGACCAGAAGCACGCAAGTATCTACCTGAATATCAAGGTAGATCTAGAAACAATTTTATAACTTTTTCAGAAACATCGTCGTCAAGCGGTAGCGACACGGACATTTCTAACAGCCGGCCAGAGTTCAACAGACGTGGCAATTACCAACAAAATTACCAACAACAACCGCCTTTTTTAGGAAGAGGCCAACAAACACCACGGGGCAGAGTGAGATTCAACAACCAGCCGTGGGAAATGTCAACAAGACGACACAACTACAAGAATTAACCAAATCACCAATTTACAATCTATCGGACAAAGTCTTGACTGATGTTGAAACAAGTGTTCTTGAAAAGGGTTTGTCATTTGTTCCCTCAAGAGATACGAACTTCATTCAAATAAAAACAGAAGTCATTGAATTCTGTAGAAAAGTTCGTTTGATCACCTACTTCAAGGAGAATCCAGTGATGATACACACCGAAACAACAGGACTTAGAAAGAAATCCTTTTTTTGCCCACCATCAGGCAAAGTGCCTAAGGAAGTCATTATGTTTGAAAAAGTAATGCTATCAGCCATTGCAGAAGTTGAGAAAAAGCAAAAAAGAAGTAGGAAAGTTAACTTCACAAAAGTCCAAAAAGAAGCGCTTCAAGAGTTAAAAAATGATCAATCTATAACAATCAAGCAAGCTGATAAAGGCGGATCAATTGTAATTTGGGGCACAGACCGCTATACAGCAGAAGTAAACAAACAACTCAGCAATGATCGTTGCTACAGAAAGATAACACATGACCCCACAAATGAACTTAAGGGCAAATTGTTTAATATTCTGCAAAAAGGTTTTGATCAAGGCTTTTTGGGTAAAAAAGAATACGACTATCTAAGGAACAAACATCCCCGTACCCCAATTTTTTATGTACTTCCAAAAGTACATAAAGATCAATCGTGCCCCCCGGGAAGATCAATAGTCTTGGTCTGTGATTCTCTGTTAGAACCAATTTCCAAGTTCGTAGACTTCTTTCTGAAACTATTGATTCAAGAGGTGAAATCATTCTTACAAGATACATCAGATTTCCTTAACAAATTGGAAAAAATGAATTTTGAAGAAGAGAACAATCTTTTAGTCACACTAGATGTAGTGCCATTATATACAGAGATACCACAGGATGAGGGCCTAGCAGTTTTGGAAAGCCTTCTGAATAAGAGACCTAAACCGGAAAAGGTGCCCACACAATTCATCATGGAGTTAGCTACCTTTGCATTGAAAAATAACTATTTCAGCTTCAACAATGAATTCTTTCTCCAAATAAAGGGTGTGGCAATGGGTTGTCCCTTTTCCCCTGAATTGGCAGTTCTCTTTATGTCAAAATATGAAGAGACCTTTGTCTTCAACAACAACCCCTTTGCAGACAGGATCGGCAACTGGGTCCGTTACATCGATGAGGTTTTTATGATTTGGACCGGTGAAGAAGACCAACTACAGTCCTTTGTTGACTGGCTTAATAACAGAACAGCTGACATCAAATTCAGTTCGAATCGTTCAAGATCTAAAATGCCATTTCTAGACGTTAAAGTCTATGTCACAGATGGTATGCTGGCTACAACACTCTTTAAGAAGAAGACAGATAGGAACAAAGCCTTACATTTTTCAAGTAACCATCCAAGAAGTCTCAAAGAGAATTTGCCCTAAGGGCAATTCTTGCAAATAAGACGAAATTGCACATTTAAGGATGAATATTTTGCCCACGCAGAGGGTCTTAAGAACAATCTCCTAGCTCGAGGATACCCCAAAAAACTTCTCAAAAAAGCAATCAAGAGAGCATGGTGGACCCCACGTGATTCATTACTTGAAAGAAAAGATAAAATCAAAACAGACAGAATTGTCTGTGTGTCAACCTTTTGCCCTTCATCCAACTGGCTTAAAAAGACAATAAATCAAAATTGGCACTTGGTACAGAATCTAGATCCAACACTCAAAGAGGTCCCCCTTTTTGCCTTTAAAAAAGACAAAAGCATTGCCAATCAGATTGTACGAGCGGCTCTTCCGAAATCTAAAAACATGACAATCAGAAGTTTTCTGCCACCCATACAAGGTCATCATAAATGCGGCACATGCATTTGCTGTGAATCAACCATTGAAGGGTTCCTTTTCACATATAAAGGAATCCACTGGAAACACGACACATTTACAAATTGCAGATCCAAATATGTAGTTTATGGAATATTGTGCCCATGCGACAAGCTATATATTGGCAAGACCAATCAAGAAATCAGATTAAGAATCAAACAGCACAAATCCAGAGTACGCAAAAATGTCCAAAATGCACCATTGGTCAACCATTGGTTGGCCAATAACCATACTGAAAAAGACATCAGATGGACCATTATTTCAAAAGTCGAACAAGACACGAGGGGAGGTGACTGGGATTCTAAACTACTAAGACGTGAAGCAATGCTCATTGTTAAATTCAATACATCAACTGATGGGCTGAATGAATTATCAGAAATTTACAACCTGTAAACATCTCCTAACAACGAGCATGACGAACGTTGGATGCTGCTACATAGTCCAAATTGTGTCAAGCAGGCTCACCACCTGCACTCTCTCCCTCCCCCCCTGCCATTTACAGCCTGCTACCATATTGGCCAAATCCATAAGACTGTCTTTTTAGCAATGTTATTAAACACAGATTCAACCAGTTCAAACAGACGTCTGCAGAGGCAGCTCATGTATATAAACAACTCGAATTAATGATGTTCAGGGTTCAACCCCGGAAAGATTGCCAACATATACGTGGCCCCCTTTATAGTAAATTAGCCAAGCTTCCAGACATATAAATGCATTATAATACACTACGAGCCCAGCAACGGCCGAGCTCCGATCGCATCAAGGTTCATGTAATATATGGAATTCCCCTCACATTTCATATTGAACAAACAAGGCTCGGTGCATGAACGATGGAACCTTGTCCATGAGGCATTGACAAGTCAATAAAGTTGTTTTTAAGCACATGAGGACTAGCTGCATACTGAACTACAATTCCCAGAAGCAGTAGAAGGTCGCGCGCGAGATATACGCAGGTAGTAAAATACCGGAAAAGACGCCGATATTCCAAAGGCAGTATATAATGAGAGACGTTCGACACCATTAAACCGAAGGTAAGACCTGCATAGGCAAAAAGGAGGAGACATATATTTGAACTCAGAATTCATTTTCGTTCGTACCCACTCGCGAGATGAAGACATTATAATCCGTCTCTTTCTGTTGTACACAGAGAGAATCGAGTTAAAAGAAATTGAAAATACCGGCCACCATTTGCTTCATTGACAAAACGCTTCTTTGAAAGGTATTTTTTAGTTACGTTGTTTGCTCTGCATTCTGGATAAGAAAGGTGCAAGATGATCACGTCTATAGTAACACGCTCATTTTTCCATCTGACAGAGTTTTCCAGTTTCCACCCTGAGTTGGGTCCACAAACTGCATGGACATTACAAGTAAGACGTTATGACTCATGCTGACAGTAATTCACTTGTGTTAAGGTAGACAGAGACCTAGGAACAAGTGTGGTAGCATTAAGATTTGATGTTGTGCTTTTCAGGTCTAGTTCAGAAGTTCTTGCATCCCTGAGTCCTACTGCATTAAAGTGCAGGTAAGAGATACACACAACTGCTAGAACGCTTAGGCAGACAAATAGTTGGGTCATTTAGTAAACGGAGTTTTTTTTTTTTTTGTTGTTTCAGTCTAACACTGGTCCTGATGAGGATCTCTCCAAGGAAAGGGATCTGAAACGCGTAGACCTTATGTTCAAGGCCAATCTTCCAGCCAAATTAAAACTGAGTCCATTTTGAATTTTATATATTTTTTGCTGATGGTCTCCACAATTCAATACGAATTATTGTTGTTTGTTCAGATAAGACTTGTATGAATGGGTATGAGTGATGTATTTAGTGTTTGTTATGTATAGGGTAATGGTTTAAAATATGTTGTTGTGTCTTCTACAAAAAAAGTAAAATATGTATATGAAAAATTATGTACATCACCTTGAGATGAGTTTTTAGGTTTGTGGTACAACGTAGTGTTATGTTTTTCATGTAACTTGAGTCATTCATGATTAAATCGGACAGAAAAAGAAGTCATAAGTGGTAATGTTTCAATGATTACACTTTGAATGTAATTTGGTTTCAAATAACGGGCAGCACTGGCAGCTCGCTTGTTTTTTTATAATATTAGGCTAGGCCTTGCTGCCATGATAGCCAAGACCCGAGATAGTTTTTTCTCACTAATGTAAGTGGGCACCTTGCACCAGTCCAGACAACCATTATGGCGATTTAAGAAGTCTTAGACAAACCTTAGAAAGCTCTCTAAGTGGTAGCTGTGCAGAGCAGTCTTCAGGCTTAGTCCAGAAGGAGTGTAAAGTGGCTTGTTTTAGCAGAATGCAATCTTATAGAATAGATTAAGTGAAAAAGAACCACACAAAGAATTTATAAAAATATGTATTTATTATATACTACTCTCTAACACATAGAAATATCTCCTACACCAAGATATGCACAATGCACACAATACTTCAGCAAAGAAACAAAGTAAATAGCACGAAATACACAGTGGACCCAGAGGGAGACCAAACCATATATTAAGAAAATGGTATAAGAACCAAGACAAGTTCGAGGGGACTTAGAAGTGTTGGGATCCCAAGGAACCACCTAAGGCGAGTGGATAGGGATCCTACAGAGTGCGTGTGCAGTGTGGGAACCCGACCGTGTACTCCATACAACTCTACATGTTAGTCACAGTTGGATTTTTGAAAATTAAGGACCCTTCCAAGGGGACCCTGAAGAAACCCTGTGGAAGACAGAATTTTGGAGAGCCACCTCATCTGTGGATTCCCACGTTTCATACACCAGGGAAGCGGGGTGCATATGTGTGAAGTGGTGTAAGAAACCGCAGTCGAACCCAATGTAGGACTTCAGGAAAGTGCCGCTGCTGGAAAAGGAGAAGGTGTCCAGTGTAATCTAAAGGTGGATTCTTGATGAGAGGTACCTGCAAGCAGAGGGGACAGAGTCTATGTCACTCATTAGTGACCAGGAGACTTGGAAGACGAATGCACTCCGATGTCGGGTGTTGCAGGATAGGTGACGATGACCTTGACTTGGCAGCTGTGAGGACCAGGCAATGCTGAGGAGGACCAGGAGCCAAGCATTAACTGTCCCACGAATTATGTTGAGCGCTGGTGGGTCGGTGTCCAGAGGAAGCACCAACAAACCTTGGCAAAGGCAAGCAACACATGAATCAAAGAAGGAGCAACGTCTGGACCAACAAGGTCCAGGGGACTCACCAAAGGCAGGGGAGTCAAGGCAGGCCCCGATCAATCAGGGGAGCCCAAGACAAGCAAAGGTGACCCTCATATAGACCCACAGGCCGGAGGCATTGGAGCCGTGAGAGTACCTCAAGCAGCTCACTAGAAGATGCAAGCCACGATGCACACGATGCAGTGTGGTTGAAGATTCTGGTAACTGGAGGGGCTCGAGGTTGTGGCTACTTGGAGCCTGAAGTTCTTTTTGGAAAGAAGCAAACAAGCCTTTGCAACTGCAAGTTGGATGATGTGCACAGGGGTTCAGTTATTGCATCCCCCATGAGGGATACTGCCCTCAAACTTGGTGAGAGGGCAGGGCAGGCCTTGGGAGCTGAGGAAAACTATTACCTGTGTTGCAGAGCCCATGGAGTCCAGAGGAGCTCAGGATCTGCAGACCGGTTGACTTTGTTGCGGTGCCTGCAAATGCAGGAGAGCGACTCCTTCACTCCAATGGAGATTTCTTCTAGTGTCTTTGATGCTTCACAGGCCTTGAAAGGTTCCTGTATGATGCACAGGCACAGATGATGCAGCAGACTGGAAGGGAGATGAAGTCAGGCCCAAATGAAGTCCAGCGAAGTCCAGAGTGCCCAGACGGTAGAAGTGCAGTGGTGTATGATCTGAATCTTATACCACGATGAATCTAGGGACCTACACCCAGTTAAGCCCATAATTACCCTAGGGAAAGGGTTGGGAAGATTCAGGCAACCCTCCCAGGGGAGGGTCTGGACAGGGGTAAGATAACTCCCATGTCCTTTGTCTAGTTTCGCACCAGAGCGGGAGCCAATGGCACCCAGGACTAGTTTGAACTGGACTATGCAACGGGACACCAAATGTGCCTCTCATGCAGACTGGGTTGGTGCTGGCAAGCGCACCCACCCCATCCCAATACACTAAATCCTGTCTGGGAGATGGTCACACCTCCCTGTGACAGGATGCCTATTGTTCTGCCTTCCCCTTATCAAGCTTGGCTCAGCAGCAGGAGGGCAGAATTGTGTGTTTGGGTAGCAGCAACCATTTTGTGCTGTCTGGGTCAAGAAGGCTGGTACCAGGAACACTGAAAGCCTAACGGAGGGCTCTTCCAGTGCTTGGAATCATACCTCCCACACCATTAATGGTGTGGGGGGCTATGATTCCAACATGTTTGATACCAAACATGGTAGGATGCATAGCAGTCAGTTCCGAGATGGTCACTGCATAATTACACGATGCCCCTCTGTATGGTATATGGCTGCTTCACTTTCAACCCGGGAGAATGAATGAATGAATGAATGAAGATTTATATCGCGCAACTAAGCCCGAAGGCATCAAGGCGCCTAATAAAAAGATCAAATAAACCAGAACTACTCCTACGGATAGGCCTTGGTAAAGAGCCACGTCTTTAATGCCTTTCGGAACATAGGGAGATAATGCTGGAATTTAATTTCAGTAGGGCAGGAGTTCCACAGTTTTGGGGCTAGTAACGAGAAGGCTCTCCCTCCCCATTTATCTTTTTGAAAGCGGGGAACTGAGAGTAAATTCCTTCCCTGGGAACGCAGGTTTCTGCTCGGGACATAGGGAGCCAGCAGGTCCTTCACTCCTTCTGCCCCGCTGCCAGTCAGGGCCCCAAAGGTCATACAGAGGATCTTAAAAGCAATCCTATCTTGGATAGGTAACCAATGAAGACTCTTTCTTGCAGCGGTGGCTGACGAGATCCTGGGAGCGTCCAGCATGAATTTGGCTGCCGCATTTTGGGCTATTTGTAAACGCTGCACAAGACTCTTATTGATGCCAGAGTAGAGGGCGTTCCAGTAGTCCAGCCGTGAGGCGACTAATGCAACCACAATCCGCTTGCGAGCATGCGGCGCCAGATATTGCCTGATCTTCTTAAGGGTCCTGATAATACCACAGCAGGTGGAAACAGTCCTGTTAACCTGTTGAGACATGGAGAGCGCAGGATCAATCAACACCCCTAGATTACGGGCCAGGACCGTTGGTGTGGGACAGACTCCCAAGGAGGGAGGCCACCACTCCGAGGACCAGATGTCCCTATTTCTGCCAAAGATGAGGACCTCGGTTTTTTCCCCATTAAGTTTTAGTGAATTATGAATCATCCACTGGGAAACTGCCTCCATGCAGTTCCTGAAACTAAGAACAGGGGAGCTGACCGAGTGGGAGAGGGACACCATGATCTGGGTGTCATCTGCATATGACACCACTTCCAACCCAAATGATCTTATTAACCTGGCAAACGGGGCCACATAGATGTTAAAAAGGGTAGGGCTTAAGGCCGACCCCTGCGGTACCCCACATTGCACAGGTAGGGGTGTAGATAGAAATTCACCCAATTTGACCCTCTGTACCCTCTGATTTAAAAAGGAAGCCAAGAGGTTCAGAGCCAAACCTTCCACCCCAATCTCCCTAAGACGAGATATCAGAATCGAGGGAGATAGGGTGTCGAAGGCGGCTGTCAAGTCCAACAAGATCAGAAGGGTGGTGTGGCCTGAATCAACCTCCGTGCGGATGTTATTAAGCACTACCGTAAGGGCTGATTCCGTGCTATGATGTCTCCGGAAGCCATGTTGGGACTGATCAAGACAGCCCGAGCTGTCTAAAAAAGCCGTAAGATGTTCATTAAGATACGTTTCCAGCATCTTCGCCGGAGCGGGGAGCAAGGAAATAGGGTGAACATTTTTGAGAATTTCCGGGTCTAAAGTTGGCTTTTTAAGAAGGGGCTTCACAACAGCACTTTTCCACAGAGCAGGGAAAATACCCTCCTGTATTGCTTGGTTCATAATGGTCAGAAACGGGGGCAGGAGCGTTTGCCGACATTCCTTAAAAATTTTAAGGGGGCAGGGATCCAAAGGGGATCCTGACCTAGTCTTACTCAGCAGCACATCAAGCTGTTGCAGAGATAGTGGAGGGAAATGGGACAGGTGCGCAGACAAGGCTCTGCTATCATCTCCCCTGGGTGAAATAAGCGACGAGGGCGGGCTCAAAACTGCTCTCTGCAAGGCAAGGGCCGAGTAGATATCGGCTATTTTGGAGTGAAAGAATTGTGCTATCTTATCGCAGAGAGCCTGGGAGCTAGAAATGGGATCAGGCATTTGCAGGGTGCAAAGGGAGTCTGCTATTTTAAAAAGATCTCTGGGGGAAGTGAGAGCAGAGGTCAGCTTGGAAAAATACTCCTGTTTTTCTTTGATCACCTGAACCTTGTATCCCTTAAGGAGGAGTTTGTATTTTTCCCTCTCTTGATAACCTCCACTTGCCCTCCACCGTCTTTCCTGCCTCCTATAAGCCTGCCTTAGCACTCTAAAAGACTCTGAAAACCACGGGGCTGAGGGTGTCTTTCTAGCAGAGTAACGGAGAGAGACAGAAGCCAACCGATCCATCGCCATAGCAATCGAATCAGTAAGCTCCAACGCCGCTAAGCTAACATCCATTGCTGTGACAGCGGATACATTAGGAATGAAAGGAGCAAGCGTGTCATTCGAGATATTCCTATAGTTACGTTTCGCTTCCCTCCTACCAGGACCATTCAGTTTGGTATATGCGGGAGAGGTCTGAAGCTTCAAGGGGACCACTAGATGATCGGACCAGTCCAGCGGTATAGGAATCTCTGTCTTCAGCCTCCCATCGTTGGAAAACACCCCATCAAGAATGTGACCTGCCTGGTGGGTAGGATTGGTAACCAATTGCTGAAGACCAAATGCAGACAGAGTTTCCACAAGCGAGGAAGTCTCTCAGGAATCCACATTATCGAGGTGGAAATTTATGTCTCCCAGAACCGTAAGCTGAGCACAGCCAAAATAGGGTTCTAGGAGATTAAGTAGGATATTCCCAAAGTCCGCTCTCGGGCCTGGTGGTCTATAAATCGGTATACCAGAAAAAGGAGCAGCGGAGGGAGAGGTTATCATGAAGTGTAAAGCCTGGAAGGGGTCTGCAGGGGCGGATAAAGTAGAGATCCGGCAGGTGTGGGAACTCTTATATAGAATCCCCAGCCCTCCTCCCCTACGACCCACCCGGTCCAACCTGACTAGCGCATAGCCCTCAGGGATAGCAACCACCAGGTCGGGCCCAGAGGAGTCAGTGGCCCAGGTTTCCGTAATGAAAACCCACGACGGCTTTCTCACCGCCACAAATTCGTTAAAGGCTATGTTATTCTTTACCAGTGATCTGGCATTAACAAGAAAGCCAGTCTCACTTGAAGATAAGGAAGAGAGGACCAGATCATTGGGCGAGTTGGTGTTGAAGACAAACTCTGTCGACGGGAAAGAATGGCCTCCGTAGGCTGTAGGGGTGTCCTTCTCATGCAGAGGCACCCTCTCAGTTAGATCCAAGGCCTAGTATAGGGGTGACTTATAGGTTTTAAGTGCAGTGACCCTAGATATAGGAAACTTATATCTTTAGTAAGTGGTGCTAGCACCAACTTACAGAGACTACAATGGCAGGCCTGTAGATCCATTTTGAATGGTCTCTCATGGGTGGCATAATACATACTTCAACCCATGGGAGACCTCTGAGATACCTATGCCCTGGGTACCTTAGTACCATATACTAGGCACTTATAAGAGTACCCCCATATCCAATCTGGGAAGTACCTAAGTATTGAACACAACAGTTTAGGGAGAAAGCAGGTAGACTGGGGTCCGGATTAGCAGGATCCCAGTCAGACTAGTCGAAATCAGCTAAGCACCAGTCAAAAAGTGGGGGTGACCATAGTAGTAGATCCTCCTTTCCTACAAGGTGAGAGCAGGAAAGCGCTATATCTACAGGGGTATGACACTATTCTGCTCTCTCCATAGTGCCGGTGCACAATCAGGCAGCTGGGCGCCATACACCCCCCCTTGCACCATAGAGCATGGGTATCTCTGTGAGTCATGCATGAGATTTACACTGGAAGGATGCCCTTCCAGTACAAAATACGATGCTTAAATTAACTTTAAAACTTTTCTCACTTCAGATATGTGCTGTACAGTGCAGCACACATGCAAAGTGGGAAAGGTTAGCAGTAATAAAAGCTTTTGTCCTTTTAATGCCTGTTTCAAAGTGAAATTATTTTTGGGCGCAAATCCCTGTCTACTATTGTTTGTAGACAGTGCTTTGCTTCAGAAATCATGGAGGGTTGCATGAGAAATGCCCATGAACTTGCCACGGAACTACCCCTTGATGCACTGCTTTGTGTAAATTTTAGGCCAGGGGCGTAGCTTGGGGGTGTGAGCTTCAGATTTTCCAACAATCACGGAGGGATATTATGTTAATTAATATATGAGAAGCAGCGCATTAGGGGGGCTTAAAAGCCAATGGAAAGAGAAAGGAGTGCGGATTGTGACGGGTGCTTAAAACTAGAACGTGTGATAACTACCGCAAGAGTAGCCTAACGCAACTTCCAACATCGCAGCCCAATGCGGGAAAATTACGCCGTGCCAACCAAGTATTCACAATGCGGCGGTAGCATGCTATAGTCACTAGATAACACGTCAACTGGCCGCGCAAAATCCAACGCCACGCCAAAAAAATGAGAAACGTGAACGCAAAAAAACATGCGACGTGGCCAACGTGGTACAAAAAGACGTGAAAACCAGCCACAGGCCTGCAAATACCACGTGTCTGGCGGGCAAATGCACCACAAAAAAGACAGAAACAACACACCAGAAACAAGCCAAAGCACGTAGCAACATGGATGCAAACTGACCCAGCGCAGAAGCCAATGCAAACCCCACAACCCCCAAAAGACAACCAGCAAGGAACAATGGGGTCGAGGAAGGCCAAGGAGAAGAGGGAGAGGAAGACAGGGTGCAGACCGCAGGAAAACAAGACCAGCGTCACAGAGGTGACAGAACATTACCAGCAACTGACCCACAAGCAGACCACCTGGAATGCAGTCGGAGTGCCGAGGGGGCCAATCAAGGAGGCCAAGAGGCGCTGGCATGATGTGACAACCGAAACCAGGCACAAACCCGCTGCCAACAGGAAGGCAGCAACTCCGACAGGAGGTGGAAGTCCAGCAACACAGGAGGAGCTGGAGGAAACTGAGGCCACAGTCATCAGTGTGGAGACCATGCAAGGAGAAGGGAGTACAGACACAGCTCGAGAGGACCTGACACAACATCAACAGGGAGAGTAATGAACAGGGACTGGGGGGAGATGGTCACAATGGCACACAGGCACAACGAGGGGTAGCACACTGCACACCCACAATTACCCAGCATCATGTCCCTGATCCCCTTGGCACACTGCAGCACACACACACACATAGCAAGAACAGCACACCCACATTGACGACAACGTGGTACAATGCGCATAGCCGACACTGCAGGACAGAGGACACAACTGGCTCCACACATGCACAGAAGCATGTCTACTACACCTGACAGAGCAGGAAATTGTGAAATGGAAATATACGCGTACGACCTCACATCCGTCATGTAGTCCAAATGTACACTGTCCCGCAGCAGAATTCAGCACCTCACAAACAGTCACAATGTACATTGTCATACAGTCTGCATGAAGACCAGAACAATGGGCAAACATACATGTCAACACAATGTCAACATGCATCTCCCCTTCACATTGCAGAGGGGCACACAACACCTCTAGCAGAGCACAGAAGACAACACATCTGTGATGCCGGAGAGGACCACCACACCTTCGACACCAACACCCTACAACAGACCATGGACATCCCACGCAACCCACCATCAGGGCCCGGGCAGCCAAGCTACTCAGAGGAGGACAAAGAGCCTACAATAGACCGCACAGCAGGAAGCACCCGCAAGCACAGCTGACTCACGACACTTCACCCACCCACACATGGCACCCCATTGCCATGTGTCAGCACGCCAAAAGGAGGTGGCCGAACAGGTGTGGGTGGGGTCCGAACCCATGGAAGGCGAACAAGATCACATACATTTGTGTCCATTACACTTCAGGGACTACCCACACCCCACAAAGGAGACCCATACAGCCAAAGAGACATATACAGATGCACATTCACAGTACAGAACCACGCCCAGGGGAACGCAAATAGCAGTCACACACCCACGTTGGCTCTGCGTACGATGGCCCAGCCCACTCCCCTTAGGAATTGAGTGGGTGACAACAAAGCTACATGTCCAAGCTCCAACCCACTGCCTGTGGTGACATGTCTGCATCTGCTGTACACAGCACAATGTAATGTCGTAGGGCCCAGGGCCCTCATGCATACAAGACCACAGGGACACATGCAGATATCATGTTGAACTGGCTACGGGCACGTGCGCCTAGCCCCTTTATTGTCAGGGCCACATGTACAGTGACGCCTGTGCGGGATGTGTGTGGGGTGAGTGTAAGCCAGCACGCACGGAGTGCTTGGTGCTGGCAACCACTTAAACAGTGGACACCAGTGCAACGGAAACTGAAAACACCTGCATAACAGAGTCAACTGCTGAGCAACATGGAGGGAGCCAGAGAAAGTACAGAGGACACACAACATGCAAACAGAAGTGTCTGTGAGTTGCAGTGCACTGTGGTTGGGGCACTAGAGATGAGTGCGCTCATGTGAAGAACAAGCATTTGCAATGCAATAGGTCTCTCATTTGCGAGAGTTAGAGCTATTGGCATTGTAAATGTGTGAAAAACAGGCCCACTCTTTAAATCTCACAAAATGTCATCCTAATTATAAAGCAGGGAGTGGAAGTAGAAGTGTTATTTACTTATTGTAAGTAAATCTTATGCTTAGGCCGTATATTTATAAAATGGAAATAAATGGCTGCATTTCAGCTGTGTGCTCTAGATGTTTGGTAGGCGGGGATGAGTTTAACAAGCGGCACAGGCCATTTATTATGTGTACATGCATAGGGTATAGAAAGTTTGCTCATGCTGTGAAAAACTGGATCACCCCCCCAGCAATTGTATACATGATAAGCTTGAACCAAAGGTATTGGAGCCTTTTACCAGAGTACTAGTTATATTAAGCAAGGTCAGATTCAGCAGACCACAGTAGGTGCTGTACATTTACTCAACACCATGGTGTGTGTGCATTTTTATTCCAGTCACCCTATTTTTTACTCAAAGGTACAGGGTTTGAGGTGTAAGCGCAAAGTACGTGTGTTAATTAGATTAATGATTAATTTCCCCAAATGCAACGTCCTGCTAGTTTGTTAAAGAACTGAGAAGCCCTGCACTCTTCCAGAACAGAGTTAGCACACAGATTCCCACTCGGTGTAGAAGTGGTGCCCATGCGTTACGCTCTTGTGAGCAGGTGCTTGCCCTTCTTCCGCGTGTGTTGCAGCACAGATAGAAAAAAGTAGTCATTTGTATGTTACGCCTTCCTGTTTAATAAATGGAGCATTTTTACAACCATCGACGCAGCCCTTTATAAATATATTCCTAGAGACCCTGTCAATCCTACACGGTAGGATTTAACTGCGTCACACCAATGCACTTCAAGAGGTGCACTGTAGAACTAGGTAACACCAGTTCAAGCACATCCCGGCATCCCATCTTTAGGCTGTGCAGTTTTAGGCAACTCACCAAACACGCACTGTGGTTTAGCACATACTTTATAAACGCCTGCACCCCCGCTGTGCATGCCCGTTCTCCTTAATACAAGCCGTGTGTCGGTCTGTAATGCAATTGGTGGTGGCGTAAAGCGCTCTGATACCTTTGGGTCAAGTTTGTGCAATAAATCAAAGTGCAGAAAAATAAATATTTTTTTTAAAAGGCCTACCTCTAGGACGTTCATTCTTATTCTGCGATGCTACATGCCTTCAGGTCCCTGTACTGCTTAATTGCACCCAGCTCTGGGTGAGTACCATGGCAGGTATAGATTGTTGCAGAGCCATGGCATGTAACCGTTGTCTAGAAGCTGCATCGCGGGGCAATAGTGCGGGGGCAGGAAGGGAGACAGTTGGTGTGGCTGTGCCATGGCAGTGTAGTTCTCTGTGCAAGCCGGGCACGGGGTTGCTGTTGGCCGACGGGAGGTGGTGAAGAGGTGCCGGTTGGGAGTGCCAGCTTCCTGAGACACTGATCTTGAGCTGGCGTGGGTTGGCCAAGAGCTGGGGCCCTGCGGCCCATGTAGATGTAAGCCAACCCATCAGGGGGCGGAATGTGGCAGGGGAGTCAATTGGCACGCTGCAAAAAGGGCCGGATCTGTACTCATCGAAGAGGAAGCCACTGCCATCACTGGGGGAGCTTGCCCTATGCCCACCAAAACACTTCTAGAGTGCAGAGTATGCGCGCCATGTGAATGAATGAACAATCTAGGCTGGCATTGAAACATCTCCCAAAACTCAATTTACCTCGAAGTTCACGCTCTTTACCATTCTACACTGCAAATGAAAAGAACACAATTTTTTAAACAATGTGAAAAGTGCTCTACACTTGTAACTTCCTTTGTAGCTCACGAGGTGGAAGTTCCCGCAGTTCTGTTTTTGTTCAGATCGGGGGATATACGGTATGAGTTATAGGAAACCGCTCGGTTTCACTGCTCTTTCGGGCTTTCAGTTTCACATTGTGTGATAATGTATATAGCTCAGAGTCCGCCAGGGGCAAGGTAGGAGTAGCGAAATGCGGGGGGTTGGTGGCGAGGGGTGTAGTGGAGATAAATATCCGAAAGGAAAAGAGGCAAGTCCCTAGAACGGGCTGAAGCAGTCGAAGAATAAAAGGTGAGAGACGATATCGGGATAAAGAGAGAGATTGCAGACGGACAGTAGGACAAGGGAGTACGAGAAGACTGATAAACAAAGAAGGAGGCAGGAAAAGGGTAACTGTCAGAAGGAGCAACGAGGGACGGGAAAAGGCACCAGCCAAACGGGTTGCTCGGCCTGGGGAGGCAAAGCGGCGGCAGTAAGCTGAGTGAAAGCAAATTTGTCATATGTTCACAATTATGGCCAAACGTGGCGGAGCGTGGCGCGTGTTGTGTTCAAAATAATTATTCCAAGGGCCACACTTACCATTGACCCGCAATATCCATTAAATAAGGAGCAGTTGGCAACGTGGAAGGTTCAAACGTTTATTGTCATCATAGATCTCTATATAGAGGAGCCTCGTCGATCTTCACCCATCAGGTGCGCCGAGGAAGACTGTTGGCTCCTTGACAGTTACACACTTTTATACATTTCTCAGCACAGCATACAAAACCTTATATGTGGAAAAGTACCAGTTAGTCCTGGCGCCCCTAATGAGCTCATGCCTATTTCTAGTTTCGGTTACACATACAAAGGGTTACTATCTTTACAGAGAAGGTCGGAAGGGTGACTCCCTTCTCGTCCCAGGTCTGGAGGAATTCGCTTGATACTCCCTTTTAGCAGATGTGACCTTGCTTCTCAGCAACTCTGTCTGTCTCCTAATTATTACCGTGAAAAGGGAAGGCAGATGGTGTGTAAGAGGACCACGTGACTCCTAAGAGCAAGAGCCGCAATCCAAGATGGAGGCAGTTCGGTTCTCGGCCCTTTTGTCATGCTAAACGTAGCGGGGATTTCGATCCTTCCAATGCACCGTGGCTAAGCATACCATCATTAGATATACTGCGCTAATCATACCATAATGACCTGAATACCTCAGAACGGCCCTTTTAGTGCAGTATAACTAATGACAAAGTCAGTCTTCGAAAATACCCTCATCAATCTGCATTAAATCATGCGTCTCCTTCTGAGTCCGCTGAGCATCGATCCGGGTTTGGTTAGACGGGGGCTTAGGGATGGATCGGCGAACCTGAGTAGCACAATATGCACAACAGGCCGGCCCGCATTGTAGACAAATGCAACAGGTGAAGAGGAATCCTACCACCCCCAAGAGAATCATAAATAACTTCCAGCCCCAGGCGGTCACCAAATCCCAGAACCACCCGGACAAGGACCAAGTACCAGTGTCAGTGTGAATTTCAGAGGCTAGTCGATGCAGTTTCTGGATAGCTAGATGGACGGAAGGGGCGGAGTCAGGTATATATACACAGCAGGAACTGCCGATGACCCTACAGGCTCCACCACGGTCTGCTAAGATGACGTCTAAAACAAGACGATTCTGAAGGGTCACGAGCCGGGTCGCCTGGAGCTCTACTGTGATATTAGTTAATATCCCTGCAGTAGTGTTAACCACCCCTTCCACCACTCTGGATAACCTCCTAACTTCCTTACTATTGAGGATGGGTCCCCATATGGGTAACGCCCCTTTTATAATATCAACAAAATGTTGTGCTGGAGTGTCAGTTTGATCAGTGGCATCATTACGGGCGACTTCAGCTGTTAGGCTCCGCCGATTTAAGGAATGAGATTTATGATAATCAGAAGGAGCTATGTACACCGGTGGGTAAAGGAAGGACAAGTAACACCTACCCATCCACCCCCTGGGTAACCAGGTGTAGGCGTTTTCACCGCACACAAAGTAGACATTGGGAGGGGTGAGTGTAGGGGGGCTACTGTATGTCTGCAACCTATAAGTGTAATTACATCTACTATATCCTACGAACAAATGTCCCATCCCCTGCACACAGAAAGAGGAGGATGTATTCAATACCGGGACCGGAATGATTTTCTCATTTGAGACATTTCGCTCTTGAAAGTATTTGAAATATTCAGTAAAGTTGAAGGTCATGAAATCCAGTACTTCATCCCTCAGCCAGGTATCATTTTCATGATCGGTATATACATTCATGCAAGCAGTGGGGTCAAGGGTACCATCCGTCCCTTCAGCATTAGGGGTAAAACCTTGGTGTGTCTCTATATATGCTAAAATCAAGGCGTAATCCTTCTCTGAGAATCGACGTTCATCTATAGTATAGTGTTCGTACAACATAGATAACATTTTAAACCAAGCTTCGCAACTACCTAAGTAAGACAGAGGCACTGATATAAACAAATCTTGCTTATGCATCACTGACGGGAGAAGCCCACAGACCCAACAATCAGTAACGTTTGTGGAGCTATGAGTCTGGTGCAGCATTTTGATAAAAGCATTATGTACATATGTCTGTCGGTGTCTTTCTTTATGAGGAGCAAAAGTCTGGAAATGATGTTCCTTAGGGGCAGGAGTAGACATTATCAGGGTGTGCACAGGATGACGAAGCTCTAAATATATGAACAAACCTAAGCATAGTACAAATGATATCATCAGTATAAAAATGAAAACAATTTTAACACGCAAGCTCCATGAAGAGAACATTGGCAAATGCGGAGGAACAGCACGGGGTACTATGGGACGCCCGTCTTCAGGGACAAAACAAGCAAAAGGGTTCATTTTCCTCACTAAAAGTCCAATATAATCTCCGGCAAAAAGGGGTCTACAAGCAGTCCGTCCTGCCGGAGGGTGCTTCTTTCCTGTGTCCGTTTAGAGCCTCACAGGCAGACTCCTATCGTTCAGAAAAAGCAAAAAGGAAAAGAGGCAAAAACTTCTCGCGTTGGAGTCACACTTGACGCAACTCGTGTTGAAAAGAGATCTCCACCTGGGCCCCTGTTCGTCTCATCAATGTCTCTATCTTCGTTCTGAACAGAGCTTTACTTAAAGTTCCATGCTCTCAACGAGTTCAGTCCAGTGTTCCGACAATCCTCAGGTCTCTGCAGCGGCCTCCAGCTGCACTTGCCGGGGCTGGACCTGGGACTCGTTTATTTTCGGGGCCGCAGGTGATAACGATCCCGACCAGGGGTTTCAGGATTCGTGAACAAGGTGGGCACGGTGGGGTCAGATGAGGAGCTGGGCTCCCAACCAGATGCTTCACTTTGGACGATTGGGTGGCGACAAAAAGGGGTTTCAATGCCCTCAGCACTCTCCCCTCGCCCGTCAACCTCTCTGCGGGTGTCCGGGGAAAGTGACTCTTCTGCGCTGGGCTCACCCTGAGTCGGCTGACCTTCCTCCTGGTCCAGTTGCTCCCTTGGCAATGGGAGAGGAACTCGCTTAAGATGGGAGATATGGATCCAGTGCGGCTTCCCTTCGACTTTCACCGCTGTTCGCGTGGCCAGGAGCACCTGGTAAGGCCGGGACCAGCGCGGATCCAAATTCGATTTCCGTTGGTAGTTTCGGACCAGGACCCACTGTCCTGGTTCTACGCCGTGTCCAGGACCCTCCGGCAGGGGCTGCAGTGTGGCAGATATCTGTTGATGAATGGAACAAAGATCTTTAGTCAGAGCATACAAGTAATCAGTCAACATAGGATATTCAATGTCCCTGAAAGACTTGGGCCGGGGTACTCCCCATACGTTGGCAGGTCTGCCAAAAATGACTTCGTAAGGGGAGATACCACTCCGGGAATGGGGAGTAGTTCTTACGGACAACAGGGCCAGGGGAAGGAGATCGGGCCATTTTAATCCTGTCGTGTCCTGGAGCTTAGCCAATCGCAGTTTTAAGATTCCGTTATATTTTTCAACTAGACCCGCTGACTGGGGATGTCGAGCGGCATGAAACTTCTGCCGGATGGACAGGCCCTTGCATACATACTTAACTAAGTTAGCATTAAAATGGGTCCCATTGTCACTCCAAATTACCCGTGGCAACCCATATCGAGGAAAGAACTCTTTTACCAGAGCTTTCGCAGTTGCCAAGTCAGTGTTCTCCTTCGTGGGGTACGCCTCTACCCATTTGCTAAAGGTACAAATCACCACCAGCACGTATTTCAGATTGTTAACTCGCTCTAGCTGTATGTAATCCATTTGGAGTACTTCGAAAGGCAAGGTGGGCGGTGCAAAACTACCTGCTAGGACAGGGATACTAACCCCAGGATTATGTTGGAGACAAATTATACAATGCTGGACCAAGTTCCTAGCTGTCTTGGGGATATTGACATTATACCAAACAGAATCCAATATGGCACAGATGGCCTGAACTCCTACATGCGAAGGTCCGTGTGCCATAGTTACCACCGCATTTACAAAAGCGTTCGGCAGCAACCATCTACACCTTTCTGACAGATCGGTCCAACACCCATTCTCATCAAGCCTCCCCACTTGCTCCTGCCAGTATGTCAGTTCTTCCGGGGTCACCTCTTTCTGCAGTTCTTTCACGCTATCTATGGTGTTATTAAAAACCTCTGCTTCTATCATTCTTGTCACTACAAGCATGGAAGTGGTGTCAGACCGGGCCGTTTCCTTCGCAATCTGGTCTGCAAAGAAATTTCCCCTCCCCACGTCATCAGTGATAACTTTGTGTGCACTGCATTTGACTATAGCCAGGGTATTGGGCAATGTTAATGCGGCTAGTAATCGTTCAACTAGCGGTCCATTCTTTATTCTCTCACCATGGGATGTCAGGAATCCCCTTTCCGCCCACAACCTCCCAAAGCTGTGCGCTACACCTAACGCGTACTGACTGTCGGTGTAGACGTTCAGCCTGATGCCTTTTCCTAGTTCGCAAGCCCTGAATAATGCAACCAATTCGGCTGCCTGAGCCGACCGGTATGGTATCTTCGCCGCCTCAACTACCGTTTGTAGAGTAGTGATTGCATAAGCCGCAGCTGTCTTACCATCCGGTAATCTGAAGCATGACCCATCTACATACAACTCCCCTTGGGCATCAGATAGTGGGGTGTCAGTCAGGTCTATCCGACCCTTGGTTTCTTCCTCAGTTCGAAAGATACAATCATGTGTGTCTTGTCCACCGCCTTCCGAAGGGAGGGGTAACAACGTGGCAGGATTCAAATTAACACATCGTTTGATCGTTATGTGAGGTGCAAACAGGGTCAATTCGTACCCTGTAAGACGTGCACTAGTTAAGTGCTGCGTCTGCGTCCTGTTTAATAATACGTCCACAGCATGAGGCACCATCACTGTCAGGTCCGTATTCAGGACTAGCCCTTCCGATTGTCTGATTGCTATGGCAACTGCCGCTACAGCCCTCAGACAACTGGGAAGTGCTCTGGCGACATTGTCCAAAACCGCCGAGAAATATGCACAAGGCCTTTGCTTACCACCAAAGTCTTGTGTCAACACTGAAAGAGAACAACCGTCCACCTCATGCACGTAGAGCACAAAAGGCTTCCGGTAGTCAGGGGTGCCAAGCACAGGAGCAGAGCAAAGAGCAGTTTTCAGAGCGGAAAAAGCATTCTGGCATTCGTCAGTCCACGGTAAAGGTTCATGCACATCCTTCGTAGTTAGATACAGGAAAGGTTTAGTCAAGAGAGAATAGTTAGCAATCCATTGGCGACAGTAGGAGGTTATGCCAAGCAAAGCGCGGACATCACGTTGCGTGCGGGGGACAGGCATGTTAGTTATGGTTGCGATACGCTCAGAAGTCAACCGTCTTCCCTCCTTCGACAGGAGATGACCGAGATAGGTCACCTCCGGTCGACAATATTGAAATTTAGAAAGTGACACCTTGTTACCGTGGGTGGCCAGATGTCGCAGCAGGGTTACCGTGGCGTCGCGACAACCCTGTTCTGTATCAGAAGCCACAAGGAGGTCGTCAACATACTGCAATAAGACATTACCTGGCGGCAATTGCAAAGAGTCCAATACCTTTTTCAGGGCCTGGCTATATATGCTAGGACTTTCGGTGTACCCCTGGGGGGCGCGACAGAATCTAAAACTGCGGCCTCCTAATGAGAAACCAAACAAATGTCTACTATCTGGATGAATGGGAATACTAAAGAACGCATTCTTTAAATCAATCACCGAGAAAAATGTGGCAGTGGGAGGAATCATCGTTAAGATGGAATTAATGTCCGGCACCACAGGATACTGGGGTACCACAATTTTATTGATTTCTCGTAGGTCAATCACAAATCGATAGGTATTAGCATAATCAGGGGACTGGGGTACAGGGGCTCGTTTAAGAATCGGTAGAATTGGACTGTTGCAGGTATTGGACGCCATTTCTTCCACCACCCCTGTTTTAATCAGGTCGGAAATAATGGCCAGTAAGGCACGTTCACCTTCGGGGGCTATTTTGTATTGCGGAATCCTTGGCAATGGAGCATTCTGTTTTAAAGTGATGGACACCGGTGGAATTGGTAAGTACCCCACATCAGTGTCCCCCAGGGCCCAAAGGTCCCTCGGGAGTGTCGCAAGCTCAGGGGGTAAGGAGTCAGTTTTTGCAAAACATTGAATGGAGGGGGCAGAGGGATTCCTAATGGTTAGGTAAACTCCATCGGGGGAGCAAAAGATGCGTGCATGTAATCTTTTCAGTATATCCATACCAAGGAGATTTTCCCCACACTGGGAAGTGAGGAGGAAAGGTGATTCAATCGTTACTGGTCCCACAGTAAGGGAAAGTGGTTTTGAAATGGGGCTTACCACTGGAGTTCCAGAGAACCCCACGGACACATTAGTCTGGCCAGACAGAGCAGCCCCCGGGACCAAGGCACGTGAAACAGAACTGTTCATAGCCCCTGTGTCAACCAAAAACTTACCTGATGCCTCCAGCAATTGTGCATGGACATAAGGTCCAGCCTGATCTATCGGGATTGACACATGCCCCTTACTCTGCCCTTGGCTATCCTATGCTTGAGTGTACCCAATGTCTCCCTCCGTCACACGTCCGTCATGGTAATATTGTTTACCCTGACTCTGATCGAAATAATTCTGACTGCTCTCACCTCGTGCCGCCTGTTCCTGTCTCGTGTATCCACCTCGATGTCCACTTACTCTACCCCTTCCACGTCCCCTGGAAGCAGCGTTCTGTTCATGCAGTAACGGGCATTGAGCTCTCCAATGCCCCTCCTCCTTGCAGAAAGCACATTGATTTATGCCAAGATCCGTTCGCCCAGTCGGGTGCACGGGCCCCGCCCCTCTCGGAACGAAATTCTGTACCCCTCTCCCCCTTCCCCTACCTCTCTCTACCTGCTGTAACAATACTCGTGTTTTCAGATCCTTTGACTTTCTTTCTGTCTTATCCTTGCTCTCGTTTTCCCTATGTTCATAGTACTGAGCCATGCTTAATATCGTGGAAGGCGTGGTGGTCGTCCAGGTACTCTCGGCTGCCTGTAGCCTAGCCGATACCTCGGGTAGCAAATTTGTTACAAATCTATTAACAAATAAACGTACACCCCCCTCCGTAGCCAGGTCCTGCCCGCTGAAATCAATGAATACTCCCTCAAACCTTGTGAAGAAATCAGATACGCTCTCATCCTTCTTTTGTTTACAGGCCGTCAGCTTGTCCCAATCTACCTTTCTGGGCGGGATCAAGGAATGCATATATGTTATTATTTTGTCAGGTAGAGTCAATATCTCAGGTCGGGGCTTATTCCCCGGCTTGCGATCTCTATCCCAGTTTCTCAGTTGGTCCCATGTCCCCCCAAACTCCGTGACATGGTCCTGGTCATGTACCTGGCGCCAAATATCCACCGGTACTAGCAGAGCGAAGAATAATTCAATATCCGCCAACGTCATTACTGCTGACGAGGCGGCTTCGGTCAGTTCTTTATAATAGGCAGTGGGGTTTTTTCTAGGATCAGGCAACTGACTTTTCAAGGATAATACCTCACTCCGCTTCCAAGGGGTATAGACCCATTGTTCCTGGAACCGGGCATCTATTCCCGGACGGGTAATGACACCGTGGTCATCCACCACTGCGGCCACTTCTGGGTGGAAGATAGGGTGTACCTCCCGCATGGGGAATTGGGAGGATCCGGCGGGAAGGGCGGACTGCAGACGAGTTCTATAAGAAACCAAAGTCTGCACCTTCCCATACACGTCTTCAGGTGTCAGTCGAGATTTGTGAATTTGATCAAGGATATCATACAATATGGCCGGAGCTTTCCCTTCCCGGTGTACCTGTTCCCATACAGAGATGAGACGGTTAGCCATATGTTCCAGGGCATGCTGTTGCATTACCGGTTCGTAGTCTCTCATGGTACTCCAGATATCAGCAAGGGTATAAATAGAATGTCGCATCCACTGGGATGCTTGTGTGGCAATAGCTGCCCTTTCCTCTGTTCCCAAAGCAGAACGAGTGAACAACCTCCTCCCCTCCGTCAGACTGGTCGGATGTACCGGAGTAGTCACAGCTGCTACTGGTGTTGTGCTAGCGGAGGAGGAGGGTAGAACAGAAGGGGAAGACATTGACCCCGTCGGCAGCTGATGGGTCCCGGCTGCAGCTGTCGAAAGTAAATTAGGTAACAGGGCTATAACGTCGGACACAGATGCCGACAACTGGGAGAGGTTTGGCAGGGAGGGAGAGGTAGTATTGGCCGGGGGGGCCGAAGCCGAGGCCCCCAGGGACGTATCTGGGGTCGGGGCCGAGGCTCTTGACACCTTGGGGTATAGTCTCTGGGGCACATAAGGGGGCGGTGGCCTCGTGTCCAATAGATCCTCTATTTCATCTTCCGCATTCGGGCGGGTCACATAACTTTTATCAACTTTTAGTCTGAATTCGCGATTCATGCAATCCAATCCTTTCTCTACTCTTTCTCGGTCATAGGCCATAGCCTTCTGAGTAACGTTCTGTCCTGCCTTGGCTCTAGCTACTTTCTCTTCCCTTATTCGCCGCTGTTTAGCCTCCTTCTGCCACGCAATTAGAGCATCGAACATGGCTTGCCTGCTCCGCCTAGAAAACAATTGTTCCTGTAGGAACGCAATTTTCTTTTCATCGAACGAACCAGTCTTGGGCCACCGCAATTCTTCATTACCCTTAGTATACCTATGCCACAAAGTGCAAAACAATAAAGGAGAGATTCCATGCTTAACATACATAAAATGGCTCGGACTGCCTTCCGGTGGGGCGGGTTGGCTCTCAGCTAACCTGGAGTCACTTGTGCGGCAGCAGCAGCCAAAACAATTCAATTTACTGAAACAGGACATTTTGGTTAGTTTTTAGACATGTACACATAAAACAACAATCAGACACAACATCCAATCAATATCCGAGAACCAAGCCCGTCGACTCTGGTTCACGATCCACGTTTCAAACTGCACGCGGGGATTCTGGTCACCCTTCTGGCTCACCACTAAGACCGACCCCTCTCCAACAAGGACTTGCCCCGTCGGGAATATGGCCTGTGGCTACCCAGTCCAGGGCACAGGTCCTTCCACGTGCAATCCGTCTATATTCCTCCGGCGCGCTATTTCTAATCAATCCAATATCATCTGTACGTACTTCGAATCAGATCACTGTAATGCGAACCTAATCAAACAAGACACCACTCTCCGGTGCGTGTCTTCAAATCAACGAACCGCTGTCCAGCGCGAGCTTCAAACAAACGCAACCAGTGCTCAAGTCAAGACAAATGCATCGTTCTCAACGAATGCTCTTAAAATCGATCAAACAGCACACCGTCCTCGACGCGTGCTTCAACAAAACATAATGCACCGTTACAACGTGTGCGTCAAATCAAATCAAATCAATCTATACTCACCGGGTGCACCCAGATACGAATGTTCGTTCTGCGCTGCCAACTCCTCCTGACCAACTTAGTCCATTTTCTGGGTTAAGCCCGTAGGACCCCGGTGAAGGGTGACTAGCAGCAGGGGACGTACCGAAAAGTCGCGCAGGGTGGGAGAAATCCTCAGGCTCCTTCTCCCGTCGACCGGTCAGGACGCCCCCAATCCCACCACCCGGATACGGGGGGGGGGTTTGACCCTGTCACGGGGTCGGTTCGTGGTCGCCAACTGTTGTGTTCAAAATAATTATTCCAAGGGCCACACTTACCATTGACCCGCAATATCCATTAAATAAGGAGCAGTTGGCAACGTGGAAGGTTCAAACGTTTATTGTCATCATAGATCTCTATATAGAGGAGCCTCGTCGATCTTCACCCATCAGGTGCGCCGAGGAAGACTGTTGGCTCCTTGACAGTAACACACTTTTATACATTTCTCAGCACAGCATACAAAACCTTATATGTGGAAAAGTACCAGTTAGTCCTGGCGCCCCTAATGAGCTCATGCCTATTTCTAGTTTCGGTTACACATACAAAGGGTTACTATCTTTACAGAGAAGGTCGGAAGGGTGACTCCCTTCTCGTCCCAGGTCTGGAGGAATTCGCTTGATACTCCCTTTTAGCAGATGTGACCTTGCTTCTCAGCAACTCTGTCTGTCTCCTAATTATTACCGTGAAAAGGGAAGGCAGATGGTGTGTAAGAGGACCACGTGACTCCTAAGAGCAAGAGCCGCAATCCAAGATGGAGGCAGTTCGGTTCTCGGCCCTTTTGTCATGCTAAACGTAGCGGGGATTTCGATCCTTCCAATGCACCGTGGCTAAGCATACCATCATTAGATATACTGCGCTAATCATACCATAATGACCTGAATACCTCACGCGTGCGCTTGGTGGGGGCGGGGGAGCGCATTCCAGGCGGGGGAGCGGACCCTTTGAAGTATGATGCCGAGGCTGTGGCTACACGTGCATGCGCCAGTGGGCTGAAGCGCTTCCCCAAACGGATTGCATGGCGGCACAATGCACGTGATTGTGCGTGTGCTCGCCATGCAATCCACTTTTGGGAGCACTTTGAAATACCCTTCTTACTAGAGTCTCGCATAGCGATTGCGTAAACGCAATAGCTAGGCGAGACCTAAAAAGCCTCGGATTGTGTCCCTTCAAGATATTCCTGATGCAGATGCAGTGGATTGTGTTAGACCTGCATCATCTTCCTCAACAACGTCCCAGGGCTCCCTCACTGCTTGAGATGACATTGATGCGCAGCCTCTCCACAGCACAAAACACAATCAGAAATGGACGATGGCTTTCGGTGCTCTGAGTCAGTGGCACCTGGAGTGCTGAGCAGGGTATCAGTCTGATGATGGCATCCACGACAGGTGTTTTGCAACTCCGTAGGTCTGTCAGGACGACTCTGGAGGTTGCCCTGGCGGAGGTGGCGAGTGCCTCCTGCGGTGATGCGACGTCCGGGCCGGTCAGGAGTCGATTTCATGTGTGAGCCCTGGTGGACCGCAGTTGAGGCCAGAGGCAGCGGACAGCACAGAGGCCACAGACACATGGCGTTGATGACACTAAGGCCATCGCCTCAGAGGCCATCCAATACCTCAGAAGAAGGGGTCCCGGACATGATCAGCACTGAGTTAGTGGCCCCGGATGCACAGCGGCTGGCACAGGCACTCTGCCACGGGACGGTGACTTGCGGTGCACTGAGGTAGGTCCACGCGCAGTGGGCCGGTCCTCATCGATGTCCAAGGTGAACGCGGCGTAGGCATGCGGGGGACAGAAGAGGGTGTTCTCCGGGGCATGATGCGGAAGGTCTGATGTTACCAGGCAGCAGCAAATGGAGGAGTGGAAAGCGCCAGCCTCGTTTCCACCACCGATTCGGTATCAGTTACATGAGGATGAACACTAGCCCCTAGTCCATAGACTCAGATGCCACCAATGTACGACCAGACAGTGTCCATGAATGTCGGGGAACAGACTTGGTGGCAACGGTGCTGAAAGGGGATGCAGTCTGCGATGATGCCGGTACACTGATATGAACTCCACCATCGCTAAATCAAAACTCTGTGACCTACTGGACCGCAGTGTAGGCCGGAGACAGCGGTCAGCAGTTGCCCACACCCACCTGTCGTTGGCTCGCGATGCACAGAGTTAGTGACACCAGGGAAGTTGTCGGTAGAGTTCGATCACCTCTGTAATGATGATCCTGTTCCCCCCAGACTGCAAAGCATCATCCTCATACACCTCTCTTTGCGTGCAAGGAGATGTATTCTGTCTTTGAATAATCGATGTTCAGTTCCAATTCTGTGACCTACTCGTGTGCAGCATAGGACGAGGGCAGTAATCCGCGTAGGCCCATAGACACGTGTGGTTGTAATGCTATGCACAGACTTGGTGGCACTACATAGAAGGGAGTATAGTGACATGAACTCAGCCTTACATGATGTTCACTGCCAAGGTGTAATCAAGACTCAGTTCCAAATGTGTGACCTACTTGACCGTGGTGTGGGCCGGAGGCGGCAGTAGAGTACGTTACCGAGAAAGGATTAAAGCGGGCCTCTGCCGTGTAGCCCGTGATGGTCTGAGGAGGCTGCCAATTTCGTGGGCCTCGGGCTTGGAGCTTGCGCCTACATGCGGTGGGCCCTCCGTGACACACGCCGGTGTTGGTGCTGATCAGTGTGGCCTGGCTGCACAGGGGTGGGCCTGACGGGTTCGGGGACCAGTGGTCCGGGGTACGGCATGCACACAGGATTGCAGGCAACTCCGCTCACAAGGATGGCATCGGCCTTGTGGCGTGGTGAGTGGCGCCACCCTGGCAGAGACGTTGGGCTTTCTGGAAGAGGACCATGCCCAGGGCTACGTGCTTTTAATTTACACCACTATGCTGGCCTGGCGTATGCCGGGCCATCCCACTCCGCTCAGGCTTACGGGGGGTGTAACAGGCAACATTTCTGCAAAATTGCCCTCTGCCCGGGGTGACATGGTTGCGTCCACTGTCCACTACACTCCATACACCAGAGGTGTACATTGCCATGGATATGGGTGTGTTCTACATACTGCGGTCTGTCCAGCACATCTCCGCCACTCTAGGCATTGTGTAGTTTCCCAATCATGGTTCTCCTCCATCCTTCACACATGCCTGGTTGCCACCTCTCTCCACATTTGGCTAGTGTGTGGCTGAGGTGCCTTGCCGGTGATGGCTCAGGTTCAGGCTTGCTCAGGTTACCATTGTGAGTTGGCCTGTTGTGTCTGGTGGGTGGGCATGCTGTTCTGCATGCTGGTTTTGTTTTTGTGATGTGTGCATTGCCAGAGTTGTGGGTTGCTTGGTTGTGGAGTTGAGGTGAGTGGGGTGTTCATTTAGTACTTGCCAAGGGGCTGTGCATTTCCCTTGGTGCCATTCTGTAGACGCTGGTTGCTGATGGACTGTCGGAGGATGGTGGAATCGTGCACACTGGCTGGGTATTTGGAGGCGAGATTGGAGGAGGTTACACGGTGTTCGGTTGTTGCCTGCACATTGATGGGAGACGTGTGCTTTCTCTTGCGGCAATTGCGTGCTGTGTCAGCAGGGGGCACAGGTATGACATGTGTGCTGTGGATTGCCCCAACACGTGCGTTCATCCAGCTATGGCGTATGGTCCTTGCTTGGTCTCCAGGGGATCCTGCGCAATATGTTTGACGTATGGGGACTGGGGTACCAGGCTGATGGTGATGTCCAGGACAGGTGTGAGGGACTTGGATGTGGCTGGCTATTTTACTCCTCCGACTGTGGCGGGTGTTGGTTGGGGAGTACCAGAGGCCAACAGGTGCCGCACAGCTGGCAACTTTGTGTGGGGTGGGATGTTGGTTGTCCGCTGTGTTGGTGCCGTCAGCCTGTTGGGCGTTGTTGGTCATGTTGCATGTGATGGTTGTCCTTTTGAGCCTGTATTGGGCAATGACATTGTCAGGTGTTGGGTCAGTGAGGCTGGTGTGTTTCCTGGGGGTCCGCTGTCTTTGTCAGCACTGCCTGGGTGGTGGTCCGGGGAGGAGCTGTTCCGGGAGCTGTATGGGGTTCTGGGGTAGTGGCAGTGGCAGTGGCAGTGGGTGTTGTGGCCCTCTTGGGTGTCCAGGCCGCATGACCAGTGGCTCCATGGCATCTGTTGCCCTTCCGCTGTGGGATGTGCTCCCTTTTGTGGTCCAGGCTGCGGTCCGACTCAGCACCAGGTCAGAGCAGGTGTTATTTTCCTGCTGCTAACGCACCTTATCGTCTGTTTTGTCTTCTTATCGCAGTTCTGGCTGTTCGTTGTGAATGTTGTGGAGTTGTGTTGTCGCGGCTTTTGGCACGGGAACGCCTTCTCTGCATCTCATTAGTGATAGTTGCGGGGGTCATCGGTGGCGATGTTTTTTGCGGCTACTATCGCGTGTAAACTGGTGCTGTGGGTTGTTAACACCAGCTTGTGAATGGGGCAATTAATTTATCGCAACTTTGGCTGTGATAAAGTGTCGTTAACTCTGCGATAGTTCCTTGTGAATATGCCCCACAGTATTTTGTAAAATACCCATGTTTTAAGGCCTTCAAAATAGAAGAGTGTATTTGTGTTTTTGTCTGAGTGAGTATTTAAAAATCCCAGGTGAAATCCAACAAACACCTTACCATACCCGACTGAAAGCTCCTCTACCCAACTATTTACTAAATAATAAATGTTTTGGTGGGTGTAACATCCCAAACACCTCCCCCCCGTACCTACATCCCTATTTCAGGTACCTTTCCAACACAGAACAAGTTTGGTGCTGGAAAATAAATCAAAATATAAACATTTTGAGCTGTTTTGCGTCACTTTTGTAAACCTGGGCCCCTGTTTATTTCCAATTTAGCCTATTATTCTGTATTGTTCAATTTAGTGGGAGTCTTCTTAACATACATTTTATGCATTTAAATGAGACTATTGTTGAATCTTCATTTTACTGTTTTGCATTAATCGTTCATGGTTCTCCTTACATTGACACTAGAACTTACTTTTTGACTGTCTCTGAACAGATTGCCTCATGATTTAAGGTTAGTCCCTTAACCACCCAACGTCTAAACGTGCTTTTGAGACCTACATTTTCTAGGAGTACAAAGTACCCCCACACCTGTCTTTTTTCATTTCTTTTTGGTCCCCCTGCCTGAAATGTCCCACGCTTCTTTGATATATTCCCATACTTCGCTTCAATCACACAGGAACATCCAGAGCCCAAGTCCAGACAAGGTGATTGTTCAATTGTATGGATTATCTACATAAATGCCTGACTACCATTTTTTCAATCACCCCTGTTAGAGAATGCCGACCATAAATAGGCCTTAATTACAGCTGGCTCATCAATCCTATCGGACCTGGTTAAATGCAGTTACCGGGCCCCATCTGGATTATGAGTCTCACCTCAGTTCACAACAGTTTCACCTGGGCACTCTGCCTACTGAAAATAGAGGAAATATGTAGGTGAACTACCTGGGAAAATGCGGTAATGCCTACTGATAATTGTCCATTTTGCAGGACAACCTTGCTTTACAAATTAAAATCCTGCGGTATTTCTACCTTCCATTCTAGAATTACAAATATTCTCAGTACCTGGAGAGCCATGGGGTGGGGAAATGGCAGTATCCCTTCTGGCCAAGTTGTAATAGCAGTGCTTCATTTGAGCCGGTGCTTGCAGGTGGACCCCATCGCTACTCATTTTTGGGAACCAGCCCTCATCTTTCTTCAACATGTTCTGATCCAAAGATAGAGAGAGAAAAACTCAAAAGGGGGAAAGACAGAGGAAGATAAATATGGAGAATCATTGACCAAGTGAGAAACACGGATTAAAAAGTGCCTACAAGTGTGAAATAAAGGGGCAAGGAATGACTGGCGATGGAGTAAGAATGCAAGAGATTAAATGAAGACTACAGAGCCTGTGTATTTGGCACCCTGACCTTCAATAGCACTGACCGTGGGATTCTGATTAAAACTTTGGGCCCGGATTTAATCCTTTTACAAATTAAGCTTTCTCTAATTGGTGCTTTAAACTACTCTCGCTGGTTTATAATCTGGCATCAATCACCAGTAAAACTGTGTCATCGTATTACCGAGGGATCACAAGTTAATACCCAATGGAGGAGTGGGTAAATTTAATTAATGTAAACCCTTAATTCTGTTTATTTTATCGAGATGGGATGTGAGGCATAATTACAGAACCCCATCTGTGTGGTGAGGATCTGTATACCTTCAGTGCATCCACCATTGTGATGGATGCACATAATTTGTAAAATTGTAAGTGCTGGGGCCCTTACAGGAGGCAACTGCTACTTGAATCCCCTATTGCCCCTATCAGTGCTGCCAATGACAGTACCAACACAACTACTAACCATAGCACTCCTACAAGTTTTACAATCAAGACTTATCTAGGCCACCCAAAGCAACCAGAAGGGCATAGGTGACAGGTAGTATTCATTTTTAATGTATATTTAATTATTAAATACTCTTGATGGACCCACCTCTAAATAAGGCAGACAGTGTCACCATCTGGTGGATTGACATTAGTGCAGGTGTTGAGAATGACATGCCGGTGCCGAGCTCTCTGAATCACTGGCTCAAATTAAGTGCCGGATGCACTGAATGCAGGACAGCTTGCAGAAGAAGCACCATGTTTTCTTGGTTCCACTCTGAAATGGTTTTTTTTTACTGAAACAAACTCTCAAACTGAAAATTGAATTTTAGTATAACATTTTTTAAATCATTGGACCTGAAGTTCAGGGAGATTTCCCTCCACAAAGTACCTAGAATTCCAGGTGCGGAGAATAATGGGCTTCTTTCATGCCCCACATGTTAGACCTGTTTAAGGACAAGTAATGACAGTCACCCCACCCTTAACAGGGCATGATGACTGTTACTGGAATGTATGACGTTACAACGCATACATTTACAATGCATGCCTTTACAACACAGTTTTTACATCGCAACATCCTTTACAACGCATACATTTACATCTCATGCCACTACAACAATTTTTTTTAAACTACATTTACAACGCATTCCATTACATCGCATCATACCTTTACAACGCATACCTTTACAACGCATACCATTACATTGCATTTAAGGTAAATGTTGGATTGTGTAAGGGTAAAAATTACTATTCTAACTCCAGGGGGTGCAACAGTAGGGTAAGTGTTGGATAGTGTAGGGGTAAAATGTACTATTCTAACTCCAAGGGGTTCAACAGTAGGGTAAGTGTTGGATAGTGTAGGGGTATTTTGCATTGTAATGGTATGTGTTGTAATGACATGCGATGTAATGCCTGTGTTGTAGTGAAATGCGTTTTAGAGTCATGCGTTTTAGTGACATGCAATGTAATGATTGCATTGCAGTGACATGAGTTGTAAAGGATGTTGCGATGTTATGACCGCGTTGTAAATGTAGTGCAATGTAATGACTGCGTTGTAAAGGTTGTTTCCCCTGTTACTGTACCCTGGTGGGCCACTGCCATACAGGCTGTCTGGTTAAGGTTTCCCATTGCTAGAGCCAGCTGACATTCTGCTGGCGGAGTCTTTAATGGGATGTAAAACCGCTAGGTTGGCGAACGGGCATCTAGCATTTTATTGCAGGTACCCCTCATCTACCAGTCTCAAACAGGGCAAATATCTGACAGCTGATATATTAGAGGACTTGTCCCTGTTAAACATGGCATACTTCTGCACCAGCAATGATCATTGTTCGAATTCCAAACAATGGGTTTCATCAAAATAGTGGCTCCATCCAGTACACTGGCAGAACATATTTGCCAGATTTTCCATCTTTTAATTCGTAGAAGTGGTAAATCCTCTATAGTAGTGGATGGTATGTTTACCAGCCAAGCTCAAAATCATGCTCTATGCCTTAGCAAAAGAAACAATAAAAAAAGGAACATTAAAAGGCTGTAAGAGATAGTGCAGAAAATACAGTTCTGTTGGCCGAGAAAGCATCAAAGAAGATTAGTATTTTGCTGACAATGCTAGAGAAAATGTCAGAAAATCTTACAAATGGAAGACTAAGGCCCCCATGTATGAAATTTCATATTTGCAAATTCCAAATTACGAATCCAAAGAAATTGCTATTTGTGAGTCGCAAAATGGTATATCTGTAATCATCGATTCCACAAATATCGATACCTATGGATTCGCATTCGCAATTAGGAAATCACAAAATAGGGAAATAGCAAAATTGTGATTTCCTAATAGCAAATTGCAGAACAGGAAACAGAGCTTTCTGGATGTAGAATGATTATATCAGACCAGGCCGTTTACAAATTTAGGGTGTGGCCACAGCCCAGAGGCCTAGGCAGGAAGTAAGGAGTGCTCCTGCATCACCACTGCCACTGAAGAACAACATCCCAGGAGAAGACTCTGGAAACAGAAGATGGGAGCATAGACTCAGGGTCCAGAAAGAGGAAAGTGAAGTTTACTGAGAATGAGCTGGAGCTCCTGACAGAGGAATGTGTGATCCATATGGACCAACTGTTTGGAAAAGCCTCCTTCTCTGTGCCAGAGAGCCAAAAGACCCAGACCATGACCAGCATTCTGGAGAAGGTGAACTGCCTAGGAGTCACCCAGAGGACCATTTCTGAGTTCCGCAAAAGGTAGTATGACCGGAGGTTTCATACAAAGGAGAAGGTGGCCAGTAGGATGGCAGAGGGGCATGGAAGCGGTAAAGGACCCTCAAAACATCCCCCTCTGACTCCCATGGAGAAACTAATAGAGTGGACCCTGGAACCCGAGAGTGTGGTGGGAGTAGCTGACATTGACGCCTCCAATCCAGCAGGCACCAGCTAGGGTAAGTAATCTTCTTTTTATCAACAAATCATAACATTATGTTAGCTAAACCATATATCATACCTCACAGCATGATTTACTTTATTGAAGTGCTTGGTCCACCTAGGCAATGCATCATGGGAATTGTAGTACACATCATTTGCTTGCTGTACTGTGTGCTGATGACCATACCAGACATATCTGTACTTCACAAACATGTCACAAACACATGCATCAGTCACACCAATATTGTGGCCAAACATTAACCATTTATTTATACTAACAATATATACATGCATTTCCACAAATCACAGCCCGGACATATCTGGACCAGTGGAAGCCGAAGGGGCTTCTGAAAGTGAGGTGGTCATTGAGGTCACGACTAGGCCTAGACGTGAAATTCCGCTCCACTTGTGGAGTTTGTGGAGTTTCTTCCACTCCACGTAGAGCGCGGAGTTCTGAAAAACTGCGTAGTGGAGTCTTTTCCTCGCTCACCAATGTTAAGTTGGCAAGCATGAGAGACGAAAATCTTACTCCAGACCACCTCCCTGGGAGATTTTGCAATGTGGGTGGTCGCGTATGGACACTACCGGTCGCGTTGATAAAGCTTCTGGTAATGTTGAGGAAGCTGCAGCTCGAGTAGAACATCTACTCAAGTGGCAGAAAGAAGCAGCGCCCTCTTGCGCTGCGTATGGTGCCATTGCGCTTATTTTACTGTGCAGGACAAACACCTGGAGCTAAAAATCAGCATTAACGGTGCGACTTAATGCACCCGGCACTCTGCGCTGCAGAGTATTTTGGTCACTTCACGGAACTCCGCGAACTCCGTCCAGGCCCAGTCACAACACCACCATTCCCTTAGCCCATCACCCCAACTCCAACTGGCAGGAAAGCCACCATTTCGCCACTGCCACAGTTTGAGGACAGCGATGAGGGACAGTCGCCGAGCAGGGACCCCACAACATCCAAGACCAGGACACAGCAAAAGCACAGAAGTCGTACCTCAGCAGTCCCTCCAGAGACAGTGTCAGACAACATGTTGGATGCACATCCTGGGTATGACATACCATCACATAACATTTAATGTGTAAAGCGCATGCTCATCCTGAAGGGTAACTTGGCGCTGAATAACAGATGTTTATTGTTACCTGACTCAATGGTACTCATTTTATTGACAATGAAAGGCTGAGTGGACCCACTGGGATTTGAACCTGTGACCATGAGGTCTAACATAGGCCCCTACAGTGGACGTTTTAGTCCATTAAGTCACCTGACCTGTGGTAGCCTGGAGAGTCCTGGAGAGATCAATCATCTCCACACATTGCCTGCAGACAAAGTAGATACACACCATCAGTAGGTAACTACACTGTCTGTCCAAGTCGATTCAATAAACTTTATTTCGATTCATAACTAGAATCATAAAAGTATACACAGATTTAAAAAGATTACATAAAATTTGTTTTAAAAAAACACGTAATATATCCATATTAAAATTGCAATACATTTAGACTAAAGGGGTCACATATATAAACATATTGTAAAGTGCTTGTGCATTCCATTAAAGTACAAATCCTGATGGGACAGGGTTGTCATGTTCGATAGTTGCCAGGAACTATTCTCTCCTTGGTAGGAGGAGTGTACAGTGGCACTGTGAGCTAGCTGGTATACAGGCGAAGACACCCAGTAGGGGTGTCTGGAATCATTCTGGACACCCATCCCACAATTTATGTTGTCTAAACGCGCAGATCCTATATAGCTTTATAGGAACTACACAACAGTATGGTGTGAGAAGGCAAGGACGTATGGCATATGCACTGTCACCTTAGGAGCATGAGAAGGAACACCATTAGGTCACATTACACCCACCGTTCTGGCCACTGTGTTAATTGAGTATGGGATTCTCTTACCGAGAAGGAAACTATGGCCAAATTCACCATGTGCCAGTCAGTTTTGTATTACACTGTGGCAGAACATAAATGAGCCATGGGTGCTGCCTGGGAAGGTCTATTGTGATACAGTAGGTGTCACATTCTACCTCTACATTGAGTAAGTATGAGCTTTTCCTCTTCCTTTATATGCATGCAGTTGCTGAGAGGGGCACATGGCAATATGTGTGTCATCAACACAGCCAATGACATTGGGTACTCTGCCACCCTGTTGACCATCAATTTGGTTTGCTGCAATGATTGAGGAATTGGGGAATGATATATATTGGTTGACCTTGCTCACCATGATGTCAAGGAACCTATGAAAGAACCTGGAAAAGGCACTTTGTGTTCCACTGCTTTGTCCCTCTGATAACTGCCCAATGCTAAGTGGTGGCAACACAATGCCTAAACATTTGGTGGGATTGCATTTCTTCTGAGTGGTAGGGTTTGTATCTGAGGTTGTAACTCAGCAATTAAATCAAGTATCACCTGACTACTCAGTCTGTACCTCTCAATAATCTCTTCCTCCGTCTGTTCATACAGGGTGACATTCACCCTAAATATCCTCTCCTGTCTCTTCCTTCTTATCTGCCTCACATCCAAAATCCTCCCCTCCCCACTAGAATGTCCAAAGCCGCCATTGTGAATGGGCCAGATGCATTTAGGGTGCCTTTTTCGTATGAGCCTAGCATTGCTTCGCATGCGCTGCTTGCTTTGCGAGGCATGCAGTATTCAGTATAGCGTGGAAGCTTCCTGGAAGCTCCGCCCACTCTACGCCCATCTTTTTCATTGGCTTAGGTCCTAAATGCTGCCTTCTGATTGGTTTTAGGCTTCTTAGACCCTCCTCATGACAGCCACGTCGTCATTTGTATCCTTTCATGGCTACTGGCCCCTTTACTCCGAACACTATTTTCTTCCATGTCTCCCCACGCCCCCTCCTGCAGTCTGTGACTTCTTTCCCCCCTGCCCTCCCTCCCGTTCATGCCTTCTTACCCACCCGCACTCCCGTTTCCAATGCAATAGGTCTCGTGTAAATGTGATTCCTGTAGTGTCGCTGGATTCAAATGAGACACGGACACGTGATCATCTTTTGTGCAGCTTCTTTATTCACGTCCTTCCTCAACCAGGGCCGGTGTCCAACTGCCCTCCCTTGCCCTCTGCTCCTCCCTTTCCGCCCGCCCTGGTCCCCACCCAGGCCGGTCCTAGTGCCTGACCCGTTTGGTCATTGTGCATCATTACATCTCCCCCCTCTGTAAATAAAAGCAAAGTAGTAATATTGCAGCAACGTCTCTTTAAAGTTCCTCAGTAAGGCGGACAGTTTTGTGATGACCCGTCTGGAGCGTGACTGGAGTTCAGCATTGTCACGCTCGATCTCGTCAGCTAGTTCTATCACCGCCCGACTGTGTGGGGGCGGTGCCCCTGGTTCTTTCTTCTCCATTTTCAGTTCAGTCAGTAGTTCCTTAATGTTTGGTCCGCACTTTTTAAAGTACGTGACACTCCTTGTTAGTCTTCTTCTGTCAGTCCCTGCAGAGATCATGGTTCCCTTTTGTTGTATCACCTTCAGCGGAACCTCGTGGTACTTGCTGTCAGTCTTCCGGGGCTGCTCTTGTCGCGCAAGCACCCAGTCTCCTTCTTGTATTTGTGGGGGCGCAGCACGTCGCCGTTCATCATCATAGTCTCTCATCTTTTCTTTCTTTATTTTGTCTCTGGCCGCCAGCTCCTCATAGTCACAGTCAGGATACTGTTCGTTCACTGCCCTAGTCATCATTGGTAGTCTGGTACGCACTGGGCGTTCCAGCATGAGAGTGGCAGGACATTTGCCTGTGGTGGAGTGGGGCGTGTTTCGGTATGCTCGTAGTACCTCGTTGAGGGCCATTTGAATGCTCTTACCGGTGAGTTCTGCCTGCTGAATGGCTTTCTTTATCGTGCCCATGAAGCGTTCAACCATTCCATTGGTCTGAGGCCATAATGGTGTGATCTTGCGGTGCTTGAAATTGAGGTGTTGAACAAAATCAGCAAAGTCATGGCTGTTGAGTGGAGGCCCGTTGTCTGACTTCACCACTAGAGGAATGCCCCATGCAGCAGAGACCTCCTCTAATATCGGCATGGTGCTTGATGCTTTCGTTGATGAACACAGGTGTGCTATGGGGAATCTGGAGTCCTCGTCCATGATGACCAGGACATGTTGGTTCGATTTTATTGGCCCAAAGGAGTCAGTGGCAATGCGTTGCCAACCACCCTCCGGTAGCGGAGACATTTGTAGTGGTGCAGGAGGATCCGGACTGCTCACCAGTTGGCATTGCTGGTAGTCTTTCAGTGTTGTCTCTCCCACCATGTCTAGTGTTGGAAACCAGTCTCTTTTTGTTGCTATTTCTTGGTCGCTTTGTTCACTGCTTTGCGTGTGTCTCCAGCTGTTTGTTTCGATCTGACGTTTCACCTCTTGCAGGGTGGCATCTGTTTGCGTCGCTTCACAAATGGCTTCTAGTGGAACAGCTGGAGGTCTCGCTTGGTCCACTGCGAAGTGGATGTATTCGTCTGCTATTGATTGTTCTGATTTGCTTGATGTGATGAGGTGCCGGGACGTGTAGTCGGCCTGGTTTGCAGCTTTTCCTGGCTTGTGGATGACAGCTTGTTTGTCAGCCACTCGGTATAAGATGTCAATCAGTTTCAGTCGTTCTGCGGTGGCTAGGCTCAGGAGGCAGTCGGCCTCAGGTCCCTCGATGACGTGGATGTATGCTGATATTGTGCGATCTTGATACGACAGTTCGGTTGCAAATTTCCCTAGACACGTTAGTGGCTTTTTGGACATCCACGTGTACACTCGCACATGTGCGTTGTCCAGCTTGGGGGGTGATTTCATTCGTTGGTATTCCGTGACGGGCAGGTAGTTTAGTGAAGCCCCACTGTCTAGCACGAACTTGGTGGGGTGAGCCCCCATTCTGATGTCCAATCGCTGGTATTCTTTCAGCCAATCATGGTCAGCTACACAATAAATGTATTCCTTTCGGTCTTGATAAATTGGTGATGTGGATCGAGATTCTCCTGATGACGACCGTCGAGATTGATATGTCCCGCATGAGTGGCAGCTGGATTGTGACGACCCAGTGGATGAGTCTCGTCTATCCTGGACTGCTCTGACATAGTGACGACTGCTTGAAGTCTGATGTTGCCGGTGTCTTCCCTTTTGATCACCTTTGGGTACCGCCCCGCACATGCTTTCAAAGTGGTTCTCTCTACCACACTTCCGGCATTGTTGGCCTAGTGCTGGGCATGCGTCGGCATGTGGGAAGTCGTAGCCGCATCTGTAACATTTGAGGTGTCTGTCTGATCGTTCCTTGTGGTGTGGTCTGCCTTTGTGTCCATTGCTTGACTGGTGGTGTTGTCTCTTGGACCTGGAGGAACGCCTCTGTGGTGGTGATCTTTCATGCATTGGCCGAGACTGCATCCTGAATGCTTGCTCCCGTCTCTCACCTTTCCCGGCTTCTATTTTCTTCGCATGTTCATCTGCTTGTTCTTCTACTCTCGTCATCTCTTCTATCTCTTCCAGCGAGTAGCTTTTCTTGAGCAATTTGCGTCGTAGTGGTTCAGAGAGGCATCCTTCTATGACTCTCAGCCGAAGGGCGTCTTCAGTTGAGAAATTGTCAAAATCACAGTATCTCGCCAGTCGTCTCAGCCGCGTGACGAACACCCCCATCTGTTCACCTTTCTCTTGCGCGGCCAGATTGAATGTGTACCGCTCGTAGTCAACGTTCCGTTTGTGGAGGAACTTGCGATCTAGTGCTTCGCGAACTTTGTCATAGGCACCAGAGGACTCAGCCGGTAGTTCTTTTATGATCCGTCCGACTTCCTTGCCAATCAAGTTCTTGAGGGCAAACAGTTGTTCTTCAAGGTCCGTCACCTTGGACGCTTTCATGAAATCCTCAAAATCTTCTATCCATTCTTGCCATCGCGGACCCATGCCCCCACTCGATTCAAGAACGAGGGGCTCAGGGCGACGCAGGAATGAGGCTCCAAACATACTTGCGGGCGCTTGGTCGGGCATTGTTCAGCTGTTATTGCTGTTACCCACTTCGTTTGCTCTCCGTTGCACTCACCAGTGCTTGTTTGTTGCGCTTGTTTTATTCGCCAGTGTTTGTTTGTTTCGTTGCACTTGCTAGTGTTTGTTTGTTACTTCTGTTGCATTTACCAATGCTTGTTTGTTACTTCTCTTGCCTTTGCCAATGCTTGTTTGTTCCTTCTGTTGCATTTGCCAGTGTTTGTTTGGTACTCCTGTTTCCTTTGTCAATGCTTGTTTGTTACTTCTGTTTGCATTTACTAATGCTTGTTTGTTGTTACTATTGTATTCACCAAGGCTTGTTTTTTTTTTTCACTTCATCTACCAATGCTTGTTTGCTGTTTGGCTCGGCCGCCTGACTTAAAGATGGCCGCCGATGGCCCCTGACAGGGGATAGGGCCAAATCTCGCGCCTGACTTCAAAATGGCCGCCGCGAGAATCTCGTGTGCAACGAGATTTTGTCATTCAAATCACCGGAGGCACCGCGAAGAACAGCGCTTGAACTCACTCACCGGGGCTCTGCTTTTGGGTACCGCTTCCAATCCAGGTGAGGTTCCTTTCTTCGTTCTTGTGCTCCTTTCACTATTGCCGCCGGGGTGGGCTCCCGGTAGGCTCTTTGGATGTCGCGCTCCAGCCCCAGACGCAGGGCGAGCTTCTCCAGGTCAGATGCCACTGGGGTGGGCTCCCGGTAGGCTTTTTAGCATCGCGCTCCAGCCCCCAGATGCAGGGCGAGCTTCTCCAGGACAGATGCCGCCGGGGTGGGCTTCCGGTAGGCTTTTTAATATCGCGCTCCAGCCCCCACACGCAGGGCGAGCTTCTCCGGGCCAGACGCCGCCGGGGTGGGCTCCCGGTAGGCTTTTTCCGCTATCACGCTCACACCTCCACACGCGGGGGCGAGCTCCGGATGCGTTGCCGCCGGGGTGGGCTCCCGGTGTGCACTTTTGTCGTTACGCTCCAGCCCCAGACGCAGGGCGAGCTCACGTGAAGGTTCTTGCCACCTTCGTCGCCAGTTGTAGTGTCGCTGGATTCAAATGAGACACGGACACGTGATCATCTTTTGTGCAGCTTCTTTATTCACGTCCTTCCTCAACCAGGGCCGGTGTCCAACTGCCCTCCCTTGCCCTCTGCTCCTCCCTTTCCGCCCGCCCTGGTCCCCACCCAGGCCGGTCCTAGTGCCTGACCCGTTTGGTCATTGTGCATCATTACAATTCCTATTGCATTGCAAATGCTTGTTTTTATCGCGGATGTCCGAAGATTGCCGGATGGGACAGGGAAAGTTGCCTTCTTAAAACCAGATGGCGTGTTTGAGCAGAAACGGGAGAGATCGGAGAACCGGTGCCGGCTTCTCTCCATGGGGTACCGGGGGTTCGCACTCCCCTGGGGCCTGACTGCTGATGAACGAGTCGGTACTGTGCGCCATGCCGGCAATGGGATGCTTTTTAAAACAAGCATTGGCATAGCCAATAGGTCTCGCCTTTGGGACCTTATAAGTGTTTAGTTATCCAGCACAATATCCTTGGTGCAACAACATCAAGTGTTGCATGGCTAAACACTTATAAGGTCCCAAAGGCGAGACCGATTGGCTATTCCAATGCTTCTTATTTTTTTGCGTGGGTGATGTATTCGAGTTTATTACAGATATTAGGTAGGGAAAGGTTTGTTTTTCAACACCATGCAACATCAAAACAAAAACAGTTTCTTTTATATTAACACAGGACCTCACTTATGAGAAATGGCAGGGGGTCGCAAAGATTATTAGCAGGAAATCAGATGTTACTTTCACAAAAAAAGAGTGATGCATGGCTTAAGTACCTGTATTCGTATTAAATATTACTAACTCTTCGTGCAAACATGAGCCCTTTTATTTTCTAACCTCAGAGGCTTATCAGCTGGTAAAAAATATACACGAACATTTGGTGAAGATCCAAAGTGGTGTTAACTGACTGCATTTTACATAAGAAAAATGAACGTTTTCTCCGTAAAATGATGTTTAAAAATGTGAAATTTCTCAATTTAAATGTGTTCAGGAATCCTTCAAACTGGATAATTACTCTAATATTTCTAAATATCTAATAACATCCATGATGCATAACGTTTGCTGTTTACGCAACAGTGAATGTCTGTGCAGGTCTAACCACGCTTTAGAGGCCTGTCCCGGTGCACAAGACACACGAGAAAGGGGGTCCCAAACCCTCTGCCACTGGTCTGCACCCCTGTTCAAAAGAAACAGAAACCACTGGAGGAGGGCTACAGAGTATGCGCGGCCCTGAAATGTATGCATCGGATCTGGCCTTCTGATGACGTCACAAGGCTCACGTGTCTGCATTACTGACAGCACCATTTCAGGGCAATCTGCCAGAGTTCAGCCATCTTTTTTCAATTCAGGTAAATTTTTAGTGAAATGTATACATTGTAAAATAAAGTCAAGAATGGCAAGTGTAAATCTTAAAATAACAGCATCCAGCAATATTTATGCCATTAATGATGCAGGATGCTGTGAAGAATCCTGATGTGAAATGACAGCTGGAACTACAGTGGGCTCACGGACAAGAAGGCACATACGGCTTTATATCGATCCAGACATAACGGAAGTTGCCAGACTATTGAAACGTCAAAGATTAAAGAGAAACCCTAGCAAGCAGCTAGAGAATGAGGTAAAAAAGACATGCAGCTGTTAAGATAGACGGGTGGCTATGCCAGCTGCCAGCTAAGCAGACTGAAATACAGCTATAAGACAAACATTTAAAGACACGAAGAGAGAAAGAAAGAAAAAAGAAAGAAAGAAAGAAAAAGAAAGAAAGAAGGAAGGAAAGAAACAGAAAGAAAGACATGCCACTAAGAAAGATAAGCTAGACAGTGGCCTAAAAAGACATGCATGCAGCTTAGCTGGTAGTTGGCCAGATAAGCATAGCTTAAGGTATTTAAGCAGAAAAGCATCTGCAGACGAACATGCATAGAGAGCCAACAACTGACAAGTTGAGAAACAGAAAGACAAACAAACACACCAAAACAGAGGTAGACGAAGATCAAGAAACACAGCTCGAGCGATTTGACAGATATACATGTGTGGCTGTCTGCTTTCAGCTAGCTAGTCAGTCAGCTAGACACCAGCTAGGCAGACAAGAAAGTAAGTGAGGGACAGGTACAGAAAGACACAGCAATCATTAGCATCAGACGCCATACAGCTACTGACATGTCTAGATAGACATTTGTCTAGATTTGATTGGAGTTCTTGGAACCCCAGAAAGCTAAATGAATTCCTGCATGTAGAAGCTCGAAAATGAAAAACTGTCAGCCTCATTTGCAAACATTTGTACAGGCATTACGTCTGCCTTGGTATGCAAAAAAAACATTGCAAGCTGGATGACATTCAGGACATCTTCAAGTGGAATTTAACCAGTTACCCTGAAAGTGACCTATAATAAAAAAAACGGGATGTACATGAACATTTTTTCTCTATTTCCTTTTCTAGAAAAAGAAGTTGCATCAAAGCAGGAACAAGTTAAACACAAGCGCACGCACGCCTTGCGCTGAAAGTTAAACAAGAAGCGCGAGCAGAAAGGAGACGGAGAGGGCGGAGCGAGTGTGAGCGAGGAGAGAGGCGCGCTCGCGTGCTTGGGAGAGCAGTCTGCTCATTTTCAAGCACTGCACTCGTGCTTGTGGGTGTGGCGCGCCCCTGCTTGCTCCCGCAAGGTGGATTCCGCCACAAGCATGAGTGTGTGCTTGAAAATTAGCACAAAGGCCCCCCTATGCGTAGGCGAGACCTAAAAAACATTTTTTAGGAGCTTCTTGTTGACACAGACCAGGGGGGTTTAGAACAGTTTTGGGGGAAAGTAGCTCATAAAAATATCTGCCTAATACTTCGCTAAATGAGGTGCTTTCTGTGGAGGGTTGTGCTTCTTAGCTCCTTGGACACTTGCGGTTGTAGGTTCGAGGAAGCAGACGGAGGTCCGCAGTTTATGGGGTCTCCCAACGGAGGCTCTGTCTGCGCGTGAGAGATGTAGGGACCGGCGAGGGTGGGGTGCTGGACGCTTGCCAGTCCTAAGTAAGGGTAGCTGCCATAGTTGGTTTGTAGGACTGGGATTCCCTATGAGTTGGGTGGAGGGGACTGGGGCCTGAGGGTCTTCTTGTCCCCTGCCTTCCTCCTACCCACTGTGAGTGGCAGACATGTTCTGGGTTCCCTAGCAGGTTCTCCCCTCCCCCTCCCCCAACCTCACCAGAGTCAGCAGTGGCGGTGCTGTGCGTCATGTGCAAAGAGTCTTGAGGGGGGAGGGGCTCTGTAAGGCCCGGGATCCTGGTCCTTCTAAGCTGCCTGTGCGAGTCCACATTGTGCACCACACGTGGCTTTTGAGGTTTGCCTGGGGGTTCGATTTCCTAAACTAGGTTATATTAATGCAGATTAACCACATCGCTCTTTAGAGAGCCTGATCCCTCCTTACGCTGCTCTATGTTCTTCTCCAGTCCACTGTCCCAGTGTAGTTGTGTCTATATTTTACTGCTATTGAGTCACTCTCTGGTAAGGTTTATTTGCCCCATCTCTATGTCTCAGTGTTTCCCATCTATACTCACCTCCAAAGTTTTGTCTCTCGAGTTTCTCTGCACTCAAATTACCCAGTCCCCGTTTCATCGATTTTCTGGACCATTCCAGTCCTTGACTGCTCCTATGCAAAGTGTACTTGTATAGTGCTTACTACTCCTGACGAGTATCTATACATCTAGATGTTCCAGTCATTAATAATATTGTATATATGGCTACTGGTTTAGTAAATCATGCATGATGTACTTTGGTCTTGGCGGAGTTTCATCTTCCGTTGTACGCACCATATAGGCAAGGCCAGATCGCAGGATAGGGACAAGTGTACTAATGAAAGGTCATCACGGACTCGTTAGAAATGTAAATAAATATACCAAAAAAAAGAATTATAGAAAATAATGAATCTAACAGAAATTCAATAATCCTTTGACAATGAATAAGATATTTATTCATATCACCATGAAATAACGTTTTTCTGAGTAAAATAAATAGCCAGTCTTTGGTGAGGACGAATTTCTATAATTGAAACAAGTTAGAAAAGTGTGCACACACAAAAATAATTGAATGGGGACTAGCAGTTAATATCAGTAGTAAGAAGTCTTAAATCTTTCCAAAGTAATAGATGAAGAGGATATCCTCAAACTGATTGCCAGCCTGGCGAAGTTTCAACCTTGTAGACATAGTTTTAGGATCATCATCAGGAGTAAAGAAATGTAAGCGCTTAGACGCTGTAATCTAAGAAGAAATAAAATAGCTTAGTAATAGAGGACCACTGGGCGAACTCGAAGGGGCAAAGACAGAAAAAATCCTACTGTCGATGAGGTGAGGACTTGCCCAATAAAATATTGAGGGTCTTAATGGAAAACGTTTTACTGGAGGACATAACAAACAAGCATATGCAATGCAATAGGTCTCGCATTTACGCGAGTTTAAAAGGTATTGGCATTGTAAATGACAATGCCTTTTATTTATGTTTTCAAAACGAAAACAAAAATAAAAGGTATTGTTATTTGCAATGTGAATAGCTCAAACACGCAAAAATGTGAGACCTATTGCATTGCAAATGCTTGTTATAGTTTGTACCTGCTTACCACATGATCTGAATCAATAGTAATTGCCTTTCCTAAATGGCCGTTTTGCGCATAGTTCGTGATTTGCTATTTGGAAATCCCTATTTGCGATTTACAAAATGTAATTTGCATTTTGTACTACTGCAAATGCCTTTTGTACATACCGAAATTGTGTTTTGCATTTCCCAACAACCCGAAATAGCGATTCGCCCTGTTAATAAATGCAAAATGCCTTCGTATATAAGGGCCAAAGAGCAAGAGACACAGGCAGTACAGAGGGTAGGACGAGATCAAAATAAGTGAAATAATGCAAAAGAACAATTACAAAGAAAAGGAATTAAACATGAACAAAAATTAGCAAAATAAATTATGGGAAATAGCTGAGGAAGTCAGTAAGTAAGGAGGGGAGGAATTCTGCATGAAGGAAAGCAGGAAAGAAGGGAGAGACAGAGGGCTGGGGGTAAAGGTGGGAAAAACAGGAAGGAAGGAAGGAGTGAAGGAAGGATTTAACGAAGGAAGGAACGAAGATAAGAAGGGAAGAAGAAATATTGAGGGATAGAAAGAAAGATGGAAGGAAAGAAAGAAGGAAGGGGGACAAAGGGATGAAAAGAGGAATTTAAGAAAGAACAGAAGTAAGATTGAGTAACAGCAGAATAGAATACTGGGTAAAGGGAAAAGATTGATGACAAAACGGGATAAATGAGAGGGTGATAAAGCAATTGAGATAGGGTGAAGAGATAAGAAAAATGCGGCAGAGAATAAAATTAGAAAAATATATGTGATGGTGAATTGGAAGTTAATTAGAAATGCGGAGATACGTCAAATGAGGGATGGAGAATAAAAGGCAGGAGAAAACGAATGACGAAAATATTAGGAGGCCACTAAAAAGCAAGCAGAAGTGAGTCGAGAGCGAGACGGAGCGATATCGGGGTAGAGCATGGAAGGGAGAAGCGGGGACTTGAAGAAACGAGCGAGGAAACAAGGGACAGATATTTAATTTTAGAAGCATCAAATATTGATGTCGCAGCTTGATGGTCCTTGAGACTGTGATGAGCTTCGGCGCGAGTAAGACACAGTTCTGTTAAACGTGGCCATCCATCAACATTTGATGAAGAAGTCACACTTTGCGCTGCTGTCAGACATCACCATTTTCGGCTCCAAACATTAGCTGATGCGAGAAGCCAAAAGGCGGCTCCACGGAAGCAGTTTTATGGAAGAGGAATTGCGAATATTACTTTTAAAGCACTAGGCCGGCCTGGCATCGCACGCTCGCGGGATCCCTGCTCGCGGAATCAATTCTTTCTGCAGCTCATCAGTGCTTTAAAATGGCTGCTCTGGGGGTGGCGTGCATGCATCTTATCGGCACGGCCTGTCACCGCAGAGAGCTCTGATGAGCGCGGGGACGCAATGGGCTTTCCCCTCTAAACACCTGCAATTGGATGCAGTGTCGATGCCAAGGTCCGCTGCAAATATACACCGAAGAGTGAGCGATGCCGGCCACGCGGCTTGGCTGCTGCCGCCAAGAAGGCGTCACTCGCAGCACAGGCCGGGAGGAGGGCCGGCCGTCTGGGGTGATTCTAATCACAATGATTGGTGGGTGCCCCGCTGTGCCGCGCAGGCGCCTTCTCTGAAGGTGTACTGAGGGGGACTGCACAGTGAGGCACGCGTGATGGACTTAGCCTTGTTTGAGAGATGGCCTGGCGGGTTTCAGAGCAGGATAAGACAATTGGCGACGGCGCTAGGGTCAACATTTTCAGTAGAGCAGCTTGAACATGGCGCTTGGTATAGCTTGAAATTGTTTAGTATTTACAAGTAGGGTAGTCAAAATGGTATTTTTGCATGGGCACTGCAGTGCGCACAATGTCCACGAACATTGTGCTACATTGTGTAATTTACAGTAGGTCATCTGCGAGAAAATTGCACTCAGGTATGTCCGTGCGTATAATAGACACGCAAGACACAAGACGAATCTATTTTAATACACTGTATAAGGCCACCGGTGAATGTTGCCAGCATACCATGTGCACCCGAAGCGAACACAATTCCTACAAGACATTTTCTGCCCCAACCTGTCTCCCGCAATCAATAATTATAGCAAAGCCATGAGAAAATCTAAAATTTACGCGAAGTATGCAACTGAACCCTTGGAATGTAGCCAAGATTATGCTGGTGTGAAAGTAAAAATCCCAAATCTACTTGTAAGCATCATGGTTCGATTACTTTCTGGGCCGGCTTTAGTCCTGGTGGCGCCCTGTGCGACAGCGTTTGTTGGCAACCCCCCCCCCCACGATGACCACCTCTGCCACAAATTCCATCACTACCACCCTTTAACAAGTCTCTGTAACCACTCTCTCAGATTCATTTAGCTTTATAGTGCCACTCATACCATTGTAATGTGTCAGAGCACTTTATATCACACACACATTGCACAATCATACGTGTGTAGTTCAATGTATAGGAAATGTCACATAAGACAGAGGACTACAAGGTGTAGGAGTCATATGTCTCCCATGCTGGTAGGCAGTAAAGTTTAAGGGGCATATTATCAACTCACAGCGATAAATATCGCTAAGCGCCCTTAGCGCAATTAAAGTTATCCCCGGCTATCGCTGGATTTTATCGCTGAGATAGCGCGTTATTTTCAACGGCTATCCCCAAAGCGATAAAAATTCCAGCGATAGCGGCGAAATGCTGGGATATCGCTGGTAATCCAGCGATAAAATGTCAGCGATAGGGAATTCCCTGCTAATGAGCTATGGTGTATTTAGCCTGGTAATCCACCTCCCATAGGGCAATATGGCTGAGTCAGAAATTTACCTGACTTTAGAAACCAGCGTTAATTGGGTCTTTGCGCGACTTTCATAGTCGCAATGTGGGTATGGGGCATGTTTGTTAATAGCGCGAAGCTGCGTTATCGATGTTTTGCCATTTAGTGAATGTGAGGAATGCCTACTTTGCATCTCAATAGCGATGAGATGCAAGGCGTTAGTGAAATGGATGATGACACAAGGAAACACACGCTAAAGCCTGTTAGCGTGTCCTTGTTAATACCGCGTTAGAATTATCGCCGCTTTTCGTCCAAAAACGGCCGCTTGAGCGGCGATAATTGTCTTGATAATATGCCCCTAAGAGTCCTTGGTCTAGAAAAGTACAAATTCAGAATTTAAAACAGCACTATTTTTAGGGGTTCACTTTAATAATAATAATTGATTTCTTCCCAAATGAAACCCTTTTTGTACAATTAGAATAATGAAAGACTTGCAAAAAAACATATAGCTCTATTATAAACCTTGCAGTTTGCATGCAGCTCTTTGATGACAGTTAATAGCTCACTGTTCTATATCAGGATTTTAACTTTTAAACTGCAGGTAACATAATGATCTCTCGTACAAAAGCAGTAACCCACTGACCTATTTACATGATATGCACTTTCTGATCTGTGTGATACACATTAACCTTCCACTAGACGAAACTCACTCTCTTTCCAGGATGAACATTAATCACTGGAGTTATCTTGACATTTTTATTGATGCCTGAAATTGCAAGGAACGAGGTAGCAGGTGTGTTGAAAACAATAATATACTTGGAAACATGGCCCCCCACCCAAAGTCAGCCCCCGGTGAGGTGGCACTGGTCGCACCGCCCTAGAGACCTCCCTGATTCACCTTCTTCTATGTGAAAACAACTAAAAATGCATAAGGGTGCGGTGTGCAGAGAGATGTTAGGTGCACTTTGTATTAACCCCTTCAGCGCTGCGCGGATTCCCGCGCGGTGCTGAAGGTTCTGAGCGCGGGCGGGGCCATGACGGAACGGTTCCGTCATAAGCACAGCCCAACCGACGTGCATGACGGAACCGTTCCGTCATAAGCGTCGAAGGGGTTAACTTCAAACGATTATGCCTGAGCAGTTGGCGGCATTAGCCTTCCTCTTCCTTCCCATCCTCCTGGGAGCAGTTACCAATCAGGTGGAGGGGATGTTTCCACCATTTTATATCCAGAATCCACAGCTTCGCCTTTGTCGCCGCTATATCAGGCACATGACATTTAGAAATTTGGTGACAGCATTCTCCGGCTAGTTTGACAAAATTGGAGGTAGGGTGGCATCAGAATCCTGTTGGGCAGGTGAAACTATAAGCCCATTTGCCTGTGCAAACACAATACTGATGTGCATGTGAAAAGACCATCGGTGGGCCTAGGATTGTCAACATAATGTATAGAGGAATATTTATATGTGTAATTTCTGAAAAAAACACAATGCATTTTAAGTACAGAGTATCCCACATCCTTTATATCACCGTGCTACAACACAATGACAGCTCTCTGGTGCCCTGTTTCTTGCAGAGGTCTGCAAACACATGCAGCAGTATTGTGTATTGTACATTGTCTATTCTTCAATAGCCTATTCCGAAGGTGGGGCTACATATTGAGAGAGCGCCAAAGACCTGACTGCAAATGGGCACCAAGGCTATTAGTATGTGCCCATCATCTCATCAGCATATGAAGCCAAGCAGGTGGACTGCCCCTGTCTGTTCACTGTCCCTGTCTGCACTGCTGAGCATAGAACATAGGCAGACTGGAGTTAGTGTCAGCGTTTTAAGCATCCCGATACTACTATTGACTCTATCATTCTACTCTATTGTGGTTAAACACAATTTTTGCAGCCTCTGATGACTTTTTTCACTTAACTCTAAATGCTCAAAAAGTGCTAAGTTTGCTTGAAAATATAGTACTTTTATAAGTTGGTCAGGCTCAGGGTTTTCTACCCAACCAAAAAAGCTTTTCGTTGGTCCTTTCATTATTGACCCATGACAGATGTGAACCCTCGAACCAAAATAAAGGGAAACAGCCTTTGGAAACTTAACGTTTACATTAGGCCATAAAGTGCCCTTTTTTGCATTAAGTAGGTTTATCTAGAGCTTCATAACACACATGATTTGAGGAGGTCTTGTGGAAGTTGAATGGCTAGCTTCAGACATTTTGTGGGGTCACATATGCTTCGAAAAAAAAATTGGAGTTGCAGAAAATGCCCTGTACTTCTCCAGTTGTAAGTGGCAATTGGGAAATCAACTCTTGCCTGAGATAAGAGTATGCATTTACTGCCAGAACACCACTTTACGTTTTTACCGAATGACAATATTGAGACAGTCCGCCTTCTCACTGGTTCACTGATAGAATATCGACACCCAAAATATTCCCGTACACAAATATCAAGTCCTAAATATCGATGTTAAAAATATATTTTTTTTTATATATATAAAAAATTAATTGGATAATATACATTATAAGAAATACATTTAATTAAAAAAAATATACATATATATATAAAATGTATTTTAAATATATATATATATATATTCACAACAAAATCCCAAAGGTACGACCATCCACAGGAACGGCGCAACACCAAGATACAGACTCCGTGGACAAAGTTCAAAAGAGAGTGTTGTTTATTCACACATCAGATGTCCACATGACGCATTTCAGCCGCCAGACATGCAGATATATATTTCCTTTAAAATTTTAATTTAAAATTATTTAAACATTTTTAAAATATATATACATGTACAAAAAAATATATATATATACAATACACATATAACATAAAAACTAATAAAAAATAACATTATATTATAAATTAAAACATTAACATATTTAATAGTCTTTGAACTTAAATTTTGCACTCCATTGAGTGCAACAGTAGGGAAAGTGTTGGATAGCAAAGGGGTAAAAATAACTATTCCCACTCCAGTGAGTGCAACAGTAGGGAAAATGTTGGATAGCGGAGGGGTAAAAATTACTATTGCCACTCCACTGAGTGCAACAGTAGGGAAAGTGTTGGATAGCGGAGGGGTAAAAATTACTATTGCCACTCCACTGAGTGCAACAGTAGGGAAAGTGTTGGATAGCGGAGGGGTAAAAATTACTATTCCCACTCCAGTGAGTGCAACATTAGGGAAAATGTTGGATAGCAGAGGGGTAAAAATTACTATTCCCTTTCTAGTGAATGCAACAGTAGAGAAAGTGTTGGATAGCGGAGGGGAAAAACTTACTATTCCCACTCCACTGAGTGCAACAGGAGGGAAAGTGTTGGATAGCGGAGGGGTGCAAATTACTATTCCCACTCCAGTGAGTGCAACATTAGGGAAAATGTTGGATAGCAGAGGGGTAAAAATTACTATTCCTACTCCAGTGAATGCAACAGTAGGGAAAGTGTTGGATAGCGGAGGGGTAAAACTTACTATTCCCACTCCAGTGAGTGCAACAGTAGGGAAAATATTAGATAGAAGAGGGATAAAAACTACTATTCCCACTCCACTGAGTGCAACAGTAGGGAAAGTGTTGGATAGCAGAGAGGTAAAAATTACTATTCCCACTCCAGTGAATGCAACAGTAGGGAGAGAGTTGGATAGCGGAGGGGTAAAACGTACTATTCCCACTCCACTGAGTGCAACAGTAGGGAAAGTGTTGGATAGCGGAGGGGTACAAATTACTATTCCCACTCCAGTGAATGCAACAGTAGGGAGAGAGTTGGATAGCGGAGGGGTAAAACGTGCTATTCCCACTCCACTGAGTGCAACAGTAGGGAAAGTGTTGGATAGCAGAGGGGTAAAACTTACTATTCCCACTCCAGTGAATGCAACAGTAGGGAGAGAGTTGGATAGCGGAGGGGTAAAACGTACTATTCCCACTCCACTGAGTGCAACAGTAGGGAAAGTGTTGGATAGCGGAGGGGTACAAATTACTATTCCCACTCCAGTGAATGCAACAGTAGGGAGAGAGTTCGATAGCGGAGGGGTAAAACGTACTATTCCCACTCCAGTGAGTGCAACAGTAGGGAAAGTGTGGGATAGCAGAGGTGTAAAACTTAATATTCCCACTCCAGTGAGTGCAACAGTAGGGAAAATGGTGGATAGCGGAGGGGTACAAATTACTATTCCCCTTCCAATGAGTGCAACAATAGGGAAAGTGTTGGATAGCGGAGAGGTAAAACTTACTATTCCCGCTCTAGTGAGTGCAACAGTAGGGAAAGTGTTGGATAGCAGAGGGGTAAAACTTACTATCCCCACTCCAGTGAGTGCAATAGTAGGGAACATGTTGGATAGCGAAGGGGTAAAACTTACTAATCCCACTCTAATGAGTGCAACAGTAGGGAAAGTGCTGGATAGGGGAGGGAAAAAAATTACTATTTCCACTCCAGTGCAACAGTAGGGAAAGTGTTGGATAGCGAAAGAGTAAAAATTACTATTCCCACTCCAGTGCAACAGTAGGGAAAGTGTTGGATAGCGAAAGAGTAAAAATTACTATTCCCACGCCCGTGAGTGCAACAGCAGGGAAAGTGTTGGATACAGGAGGGCTAATAATTACTATTCCCATTGAAGTCAGTTCTAAATTAAAAACAAACAAAATATCAACTGCAACACAAAAGATGAAAAAAAATGAAAGATATATAAAAATATTAAACATTTTCAAAAGATAGTAATTCATTATAATGTTAAACAAATACCTAGAAATGTTTTTTAACAAAAAATTAAAAATAAGTTACAAACGCATTACTATTTTTAATAGAAATTATTTATAATCAAAAACATTGATTATTACATAAATTTAATCATTTTTATTTCCTACCCTATAACACCACACAATTCACTACACACATCTAAATTAAAAAAATGTACCTCCAAAATTAACATAATTAATTATCAATTAAATACATCTTAATGAATTACAAAACAAATTAAAACAGATGAAAATGAATTTACCCCCCAAACTTTATCCCTATAAAACCAAAACCCACACACAAAATAAAAATTAACAATTACTATAAATATTTCTGAATTGATGAATTCATATTAATGATCAACTATTAATTAATTAAACATAAATTACTTTCATCCTCTATCCCAATAAACACCACAACCCACACCTAAAATCATTACACAATTTTAATAACTAATTTTACATTAATACATTAATATCAATTAAAAACAACTTATTAATTAGTTTAAAAGAATTTACTTCCCAACCTTTACCACTATAAACCCCTCAACTAACATCTTAAGTTAATTACACAATTGCCATATTTAAATTTTAATTAACAAATAATTATTAATTTTTTACAAATTAATTATTTCCCACCCTATTCCCCTATAAACACCACCACCCGCTCCTAAAAAAATAACACAATTAACATAATTATTATCCAATTAATTAATTAATAATAATTAACAAGCAATGAATAAATAATTAATAATAAATTAATTCCCTCAATTAACACTATAAAACATAAATTAAATAAATACTAATAAATAAAAAAATATTATTAATTCATTATAATTAAATTACTTCCCACCCTATTCCCCTATAAACCGACAACCCGCTTCTAAAAAAATGATACATTTAACATAATTAACAATGAATTAATCAATAATAATTAAGACGCAATTAATAAATAATAATAAATTAATTCCCACAACTAACGCTATAAAATGTAAATTAAATAAATATCAAAAAATAATAAAAATATATAAATGTATTATAATTAAATTACTTCCCACCCTATTCCTCTATAAACCCACTTCCCGCTCCTAAAAAAATGACATAATTAACATAATTACCAATTAATTAATTATTTAATAATAACTAACAACCAATTAAGAATTAATAAATAATAAATTAATTCCCAGAAATAACACCAACAAATTCTAAATTAAATAAATACTAATAAATTAAAAAAAATATTAATTTATTATAATTAAATTGCTTCCCATCCTATTCCCCTATAAACCCACAACCTGCTACAGAACTAAAAAAAAGCAAAATTTAAATAAAATAAAATTAGTACCTACTAAAAATTTAACACATAAATTAAAAAACAAAAGCAATACTTATACAAAAAATAGTTCACATAATTTTAAAATACATACTAAAATACATAACACTAATTTAAACATCGATATTTTAAACAACTATATTTTTGTAAACGATATTAATGACTTTAATATTTTCAAAAACAATTTCTTACCTCCAAGTTGATATTCTTGAACACGATATTCTTGCTGTCGATATTTCTGCATCACGATATTTCCAACTCGATATTTGTGTATGTCGACATTTAAAAATCAATATTCTGTCTGTGCACCCTTCTCACTTACCTGGTTATAACAAACAGGGTTACGACTACATGGAAACAACACACTGTCCGCAACACTGTGTAATAGCTTCTTCCTTAATGCTTCTTATTAGGATGCAAAGTGTGGATGCGCAAGGCAACTCAGTTTGTGAAAGTTTTCAGAGGTAAAGTATAAGAAATATATCTCACCAACCATATGCTTTATGATAATTAAGCCTGGACAGTGAACTCTGCTCCATTTGCAGAGTTTGCAGAGTTTATCGCACTCCACGGAGCTCGCTGACTGCGTATCGGAGTGGAGTTTTTTTCCTTGCTTATGCTTACAAATGGTAAGTTGGCGGGTAAGGAAAATCCAATGCTAGACCACTTCCCTGCGATATTTCTCAATGAGGACGGTCATGGATGGTCTCTGCAGCTCACATTGAGAAACCTTCCATTTGAGTTGAGCAAGCTGCTGCTCGAGTAGAACTTATATTTTAGCATCAGAAAGAAGCCGGACCCTCTTGCACTGTACGAGATGCTGTTTGCACTAATTTTACAGCGCGGAGCAAACACCCTGCACTAAAAATCAGTGCAAACGGCGCAAGGTAAACCACTCCGCAGCTCGCAGAACTCAGCTTAGCTTGCTGGAGTTTTTTTGTCACTTCACGGCGTTCCGCATAACTCCTCTCAGGCTTAATAATAATATGAGAAATTACTTTGTGTATCGTAGGATTTTACTAAATGCTGCTCACAAATACTAAAATATTTTTACGACTATTATTAAGGCACTATATTCAGCCTGAGCCGCAGTGCAGTACTACAGGGACAAGTATGCATGGGTCTAGTTCAGACTTCACACATCTAAACTTTTTTCATTATTAAATTGACCACATATCGTTTTTAATTAGTGACAAAAACAACTGGAATCTGGATTATCTTGAAGCTAGATGTCCTTTGAAGCGGGCCCCGGAGAAAAGTTGCAACGGAAAGACTGCGAACCCTGTTGACTTTACGCATGAATGGAATGACCCTCAAAAGTGTGAAAGGGCATGCTTCATCTTTATAAATTTGGTGGAGGAAAATTCACGTTTCTCTACAGAATCGGACCATGGAAGACCAAGACCCCTTGTCAGATATTGGGGTGTCGAGCGAATTAAAAAAATAAAAAAAGCAAAGGGGGGCACTAGTAGGCCTCTGTGTGTTATCGGTTAACCCTAAATAATTTTGTATAAGCAGGATCCACTGTACTTTGTAATATGATGGATGATTACTTAAGCAGGTCACAATATATTACTTTTTATGCTGAACGCGGGGCAGCAGCACTGGAATTGATTGAAGTGTATAGTCTAGTGTATACTCCCCTTTCTTTCTTTTTTCTTTATTTATTATTACCTGTATTGATTTTATGCGCCACATTGTGGGGTGGGTGATTGATTCTTGTATAACTGATACTCTGTATTATGAAATGTCTAGTTTTTCATATTGTTTAATGTTTGAAAATAGCACTGTACACCAATTGACAATAGTTTTTTAAATTAATGGATTGCTGTATACCATCCTTTTTATACAATGAAAGCTTAGTGTAAATTCAAAGTGGAAGCGGTACCATTTGATCATTGTAAGTGTCTGGCTTTTGAAAGCAGATTGTTGCTTGTAGGTTAAAAGATTTATATAGGTCTGACTGTTTTCCTAAGGGGAGAATTGTTCTTATTGTACAAATGGTGCTCTGTCCCCTTGGATTGTAGAGCCCCTCCCTCTCGTCTAGTGGGTATCTTGAAGCCTCCAGCTCATCTGATAGTTGATGATCGTAAATTAACATAATGGTGACTGTAATGATAGAACAAAAATAGAAATTGAATATTGAACACGTAGAAAAGAATTCCTTGCAGAAAAGTATTAAACAAAGATTGCTTTTTTCTGATCATAGTCGAGCAATGGTATTCGTTCTATGGGCAGTTGGAATATTAGAATCCTGCTAAAATGGTTCGAAAGATTAATGAGACTATATCCGTATCATAGAATATGTAATGTGTCAGCTGCAACAATTAGGGGTGATTATTAGAACCCAGACGAAGGGTGAGGATCATAAATGCTGAATATCGGGTGCCAGTAATATCAGGAGACAAAACATCAAAGGAAAAAACATAGAAAAGTAAATATGTATAGATTTTCTAATCATGTAATAAATGTTATTGTACAGTTGATAAAAACCTTAACAAGCAAACATAGTAGTTAAAAGCGTTCAGCATGCAGAGGTAAAACGCACCATAACAACAAACAAATCGGAACTCGGGACACAGATTAAACTGGGCCATTGTTAAAACAGAAGGTATAGAATAAGATACAAGGCACAGAGCATCTTTTTTGGGGGGATCTTTGACACATAAATCGGGGCAGAGAAGGAATATGCAAAGTTCAGATAAGATAGAAAACAAAGAATATATTATGTGCCATCCTGGTCCATAACAAAATGTTTAAAGCGCATGTGTCGCTCAAGGGAGCTCAGTGCACATCAAGGTTTTCCAGTTCCCATACTCACCTTTAATGGAGGCAAGCATTCCAATATAAAATACCAATGCAAAAGAACATTTTGATTGGTAACACATTGTTAGAAGGCAAAACTGAACAGTGCACAGTGCCGAAGATGAAGAGGCATACTTGATCGCTGAAAGCAATGGGCAAAGTGCAATTATGAGAGTACCAACAATAATGCAGCATATTTGATTGCTAGAAAGCAATGTGTAAATTGCAATAGCAGCATAGACCATACCAATCCCGTTGGAGGCACATGGTACAGCCAACACTGCCATATGCAACTGAATTTTGGAATGTAACGTAGGTCGCAACATTTTTGCAAGCACAAACCAGCCCATATAAAGCAAACAATATCAGATGGCATGAGTATTAGAATTTTAAAGAAAAAAGCGCAATGTGCAAAACAGATAGAAGGTGTACTCAAAATGCGAAACTAGACGTCAGGTTTTTGAAGCTCAGATAGAATTAATATCTTTCAGTTTGGCCGCAGCCATCCAAAGAAACTTAACAGTTTTAACATTTAGGGGCCGATTCCGATCCAGGTTGGAAGAGCACCGAACACGATCCGGCCAGAAGAACTGCGAGCCGTACGCGTGTTTTCCGCCCGACTCGTACAGCTGTGCGAGTGAGCAAGTACGATGCGAGCTATGTGAAATTCCCCGACCGAGTCGTTTCCAGGTCCGAACCGCTCGGTACGTCTAGGACGTAAGCTAACCGCGGCGTGCAATGGATGCGATTCACGACCGAGCCAGTACGATGCACGCGTCGGACAGCCGGTATGAGCCGGAGTGTTTGGCTTGCAAAACGTCCGGGTGGTTGCCTTTGGGAGTCCGCGTCGGACCCCCTGTCACCCGCAGCCCTACAACTTGGACACAGGGGGAGACCCAAGGGTCCCCCCAACACAGGCATGTACGGTGCAGATGGCATCGACGCGTACCCAGTGTAGGGGGTGCCTTTGTGTGAGACGTACCCATTCAGTCAATGGGAGCCCATGTACGCGTTGTAAGACCGGCTCCCATTGACTTCCATGGGAGTCTGACCGAACCAAGCCCAGCAGCATACGGCCGCATCGTACTCGCTCGGTCGGACTGCAGGACTCCGGCTCGGTCGGAAAACACTCCGGATCCGGCTCGGTCGGAGTGCTTTCCGTCCTGGATTGGAATCGGCACCTCTGTAAGGAATTAACAGGGTTCACACTGGCTATTACTGCCTACTGGCAGGTCCGAACTCCCATGCGAATGAAGTCAGTACAGAGAAGAATTTTTCTTTTCAGAATTAAAAAAAGGGCAGGTACATAAGATATGGATTAAGGTTTCCTTTTCCTGGCCACATAGACTACATCTTGTATCGTGGGGTACTGAGCGATGGCATGCTGGAAAGTGAGGGCCAAGTTCCACTCACTCAGTCTTAATGGACCTAGCCTGGCCTTAACCCTCAGGGGGTATGTGCCAGAAATATAGTTCTGCTGCTTACTGGAGGAATAGCAGTTGATTACTGACCATGCGAGAGAGGGCTTGCTCATTGCCGCCATATCTTCCAATTTGGAGAGTTTTTTGCCGTGGTTGCCGTCGGTTTTTTGAAGACCTGGTGAGAAAAATGCTTGCCACAGTCCTTTGAAAGTGAACATTTTATTAGTGTGTCTTTAAGGTGTTGCATGTAAGAAGTTGGATCCCCGCCCTGTAGTTTGCACCAGATTAGGCCATGCATGGAGTCTTGCGGTGCAGGTCTAAGCCTGTGACAGAAATTTAAAAAACAACTGCCTACGGCCCAGTGCTATTTTGTTATGTTGAACTCAAGTCTTACTTGCGCTGGTGATGGTCTCTTTGGTAGACATTGAACTGCTTTTTAAATTCGGGTGATATGTGTGTCTGCCATAGTAGGCTCTGTCCCCAGGGTCATTTCCCTCCCATAAGTTATTGTGGGGATGGCCTTTGCTTTTATCACCTGGCGAAGGGGTCACGACTTGGTCCTGTCATATTCTGAGCGATAGCAGAAAGAGCAAACATCGAGCTGGGGCCTTTTTTAGGTCTCGCCTGGCGTAAGACTGCGCAGACATGCACAGTCTCGCTGGCGAGATTTAATGACTTTCGGAGATTTCTCTAGTGGGCTTTAAGCCACGCCCCTCTTTTCCATTGGCTGGCGTCACAGTTTATGCTAAACGGTGGCCAGCCATTGGAAAAGAGCGTCTAGTGACGTACACTTTTCTCTTTTAGAGCCATCCCAGTTGGACTGGCTGCCCCAACTTACTGCTGGCGTGAAAGGTTTTCTTATCTTTATGGGGCCAAACACATGGCCCCATAAAGATAAGAAACCAGTCATGCGAGTCAGTCCAACTGGGACGGCTCGCGAGCCAGTCCAACTGGGACGGCTCTAAAAGAGTGAAGCAGTGTTTGCTCTTGTCTGTTTGTTGCTGAATGGAGTGAAGTAGAGTTTGTTGCTGCCTGTTTCAGGGAGAAGGCACGCGGTACCTGTTTGTTTTTGGGTGGAGGGAAGCGGTACCTGTCTGTTGCTGGGTGGAGGGGAGCTGCTGCTGTAGCTCTGGTCGTTGCTGTCCGAGTCTTGTTGCATGCCTCATGGCATCTCCTTTTCACGTGCCGGGCTGCCTGACTGCAGCAGTGTCTCTGTCCGCAGCGTTCCGACCGCGTCACTCCAATTAAAGTATTATTATACTGTGCGAGGGCCGAGGCCGTTGTATGCTGTGCTGCCCATGTTCTGGTTGTCATCGGCGTTGTGCCTGATTTCAACATGGTGGTAGTGCCCTAGGCTCACATATCACAGATACAATCTGACTAGCGCGCGACAGACCGTAGGCTCGCGCGTGATAGAGGCAATAGCACCGCGCGGCGGAGGGAAGGTGCACACGCAGGCGGCTGGCATGCCCCCTCGGTGTCTGTGTTGTGTGTTGAGGAGAAAAGACGTCACAAGATGGCGGCGGCCATGCAGCAGGCCCGGTGCTCTGTGTAACGGGACTGAGGGGGGCGTGTGTGGGACAGCTGAGCCTGCGTGAGATTCGGGAGAGTGCTGACTCAGTGGCAGAGCTTTTGTGGTCGCTCAGGAAGTTTTGTTGACCAGAGAGTCTCTCTGTGAGGAGAGCCACCTGCCCCGCCCCCTTGTCGAGGCCCTGTGTGGTGAGAGGCCCTCAGGGGCCCTGGAGGCCATGGAGCTGCCCGGGCCGGGTGGCAGTAATGTGCCAGTTTTCATGGCGAAGCTTTGGACCCTGGTGGAGGATCTGGAGACCGATCCACTCATCTGCTGGAATCCGGTGAGTGTCCTGGGGTGGAGATAGACATAAAATGCTCTAGATACACCATCAATGGAAGAAGCGTAATGGGCAACAGGTGGGAGAACAGAGCCCCCCCTTCCTTTTCCTGTCTTTCAGTCTCACCCCTCAGCACCCTAGTGTAAACGAGATCTTAGCAGATCGATTCTGCCCAACCCCCAAATCCATGTGCGCAGTAGGGACCAGCAGGTGGTACTGATTGGAGAGGAGACAGGGCAACACATTGCCTCCAGCTCTTTCTCCCCAACCTGGAATCTCATACTACTTCCGCCCTCCATCCCCAAACTCTTCTGTCCCTTCCGCTGGTACTCTCTTTTACGGCAGAGAACAGATAATGTCTCCCACTTTATCGCCCAAAATTCAGTTACTAGGTGGATACCAACCACATAGAGAGGAGTAAAGGCTACCCGCTAACTGGTCTGAGAGATCCCATTTATTTAGTACTACCGTCCAGTTGCTGAACATTGCAGGACCGCACGAAAAGGGGCACTGACCTCGCCTAGCTGCGCTCCATGGTTCATCACAACAGCTGCGCAATTATCTAAATGTGATCTAGTGTAACCTCCTACTGGAGTATAAACTGCTCAGCCCATAATATTACAGCCAGTCATTTCCTTCAGTTCTAGACTACTTCTAATCTCCTCCGCCCAAAGCGTTGGTAGTACCCCATCGTCCTCTGTCGGTGGCATATGGGTCTAGCCAGGGCTTTGCTTCTGACACTATATTGGGGTGGGGTTGGTTCCAGCTTATCTCTCAAAGCTCCAGAGTCAATGTAATAAATATCTTAGCTATAGTTTCAGGCCACCTTCATCATAGAGGGCCCGTGTTCTGGGGTGTATGGTGAAGAACTAAAAAGGAGGATGGAATGCTTGTATTGATTTCAGCCACTTGTGCTCAGGGTTTCATTCCAGTCCATCGGATCTTTAATGTGTCAATACAGACAGGCACTATCTATACCATACATTATTTGCCAAAAGTAACAATACCTTCTACTTAAAACTCAGGGCTGCCTCGAGCATTTCCCGCAAACAGCATGAAGTAGGTTGACTCCCTACTCCATGGTACAAGCCAGACATAAATATAAAGTCCTTGGTGGGTCTGTCTGTCTGTTTGTCTGACCCCGGTTCTAGAGGTTGGGCCAGGCCCACCCAAGGAGATTCCGAGGCTACAAGCCAGACATAAAAATAAAGTCTTTGGTGTGTCTGTCTGTCTCCGGTTCTAGAGATTGGGTCAGGCCCACCCAAGGAGATTCCGAGGCCCACCCAATGCCGATTCACAAGTAGAAGAGCTCCCATTTGGCTTCTTAGGTCACGCCTGGCGTAAGACTGCGCAGACATGCGCAGTCTCGCTGGCGAGATTTAACGCTTTAGGGTAAATTTCTATAGTTTTTTTTTACGCACCGCCCCTCGTTTCCATTGGCTGGCGTCACCGTTTATGCTAAACGGTGGCCAGCCATTGGAAAAGAGCGTCTAGTGACGTACACTTTTCTCTTTTAGAGCCGTCCCAGTTGGACTGGCTGCCCTGACTTACTGCTGGCGTAAAAGTTTTTTTTTATCTTTATGGGGCCAAACACATGGCCCCATAAAGATAAGAAACCAGTCATGCAAGCCAGTCCAACTGGGACGGCTCGCGAGCCAGTCCAACTGGGACGGCTCTAAAAGAGTGAAGCAGTGTTTGCTCTTGTCTGTTTGTTGCTGAATGGAGTGAAGTAGAGTTTGTTGCTGCCTGTTTCAGGGAGGAGGCGCGCGGTACCTGTTTGTTTTTGGGTGGAGGGAAGCGGTACCTGTCTGTTGCTGGGTGGAGGCGAGCTGCTGCTGTAGCTCTGGTCGTTGCTGTCCGAGTCTTGTGGCATGCCTCGTGGCCTCTCCTTTTCACGTGCTGGGCTGCCTGACTGCAGCGGTCTCTCTGTCGGCAGCGTTCCGACCGCGTCTCTTTCAGCAGGCAGCGATCTCTCCGCCAGGACAGACTACCCTCTGCCTCCGCTCCTGCCCCTAGTCACCCCAGCCGGTCTCCGCACACCGCCGTCTCTCCCTGGACTCTCCGTGACCCGTCGGGGTCTTCTCAACCCTGCTAACTCTACCCTTCTCTGCTCTCTGACGCCCCTGTGCCTCCTTCTATACCTGTCTAGCTCTGACCTTTTTAGACCCATTAATCATCCGCTCTGACTTTGGACTGACTGTCCCTCTGGCTTTTTCTTACCCTTCCTGACTCTGTCCTTCTCTGTCCCCGCTCTGCCAGTGGTCGTCTAATTACCCCCTGCCTCCTTCTACCTCTCTCTGACTCTGTCCTTCTGTCCTCTGTTATGTTATGTTATGTTATGGTAGCTTATATAGCGCATGGCTACCCCAGCAACGGGGGTCCCAGCGCTTGCAGACAACCAAGTACGCAGCAGCCACACCATGGTATAGGAAGAGAGTCCGGCCTAAAGAGTTGAAAATAGCCAGGTCTTAATTTTCTTTCTGAAAGCCAAATGATTTGTGACAACACGGGCTTCAAGTGGAATTGTGTTCCACAATTTCGGGGCCAAATATCTAAAAGATCGGCCTCCGGCTCTGCACCTCCTGATCATAGGAATGTGGGCCAGAGTCAAGTCAGCAGAACGAAGAGCCCGGGTGGGGACATATAGAGAACCCAAATTCTGCAGAATTTTAGGGCCCGAGGAATACAAAATTTTATGGATAAGGCAAAGAGCCTTGAATTGAATACGCTGCTTTACAAGCAGCCAATGCAAATGATGAAGGATAGGAGAGATATGACAATTTTTGGGCAGTCCAAACAGACTACGTGCGGCCGCATTCTGAGCTCTTTGAAGTCTATGAATTGTGGATTGATTGGAGCCCAGCATGAGGACATTGCAGTAGTCGATGTTTGACAGCACCATAGCCTGAATGATCGTCTGACGGACTTGGGGATTGAAGAATCCCAGAATGGGTCTCAGAGACCGTAAACGGCCGTAACACAGACCAGCTACTTTTTTGGCGTGGGAGTCAAGGTTTAGTTGATTATCGACCATGATACCCAAGTTTTTAACTTCCTTCTTAGGGGTGGGTGCAGGCCCCAATGCAGATGGCCACCACTTGTCGTCCCATTTTAGGGTCTCCTTACCAACCAGTAGCACCTCGGTCTTAGATGAATTAAGCTGGAGACGATTTTCAGTCATCCAGTATGCAATGGCTGATAGATCTTCTTGGAATTTAATTTTGTCGGCATTGGTGTCAATGGAGAAGGAGAAGATGAACTGTGTGTCGTCCGCATAGGATGTTAGTTTGATGTTATGGGCCCTAGCCAGAACGGCTAGGGGGCGGATGTACACATTAAATAACGTGGGGCTAAGTGCGGACCCCTGGGGGACGCCATGTCCCAGTGGGAACCTTCCTGATTTATACGGTGGAGCGTGCACCTGGAAGGAGCGGTCCTTCAAAAATGAGGCGAACCACTCTAGGGCTCCATCTCGGACCCCGATCTCCCACAGTCTTCTTAAGAGGATCTCATGGGAGACCGTGTCGAATGCTGCACTCAGGTCTAACAGAACCAACGCTGCAGTGCCACCTCGGTCTTGCACCTCCCTCAGTTGTTCTGTAACGGCTAGCAGGGCCGATTCGGTACTATGATTCGCTCGGAAGCCATTTTGAGAGTCATCTAAAATACCATTGGCTTCTAGATAGTTGATCAGAGTGGAGTTTACATGGGATTCCGCTATCTTGGATAGGTAAGGTAGCAAAGATATTGGCCGGAAATTTTCCGGCTTGGAAGGATCTAGAGTAGGTTTTTACCTCTCCCCGCTCTGCCTGTGGGTCTCAACTGCCCCTCTTTCTCTGCCCTGCGCTCTTACTCTCACCGCTCTGTCTCTGCCCTCTCACTCTCCCAGCTGTGTCTCTGGACTGACTGCCCCTCTCCCTCCTCCTGCCACTCTCTGACTCTGCCCCGCTGCTCTCTCTGCCTCCTAGGCGCGCTGCGCGCTTACTCTCGCCGCTCTGACTGCCCCTCTGTCTCTGCCCTTCTCTGCCCTCTCACTCTCCTAGCTCTGTCTCTGGTCCGACTGCCCCTCTCCCTCCTCCTACCACTCTCTGACTCTTCCCCGCAGTTCTCTCTGCCTACCAGGCTCTCCCTATCTGCTGTCGATATCTCACTTTGTTTCGGTGACATCTTTCGCTATGCTTGGGGGCCGCTGTGGTTTCTCTTAAAGCGGCGCCAAGAACCATGAAACTGGAAGTCACGTGGGTTGGAAACTTTCCGCACTGAAAGAAAACAAGCATTGAAAATGCAATAGGCCTCGCCTTTTATTAAGTTAAAGCCATTTGCTTTGCTATATAATACCATTAGCAAAGCAAATGGCTTTAACTTAATAAAAGCCGAGGCCTATTGCATTTTCAATGCTTGTTGTTCATAGAGAGAAAGTGAGATTTGAATGATCCTTTACCATCTAGGTGAATGCCCAAATATTTGTATTCATTGCTATGATGGAGCCAGGCACCGTTGAGCTGCCACCTGCCATGACAGGTTGATTTTGGCTGAATGTAACCATCATGGTTTTTGTTTGATTGATTTCCAGCCCATTCCTGGCAGTATAAGCATGTAAGATGGAAAGGTGATGTTGAAAGCCAATCTTTGTCTGGCTGAGGAGCATGTGGTCGTCTGAGAATAGCAGGTGGGTCACACGTTGACCTCCCAATTTGGGCGAGTGGCAGTTTATTCGTTGAGGGGTTTCGACATATCAGCAAAATATAAATTAAAGCGCAAAGGAGCAAGCACGCATTCTTGCTTCAGCCCAGATTGTTTAAGGATCTTCCTTGAGATGCAAGAGCCATCTCCTAGTTTGACCCACACTCAGGTGTTAGTATACAGTTGCTCAATTGATCTCAGTAAGGAGATTGGCAGGACCTAGGCCCACGGCTAGTACCATAAGCGACCCTTGGAATGCTGTCAAATGCAGTTTTAATGTCCACAGAGCAGGAGTAAAGCAACGGTTTATTTCTGAAGACTTTGTAACAGAACTGAGGTAGTGCCACACTTTAAAAATAAATCTTTTATTAATGAAGAAAAACAAATTATTCTCAATGGATAATAAAATAATACATTGCATGGAGAATATACAATCTTTTCGTGCTTACAGACCAGCATATTCCGCATCTTGCAGCTTCTACAATTATATTTGTGACCACACCGCGTCAAGGTAGCCATCACTCCAGTAGGAGGGGCAATGCTTTCAATAGTGCACACAACCTCCCTCTGTATTTGTTCCAGGCCCCCAACATCTTTGTCCATTTGTGCGGGCACCCTCTCGCCTCGTAAGTCACCCTCTCCATCTGCATGCACCAGTCTATATCAGTCACCCAATCGCAGAATTTGGGTTCCGTAGCTCCCTTGCAAGGTCTCGCAATATTACGTTTAGCTACCACATTTCCTAAGGTGGCCCACGTTCTCTTTTGCTGTCAAATCAGTGGCCTTCCATATGTTAAGAAGACATAACCTGGATGTGACTGCCATCGACTTCCCACAAATCTCCCACATGTTGGATGTCACCTTCCCCCAATATAAGTGTACTATCAGGCAGTCCCACCACTGGTGTAGATTTGTCCCTCCCTGGACACAGCCTCTAGGGCATAAATGGGAGCTCAATGTACTCATTTTGACCATCTTCACACTGGTATAATATACTTGATGCAGAAGTTTAAGCTGTATTAATTTGAACCTGGACCAAATAGCCACCTCCCGAGGTAGTGCCACACTTGTCACTAAAGACGCATTGATTACTCGTAATGACCAGGCATTCCTTTGCCTGGGCTTTTACATCATCAAGAAGCATACTGGCGTAGAGCTTAGCATCATTATCGTTTAAAGCAACAGGTCAATAATGGCAAAGATCAGATTTTGTGCCCTCTTAAATTGGCTGGATGATGGAACCTCTCCAGAAATCTGAAATGCTGTTAGTTACCAGGCAATATTCAAACAAGGGAGTTAGCGCCTTGTTCCAAAATGCTGAATCGATGTAAAGAGATCTGTGGGGAGTCCATTGGAACCAGTCCCCTATCTCTCCTCAGCCCGACAATTTTACTCTATTTTACTAGGTGTGTGGAAGTCAATTGGTGATCAATCATATTGTGTGTGTTTTTTTACAGGCATTTATGCAGAACAACGGGGAGATCAATTCACGGGAAATGAAGAAGATGTGTGATCAAAAACTCAGCGTCCGATGAAAAGTGTGTCATCAGAAACGAGACCCAAACAGGTTCTGTATGTTCGCGTAGGAGCACCTCTGAATTTCGAATTGCAACTTCATTACCCATCGACTAAACATTTTTTGTGTTCTTTTACTTGGTTGCAAACAGCAATGAGACCCAAAAATCCTTGATTTTTTCTTTATGGAGAACCAGATAGATTTCCAGAAAAGGGACCTTGATTTATTTAGAATTAATTTTGCGGTTGGAGATGAGGGCCATTGGACAAGGATTTGCATATTGCAGTTGACTTCACCATTCAAGACTTTCTGTGAGTCTGTCAGTTTAAGTTTACATTTAGAAGAAGGATTGTATGGCTTTGTGTGTGAAGATAAATTGATATGAAATTTCTGAAGGGTTTGTTAAGTGAAGAGCATCCACTGTCTGATAAAAGATTTTCTTTGGCCGATGGATGAGTTGTATGGAGCTCTCACTCATGGAAAAGATTCCTGGCTGATTTTGTTGTCCAATTAAAGCCATTTAGGATGTTCTGTCCACACCCCAGTGCTAGTGGAAGGAGTGCCTTCCAATTTCAATCGGCAGATAGAGAGATAGATTCGCTGCAGTCTATGGCCACTGTTGAAGTGGGCCCCTAAAGAGAAGTTGTCAATGTATTTCAAAAATCAGACTGTACCTACATTAAAGTCAATGTAGGAGGTGAAATTGCCAGCAGTTCTCGTCCAATCACTTCCAGTCGGTTTGGTGGATCTCTGTCTTCCTGAGTCCATGTGCTCCATGTGCATTTTCTATAGCAGGATATATAGGTCTGGGTAGCTGTATTCGTTAGTGGGACACAGTTTTTAAGGCCTGGATTGTGCATTTTTTTAAGTCGAGTAAGTGGGAGGATTGGGCTGGCGAGAGAGCACAGTTGGATATCCTTTAACCTTCACTGTTTCGAACTTTATACCCCAGCCTTCTAACCTTAGTCAGTTATTTGGAGTGAGGTGTTGAAGTGCTTTTTCGGTGAGTAGCACGCTACTCCAGAATCCATAAAGGATTAGTGCTGCTTTAGTACAGTGAAATATGAAAGTAATTTGAGTGGTGGATATGTTAGTTAGTTATCTGGATTGAGAAGGATAGCCCAGGGATAGAAGAGAGAAAATATTTGAATTTATATAGCGCTTGCTACCTCTGATGAGGTGTTTCAGGGCTTTTTTGCTGAGTAGCACTCTACTCTGGATCCGAAACAGGATTAGTGGTAATTAGTATAGGGAAATAAGCAATTAATTTGAGTGGTGGACAAGTTAGTCTGTTATTTGGATTGAAAAGGAATAGTGGAGGGATAAAAAAGCTAAAGGGTCTGGAAATTCTTTTTTTGTGGAGTTGATAGCCATAGGATGGGGTTTGGGGTGAGTTAAGGGTAGGTGGAAGGGAGTTAGTATAGGAAAATAAGAAATTAATTTGAGTGGTGGACATGTTATTCTGTTTTTAGGATTGAAAAGGAATAGTAGAGGGGTAGAAGAGGTAAGAAGGGATAGAAGAGGGAAAGGTCATGGATCTTTTTTATTTGGAGTTCATGGCTGTAGGAGGGGATCTTGGTTCAGTAAAAGTGAGGTGGAGGGGGAAGGGTCAGAGGTAAGGGTTTAGAAAGGCTTGTTTTGGAAATCTGAATAGTAAAATAGGTATGAGATGATGCATGGATGGGTAGAGGAGAGAAGACTACAGAAAGGGTTATTTGGGGGATCATAGTAATGGTATGGGGTTTGGGATAAATTAAAGAGTGGAGGTAGAGGATATATTGATAGAGGTAAAGGGTGATAAATAGGGTAGTGCATTGGAAAGAGTAGTAGAATGAGATTTGACACGAGTCAGAGAGTTGAGGTACATGATATATTGATAGCAGAATGAGTAGAGAAATATTCTAGTGCATTGGATATGCTGAAGTAGAAGGAAAATAATGATATATAGATGCCTAAATTCATAGAAGGTATATATATATATGCATAAGGAAGGTAGTATATGCAGATTAAAAATGTATTTAATAAACTACGGGTTTCAAGTGGTGGTGTATTTAATTTAATTGAGTTTTTTTTATTGTTTGTAATACAATAGTGAAACAATTTTAGATAAATAGTTATTAAAAAAGATTTACTTATTTATGCAGTCACTTATATACATGTTAAAAACAAAGAATAATGTAGCTATCAATAGCATGTACATTTATTAAGCAGAACTAACAAATATCTATATGTTTTAAAACAATTATTGTACACATTTATACAAATCATTACACATATATAGGTACATATCTATAGTCCAAATAAATGCTTATGTACAGAGAGATACGCTGTATCTTTCTGTTTACGTATGGTGGTTATGTGGGGAAGAGCCAATTTTTGAGTTGTTTTCTGAAGATAAGGTGGTTATCCTTGGATCTTATGTTGAGGGGTAAGAAGTTTCATAGTTTGGCTGCTTGAACAGAGAAGGATGTGCCACAAATGTTTTTCTTCTTGTGCGTTGGGATTTTAAGGCAAGGTGCTAGTCTAGAGCAAAGGTTCCTATGTTGAATATGTTTGGTGATTTTATTCCAGATGAAGAGCGGTCCCGTTCCATGCTTTGTGCTTGAAACAAAGCAGCTTGAAGTTGGATATTCTGGCAACCAGTAACCAATGCATGGCTTTCAAGGCAGGGAAGATGTGGTTTTGCGATTTTATATGTAAGAATAGTCTGGCAGACGAGTTATTGATCCATTGTTGTATTTTTATAGTCGTTGAAGATGATCCTTGGTAGACGCTATTGGCATAATAGAGTTTGGACAGACCAAGAGAGATGGTAATCTGGACCTTGTGTGGAAATCCCAGATAGGGGAAGATTAGATGCAGAGTTTTTATAGTAACAAAGCTTGACCTTGCTAGTTTGTCCACTCAGGCATTCATTGATAGCTTGGAGTCCATGGTCATTCCAAAGTTTCTTACTTCCTTCAATACTTTGGGCAGTGTTCCCAGATCATCAGGACAGCAGATGAATGGGTCATAATTTTTCCATTCGCCGCACATGAGTTTTGGAAGCATTGTATTCAGTATGAGATGGTTCCACATCATTCATTGATCCACAGCTTTGAGACAACTTTGGCAAGTCTCCAGTTTTGTTGGGGTATTCCAGTTGAAGCAGTATTTTTGTGCTATCTGCATTTTTATAGCACATTAGGTAAAAAATTGATTGATTCGTACCAGTGACAACTACATGTAGATGTTGAAAAGAATGGGCGAGATGATAGAGCCTTGAGGGACCCCTGCTTTCATGGAGTATGGTTTGAATGAGAAAGTGGGGTATGGATGACTATAGTTCTGATGCAAAGGTAGGATGTGATCCAGTCCAGAGCAGTCTCCGGGTTCATAGAGTCTTTGCATCAGAGTGTCATGGTCATCTGTGTAAACGGCAGCCAAGTGGTCCAAGAGAAGCAGCACAGCAACCAGTTGCATTCAACTGTGTGCTTCAGGGATCACTACCAAAATATTGGGACATAATTATCGATGTCAAAAATATCAACCTCCTACCTTCATAATGGTAAGTACTTAAATATTGGAAAATAAATATTGTTGTTAAAAATATCGAAGTACAAAGTATTGGTTTTTTTATATGTATAAAAAATAATGTAAAATAAATTAAAGAATACATCTAACTTAAAAACGTTATTTAGAGTTATTTGTAAATATTAACAATTATAAGTAATACATTTAATGTAAAAAGTTATTAAACATACACATATGCAATGTAATATATATATATCTACTTAATAATAATTAATAAATAATTATATTAATTAATTCTAAAATGCAAGAAATATATTCAAAATTATATATATATGTATATATATACATATATATATACACCTGTAACATAAAAATACAATAAATAAATTATGTTATAAATTAAAATAATAAAATATTTATTCTTTTTTAAAAGTACATTTTACACTACACTGATTGCAACACTAGGGAAAGTGTTGGATAGCGGAGGGGAATAATTTACTATTCCCACTCCAGCGAGTGCAACAGTACGGAAAGTGTTGTACAGTGGAGGGGAATAATTTACTATTCCCACTCCAATATTTGCAACAGTAGGGAAAGTATTGGATAGTGAGGAGAATAATTTACTATTCCCAATTCAATGACTGCAACAGTAGAGGAAGTGTTGGATAGCGTAGAGGTGAAAATTACTATTCCCACTCCAGCGAGTGCAACAGTAGGGAAAGTGTTGGTTTGCGTAGGGGTAAACATTTCTATTCCCACTACAGCAAGTGCAATAGTAATTGATATCAATTAACAAGAAACATTAAATCATTTAAAAAACATTAACTTCCCACCATGTACCACTATAAACCCCACAACTCACACATCAAAAATATTACACAATTGACAAAATTAAAATGTAATTATTAATTAGCATCAATTAACAAAGAATTAATTCATTAAAAATAAATTGCCGCCCACCATATTCCCCTATAAATGCTAATACCAATTTCGTGAAAAATTACACAATTAACATAATTAAATAACAATTAATAAATTAATTATTAACAATTAACAATCAAAGTCTAAATATTTATTAATACATTAATTCACACAATTAACACTATAAAATAATAATTAATAAATATTTTATAAAAATATTAATACATGTATTAAAATTATATTACTTCCCACCCTACTGCCGCCCTATCAACCCACAGCCCGCTCATAAAAAAATTACACAATTAACATAATCACCAATTCATTACGTGTTAGTGTTAGTTCTCACAGCTGTTCAAGCTCTGCTGACGCCGATCCTGCTCTCCTTTGCATTTTTTGCACCTATCTTAGTACTGTAGTAGAATGTTTATGGCACTATTTTAAAACATTGTTGAGATACTGTGAATTTATTTTAAAAAATCCAAAACGATTTGATTTTTGTGAACAAACTTAAGAGGAGGGTGTGGGAATCGAACCAGGGATTCCAGGGAATCAGGAAGTGGGGAAAATATTTGTCTGCGACCCGCCATCTTGGGCAAGGCGCAGTCTAGACGTTCAATTGACGGAGATGGTAAAACAGGACGCTGCGCTAGCGCGCGCGGACGTGTGTTAGTTCTCACAGGTGTTCAAGCTCTGCTGACGCCGATCCCGCTCTCCTTTGCATTTTTTTGCACCTATCTTAGTACTGTAGTAGAATGTTTATGGCACTATTTTAAAACATTGTTGTGATACTGTGAATTTATTTAAAAAAAATCCAAAACGATTTGAGTTTTGTGAACAAACTTAAGAAGAAGGTGTGGGAATCGAACTAGGGATTCCAGGGAATCAGGAAGTGGGGAAAATCTTTGTCTGCGACCCGCCATCTTAGGCAAGGCGCGGTCTAGTCGTTCAATTGACGGAGATGGTAAAACGGGACGCTGCGCTAGCACGCAGCAGACGCGTGCAGCGGGCGCGCCTAAAGCAAGCCCCTCTGCACCCGTCAGCGTCCCGGATGCGACGGATGGCACCGGATCTGGCCTCTCGGGTAAGAGGACTGGTTGCTTAAACGATCAATGTATCAGCTATAATAGTAGCAATCTCCATGATTTGGGTAGCTGTGTAAACTGTTGCCCCCACTCTTTCTCTGTAGGTTACATTAGGGTATTGAGCTGCGAGTTGTGTCACTGGACTCTCCCCCTCCCCACTTCTACAGCTAAAACATAATTACCGGGAGAACACACCCTTGACCAGTCAGTTTTAACTAATCAGCTGGCCAACAGCGACTTAACGTTAATGCTTCTTAACACTCGCTCCATGAGGCAGCATGAATTTCAAATTTTTGATCTTCTTTCTGAGTCTAAGCCTGATGTGCTGTTTCTGACTGAAACATGGCTTCATGAAGGATCTAATCCAACCATTGCTAACGCCTTCCCCCCTAACTACCTTATTGTAAGGCAAGATCGTTTAGGGGGACGAGGTGGAGGAGTTGTGATTATTTATAAAAGTACATTTACCTGTACTATCTTACCTAATTTTGTCCTGGAAGACACTGAAAGCCTAGGTTTTCTGTTAAATATGTCACCTCACCAGTCAATTGCAGGAGTATTAGTTTATAGACCTCCCGGCCCGGCAAAAAGCTTTCTTGATGTGCTTAACTCGGTCATTGTCCCTCTGACTGCTAAATATAAACAGTGTTTAATTCTAGGAGATTTTAATATTCATATGGATCTGTGCCATGATCATGATTCTATGAAGTTATACGAATCCTTGAATATGCTACACCTTACTCCTTATGTCTCCCTTCCCACCCAGGAAAGGGGCCACACTCTTGATCAGGTTTTCTCCTCTGACATGATTAAAATGGCCCCGCCCCATCCTTTGAATTGGTCTGACCATCATTTACTTACCTTTAAAATAAAGAAAACACTTGTCCAGTCTCCTAAGCGGTACTTGGAGCGTACCAGCAGTTTTAGATCTTTTAAATCAATGACCCCGGCGGCCCTAGGAGTTTTTCTTGAGGCACACCCGCTTTGCCTTAAGGATAGCCTGACGCATGATGCCCTCACCTTAGAGAGCTGGCTGAAATCCTGCGTAAATGAGCTTGCTCCCCTTAAGCTCCGGGTGGCAAATGGAGGCAGAGCATCTGCTCCCTGGTTTACGGAAGCTCTCAGGAAGAGCAAGAGCCTTTGCGAACACCTAGAGAGAATCTAGAGGAAGGATTTTAACCCTATGGCTAAACAAACGTATAAGGCGACACTAAAAGCATATTACACTAAAGTTCGCCTGGAAAAAAAGAACTTTCTCAACGGAAAAGCTGAGAAGGCAGGCAACAAAAGTAAAGAACTTTTTAAAATTGTGAAAGATTTTACGGCCCCCTGCACAACTAAGAATCCTTTTACTCCTACAGAAGAATGGACAGTGAGTATAGCGCAATACTTCTTTACAAAATTTCTTCTATACAAGCCTCTTTTGGAGCGGTATTTTCTAATTCTCAGGTCAACTCAGAGAGGTCTCTCTCTCAGCTACCTAAGGCCGAGAAATGTCTGCTGCATTTCCCGACGATCGCTCTAGATCAATCTTTAAAAATCCTTTGCTCTCTTAAATCAGGTTCTCCTCTGGACCCTTGCCCGGCGAAGATTCTTGCATCAATCGCTGAGGTGATTAACCCGGTGGCAAATAAGGTGCTGAACCTTTCACTAACCGAAGGGATGGTACCGAATAGATGGAAACATGGGAAAATTCTCCCACTGTTGAAGAAACCATCTGCTGACCCTTTGACAGCAAGTAACTACAGACCCATCTCACTGCTCCCGGCTCTCTCCAAGGCTTTGGAGAAATATGTGAATCAGGTTGTGGGGAAGTTTGTTGAATTCAGCGGCATTTTACATCCAAGCCAATCGGGTTTCCATGCTAATTATAGGTGGGAAGGCAGTTCTGATACTGCTCGACCTATCTGCAGCCTTCGATACCGTACCACATGACCTTCTTCTTGATCGCCTGTGGGGATACGGTATTGGTGGTACTGTCCTGCAGTGGTTCCGGTCTTACTTAACTAACCGTTAGCAAACAGTTTGGTCCCCCCCTTTTGTGGCACCCATTCAATCTATGAATGTGGGTGTCCCTCAGGGACCTATTTTGAGCCCGACCTTGTTTAATGTGTTTATGGTCCCCTTGGCACTGCTGGTTGAACCTTTCGGCACTAGGATCATTTCCTACACCGATGACACGCAACTATTGTTTACATGCGGTAAGGGCAAAGTCCTTGATGGGAAGAGGCTTAACCTCTGCCTATCCGCAGTATTTGGATGGCTTAATCAGAACCAACTGTGTTGCAACTCTGAAATATCAGAAATGATCTTCTTTGGTTGTAATCCGGGGGACGAATGGCGAGAATGGTGGCCATCCAACATGTCTCCCTCTACCACCTTGGCTACCACGGTCAAGAATCTTGGGGTCAAACTGGATAATGATATGTCCATGAAATCCCAGGTTCAATCGGTGGTGGGCACTTGCTTTGGCCTCCTGAGGATGATGCGCAACTTTCTTCCTTTACTCTCAGTGTCTCATAGGAAGATAGTTGTGCAAGCTCTAATATTGTCACGTCTTGGTTATGTGAACGTCCTATATCTAGGCCTACCCAACTATCTGACCAACTGTCTTCAGGTGACTCAGAATGCTGCCGCCCGAGCTATATTTATGGTCGACCGTAGGACTCACATGACCCCACATCTTAGAGCTTTACATTGGCTCCCAGTACGCAAGAGGGTGTTTTTTAAGGCACTAGTACTGGCCTTTAAGGTATTTCATAATATCGGGGCTCCGTATCTGAGAAACAGATGTCAGCTGTATGTTCCTTCCTGTAATCTTCGGTCCTCAACTTCTTGTTTGTCACAGACCCCAAGGTTCTTACGCTTCCGATTGGGAGGTCGTTCCTTCCAGGTAGTGGCCTCTGGGCTGTGGAACAACTTACCCCTTGAGCTGCGTCGAGAAGAGGATCTTCTGTGCTTCCGCCATAAGTTAAAAACATGGCTGTTTGCATGATCGGTGGCTCGGAGAAGCTACAGATGTGTTCTAGTCACTGGTCCCCCCTGTTAGCGCCGGGACACTCTTGGGAGTAGCCTTGCGCTCTACAAATACCCAGTAACATTAACATTAATAGTAATTAATAACAAATTAATAAATAATTATTAATTAATTATTTCCCACAATTAACAATATTAAATATTAAATAAATCAATATTAATTATGAAATAATATTAATAATTTAATTATAATTGTATTACTTCCCACCCTATTCCCCTATAAACCCACAACCCACTCCTAAAAAAAATTGCACAATTAACATATTTACCAATTAATTAATCAATCAAAATTAACAACCAATTATTCATTAATTAATAAAAAATTATTTACCATAATTAACACTATAACATCTAAATTAAATAAATACTAATAAATAAAAATTTATATTCAATGTATTATAATTAAATTACTTCCCACCCTATTCCCCTATAAACCCACAACCCGCTGCAGAACTAAAACGCACCATTTAATTAAAATAAAATTATTATTCAATTTATTATAATTAGATTAATTCCCACCCTATTCCCCTATAAACCCACAACCTGCTACGAAAATAAAACACAAAATTTAATTTAAATTAAATTAATAGCTTTTAAAAATGTAACAGATACATTAAAATAAAATGCAATACTTAGACAAAAAAATAGCACATACATTTAAAATACACCCTAAAAAACCTAACACTAACTAAAACAATTTATATTTTTGCAAACAATAATAATGACTTTGATATTTTGGAAAACGATAATTCTTACCTTAAACTTGATTTTCTTGACCATGATATTCTGGCAGTCGATATTTCTGTATCGCAATATTTTGCACTCGATATTAGTGCAAGTCGTCATTTCCAACTCGATATTCTGACTGTTTACCGTTCTTCAGGTCATCCCAGATGGCAGCTAGTGAAGATTCTGTGCCGCTTTCTGGACGTAAACCCGTTTGAAAATCTGAAAGTACGGCATTGTCTTCAATGAATTGTGACATCTGGGTGAATGCTGCTCTTTCCATCAGTTTGCGCAGGAAAGGTCCATTTGTAATCAGTCTGTAGTTGTCAGTGTTCAGCCGGTCCAAGTTTGTTTTCTTCAATAATGGACGTATGTATGACTTTTTCAGTTCTTCTGGAAATAGTCTGGTAGTTTAAGAATTGTTGATGATCCTTCTTGCTAGTGTGGCATCAGTGGTTGTTAGAAGAATGCTCTGGAAGGCTTGAGGTGGACACAGGTCAGAAGGGCTGCGGCAGGCATGCTTGCTTTGACCTTGTCCAAAAATTCATTGTGTGAAATGTGTTGGAAGGAATGGAGAGGCTGGGTTAGAGTATTCTTGGATTGTTGTTTTGGAAAAGGGTCCTTGCTGGTACTTTGTCTGTGTTTTAAATATCAATCCAACGTGTTTGTTTTGGCCTTGTAATGATGTGCCAGTTTGTCTGCGAAATCTTGAGTAACAGGATGGGCTCCATCTAAGCAATTTAGTTTACGGAATTCATTAATTTGATAGAATTCTTTATTTCCACATTTAGCATGTATAATTCTCTCTGAATAGTACCTTTTCTTAGCATTTTAGATAGCTGACTTATATAATCTATTAAGTTTCTGTGGGCAAAGTTTGTCCTGATTGGAATTTGTTTTGAGCCAAGCATGTTGCAGCTGTCTAATTTGTTGTTTTAGCTCTTTTATCTCTGTATTTCTCCAAGGTGCTTGTTTTCTTTTGTTCTGTTGTGTAGTTTTTAGTTGTATCAGATATGAAAAGCTTCCTGTAGCCACTCATATAGTTTTTGAATAGAATGTATTGTGTCTAGATCTATACTGGATATTCCAAATTGAGTTTCTCCCACGGTCGATAGGTGAATGCATGTAAGGTGGCTTTAGGTGTGTCGCTTAATGTTGTTTTGTGTTTTAAAGGAAGCAAAGGGTGGTCTGAACTTGTGACTGGAGTCATTGTTTGAAAGGTTACTAGTTCTGTATTAGCAAAATTGACATCTAGGATGTGGTGTAAATTAGGAATCAATTGCAGCCGGAGAATAATATTACCCCTATTTAGGATGTTGTGTGCCCACCTCGCTTGATAGTCACTGTAAGAACCAGCTGATTAAGCCCTGAGTAGTCAGACAGGCAATTGGGGGGTGGGGGTGGGGGGGGCAAACGCTCAGCATCATGGGAGGAGAATAGTGGGGTGGAAACTCAATCTGTCACAATTCACTTAGGGGTGCTCATATGGACAGATTAGAGCAGGGTTTCTGAGAAGTGTCAAGGGTATTATGGCTCTCTGTAAGTGCTTGTCCCCTAGTTAGCGTGCTGTCGGGATTATTTAGGCAGTCTGAGTGTTCTGAGACTCTGGGTGGTGCCTGGATGACTCTCCTCAGATGCAGAACTGGCCTTGTCCCTGCCTATTAGCAATGGCAATTAATAACTAAGCTGTTTGCTGCTTCAGAAGAAGCTAGAAGAACTCAGTATTCCAGCGGGGTAACTTTCGGTGCCAAGGTGTCCAGGGGAGATCCAGTCGTCAACGCTACTGAGTCCGAAGGATGTGTGATTTTGTTGTGTTTGTTTTTAATGGACATGGGGTGTAGAAACTCTGCCTTACTGTAGTAAACACACTTTAGATCTTGTTCCATTGTTTCCTAATCTGTTTGCTAGATTGTTTGCTTAGCTTAGGAGAGGGTGTTTTGCTAGGCAGGGTTTCAGAATCAGAGATCACGGGCAGAATCGAAACGGCCTTACTGGGGTGTTAGGCAGTTCTGCAGCTGATTGTGCATGCTTTATCAGTCTGTTCAGGATATCCAGTTTCCTATTAATGCACGTAATGAGGGTCACAAGAGAACCAGGCATGACCACTTGCGCATCTAATTTGTCGGCGTGGTAAGTCAGGGCAACTGCTATATATCTAATAGTATCCGTCATTTGCGATGTTCAGATGTAGGAGTTACTATTGATTTAAGATTTTTTGTCTTGAGTTATGGGCCCTGGATGGTCAGAGGATGCATTGATGCTCTGGGCAGATACCTTGGGTGAAGTTTTTATTAGAAGCTTGGTGTGGATAGGGGAGCGCCGAATGGAGACAGTAGGTTGGTTGATGGCGAAAGGGTTATAAAAAAAGGACCCCATTTGTGCTCACTTAGCCTTTCCAGCTCCAACCAGGGTAAACATGATGCTTTGACGCCTGTTGACCTCTTGCTGGGCGGGTAAGGCTGCTTAATCATAGAGTTTAACAGGGTTCAGGTTGGGCACAGGCATTAAAGCTTCCATGTTGGAGTTGGGGTCAAACGGATTGGGGGACTCTTTGTGAGATGTTAATATAGATGAACTGGATGGTTGCTCACAGCTGTGGCAGCTCTGACAGGCGTTTTCCTCTCATCAGTAGGCTGCAGGGCTGGGAAGGTCATCATCTGTAACGGACCCCACGTCTGCACTTGAACTTTAGGTACATCAGATGACATATGAGACAATACATCAGTTGCGGCGACAGTTATTGCCCCTTGTGTTGTAACTTCTGAGAGGTCGGAATCAACCACTGACACTGTGTTTGTTGTCCTCTGAAAAAAGTGGGAAATCAGTTTCCTGGGAGTTAATGGGAAATCAACCCCTGTTCTAACTGAAGCAATTACAGGGCATTAAAAGGCTGGGGCAAGACAGTGGTTCCGATTCAGAGTCACTCTGAATTTTCCGACGCTTGATATCTATTGAGTCCATAGTGTAAGCCCTAGTCCTCCTGGGCCTCAAGCTTGTCTTGCCCACTATTTTGTCCAAAATCTCAGAGCAATTGGACGTCCAAAGAATTATACATTTGGTGAGACTACCAGTGAGTGGCCAGCGAGTTTGGGAGTTTTCAGACTGGGTTGACTTGCCTCTTGAGGACCAGTTTAAATGGTCAATGCCTCGTTCCTGCAAGCTGTTGAGAGACAGACCCTTCCAGAAGCTTAAAGTAAACAGAGGCTTTACCAAGAGCTGTCTCCTCCTTCTGCCACGCCAAGGCCAGCTGGCTGGCTACAGAGTTGATGGGTTGTGACAGGCTGGAGCAGGAAGAAGGAGAGCCTGCTGTTATAGTGTTGGCTGGGCACAGGAAACTTGAACTTAAACTAAGTTGCTGTTCCCCTATGTTCTTAGCCTCCCTGTGAAGCATGCTCATACTCATGCATGGGGCTGCAGACAGAGGTGAGGAGGTAGGGAGTAGCAGTAGAAGGGACCATGTCCAGGTGGTGTTGGGATGCAAGCTTCACCAAGTCCAGGCTCAGCTGCCTCCCCTGCACTCATGCCAACTCCCCATCCTGAACAACACATGCCATGGACCACCCTGATGCTCACCTCTTCTTTAGTCTTCTGACCCCGAACTCCAATTTGTGCTGGGCCGCTGATACCACACTGCTGCCCCCACCGGTATTCAGGCATATGTGAGGCGACTCATTGAGCAGCTTACCAGGTGGCAGGGGGATTGCTGAGGAGGAGCGTGCAGCCTCAGGCGACCTTTGTGGCACTCTTGGCAGTGGTGGCTCACCGCTCCCTGATCGGCGTGTCAGCAGCCGATGCTGGTAAAGCTGCTCTCCACCACTCCTCTGCTGCTCCGCTGCTTCCACGATTCTCTGACCAGGCCTCCACATCACTATTCGGTAGATTTTTTATACCTTACTCTATATGAATGTAGCTTGACAATGCAGATGTGGAGTTCAGAAGCTATACTTTACCATATGCACTTACCTTTCGATATTTTGTATGTGATATAAGTGAGCACCCGATGTTCTTGGATTCTATATTCCAGAGCACAATCCAAGCACATGGATGTCTCTATAGTTTATCCACAATATCTCCATCTTTAGTTGACAATTAGAAAAAAAATTGGAAAACATAATAAAAAAATCAAATAAGCTAGTCAAACCACCTAAACTAATAGAGCCAAAGGTAAAAAATGAAACGCTTACCTATTTGATGTTTTTATTACATTTGACATAGTGCAAACAAGACATGGGGATGTTGGAGTGTTTTGTGAAGGAACATGTTAGTACACATAAATAGGAACACAAAAAGAGAAAAAAATCAAGCGGTTTCGGTGACTAGTGAGTGGCATATTCAAATAAAAATAGCAATAGAATATTTTTAAAGTATAGCGCACGCTGAGCAGGGATCAAAAGGGTATGAAGAGAAATAGCGAAATAAAGCTACTGAAATCAAGAGCGAATGAAGGGATGAGGAGGCGAGAAAGGAGGTGTGGGGAGGGGATTACTTTTTAAAAAAAATTATTTGAGTTACAATTAGCGATTTTTACCTTAAATGGAAGTTGAGGTAAAAAAAAAAACTTTATGAGGATGGCTGCAGGGCTTTGGCTGAAACCTGCCACCCCCAAGGAATTATCTCAGAACGGGTGCACACTATTAGACAAAAGATGAAAGTCTAGCCACCTCTAACATCATATCAAGGGCATCAAACTGCTCAGGTAGCAACAGTCCATATTCCTTTATCTGAAGCATCACACCCTGCTACTGAAAGGAAAGAGAAAAGGGAGGATCCATCATCCAAACAACAATTAAAGCTGATTCACACAGATAGCATCTCTTTCATCACAAAGATACTCTGCAACTGACAAGGAAGTCGTGAGTATGATTCTTGCAAAAGTATTAACAATGGCTTCTTTGAAAAGAACCCATCAAAGGCTGGGGTATTGTACTATGCCAAGCATGCTTGAGGGTACACCATATGCACCCAACACGAAAAACCCTTCATGCTACTCCTAGAAACACCAGCCGCCTATCCAGGAATGGAGTACAGTCTATTGTGATTGGCTCACCACGGTGCAGCGCTGAAAGAAGTCATTGTGCCTTTGCAGATGCAGGCGATTAAATCTCTGCTTGAAGCCACAAAGTGAGTTTCTGAAGTAATACTGAAGAACAAAATTAGGTGTATCGAACATTTACAATATATAAAACATTTGCATAAAAATGAGTGAGTTATAATTATCTTGAAAGAAAAGGATATGCGGTGCTATATAGCCGTGTTCATTTCTGAAACTAGTGTCTGTGATGTTTAGGGTGTTTGAGAATAGTCTGATTGCTTCCCAGTGGTGGCTGTCACATAAAAAAAGTAGCCGGCGGGGGCACAGGGGAGAGGGGGACGAGGGACTATAATAGTAACAAAAAATGTGAAAAAGAGTTACATTTACTTGCTGCCGGCACCCTCCTGCATCGTGCCTCGGTGCTGGGTCTTCCTTGTCCAAGCAGACACTGTGACTATTTCACAGACTCCCTGTCCAATCTGTGCGGGCTGGAAATATGCTTCTCTCGGGTCAGGGAGTCTGTAGGGTCCTCTAACCCGGCTGTTCAATAGAGCCGGTCAGAGAAACCTAAGTGCGCATGTGTGTTTTGGTCAGCCACATAGCACTCCTCCTCCCCCTTCCAAGCCGTGGCCCTGCCCCTCCCTGCACACGCTGGCTGAGCCGTCAGTTTAAAAATAAAACTTTAATGAAATGTTTTTTTTGTTGCTGCTGGCTCCGAGTCAGTGGGGCGACACTTCTCCGCCATTGCGTAGGAGCTGCCACTGTTTCTTACTTATAGTCTTCCTTATCACAGTACTGCTGTTTTTTCAAACTCATTTTTAATAATTTTTTTATTTCAACATTTACAGGCTTATTTACAAGCCCCTTGCACTGCCGGTGTGTCACTTTTAATATAGGAAAAAGTGACGGCGGCGAAAGAGGCTTGTAAATAATCCCCTTAGTTTCTTTGACTTTGTGGGATCTACACAAATTACTCCTTGCTGAATTCAGAATTTTGTCTACTTTACATTTCAGAAATCTACAGCTTTCCAATCACCCGTGGGTTTTACACCTGTTTCCACCACAAACTGGAAGTAGTTTGAGAGCACACAAATTAGGGAAAAATAGCTAATTCCTAGAAAAATCCCAAACCTGAGGTAAAATAAAGTGTTTTTTCAATTCTGCTCTGCTTATTCCCGAAAACTGTGAAGCTTGTGATTTTAGCACAGCAAACCTTTTGTTGATGCCATTTTTAGAGGGAAAAAACAGACACTCTGTATTCTGCAGTTTTTTCCCATGTTTTTCCAATCAACCAAGCATATAGCTGTATTTTAGTTGTTTTCTTGTTCCCTCCGGGGGAATCCACAAACCCTGGATACCCCGAGAATCCCATGATATTAGGAAAAATGTTCATAAATTTGGTGCGGCTAACTTATGAAAACAAAATTATGGATTGTGAAGTACCCCATTACGCCAAAAAAGTATGAAACCACTACTTCTGACTGGTTGTCTCTTCTTATTATTTCTATTGGTTCCTTAGTACTTTCATTACCTATTGGAGGGATTTCCTCGACACGGAAGAAACTGGCTTTAAGTTACCCTCTTATTTCTACTGGGGGTGAAAGTGAGAGTGTACTAGGACAGGTAGAGTCCTGAGGAAGGCTGGCGTGACCCTATAGGGGGGGAATACACTAACGGCCGAAACATGTTGACCACCTGGCAGTAAGGGAGGGGTGCTAGGAGTACATAGGATCTCCCAATCACCACCATCCTTCACATTTTATAACGCCTGGCCGGAAGATCCAGGAATAACGTTTTAGGCACAGCGACACTTCCGAGCTAGTTTTAAATCACTCTACACGGCACTTTCACTACCGTCGTTCCCAGTCACTGTATAATTATTTTGTGTCTTTTTGTGTTGTATTGTCATCCCCAACCCTATTGCTCTACCCCATGCGTGGCTACGCTGGAGTGTTTTTGTAAGCAGCCCAATGATGAAGCATGTCACACATTTGTGTGAGTGAGGGCAATATTAGCACATTCAGCACATGCCATCACTCAATATATGTCATTACTCCCTACTCCTCTTTGTGTATTAATACTATCACACTGCTTTGGCATTAGGTGCAAGGCTGCTCATGTGTTTAATACAAATGTGTTTATTATTACATTCATATGGTGACACAACTATCTGTAGAACAGAATCTCAGCCTGAAGCAAGGATGCCGTTATCTATATCTAGCCTTTTGTTTCCTAGGATGATCAGAGGAGACACCTCTGCTGATCTCGAGGGGTCCCTGCATGCTACAGCTTTCGCCTAGAAGCTGACTGACATCTCCATGATGGGTGTCCAGTTTGTGACCAAGACGGAGTCATACTCGCTTACCCATGAGGTAAAGGAGTTTGATCATCTAGATGGGGGTTTTCTTGGTGGGTTATAGATTCTCGCCCTAGACACCTAGTTAGGGTTTGCATCGTAGGGGTACCCTCGATTGTTATAATCTTTTGTATGCATGCATACGTAGCATGTCTCAACAAGGTGGTGAAACTCTATGTTTTATTAACTGTGTTGGCACTCATTATATCTTTTATCCGCTTCTGTCTATTAATCATCGCAGCCCATATTTTCTTATAAGAATCACTATGGTTCAATAAATATTGAAAATGCCCCTTCGTCTATTTTTGTATATTTCTCTGAGCAAAAGAAAGCATGAGTGACTGAGCAAAAGGTTGACGTCTGTCACCATGGTTCCTGAGGGAACAGAGTTGTCATGTTAAGTGGTTATCAGAACTGTTTGCTCCCTGTTCAGGTCTAGGGGAGCAAATGGTGTCACTGCGAGCCAGCTGGTACAAGGGACAACATTTCCTATGGGGAATCAGTCAGGCACCATCCTATGTTTATGTCTGCCGCAAACGCGCAGCTCCTACTGATTAGTAGAAATTACACAACAAGTAGTGTTATCGGACAAGTTAGGGGTTATTTTAAAATATTGCTCATAAACTTATATTAAAGAAAAAACTGACACATGTTGTACACACAATAATATCCATAACCTATCTCATGTGAGTACTGTTTCAAGAGAAATAAATACTCTCAGAAGAATGTGATTGAGCCCTCTGTGTGGTTTCCCTCAGTATTTTTGGGCCAAAATCTGGAGGGAAGATTTGCGTGTGTTTCAGTCTTAGACACCTCAGTAAGTGCTTTCAGTTGACAAACAACCGCTATCAAATCTTTGAAATGATCGGTATGATGGGAAGTGGTTTGCATCTTATACTTGTCAGCTTTTTATCAGCAAATCAATCTTCATGAGGAGTCTTAGGGGCACATGCATCAAGGTATTTTGCGATCGCAAACAGTGCTATTCGCAAATATCGACCATTTACGATCACAAAATGGCCTTCCCTAATTCATATAAGTTATTTGGATTCACAATTCGGGTAATCGCAATTTCTTGCATTTAGGAAAAGCTAATTAACATCAACTTCAAGTTGATGTTAATGTGTGCATATCACAACTCCACATCAATGTATCTATAAATATAAATATAAGTAAGTGGCATAGAGGAAAATGTTCTTTAGAACATTCCTATAGCTGCATACAGGATTGGTTCACTTATACTCTTTTTTTTTATTTCAGTTTCAAATTCCACTAGCCTTTGTTGAGGTGCAATTTAATAACACAAGCTGTGCATGTCACTACTTTGCATCGTGTATCTAGAAGTAAGTGGAATATTCTTCTTATAAAAATCTTTTTTTAAACATTTATGCAGGATCAGTACATTAATAATTTGCTTTAGTTCAATTCTGTTTTCCGTTGTTATGAAAAAAAATGTTTTGTACACCACTCAAACCTGTGAAAGCATCTGGGGTCGCAGTATATCAATGAAATAGGTGAATTCACTTTCTAACGTTAAGGTGTTGGAATTTCACTTGTGGAGTTTTCGTTTAAACAAATTTTCATTCAACAAAATTTCATTTTTCTTCACATTTGGTGTGCTGGCACGAATTTTTTTTTTCTTTTACTTCTATTATTCCTTTTCCCTTAATTCTTTAGCTTCCTGCCCTTTAGAAATAGTGAAATGTGCATATATACCTGTATGAATATAATTTTTTGTATTTTATAGATTTTCTTGGACGCTTAGTTAAAATTCGCGTCCTGATGATGACTGTGTAATTATACAAAGGTCGAAACGCCGTCGACCCATATGTGGCCATAACTAACGAAGGACGCATCATCTTGCTTGTTGTCACTTCAGTGTTGTCCTGAACCTCCCTTGCTATAAAATCCCTTCTGTTTGCCACCTGTCTGGTTTTGTATTGCACAACAAATATTACATGTACCAGTTTATATTTCTGAGCACATTGTCTTAAAATTATTTTTAATTATATGTTGAATATATTTTGTATACTTTTCTAAATATTTCTCATATGGGTTCTTCTATTTTCTTTTTGTATTAATGTTTATTGCATAGTTTTCTCTTCCTTTAAAAAGCCTATTTATTGTTATTTGATTGTTTGCAAAACTGATATTTTCATAATACCTTGAACCGCTGTTAGGACTAAATATCGATTGCCCCTGGATCAGGTGTACAGGGCAGCCCCTGTTGTTGATAATCACTTTATAAAATTGTCATTTTCAAACATGTTATTTAAAAAAACAACTTTACCAGAAGATGGGTTTTTAAATTGTGAGACCAGAAACCCCCAACTCTAGTTCTCGATCTGCTCCCAATCAGAAATTAACTTAAAAGATATTTCAAGGCAATCCCCTTTATACCCTATGGGAGAGGTAGTCCTTGCAATAGTGAAAATCAAAATTAGCAGTATTTCAATATTAGGACATGTAAAACACAACATTACTTGTCCTACCTTTTAAATATGTTGCACCCTGGCCATGGGGCTGCGTTGGTCCTACCTTACAGATGCCTTACATGTAGCAAAGGGGAAGGTTTGTGACTGCAAAGTGCGTGCACTTGCCAGGTCGAAATGAATGTTTAAGACTGCACACACAGGTGCTTCAGTAGCAGACTTGAGGCATGTTTACAGGGCTACCTGAGTAGAACAAACAGTGCTGCAGGCCTAATAGTGATACATTTGATTTACTGGCCATGCACACACCTGTTGCACTTTGCTAGGGACATACTAGTAAATCTAATATGCCAATCATGGATAAACCAATCACCAATACAAGTTACACAGGAAGCACTTGTACTTTAGCACTGGTCAGCAGAGGTAAAATTCCCAGAGTCCTAAAATCAGCAAAAACGAAATGCAGCACACAGTCTAAAAACAGAAGGTCAGGAGCAAAACAACAAGATAATTCCCGCCAAAGATGGTGGGTGTTTAACAGGTATAAATGTAAAATCGATGTGGAGTGATGAATAGTGTTTAATAGGATAAAGGACAACATAGCAAAAGCGCCAATGTTAATGTATTTTGATACTTACGGAAAATTGTGCGTAGCAAAAAGAATGGGAAAGAAAGAAGTGTGAGATTTGCATCAAGTAAGGTTTAAAGGAGAAGAATTATCATATTCGGTTGCAGAAAAAGATGTAGGATTATAATATTTGGCTAAAGAAAGGGAAACTTTAGTTTTCTATTTGGGAATGAAAAGTTTTAGGCATTTTGTGTCGATTTACCTTTCACCATAAAACCCAACAACAAACTGCTAGTCAGCTCTAAAAAGAAAAAATATACCTTGAATAACAAGATAGATGGTAGGATTTATGGACTTCAACTGTATGGCAGTGTGAGAAGCTGGCCTGGTATATGATGTCTATGAATGTAAGTTGCACCTTGCCCCAGTCCAGAAAACCTTTATGGTAATTTAAGAGGTCTCAGACAACCTTAGAAAGCTATCCAAGTGGATTGCTGTGGATAACAGCCTTCAGGCTTAGTCTTGAAGGAGTATAAAGCAACTTGTTTTACCAGAATTCAATCTTATAGTATAGATTAAGTGAATAAGAACCACACATGGGGGTCTATTAGGATGGCGGTCGGTAAACCACCCCGACTGCCATGGTAGCGGAAATCAATCGTCCGCTGGTACCGCAGCAAAACCAGTGGTCCAATTAGGACCAACTGCCACAAAATTATGAGCGCAGCAGAACGATGCCACAAAAGACCGCCGGTAGCGGGCAGAGCTGGTGAAAATCCGACCACGGCTGAAAACCACAAAACCCCGCGAGGCCAGCGGAGTGACCGCACGGAAAATTAGGATTCCATTGAGGTGACAGCGGGACGATCGGCTGTTTCTGACTACCGCGATCGCAAACAGTAATGAATGGGAGAGCCGGCAGAAGGGCTATTGCATTGCCACCACAGCAGATACTCCGTGACAAATATGGCGGTCGACAAAAAAAACACAAAACAAGGCCACCAAGTATACACATCAAACTAGCTCTGCCCCCAAAAACACCTAACACACCCCAATGACACACCCCCATGGCAACTTTAAACATACAAATCCCAGAACAACCCACACAACACACCTTTCAGCAATACTCCATTTTGACACACCCACATAGGTGAGTATAAAACCAGCTCCTTCCCTGACCAGAATCCTTTATACTACTCCAGCCCTGAAGGAACTAAACCCTGCAGCACATTGGATAGGCAAAATACCACATATCTTACCAGCACAAAAACACACACACCACCTACACCACCCCCACCACCCTCACAACTGCACATCACACACCATGGCACAAAAGAAAATGCCCAAATGAGTGAGTTGTCAGTCATGGTAGATGAGATAATCAGAGTAGAACGACAATTGTTTGGTACCCTGGTCCAACAGACACCATTAGCCACCAGAGCACAAATGTGGGAAAGGATAGTCAACAAGGTCAATGCAGTAGGGACCACCCCACGTTCCCAGCAGGAAATCATGAAGCGGTGGCATGACCTGAAGAGGATGGTGAAAGAGAAGAACAACAAGAACCGTCAGCTGGCTCAGATGACTGGTAATGGCCCTCCCACTCCACCAAGATCATTCACTGCATGAGAGGAGAAGGTGCTTGCCATACTTCATCAAGAGAGCCTCACAGGAATGGCCGGGGGAGGGCAGGCTGGTAAGTACAAACAAATGTATACCATTACACTGCCATGTACTGTCTTGCACAACTATAAAGCTACACCTCCTAGGCCCAATCCCATTAATCTGCACCACAATACCCAACACAGGTCTCACAGATGTAACATTCACCCCATCTGATTCACCCCAAAGGTAGCCAGCTACATTCACAGGGTTGTATGTGTACAGGCAGCCAGCACTACAACTCCCACCAGGTCCCCTTGGTCCACAGCTCAGCAAGATGGAGCACCATCCCCCACCCAGAAGCATGTGGCAACCATTGTATTACAACAAACAAACTTACAGGTAGGTAGCCTTCTTCCCAGGGAGGACTGTTTGGGGTGGGAGGCCTGCACTACAACTCCCACCAGGGCCCCTGGCCTACCCCTGAGCAGGATGCAGCACTCAGGCACACCCCCAGAAGCATGTGGCAGCCATTGCATTGTTCTCCTTCACCTAACAGGTAGGTAGCCATCTTCACAGGAATTGGTGTTTGGGGGCGGTAGGCCTGCACTACAACTCCCACCAGCCTCCCATCCCACCCCTGAGCAGGATGGAGCACTCCCCAGGCCAGAAGCATGTGGCTGCCATTGTATTACAACAAACAAACTTACAGGTAGGTAGCCATCTTCACATGGAGGACTGATAGGGGGTGGGAGGCTTGCACTACAACTCCCACCAGGCCCCCTGTCCCACACCTGAACAGGATGGACCACTCAAACACACATCCAGAGAGATGTGTCAGAACAGGTAAGTAGACAGTGCATGCACCCACCATTCCTCTCAAAAAGCATGGAGCCATAAAACAACATCAGCCCTCAAATCCCACCAAATTTGACACAGATCCAAAATCCAATTACAGTGTGCAGACAGCTAAGCGCATGTGACTGTCACAGAAACCAAACTGTGACCCACCAAATAACATGTTGAAGAAATTCAGGGCACAATCACGCACAGCACTGAATGCTATCTGTAAGTTCCATGGGGGCAGAGCTTGAAGGACCATGTGAAAACAAAGCAAGCATGGTCTGTAGAACAAATAAAGCAAAGCACAGGACATGAAAATGGTATGCATGAGATAGCAATGGCTAGTTCATGTGCAGATGTAACGCCTGCCAGGCAGATTAATCAGCAAAGATGCATCACATCAAGTCATAGTGCAGCTAGTCGTTAAATGACAACATATCCCCGCAATCACAAAATCTGCACGTGGGGCATGGTATCCATTGACATGTCACACAATGGACAGGTAATGTATGTACCTGCATATCATGTCATGATGCGCATTACTGTGCAGACATACAATGTGAGAACTAGTAAACTGTGTGTTGCATAACCTGTAAATAAGATACATCGAACACCAAGCTTGAGGGGTGCACGTCAATGACCATTTCCCCTCTGTCCCACAAGTGAAAAAGAACTGACTGCGGAGGATGACAACACCAACCTGCAGAGCCAGTCTCTACCCCCGGAACATGCACTCTCTGATGATGACTCCCTGGATTTCGAGGATGCAGAGCAAGAAGCCAGCCTATCTGGCATGCCAGGGTGCAACAGGTCCCAGGACTCCACTCTCCCCCAGCCACCACATCAGCAAAAACAACAACTTCGCTGACCCCTGCTGTAATGACCTGTGAGGACTCCACCACCACCACCACCAGTGCTGCCTGCAACACTCTCCCAGCCCCAGAGGATGACCACTCCACCCCACCAACTGAGGAAGGCAGGGAGAGTAGGCGGGTACGTACAGTGGTGAGGCAACAGGTCCATGACAGCAGGGCAGGTGGGAGGGCAAGGGAGAGTCGAAGCCAACCAGACACTGGGACCGAAGTCCTGGCCAACATCACCAGAATCCTTGGGGCCTATGATTCCCGTAAGCTCCGCCTGCTGCTGAGGTCCATAAACACCCGCATTGGCCAAATCGTGGACCAGTTTTGGCGGTTCTGAGGGACAGGCCTGCGGCCCAACCAACACCTCCACCTCCCTCCGGTGGCCCGCAGGATGACAGTTCCACATCCTCCACTGGGGCCACAGAGAGGGGGGACTCATCACTCCACTATCCCGCAGCAGAGGCCCCCCCTGCCAAAAGACCAAGGGGCCGTCCTAAGAAATACGAGGGAGGATTCTGTGGCAAAGCACCTACCAAACACCAGTCAAGGAGCCAGCCATGATGGCACACCTCTTCACCATTGCATTGACTTTGTTGACTGTCCTTCCTCATACAGCCAGGTTAATGGCATCCGTCTGTTGGACTGGGTCACCAAATCAATGTGGTGAATATTCGATTGTCTCATCTTCCATCACTGACAACTCATTGATTCACTATTCACTTTTTTGTAAATATTCACTTCCCTGTTGAGGTTCTGTAGCGATCCGCACCCGTGAATTCGGTATCGTAGTACTGACACGATTTTGGTACCAATGAACCGCAAATGATCCATTATATACATGACAGTGTTTTCGCTGCGCAACTAGCATGAATTCACTGGAAAATAGGGCATTCTGTCACTAAAGTCATGGCACCCATTTTAGTTACGGCATCCATTTTGTTTCTTGCCCTCACATAGTCAATGAACGGACGATGACCCCGGCAGGATCACCTTGTGAAGGACACGTTAGCTCGAGCCCCGAGAAAGGCTGACGCTACATGACTAGGCAGAATCAAGCTGCCTCCCTTGCCTGAGGCCAGTCCTGCTATACTGGTTCTCGTGTCCGTTGTCCTAACTGAAAGGCCGAAGACGATTGCCCTGCCCGTTTATGATCCATAAACACCTCTTATCCTACATTTCAATCCTTTGCACCTGGCTCTGCTCTTTTCTTTCTGGGCTTTTACAATGGGGAGGTTACGATTTTTATGACGGGGAGGATCAAGTAGAGAATGAAGAACTGACAAGAGAGCCTGATCGAATACCGAAAACCTACAACTAATCATTGTTTGATATTTATTTATTAGCTGTTTGGGATACCGGGTTGGGCATGAGAAATATTCGTGTAATGTTGCCCCAAGACATTTTTCTTGTATTTAAGAAACAACCCATTTAATGCAATTCGAACAGTCTCCTAGATTCTGCCTCTGTGCGGTTCCTATGATTTCTGTGTCCCTGCAGTAAATAAACCTTGGTCTTTGACGCCGCCATCGAGAAGCCCGTGTCTCTGTTTATTTGTGCACCGGGACAGGGGGAACTCAGGGGTCTTCGGGTGTTGTTTCCCTGACACCTCTGGACTCTTAAAGGTCCAGAACCTCAAATTGGCGCCCAACGTGGGGCGACGTCATCCGGTACCGGTCCAAAGCCTGAAAAGTTCGAGAAGTTTCGTGTGAAGATTCCGGAGGGAGGTACCCCGCTTCATCGATCCCTGCATGTCGTAAAAGTGGCCCGACGATCTCTTCCACGAGGGTTCCCGTTCCCAGACAGCTACAGAGGACCGCTGCCTTGACTGTCGCCCTGTCTTGGACTCGAGCTGCAGACCTTAGTACGGCGAGACGTAGACGGGTTCTCCTTGGTGACGTCTTCCACATTTCAGTTAAGTATTAAGTGGGTTGTGCTCAGTTTGGTTATTTGGATACGTTTGTCTTGGATTTGTAGATTATCATTGGTTGCTCTTGTTAAGATAATCTTTGTATTTGGTATTGGTTCATTTTGGTAGGCCTAAGTTCTCTGCGCATTTTGGTTGGAATTTGTCTTTGTTGTCATGACTAAGGGTAACAATTGTTTTTTGTCCTGGTTACGTTGCAACGGGGATTCACGGTTGGAGGATTCGTGTTCGGTTCCTCCGATTGGGACTCCTACATATGAGCTCTATTGTAAACATGGTGTGGGTCCTATTACGTATAATGAAGTATGGGTCCGTTATACCAAGAAAGATGGTGTCCTTAGTTGGCCACCGCATGGTAGTTTCGAAACGGAAATTCTAGATAATTTAGAAATGAAGTTGTTTAAGAGAAAAGCCCGGCCGGCGATGTTTGATTCTTTCCGCGTATGGCGCAAAGAAGCCAAACAGAGAGAAATTAGGAAAACAAAGAAAGAACAGAAAGAGAAAGGGTTGACTTTAATGGAGTCTGCTAGGCAGCTGCATGTCAACGAGACCGAGAAAGCAATGGAGATGGCGAATAGAAAACATAATTTGGCAATTGATAAATGTTACCCTGTATTGCCATCTTGTCCTGCTAAGCCGATAGAGGACCCTGAAAAGGATCCTCTGTTGTCTTACCTGTTGAGATCACCTCCACCGTATGCACAGGGTATTGCAGTACCACAGTTACTACTTGTTGTACAGCCAGCTGCTGGTCAGCCTGGGATAGGTGCTCCACTTCCTTTGAATCCAGCTCCTGTCTTTCCCGTGATCAATGATCCTACGGCACCCCCTCTTCCTGGGACGCCTATTCCGCCTTTGCCTATCGTTTCGCAAACTGCTTTACCTACTACTCCTACCCTTACTATATCATCTGCTCCAGCTGCCCTGTCCCCAAGCCCTGTCATTCTGACTCCGCTTTCCGTTCGTCGGAAAATAACCGACTCTGTAACTAATATCTTAACCCCTCTTTACAGGTCCTTAATTGGGACCCCCGTTTCTGACTCTATACAGAGATGTAGCCAGCTTCCTGGTCCCGAGGAACGAGAGACGTTAGATTCGACAGCTCTTAGGTGGATGTCGAAAGCTGCGAAGTATGATGAAGAGTGTTAGACACATTTATGCAGTGGAATGAACCAACTCAACGTTATGTTTTTGACGTGATGTGTTCTCTTGTGCGTGAGGAATGGGAAGATGAGGACTTAGATTCCGTCCCTTCTGATTTAATAAATATTCAGCAGAAATTTGCCGCAGGAATGGTGATAGGTTCAGAAGTAGGGAGAGCGATAGAATTAATTTTAGCTTATAGGGATGAGTCCCCTTTTCGGGCGACAAGAGACCATGATGGTACACCGATAACTAGGAAAAGACGAGGTCAGTATCCGATGAGAGAAGTTCCGCCCATATGGCGCGAAGCAGTTGCCGCTGATGGGAACTTGGGTATTGCAGCTGCTCCAGCACAATTCCAGAGAGTGTGGATACACATTCCTTGGAAACGGGCTGAAGTATTAGCAGTAAAACAAGCATTACCGGACCCTCATAAAAATCCTGCTGGTTATTACAAAGAGTTAACGCAGACAGTTCAAGCGTGTATCATGAATTTGGCAGACATTGAAATGCTATTTGGTAATGTAGTGCCACAGCCTATATGGGCCAAGATTCGGCAAGAGAACCACCCAGTCGCCTTAGGAGGTGATTGGCCAGCTATCGTAGCGGCAGACGCACAGCAGGTTGGTGGAGCTAAACCTGAACCTCTGATTGCTGACTTACCTGGCAGAATAATTAATCTGATGAAAACGCTGATGCCAGCGTTACGAGTAAATTGGGATAAACTATCAGCATGCAAGCAAAAGAAGGACGAAAGCGTCTATGACTTCTTCACTAGATTTGAAGAGACCTTCGTAGATCACAGTGGGCAAGATATGAGTACCGAGGGAGGTCAGAGATTGTTTGTTGATAAGTTCGTGTTTAATTTACTACCTGAGCTTAGTAACAAGTTAAAGGATTCTGAAAGTGCATTGGCAGTGTCGACGACAGCACAGATACTTGCAACTGCTCAGTATTACGAGAATAGAGAGAAAGAAGAGAAGGAAAAGTCAGAAAAGAAAACGAAAGATTTAAAAACCAAAGTTCTTTTGCAACAGGCATATCCGCCTCGTTCGAATCAGTCAGATTCACAGCAGCGACCCCAGTTTCAGCAGCAGCCACAATTCCAGCAAGGGACGGCCCAGAGATTTAATTATAGTTTTCCCCGACAACAGTTAGCATGGAATCAGTGTGCCTATTGTAAAAAGGAGGGTCATTATAAGAATGAGTGTCCAGTACTACACCCACAAACTAGTGGTGTCCCAGCTCAGAGAGGTAATGTTGGATTTATGCAAGCTCCTAGAGGTATAGGGCGTGGTACGATGACACCACAGGCTGATCGCCAATCGAATTATTTCGATCAGCGAAATATACAACCTACGCAGCCAGGTAGATCTCCACAGTACCATGTTGAAGATTACTATGATCATAATGAGGAGATTGAAAGAAGCGAGCACTAGGACAGCCACAGGCAGAGAGAGGGAGTAGTATCAGTTCCAGTTGATCAGAGTGGACCTTATGTCACAGTAGTTACCTCAGGCGTGGTCGAACCGTTTCTGTTGGATACTGGTGCGGCAAAAAGTTCAATCATGCGCGCGAAACTCCCTGGCGCACCTTTGTCCGGCTTAACGAACACTTCAGTAGGTTTCTCAGGCGCCCCTGTTCACAATCCTGTGTCCAGTCCTTTATCTATCACTGTTGGGCCATGCGAGCTAGAAGCACCCCTCATCTTAACAACCGGTTGTAATGAGAATCTGCTTGGTTTAGACCTGTTGAAACGCCTGCATGCGACGTTGTACTGTTCTCCTTCGGGAGTACAGCTCACATTAGGTAAAGGAGTCATCTCCCCGATGTACATGTCGATGGACAAGCTCCCACCGGAGCTGCGTTCTCTCCCTGATACTATTTGGGCAACTGGTCCCAACGATGTAGGCCTCTTGGAAATTCCCCCTTACGTGGTAAGTCTAAAAGCGAATGTTAAATTTCCACGAATCCCACAGTATCGGATTTCAAACGAAGGTGAACAAGCACTCTTGCTGATTGTAAAAGACTTGATACAGAAAGATGTGATAGAGGAAACTAGAGGAAACGTCTGCAATAGTCCTGTTCTGCCAATTCTGAAACGTACTGACCCTTCCAAACCTCCAATTTACAGATTTGTGATTGACCTCAGAGAGGTAAATAAAATTGTGTTTCCACAGTTCCCAGTGGTACCAGATATCACTGCATTATTGACGTTGATTCCTGCATCGGCATCATGGTTTACGGTGATCGACTTGAAAAATGCATTTTTCAGCATTCCCATAGCAGAAGAAAGTAGAGACATTTTTGGTTTCTCCTTAGGAGGACGCAGTTTCAGATTCAAACGCGCTCCACAAGGTTATTGTGAAAGCCCTTCAATTTATAGCCAAGCATTAAAAAGTCAATTAGACGCTCTTGTACTTCCTCATGGTGTTGCTCTGATCCAATACGTAGACGATCTTTTACTGGCTGCTGATGACAAGGAAACTTGCAAAGCAGCTACAATTTCTTTATTGCGTCATTTGTCAGACTTACATCACAAGGTGTCACCTTCTAAACTGCAATATTGTTGCCAAGAAGTGACCGACTTAGGTCATCTTTTGTCAAAGGAGGGAAGAAGGTTGACCCCAGAGAGAATCAAAGCAATTTCACAGATGACTGTACCAAGCACACAAAGAGAAGTGCGTGCGTTTTTGGGTATTACGTCATACTGCAGGCAATGGATCCCAAATTTTTCTCTCATGGCAAAACCATTGGTGGCCCTGACTGGAAAAAATGTTCCGAGCCCTTTGCCATGGTCTGATGAATGTCAACAGAGCTTCTCCGACTTACGTGATGCGCTGTGTTCAGCTCCTCTGTTGGGTACTCCTGACTACAGTAAGCCGTTTACACTATATGTCCATGAAAGAGAAGGTTGTGCATTAAGTGTATTAACACAACAATTCGGCGACAAACAACGGCCTTGTGCGTACTTTTCATCCACATTAGATCCGGTAGCTAGAGCATTGCCAAGTTGTTTAAGAGCCACGGCAGCAGCCGCAGTGTCTATTCGACAGTCTGCTGGACTAGTCATGAACAACATGTTAGTACTCATGGTTCCACATGCTGTGGATACACTCATGAATCGAACAAAAACTCAGCACCTCACCAGTGCTAGATTATCAGGCTATGAGCTGACGCTTTTGGCAAGTCACATTCAGATCAAGCGATGTAACATATTGAATCCAGCAACACTGTTGCTGGATTCAATATGCCTTGAGACCCTTCCGGGTGAGTAGTGCGCGCTATAAATTCCATGATTGATTGATTGATTGTTGCCGACTACTCAGGAGTCGAGTGATTCAGAGCCCCATGATTGTTGTTTCAGAACTGAGGAAGAGACAAAAGGTAGAATTGATTTAAAAGATACTCCGTTATCAGACCCAGACGGCACGTTATATGTCGATGGGTCCTGTTTTAAACTACAGAATGGTGATGTGACGGCCGCGTATGCAGTTACGACTTTGAGTACGATTGTTGAGACTGCAAGAGTGAGTCAGAATTCTGCCCAAGCAGCAGAATTAATTGCATTGACAAGAGCGTGTGTTTTAGCTGAGGGAAAGAGAGTGAATGTGTTTACTGATAGCCAGTACGCCTTTGGCGTCGCACACAATTTTGGGCGTCTCTGGAAAGAAAGAGGTTTTCTCACGTCCCATGGAACTAAGATCCAACATGGACAGTTAGTCAACGATCTATTAGAATCCCTGACCCTACCGAATGAAGTTGCGATTGTGAAGTGCAGTGCACATCGAAAGATTACGGATGATGTTGGCCGAGGGAATGCGTTTGCTGATGAGGTCGCTAAAGAAACGGCCAAGAACATGACGAGCCGAATGTATGTTGCAACGTCTGCAAGATGGATTGCTGAATCAGGAATGTGTGAGAATACGATTGACAGTGTGAAAGCAATCCAAAATGAGGCAACTGAAAATGAGAAGAATGAATGGAAGGAGAAAACGGGTAAAATGGATCCAAGTGGATGTTGGATTGATCTGTCTGAGCAGCAACGTTGGATGTTACCTGATGCGTATGTACTTGCGGTAGTCACGATGGCGCATGGAGCGGCGCACATCAGTTCGAAAGGGATCTGTAAAATGTTAGCTCCAGTATGGAAGAATGATGGAATTACTAAGTGTGCGGAAAGAGTGGTGAAAAACTGCATGGTATGCCTGATGCATAATCCTGGCAAGGGAACCCCAACCCCAACTGGTCATTTTGCTCCCCCTTCTTGTCCCTTTGAAGTGATTCAATTGGATTATATCCACATGGACAGGTGTAACAATCTTAAGTATGTCCTAGTGGTAGTATGTGCCTTTTCAAGATGGATTGAGGCATACCCATTAAAGGATAACACTGCCATGTCCACTGCCAAAATCCTCCTCAAAGAATACTTCCCTAGGTATGGTATGCCACGGATTGTATGGTCAGACAACGGAAGTGAGTTTGTAGGGAAAGTTATGAAGAGTGTGTGTGCAGGTCTAGGAATCGTACAAAAATTCCACAGTGCGAATCATCCACAGTCAGCAGGTTTGGTGGAAGGGTACAATGGCACCCTGAAGCTGAAGCTTGCGAAAATTCAAGCTTCCACTGGTCTCTCTTGGCCAGACGCACTGCCTCTAGCTTTACTGTCCACCAGAGCGACTGTACACTCTCGAGTAGGGCTTAGCCCATATGAGATTGTGTTCGGCCGCCCTGCTAATGTTTGGGGAGTCCCTAGGCCAAAGGAATTCAAACAGATAGAATACCCAATGTTGATTGATTACCTTCATGATCTGACTGCTAAACTGAGCCTTATTCATCAACAGGTATTCGAATCCTTGCCTAAACTGCCGGAGAGTCCAGGTCATACGTTGAAACCCGGCGACCAGGTTGTAGTGCGGAACTTTGAACGTACTCGAAACCTTCAGCCAAGATTCGTGGGCCCGTTCCAGGTCCTCCTCGTAACCAGAACTGCAGTACGCCTAGCTGGCAGGAAAAATTGGGTGCACGCCAGCCACACGAAGCGTGTCCCTCTTCCACTCCCCTATGACAACTGGGTTAGACAGGGAATTGGTGTATCCGAGACAGAACCTGTTCCTAGGCACATTCCTTTCAGTGATGCAGAGTACCTAACGGACCATCCACGAACTAAAACGCAGAACTTTGACACCTCAGCAGAAACCGCTCCTTTGAACCCTGAACCGAGTATTGTACAAAGTGAACACTTGTCGCCTGTGGAATCGAACATTTCTGTACCTGTGGACCAGCTATTTCAAGACCAAACAAGACCTGGAAAGCACAGATATAATCTACGTTCTCATGTGATGAACTGATGACATTGCATTATTACATTTCTGTTTGATAACTGTAAAACTGTTTTGATCGTATTGCATCCCGTACAGTCAGGAAGTTTGCTTTTATTTTTGCTATCCTCTTACCTTGCCGTCTGGGTTACCGTAGGGTCGTAACGTGTGCCTTGTTTTAATTTACAGGGAATCAGACATTAGGTCGGTTTCTTCTGTTTGTCTTGGGAACTCCCAGGATAAACAGAGGTAAGTTTTTAACAGGTACAAACCATCCGTTGCGAACGGTTGTAGAAGATGGAGCTTCCTGAATTATGACGGGTTAAAGTCATAAATGTGCACAAGACAAAATTATATGACATATTGTATAGTAAATGTTTCCTAATGCAATGTGCCCTGACACTTCTGATTGTTTTTATAACTCTGATAGGCGGAATTATTTTTGGTATTCAATTGATCTTTGCACCTGTTACGTCTACAGTATCTCCCCATATTTCTGTTTCTCCGACTGTTGGTTCTATTCATTCTTTTCATTCTTTTCCTGCCCACGAGCAAGGTCGACGCTCTGAGTTTATAAATAACACCTTCATTCAGCTCTTGCATCAACATCAACTAGTGGTTAACACAACAAACTGCTGGGTATGTGGCCTGATACCACATACCATGGACAAGGGCATCCCTTATTTAGTTCTGCCTTTCAGTTATAATGGATCATTCTGGGCATTTCAGACCATGTTCGCCTATGCTCTAGAGACCTACCCTCCACGACCTCCGCATTCCACCCGGTATAACTCTGCTAATAGAGCCTTGGTAAAAGGAATCACTGATATGGTGAGAGATGTCAATAATACTCCGTACATTCCCAAGGATGAGTTGCGAGTTTACATGGGTTGGAATATTACAGAATACGGCATTACTCTGGGTGAGAACAAACGTAAGAGCTCAACTCCGATCTGGGTCGTACCCCACCAAGGTCAGGTCTGTTTGCAAGGAAATGGGAGGAATCCGAAAGCTCGACTAGGGAAGAGTGACTGTATTGAAACATACGTGTTCCCGTCACAATCTTCCCCTGCATTCTTAGCCGCTAAGGGTACCTATTTTGTTTGTCAAGACAGAGCATATACATGGCTGCCCGCTGACTTCTCAGGCTCATGTTATATCGCTCAACTGTTACCTCCGACATACACTGCTGCACCGGACTATCACAAAACGAGAGTTGTGAGAGGTGTATTCAGTAAAGAGGATACTGCTGGCCAAGAAGCAGGAGACTTTTTCAAAGGTTTCCTCCCGTTCTGGGGGCCTATGGTCAACAGTAGAAACCTGCGTCAACTAACGCGAGTAGTTGAATCCACCATTATCGAAACTACAGGTGCCCTTAGTAACCTGACAGCTGAGCTTCAAGCTGATCGCCTCATGACGTTACAGAACCGTATGGTTCTTTACGTGTTACTTGCAGATCGAGGTGGGGTATGCAAGATGATCCAATCAAGTTGCTGCGTTTTTATCCCAGATAATGCGCCAACAGTATACAAGGCCATCTCTAAGTTACACAAAATCTCCGACTCCATTCACGTAAAGGAAGGTGACTGGTCACTAATGGGATGGTTCTGGAATCTGTTATCTGCATGGGGGTGGAAGGTTCTAATGGTCATTGGTGTTACGTTAGTATTTTTATTTTCGTGCTGTCTCATTATTCAGTGTGGCCCTGCCTTATGTAGCGTTTGTGTTTCATCGTGCGTAAGAAGACCACCTGTTTTCGGAGATGCACCACGAGATAAAGTAATGCTACAACAACATATCAGTGACCTAATGAACATAGAAATGGACTCTGACATAGAGTGAGTTATTGCCTATGTAAGGGCAAAAGGACGGTCTGAGGTTCTGTAGCGATCCGAACCCGTGAATTCGGTATCGTAGTACTGACACGATTTTGGTACCAATGAACCGCAAATGATCCATTATATCCATGACAGTGTTTTCGCTGCGCAACTAGCATGAATTCACTGGAAAATAGGGCATTCTGTCACTAAAGTCATGGCACCCATTTTAGTTACGGCATCCATTTTGTTTCTTGCCCTCACATAGTCAATGAACGGACGATGACCCCGGCAGGATCACCTTGTTAAGGACACGTAAGCTCGAGCCCCGAGAAAGGCTGACGCTACATGACTAGGCAGAATCAAGCTGCCTCCCTTGCCTGAGGCCAGTCCTGCTATACTGGTTCTCGTGTCCGTTGTCCTGACTGAAAGGCCGAAGACGATTGCCCTGCCCGTTTATGATCCATAAACACCTCTTATCCTACATTTCAATCCTTTGCACCTGGCTCTGCTCTTTTCTTTCTGGGCTTTTACAATGGGGAGGTTACGATTTTTATGACGGGGAGGATCAAGTAGAGAATGAAGAACTGACAAGAGAGCCTGATCGAATACCGAAAACCTACAACTAATCATTGTTTGATATTTATTTATTAGCTGTTTGCGATACCGGGTTGGGCATGAGAAATATTCGTGTAATGTTGCCCCAAGACATTTTTCTTGTATTTAAGAAACAACCCACTTAATGCAATTCGAACAGTCTCCTAGATTCTGCCTCTGTGCGGTTCCTATGATTTCTGTGTCCCTGCAGTAAATAAACCTTGGTCTTTGACGCCGCCATTGAGAAGCCCGTGTCTCTGTTTATTTGTGCACCGGGACAGGGGGAACTCAGGGGTCTTCGGGTGTTGTTTCCCTGACACCTCTGGACTCTTAAAGGTCCAGAACCTCACTGTCACATGTACCCATTGTAAATAAACACTCCTTACACACCTATGTAGTTGTGTCTGCTCCATGTTTATCACAGGATGTGCAATGTTCACCATGATTACAATGTACCAGGAGCACAGATTGTTTGTAGGGGCTGAAGGGACCTAGGAAAAAACAACTTAACAATATTCACTAGTCAGGCGGAGGCATCACAGCCATCACACAACACTTATCATCAAGATACTCCAATCTGCACACATTACAATGAGCAACATACAATGAACATAGACATCCTGCATCTGTGCTAAACTTCCCTGTCCCAGAAACATTAGCAGCCAGCACAAAGTCAACAATAGGCTGCAGTCACAAAGCTCACCTAGACCTTTTCACCAACAACGACATAGGCAGACAAGGGCCCATTTCTACATAGTCACTCACCTTCAAGTGAAGTAGCGGTTGATGAGCTGTTGACGCAGGTCGACACCTTCCTCCTCTTCACTATCTTCGTCACTGGACATGGGTTGGTTTGCAGGCGGGGGCCTCGGCTGCTCATCAGCGTCCAGGAGCAGGGGGATCTCCTTGCGCAAGGTCAGGTTGTGGAGCATGCAGCATGCAACTACAATCTGACACACCTTTTTGGGTGAGTACATCAGTGCACCTTCGGTCTTGTCCAGGCAGCAAAATCGTGTCTTCAGGAGACCAAACGTACGCTCCACCACATGTGCATCTCATGGACATATTGTAGCGGACTTCACTTGGGGTCCTGGGATTCTGCGGTGGGCTCAGTAACAAGGTCGGTTGGGATATGCAGAGTCACCTAGGTGCGATACAAAGACACATTTTGCAATATAACTGTGCCAGAGGACAGCATGTCACACGCACAGCATGCTACTTGACTCTGCGTACTCACCCACAATCCATGCACGCTCCGTAAGCAGATTAGCCGTCAGCTGTGGCACAATGATGTTATGTATGATGTACGAGTCATGGGCCTAGCCAGGAAATTTGGCACAGACGTGTGAGGTGATCATATCCGCCTGGCACACCAATTGCACAGTGATGGAATGGAAATGTTTCCTGTTCCTGTAGATGTGCTCACGTGACTGTGGTGGAACCAGGCCAACATATGTGCAGTCAATGGCACCAACAACATTAGGGATTTCCTCAAGGGCATAACAATCACCCCTCACAGCCGCCAATTCATGCCTCCTGGGAAAATGGATGTATCTGTCCTTGTAGATCATCATAGCGGATAGGACATCACGTAGCACCATACTGAACTTAGGTTCCGACATCCCACCTATGCTGGACGCTGTGTATTGGAATGAACCAGTAGCAAAGAAATGCAGGGCTGCCATCACCTTACACGTTGATGTCAAAGCAGTCAGATACATTCTTGTAGGCCGCAGATGAATCCAACAGAGCACATAGGTCTTGTAGGGTAGGTTTATCCAGACGGAATTTCCGTATGACGTCGTCATCCTCCATGTCCGCCAGCACTGTGAAGGGATGATGCATATTTGGTCGCCTCCTAGGTGAGATGAAAGGGGACACATGTCATTGCAATCCACCATGTGATGTGTCCAACATCTTACGTTTTGACTGACACAACGCCAACAATGACTTGCATCAAACCTCATGTCACAGCGCAACTTACATGTAGGTACACCTTCAGCTACACTGGTCGTACACTTGTCCACTGTTCACACAGTAAGTACCTACAAAACAATATCTGACTATGTGAATGCCCAAATGTATATGGCCACATCTTGCATAATCAGCACTGACAGTAGTTCATGCGTGTGAAACAGAAACACTACTGTCTCCTACCTAGCTGCTGTACCTGTCACACCTTCTTGCGTAAGTCGAACAGGGCAGACATCAACAACACAATGAGCACATTCTGTGCGTTAAGAACAAGTATGTGCATGAGCCAAGTTAAGTAGACAGTGAAATATGCACATTGTGTAGTCAGACATTCATCACTGTGAGTTGCTCAGCCCTATCACACATTGACATGTGTGCCCATTGGAGAGTCCATCACAGCACTGTTCTGTGTACATGGCCAGCAATATCACAAGTGACATGTGAGGGAGTACATGCCAATGTTTTCAATCATATACACCAACATGGCATGTGTAGTCGGCAGTGGGCTAAATGTTACATTGGGATTGTGTGCACTATCTTGTGCCATGAATCAGGTGTCTACTGTGCACTGTTGAGAACTGGCCATTGGCCATTGATACACCATGATGGGTCCATAGGTGCTGTCAATGTGCTCCGCCACCCAAATCACGGTAATTGGCAGCAATAGTTAGCAGCCATATCGCGGTAGCGACCGCCTGGCCCTAGCGGTGTGTCACCGCCAATGACAAAGCCACACTCGCGTTAGTGATATACAAATAGTAAAATAGCGGTTGGCATGCTCCAGTACCCAAATCATGATCATTGGCATCAATGGGTAGCAGCCATATCACGGTAGCGACTGCCTGGCCCCAGCAGTGTGTCACCGCCAATGCCAAAGCCCTTACAGCCAATGGAAACCGCAATCATGGTAGCCTAATGCATTTTGGAAAATAGCGGTAGGCGTGCTCCGCCACCGCGGAGCCGGTCATTGGATGCATTTGAAAAAAGCGGACCTGGAACACCAATTGCAGCAGCTTAGAACCACTGAAACTACCCAAGGGGGATTTATATGTGTGGGAGAGAGCCTCACATTTCCACTGCTTCCAGACACTGCTGCCTGACACTCCTCACCACCAACTGCTGCTGCTCCTGTCTCCTGTCTACAGCCACTGCTGCCTGACACTCCTCACCTCCAACTGCTGCTGCTCCTGTCTCTTGTCTACAGCCACTGCTGCCTGAAACTCCTCACCACCAACTGCTGCTGCTCCTGTCTCCCGGACCCAGTGATGGTGGGGATTGAGAACATCAGGGCCCATCCCTTCACCACAGAGGAGCTTGAGGTCCTCGTGGACAAGGTGCTCACACAGTATGGGAGGCTATATGGTGCTCCTGATGTCATGGTAAGTGTTTCATAGTGGAAGTGAGAGTGCAGGAAGTGCACACATGAAGTTGATCTGCTGCAGTATGTGACTGAGAGTGTGGGTTTGTGTCATACACTGCCTAGCATGCTGACTCCAGGGAAAAGGGGTATGTAGCCTATTTTACACATTTCCCTGGCTGCACATCAGGATGGGAGGGACATGCATTGTTTTTACAGCCATACAGTGCCACAGCAAGTTTGTTAAGCTGGAGTCAGGACAGAAATTGCCTGTGTGAATGGATGTGTGGGTCCATGATGTTCTTCACAGGCTCCTCTGTGACAATACTAATGGTTTCTGTCCAGGGGGTATTGATGGAAGTGTGTCTGACTTAACTTTGCCACCATGTATAGGTCAGCATTATGCACAAGAATGAAATGCCAGAGGGTGACACTCTTGGTAGAAATTCACCTATGACACAGCAGATCGTTGTACTTATGAACCGACCCCCTTCCATTTTCATCATTATGTGTACTGACTCGCATGTGTATGCACTGTTTGCCCTCTCATATTGTCCCTGTATGTGACATTTCTGATCCCACTCAGTGTGAGCCCCTCTGGCCTGAACAGTAACTGCCCAATTTGACAAGGACTCATTACTGCATGTACAGAGTGAGACATATGAGTTGTCTGCTAGACTATCCATCAAAGAGCTATCTCATCCCTATAGATTGCACACAACAGACCTAGTGAGAAGGGTGTGAGATTGGAAGATCGTGTCCCTAAATGTGACCTCCATGACACAGTGAGCCATTCACAGTGCAAGGACATTGAGGGCTGTGCAGTATTGGACACAGTGATTCTGCCCCAACACATCATTTCCAATGTAATGTATGCCTTGCTCACTCACGAACTGCATCTTTAAAAAAAAATTATTTATTTACTTGAGTTTTATATAGCGCTGGCTAGACCCTGAGGAATCAGAGTACTTTACATGAGGAGAGGTACATAGGTTACAAGTTACACATTGTTACAGAAGGTACATCAGTTACAGGTTATATCCGTTGGTTCATGGGGTGTAGAAGGGTAAGGGGGTAATGTAAAAGGGTAATGGGGTGGGAGATTAAGCGGAGCATAGGCATAAGGATAAACAAAGCAGGTAGGGGGAGAGAAATTCAGCAGGGAGAGGAAATTAATAGGGGATGTAGACAAAGAGTGAAGGAGGGAAGAGGTGGGGAGGGGGTAGGAGACACAGCATGGAGATGAGAAAGTAACTGTGTCTGAAGTCCGGCTGGATGGGAGATGGCTCCCCGCGGTAATCATTCCCAGTCCTCCATTATGTGGGATTCCCTTGTCCCGGTGGAATCCATCAGCGGGGTCGCTGAGACTCCAGGGCATAGATGCTGGATCCCTCCGCAACAAGGGGAGAGGAGTTTTTTGGCCACAGGTACACTCTGAAGAATGAAGGAGGGAAGAGGAGGGGGAGGGGGTAGGGAAACCCAGTGGGAACACAGTGTCCGACGTCTGGCAGGGTAGGAGAAGGTTCCCAGCGGTAAGGGGATCTATCCCAGTCCTCCACTATGTGTGACTCCCTTGTCACTATGGACTCTCTCAGAGGGGCCTCTGAGACTCCAGGGCAAAAATGCTGGATCCATCCCCAACAAGGGGAGTAGGAGTGCTTCGGACAAGGACATCCTTATGGGGGCTATTTTAGGGAGTCAGGCAGGTAGAGAAAGCCACTCACTTTAGAAGGGGAAATGCAATGCGCTGATTATAGGAATCTGTAGATCCCAGTGACTCTGTGGCTGGACTTGCCACCATGATTACTGTTTCTCTGTTAAGCCTCTTTCCAGATGGTACGGCAGGACCCGAATGCAGGGTCAACCTCTCTCTTCGGTGATATGTCCCTGGCCGGCGCCATTTTGATGTCAGGCGAGGCGAATCCCGTTCGAAAATGTAATCAAAGTTTTCCATGTGGGCCCAACTTGGGTACCCTCCGGTCCTCTGAACTCCCACCAAAGATCACCGGAAGTTAGCTCCGCTCTCCCACTCACCGCCTCACAGTCTCAGCTGTGCATCATCTCCTAAGTGCGGGACTCTCTCATCATCGGAACCATCACCCGCGAGCACCCGACATGTTCGCCACGCCGAGTCTGAGGAGTGGTGTCGCGGTCACTCCACGGGTCCGGGGGGATCGTTGGGTGGACTCCTAGGTTATAGGCTGAGAGGGCCGCTTGCAGCTGGCCAGCTGGTGCAAGATGGTGGATAGCAGATGTGGGCCTATTACACATAGCTTTCTGTGCTGGCATCCTGCATGTGAATGAGATGGGCAGGTACTGTGTTCACCCTCATACCTGCATGCATTTTGGTCTGATTATCCCATGCTTATGTACTACGTGTCATGCTGTATTGTCTCTGCTAAAAATATCTGTGAAGTAGTGCTGAGTTAGTATCATGCTCCTGTACTGAGAGTAGTACATAACCCAGTGCCACTGAAATTTCCCCTTTTGTCTCCCATGCCTGCAGCTCAAAGTCCACCAGCGGAAGACCGTATGGAGGGCCATTGCAAACAAGGTGCGTGCCCTGGGTGTCTCCAACCGGTGGCACGCACACTGTCACAAGAGGTGGGATGACAGCTGCCGGCTGAGCAAAAACATGGCAGATATGACACTGGGGCTGCTCCCTCGGACTGGCAGGTTGACGCGCAGGAGCATGACACCACTAATGGCCTGCATCTTAGCTGTGACACAGCCTGATCTGGATGCACGTTTGAAGGACTATCAAAAGCAAGCAGCGGGTGAGTATTCTGGGAAGGGTGACTTTGGTTGTGAGTGGTTGTATGTATTCCAAGCCTGAGCCAGTGCTGAGCTCTGTGATGTTGCTAGTGTGATGCAATGGCTTGTAAGTGGCCTCTGTGTTGGGTGCAGCTGTCATGCATTTTCCCTAAATGTACTTTCTCATGTCATTTAAGTAATGTCCCTTGACATTGCATTCTGACTTGTGGCCTTATGGCATCGGCTGCATTGGGGGAGTCCGGGACATCCCATGGAAGTAAACAGCAGTGTGCCTCATCTGAGTGTGCCTTCATCAATCTGTACAGTGCCTCAACATTTTGAGAACCACACATCTGACACCAATGTGTAACTGTAACTGTGCCCCAAAGTATGACACGGTGGATGGCATGGGCTCATGGCCATTGCGAACTAATATTTTGGAGTCTGTATCTGTGTTGTCCCCTTATGCTGTCTCCAGATGTGACTGTGACAACCTGTTGGGATGTACATCTTTTCCCCCCTCAGGGCCCTAGGTATGCTCTGAGGGATCTGTATGTATGGTTACATGGAGGCACAGGTGGGGAATTTGGCTGTGTGGGCATCACATGGGTCACTTATGCCAAGTTTGCATGATAACATGCAATTTTTGACTTTGGAATTAAGGTTGCACAATGTTAATGCACAGGGTGGTGTGAAACATGGGGGTATCATCATCTTGTTTTGTGCTTTGCTTGCATATGATGTTTGTGTGAATGGCACTTAACTGAACCTACGTCTCTGTCTCTTGCAGCATCTACGGTGGGCACAGAAGGACAGGGGACGGACACCAGTGGTGAGGCATCAGGCACGACTGCTACACACAAGCACACTGACACTGATGTGATCAGCACCTCGGAGGGGGACAGGAGTCTGCTTGAGGACTCACAGCTAGAGACACCAACTTCATCATCATCTGACGCCAGCGGTAACTCCTCTATGTTGGCGGGCACAGGGAGCGGGAACTCTACCTCCTCTTCCACCACACAGCGTCAAGTGCCCACCATCCCACCTACTTCCACTAGTGCTGCACGTGCTCGCATCAGTAAGAAGGGAAGAGTGACCTTCCCCCAGGCACTGCTGACCCTGCCCTTGTCACCCCTGCTGCCCTCAGTGATGAGGCTGTGGACCTTTTGCGCCAGCTGTGTGTGGGTCAGATAACTCTCCTAAATGCCTTCCTAGACCATGACAAGAAGTTGGCACAGGTGGTTGCCTTCATGGAGGGCATTCATTGAGACGTGGGTGGGCTACACAGGACTGTCCAATCTTTGTCCTCCACAGTGACGGCAGCCATTCAGCTGTCACAGGCTCAGAGTCCAGCTCTAGTCCCTTTGGCCACTCGCCCTGCCAGTGGCTACTTCTGATGAGAGTGACCACACACCACAGACCTCAGTCTCAAGATACTGCATAAGCAGCACCCCAAGGAGGCCAGAGCACAGACACCATCCCCCACACAAACCAAAGCCACCCCTGAGCGCAAAGGAAAAAGCCCTTCAGGTGACACTCAGGGGCATCAAGCCAAGAAGCAGGCCTCTGGGGTCACATGCCTCAAAGGCATACCCAGGCAAGGAGACTCCTGTACCAAAAGCGTCTCGCAAAGAAAAGCAGTCTGTTCCCATGCCTGTTGTGAAGCTGGTGCCTGCTAAGAGTCCACAGAAAAAGCCCTCTAAGGCAGGTTCACCCACAACCTCAACTCCCATCCAGACCCCTGTGAAGCAGGTAAAGGACGTCACTGTAGGGGGTTCACCTGCTCAACAGGTGATGGAGGGGAAAAGGCAAGGCCAGGCCAAGCGTACCTCCAGATTCAGCAGGTCCCCAGAGGGAGGCCCACCAGCTGCACCTGATGCAGCTTTGGTGGAGAGTGCGCCTGTTGTGCCCACCCCACTTACTACTCTGCCCAAGACAATAATTCCCTATTGAGTCCCCAAGAAGTGGAAAGGCACCCCTCCACATTCTCCTTCCCACACTGTGTCTCACTGAAGCATGACTCCACCTCCACATGCCGCCACACCACCCAGTCCAAGCAGCCCTCCGGCTCCCAAAGCCACTGATGCCTCTACCTCAGCTGGTCCTCTCTCTCCCAGGTCCAGTCCTCCAACTGGCCCCGACACTCAGCCACCTCCCAGTCCAACTGACAGCCAAGTCTGAGTAAAAGTCCCCCTCACACACCTGTCTCTCCCACAGCGGTGCCTGGACTGCCCATTGTTATCCCCCTAACTGTGTTGCTGAGCATGACAGTGTACAGTCTCACCCATTCCCTGTGCAGCCTCTCATGCACACATGTGCCCACTCTGCACTTTGGACTGGCCACTGGCCTTGCTGTTCATTACTGTGTTTGCCCATTCCCTGTGCAGGATCTCATGTACCTACTCTGTACTTTGGACTGGCCACTGGCCTTGCTGTTCATTACTGTGTTTTCCCATTCCCTGTGCAGAATCTCATGTGCCTACTCTGCACTTTGGACTGACCACTTTCCTTGATGTTCATTACTGTGCTTGCCCATTCCCTGTGCAGGATCTCATGTGCCTACTCTGCACTTTAGACTGGCCACAGGCCTTGCTCTTGTCTACTTTGGTGCCTATCTGTGTAATATGTAATAATGACAGTTACTCCTGTTGTCTGCTTTGTCAGTGCCCTTGCTAAATAACGTTTTTTTTGTGTGGGTATGGTTTAATGTGACACACGCTCTGTATGCCACTTTAAGCTTGCCAATGGCTTGTTTCACTTTGTAAGGGTTTTGCAGAGGTGACATGCACTTCAGTTCTTCTTGACTTTGAGGCTTGGGGGTGCAATGATGTTTGTTTGTGATGAACTACTGTTGTCAGGATCATTCTATGGGCAGGTTAGCTAAATTGTACACATGTCATGTTTGGATGCATTGCCAGCACATAGTGGGATTCTATCCACAGGATTGCAGGAAGGCTGGCCAGGGTCCATCATGTCTGTGTGATCTTTCTTGATATGTGAACAGCAGTGTTGGTGTATGGTGATCTTGTGATGGCCTATCATCCTAATCACATGGATACATTTTAATGTGTGCACTTGGGTGGTCATGAAGTGTGTAGTGTGAAGGGGTGACTTTGTCAGTATTGTTCATGTGTGTGTGCCCCTGCAATGGCAACTGTACATGTGTCACCCAGGAGTTGAGTGCCTGTTAGTTTGATTAGTCAGCCCTGTGCTTGTGATTGTGTGCACATGTGGGAGTTGTAGGTTGTGCACTGTGCAGTGTGTTGGTGTGTCCTAGCACTTCTGGGGGACACCTACTTCTTGTTGGTGCCAATTGTGAGTATGCAGAGTGTGTGACTGGCAAGTCAGTGTGGTGTTTTGTTGATCAGCCATGTGTCTTGATACTGTTTGTGCTCACTGTGCAGACCTGCTCAGCCACACAGACATTGTGGGTGTGTTTTCTCATGCACCGCGTCACTTGAGCCATTTTTGGCTCCAGTATGGCATGTGGGATGTGGAGTTATAACATCCCCTATCTGTGCTTCTGATACCTTCCCATTGTGAGTGAGCACTCCATCTATTTGTGTATGGTGCTCTCCTGACATGTCCACTACTGACATACACACCACTTCGCTCTCATTTCAGCTATCCCCTTGAGTTGCCAGTGTGTGTGCCTCCCCACCACTACATTTGTTAGACTATGCTTTGTGGTGCGGATCTGTGCACAGGATCAATTTGCCACTCAGGACAGTTTCCCAATTGGTTATGTATGATTTTCTTGTACTGGTTTGCAGTCAGGGTTGCTCATATGCAGTGCAACTGTTTGTGCTACACAGACCTCTGGCCATGTTGTTTGCACTTGGTTGTCCATGAGTTGTGCATCTGTGGGTGATGGGTAAGCTGTATGTGTGTTTGCTGAGTACTGCTACCCTTCCTGAGTGTGATGTTGTCTGTGTGTTGTGGTGATTTGTGTTGTTGGTGTTCATGTTGTGGTACTCAGATATGTGTGCTACTGGTTTGGTTGATGTGCACACACTGCTTCTTGTGCATGCAGTACTGTTAGTGTATGTTGCCTTGTAATTGCCTGGTGTGCATCCCATGATGTACAGCTGTCTTAGCAATGTGATGGATTGGCATGTGCATCTGTTGTGTGTTTGATGTGGATGTGTGCAATGTTTGGCCTGTGTTGTCTCTTTCAGCTGACAGATGCTCTGTGTGTGATGTTCTATTTGTATGTCATTTTGTGTGAGTTGTTTGTGCATTGTGATACATTCAGATGTGTGTTGCAAGTATAGTGTGCATTACTTGTGTGTCTGTCACATGCACTTTGGAGTATTCTTGTTTGTGAGCTTGTTTTGGGTGCACCTTGGTTGTTTCCCCTCTTATATTTGACCTGTCACTTGTCAGGATTGTGCATGTGCATGTATGTGGTACACTATTACACCATGTTGACTTGATGGGTGGTGTGGTATGTCTGTCTGTGTTTTCTTATTGGCCCATTGATCCCAGTTTGTGTCTATTATTGTTTTGAGATGATGCACTTCTTGTCTGTGTAGGAGTATGGTGTATGTGCACTGGTCCTGAGTGATGATGTTGTGTACTCCTGTTCTGTCTGGGCTCCCATTGCATTTACAATGTTTGTCTGCACATGTCTGGGCTTCTTGGACTTCTGTGTATGTTGTTTGTGGGGTTTGTGTTTGGCTATTGTTTTTGTGCCAGCATTGGGTTAGGCATCCCTGAGTGTTTGTGTGTGCTGTTTCTGGATGCACCCCAGGGAGTGTGATTGTTTGTCAGTGTATTCACAGGACATTATTTGCACCATTCTGTGTGTTTAACACTGGTGTTGAGTGTTACAGGTGTGAGGTAGGTGATGAAGGGTGTGTGTGAAGGATCCAACTTGTGTTTGACAGTCATGGAGTGTGTCACTGGGCCACGTGTGTTGTGCTGATGACATACACATATAAAATAAGTTGTGATAGATGTGTGGCTGATCACTGTTTGTGCCAATGTACGGCTTGCCTTGCTGTCTCCCTGAGTTGTTGCACAGAGGTCACTGTGGTTTGATTTCACTCACTGTGCCAGCAATGTGTGATTTGTTGGCCTAAGGGTGTTGTGATATGTTCCTTCTCTTGCATGTGATGTACACGTGCTTTGTGGTTAGCTCTTTGTCTTCCCATCACTGTCCACCTCACTTTTGCCTTGCCCATTTCTTTTCCTCCATTGCTGCTAACATCTGGTATGTGTATGTGACTGTGTGTCAGTGTGGGGTGTGTCTGGATGACTTGACAGGCAGTGTGTCCAGTTAGATATTTGTCCATATTCGGTGTGAGTGTTCATTTTGTGATTGAACTCAGATTGCTTGACCTGAGTGGAGTGTGGGTGTGGAGAGGAGGATTGCCCTGGCCCTGAGCTTCTGTGCTGCGTGTTCCTCTTCAGCCCCAACTGCTGAGACTGGCTCCCTGGTTGTTTGGTGTGTGTGGTGCAGGGTCTGGGTTCACCTGGCTGGTTAATTGTGCAGAAGGGAGCACAGGAGGGGCACACAGCATGTCCCCTCATGGGTGGGGGGTCTAGTGTGTGAAGGGTGTAGTTGTGGCCCTGTGAATCTTTGTGGTCTGCCCATGCCTGGTGCTGGCCCTGCCTACTACATTGTGCGCATGTTTTCCAGTGTCTGCATCGCTGCGGTGACGTGACCGGGAGATTTCTGTGATTTCGCGGTTGATGGGTGACCTGGATGCGGAAGGGTGATTTTGTGACAGGTATGACATGTGTGGGTAAACTTGTGGATGTGTTCCTGTCCCCACCAGAGTGTCTGGTGTGGACAGGAACCGTATATCAGCCCAGGAGTTGTGTGTTGTTGTTGTGTGCAGAGTTGTGTGGTTGCGTACCTGCGGTGTTGTCCGCGACGGTGCATTACTTGCTGGTAGTGTATTAGGGTTACAAAAGGGGATGATGGACGGAGCATGTGAGCAAATCAAACACTCACCCCCAGTCAACTGACCTTGGTTTAATCCATCATCATTCTTTATCTCACTTCACCACCACAGTTCAGACATGGCCATATGCAAATCAGTCTGACCCTGTGCCTCATGGGAACAGTCCAGCCCGAACTGCCAAGCTATGTCTTCCCTGGACCGTAAACAAGCATTCTGGGACCGGTTTCGGGTTCATAACCCTCATCAGCCAAGCTATCTTGAATCCAGTGGCAAAGTAAGCAAGGGACCCACGTCTGGGCATACCCTGCCAACTTAGGGTGAACAAAGCGATACCAAAGGGGATGATGGATGGAGTGTTTGAGCAAATCAAACACTCACCCCCAGTCAACTGATCTGGGTTTAATCAATCATTCTTTAGCTCACTTCACCACCCCAGTTCAGACATGGCCCTATGCAAATCAGTCTGACCCTATGCCTCATGGGAACAATCCAGCCCGAACTACCAAGCCATGTCTTCCCTGGACCGGAAACAAGCATTCTGGGACCGGTTTCGGGTTCATAACCCTCATCAGCCAGGCTATCTTGAATCCAGTGGCAAAGTGAGCAAGGGACCCACGTCTGGGCATACCCTGCCAACTTAGGGCGAACAAAGCGATACCAAAGGGGATGATGGACGGAGCGTTTGAGCAAATCAAACACTCACCCCCAGTCAATTGATCTGGGTTTAATCCATCATCATTCTTTTTGCATTTGTCACCCCAAGTGGGACGGGTATGCTCAGACGTGAGTCCCGTGCTCTCCATGCCACTGGATTCAAGCTATCCTGGCTGAAGAGGGATGAAACCCCCAAACCGGTCCTAGGATGCTTGTTTCCAGTCCAGGGAATTCCTGGCCTGGCTGTTCGGGCTGGACTGTTTCCTTTGGGCACAGGGTCAAGACTGATTTGCATATGGCTGGGTCCAAACTGGAATGGTGAGCAAAAAAACAATGGATTTAGGCCCAGATCTCTGTACTGGTGTGAATGTATGACATTGCTCTGCATTCTGCCCATCAATAGTTCTTTTTGCATTTGTCACCCCGAGTGGGACAGGTATGCTCAGACGTGAGTCCCGTGCTCTCCATGCCACTGGAATCAAGCTATCCTGGCTGAAGAGGGTTGAAACCCTGAAACCGGTCCTAGGATGCTTGGTTCCATTCCAAGGAGGACCTGGCCTGGCAGTTCGGGCTGGAAGGTTCCCATTGGGCACAGGGTCAAGACTGATTTGCATATGATTGGGTCCAAACTGGAATGGCATGTTGAGCAAAAAAACGATGGATTTAGGCCCAGATCTCTGTACTGGGGTGAATGTATGACATTGTTCTGCATTCTGTCCATCAATAGTTCTTTTTGCGGTAGTGTATTAGGTACAGCACCAGGAAGACATGTAGAGCTGGGTCCATTGCTGTCGGGAGCGGGTGGAGGGGACCGGGAGTCTGGTTTCGCGCTCCGCTGTCGTGCTTCCACCGTCTCTGGTTGGCTGGTTTCTCCGCAGCGGTGTGACGGGCTGTTTGGGGCATCCTGATTTGTACGGCGGTCGGGACATCATTCCGCTCGATGGTGGGTCTCTATTGGCACCCACCGCCGCGGTGACCTGCGCATTTTTCTGGCGGTTCACTTCGCACCGCGGCGGATGGGAAATGGGCTATGTTTGCCCATTGTAATATGGCGGGTGTGAGGACCGCTGCTGGCGTGCGGAAAATTACATTTTCCGCCACCTCTGGCACTGTGGTGTTGCCTCCGCCCACCATCCTAATGGGCCACATGGTATTTATAAAAATATGTATTTATTATAGATTACTCTCTAACATGTTTAGATGTCTCCTCCCTGGGGATAGTCACAATGCACATATTTCTTTGCAAAGAAATACAGTAAATTGCACAGAATACACAGTGGACCCCAGGGGGGGACCAAACCATATACTAAGAAAGAGGTATAAGAACCACGACTCAGGTCAAGACTAGGGGTGGGCAGAATTTGCGAAATTCACTTTCGCAAACTATCGCAAAAATGTTGAAAATCTCCGCAAACACGCCAGAAATATCGCGAAGACACGGACGTTTTTTTCCCGCCTGTTCGCTGTATTTTCTGCGTGATCGTGGCTCGCCAACATACCCATGCGGTTGCTCACGGGAGTGGCCATCTTGTTTTCACTTGTCCCGCCCAACCGCGATACTTACTTCCTGTTCCGGGTCGCGCAATGCATGCTCGTGCCCGTTCGCGGTACGTATTTCCTGTTTGGGAACGCTTTTACTTGTTTGCGTGGCTTTTTGCATGCTCGGGGAGAAAATATTGCACGTACTTGCGCACATAGTCGCAATGGGTGCGGCCATCTTGTTTTTCACTCTATTGCATGGTTCTGGGGCCTGATTTTCAATCCTCCCTGTATCTTTCCAATCCTTTTTTTGAAGCCACTTTTTTAAAATCTTTTTTATTTATTATTTCTCTAACTATTTTCCTGCTTCTATATTTTTGGTTTTTGTCTACTTTTTTATTTCCTTTACTTTTAATTTTATTACCTTTTCTTTCCTGCCCGTCTCTCATCCCAGAACCATGTCAAAGGGTAGGGCTTGCCGCAGCCAGAACGGCGACCGCCTTCCATGTGGAAGGTGGCGCCCACAAGGGGTGCAGGCACGGGCCTTATTTGGGGAGGTGAAGTTGGCTGCACTCATCTTCTTTGTGCAGCACCACCTCCCCTCAACCCTGGCAGCAGGTGGCAGGCCTGGGTCCGGGTACGAGCTCCGGGAGCGTCGATAGCAGTGGGGGAAGGTGCGCCGGGCAGTGTTGCGCCGCTCTGGGGTCCGGAGCACCCAGGCGCAGTTGACGCACCGGTGGTCCGACATCCTGGACCGTGAGCCGGACCTGCTGGACCTGCTAGGAGTGGTGGTCCCGGGTCTTGGTGAGTAACTATTTAATTATTACTACTTTCTGTTTGTTCTTCTGCTCTGTGTTATATATTGCGAATATCTTTTTTTCTTCCAACCAGCTAGAATGTTGCTGCTTACATTCCAGGTTAATTACATTTAAAAGTCTTCTGTGATTGTTATGACACAGGTGCTCCTCTGCACTACTACTAATCTTACTTGTTTGCAACTTTGCCTTTGCGCTCGCTTAGCGTGATTATGTAAGAGTTTATTTTAGAGAAATTAAGTTACGTAGTGCTATAGTGACTCTAGTCCTTACTTTGTCCTGTCACTAAGAGATAGGGGCGGATTGATACTTAGGTTTAGTTACTTTGTATGAGTTTGTAATTTTGGTGGTATTCATGATGCCCCCTCAGTTACGTCACGTGCTGCTAGTACGCCAGTCTTTATTAGAACCTTTTCTAGTTTGTTCAATGAGTGGTGGTAATTGGCTTAGCACTAGCAGAACATCAGCATCAAACAATCAACCCAAAATTTGGTGTATAAAAAAAATGTAGTCATGTGTCCTCCATTTGACCATATGCATTGTTGAGGACTAAAAGAAGTGGAAATGCATACTTAATGTACAATTGGCACGCCTGGAATAGGTGGGCTAGGTTGGGTGGTACGTCGTACTTAGGCTTAGTTAGTATTCTGGAATCAGAATGGAAGACTGGATTACTTTTGATAAATAGTAAGTAGTCGATCCGCGAATCCCCCGATACTACTTGTTGACCAGATGAGATCGGTCAATTTAGTTATTGCAATTGCTGTTTACATAAGTGTTTTTTGACCGTTCATTAAAAATATTTTATTTGTTTGACACCATCCATCAATGTTTGTCTCTTTCTCATATCTCTCCTGTTCAGCACCCAGGGGCAGGCAGACAGGGAGTGGGCAGTCGGAAGGAGAACAACACCACCAGGAGGACACCAACGAGGGCTCCTCTGCTGGCCCTAGTAAGTCTTCTTGTTTTTAATAATTATTCTTATTCCATCGTTTTTACTGCACCATATTTTTCCCGAACTATTGTTTCAGTTTCCCAATGCTATTTTTTACCAACAATTATCCTTCGATCTGTACGCTTTCAAAAATCTTGTTATCTCTGCCTCTGCTATGATGACTCTCTTTACTACTACTACTATCAGTCTGTCTGTTCTGTAGTAGCTAAGCTTGCCCAGTTGGCCACTCTTTATTTGAAAGGTTGTAAATGAAACTCAGATTCACCAGTAGCTCTAGCCATTGAGTCCAGTCCTTTGGGTCGTCCTCTTGTACTACTTCTAGTCTTATTGATCTTGAGTCTTTGTTAATCTTGAGGCTTTGACAATTCACACCAACAAATGGCCAACCAGATTTATCACTATTTTGATATGATAGGACATACTACTACTGTTGTAGGGATTTTGCACATACAGACCTTTGCACAAGAAAATAGGATGTTGGTGATGGTAGGTTGGACCTTCCTCACACACCTCAATCAGAAATTCAGAACCCACCACAATCCTCTGCCCGACTAGTTATAGTAGTGTCTTGTAATAACTATTTGGTCTCCGAACCCTCCCCCCAAGATACCCAACAAGTAGACAACCCAGAACATAACACACCCAACCTCTCAGTTATGGAAGCAATGCACATGCACACCCTTCCTTTAATTTGCTCACTCGTGTAAGTCCACACCAAATACCACCAAGTCTATGGAAGTTCAAAATGTTTATTTTGAATTGATAAGCTCTGTACATTGTTCTATTATATAATGCAGCACCAACAGGAAAATCAATAACATTAAAACAATAAATATTGTTACACTTACTTACAGTTGGGAATTAAATCATGATAACTGAACAGTGGTGGAAGCACCACCATCCCCTAGGAACTTAGTTTATATAAATTTATAAATGAAGATCTCTGAGAGAAGGGACCCCTCACCTTAGAAGAACCTAGTACTGGTAGTGGTTGCATCATAAGCTCTGCAAAGCTCTGGTTCGTAGAAGGGAATCTTCCGTCTGTAATGTGAAAAATGAAATGATGCGCGTTAGTATATTGCAACTTGCAAGCATTTCTCAGCCGTGCCAAAAAGTGCAGCATTTATGAATAAGCAATATGGACTAACAGTACACCAGTACTTCATAAAAAAGTGGCTTGTTAATGTTTTGGTTGACCGCTTGTACGCAGCGCGTAGACAGTAGCAGTGTGAGGTCATGTGGGCTCAAAGGTGTCTTATACAACAAGCTGCAAGGTAACGTCACATGTGCAAAAATAAAAGACACAAAGGTAAAATGGTTGCATGGCTCGGGCTAACTAAGCAAAGGCTAGAATGACCCTAGGGGGGACCATATATAACTACTAGTGTCTACTCTACTACTACCTGATTTGTACTAGTGATGTATGTTATATACTATTAACTCATTTTTCAATCTTGCTACTGACCAATAGGGGGAGGTGTATATGACGCCTAAAAAATGTGTAATGTTTTCTAGGCGCACTACCGACCACGACCACCATTGCCGGGGCCAGCGAAGGTGACGCGGAGGGAGAGGATGCAGCAGTTGCCAATACCGACGATGGAGCGGTAGGGGGAGTGCCAGCACCAGTGGCGGGCGGTGGTAAATTAGATTCATAATCCTTAACTTTTTTTGACACTACACTCACTGCAAGGGTGTACTGTATGTATACTGTACTGTTGAGACTTAGGGCCCCATTAGGATGGCAGGCGGATTGCCCCCGCCGGGCCGACGGTAGTCACTGCGACCCCGCAGGGGCAAACCTCCCGCCATCCCTGTAGAAAAGACCCCCCGCCATAGATATTACAATGGCTGGGGGGTCCGTGGCGGATAGAAACCGTCTGCCGATTTTCCGCACAGTCGACATGTCGACCGGGCAGAAAAGGGTTCAATATGGTGGCGGTGTCTGAACACACCGCCAGCCATATAATCTGCATTTTGGAATGCCTTTTCGTGGTGGCATTGCCGCCACGAACAGGCATGCAGAGTATGCTTGGGGCCCCCATGGAGGGTACCTATGCTATGGTACCCCCCTGCCTTTCAAAGCACAACGTGGCAGGCTCCGTGCGGGCCTGTCATGTTGTGCTTGGAAAAGCACAAAATGTATTTTTAGCATTTCTTTCGGCACCGCCCACCACAATGTAAAAAAAACTGGATGCGCCCGCCACTGTGGGGGGTGCATCCTAATTGTCCCCACGGGTCCCCCGCCGTTTTTAGCGTGAGGATGGCAGGCGGACAAAGTCCGCCCGCCATCCGATGTCCTAAGTAAGTAAGAGTTGTTGTGAACGTTTGAAGGGTGAAGACACCCTTTAATTGGCATAGGGGCGGGAGTATTGAGTAACCATCTATCTGATTTCAACTCCGCTTTGAAAGTTTTATGGAGAAGACTAAAAGTCAGATCAGATCACCTGGTGTTCAACTAAAAAGTGAAAGACGGGTGGAAGGAAGAAGGACTGGCGAGATTTAATAAATGTTATGTACTGTGCTTTTTAGTGCTACCATGCCACTATGTGTATAATTAACTTGTCTTACTGTTTTTCTAAGAGTATATTTTATAATTGTCTTGTTTTTTTCTTTTTGATACACACCTACTCCTTCCAAAGTTAATCGGAAGGAGTTGGCCGCCAAGTCACGGCGCCGGAAGCTGGAGGCAATCCAGCAGGAATATCGGCGGCTGGTGGTCTTGGCAGAGGAGGAGGAAGAGACTGCAGCAGCACTTCAAGCCTCCTCCAGTGCCCCGGGCACCAGCCACCGCCCTCCAGCGGTACGGCGCCACTGTCTGGCGGCTGCCTGCCACCACCGCAATAGCATCTCTGGTGCCCCCCCACTGTGGGTGCAACTGCTGTGCCCTCAGGCGCCGCGTCACCCGTCTAGAGGAGAAGATGCGTGTCGTCCTGCAATCCCGCCCCACACCTTAGTCCCTGTCTTCTGCCCCGTTTTTAATTCTTGTTTGGGTGGTTGGAAATTGGGCGTTGGGGTTTTGGACTATTTTCTGGACTTTCTTACGGACATTGGTTGGGGTTAGGGAGGGGGTTGGGTCAGCTTTTGTGGGTTTTTATTTGTTTTGTTAGGGTCAATTAAATCTATATTTCTACGTTACATGCAAAATTGTTAATGTTTTGTAGATGGGGTTACTGTTTTACATCACACTGTTTCCTTGCTGGTGCAGGGCTGCAGGCCCTCCCATAGCCAGTGTTTGATTTAAATAATAAGACACAAACAGATAGATGCGACACCCCTCACTGATTGAGTTGTTCTACTAGTACTTTCAGTCTCTCTTCTAGTCTATGCATTCTTTACCTGGACTCAAAGGGGTATGTGAAATTGAATTCATTGAAAACATGTCCATTATTAATTATGCCTCCCCAAACTTCTCTTACCTTTGCTTGATGTTTAACTTAGGCACAGCAATGACTGCATAGTGAAGATGGTTTCCTTTTTCTAACATGCCATGATTGGGGTGGTGGTGGTAGTATAGTAGTAGTAGTAGACACTGGCAGGGCAGCAGCATTTGCAAAAAAAGAAAATGAGATAGTCAGTCGCCTTTGAGAGACTGTTCGAGGAGTAGTAGAATGAAGTACAGTACAGAACTTACCGAGCAACAATAATATTCTAAAATATTTTTCAACAAAACATAATGGTGGTGGGGATAGCCTACTAGACAAAGTTACAAAGTATAGTTGTGTCGAGTCACTTGACTAGGCCTACAGTGTAACAGTTAGTGCTGTGTATGAGGAATGACAACAAATCCAATCAATGCCGGCAATTAATGCTGAGGTATATGTTCCTTTGTTAAATAAAATCACCTCTAAAATATACTGCTCATGGGTGGGCAAGCAGAAGAAGATCATCGCTCTGCCTTGAAATTGAAATACTGTTGCTTTTGCCACATTCGCCCCAGCAAGCGTGTGATTAAGTATTGGTGTACATTTAATTTAGTCACACCTCGATAATAAGTCACACAACCCGGGAGAAGAGGGTTAGGGTTTGTTGAATGGATGGGCAGGGGGTTTGGGGAAAGTTTTGATAGTGAAAAACAGTACGCATGGACAAACAAACGACAATCTTTGAAGACTACCATATCCATATCAATATGTTAAGGGAGAAAAAGGAAATGCATGCATGATGATGATTGATAAGGAGACCCGGATTACATACACTTCTTGTTCTGTTATTCCGGCCTTAATACTTTTACAGATAGCAAATAGAAATTTTAAATATTGGTAGGGATGAATCATAAACAGAGAGTAAACCTAATGATGATAATAACAACAACAAGAAGAACACACTGTTGTAAAGATTGTAGACAAAAAAATGAATCAAATTATTTAAAAGAAGATGAAAGTTGATACTGTTACTGTGTAATCCTGGTCAAAAATGTGGACTGGATTTGCATCTCGGCATTTCTCTTGGTCCTCTCGTCCATCAATCTTGGGTGTCGCCACTCGCCACTGCCCGGCTGGAAAAAAATGTAGATTTATTGGTAAGGTAAGTATGCATTGTAATGTTTTCCCAAGTATAGGGCAAGGCCCGGCCTGTAATTGTAGATGGAAAAACAAAGGGGATATTGAGAAACAAAGTTGAAACAAATGCACAAGTTATGGTGAAGTGCAACAAGAACACTTTCCGAGGCGGCATGTATGCATCATCTCTACTCTAGTCTGTTTCCAGCATTGACCTTCAACAACAACAGGAGAGAGCAGGCCCACAGTGACAGGCCTGACGGCACGTTGCTTAACACATCCTCCGTTTAGAGTACTTTTTTTTTTTAAAGAGTTGGACAAAGGCAAAGCACATATCCATTCCAAACATAGCATTTTACAATTTAAGTTAGTCAATCATTGCACTGCAGTCATCCCACCGCTACACTCGACTCCACTTCTACACAGACATTTGGGTCTGCTGTGGTTGTTGTTGATGTGTTTACCTTTAGGCTTTTATGCCACTCATGAAACGTTCTCCTGACTTGTTATTATTCCATCAATCATCTCCGATACTTGTACTGAATGACTGTGAAGATCGGTCTGCAGTAGAAGTAACATTTTGTTATTACAAAACAAGAGTAGAAATATTATTGACTTGAGTCACTCTTTAGTGTGTACAGTAAGACTACTAGTACACTTTGACTTCACTTCGTGCACAACAAACAAACAACAAAAACACAAACACCAATCGCTCAGAGTCAGGTGTCCAATGCATGCCATTAATTGTCATTTTTTGTTCCTTCTCATCTTAAGTTAACGGGCCGTCTTTTTCGCAATCATCATCATGGATGGTGCTGTTGTCAATCATACTCAGTGCGCAGATTGAGTCCCCTTCCTGTATTCAATTAAAAGCAATGTATCAAGCTGCAGGAGGAGTACAAATTTCTTATTTGCAAGAAGGGGAAAACTCACCTTGAGTTACGTTTAGTGTGTACTGTAGAAAGACGATTAGTGCACAATGACATAACTTCATGCACAACAAACAACAACAAAGTCACTCAGTCTGCGACTCTGCATCCAAGGCATGTGTCAGGATCCCTAGCTCCAGTCCCAAAAAGACTCGCAATTGGTTACACACTAGTGATCATTCAGGGTTGAAAACCAGGCGTCAGTGGTCGAGTTGTTGGCATGTCCGCAACTCCAAGATGGCCGCTAAGGTGCTGGGGTCTGCGGTCTAGTTGATTACAAGATTCTGGAGGGAGCTGACGTGACGCGCGCACACCTGAAGCATTGCGCACTTCACTGAAGCGTTTCCACAGAGAAGACAGAATTTAGGAGCGTCCGTAGTTTAAGGTGTTAATACCCTTAGTGCTTGAGTTTTAAGAGAGTTTATCAAGCGTCCTAGCTGCTCTAGTCATAGAACCACTATAGATACCTGAGGTGAGAGAAAGAAGTTATTCGGAATCTCCGAGCAGAAATGCTTACCGACACCCTGAAAGAGCTTCGTTGTTCTTCGCCTTCGAGCCATGCGGAGAAGCAGCTAAACCTGAAAAAAGGAAGAGGAAGAAAGCTAAGTGAATTTCTGAGAGAATTTCAAGAGTAATAAGAGATGTTAAGTAATTGTAAGAATACAATGTCGTTAGGGTAGTTTCTTACCAATGACAGCAGATTTAAAGACTCAGGAACCTGTAAAGAAATTAAGAGAAGATTAATGTTTTTTGGGTTGCGTGAAGTTCTAAGAGATACGACATCTATAAGACATTAAAGACAGTTAAAAAGAAGGATAAAAAGTAATACCTGAGGAGAATAATCCAGATTAGAACTTGTACTGAGAATTCCTGTGGAGAGAAGCCGAACCAAGAAAAAAATAAAGAGACAAGAAAGACACAATCAAAAGACAATAGATGAAACCATAAGAAAGAAGCAACGACGTATTAAAGAGAAAAAACCCAGTTAATCCACACTAGGCCTGGGCGGTAAATTCCGTTCCGCTCGCGGAATTTGCGGAATTTGCGTAATTTCGCGTTCCGCGGAGAACGCGAAATTGCTAAAAAGTCTGCTTTCCGCAATTTCGCGAAATTTTTGCTTGTTCGCGATCTCAAAATGCGTGTTCGCGAGATATTTCTCCCCGAGCACGCAAACAGCAATTGTGAACAGGAAAAAAGCATCGCGAACAAGCAATTCCGCGTGTTCGCGGAATTTCTGCGTGTTCGCGGAGATTTTTTACCGTTTCGCGGAGATTTGCGTAACGCAATTCCGCAAATTCCGCCCACCCCTAATCCACACCTGGTAGGTTAAAGAGTAGGAGGGGGGGCACAATAAGAAACAAGGAATAAATAGGTAATAACCAATAAAATGTTCTACAGATTATGAAGACCAACTCGAACCAGAGAGAGAAGAAAGCAGCATAGAGCCAAGGAGAGGGGCACAGAGTTTAGGATCTTGGGTAGGTAGCATGTCAAAGGAAAATTTAGAAGTATGAAGTAGGATAGAGTAGAGGAGGGAAAAAACAAATATTTGTTGTGTGCTTAGTTTTTCTAGGGAGACTTCAGCTAGCCAGATCAAAAGGCGGAAGAAGGTTTCCAGATAGAAAAATCAGAAGGTCCAGAACCAGTCTCTCTTTATTGTTTATTATTTTATCCACTTTCCCCCTTCCCCCTCACTGATCAGTTAGCGCCAAGTATTCCTTTGGGGCTGAGTGGTTGGTAGTGGGAGTTGGGAAGCAAGCAACTTCTGTTCCTGTGCAAGACTACAGTAACCAGCGAGAAGCTGAAGGTGAGCCCTGACAGAGTGAAGTGCCCACGTCTTAAATCTTGCACCCGAACAGAAAAGAAATGGTTGAAGGAATACATTTACAGACCTTAGGGTCGGTCCTAGAGGCGATACAAAAGGAATTGGTAGCGGTTAAAGAAGAGAATCAAAGTCTAAGGCAGGAGGTCATGAATTCAAGGAAAGAGACGGCAGAACTAGCACAGAGAGTTAGGCAACTGTACACTGCTGGAAGGGAGGGTCCAACCACATCTATGGGAGACACAAATAAGCTAACAACACAGGTAATACATTCCTTGTCACCAGTAATACCTTTGGCAGCACCCGAGAGATTCAGTGGGGACCCACAAAAGGCGCAGGTGTTTATTTCACAATGCTCACTTCATTTCATGTGTCGCCCTTCTATCTTTCCTGATGCGCAATCTAAGGTGGCCTTCATTTTGTCATACTTGAGTGGTGATGCTGCGGCATGGTCGATGCCGATCGTCTCACGAGATGATCCATTGTTGCAGAATTTTGACGAGTTCAAAAGAGAATTCCTGAGAATCTTTGACCGAAGGCGGATCTCTCAAGCGGTAGATAATGAACTATTGGAGCTGAAGCAGGGAAATAGAGACTTAGTGGCTTATCTAGCTCAGTTCAACAAGCTTGTAACGGAAACGGACTGGCCGGAAAGCAAGCGGACTGCAGTTTTCTATCGAGGCCTGCGGGACAAACTAAAAGATGGTTTGGCTCAGATACCCAACCGTCCAACTGAAATCTCCGCCCTTATAGATCTGGTTCTAGAGTTGGATTTCAGGCAAGGGGAGCGAAGAGGAGAGAGAAGACGAGAGTATCGAAGTACGGTTCCACGTTTTGACAGAGCAAAGACTGAAGTTGGAAAGAGCACAGAAGGTTTCTCAGGAACAGAACCTATGCAAATAGGAACTATTCGGGGGCCGCTTACTAAAGAAGAGAAAGAGAAAAGGTGAGTCAGCAATTTATGTATGTACTGTGGTTCGAGTGGGCATTCTGTGCGAAATTGTCAAAAGAAGCCAAAGGGGTCATTTAAGCCGAAGGAAAACTCGCAGCACCACCTGTAGAAGGAGTTGTGCAGGTGGATGCGAATCAGAAATCAACTCCCCAGGAACATCGGTTGGCGAATACATTACAGTCGTCTTCACCGCATTTGATTTTATCCATGACAATACGATTCCGTCAAGAAATGATGCAAGGAGTAGCGGTTATGTTGGACTCAGGAGCCACAGGCAATTTCTGTGATCTGAAGTTCGCGGTTAAGATTGGACTGCAAGCAATCGCCAAGGCAAAAGATGAACCAGTTAGAGCAATTGATGGTACCAATCTATCCTCAGGGCCTATAATCAGTCATACTGAATTGGTAGAGTTGATTCAAGAAAATGGGCATAGAGAAGCAATACACTTTAATCTAATCGATGCCCCTCAGTTTCAACTCATATTGGGGCTTCCATGGCTCACAGAGCATAATCCCTCTATACATTGGAATGACAGGACAATTGAAATGAATTCAGCGTATTGTAAAGAACACTGTTTTGGAACTTTAAGGGAGACGAGTAAACAGAACCTGGCTCACGCCTTATGTTCAGCCGAAGTCTCAGTGTGCGTAATCAATACGCAATCAATTCCACCGGAATATCAAGATTTTGAAGATGTTTTCAACGAACAGGAAGCCGAACAACTGCCGCCTCATCGTGTCTACGACTGCAAGATAGACCTAGAGCCAGGGGCAAACTTGCCTTGCAGTCGGGTGTACGCATTAACGGAACAAGAGAATCATCACCTCAGAGAGTATATCGACAAGTACCTCGCAAATGGATTTATACGTCCTTCCCATTGCCCAGTGTCTTCACCACTGTTTTTTGTGCCTAAAAAAGAGCAGGGCGAGCTGAGGATGTGTATCGATTATAGAGCCATCAATCGCATAACAAAAAAGAACAGGTATCCTCTTCCACTTATCTCCGTCTTATTGGACCAGATGAAAGGAGCGCGGATATTTACGAAGTTGGATTTAAGGGGAGCTTACCACCTTATTCGAATTAGAGAGGGTGATGAGTGGAAGACGGCATTCAGGACACGTTTGGGGCTATTCGAGTACCAGGTGATGCCCTATGGGTTGTGTAATGCTCCCGCAGCGTTCCAGCACTTCATAAATGACGTACTCAGTGAATTCATTGATCAATGCGCAATCGTGTATATTGATGACATACTGATCTACTCAGTAGATACGCAGGAGCATCAAACACAAGTCTGAGGAGTCCTACAGAAACTGCGAGAGAACAGATTATTTGTCAAGCTGGAAAAATGTGCCTTTGGAGTTTCGCAGGTGGAATTTCTGGGCTTTGTGATCTCGCCAACAGGAATCCATATGGACAGACAGAAGATTCAGGCTGTACTTGAATGGAAGTCACCCACCAGTGTCAAAGAAGTCCAAGCGTTTATTGGATTTGCAAACTTCTATCGGAGGTTTATTGGAGAATTTTCTCGACGAATCCTACCTCTGACGCGATTACTGAAGAAGGGGATACGATTCGAGTGGTCAGAAGAAGCAGAGCAAGCCTTTAAGGAATTAAAGAGTGAGTTCACCACTGCGCCCATCCTCCTACATGCCGATCCGATGGAGCCCTTTTATGTAGAGACAGATGCCTCAGACTTTGCGGTTGGTGGAGTGCTTTCATAAAGGAATAAAAAAACTGGCCAATTACACCCAGTGGCCTATCGATCTAGGAAGTTGACGCCAGCCGAAATTAACTATACGATTACGGACAAAGAGCTGTTGGCTATAAAAGACGCTTTCAAGGAGTGAAGACACTACCTAATGGGAGCTCACCATGTAGTAACAGTTTACACGGACCATCGCAATTTGAAATTCCTGAAGTCTGCCAGAACCTTGACACCTCGCCAACTTCGTTGGTCACTTTATTTTGCCGATTATGACTTTGTGATAACTTATCGGCCTGGTACGCAAAATGGGAAGGCGGACGCCTTGTCCAGGATGGGAACTGGAAAAGAAAAATAACCCACTTAGTGCTCAAGCGATCATACCAGATACTAAAATTATTGGTGCCACAGACATACTGAACTTCAAGGAGAGGGTGATCCAAGCTTTGACCCCTGAAGAAATGCTGACTTGGGCGCAGCAAGAGCATGGAAGAGAAGTTTGAGATGATTTACCTTACAAAGAAGGTGCTTTGTATTTGCCAACAATAGCATTGCAGAACCAAGCCTTACAGGAATATCATGATCATCTGTTGGCAGGGCACAAGGGAGAGTCCAAGACGGCAGATCTAATCAAAAGAAAATATTGGTGGCCACAGATGAATAAGAATATAGAACAATATGTGAAAACCTGTGAAATATGCGCTCAGGGAAAATCAGAACGGCATGCTCCCCAGGGGCTGTTGCAACCTCTGCCCATCCCTCCTCATCCTTGGGACACAATCACCTTAGATTTAATTACAGATTTACCATCATGCCATGGAATAAACACAATTTTGGTAGTGGTAGATGCATACACGAAAATGACACATTTCTTGGCCCTAAAGGGAATTCCTACAGCGAAACAGTTAGCAAGTCATTTTAACACACAGGTTGTAAGGTTGCATGGGATACCCAAAGTCATAATATCGGACCGGGGCACTAAATTTGTCTCACATTTCTGGAGGGCTTTTATGAAAGGGTTAGGAGTAGAAACTCGCTTTTCCACCAGTTTCCATCCAGAGATGGATGGGCAGACGGAACGAGTGAACCAGGAATTGGAGCAATATTTACGATTGTTTTCCTTGAAACAGGATGGAGAATGGCCTGACTACTTGTGGACAGCAGAATTTGCTCACAACAACGCGAAGAATGTGTCCACTGGGTATTCACCGTTCTATTTAAATTACGGAAGACATCCCAATTCCGCAGTACAAGATGTTGAGCTCTCAGTCCCAGCAGTCAAGGACTTGGTGGTTCATTTAAATTCTGTACATGAATTAGCATCAAAAAACCTAGAACAGGCTAAGGAAAAGTATAAGAAGTACGCAGACAAGAAAAGAAAGAAACCTCCTCCTTTAGAAATTGGAGATGAAGTCTGGTTGAATACCAAAAATCTAAGACTAAAAGGGAACCGAAAATTTCAGCCCCGGTTTATTGGTCCTTACCCCATTGCAGAGCAGATTAATCCGGTGACCTATAAGTTGACCTTGCCCTCCAAATTTAAAATTCACCCGGTGTTTCATGTTTCCCTATTGAAGAAGGTAGTTCCAAATTTGAGAAAAGAGCCGATTCCGCACCCAATTCAGTTAGATACAGGTGTGGAGTTTGAGGTAAAAGAAATTTAAGACTCAAAACTAGTCAGAGGAAGACTGTATTACCTGGTTGATTGGAAAGGCTATGGTCCAGAGGAGCGATCTTGGGAATTAGATTCAGATGTACATGCTCCTAGACTAATAAGACTTTTTTATCAACGCTATCCAACCAAACCCAGGGTGGGAGGACCATCTTTGGTGGGGGGTACTGTCAGGATCCCTAGCTCCAGTCCCAAAAAGACTCGCAATTGGTTACACACTAGTGATCATTCAGGCTTGAAAACCAGGCGTCAGTGGTCGAGTTGTTGGCATGTCCGCAACTCCAAGATGGCCACTAAGGTGCTGGGGTCTGCGGTCTAGTTGATTACAAGATTCTGGAGCGAGCTGATGTGACGCGCGCACACCTGAAGCATTACGCACTTCACTGAAGCGTTTCCACAGAGAAGACAGAATTTAGGAGCGTCCGTAGTTTAAGGCGTTAATACCCTTAGTGCTTGAGTTTTAAGAGAGTTTATCAAGCGTCCTAGCTGCTCTAGTCATAGAACCACTATAGATACCTGAGGTGAGAGAAAGAAGTCATTCGGAATCTCCGAGCAGAAATACTTATCGACACCCTGACAGAGCTTCGTTGTTCTTCGCCTTCGAGCCAAGCGGAGAAGCAGCTAAACCTGAAAAAAGGAAGGGGAAGAAAGCTAAGTGAATTTCTGAGAGAATTTCAAGAGTAATAAGAGATGTTAAGTAATTGTAAGAATACAATGTCGTTAGGGTAGTTTCTTACCAATGACAGCAGATTTAAAGACTCAGGAACCTGTAAATAAATTAAGAGAAGATTAATGTTTTTTGGGTTGCGTGAAGTTCTAAGAGATACGACATCTATAAGATATTAAAGACAGTTAAAAAGAAGGATAAAAAGTAATACCTGAGGAGAATAATCCAGATTAGAACTTGTACTGAGAATTCCTGTGGAGAGAAGCCGGACCAAGAAAAAAAATAAAGAGACAAGAAAGACACAATCAAAAGACAATAGATGAAACCATAAGAAAGAAGCAACGACGTATTAAAGAGAAAAAACCCAGTTAATCCACACCTGGTAGGTTAAAGAGTAGGAGGGGGGGCACAATAAGAAACAAGGAATAAATAGGTAATAACCAATAAAATGTTCTACAGATTATGAAGACTCGAACCAGAGAGAGAAGAAAGCAGCATAGAGCCAAGGAGAGGGGCACAGAGTTTAGGATCTTGGGTAGGTAGCATGTCAAACGAAAATGTAGAAGTATGAAGTAGGATAGAGTAGAGGAGGGAAAAAACAAATAATTGTTGTGTGCTTAGTTTTTCTAGGGAGACTTCAGCTAGCCAGATCAAAAGGCGGAAGAAGGTTTCCAGATAGAAAAATCAGAAGGTCCAGAACCAGTCTCTCTTTATTGTTTATTATTTTATCCACTTTCCCCCTTCCCCTCACTGATCAGTTAGCGCCAAGTATTCCTTTGGGGCTGAGTGGTTAGTAGTGGGAATTGGGAAGCAAGCAACTTCTGTTCCTGTGCAAGACTACAGTAACCAGCGAGAAGCTGAAGGTGAGCCCTGACAGCATGGCATCAATCATTACCTGTTCCATCTCATTTTCAGTTAATGGGCAGTCTCTCTCGGCTCTGAAAGGAGGATAGCTATAGTAGTCATCTGATTCATGCTCTACTTCTTTTGGCGGGACTAGGAAAGTTTTTATTTTTTCTTCTATTTTCCATCATCCAATCATCATTCATGAGGGCAATGGATTTAGGTGGGAGATTCCGTATGATGGAGCGGAGGAGCTGGATTTGGAGGACTGTACTGTCAAATTGCAGACACCTGAAACTTGTATATTAAATAAGAAGAGTAGAAGACAGTGGTAATGGATTTGTTGTGATTCACAAGTTTGTAACCGGAACGACAGACACACAAATAAAGGGGAAAAAAAGGAAGGAAGACAGTAAATGCAAGCCTAATTGTCAGGGAAGTATAGCTCGTCCTCAAACTCTGGGGGTTCAGCCAGTAGTAGGTAATCACGTGACACACTACTTCCGTCACCTGAGCTGCTGTCCTCATCTTCTTCCCTTGCTTCATGTATTGTGTAATTCGGTGGTATGAAGTGCTGATTCATTTTGATCATTGTTAACCTCTCCACATTTTTGGGTGAGGCACTGGTCCTTCTCACTGTTACAATGGAACCAGCAGCACTGAAAACACGTTCGGAAGAGACCCTTGCAACAGGGCAAGCCAGATAGCTTATCGCCAGCCTGCTGAGCAGTGGCCATTCAGACCTTTTCCTATACCAATACTGCAATGGGTTTTGATCAATGTACACCTCTGTTGGGTTGTCCAGATAGGCCTGGACCATTCGCTCAATGTTCAGGGGTGCTGCTGGTAAGCTTTCGGGCTCTTTTCTCTGTGCATCAGCACTGTGCTTATTAATGCCTAACTGTACATACCAATCGTCTAAATGATTCTACTGGGCCTAATGATCCAGTTATTGTTGCTGTTGTTGATAGTGATGGTGAGTGATGTGATCCAAATGCACCGCCCTCAGCCTCAGAATTTGCACTTGATGCTGCATGCCCTGCTGCAGTACTTCTTGTGGATTGATCTTGCGGGCTTTTAATTAGCAGCCGTTCATTTTCCAACTTACTTGCTGCCTCAGCTATACAAGTTTTGTAGCGGGCAACATCAATCTCTGAAAAAGGAAAGAATGTCTTCAGTCCAAATTTTGCCAGTGGATCCAGAATTGTGGCACAAATGTAATGTTCTTGTGACAAAATTTTATTTTCTATCCTTGTATTTTCAGCTAAGCGACGGGCTAAGCTCTCCACCAAGTCATATGCTCCCTTTTTGTCCTCTACACCTTTATATGATTCAGACACCTTCTTCAGCTGATGCTCTAGCATTTGCAATAATGGGATAGCTTGGCCCATTGTACAGTCCTCCTTGCTGACTTCACACGTGAAGACCTCAAAAGGAAGAAGCATCTCAGTCAGGCATTTAACTAGGCCCCATTGCTCCATCTGAAGGGTCATGCCTTTAACAGTAGCATCCCCTCTTTGCCAGGCATAGTGTAGGCTCAACAACGCAGTTTGTCTCATTGCGGTACTCGGTCGCCTTGGTGTCTCAGCCTGACTCTGAGTATGGCTCTTACTGTGGTGCCACTCAGATGTTACTGAGGAGGATGTGGGCGGTACCACTACACTACTAGGGACAGGGCTAGAAATGCCTCCCTCTTCTTCACCTTCCACCGCAATATTATCGCCCCCTGATTCTTCCTGACCAACTTCAATGGGTTGAGTTTTTCTACTTTCTTTTAACTGAAGTAGGTGATTCTCCCACACAATAGTGTGGTTTATTCTGAGATGACTTGCTTGGCCTCCGGTACCATAGTTTGAACCAAGCTTACCCCGCCGAACACCTTGTCGACAAATTGAGCATATAGCAATGTTCTCCTCCTTGGTGCTAACAGAAAAGAAGTCCCAAACTGGGGAGGAGAACTTTCTGGCACTGCTGGATGTGCCACTTTCAATACCAGATGAACTGGAGGGTGTGCTTGGAATGTGACCCTGTGCAGCTACACTGTGACTTTTACTACCACTGCCTACTGAGATGGTTGAGCTGGATGTAGGTCCCTGCTGGGCCTTGGAAAATATGGCAGCTGGAGGTAGTGGTGGTGTAACCTGTGCTGGTGATATCTGTGCTACATTCCGCTCAGTAGCAGCCTTTCTGGATAGGGTGAGAATGTTGGTCTCCAATCCCTTTCGGGCGGGAGTGATGTGCGTGATGACTGGCTCGTCTTCATCAGCATCACCCCCCTCTTCTACATCTACCTCCATAACTCTAAGATTTTCTGGGACCTTCCTTTTCAGAAGCATTGTCTTGTGCATGCATCACTCTCAGACTGAGCTCGTGGCTGCCAAGTGGCATCACGATCATCAGAAGCGGGGCTTGAAGAAGAAGATGATGGACTAAGCCTCCTTTTCCTTGCTGGTGGTCTGGAAGACAACAGATCTTCCGAAACAGTGGTTTGCTCCACTTTGTCTGCAGGAAGCTCGATTTCCTGAAATACCCCTACGTCAGGAGCAACAACTACTATGGTGGGCTGTTGTTGCGTCTGCTGCTGTTCTTGTCGTGGCTGCTGCTTTTCTTGTTGCGGCTGCTGCTGTTCTGGTTGCGGCTGCTGCTGTTCTGGTTGAGGCTGCTGCTGTTCTGGCTGCGGCTGCTCCTGTTCTTGTTGCGGCTGCTGCTGTTCTTGTTGTGGCTGCTGCTGTTCTTGTTGTGGCTGCACACTTATCTGCTGAGTTTCCGCCTGCGTTGATTGTGTACTACTTTGCGATAATGACATTTCAACATTGCTGCTCGTTAGTAGACTGGCTACCTCTGCGACACTCAAGGCCTTGGGCCTAGGTTGGTGGGGTTGGACCGCTGGTGATGAGGTGCTGCTCCCAGCTTGGTTCCCGGACAACGCTGCTGCAGGCGTAACTTTTTTGGTGCCAAAAAAAACATAGGCCGGCACACCAGTCGTGGTTAATGGCACTTCCTTTTTCTGTTCCTTCTTCTCACCGGCAACTTTCTTGGTACTGGACCTGGTACCTTTCTTTGGGGCCATCTTCTTCAGATGTCAGGCAGGACGCAGATGCACAACATGGTCTGGTCACACGTGGATGTGATGCGCAGCAGGACTTCTGTCTGGCTGGCAGTACAACGGGTGATGATGATGACACCTCCTCCTTTGGCTTTTTGTGCACCTAAAAGCAAATAAGCCAGGAGAAGAACATCAGTGAAATGTTGCATTTGTTGTTGTGGTTCAGTTACTTACTACTGTACTAGTGCAAACAAAAGATATAGTCTAGCCATTTCTGACTTTTTTTCAACAAGGGCTATGTTATACTACTGTGTACAGTCACACTCTACACTCTCAGGAAGGATAGGAAAGATAATAAGAACCACCAAAATAAAAATGTAATGCCATTAAATTATTTGAACATCTCATCCTCCATGGAGCTGCTGCTGGCTAAGGGGGTGGATGGATGGAAGCAGTAAGCCAATAGGAAAACCATGCAGGCCTTTATGGCAAAAGCAGGAAACTAATAACTCCCAACACAAAAAAAAGGCCACCAGCCACATGGACACTCACAAATCACAAACAAGCAGGGGTCCTGGGAAATACCAGTAGCTGACAAAAGGCCTATAAAAGCCAGGCAAAGGATGCATGCTAAAGCACACTGCTCTGCCTTTTTAATGCAACAAAATGCAAATACGAAAATTCACAGGCCCCAAAAAGATCTGCAGGGTGCATGCATTGCACACCAACACACACCAGCCACACACAACAAAAGCATGTCTTTAAGACAACCAACATCAGAAAACCCACCCCAAAAAAAAACACACTTGCCAACTCAATCCAATGCCATCCATGCCCTAAATGATGTCTAAATTCAACAGACCACACAGAAACACTTGATTAATAAAGCTGTGGCTACCTGCTCTGACCCTACTGGATGAAAGAAGGCCTGTTGGCAGACAAGGCCAGACAAGCTTGCAGGCCTAGGCTTCAAAATGGCCACCAGCCACATGGCCAGGCCCAACAACATCAGAAAGCCCACCCCAAAATAACACACTTCCCAACTCAATCCAATGCTATCCATGCCCTAAATGATGTCTAAATTCAACAGACCACACAGAAACACTTGATTAATAAAGCTGTGGCTACCTGCTCTGAGCCTACTGGATGAAAGCAGGCCTGTTGGCAGACAAGGCAGACAAGCTTGCAGGCCTAGGCTTCAAAATGGCCACCAGCCACATGGCCAGGCCCAACAACATCAGAAAGCCCACCCCAAAAAAACACACTTCCCAACTCAATCAAATGCCATCCATGCCCTAAAAGATGTCTAAATTCAATAGACCACACAGAAACACTTGATTAATACAGCTGTGGCTACCTGCTCTGAGCCTACTGGATGAAAGCAGGCCTGTTGTTGGCAGACAAGGCCAGACAAGATTGCAGGCCTAGGCTTCAAAATGGCCACCAGCCACATGGCCAGGCCCAAGTCCCAACAACATCAGAAAGCCCACCCCAAAAAAACACACTTCCCCAACTCAATCCAATCCCATCCATGCCCTAAATGATGTCTAAATTCAACAGACCACACAGAAACACTTGATTTATACAACTGTGGCTACCTGCTCTGAGCCTACTGGATGAAAGCAGGCCTGTTGTTGGCAGACAAGGCCAGACAAGCTTGCAGGCCTAGGCTTCAAAATGGCCGCCAGCCACATGGCCAGGCCCAACAACATCAGAAAGCCCACCCCAAAAAAAACACACTTTGCAACTCAATCCAATGCCATCCATGCCCTAAATGATGTCTAAATTCAACAGACCACACAGAAACAATTGATTAATACAGCTGTGGCTACCTGCTCTGATCCTACTGGATGAAAGCAGGCCTGTTGGCAGACAAGGCTAGACAAGCTTGCAGGCCTAGGCTTCTAAATGGCCACCAGCCACAAGGCCAGGCCCAACAACAGAAAGCCCACCCCAAAAAAACACATTTCCCAACTCAATCCAATGCCATCCAGGTCCTAAATGATGCTTGAAAATGAAATACATTAATAAAACACCAAAGGAACAGTTGCTTCATCATGCACACACCCATGAGGCCATGACTAGCTTGGGCCTACTACTGACTACTACTACACACAACATTTTTAAAAAAAGGAATGATAATTATCAAAAATAAATTGTAGTTACAACAACTGCAATGCCCCCAATCAAACAGACACAACAACCACTTACTTGTAAAATATCCAATTAAAAAATCCTCAAATCCAATTGCAATGATGCAGCAGACAAAAAGAGTGATCTTTCCAGCTCCAAATCAAAAGGCAGAATGAGCAGGAGTTGGACAAAGTACTGGGAGGAGTCTGCTGGACAGGAACAGGAAGTTGGAGAGTCTGTGGCACTTCCTCCCTCTCCCCACCTTTTTAAAAAACTCCTTGCACAAAAAAGGACAGCCAAATGTCAATCTGAGGGGTTGTTTTCATCCAGATCATCATTTGCAGAAGGTTTCATGCTGCTAGAGCTGATATTCTTCTCCAAATTGAAAATTTTACATGTTCGAGTTCTCGAGCTTCACATTACTTCCGCCGGATGTTGATGGCGTGTCCAAAATGACTTGATTGCGTTCTCTCGCTCCCTGTCGCGTTGGATATGATGTGTTCGGGGTCTCTTGCTCCTTTTCGCGTTCGATATGAAGTGCCCGCGTCCTCACGCTCTCGCTCGCGGTGGAGAATGATGTGTTTGAGATCTCAATCTTCTCATACTCTCGCGGTGCATGATCGCGAGCAGAAAGACGTGATCGCGCGACGAATGACGTGAACGCCTGACAAATGACGTTAATGCGGGTGCGAACTGTCACGAGACAGCGCAAATGGCTACCAGCAATCCAACATGTTGGTGGAGAACGCGACCGGATCAGGAAAACTTGTCGGTGAACGCGGGGATTCAGGTAAGGCGATCGCGCGCACGTGAAATTTGTATTTTTTACAGCACGAGGAAGAAAAAAATTACCGGTAAGATGCGTATTGCAGAAATTTTGACATTTTCGCGCTTTCCGCGGAACGCGAAAATGTCAAATCATCGCAATTTCCGCGAGCGGAACGGAATTTTATCCCAGGCCTAGTTAAGACAAGGTCGAGAGGATGTAGAAGTGCCGGGGACCCAAGGAACCACCCAAGGTGAGTAGATTGGGAGTCTACGGAGAACGTGCGCAGTGTGCGAACATGACTGCGTTCTCCGTACAACTCTACATGTAAGTCGCACTTGGATTTTTAAAGATTAAAAAGCCTTCCCAGTGGACACTGAAAAAACCCTATGGAAGACAGAAGGTTGGAGAGCCGCCCCACCCATGGATACCCTAGTACCCACGTTACCTACACCAGGGAAGCCGGGTGCATGGGTGTGATGTGGTGTTGGATATCGAGTGCTGAGGGGCGGTGTCTGGCAGTAGCACCAACAAGCTTTGGCAAAGGCAACCAATACAGAAGTCGTAGAAGGTGCAAAGTCAGGACCAGCAAGGTCCAAGGGACACGCCACAAGCATGTGAGTCAGGGCAGGCCCAACAGAAACAAAGGTGTTCCTCAGATGGACCCAGAGGCCGCAGCAGCTCACCAAAAGATGCAGGACACAATGCAAAATGATGCGGTGGGGCCAAAGATTCTAGTCTCTGGAGACACTCGATGTTGGGGCTGCTTGGTGCCTGAAGATCTTCTTGGAAGGAAGCCAACAAGCCTTTGCAACCACAAATTGACACATTTTATACAGAGGTTCCGTTATTGCAGCCCCCACAAGGGATACTGGCCTCAAACTTGGTAGGAAGGCAGGGCAGGCCATGAGAGCTGTGCAGAACCACCACCTGTGTTACAGAACCTTGCGGAGTCCGGAGGAGCTCAGGATCAGCAGACAGGTCGACTTAGTTGCTGTGCCTGCGAATGCAGGGTAGTGACTCCTTCACTTTGAGGGAGATTCCTTCAGGTGTCTTTGATGCCTTAGGAAGTTCCTGTATGGTGCACAGGCACAGACGATGCAGCAGACTAGAAGGGAGACAAAGTTGAGCCCAAACAAAGTCCAGCGAAGTCCAGAGTGCCCAGACAGTAGAAAAAGAAGTGGTGTCTGATCTGAATCTTGTCCCAAAATGACCCACCCACAGGTAATCCCTTAAGTACCCTTAGGGAAGGGTTGGGATGATTCAGGGGTCCCTCCTAGGGGAGGGTAGGGACAGGGGGGAGGTTACTCCCATGTACTTTGTACAGTTTTGCACCAGAGTGGGAGCCAATGCCTCCCAGAGCTGGTTTGAACTGGAATAATTATTTATTTATTTATTCATTTAGAAAGTTATATAGAGCGCGAACATGACCCTTGCGGGTATCAGAGAACTGTACATACGACGAAAGAATGAATAAACTTCATACAATAGAAGTCAGTAAAGTGACATCACAAGTAGTAACTGTCAAGATAAGGGACCTGGTAGTGGGCCACATTAGATCCATTTCTCCTAGGGCGTAAAGTATTTCCTGTAACAATTAGCAAAACTAGCAAAAGTGAACTTGACGGCGAAGACATGATTAAAACGTGATACAGAAGAAGTCCGTAAAGTGACAACACAAGGAGTACACAGTCAAGATCAAGGACCTGGTAGTGGGCCACATTAGAACCATTTCTCCTAGGGTGTAACATGAAACCTGTAACATTTAGCAAAACAATCAAAAGTGAACTTCACCCAACATAGTACAATAATTAACAGTCCTGATGGATGAGGGCCCTCGGGAAAAATAACAATTAACAACCAAACCTAAAATAAATTGAGAACAATAAGTTGGGAGAGATGTCTGTCAGCAAGGGGACATGTAAAAAAGAGCACGATGGAAAAATAATTTGGCCTGTTTCTTGAAATAGGCCGTGGAGGGATTGGCTCTCATCTCCGAAAGAAGGGTGTTCCAAATTCTGGGTGCCAGACCGGAGAAAGCACGTTTGTACGTGCTTTCCTTCTTGAATTTTGGTGGTTTCAGGAGAAGTGTGGCTGTACTTCTTAAGTTCCGATTGCAGCCAGAAAGAACAAGCTTGTTCGCTAGATAAGCCGGAGTGTTGTAATGCAAGGCTTTATGCGTGAGGCAAGCTATTTTAAAGTGAATCCTCACTTCAATAGACAACCAGTTTAGCTGCACAAGGTCAGGTGGAATGCGATCATGTTTTTTGGATCCTGTGATGAGCCTGGCTGATGCGTTGAGAGTGGCTCTGAGAGGGGCCAAGCTCGCTTTAGGAAGCCCCGCAAGGGTCACCAGACAATATTCAAGACGTGAGATCACCAGGGATTGTACTGCAGGTTGTAAGTCTTCGGTCGGCAGAAAAGGTTTGATTTTCTTGAGGGTGTTAAGTTGGCACCCCTAATAGTGGCAGTGATGTGCGCTTGCATGTTAAGTAGTTTGTCTAAGGTAATACCTAATGATTTAGTGGAATCAACCACGAGAGGGGTGCAGTTAAAGGCTGAGAGTTGCTTTAGCCATTCCAGGGTAGGTGCAGAGTGATTGTGGGGGGCAATAAGCAGGAATTCAGTTTTGAGTGTGTTCAATAACAGATGGTTCTGGGCTAACCATTGTTTAGTTTGCGAAAGAGCTTCTTTTAGAATTGTAATGTAATCTAGAGAGGAGATCTTCAAGTAAAGTTGCATGTCATCTGAATATATGTGGTAAAGAATGTTAGACTGGTTTAGAATGACCGTGAGAGGTTCCATAAATAGGTTGAAGAGAGTTGGCGAGAGTGCGGATCTTTGTGGAACTCCAATCCTGACCTGGGTACTGGAAGCAAGGGACTGGTTGAGTTTAATCCTTTGCGTGCGGTTGTGTAAGAAGGAAGTAAACCACTTTGGGACTGGTCCCGCAAGACTCAGCCTCTGTTGTAGAAGATTAATCAAGGTTTCGTGTTTGATGGTGTTAAAAGCAGAAGATAGGTCTAGAAGGATCAGAAGACAAGGGACATTCTGATCAAGGGATTTCAGTGCGTCATCCACAATGTGCGTTTGTGCAGTTTCCGTACTATGCCCTGCTCTGAAACCGGATTGATAGAGGTCCAGTAGTTGAAATTTCTCAATATGGTTGCAGAGCTGCTTGTGGACACATTTCTCGAGAGGTTTGGCAAACGTCATGATGTTAGTGGTAGGTCTGAAGTTGTTGGGATCAGATAAATCTGAGTTGGGCTTCTTGGAGATGGGCGTGACTTGTCCAATTTTTAGGCAATCCGTGAAGCTCCCCTGCAGAAGGGATTCATGAATAATCCGCAAGCAAAGAGGTAGAATGGGCAAGTTGAGATCTTTAAAATATTTAGCAGGAAGTGGATCATTGAAGTGGTTGGCCGCTTTTAGAGTTGCCATCTCATGGAGTAATTCTGTGTGATCTGGCAGGATAAAGGAATTCCAAGAGGCGTCATTTTTGGTAGAGCATCCGAGAGAAAAGGAGACCGTTTCTGGGCCCACCACTTCCTCTGGAGATGTGGTGAGGATTAGGGTCGGAAACAGGGGGGTGCAAGGTTGGAGCTCCTGTTCGATTTTCCTAGTTTTTTCTGAGAAGTGCACTGTGAATGCCTCCCTGTTGGGAAGTGGCGTCGCGGAGGACAGGTTTGGGTTTGAAATGTGGTTTGCTTGCTGATTGATTTTTTCAAAAAGCATCTTTTGTTTGTTGCGCCGTCTAGTTAAGCTCTGATATGGTCAGATATAGCAATGCAGATTTTTTTATTGTATGCACTTCTCATTTTCCTTAGCTGAAAGAGACTGGTGGTGGAAGGCTCTTTTCTCCAAGACCTCTCTAAATGCCTAAGTTTGCGGTGTTCGTCATTTAGGGAACCATTAAACCAAGGTTTGGATTGTTTAAGGGGAATCCTTTTAAGTTGTTTTGGTGCCATAGAGTCACAAATACTAGTCATAGTGCTAATGTAATGGTCAGAAAGATTGTCCAGGTTAGTCATGTTAGGTGGAGGCTGTAGACCATTCCTGGTGATGGAAGTAAGAGCATTGATGTTTACATCTCTCATGATGCTAGTCCATTGTTTTGCTTTAAGAGATTGACCCTTTCTCCTCGTTGACTTTTCCAGTATGTGGAAGGCAATTTGATGATGGTCCGACCAGTTGCATGGTAGGATGTCCTTCAGTTGAATGAGATTGTCTCTAGCAATAATGATGTCCAGGGTGGTGCCTTTGATGTGGGTGGGTCCTTTACAGATCTGAGAGAAGTTGAGATCGGAGAGGAAAGTCTTAAAGGAGCTGACTGATAGATCACTGGTGTCATTCCAGTGGAGGTTAAAGTCTCCAAGGAAGATATGGTATGGTTGATCAGAACATGAACTTATGAGTTCCATGATTTGCTCTATGAAGATCAAAATGTAATCAGGAGGATGGTAAATCATGTGGAGCACACAGACAATCTTGCCCTTATTCCAAATTTCTGTCATGAGTAGTTCACAGAAAGATGAATGAACCAATGAGATTGCTTTACGGTTAGGCTGGAGCGATGAATGCAGGTAATGTTCCCCCCATATTCCCTAGGTGATCACCTTGGCTAATGACATAGTCAGGCGGTACTAAAATGTCCAGAACTGGGGAGGAGGTATCGTTGAGCCATGTTTCGGTGAGAATCAATAGGTCCAGATCTTGCGCTACGATGAGTGCCGAAATGTCAGCAGCATGTTTCACAGCAGATCTGCAATTGAGCAGCATAGCATTATTGTGGGGGGAGGTGTTAATCTCTTCTGTGTGAGCAGTATTCATTTGGAGTAGATTTTCCTTATTAACCGATCTGGAGTTCAACTTAGGTTCCCTGTCAGGGTCAGGGGAAATGGTGGGGATGTTTCTGACGTAGTTAGAGGAGGCGACAGACATCAAACTACTTTATGAGACTACAAGAGCGTGGATGTCTTCCTCCATCAGCTGAGGATGAAACCTGCGAGGTCTGTAGTGATGGTTGGGCAGGGGCTTGGAGATCCATCTGGAACTAATTGGGGATCATTAAAAGGATTCTTCTTCCCCAGCCCCACATAGTCCAGGTGTGTTGCAATGAATATTCGCAAGCGGCGGGTGTAGATTCCATATCTTCTCCATCTTCATGGAGAACTGTAGAATGGATTGCATGTTCTCTTTGACACTTAGAAGATCCTGCTTGAGGTCCGCAAACTTCTCCTCTAAGTACGGCCCTTTTAAGTACTCCTCCGCAGCCTCAGTAGAAGACGAAGGGTGGGAACCTGGAATTTTAGGAAACTGGACGATAGAGTAGAACCCTTACTGCATTTACAAGGGGGACTAGAGTTCAGCTTGAGCGAGGATTTGTCAGTAACCAAGGATAGACTGTTAGCAATTGATGATGACAGAGGGAGCTGTGCCAAACCAGGGTAGGGCTTTGTATCCGGAATTTTGGTTTCAGTGCAGGCAATTGGAGAAGCACCGGAGATGGACAGAGGTGTCAAAGGGTCACTTGGGGATGGACCAGCATCTAGGTCCAACGCCCTGTAGGTGGGAGTTTCTGCATCATGGGGAAGAGAGATAGGGTTATCATGGTTGGACTTGTAGGCGGCGTGCTGCACAACCTATCTCATGTTGGTGCTAACAGGTTGCCCAGAGTGTAGGGCCTGTGACACAACATTAGTCTTCCCCTTTCTATTTGTTCTATTCCCATCTATTCTCACTTCCGTAAGGCCCTCAAAACTTTTCTTTTCTCCCAGGCGTTCCCCTCCTAGTCCTTCAAGCTGATCCTGTGAATTCTGATTCAGGTCTCTAGCGCCAGGAAGCCGCTTGGCCGCAGTGCGCTCTATTAAATACCTTTTTTGATTTCATTTCATTTCATTTCATTTCATTTCATTTCATTAGACGTCAGGAGGGGGAGAAAAGGAGAAATCCTAGGTGCAACCCTTGGGTGAAAGGCACTCGGATCGGTGCTCCCAGCACCAAGTGTAGGAATAGTCAGTGTGTTAGTGCTAGAGTCGCATATATGAATATGCATAGGGACACCAAATGTGCCCCTCATGCAGATTGAGTGGCGATGGCAAGTGCACCCACCCAGCCCCAATACACTAAATCCTGTCTGGGAAGTGGTCACACCTCCCTGTGACAGGATGACTATTGTTCTGCCTTCCCCTGCTCAAGCTTGTCTCAGCATCAAGAGGGCAGAATCGTTTCTCTGGTTGGCAGCAACCCTTTTGTGCTGTCTGGGTCCAGAAGGCTGGTACCGGGAACACTGAGAGCCTAATAGAGGGCTTTTCCAGTGCTTGGAATCATACCTCCCACACCGTTTACAGTGTGGGTGTATGATTCCAACATGTTTGATACCAAAAATGATAGGATTAGTTGCAGCCAGTTTCGAGATGGTCATCGCGTAATTACTCGGTGCCCCTCTATATAGCATATGGCTGCTTCACCTACAACCCAGAAGAATGGACTCCATAAGCTGTAGGGGTGTCCTGCTCATGCAGGGGCAGCCTCACACTTAGAATCAAGCGCCCTGCCTTCAGGATTGATAAGGCCTGCTATAGGGATGACTAATAGGTTTTAAGTGCAGTGACCCTAGATATAAGAAACCTCTATCTTTAGTAAATGGTGCTAGCACCAGCTTACACAAGCTGCAATGGCAGGCCTGTAGTTCCATTTTGAATGGTCTCCCATGGGTGGCATAATGCAAGCTTCAGCCCATTGGGGACCTCTGGGGTACCTATGCCCTGGATACCTTAGTACTATATACTAGGGAAAAATGTAGGATGTTACAACACAAACATTTACAACGTATGCCTTTACAACGCAGTTTTTACATCGCAACATCCATTACAACGCATGATTTTAAATTGCATGCCAACACAACGCATTTTTAGAAACTACATTTACAACGCATCCCATTACATCGCATTATACCTTTACAACGCATACCATTACATTGCATTTAAGGTAAGTGTTGGATAGTGTAGGGGTAAACATTACTATTTCCACTCCAGTGAGTGCAACAGTAGGGTAAGTGTTGGATAGTGTAAGGGTAAAAAATATGCGTTGTAATGGTATGCATTGTAGTGACATGCGTTGTAACAACATACGTTTTAATGATATGCGATTCAATGGCTGCGTTGTAATGGAATGCGGTGTAAAGGATGTTGCGTTGTAAAGGTAGTGCGATGTAATGAAAGCATTGTAAAGGTTGTTTCCCCTAGGGACTGTTAAGGGTACCCCAGTATCCAATCTGGGATGTACCTAAGTACTGAACGTAACAATTTAAGGGAGAAAGAAGACAGACTGGGGTCCTGATTAGCAGGATTCCAGTCAGACTTTAAAATAACAACTTGGCACCAGGCAAAAAGTGCGGGTAACCATAAAAAGATAACAAAATGTCTTGTCAGACTGTCCAGACTACCAGTAGATAACCAGGATAGGAGCACAGCTGATGCAGATGTTGTTAATAGAGGAGGAACACATTGTAAATGTGTACCTTTATTAAGAGAAGAGCAAATGTTTTATTGAGGGTAAACATGAAGAAATGAAGTAGTTCCTGTCTAATGTTTGAGAACACCTATAATAAGCATACCTCATTAGGGATTTCTTAGGAGAAGAATGACTAAACGGAAAACTCCGCTGACGGAATTCACAGAGTTTTACAACTCCGCACTCTACTTGGACCATGGAGTTCAGCAAAAAAGTCTGCCTACCTCCAGCGGAGCGATGTTTACAGGCACACTCTCCCTTTGAGTCACTTCCTTAAAATGCACAAAGAGCTTGGCTTAATATTCCAACAAAGCAGTGAGGAGAGGGGTATGAACATTCATCCGCCCTCCATAACTCCTCTAAAATATAGAACATAAAAGGTACCATAGTGCTGGATTACACTGCAAACAGGTATACGTGTCGTTAACTCATGCAGTCCTGCTCTCTAGGTGTGAGACTGGCCATCGCTTGATCGGACCCTGACCTCAGTGAGGCAGCAGAAGGCTACTCCAATGAGGGAAGGGCTGCCAACCAGCCTTCTGGAGGCTTGCTCAATCAGAATGCCTTATGCAAAATATGCCGCCCCCATGGACGCAGTCTCCAAAACATTAATCTACGTGCATAGTAAGGCACTTTTTATGGGACACAGAGGCATGCAGGAAATACAAAGCACTATCTGTGTAGTCTGATCTCCCTTATGGCTGCCAATATGTTTCACGCTTTAATGCTCCTGTGAGGGTAGAGGGAGGGAGGAGGCGAGAAGGAAGGTCTGGCCTGGTGTGAGACAGCAGCTCTAACCCTCGAGAGGCAAAGGAGGTGGTGGAAGTCAAAATATAGGTGGGACGGAGTGCCTGGCCCACCAATCCCTGCCACAAGCCTTCAGAGCCAGAGACTCTTCAGCACTGCATGCCCCCCAGCCTCGCTCGCCTGTCATTCCCACGGCCTGGGAGCAGCTGTGGTGTGATGACTTCCTCCAAATATAGTTGGATAGGACCTGTGCCTTAATGGGACAGCCGTCGGCGCACTCTGCGCCTGCCAGCAAGGACAGTAAACACACAGGACGGCACGAGCATGCAAAAATGTTATCTGCTGTATGTAATATGCCTTTTCACTTGCCTGAAAACCAATAAAACAAAGTTAAACATAAAAATGGCCACGGATTTGGGGGAGGGTCTAGTGCCCACCGCTCCAAGTGTGCCTACTCCTACAACTCTGCAGTTAGTGGCACATGCAAGCAGGCCAGGGTGCTGGGTGTGTGGGGTTGTGCTCAGTCAGCACATGCTGCAGACTACCCCTCAATTAAGCCTGTGTACACCACACACTGCTTGGCCTGCTACACGTCTGACCTTCGTCTGTTAGCAGCATATCAAGTAAACAAACAAGCCCGGCCTACATGGGCAGCTACACTGAAGTGATTAAGAAGTTTGCAGCATGCTCAATAAGCAGGAGTCTGATAGCGCGCCCACTTGCGGAACTCGCAGAATCTTGCAGAGTTTTTCAGTAAAACAGCAGAATCCCCATGAGCTCCGGCACAGGCCTACTTTTGTGGTCCTCAGAATGGATAATGAAGTGGAGAAGGAAGTGAGGAATTGTTACGCATGTGTGAAGTGTTAACAAAACACTTATCAGGAGATAAATACTTGATAGTGTTAGCTGACTTTAACACTAAACGTTCTGTACTGCAGTCAGTTGGTAATGTACCTTAGGAGATGGGTGTAGCACTGAAGGAAATTAGCAGATCACATTCCATTACCTAGGTCATTAAGGGAGAGTTCTAAAGCAGTCAGCTGATGATGCACTTTGGTGGTGATCAGCTGGAGATGTATTCAAAGCCACATTAAATCATATTTGAATCATCCTGAATGTGTGAGGCCATTATTACTGCCCCAGCAATGGGACAATCCTTTGACAAGGCGGAGCACCCTATCATCTAAGATCTTCATATATAGCTCTGACAGCACGTCAACCAATTCCATGAACCTATAGGCACGGCTAACTGCAATCATGATTAAAGCATGAACAAACCCAAGAAAGGGGACAGTTAAAACCAAACGCCCAACCCAGGCGTTCCACAAAGCTCTCAGAACAAAATAAATGGAGGGAAGGAGCAGCAGAGGTGGACATTTTAGCTCCATGACTGGCAGTTATCTTAATAGGGACTTCAAGCCAGAACAACTGGTCACTAACACCTCAGGGATGACGGGGAGAACCCCTTAAGGAGCCCATTCATCAGAACTTCAAGAATCAGGCACCAGAATAGAAAGTAGTAAAATGGGATGACAGTTTGGAGCAGTTGATCCAAATCGAAGGTTGTTTGGAAGAAGTGCAATAACCTCTTCTCCAGGTCAGCTCAACTATCGCAGAGTGTTCAACTTCCAAGCAGCCAGGCACTGCCTGAGGGGGATTGGTAGTAGGAAAGGAGGAACAGTAATGAAGGAGGGACCAGTAGTAAAGAAGCCTGGCTCCACACACAACTTACACAGGAGAGCAAACCATGAATTCTGAGGCAATAGAGGAACTATCTGGAACAGAGAGAAACTCCTCTTCTGGATTCTCTCCAGCTCCCAGAGGAGGAAAGGTACTAGTAAAAAGACATAACTAAGACACTTATGACACAATAGAAAGAGAATATCAATCAACCACAACTACTACCCCTAAATAGGGAGAAAATCTAATAAAGGTCTGCATCATCCTGGTATACAAACAGACTAAGCCACTGACTCTGAAATATCAGGAGATCCAGACAAAATATTACAGAGGAGGGGGATAACTTGGCTTGAGTAGTCTGCAAGGAAAACAGTGTGGCCAGACAGAAGGGAAACATATGCTAAATGAGCCCACTGAAATGACTTCAACTTCTTCCAATTGCCTAAGCCATGAGCCTTCACAGGTGACCATGTGATTTTGTGTCCTGGTGTAACTTCTTCCTGAGAGTTTCATAACATCCCAGGTGACTAGCACCCATGGTAAAAACCCAGAGAGCTGGAGTGGGGGTACAGATCGCCCATCTAGAGGGTGAGCCAAACACCAATCCATTACTTCCCAAAGCATTTAAATCCATCTTCGAAGGTCACCAATAAGCCAGGAGAACCCATGCCTAATGATTCAGTTGGAAACAAGTTCATGGATCAACAACTGTTGTGGCAATTAGTAAAGCCTTTATCCACAACTAGAATAATGCAGTTTCAGACTTTTAGCATAGCACATCTAACAGTAGAGTCTGGAGGACGAGTGCCATGTTCTCCAGAACAAATACAAAATTAAAACCAGCAGGTCGGACTCCTCTTTAGAGATGCAGAATCAAATGTCTCTGGACACCATCAAACACACCCGCTGGATGTCTTGTAAAACCTTATAGCGAGAAGATGCATTAAGGAAAACAAAACAAGTTGAATAGCCTCCAAATCGAGGGAAGCCACCACTGAAACAAATAGTTTGATAAAAGCTCTTGGATTTATCTCCAGGCTGAAGTGCAAGGCAGATTAAAAATGACCCTCTTTCTTGGAAATGTAAAGGAGCTAGTGGGAAGTAAGGTGGTGCAAACATGAAAATAGGCCTCAGTGAAGTTTAGTGATGTGAGGTAGTCACCAAATGCTATTATGAGAATGGTGGGCTGCGAAGACTCCATCCTGAAAGTGCTAGAATTCACATTCTTGTTGACAATCTTGGTGTCTGTTGTGTGCCTTGCAAGATCCTAGATTATTAGCTGGGGGCACATGAAGATATGACTTCCCACAAAGAAATTCATGCATTGACTTGTAGATAACAAAGGTGCAAGGCTATGCGCTGAGAGGATAGAGAGCAAGGATTCCTATATTTGAGCTGGTTTGCATCGCCCTTGCACCACGCGACACAGTGCAAGGGCAAGGCAAACCTTATATGTCATTATAAAGCCACACAAGCCCCTTTGCTTTGCCCTGAGTGGCTCCATAAATCTGAAATAGGGCAACACACCGTAAAACTACCATGGCTTTTGAAGCATTCCCAGATGTACCAGAACTGGTAAACCCGGGAAAGCGCCAAAAAGATACACCTACCCAGGTGAGGCGTAACGAGTAGAAATATCTTTATTCATCCTTTTTTACTTCAGCTTTCTATGTGTGCTGCATTTTGCAGCACACATAGCAAGAGGGATATACCTCTCAGGATTGTTTTTGTGCAGGAAGCTGTCCCTTCCTGCATTCAAAAAACAATCCTGCATGCAACGCAGGCACCCTCACACCATAGTGCAAGGTACTTGCATTGGTGCTAGGCACCAAAAGGGTGCCAGTGCAGGGAAAATGCTAGGAATGCACCATATTGCCTTAAATACGGTGCATTCCTGCCCTTTCCCTGTCACGGAGTGCAGACTAGCAAGGTGACTTACTGCACTATGTGAAAATCTCATAAATAGGCTCCTAAGTCTTTATTTAGAGCTAACACAATATTGAAACCAAGAAACCAATCAATAATATTTCCAAACCAATTCATGTACCAGAAAGTAAAAATGGTAAAAATCACCTAAGGTAAATCAGAGATCAGTGGCCTCTTTTCTGCTAAGACGTCGCCCCACTGCTTTTTGAGCAGTGCAACAAAAGAAAAAGAAAATGATTGCAATATGACTTTATTATCATTTTATTTTTCATAACGGACTCAGAGCCAGGTTAGGGCAGGGCGGGGCATGGCTGGCCAGAGCAGAGGGAGAAGTGGTTTGCATTCTCTAAGTGTGCATGACCGTCTGGCTGGCCCTCTTGGGCCGGTCAAACGGTCATGCGCGCTTTGCAAGTTCTACACCAAGCTATAATGCACAGCCTGGTTGGAGAACATGCACAGGCTGTCAGTCCCCATCTGAGTGCCCAATCATGAGGCTGCTGTCATGGTGAGATAGGGAGAGCCTGGGAGCCTAGGTGCTACTATTCCACGCTGCCGGTGCCGATAGTAGAGGACGAAGGAGAGGCAGTGTCGTTCACAGGTACGTTTATTTTCACTCCCCACCCACCACCCCCTTTCTGAGGCAGCCGCCACTGTCAGAATATGAATTTTAAAAGTTTAAATGTCAAAAATCACTAAGCTTATGGACTTGGACCTATGAACCTATTCAGGCTGAATGTGGTGGAGCATGAATCAGATACACCACAGTGGTTTCTCCTGGTCACCTGTTTAACTTTAGACTTACTCTTGTGTACGAAAGTCAAAACCATGAATTTTGTTGCTAAAACCACAGAGTTGGAAAAACACAAAATCATCATCATCATCATTAAGCTTTATTTCGACTGTTCAAGTCATAAAAGCTGCACAAAACGTACACAGTTAAAAACAGTTAAAAAATAAAATAAGAATTCAAACCAGGCAACCCGCACTAGACATGCAAGAGCTTATGTCTCAAAATTGTGATTTCGCAGCAAAGTACCTGCATGGCTAAAACATATTCGACATCATAAAATCTTTTCTACTTTTAAAAAAAGATTCAACAATTCAAAACAAATATAGAAAACAAAAACTAGTGAAAGATGGTGAAAGAATCTAAAAAGAACGTCACAGGGTTGACCTTAAGGTCGACCCCTAGCAATCAGGTAATGCAATCAATCTACAATAAAGTGCTTGTGCAACATCTAAAACAAGTGAGGGTAACCTAAGTGTGGTACAGGGACCCAAAAGGCAACCCAAACTACGGGTCAATCTGGCCATTACTAAAATGATCTCATAAGTGCCTTCCTTCTAATGCCCCACATGTGGCTTAGGAACTTAAAACACTAAATCTATTTTCACTGAGATCATTTAGCCATTGTGATTATTTTGCCATCTTTACAGCTCTAGATTTTTATTGTTGGACTTAGTTTCATGCAATTCAGGTTGTATTTTATGGAAGTGATGAGGAAACAAGACAAGACTGCTTTCTAAGAAAATCATTAAGATGGACAAATATTATGAACAGATGATTAAAAAAGAGTATGAAAAAGTAGACAAAGCATAGTGAAGAACTTTAGTGAATGATACAAGTTTGGTACAGCAGAAAGGTAGAAGAGATCATATCTGTTTCATATTCTATAACAGAAACAAGCATGAGCCTCTGACTGATGCAATATGAGTGAAAAATGATAAACAAGACCTTAAAAAATACCTTTAGAATTAGAAATATTAACTGGGATAGAGGCAGAAGGGAAAAGGCCCAGCGCTGTTACTCTATTGGTAATGTCATTAACCACTCAAAAGGCACCTCCAAAAAGGGAAGGCAACTTACGTTAAAAGTATGTTGTACTGTACATTATGAGGCAACTGCAGGTCACTGATGAGATCTGTAACCACATAGAGGAATGAGGCAATAGGCCTAGTTCTTCTTGAGGTCTAGGAACTCTAAGGTGATGGCGAAATCCTTTAAACGTAGAACAGATAGTATTTTATTTATTTATAAAGTTTTATATAGCGCGAACGTGACCCACGAGGGTATCAGAGCGCTTTACAGTATGCAGTTTAAAACATAAGCGGATGATGTAGTATACAAGCAATTGAAATGTGTCAATACGTACAATAGAGAAATATAATATATAGATAACAAACATAGGTGACCAGGACATTGCACAATAAATGTTTTAGGTGGATGTTCTAATAAACATACATATAATATACTCCTTCGATTCACCATGGGTATGAAGAATATGGATAATATAGTTGATCCGCAGCCAACTAAGCTTTACGCTAAATACAGTTATTGAGCATAAAGTGGCTGTGGTAATAATCATACATATAATAATCTCATTCATTCCACCGGAGGAAGGCAATGATATGTGGCTCTTATAGCTGACTCGGTGTCAGCCTAGAATTAGACTTAGGAAGTGAATTTGTTCATTAGTAGTATTTTTACTTCTTTTTTTAATACGGTAAAGGAAGAGATTCCACCCACTGCCGAAGGTAAGGAATTCCAAATCTTTGGTGCAATCCCTGAGAAAGCTCTGCAACCAGTTCTCTTCTTATGTAAGGATTGTGGTTTCAGAAGTAAAGTACTCGCACTATGAAGTTGTCTGCAACCTCCCGACCTTTCTAGCTTTTGAGCTAAGTAACTGGGTGTATTGATATGTAGAACTTTATGGGTCATGCAGGCATCCTTTAGGTGTATTCTAACCTCGTAAGACAGCCAGTTCAGGGCTTTCAGGGACGGAGAGATGTGGCTGTTTCTTTTTGTTCCTGATTCCAGTCTAGCCGCAGCATTAAGTGGTGCCCTCAGCGGAGCAAGCTTGTATTTGGGGAGACCGCAAAGAGTGGTGCTTCCATAGTCTAGTCTTGGTAGCACTAGAGCTTGCACTGCCATTTTTAGGTCGGCCTGAGGGAGGAAGGGTTTGAGTTTCCTTAGTATAGTCAACTTGTGATTTGCTCCCTTGGTGGCATTAGAAATATGTGACTGCATATTCAGGTGTTTGTCTATGGTGATTCCTAGGGATTTTGCTGAGTCAATGATGAGGGGAGCACAGTCAAAGGAGGGTTAGGGGTTTTAACCAAAGGTCTATCTTAGGTGTGTGATTCAGTGGAGGGATGAGAATGAATTCCGGTTCTTTGGTATTTAGCATGAGGTGGTTGTTAGTGAGCCAACTTTGCGTGTTCAATAGAATAGCATTGAGGGCAATGAAATCATCTGGAGTGGAGATTTTCAAATACAACTGGGTGTCGTTCGCATACAGGTGATATAGAATGTTCGCTAATTTCAGTGCAGTCGCCAAAGGTTCCATTAGTAGGTTGAAAAGAATGGGTGATAAGGCTGATCCCTGAGGGACACCCAGGGTTACCCCGGAGGGGTTATTCCCTACAATACATGATCACAGCATCACTCTTCATTCAAATTACTTAAATCCTTGGTGTTTCGATCTTTCATATAAAAGTTGTTATTTTTAAAGGCATGAAGAATAAAAGTAGAATCTGTTGTGCAAAATAAACACACTGTTAGACCTGTCAGAGTTGTGGTGCTCTTCCCCCAACCATTTTGCCTTCACTCTTCCTACTTTGTGAAATTCGTTTTTGTTGGCTCTAGGACTCTGTTTACTCTACCACTGATAAACAGTGCTAAAGTGCCTGAACTCACTCACTGAAACATTATGCAATTGGCCTACACATGGTTGGCACATTTAATTCACTTATATGTCTTTAGTAAAGTAGTACAACATGAACCCAGGGCCTGTAAATTAAATGCTATTAGTCGCAGCATTTTATACCACCCACTTAAGTAGCACTTTAAAACATGTATCAAGATTGACATTGCAGCCTGCTGTGCAGTATGAACTGGCAAAATAAACCTTTTGCCAGCCCTAAACCTCCCTTTTTAATACATGTTACTACTTGGGTTGGCCCCAAACAGCCCAGAGGGCAGAGTAGATTGTATTTAAAAAGTTGGACATGTGCTTCTACGTTTTAGATTTTCTGGCAGTGCAACACTCATTGATCTTGTTTTTTCACTATTTTAAGGCCTACCCCTCCCATAGGGAAACAGTGGGTTACCGAATTACATTTATTAAGTGCAAACGTTTTATTGGGTCCAGGTAGAAATGTCCTGTTTGGAGAATAAATTAATTGTAATTCAGTATTTTGATGATAAAGTTGGATTTTATATTACATTTTTAAAATGCCACTTTTAGAAAGTTAGCATTTTCCTGTCCTAAACTTTCTGAGGCCTTCTAGGAGTATCCAGCTGCCTGTGGATGTTAATTACTTTCCCATGAGGAATGCGAATTGGGTGCAGACAGTGACCAATAGGACCTGGGTGTACCTGGGAGAAGGCAATCCTGCCAGCAGGAGAGGGGCTGAGCTGCTCCCTGGCCACTTACATTTCAAAGGAGCTGAGTCAGCACACTCACAAAGTACTTTACACCAGGCTTTTGTCACCCCAGACATTCTGAGAACTGGGACCAGCGGAAGGAAATTTCAGAACAATCTAAGGGGGAAGGCGCCAGAAGTTTCGTCCACTTCATAGCTGGCAGCACATATCAATAATGGACCCTCAGAACAACTCTTCAGTTCCCTCTTGAACCTGCAGAATACTACGGAAGGACTGCCTTGTACTCCAGAGAAATGCCCTGCAGATTGAGGCCTGTCTTATTACTCAGAGGACTGCCCTTGCTGTTTAAGGCCCTCCATGTTTCTAAGAGAACTACCCTGCTCCTGCCTGAGGCCTGCCTTGGTTTTCAGAGCACTGCCCTGCTGCTTGACGCCTGCCTTACTGCTAGTAGAAGAGACGGTAATCTCCTTGTACCCAGAACTACCAGAGTGACTTCAAGGGTCAGTTGACTGACCTTCTGTGTGGAAACAGAGGCACAGCATGGTCCAGAGACATTCCTGCAACTGCCCCAAGAGGTGCCTCCTGAATGTCTGATCCCCTGGCTGGCATCAGATGAGCTCCTCCTGTACAATGCTGAAATGTTAAACTCTGTGTGATGCACAAGGTAAATTTTTCAGCAGGACTGACCTGGCACCTGTATCCGCCCCATACTCCATCGCGGTCGGCCTGAACTTGTGATTTTGTTCTATTCCAGTGCAACCAAATGCCTACAGTTAGAGCTTTGTGCTAGTTGGCACTATTTTTATTTAAGCCTATTTATTGCATATCTCCAGTTCAAATGATTTCTCCAATTTTCGTCTCATTTTCTCTAATGATTTATACTCTATTTTTCTAAATTGGTATGGGATTTTTCTTGAGCTGTGTTCTAACTTTATTATTACTGTTTATGGGCTGCATAAATACTTAGCACAGTTCCTCTAAATTAGACCTGCCTGCTTTTGTGTCAGGCTGCCAGTGGGTTAAGCACAGGTTCATTTAGTGTCTTTTATGGTTCACCCTGACAAGAATTGTAGTTGTTGCTTGAGAAGGGTTTGCACCCACATCAATCAAAAACCCAGTTGTTCACACACACTAAAAAGCGGGGACTATTGTTTGTGAAAAGGTATTAGAATCACTTGAATTTAAGTTGGATTTCAAAAATGCTATCCCTTAGAATTTACAGAAACGTGCACAAAGGGTGTCACCTCTATAATGATCTCTATGAAAAAATACCCTGCTCTAAATAACTCCTTTCTGCTGTTTACTCTAAATCTTAGAAAAACAGATCAGAAGAAAATCCATTTCTCCTTTTTGTTGCTTAAACTGCAGCTATAATTATGCTCTGTGGTCTGTTTTTTATCTTGGCAACTGGCTCTGGCATGAGGTATCATCATATCAATTGTAATAAGTTATTACAGGTGGGCAGCTATGTAGTTACGGACGACTAGTGATGTTGCAACTTGACTTTGGGAAATTAGAAACAGGATTTTATAATGGGATTTCAGGCCTTTCATATATTAGAACTTCAGAGTTTGTTACATCCAGACACTATATTGCATCTTGTAATATTAAGTCAGTCATTACATTCTTATTGACTCATCAATCTGATACCAGATTTAGTATATATAGTAATCATTCAAAGTAGAGCAATGTCCTGTTTAGTGGTTTTGTTCCACGTTTTCATGGCTATGAGAAATAAAAATAAAAAACATAAGTAACAATGTTAACAGAGAAAATATGTATCATGCACATTTGAAGGAAAATAATCTATAGAAATAAAAGCTGTATTACTCTTCAAACACGGAAACAATACCATAAAAAAGATGTATCTACTCTCTGTAGTTTTCCAATAAAGACTATGGGAGTTCATTCTGACACACTATATTTTTAACTGATCCAGTCTCATACATAGCCTGATCATAGCATCATAAATGATCCAGCCTCATAAATGGGGCAGATTTATCAAAATGTCACGCAACGCAGTGCAGCAAAATTACTTACTGTGCTGCGAAGACCCATATTTAACATTATGTGGCGCATTCCTGTCCTCTCCTTGCGCTGGAGCACTATGTGCTGCCTAGTGCCAATGCAGTCACCCTTTCACCATTGTGCATGGATATTTGTGTCGCAGACAGGATTGTTTTTGAGCAGCAAGGAACACCTTCCTATACAAAAACAGTCTGCTGTGGGTTTCTGCTCTTGCTACATGTGCTGCAGAATGCAGCACACTTAGGCAGAGGAAAAATGAGTAGAAATAAACATATTTCTCCTTGTTATGCCTCCCTTGGGAAGGCATAGAATTTTGACAAATTTCCAGGGATACCACTTAGGTTAAATCCATGGGTGGATGTGTGGGAACACCCACGCTCCACCCATGGAACACCTCCATGGGGCAGAGTAACGCAAGCAGGGACTTGCATTTCTGGATTTACTAAGCCACGCAGGGCCACACAAAGTGGCCTTGCTTGCCTTGATAAATCTGACTTTTGTGTTGCATTGCCCCTGGAACACTGTGTGTTGCAAGACAATTAGGCCAGGAATTGAGGTCGATCAGTCCGACCCACACATGAAAGAGTGACACAAGTATGGGTCTGAACTTGAAAATCATCCTCTAAAGTATGCAGCAAAGCCTGGCTTCCATTGAACTGAAGATAGATGCATTGAATCTGCAAATGGACACTGTGGCTATGAGACTAGAGAAAAAAGCAGACTGTTTAACTGATGATGAGAAATGGGTCTCAGATGTGGAGGGGAGTCAAAACACTTCCAACGAGAGCCTGTTGAAAATGAATAAAATGCTTTTCTTTATTAAGGCCAAAACTAAGGACTTGGAGGCCCGGTTAAGACTAAACAAGCTTGGCATTGTAGAAGTCCCTGATTCCACTGACACTGGGAAAACAGCAACATATGTTGAATATATGCTCACCTAAGAGATGCAGCTAGCTAGACAAAAAGGGGATTTGCACTACTCATGCTACAAAATGTATTACTAACCAAATAAAGGAGTGTTTGAACAAGCAGGACACTCAATAGTGCAAAAACCACAAATACCTCACGTACCTGACTTGGAATGCTAGTAGCCACATGAAGCGCATAATGTGAAGACCTGGTAGCTCAATGGAGGAGCAACAAGGTTCACATTATTGGTGTGGCCAAATCAACAGACTTAGTTAAACCGGAAATCTTCTATTAGACATTTCTGGCAAAAAGATCTTTTTGCTTTGTTTCGTTATGGAAAGAATGCACAGATCCCTTGCACCGGAACCATCGACTGGGGCCCCTGTGTATCCTACTATTAATTTGTATTAACAATGGCTAGGATTTTTTTTTTTTTTAGTATCATGATTTTTTTTCCTGGTTTTACACCTGCTATATAGGAGCCACGCACGGTCTTTATAGAGGCTAAGAAGGAATTGTGTGCAGCTAATCTTACTTACTCAATGTTATACCCTGCTAACCCCTGCGTAATTGTAGAGGACCGCACATACTTTTTCACTAAGCCTGCATAGGTTCTGAAATTTTATAAATAAAATTGTCAATAAATGAGTACTCCACTCTCCTTCCCTAAGGCAGGGGGTTCGCAAGCAATGATGAGTGTTGTTGAATAGGTGGTGTTTTGATATTTGTACACCCTACATATGCAACAATACCCTTTGCCATGGTGACTAACAGTTTGATACTTAGATTTATGGATGTGCGGGAATAAAGGAGGATGATACAGTTGTACCCATTACGATCGGTCTACACACAACTCTATCATGCACCTCATCATTGCAGGTGCTGGTGCAGGTGGGTGGCTTGCTGTGGCATACGCTTCCTAGTACAATCCACACGTGGGGGCAGATTTACAAGCCCTTTGCGCCTCATTTACACCGCAGTTGCATCACTTTTGTGACGCAGCGGCAGCGCAAATCCTGCGCCATGGTGCGGGGTACTTACAACGTGATGCTTCTGGGAGATGCGTCACGTTGTAAAGCCCTGCGCCACATGTAGGCATTCCTGCACAGGGGGGTTGTTCCGGTACAGGAACGCCTCCTAAAAGTGGCTGAGTGAAATCTACAGGATTTCACTCAGTCACTTTTAGGCCCATGCTGCGTCAAAACCCTGCGCCTGCCTGAACCAGGCGTAAGGATTGACGCAGCATTAACAAGATAGGGCCCCCCAGAGCATTGCTGGAGCTGCGTCGCGCTTGCGATGCAACTCCAGCAATGCGCCACTTTTACGGCGCAGATGCATCACGCATCTGTGCCGTTTTTGCCCCATGCTACGCCGCATTGTAAATGCGGCGCATCCATGGTGGCGGAGATGTGGCGCACAATAACTGGCACATCCCTGATATGCAGGGATGCACCAGTTATTGTAAATATACCCCTTAGTTTTCAGAGGTACTTTTATAGAGTGTGATGGTTTGAGCACCTACAGTGCCTGTTGTGGTATACAGTGTGAGGGGGGACATGGTTTAGGCTGGAGTTGTGTTTCTGTTAAAGTTTATTGTCTGGCAGTCGACCATGGTTGTTGCCTGACCTGTCATAGGATTCATTCAGTTGATAGGTCACATTACATAACTATTGCTTCTTGAATTGATCTATTTTGAAGCTGCATAAACTTAAATGTTTAAGTTGAAATATTAGGGCTCTCCATAACTTCAAAAAAATGAGACTTGTACTGGACTATTTGAATATACTCAAGATTGGCATAGTACTCCTGCAGGAGGCGCACCTCAATCTGTAAAGTCTGAGATCATTTTCTCCAAAGTAAAACCCCTTCCGGTTCTTTTTATCATGTAATTCATATGCAAGACTTTCATTCTCGATGCCAGTCATGCTGACCATGAAGGAAGATTTCTAGTGATGACATGATCTCGATGTGACCAGAAATACACCATTATTAATATATATCACACCCCAATATTGACTCTACCCAGTTGTTTGTGAAACTGGTAGCCTTGTTTCAGGGCAATAACTGATCTAGGATAACTGATCTAGGATAATATGTGGGTAGGACTATAATGTGATATCATACCCTTTGCTAGACAGGCTAAGCCCATCAGCTACCAGATAATCTACACAGACTAATCTCTTAAATTGGATCATGGACGAGCATGATTGTCAGATATCTGGAGGACAAGGAAGGGTATTCTCCTTTGATGCCACAGTCCAAAATATTCCCTCTAGATTAGACTATTGGTTTCTTGGTAATGAATCCATCCTGGTACTGTGGAGAATAAATATCTGCCACAGACTCTCTCTGACCGCCGCCGTTGTTACTGGAACTAGATGTCCTAGTGTCCCTTCTGTAATGGAATGGCTAGAGATTCCCCCCAGGGCTTTAAATGATAGAGTATTTGTATGATGAAATGAAGGCCCTGATCACAGAGTCCTTTGAAAACAATGTTGGTTCAGATGAGGGGTATAGTTAAGTCTTGGAGGCATTCAAGATGTGTGTGCATGGGATGGCCAATGCTAAACACTCTCAAGTGTTGCAAGATATATGGCAGCAGTGACAAAACGTGAGAAAGAGATTGCAATGCATGAAGGGGAACACGGGGAACAGGTCCATACTAATATACTTTCCAAACACAACACACTCCGGATATACTACAGAGATGGTGAAGATACGGAGGTCAAATACCTTGGCAAATATACTATTGTCTCTCAATATGGCAACGGTATAAGGCCCAATAGAACCCTGGCACAACTCCCCAGGAGTACAGTGAATGAGGCACCACCTGTGATGACTCTTCACACTTGCAAGGGTGGGAAGTTCTTTCCAAGGGAAGAGATTTTGAGGGAATCTGTATCACAGGCAGACAAACTATGGGACATGAAGAGTTCACAGTCTACTCAGATGATATTGGGCTCACCTGGAATGGGGAAAAACTGCAAGAGCCCTTGATCGTCCCCATAGATTTTAAGGAAAGAATTACTGCGATAGATAGCTTTCCTGATTGTAAATCTCCAGGCTCTGATGGGCAAAATGCAGAATTTTACAAAGCAGACAAGAATATCCTAGCACCACAACTTTTGACTGTCTGTAGCGAGGTGCTTGAGACAAGGCAGTTGCCTCCCACCGTCCACAATTTTATAATAGCTATCCTCAAATAGACTTGTAAAGATGTAACTAAATGTCAATCATATTGTCCCCTCTCTCTTCTCAATATGGATAATAAAATACGTACTAAACTGTTGCAACCCTGCTTGCCCTAGATTGGTCCTACCGGGAGCAGTGTGGCTCTGTTCCTCACACATTTTGCACACCCTGTTTGCAATGATGCAGTAGATCCATCTGGAGGTCAGAGGAAATGCAGTTTTTTTTAGTGGCAGAGAAGGCTTTCAACTCTTTAGAGTGGCCTTTTCTGCATGCAGTGCAGGAGCTTATGGGGAAGGGGGACCATTATTGGGCAGATACGCTTGTTGCACACCAGCTAATATGTCAAATGCCATGTAAAAACGCAATGTCTGTGAGCTTTCTAGTGGGAAGGGGTTCTTGACAGGAATGCCAATTCTCCTCTTTCTTGGTTGCCTTAACTATTGAGCCCCTTTCTTGCAGAACTGGGCAGAAACATTCCCACCAGAGGATATAATTCTCTTCTGGGCAAAGCGATCTATCTCTCAGAGTGCTGATGACATACTCTTGTTTGTCAAAACCTCGAATGACAAACTGCCCACGATTATAAGGAAAGTGAGAATTCAGGCACTATTTTAAGCTGTTATTTACCCTGGACAAGATGGAAGTACTCCCCTTACCTCGGGTCACGAGTATACTGGAGGTCGTCTACGCTTTACAATGGTGCCCTGATTTGGTCAAATACATAGGGTGTCAATATATGTAATGTTAGGGAGTCCCATTTACATAGTGACAATGGCCTGGTCATAGAGAGATTGAGGCTCCAGGTAGAGCAATGGATAAGACTGCCATTATCAATAGCTGGTAATTTGCTATTATATAAGTAGTGGTTCTCCCAAAGTTCTATTATTTATTTTGTAAACCTACTATTCCATTGAATGCCTCCTTCTTTGGTAATATACAGACAATTCTGACTAGGTAAACATAGCATGGGAATAAACCTAGTTTCCCCGGGGACATAATGACCAGGTCTCTAGTGAAGTGTGGTTTTGGTGTCCTTGAGTTGTGGTGCAGGTGCAGTTGGCATCATTTTGCTATATGTCAGAAGCTCGATCTCTCAGCTGAGGAATCGAGGGAGTCCTATTAAAGACTATCTTGGGAGTTTAGCTAACTAAACCTTCCTCTGCTGTACTGACCACAAATGGTTCCGCCTGGGCATTGCCGACCCTTGGTAGCAAAGCCGGCTTTGGTTTGCTGTGCTCTTCAGCTACTCTGGTAGACTGCAACCCACTGCTTCCTCTCACACTGGTGACAGGTGTTTCAGCAACGCCTCTTCAACATGAGCTCCAACAAATTTTCCATCTGTTCCCAGGGTGGTTTGATTCTTGAAACTGGATGAGTACAATGTTGGTCCATGTATTGCCCCCCTAGAGCTGTTTACTTAATTCCACCTCAGGCAGGTGGCAAAATAAACTATTCCCACATTCCCCTTGCAACTTCTGAGTTTGCACCCCAAATACATTTCATTAACTGGAGCTCAACAGCTAGATGGGTTTCCAAACTTTAAAAATTATGATCTGACATTTTTGATATTGGGAATTTGCCAGAAAAATAATTGTGGGAATGAGATATTGGACAGGAGATACTGCTGAAGAACTGGGAGTTTTGTTGTTCTCAAGTCAAGTTAATACCACTGAACTATTGAAACACATTTTTGCATTTCAGATTTCTCAATCATTTGTATTATTCTCTGGAGGTAATGAGTAAGCTTGATGTGACAATATTTGTGAGTTGTAGGAGATTTACTACGCAGAAACCCCACTTCAGGGTAGTGAATACATTACATATGAGTATCATAGACCTTATTCCATGAAGCCCAAAAAAATACATCCAATATTAAAGAGAGACCGGGCCAACTGCAATCCTCAGGAACATTGTTGTACGCTCTGCCCTCATAGGTTCTACACCAAGATTCCATCTAGAATGCCACACGTCCCCTTTCGTAGGACAGCACACAACAAATCAACAATAACTTAAAACATGTGATTAAAATTAAAGAAATGAATTTGCCAAAGGCAGTGCATAAACCCATACCCTCAATATACAGAAACATTCTCAACTGTATATACATTGTTACAAATTGGGTTACTGGTTGACTGGAGTGTGAACCCTGGTCAAGCAACAATCACAATGCTAGTCACGGTAAGGGACAGGCAAACCCCAAATTAACCTGTGCTCAACTTCCTGGTAGCTTGGTACAGGGCAGTCAGGCCTAACTTAGAGGCAATGTGTAAAGTATTTGAGCGATGCTTCAACCAGTAAAACAGTGGAAACACCACACAAAAAGATCCCACACTAGGTTAGGAATAACAGAGCAAAATATAAGAAATAAAACAAGACCAAAATGACAAATATCCAATCTTTAGAAGTGGAGTCATGATTTTTTAAATAATAAACTACAATATAGCACTTAAAAGCATAAAGTGACAATTACAGCCATCTGGCCGGGCAAGAGAAGGTTGTAGTCAAAAGTACAGACTGATTGCAATGGAGCGCAGGTCAGATAAAGTCTCAGATGAGTCCTACTAAAGTTTTACCTACTCAAGTTTTGTGCCAAGAGTCCCGTTCACATTGGAGATGTTAGCTAAGAACAAGGAGAGTGTTGCGGGTGGTGGTCGGCGTGGCGCAAAGAGCAGCAGGCCCGGCATCGTGGAGTCTTGCGTTGGTGGTCCACCGCAGGATGTCCATTCTGCTGTGCGAAGAGACGGGCTGGCACAAGGTTGCGCTGATTTTTGGAGTGAGCGGTGCGATCCACAGCAAACTGGTTCATTCGTAGTCATGAAGAGCCGAAAACTTGAGTTCAAGAGCCCGTCAGCTACCCCAAGGATCCTGTACCTGAGAGGAATGACTTGGGTGTCAGGAACTTACTGAAGGCATGCCGAGGAGCTGTTGGAGTGCCTTATTATGTCCTTGAAGCTCAGATCAGGAGACTAGCAGTCTAGCCCTTTGAGTCACTCTGGGGTCCTGGGTTCAAAATGAGTTTGCACGTCCAGTTTTTCTTCCTCGGGCAAGAGGACAGCAGGCAGCAGGTTAACACAGCAGGGCAGCAGTTCCTTTAGAGCAGCAGTCCAGCAGAGTGTCAGTCCTTGTAGAAGCAGAGCAGTCCTTATTCCTGGCAGAGTATCCATAGGTCCAGTAGTGTACTGATGTGGTGGTGTTTTCTTCTTTTATATACAGTTGTGTCTTTGAAGTGGGGAGCAGCTTCTAAAGGACTGCCTTTGAAGTACACAAATGCCCTGCCTCCCTGCTCTGGCTCCAGGCTAACTACAGGGAGTATGCAGCCCTTTGTGTGGCGACAGGACCCAGACTATTCGGTGTAAGTGCAGCTGAGTCCAGCTCCAGCTTCCCATCCTGCCAGGGATGGCCCAACCAGTCACACCTAAGCTCCAATTGTGGGTGGCTGTCTAGGAGGTATACACAAAGACCAACTGCCAACTACACCCACTCATGTGACCAGAGACAGGCTGCAGCACCAATTGGCTAAGGGCATAAATGAAATCTTTCTAAAAGTGGAATTTTCAGAAATGTCATTTAATGTCTGACTTTACCATAGGTTTGGATTTTAAATTGGGATTCCATTGATACCAAACGTAAACTGGTTATTCCTTCCCATTTTGAATTTTCACTTATAAAATGTAATTAGGCGACTTCAATCCTATTCTATGATGGGCAGTAGTGAAAAATAAATTTAAGAGTTTTTCACTACCAGGACATAAAACTTATAAGTACTTGCCCTGCTTTTTAAATGCATTGTACTCTGTCATCAGGGCTGTCTAGGGCCTACCTAGGGTTAACGTATATGTACTAAAAAGGAAGGTTTGGGCCTGGAAAAAGTTTACTTTGCCAAGTCAAAAAACAGGAGGTCTGAAGGCAAAAAGTTAAGGGGAAACCACACCAAGGATGCCAGGTCTAACCCATATGATTAATGTCATATGTCACATTAATAACCATACAGTTAAATAATGCATATCAGAAGATATTCATTACCAGGCCATAATTTCTAAGGATAGCAGTACATTTTGGTCCCTGGCCTTGAAAAAAACAGTCCTTGTTTTTTCCCAGCGATTTCTCCATTGCATTGCTCTTCTAGCATTATTTTGTATTCAAATCTTCCACCTTGGCTTTGCTACTCTGGCACGGTTTCTTTTTCTTTTACATTCTCTTCATCCAGTCTCCACGCGGAATTGCTTGTTCGCGATGCTTTTTACCTGTTCGCGAGCGCTGTTTGCGTGCTCGCAGGGAAATATCTTGCGAACACGTATTTTGAGAACGCAAACAAGCAAAAAATTCTGTGAAGCCACGGAACGCAGAATTTTGGGCAATTCCGCGTTCTCCGTGGAACGCGAAATTACCCAAATTCCGCGAGTGGAATGGAATTTACCACCCAGGTCTAGTAGTGAAGTTCGGGCGATATTTCCCTCCGAACATGCAATCCGCATTGCAGAAAAGGCAACTCTACATGCTCACGGAACTACACGTATTCTCACTGAGTATTTTAGTGGCTTCACGGAGTTCCACGTAGGACTGCTACGTGAACTCCACCTAGGCAAAATACAGATTGGAGTATTTCAGGATTTACATAAATTTGTGGTGTGCGACACCAGTCAAGTAAATCTGTTATGTAGGGATTTATTGTGTAAAATGAACTGCTCCATTTCCTGTACGCCTGATGGAATAGAATGTGATACAAAAGATGAGGATGTAGTATTTAAAATGGCATGACAAGGAACAGAAGTGAATTACTTATATCCTCTATTTACTGCAAGTGATTTGCCAGTTAAACTGAGAAATACAGTGCTGTCTGATGTGTGGAATTTTTCATGTAAAGACATTGGTTTCATGAAAGGAGTAGCCCCAATTCTGATTACTGTAAAACCAAATGCAGTGTTCCCAAGAACACCAGGTTATAAAATGAGTCCTTAGACAATTGCAGGAGTAACACCTGTGATTGAGATGTTAATTCAACAAAGTATTCTAAAAGAGATTTTAGGGAGTCCTTGCAATTCCCCTACAATGGAAATTCACAAACCGAAAAATACAGAATAGTTCAGGACCTTCGGGAAATCAATCAGATAGTGATAAGCCAGCAGTGATTCTGCACCAAATTCCATGTGAAGCAGAATGGTTTTCAGTGATTGACTTGTGTCAAGCCTTTTTCTCAATACCTTTGCATCCGGATAGTCAATATTTATTTGCGTTCCGGTTCACAAACTGTGTTTTGGCATGATGCCGAGTTCCTCAAGGGTATACAGGGAGCCCATCAATCTTTAATCAGATATTGAAGAAATGTCTGGAGTTATTAACAATGCCTAATAACTCAGTTTTAGTGCAATATATTGATGACTTGCTGGTTGCGTCTGGAACAATGAAGCTTGTGTTGCTGATACGATAGCCCTACTGAACCATTTGGCAGTAGGTGGGCATAAAGTGTCACCAGCGAAATTAAAATTTTGTCAAAAAGAAGTTCTTTATTTAGGACATAAAATTGAGAGTCAGTGAGTAAGAAATGTGCCTCAGGACTGGATCAATGCCCTTTTGCAAATGAATCCGCCGAGTACACAAAAGGAGGTTAGAATGTTTCTCTGAATGTATGGATTTTGCAGGCAGTGGATACCAAGATTTTCACTGATTGCTGAGCCATTACGAAGACTGACACACAAAGATGTGTCAGATCCTGTACATCTGATGATGAATGCATGAAAGCATTTCTTGAACTATGAGACAGTTTGTGTCGGGCACCAGCATTGGGAATGTCAGTCTTTTATAGGAGTTTTGCATTTTTTCATTGTTTTGCAATGAACGCGATGGTTGTGAACTTTCAGTTCTGAAACAAATGCATGGAACAGCTTGCCGTCCAGTGGCATATTTTTCTGCTACATTGAATCCAGTGGCTGCTGCCTTACCTGGTCCTTTGAAAGCAGTTGCAGCTACTTGTATGAGTTTGGAACAGAGTGAGATGATTGTGATGGGACATCCGTTGAAAGTATACGTGCCACATTCAGTGAAGATTTTGTTAACGCAAACACGCACACAGCATCTTACAAGCAGCCGCTTAGCAAAATACAAACAGGTGATTTGTGACAAGATGCATGAGTCTAAATCCAGCTACCTTGTTACCGTTTGTAGTTGTGTAGAGGATGAAGCAGATCATGATTGTCTGACCGTGACTGAACTTTGTAGAACGCCGAGACCTGACATACAGGATACTCCAGTACCTGAATCTGATCATGTTTTGTTTGTGGATGGATCATGCTTGAGAGATTCTGAGGTTACCTTGCGAGCTGCATATGAGATTTGTACAGTGATGAGTGTCATTGAAGCATCATGATTGAAAGGAGTGACTTCAGTGCCGGTAGCAGAGTTGATTGCACTCACTGGGGCCTGCTGCATCACAAAACAAATTTGTTTTACTATATTTACAAATAGTCAAAATGGTTTTGGGGTGGTGCATGATTTTTGACAGTTGTGGTCTAAATGTGGGTACATGACCTCTTCGGGATCACCTATATGAAACAGAGAGTGTGTGAAAAACCTACTGATGGCACTACAAATGCCGGCCCAAATTGCACTGGTGAAATGTTCAGCACATAAATCTGGTCATGACTATGTCACCATTGGCAATAGATATACTGATGAGATTGCACGTTTTTGTGTTCAAAATTCATATACTCTCAATGGGGAACTTTTGAAAGAACAATCTGATGAAACAAAATGTAGACTAATGTTTTCAATTATTGAACCTTGGGAAGAGATTAGAGAATTACAGGATGCAGTTACTGAAGCAGAAAGAGAAGGATGGATCCAAGCAGGATGCACACGTAGAGCAGAAGATGAAGTGTGGGTTTACACAGATGGGAGACCTGTATTGCCAGATAGTCTGTTGTCATCAATGGTAAGAGTTTGCCATGGTCCGTCTCATGTAGGCAGAGATGCTATGATAAGGCTTTTCAAACAGTCATTGTACAATACAAAATTCAGTCATTGCAGAAGATGTCTAACATGTCAGCAACAAAATGCAGGAAGGAAAACAGTTGTTAGTTTGGGTCAAATTGGAAAAGCAGGTCCATTTACACGTATGCAGATGGACTTTATTGATATGCCTCCTTGCAATGTATTAAAATATGTATTGGTGATTGTATGCCTGTTTTCACGTTGGGTTGAGGCATACCTGACAAGACATAATGACATCCTAACTGTTACTAAATTGCTGCTTAGAGAATTGATACCGAGATTTGGATTTCCAGTCTCATTAGAATCAGATAGTGGAAAGCACTTTAATAATGAAGTGGTGTGTATGCTTTGGGCTGCCCTACAAATTGAACAAAAATTGCATTGTGCTCATCGACCTGAGGCGTTTGGCGTGGTCAGGCAAGTAAATGGCACAATATAATAGATTGGTCAAGGTTTGTGCATCTACAACACTGAAATGGCCAGATGCATTACCATTGATACTGATGAGTTTGAGAAGTATCCCAGACAGAAGAATAGGACTGTCCCCACATGAAAATATTATGGGGAGGGCTATGAGGTACCCAACAGTCCCACCAAATCAGCTTATGAACATATCTGATGATTTAGTACTCGATTACTGTAAAGGATTGGCTGACGTAGTGCATTCTGTGTCTCACCAGATTGGAGCAGTTGCAACTACTGTCCAACATGAGCAAGTACACAATTTGTGCCCAGGTGACTAGGTTCTTGTGAAAAAACATGTGAGGAAATCTTGTTTGGAACCATATGGACGAGGGCCATACCAAGTGATTCTGGAGACAACAACAGCAGTTAAAAGTGGTGGTCTGCCAAATTGGGTGCATGACTCGCACACTCGTCTAGTCTCATGTCCACTTGAAAGTACCTAGTCAGTTGAAGGTGAAGAAAAAGACCCTCAACAGACAGAGAATCAAGAAGAGTGGGCACAAGCTACTGGGGATCGTAACATTGTCCCTGTTGAAACTGAAAGAGAGTTGGTCCCTGAAAGTGACGGAGGAAGAGAGAAAAGGGAATCAACTAAGTGATGTCTTGCGACAAATGGTATAAATATTGTACCAGAAAAACGTGTGCGAAAAGATGACGAATGGCCTGGAGGAACTGAGCACTTGAAAGATACTTTGGGAAGAAAGATTCCATCAACTGTAGTAGAAGTTTCTAGCCAATCTGAACAAAGTGATACAGATGGAGAAGAAATTACAGTACACAGAGCACAGAGAGCACGAGATATATTTTTCTAATTTGCATTATTATTGCAGTAATTGTATATTTTATATTGTTTTTGTTTTACATTTTGTTTGTTACTTTCTCATGTGATAATCTATAGACGGTCATCGGACTTCACACATGTTGTCTGAACCTTATGTATCTTGTTATAGTTCTGTATTGCAATTATTTTCTCGTTTGTTTTGTCTTGCTTTGTTTTTAAAACCTAATAAAAAACAAAAAACCTATTGAACAAAATAATAAATAAATAAATACGCAGACATGTTTAGCTGCCACAAGCGATTGGGAGAAAAATTTATTGCGTTTTGTTCCAAAACAACTCATCATATGAGCCACCCTGAATGAACTGTGTCTGAGAAAAAAAAGGATGCTGCAAATAAAAAAAAAGGCAGAGATTTGAAAAATAAGGCTGTGATTTGAAACCGAAAATGAAGCTCAAAAACTTTCGATACACAAACCTTTGATTATTTTTAAAAAAAATATTTTAATTTAACTTTTTGAATATTTTTCTCCTTAAAATGGATAGTTTTGAGATTGGATTTCAAAATCGAAGTTCAAATAGACAAAAGTGTTTTAACATTTGTTTTATATGTGTTCTTGTATTATTACTTTTCCTGTTGGTGTTAATACTAATAGTACCTTATTTCATGTTTCCCGTTAAATCTATTAATGAATACGTGGATACAACCACAGAAGTAACAAAAGTTTGGTACAGCAGAAAGGTAGAAGAGATCATATCTGTTTCATATTCTATAACAGAAACAAGCATGAGCCTCTGACTGATGCAATATGAGTGAAAAACGATAAACAAGACCTTAAAAAATACCTTTAGGATAGAAATATTAACTGGGATAGAGGCAGAAGGAAAAAGGCTCAGCGCTGTTACTCTATTGGTAATGTCATTAACCACTCAAAAGGCACCTCCAAAACGGGAAGGCAACTTACGTTTAAAGTATGTTGTAATGTACATTATGAGGCTACTGCAGGTCACTGATGAGTTCTGTAACCACATAGAGTATTGAGGCAATAGGCCTAGTTCTTCATGAGGTCTAGGAACTCTAAGGTGATGGTGAAATCCTTTCAACGTAGAACAGATAGTATTTTATTTATTTATAAAGTTTTGTATAGCGCGAACGTGATCCACGAGTGTATCAGAGCGCTTTACAGTATACAGTTTAAAACATAAGCGGATGATGTAGTATAAAAGCAATTGAAATGTGTCAATACGTACAATAGAGAAATATAATATATAGATAACAAACATAGGTGACCTGGAATCAGCAGGACATTGCACAATAAATGTTTTAGGTGGATGTTCTAATAAACATACATATAATATACTCCTTTGATTCACCATGGGTATGAAGAATATGGATAATATAGTAGATCCGCAGCCAACTAAGCTTTACGCTAAATATAGTTATTGAGCATAAAGTGGCTGCGGTAATAATCATACATATAATAATCTCATTCATTTCACCGGAGGAAGGCAATGATATGTGGCTCTTATAGCTGACTCGGTGTCAGCCTAGAATTAGACTTAGGAAGTGAATTTGTTCATTAGTAGTATTTTTACTTCTTTTTTGAATACGGTAAAGGAAGAGATTCCACCCACTGCCGAAGGTAAGGAATTCCAAATCTTTGGTGCAATCCCTAAGAAAGCTCTGCAACCAGTTCTCTTCTTATGTAAGAATTGTGGTTTCAGAAGTAAAGTACTCGCACTATGAAGTTGTCTGCAACCTCCCGACCTTTCTAGCTTTTGAGCTAAGTAACTGGGTGTATTGTTATGTAGAACTTTATGGGTCATGCAGGCATCCTTTAGGTGTATTCAAACCTCGTAAGGCAGCCAGTTCAGGGCTTTCAGGGACGGAGAGATGTGGCTGTTTCTTTTTGTTCCTGGTACCAGTCTAGCCGCAGCATTAAGTGGTGCCCTCAGCGGAGCAAGCTTGTATTTGGAGAGACCACAAAGAGTGGTGCTTCCATAGTCTAGTCTTGGTAGCACTAGAGCTTGCACTGCCATTTTTAGGTCGGCCTGAGGGAGGAAGGGTTTGAGTTTCCTTAGTATACTCAACTTGTGATTTGCTCCCTTGGTGGCATTAGAAATATGTGACTGCATATTCAGGTGTTTTTCTATGGTGATTCCTAGGGATTTTGCTGAGTCAATGATGAGGGGAGCACAGTCAAAGGAGGTTAGGTGTTTTAACCAAAGGTCTATCTTAGGTGTGTGATTCAGTGGAGGGATGAGAATGAATTCCGTTTCTTTGGTATTTAGCATGAGGTGGTTGTTAGTGAGCCAACTTTGCGTGTTCAATAGAATAGCATTGAGGGAAATGAAATCATCTGGAGTGGAGATTTTCAAATACAACTGGGTGTCGTCCGCATACAGGTGATATAGAATGTTCGCTGATTTCAGTGCAGTCGCCAAAGGTTCCATTAGTAGGTTGAAAAGTATGGGTGATAAGGCTGATCCCTGAGGGGCACCCAGGGTTACCCCGGAGGGGTTATTCCCTACAATACATGATCACAGCATCACTCTTCATTCAAATTACTTAAATCCTTGGTGTTTCGATCTTTCATATAAAAGTTGTTATTTTAAAGGCATGAAGAATAAAAGTGGAATCTGTTGTGCAAAATAAACACACTGTTAGACCTGTCAGAGTTATGGTGTTCTTCCCCCAAACATTTTGCCTTCACTCTTCCTACTTTGTGAAATTCGTTTTTGTTGGCTCTAGGACTCTGTTTACTCTACCACTGATAAACAGTGCTAAAGTGCCTGAACTCACTCACTGAAACATTATACAATTGGCCTACACATGATTGGCACATTTAATTCACTTCTATGTCTTTAGTAAAGTAGTACAACATGAACCCATGGCCTGTAAATTAAATGCTATTAGTCGCAGCATTTTATACCACCCACTTAAGTAGCACTTTAAAACATGTATCAAGATTGACATTGCAGCCTGCTGTGCAGTATGAACAGGCAAAATAAACCTTTTGCCAGACCTAAACCTCCCTTTTTAATACATGTTACTACTTGGGTTGGCCCCAAACAGCCCAGAGGACAGAGTAGATTGTATTAAAAAAGTTGGACATGTGCTTCTACGTTTTAGATTTTCTGGCAGTGCAAAACTCATTGATCATGTTTTTTCACTATTGTAAGGCCTACCCCTCCCATAGGAAAACAGTGGGTTACCGAATTACATTTATTATGTGCAAACGTTTTATTGGGTCCAGGTAGAATTGTCCTGTTTGGAGAATAAATTAATTGTTATTCAGAATTTTGATGATAAAGTTGGATTTTATATTACAATTTTAAAATGCCACTTTTAGAAAGTTAGTATTTTCCTGTCCTAAACTTTATGAGGCCTTCTAGGAGTATCCAGCTGCCTGTGGATGTTAATTACTTTCCCATGAGGAATGCAAATTGGGTGCAGACAGTGACCAATAGGACCTGGGTGTACCTGGGAGAAGGCAATCCTGCCAGCAGGAGAGGGGCTGAGCTGCTCCCTGGCCACTTACATTTCAAAGGAGCTGAGTCAGCACACTCTCAAAGTACTTGACACCATGCTTTTGACACCCCAGATATTCTGAGAACTGGGCACAGCGGAAGGAAATTTCAGAACCATCTGAGGGGGAAGGCGCCAGAAGTTTCTTCCACTTCCTAGCTGGCAGCACATATCAATAATGGACCCTCAGAACAACTCTTTAGTTCACTCTTGAACCCGCAGAATACTATGGAAGGACTGCCTTGTACTCCAGAGAACTGCCCTGCAAATTGAGGCCTACCTTATTACTCAGAGGACTGCCCTTGCTGTTTAAGGCCCTCCATGTTTCTAAGCGAACTACCCCGCTGCTGCCTGAGGCCTGCCTTGGTTTTCAGAGCACTGCCCTGCTGCTTGACGCCTGCCTTACTGCTAGTAGAAGAGACGGCTATCTCCTTGTACCGAGAACTACCAGAGTGACTTCAAGGGTCAGTTGACTGACCTTCTGTGTGGAAACAGAGGCACAGCATGGTCCAGAGACATTCCTGCAACTGCCCCAAGAGGTGCCTCCTGAGTTTCTGATCCCTTGGCTGGCATCAGATGAGCTCCTCCTGTGCAATGCTGAAATGTTAAACTCTGTGTGCTGCACAACGTAAATGTTTCAGCAGGACTGACCTGGCACCTGTATCCGCCCCATACTCCATCGCGGTCGGCCTGAACTTGTGATTTTGTTCTATTCCAGTGCAACCAGATGGCTACAGTTAGAGCTTTGTGCTAGTTGGCACTATTTTTATTTAAGCCTATTTATTGCATATCACCAGTTCAAATGATTTCTCCAATTTTGGTCTCATTTTCTCTAAAAATTTATACTCTATTTTTCGAAATTGGTATGGGATTTTTCTTGAGCTGTGTTCTAACTTTATTATTACTGTTTATGGGCTGCATAAATACTTAGCACAGTTCCTCTAAATTAGACCTGCCTGCTTTTGTGTCAGGCTGCCAGTGGGTTAAGCACAGGTTCATTTAGTGACTTTTATGGTTCATCCTGACAAGAATTGTAGTTGTTGCTGGAGAAGGGTTTGCACCCACATCAATCAAAAACCCAGTTGTTCACACACACTAAAAAGCGGGGACTATTTTTTGTAAAAAGGTATTAGAATCACTTGAATTTAAGTTGGATTTCAAAAATGCTACCCCTTAGAATTTACAGAAACGTGCACAAAGTGTGTCACTGCTATCATGATCTCTATGAAAAAATACCCTGCTCTAAATAACTCCTTTCTGCTGTTTACTCTAAATCTTAGAAAAACAGATCAGAAGAAAATCCATTTCTCCTTTTTGTTGCTTAAACTGCAGCTATAATTATGCTCTGTGGTCTGTTTTTTATCTTGGCAACTGGCTCTGGCATGAGGTATCATCATATCAATTGTAATAAGTTATTACATGTGGGCAGCTATGTAGTTACGGACGACTAGTGATGTTGCAACTTGACTTTGGGAAATTAGAAACAGGATTTTATAATGGGATTTCAGGCCTTTCATATATTAGAAATTCAGAGTTTGTTACATCCAGACACTATATTGCATCTTGTAATATTAAGTCAGTTATTACATTCTTATTGACTCCAGATTTAGTATATATAGTAATCATTCAAAGTAGAGCAATGTCCTGTTTAGTGGTTTTGTTCCACGTTTTCATGGCTATGAGAAATAAAAATAAAAAACATAAGTAACAATGTTAACAGAGAAAATATGTATCATGCACATTTGAAGGAAAATAATCTATAGAAATAAAAGCTGTATTACTCTTCAAACACAGAAACAACACCATAAAAAGATGTATCTACTCTCTGTAGTTTTCCAATAAAGACTATGGGAGTTAATTCTGACACACTATATTTTTAACTGATCCATTCTCATACATAGCCTGATCATAGCATCATAAATGATCCAGCCTCATAAATGGGGCAGATTTATCAAAATGTCACGCAACGCAGTGCAGCAAAATTACTTACTGTGCTGCGAAGACCCATATTTAACATTATGTGGCGCATTCCTGTCCTCTCCTTGCGCTGGAGCACTATGTGCTGCCTAGTGCCAATGCAGTCAACCTTTCACCATTGTGCAAGGATGCTTATGTTGCAGACAGGATTGTTTTTGAGCAGCAAGGAACACCTTCCTATACAAAAACAGTCTGCTGTGGGGTTTTGCTCTTGTTACATGTGCTGCAGAATGCAGCACACTTAGGCAGAGGAAAAATGAGTAGAAATAAACATATTTCTCCTTGTTATGCCTCCACTGGGAAGGCATAGCATTTTGACAAATTTCCAGGGATACCATTTAGGTTAAATCCATGGGTGGATGTGTGGGAACACCCACGCTCCACCCATGGAACACCTCCATGGGCAGAGTAACGCAAGCAGGGACTTGCATTTCTGGATTTACTAAGCCACGCAGGGTCACACAAAGTGGCCTTGCGTGGCTTGATAAATCTGACTTTTGTGTTGCATTACTCCTGGAACACTGTGTGTTGCAAGATAATTAGGCCTGGAATTGATGTCGATCAGTCCGACCCACACATGAAAGAGTGACACAAGTATGGATCTGAACTTGAAAATCATCCTCCAAAGTATGCAGCAAAGCCTGGCTTCCATTGATCTGAAGATAGATGCATTGAATCTGCAAATGGACACTGTGGCTATGAGACTAGAGAAAAAAGCAGACTGTTTAACTGATCATGAGCAATGGGTCTCAGATGTGGAGGGGAGTCAAAACACTTCCAACGAGAGCCTGTTCAAAATGAATAAAATGCTTTTAGTTATTAAGGCCAAATATAAGGACTTGGAGGCCCGGTTGAGACTAAACAAGCTTGGCATTGTAGAAGTCCCTGATTCCACTGACACTGGGAAAACAGCAAAATATGTTGAATATATGCTCACCTAAGAGCTGCAGCTATCTATACAAAAAGGGGATTAGCACTACTCATGCTACAAAATGTATTACTAATCAAATAAAGGAGTGTTTGAACAAGCAGAACACTCATTTAGATGTAACTGAAAAGATCATCTCTGACGTTGAAATAGTGCAAAAACCACAAATACCTCACGTACCTGACTTGGAATGCTAGTTGCCACATGAAGCGCATAATGTGAAGACCTGGTAGCTCAATGGAGTAGCAACAAGGTTCACATTATTGGTGTGGCCAAATCAACAGACTTAATTAACCCCTTCTATGCCCATGACGAGATAGTCTCGTCATGGAGCGCGGTTGCGCTGTGCCCATGACGAGACTATCTCGTCATGGACCCCACCCACTAATGAAAGGCCCGGCACAGGAGGGGGAAAGGGCGGGGCACTCAAGGGGTTAAACCGGAAATCTTCTATTAGACATTTCTGGCAAAGAGATCTTTTTGCTTTGTTTCGTTATGGAAAGAATGCACAGATCCCCTGCACCGGAACCATCGACTGGGGCCCCTGTGTATCCTACTATTAATTTGTATTAACAATGGCTAGGATTTTTTTTTTTGTTGAGTATCATGATTTTTTTTCCTGGTTTTACGCCTTCTATATAGAAGCCACGCACGGTCTTTATAGAGGCTAAGAAGGAATTGTGTGCAGCTAATCTTGCTTACTCAATGTTATACCCTGCTAACCTATGCGTAATTGTAGAGGACCGCACATACTTTTTCCCTAAGCCTGCATAGGTTCTGAAATTTTGTAAATAAAATTGTCAAAAAATGAGTACTCCGCTCTCCTTCCCTAAGGCAGGGGGTTTGCAAGCAATGATGAGTGTTGTTGAATAGGTGGTGTTTTGATATTTGTACACCCTACATATGCAACAAGTCCCTTTGCCATGTTGACTAACAGTTTGATACTTAGATTTATGGATGTGCGGGAATAAAGGAGGATGATACAGTTGTACCCATTACGATCATTCTACACACAACTCTATCATGCACCTCATCATTGCAGGTGCTGGTGCAGGTGGGTGGGGTTCTGTGGCATACGCATCGTAGTACAATCCACACTTGGGGGCAGATTTACAAGCCCCTTGCACCTCATTTACGCTGCCGTTGCGTCACTTTTGTGATGCAGCAGCAGCGCAAATCCTGCGCCATGGTGCAGGGTACTTACAACGTGACGCATCTGGGAGATGTGTTACGTTGTAAAGCTCTGCGCCACATGTAAGCGTTCCTGCGCAGGGGGGGTGTTGCGGTCAGGAACACCTCCTAAAAGTGGCTGAGTGAAATCTACAGGAATTCACTCAGTCACTTTTAGGCCCATGCTGCGTCAAAACCCTGCGCCTGCCTCAACCAGGCGTAAGGATTGATGCAGCATTAACAAGATAGGGCCCCCCAGAGCATTGCTGGAGCTGCGTCGCGCTTGCGACGCAACTCCAGCAATGCGCCACTTTTACGGCACAGATGCGTCACGCATCTGTGCCGTTTTTGCCCCATGCTGTGCCGCATTATAAATGCGGCGCATCCATGGTGGCGGAGCTGTGGCGCACAATAACTGGCGCATCCCTGTTGATATTCAGGGATACGCCAGTTATTGTAAATATGCCCCTTAGTTTTCAGAGGTACTTTTATAGAGTGTGATGGTTTGAGCACCTACAGTGCTTGTTGCGGTATTCAGTGTGAGGGGGTACATGGTTTAGGCTGGAGTTGTGTTTCTGTTAAAGTTTATTGTCTGGCAGTCTGTGGAAATATGGATTTTTCTGGTCAGTTATGTCCCCTATCTTGGACCCCAACGGTTCTATGTGCATGTCACAAGTACATGTATGTTCCCTCCAGTTCCAGTTATGAAGACGCAAATACATGTGCGTCCAACGTCAATATGTCCTCTGTCAGATCCGCCATGAATAGGCCGGATATTCCATTCCTAAATATGAAAGGCCACCGGCTTTATATGGTTCACTTATGCCATTTTACAGTCCAGGCAAGTAGGCCCTGATTCTGTCATCAAACTCCTCTTGCTTTCTGCCTCTGAAAACTCGAGTCTGAGCCTGCATCTGTGACCATGAACTTTGTCTCATTCTCTGCGCGGCTCACGAAGCCTGACATCAGCCTATTCTCTGCCAAGAACTGTATTTCACCTTCGAATTATCTGCTTCCCCCTCAGCCGATGCATTCCTGCCTAGTAGTTTAAGTAAACATTCTTCCAGTTACCAAGCAAAAGGCCCGGCTTCTCTGCCCTTATGCAAGTAATTCATAGTCCTGTTACCATGGAATATTTCTACCCCCTCGCATTCAGTGTAGACACTTAGACGCTTGTACACGCACGCACAGTCAGTATAGAATAGATTCTGTCCGAGAGTCCTTCTTTTGTGGATAACATAGTTCTTTAAACATAGGATGTTAGATATGATTTGGGATTAGGTTGACTTGACCCCCCAGACTTTTTGTCTCCACATGTAGAGCTAAATGTCAAGTCCCCTTCACCCCCTAGTTGCACGTCAATTACACGTCATGTTGCTGCGCGCGCATCTATGCCAAGTATTATCTTATAGATCCACCTATATGTGACATCATAACCAATTATGTTCCTTTTTACTCCTTATTACACCCATTTTTGGTTACGCAGATAAATCGTCATTTTCCTTATCAATTGTTACGCCTACTACATTCGCTTCATTGTAATGTATGATCTATAAAAGTCATTTCATGTCAATAATGTATGTACTTCACTTCCTGAACCCCCGTGGTGATGGAACTTGGAGCAACCGATTATAATCGATCACTGGAATAAAGCCCATTCCGAACCTCTAATACCACGGATTCTGCCTCTCATTTTACTGAGCTATTTTATTATGTTTCTGTATCAAATTAAGTCCAGGTAAAGGAATTTTATTTACCACATGAATGGCGCCCGAACAGGGACACTTTCTCATCTCACGCGCCGGCGGTGAGTTGCAGGCCCGGTCTCCTGCCACAGCTGGACGGACAATAACGCGTACCAGCAGGATTTCCTGTAGCTCCCTCCGGTCAAGCGGGGGCGACTGAGGCTGCGATCAACACCCAGACGAGGCGGTGAGAAGTGCGAAGTATCCCGACCAGAGCCTAGCTGAGAGAGCAAGATCCGAGGTATACAGAGACCCACCAGTTCGAAGTCAAGCCCAGTTTCCGACGAGTCGAGTCGAGTCCAGTCCGGTTCAAGTTCAAGTTACCGAGGCCTTCCGTTTCCGAAGCTACCCGGTGAGTACCATTACTGGGGAGGCATTTCTGACGTGCACATAGGTTGTGCCGGTCAAGACGGGTTTGGGTACACAAATCCGGTCTGCACTGTTTTAGCAGTGTATCTGTACTGTTTAGCAGTATATCAAGTATTCCGAAGTATCTAGTTATTGTCAAGAATTAAGCTTGGTGATTAGTTATGCAGACGATCATCATTGTTGTTTCAGTTAAAGGTTTATTGTTTAATGTTTAATGTGTTTAAAAACGTCCTGCATATTGTGGTATGAATGGTTGTTCATTATTGTGCTTTTGTATTAAGTGTGTTCAAGATTAAGTATCGGATCAGTTGTCAATATGCCGCTCTTTTCGAAATTAAGACAGATCACTACTAGAAAAGGGGTACTCGAAGAAGCCGTCCCTATTCCTCCTAGGGATACTCCAGGGCACTTCATGTATCACAAACATGGCTTAGACGCTATATTATTTCTTGATTTATGGGTAGACTACACCAAGGGATTACCAGAAAGTCAGAGGTGGCCCGCAGCGGGAACCTGGGATGCAGAGTGCATCATGAAAGTCGAGGAAGAGTTATGGAAAAGGAAGGTCAGACAGTCACAGAAAGACGCCGTTGAGTTATGGCGTAAAGAATCTCATAGACGCACAGAAAAAGCACGTAGACAGGAAGAAAAGAATAAAGAGAGTTCAAATAAAGTTCGAGAAAATCTATTAATTGAGGAAGGTATCCGAGTGAAATCAGAACAAGTAGACAGACAAAGAAATGCCCTTATGAATGGTATGTATCCCCTTCTGGCCGAAGGATTACCTAAGGCTACTCCAGAGATACCGAAAGACTTGCCACCTCCATTATTCCCAATCAAGGTACATCCTAAGGGGCATCCTAGAACCGCAGAAGATGTTTTTCTTTCCTCATATTTAGATGACGCAGCTCCCGAGTATGCTAATTCCGCCCCGCATAGACCGCATACCAGGGAGGTCCAACGCCAAGATCCAGTACCCGTATCCCTACAGCAACAAATCGAGTCACAAGTTCCGGCAAGCACATCTGTTTCTGCATCTGTTCCTACAACTACTTCTATAGCTGTGTCCACACCTGTAGTTGCTGTGTCACGTTCAACGAATCCTTTCACACCCGACACCCCAGATGGGTCCACGGGAGGTGCTACCAATATTTTTTCTACGCCACCCAGAATAAATAAACTTACTTTTCAAGAGTCAGCACATTCACGTACACCCAAACTCATAAGTGCCCGTACGCTTAAGGAACTTCTTATAGATTGTAGATATGACCCGGTGCCCGGTAAAGAGGACGAAATGACCCTGGCATCATTGCGTATCAGACGAGCCGCAGTGTATTTAGGGAAATTACCAGGAATGACTGCGCATCTAGATAAAATATATCATTTTGTCCAAACAGGGCGAGACCCAGAATGTATTAACAGAGCTATGGAATACCAGAAAGTAGAGATACAGGGGGAACTGTTACGTTTCCTCATAAATTGTGTGATCAGAAATCAAGACCGACCGGGGGTAGACCCGGAAGCAATGCAAGTTCTTACCAGATGGAGCCAGAATATATCAGAAGGGAGACATGATAAGCAAAATTGTATAATAGCCATGTGCCGAAAGATCCGTAAAGAAATAGAACGCCTACACGAAGAGAGATTAGAGGCAGACGAGTTCGAACAAAGCGAGGAAGAGGGGTCAGGACTGCCCGCGGGACAGTCGGACACCATAGCCTATGTAGGTAGAGGAAGATCTTGTAATAGTAATAGATGTCTTACTGACCCGATACGTCCGATATGTCCAGATAATAACAGGAATTTCCAAATACCTATAATTAATATAAGGTCTAACGAGCATTCGTTCCAAACCGCCGACAAACTACTCCGAGAACGAAGGGGTTATCATTTTCTCGATTCTATGGATGAACAAGATTTAGCTAGGGCAGCTGTCCATTGGGTGGACAGTTCCGGAAAATATAGTGATGATACAGTAGTACGCACATTTTTGAATCTCACCCCAGATGAACAGAGGTTAGCTGGGATTTATATGATTCAACAACTCATTATACTATATCGGAGTCAGCATTCGGACCCTGGTCCCTTACCTGACATATTGACTGAATTGCTTATGAATAAATGGAGAGGTGCAGGTACTAAATTAATTAAAGAAATTCTAGAATCAAGAAAGCAGTATATTCTTTTTGTATGCGCAGAGCATGTCTCATTGCCCGTCAAGGAAAGAACCACGTATCACATGGATAGACAGAATCCTTTACGAGAAGTGCACCCAATAAAAGACGAGGACAACGAGTTTAAGCGCGTATTTGTATATACGCCCATATCGAAAATAGAATTGTTACAAATGAAGAAAGTGGTACCCAGTCATGACAAAGATCCAGCGGGTTTTCACCGAGAAATTAAAGACATGTTACTCATGGGAGAGTATACCTATCCCGACATTATGACAATATTAAAGGTATTGATGCCTGCTGGTATTTATGAGAAACTCAAGGAAAAAGAGTGGGAGGTAGGAGACCAAAAGATAGAATGGTCAGTGTTAGAAGCGGAAGAAAAGGCCCGAACTTCAGGAGCAGGACTGGGGGATAAAACTAAAGCACTACCAGGTTTATTAGTACAGGTACTGCCACGTTTATTAACTACGAAAAAGGAAGATTGGGGTACAATTTCAGCCTGTAAACAGAAGCAAGATGAAGACACTAGTGATTACTATGCCCGATTTGAAAAATGTTTTGGTATAAATAGTGGCATAAAAGCAAGTAGCGAATCATACCCGCATCTGTTTGTAACAAAATTAGTAGAAAATGCCCTGCCCCCAGTAAAGAATAGAGTATTAAAATTCGAGAGTACCTGGCAAGGTAACACTCCATCACAAATGTTACAGATGTTACAGTACCATCACAATAGAATTAGAGAGGAACAAGAACATGAACACAGACGCATGAAAGACACGAAAATGAAAATGCTAGTTTCCCAGACAGTTCCAGCTGAAGGACATAAAAAGGGTATGACACATTCCGATTCAGCAGGACCTGTAAAAGGGACATGCAATTATTGTAAAAAGCCAGGTCATTACGTACACGATTGTCCAGTTTTAAAACATAATATCGCCATAGGTAAAACACAAGAAAGATCACGGCCACTCAGACAAGATCAGAATGAACAAGGAGCTCTGCAGCATGCCCAGGCCATGCCAGCCGCACAACAGCCAATACAGTTTGTGCCAGCTGCACCACCGTTGCCTGTTGCTGCCACACAGACAACGACACGACAAATGTATCAGACCGCACAGTATGAATATCCTGAGTATCAGAGATACGCATGAACTAGCCTAGAGAGGGAAGTTGACTTACCCCTTATCGAGATTCCTGTAGATCAAGAAGGACCTTATGTACATAGTGAATTATTAGGTCAAGACAGAAAATTTTTACTCGATACAGGGGCAAGTCGAACAACTATAAAACGTAGTGAAGTTCCAGGGGCACCCCTCTCAGGCTCTCAGAATATTTCCCTTGGTTTTTCAGGAAAACCTATTGTTAATGAAGTATCACAGCCTCTTCCACTTACGATAGGACCTCTGACCCGAACTACAGATTTATTGCTTACAAAATCATGTCCAGAAAACTTGTTAGGAATAAAAACCCTGAAAGCTCTAGGAGCCATAATATGTTGTTCTCCGGAGGGTGTAAGGTTGTTTTTACGTGATTTTAAAGGTCACTATGTGTCTAGAGACATGGATCCCCGACTGCAGACTTTACCTACACATCTATGGGCACAAGGCCCTACTGATGTTGGTTGCATGAATATTACACCATATCGAGTCACATTAAAGACAGGAGTGGTGCTACCACGAATGCGACAATACAAGTTACCACCAGATGCTGTAGTGGCTTTACTACAAATCATTGACGAGCTTATTGCCCAAGGAGTAGTTGTAGAAACAGACTCCAATGTATGTAATTCACCGATAATTCCGATTCTTAAACGAACAGATCCTACGGCCCCGCCAGTATATCGATTGGTTATTGATCTGCGCGAGTTAAACAAATGCATTGTGCCACAATTTCCTGTGGTCCCAGATATCTCGTCATTACTGACAGCCATTGATTCCGAAGCAACATTCTTTACTGTAATCGATCTCAAGAATGCCTTTTTCAGCGTCCCAATAGATCCGGAAAGCCAATATTTGTTCGGATTTAGTTTAAATGGGCGTAGCTTTAAATTCTCACGCGCACCTCAAGGATTTACAGAAAGCCCCAGCATCTATAGCCAAGCACTGAAACGAGAACTAGATAGTATCCACATGCCAGTTAACACTGCTCTGCTTCAATACGTCGATGATCTGCTGATCACCGCGAGAAGCGAACCCGAATGTGAAAAAGCATCACTGACAGTTCTACAATTTCTAGCCGAAAAGGGGCACAAGGTGTCCCCTTCTAAGCTGCAATTCTGTGTCCAGCGAGTTGTTTATCTTGGACACTCGCTGTCCAAGGAGGGAAGGCAGCTTACACCGGACCGCATTCAGTTAATAGCTAACATGTCAATACCCAAGACACAAAAGGAGGTACGAGCTTTCATAGGCCTCACTTCATATTGTAGGCAGTGGATCCCTCAGTATGCATTTCTAGCAAAACCACTCATTCAGTTAACCACACAGGAGGCAGCCACATCGACTGTTCTCCCTTGGACTCAGGAACATACACAAGCTTTTGAAAGCCTAAAGAAAGCTTTATGTCAAGCACCTGTTTTAGCAACGCCATGTTACAGAAAACAGTTTACACTCTTTGTTACAGAACGCGAAGGTACTGCCTTGTCAGTACTAACACAGGAACAAGCAGGAGCACACAAACCATGTGCTTATTTTTCTAGTACATTAGATCCCGTAGCTCAGGCTTTGCCTGCGTGTCTGAAATCAGTAGCAGCGACAGCTTTAGCAATCAGACAAAGCGATGCCATAGTGTTAGGACATCCATTGACAGTTCAAGTACCACACGCAGTAGAGGTTCTTGTAAATAGAACGCAAACACAACACTTGACTATAGCGCGACTTACAGGGTACGAACTTACATTATTTCAGCCACATATAGAAATCAGACGCTGTAACACATTGAATCCTGCCACACTTTTGCCAGTAACCGGAACAGACCCACTAGCTCATGACTGTATTGAAGTTATTACTATAACGACAAAACCCAGACAAGACTTAACCGATGTCCCATTGTCAGATCCAGACCTGACATTGTATGTAGATGGTTCATGTATGAGAACAAGTACAGGAGAGTTAGTGGCCGCTTACGCAGTCACAACAGATACTGAAGTCATTGAAACTAATCGTATAAATACTTTGTCAGCTCAAGCCGCAGAGCTCATCGCTCTGACACAAGCCTGTATTCAAGCCACGAATAAAAAAGTCAACATATACACTGATTCACGTTATGCATTCGGAGTTGTACATGACTTCGGCGTGCTGTGGCGAGAGAGAGGTTATTTAACTTCCCACGGTGCCCACATTCAGCACGGACCCCTCATTCATGCCTTATTAGATGCAATACATCTACCCACTGCAATATCAATTATGAAATGTAAGGCTCATACGAAGGTTACTGATATCATTTCCCAAGGCAATGATCTAGCCGACAGAACAGCTAAACAGACTGCTCAAATTCAAACCCCCGACATGATAAAGACAATAGTCCCGACACCGACACAGTGTATGACAGTTAAAGATCCTACTCTTGACGTAATTGACATACAGACACATGCTACACCAGACGAAATAAAGAAATGGACTGAATTAGGAGGGATCCAAACGGACCAAGGATGGATGATGAAGGAAAAGTCTGTATGGTTCCTTCCTGATTCAATGGTCCAAGTTATAATTAACACTATACATAGTCCAGCACATCTAGGAGAAAAAGCTATGCTAGACAGCATTCAACACATTTGGTTCAATAAACATTTACGAGCAGCAGCCAAACAAAAGGTCCGTACCTGTATGATCTGTTGTCAGTTTAACCCAGGAAAAAGCGTTCCCGTAGAACAGGGTGGATTTCATCCTCCTAATCACCCTTTTGAAGCCCTCCAGATGGACTATATCCAGATGGAACGATGTCGAGGATTCAAATATGTTCTCGTAGTTGTCTGCGCTCTGTCCCGTTGGACAGAGGCATACCCGGTTTCAGATTACACTGCCCCGACTACTGCCAAACAGTTGGTTCGAGAATTCTTCCCACGATACGGTTTACCACGTGTTGTCTACTCAGATAACGGCCAGCCGTTCTCATCCGAATTAATGAAACATGTTTCACTTTTGTTAGGATATCAGTGGAAATTCCACTGTGTCCGACACCCCGAGGCAGCAGGTCTCGTAGAAAGACATAATCAGATACTGAAAATCAGATTGTCCAAAATATGCAGAGAGAAAGGTGTCGACTGGATAGTAGCGTTACCAGTTGCACTCTTTTACATGAGAATGGTAGCACACTCTCGAACAGGGCTATCCCCGTATGAGGTGATCTTCGGCAGACCACCAAATATGTGGGGGACGCCTATACCACGTAAAATAACTGATATTGACTGTAATATGCTGACAGATTACTTGGCTTCCTTGATGTCTGCACTACAATCTTGTCGTTCACAGGTAGCTGCAGCCTTTCCCGACAACACTGAGGTGAAACCCCATGACGTAGTTCCGGGTGATCTCGTGTTTGTGAGAAATTTCGACCGAAAGACTCAGCTGGAGCCCAGGTGGAAATCACCCAAGTTGGTCCTGCTGACCACAAGGACAGCCGTGAAGATCGAGGGCCGCAAGGGCTGGATTCATTCAAGTCATATCAAGAAATTTCATGGACTATCCTCGGATATAGACATTGTGCCCTGCACTCCCTTACAGACTGATTCAAAACTTCCTTTGGTTGAAAAGACTGAAACCGAACTCTATAAAGTAAAGCTTAGGCCCAACAAGTCGAGCAATTTGATTGTTTAAGTCCTCTCCAAGGTGAAGCGGTTGAATTGTCTCTGACATGTATCCCTTGGACCTGAGTAGAGAAAACACCCGGAAAATGTTGAAGCGACAGGCGTATTGTAAATCACTGCGTAGCCACTGCATAGTGACATTATTAATTTTGTTTTTCTTGAGTCTTTTAATAATTACTGCAAGTATATTGTTGCACATATATTACCCTATTTCTAGACATGTTTATAATGTTACTGCTGAACATTCTTTTAGTGACTTACCTCCGCATGAATTGTCTTATAGACTTGCGCTGCGCAATAACACTTTCATTAGTATGTTACATCATTCCCATCAGACTAGTAATGCCACCAATTGTTGGGTGTGTGGTCGGCTCCCCCCCTATCAGAATTATGAAGGAGTCCTGCCATTCTTTCCACACCCATTTACACATAATGGCTCCTGTGGAGCATGGTTTAGTTTAATCAATTCCATAGACTCAGACACAGCAGTTTACCAAGATCATTGGGTATGGGGAAACCTGAACCTAGTTTTACTCAAGGTCTGCTACCCTGACAAGGAGGGTCGCCCCACAAGAACAGGAACTGATCTAGAAAATGAAGTATATGGATTAGGTAATTTTACACCTAATCTCATGATTCTAAATGTCGTATCCGAAGTTGAACTAGTCTTACCCACCATGTCAGTATTCCCAGCGAAGGGTGAATTGTGTGTAAGAAAGGTTGGTTCCATACATATGGGCCATAGTAAATGCACTACTATAGTAGAATTCAGTGATCAAGGCAAATCTTCATTTAGAGCTTATCGCCACTCCTACTTTATATGTGGTCAGACTGCATATATGCGTCTACCTCTAGATTGGGATGGTACCTGCTACATTGCATTCCTTTTGCCACCTGTTTTCCTAGCTCCTCCTGATTATTACAGAAATATTCATTTAGTACACAACAGAGAGCGGAGAGATCTCCCCATTGTCGATTACACTGAGACGGCATGGGACAAGTATGTAGATTTCAATAAAGGCATCTTTCCTTATATAGGTACTGTTACTAATAGTAAACTGATACGTAGATTAACTAGAACCCTTGAAGCAGTAGTGAATGAAACTATTTCCGCCTTAGGCAATTTAACGGAAGAGCAGTCTGCTATGCGGATTGTTGTGCTTCAAAATCGTCTTGTCCTTGACGTCATCCTGGCTGATAGGGGCGGAGCTTGTAGGGTCATCGGATCAAGCTGCTGCGTATTCATACCAGAAAATTCGCCATCTGTATATAAAGCCATCACTCGCCTTCATAAGATTGTAAACCAGATACACCAGAACCCAGGCACTTGGACTTGGTCCAGTTGGTTTTGGAGTGTGGTATCAGCCTGGGGATGGAGAGTTTTATCCTTCCTAGGTATTGGCCTTCTCATACTATTCAGTTGCTGTCTATGTCTACAATGTGGACCAGCGATTTGTGGTCTGTGTGCCACATCGTGTATTCCACCACCAAGATTTCATTCGTCACGGAAGAAGAAAGAAGAACAAATGATGCTATATGAACAGATCAATGGATTGATGAAGATTGATATCTCTTAACGGGCAAGTAGGGGACAAGGAGGGAATGTGGAAATATGGATTTTTCTGGTCAGTTATGTCCCCTATCTTGGACCCCAACGGTTCTATGTGCATGTCACAAGTACATGTATGTTCCCTCCAGTTCCAGTTATGAAGACGCAAATACATGTGCGTCCAACGTCAATATGTCCTCTGTCAGATCCGCCATGAATAGGCCGGATATTCCATTCCTAAATATGAAAGGCCACCGGCTTTATATGGTTCACTTATGCCATTTTACAGTCCAGGCAAGTAGGCCCTGATTCTGTCATCAAACTCCTCTTGCTTTCTGCCTCTGAAAACTCGAGTCTGAGCCTGCATCTGTGACCATGAACTTTGTCTCATTCTCTGCGCGGCTCACGAAGCCTGACATCAGCCTATTCTCTGCCAAGAACTGTATTTCACCTTCGAATTATCTGCTTCCCCCTCAGCCGATGCATTCCTGCCTAGTAGTTTAAGTAAACATTCTTCCAGTTACCAAGCAAAAGGCCCGGCTTCTCTGCCCTTATGCAAGTAATTCATAGTCCTGTTACCATGGAATATTTCTACCCCCTCGCATTCAGTGTAGACACTTAGACGCTTGTACACGCACGCACAGTCAGTATAGAATAGATTCTGTCCGAGAGTCCTTCTTTTGTGGATAACATAGTTCTTTAAACATAGGATGTTAGATATGATTTGGGATTAGGTTGACTTGACCCCCCAGACTTTTTGTCTCCACATGTAGAGCTAAATGTCAAGTCCCCTTCACCCCCTAGTTGCACGTCAATTACACGTCATGTTGCTGCGCGCGCATCTATGCCAAGTATTATCTTATAGATCCACCTATATGTGACATCATAACCAATTATGTTCCTTTTTACTCCTTATTACACCCATTTTTGGTTACGCAGATAAATCGTCATTTTCCTTATCAGTTGTTACGCCTACTACATTCGCTTCATTGTAATGTATGATCTATAAAAGTCATTTCATGTCAATAATGTATGTACTTCACTTCCTGAACCCCCGTGGTGATGGAACTTGGAGCAACCGATTATAATCGATCACTGGAATAAAGCCCATTCCGAACCTCTAATACCACGGATTCTGCCTCTCATTTTACTGAGCTATTTTATTATGTTTCTGTATCAAATTAAGTCCAGGTAAAGGAATTTTATTTACCACAAGTCGACCATGGCTGGTGCCTGACCTGTCATAGAATACATTCAGTTGATAGGTCACATTACATAACTATTGCTTCTTGAATTGATTTATTTTGAAGCTGCATAAACTTAAATGTTTAAGTTGAAATATTAGGGCTCTCCATAACTTCAAAAAATGTAGACTTGTACTGGACTATTTGAATATACTCAAGGTTGGCATAGTACTCCTGCAGGAGGCGCACCTCAATCTGTAAAGTCTGCGAGCATTTTCTCCAAGGTAAAACCCCTCCAGGTTCTTTTTATCATGTAATTCATATGCAAGACATGTGTCTGTTCTCATTAGAGAGGCTGTTCCTTTCATTCTCGCTGCCATTCATGCTGACCATGAAGGAAGATTGCTAGTGATGACATGATCTCTAGGTGACCAGAAATACACCATTATTCATATATATCACACCCCAATATTTACTCTACCCAGTTGTTTGAGAAACTGGTTGCCTTGTTTCAGGGCAATAACTGATCTAGGATAATATGTGGGTAGGACTATAATGTGATATCGTACCCTCTGCTAGACAGGCTAAGCCCATAAGCTACCGGATATTCTACACAGACTAATCTCTTAAATTGGATCTTGGACGAGCATGACTTGTCAGATATCTGGAGGACAAGGAAGGGTATTCTCCTTTTATGCCACAGTCCAAAATATTCCCTCTAGATTAGACTATTGGTTTCTTGGTAGTGAATCCATCATGGTACTGTGGAGAATAAATATCTGCCACAGACTCTCTCTGACCACCGTCGTTGTTACTGGAACTAGATGTCCTAGTGTCCCTTCTGTAATGGAATGGCTAGAGATTCCCCCCAGGGCTTTAAATGATAGAGTATTTTTATGATGAAATGAAGGCCCTGATCACAGTGTCCTTTGAAAACAATGTTGGTTCAGGTGAGCGGTATAGTTAAGTCTTGGAGGCATTCAAGATGTGTGTGCATGGGATGGCCAATGCTAAACACTCTCAAGTGTTGTAAGATATATGTCAGCAGTGGCAAAACGTGAGAAAGAGATTGCAATGCTAGAAGGGGAACAAGGGAAAACAGGTCCATACTAATATACTTTGCAAACACAACACACTCCGGCTATACAACAGAGATTGTGTAGATAGGGAGGTCAAATACCGTGGCAAATATACTATTGCCTCTCAATATGGCAACGGTATAAGGCCCAATAGAACCCTGGCACAAATCCCAAGGAGTACAGTGAATGAGGCACCACCTGTGATGGCTCTTCACACTTGCAAGGGTGGGAAGTTCTTTCCAAGGGAAGAGATTTTGAGGGAATCTGTATCACAGCCAGACAAACTATGGGACATGAGGAGTTCACAGTCTACTCAGATGATATTGGGTTCACCTGGAATGGGGAAAAACTGCAAGAGCCCTTGATCGTCCCAATAGATTTTAAGGAAAGGATGACTGCGATAGATAGCTTTCCTGATTGTAAATCTCCAGGCTCTGATGGGCAAAATGCAGAATTTTACAAAGCATACAAGAATATCCTAGCACCGCACCTTTTGACTGTCTGTAGCGAGGCGCTCGAGACAAGGCAGTTGCCTCCCACCGTCCTCAAGGGTATAATACCTATCCTCAAAAAGACTTGTAAAGATGCAACTAAATGTCAATCATATTGTCCCCTCTCTCTTCTCAATATGGATAGTAAAGTATGTACTAAACTGTTGCAACCCTGCTTGCCCTAGATTGGTCCTTCAGGGAGCACTGTGGCTTTGTTCCTCACACATTTTGCACACCCTGTTTGCAATGGAGGTCAGAGGAAATGCAGTTTTTTTAGTGACAGAGAAGGCTTTCAACTCTTTTGAGTGGCCTTTTCTGCATGCAGTGCAGGAGCTTATGGGGAAGGGGGACCATTATTGGGCAGATACGCTTGTTGCACACCAGCCAATGTGCCAAATGCCATGTAAAAACGCGTTGTCTGTGAGCTTTCTAGTGGGAAGGGGTTCTTGACAGAAATGCCAATTCTCCCCTTTCTTGGTTGCCTTAACTATTGAGCCCCTTTCTTGCAGAACTGGGCAGAAACATTCCCACCAGAGGATATAATTCTCTTCTGGGCAAAGCGATCTATCTCTCAGAGTGCTGATGACATACTCTTGTTTGCCAAAACCTCGAATGAAAAACTGCCCACGCTTATAAGGAAAGTGAGAATTCAGGCACTATTTTAAGCTGTTATTTACCTAGGACAAGATGGAAGTACTCCCCTTACCTCCGGTCACAAGTATACTGGAGGTCGTCTACGCTTTACAATGGTGCCCTGATTTGGTCAAATACATAGGGTGTCAATATATGTAATGTTAGGGAGTCCCATTTACATAGTAACAATGGCCTGGTCATTATCAATAGCTGGTAATTTGCTATTATATAAGTGGTGGTTCTCCCAAAGTTCTATTATTTATTTTGTAAATCTACAATTCCATTGAATGCCTCCTTCTTTGGTAATATACAGACAATTCTGACTAGGTAAACATAGGATGGGAATAAACCTAGTTTCCCCGGGGACATAATGACCAGGTCTCTAGTGAAGTGTGGTTTTGGTGTCCTTGAGTTGTGGTGCAGGTGCAGTTGGCATCATTTTGCTATATGTCAGAAGCTCGATCTCTCAGCTTAGGAATCGAGGGAGTCCTATTAAAGACTAACTTGGGAGTTTAGCTAACTAAACCTTCCTCTGCTGTACTGACCACAAAGGTTCCGCCTGGGCATTGCCGACCCTTGGTAGCAAAGCCAGCTTTGGTTTGCTGTGCTCTTCAGCTACTCCGGTAGACTGCAACACACTGCTTCCTCTCACACTGGTGACAGGTGTTTCAGCAACGCCTCTTCAACATGAGCTCAAACAAATTTGCCATCTGTTCCCAGGGTGGTTTGATTCTTGAAACTGGATGAGTACAATGTTGGTCCGTGTATTGCCCCCCTAGAGCTCTTTACTTAATTCCGCCTCAGGCAGGTGGCAAAATAAACTATTCCCACATTCCCCTTGCAACTTCTGAGTTTGCACCCCAAATACATTTCATTAACCTGGGGTTCAACAGCTAGATGGGTTTCCAAACTTTACAAATTATGATCTGACATTTTTGATAGTGGGAATTTGCCAGAAAAATAATTGTGGGAACGAGATATTGGACAGGAGATACTGCTAAAGAAATGGGAGTTTTGTTGTTCTCAAGTCAAGTTAATACCACTGAACTATTGAAACACTTTTTTGCATTTCAGATTTCTCAATCATTTGTATTATTCTCTGGAGGTAATGAGTAAGCTTGATGTGACAATATGTGTGAGTTGTAGGAGATTTACTACGCAGAAACCCCACTTCAGGGTAGTGAATACATTACACATGAGTATCATAGACCTTATTTTATGAAGCCCAAACAAATACATCCAATATTAAAGAGAGACCGGGCCAACTGCAATCCTCAGGAACATTGTTGTACGCTCTGCCCTCATAGGTTCTACACCAAGATTCCAGCTAGAATGCCACACATCCCCTTTCGTAGGACTGCACACAACAAATCAACAATAACTTCATAACTTAAAACATGTGATTAAAATTAAAGAAATGAATTTGCCAAAGGCAGTGCATAAGCCCATACCCTCAATATACAGAAACATTCTCAACCGTATATACATTGTTAGAAATTGGGTTACTGGTTGACTGGGGTGTGAACCCTGGTCAAGCAACAATCACAATCCCAGTCACGGTAAGGGACAGGCAAACCCCAAATTAACCTGTGCTCAACTTCCTGGTAGCTTGGTACAGGGCAGTCAGGCCTAACTTAGAGGCAATGTGTAAAGTATTGAGCGATGCTTCAACCAGTAAAACAGTGGAAACACCACACAAAAAGATCCCACACTAGGTTAGGAATAACAGAGCAAAATATAATAAATAAAACAAGACCAAAATGACAAATATCCAATCTTTAGAACTGGAGTCATGATTTTTTAAATAATAGACTACAATATAGCACTTAAAAGCATAAAGTGACAATAACAGCTATCTGGTCGGGCAAGAGAAGGTTGTAGTCAAAAGTACAGACTGACTGCAATGGAGCGCAGGTCAGATAAAGTATCAGATGAGTCCTACTAAAGTTTTACCTACTCAAGTTTTGTGCCAAGAGCATCTGCCATCCTGCCAGGGATGGCCCAACCAGTCACACCTAAGCTCCAATTGTGGGTGGCTGTCTAGGAGGTATACACAAAGACCAACTGCCAACTACACCCACTCATGTGACCAGAGACAGGCTGCAGCACCAATTGACGAAGGACATAAATGATATCTTTCTAAAAGTGGAATTTTCAGAAATGTCATTTAATGTCTGACTTTACCATAAGTTTGGATTTTAAATTGGGATTCCAGAGATACCAAACTTAAACTGGTTATTCCTTCCCATTTTGAATTTTCACTTATAAAATGAAATTAGGCGACTTCAATCTTATTCTATGATGGGCAGTAGTGAAAAATAAATTTAAGAGTTTTTCACTACCAGGACATATAAAACTTATAAGTACCTGCCCTGCTTTTTAAATGCATTGTACTCTGCCATCAGGGCTGTCTAGGGCCTACCTAGGGTTAACGTATGTGTACTAAAAAGGAAGGTTTGGGCCTGGAAAAAGTTTACTTTGCCAGGTCAAACAACAGGAGGTCTGAAGGCAAAAAGTTAAGGGGAAACCACACCAAGGATGCCAGGTCTAACCCATATGATTAAAGTCATATGTCACATTAATAACCATACAGTTAAATAATGCATATCAGAAGATATTCATTACCAGGCCATAATTTCTAAGGATAGCAGTACATTTTGGTGCCTGGCCTTGAAAAAAACAGTCCTTGTTTCTTCCCAGCGATTTCTCCATTGCATTGCTCTTCTAGCATTATTTTGTATTCAAATCTTCACCCTTGGCTTTGCTACTCTGGCATGGTTTCTTTTTCCAATTCCAATTCCAAAAATTCTTTATTTCGGCCATATAGACCATAAAAGTTTCTTTTTCTTTTACATTCTCTTCATCCAGTCTCCACCTATGCTCTGATTTAATACCATCTAGGCATCCATCCATTCAAAGCAAACATGGCATTCATTCTTAATCTCAACAAACCTTTCACCAACAACGTACATTTGTAATTTTTTTTAACCACCACACATGCGTCCGTTCTTGCCTTTGAGTTTGACCCATCAAACCCCCGGATGATTCCTTTCACCCATACAGTTTCAACCACCCAGGCAGGCATCCTTTTTTTTACCTTTCACCTATCCATCAACTACCCATGCATCCTATCAGCCACCTATGCATCCCGGGCTCCATTCCTTCACCCACGCATCCTTTCCTGCCAGTCATATATTACATGTCACCCATCCTTCCTCCTTCCATCCTTCTTTCCCTTTTCGTTCAACCCATCCATCAAGGTCATCTGACTCTTAGTATTCTACATATAACTTTCCCAGCTGAGCTGAAGTCAGATAGAAGAGGCCATTTTTTACTCAACTCCCGCCACTAACAACACAAAATATACACTTGAGAAGAGAGAGGGATGGATATTAAATAAAAAAGATCAGAAAAAAGTTTTAGAATCAAAGGATTCAAAAGATTTAGGAAAGATTGAAAAACAAGCCCAGTACCATAATCAGAACAAGAAAAACAAGCTGGCCGCGCCCATGTGGGACCGCGTAGTGAATATGGGAGGGCGGAATTTGTGTAGTCGCGTTACGCAAAGCTCCGCGAAACGGTAAAAAATCTCCGCGAGCACACAGAAATTCCATGAACACGCGGAATTGCTTGTTCGCGATGCTTTTTACCTGTTCGTGAGTGCTGTTAGCGTGCTCAGGGGGGGAAATATCTTGCGAACACGCATTTTGAGAACGCAAACATGCAAAACATTCCGCGAAGCCGCGGAACGCAGAATTTTGGGCAATTCCGCGTTCTCCGTGGAACGCGAAATTACCCAAATTCCGCAAATTCCGCGAGTGGAACGGAATTTACCACCCAGGCCTAGTATTGAAGTTCGGGCGATATTTCCCTCCGAACACGCAATCCGCATTGCAGAAAAGGTAACTCCACATGCTCACGGAACTACACGTATTCTCGCGGAGTTTTTTTGTGGCTTCACGGAGTTCCACGTAGCACTGCTACGTGAACTCCACCCAGGCAAAATACAGATTGGAGGATTTCAGGATTTACATAAATTTGTGGTGTGCGCCACCAGTCAAGTAAATCTGTTATGTAGGGATTTAGGGGCATATGCATCAACCAAACTAATACCGATTCCTTAATAGCGAAAAATAAGGAATCGCCATTAAGGAATCGGTAATTGGCATGCATCAACAGATTCGGTAAAATTTAGCGATTCCTTAAAAATCGCTAAATTTACCGATTCCTTAATAGCGGGGCACGCAAACGGCCCCACTAGCAAATAGCGAGTTCGGTAATACCGATTTGGCTAATAGCGAGTTCGGTAATACCGAATTAGCAATTACCGAATCGGTAATAGCGAAATCGCAAATTGCCGCGTCGCACCGGGAACAGGCTGATGACATCACCAACCAGGAAATACTGCTGCCCCACCCACATAGCCTCGACAGAGGAGCAGACAGGAGCTGGAAAGAAGGACAGGCTGTGCAGAGTGAGGCCACACAGATTCTGCCAGTCACAGCACACATCCATCATGTCGCAGGAAGTGCCATCCAGCGCTGAATCTGCACGCAAGCGCAAGAAGAAGTTTTCAGACAGGGAGCTGGAGTACCTCATCGAGGGAGTGTCCAGCAAACACGACCGCCTCTTTGGCAAGCTGTCCCTCAAGGTGCCTGAGACCGAGAAGCGGCGCATCTGGCAGCGCATCCGTGAGAGGGTCAATGCGGTTGGCGTCACTAGCCGCAGCATCGACGATCTCAAAAAACGGTGGTATGACCTCCGCAAGCGCGCAAAAGAGAGGATTGCTGAGAGGCTCCGGGAGGCAAGAAGGACTGGAGGCGGAACAAGCACTGCACCATCCAACACAGCCCTGGAGGACCTTGTGGAAGGGACGATAGAGCGGGAAGCCGTCGTGGGGGTGATCCAGATGGACACGTCCGGAGCAGCCACAAGTGCCCAAGGTAAGATGCATGCCTGTGCCACACCCAGCATAGCGTAAATCCATACCCATGCCCCCAGCCCAATCTCACTGTGTCTGCAGCTCTGGCACAGACAGTTCCACACATGACACTACTGCATCTTGGGAGTTGTAGTCTAGTCAGCCCAGAGTGCAGGCACAGGCGTAAATCCTCACACAACACATATTTTGTACATGGCTGAAGACTGTTCATTTGTTGGACCACAGAGGGACATTGATGGGTACAACACTATGTAGGTGTAATCATCCCACTAATCATGCACTGTTTCACACACATATGCATCACCTGGGGACTCTGATGACAGCGACCAGCTGATCATATCTGAGACACCCGTGGAGTCAGACCAGGAGACTGTGCAGGATGCGCACGCACCGCCAACACCTGCCACCCCACCAGCACCACCTCCACCAGCGCCACAATCATCGGCACCAGCACCAGTGCCACAAGCCAAGGCACCTGCGCCACAAGCCAAGGCACCACCACCTGCGCCACAAGCAACGGCACCAGCAAGCCAGCCTGCAGCCAGTGCAGCCACAATACCGCAGAGGCACAGGCACCAAGTTGCGCCCTTGCAGGAGATGGCAACCCCCCCCCCCGCAATTGGCACCCACGCAGCGCACATCCACACCACCTGCTGCACCACATGGAGGCTCAAGACACGCACGGCGTCACAGGGCCCGTCGCAGTTCCGTCTCCTCAGCTGACCAGGATGTCCCAACAACCTTTGCAATTGAGGAGAGGATGCTGCGCACACAGAACCTGCAGGGAAGACATGTGGCTAGCATCAGCTGCAACATCGTGCGCCTAGCGAGGGAGATGCGCGCCATGACTGCAGCAGTCACCGACATGGGCTCCGCGGTCAGGGACATGGGCACGGCGGTCAGGGACCAGACCACTGCGGTTGCTGATGGCAATGCTCAGCTCAGGGAGGAGGTACGTGAGCTCACCCGTGCCATCAGGGAGGGCCATGAGTCCCAGAGGAGGAGTAACCGGCAGCTAATGTTGCGTTCTGCCGCCGCTACCAAGGCCATACAATGGCACAGCAACTGCACCGCTGTGTTGGCACGCCGCACAGTCTCCCTGCAGGTGGACCTTGGGCACTTCTGCGGTGATGTTGCCAAGTCACTGGGACACATCACCACTGCTGTGGAACAACTTCAGAGCAGCACATGCAGTGCTGCAGCATTGGGAGGGGATGACACCAGTGAGGCTGCCTCCAGTGTCAGCAGCGTGTCACTGGCAGAGGCCAGCACCAGGCGCCGAAGTTCGCGTGCCTCCACGGGGACAGGCCGTGGTGAGGGTTTGGATGCACCTGAGCGGAGGCTTGGTGTACGTGGCAAGCGGCACTAGAAATTTGGACATGCTGCAGGTCCATGGTGGAGCAACCATGGCCATCCAATTATTCTGTTTGCACAGGCCTGACTTTAAGATAACTTTTATTTACATTTATGCAATCGGAGCATGATTCACAATGCTAGTTCTGTTGCACAATCCTCAGTGCTACTGTGCATTAAACAGTTGCACCCAACACCAACTTGTAATGTCTCATTTTACCCAGGGTCAAAAATGATTTTGCGTTATGTCTGTCCGCCTCCTATGGCCCTCTGCTGTGTTTGGGATGTGTGCCGGTCGTCGTTGGGCGGGTGGTTAGTCAGCCTGGGGGTCGTCATCCCTGTCCACCTCCATGGGTATCCCCCTTCTGGTGGCAATGTTGTGCAGCATTGCACATACAGCTATTATTCGACAGCATGTGTCTGGTTGGTATAGCATTGCGCCGCCAGTCTTGTGGAGGATACGGAAGCGGCTCTTGAGAATCCCAAAAGTCCGCTCTATCACATTCCTCGTGCTGATGTGTGCAGCGTTGTAGCGATGTTCCTGCGGGGTTGCTGGATTTAGGTATGGGGTTAGTATGTATTCCCGCAGGGCGTAAGCACTGTCACCTAGAAGATAGAAGCATAGACTTAGCATTGGTGATGTACATACATGTGTGGTGTTGGTGTGGGGAAGCGTAGTTCTACTTACCTAACAGGAGTCCCTCTCCAAATTCGCCATTGAGTAGTCGCCTGTGCATTCCACTGTTGCGGAAGATGTATGAGTCGTGTGTGCTCCCTGGGAATTGTGCCACTAGGTCCGTTATGATGTTGTTGGCATCGCACACAACCTGCACGTTGATCGAGTGGTATGACTTGCGGTTCCTGAAAAGGTACTCATTTGCTGACGGAGGGCATATGGGGATATGCGTGCAGTCGATGCATCCAATCACATGTGGAAATTGTGCCACCTGGTAGAATGCCTGTTTGGTGCGGTCCAACTGCTGTGGGGTTGTGGGGAAGCTGATGTGTCTGTGGAGCATTGTCAGCATGGCATCTAGGAATTTTTGGAAGAAGCGTGACAGTGCGCTTTGCGAAACACCTCCGGCAACCGCAATTACCCCCTGGAAACTCCCTGAGGCCAGTAGGTGCAGGCTGCATAGTACCTGAACGTGCGCAGGGATTGCATTTGTCCGGTGGGTCTGGTGCTGCAGTAATGGTTCCAGGTCTGCAATCAGGCGCATGATCATAGCGCGATTGAGGCGATATTTCTGGTACACCTCGTCCTCATTCTGGCCGAGCAGGGTTATGCGCAGTCTGAACACTCGCTCCTGGACCCTTCTCCTGCGCTGTCCTGCTGCATTGATCCGCATCCTCCTTGCAAGCACGTAGAGGGCAGCCATTTTGTGGGAGCCAACAGGGTCTCCTGGGCCAAATTTAAGGGTTTAGTGATTGCCTCAATCATTTGCACATGTAGGAATTTTTATTATTTTTTTTTTTTTGTGACTTTACCTCCAGGTTTTGATTCCCCTTATTTAGCTCTGGCAAAATAGCGATTTTTGGGATTTTCGTTATTAGCGAGTTTTGTTGCATTGGGGTGCGATTCGTTATTTGCTATTGGCAATTTCCGGGAGCTAATAGTGATTTCGGTAATTGCGAATTCGGTATTTAGCGATTCGGTAAATTAGCATTTTGGGTATTAGCGATTCGGTATGTCCGAGGTTATTTATTTAGCGATTCGTTATTTGCTCGGGTTTTGGGTTGATGCATTGGGATTGGGTATTTTTAACACAATACCGGGAGCTATTACCGAATCGGTATTTTACCGACTGGATTTTGGCTTGATGCATAAGGGTGTTATTGTGTAAAATGAACTGCTCCATTTCCTGTACGCATGATGGAATAGAATGTCATACAAAAGATGAGGATGTAGTATGTAAAATGGCATGACAAGGAACAGAAGTGAATTACTGCAAGTGATTTGCCAGTTGAACTGAGAAATACTGTTCTGTCTGATGTGTGGAATTTTTCATGTAAAGACATTGGTTTCATGAAAGGAGTAGCTCCAATTCTGATTACTGTAAAACCAAATGCAGTGTTCCCAAGAACACCAGGTTATAAAATGAGTCCTGAGACAATTGCAGGAGTAACACCTGTGATTGAGATGTCAATTAAACAAAGTATTCTAAAAGAGATTTTAGGGAGTCCTCGCAATAGCAAACCGAAAAACACAGAAAAGTTTAGGACCTTCGGGAACTCGATCAGATAGTGATAACCCAGCAGTGATTCTGTACCAAACTCCATGTGAAGCAGAATGGTTTTCAGTGATTGACTTGTGTCAAGCCTTTTTCTCAATACCTTTTCATCCGAATAGTCAATATTTATTTGAGTTCCTCAAGGGTATACAGGGAGCCCATCAATCTTTAATCAGATATTGAAGAAATGTCTGGAGTTATTAACAATGCCTAATAACTCAGTTTTAGTGCAATATATTGATGACTTGCTGGTTGCGTCTGGAACAAAAGAAGCTTGTGTTGCTGATACGATAGCCCTACTGAACCATTTGGCAGTGGGTGGGCATAAAGTGTCACCAGCGAAATTACAATTTTGTCAAAAAGAAGTTCTTTATTTAGGACAGAAAAGTGAGAGACAGTGAGTAAGAAATGTGCCTCAGGACTGGATCAATGCCCTTTTTCAAATGAATCCGCCGAGTACACAAAAGGAGGTTAGAATGTTTCTCTGATTGGATGGATTTTGCAGGCAGTGGATACCAAGATTTTCACTGATTGCTGAGCCATTACAAAGACTGACACACAAATTGTGTCAGATCCTGTACATCTTGATGATGAATGCATGAAAGCATTTCTTGAACTATGAGACAGTTTATGGCACCAGCATTGGGAATGTCAGTCTTTAATAGGAGTTTTGCATTTTTTCATTGTTTTGCAGTGAACGCGATGGTTGTGAACTTTCAGTTCTGACACAAATGCATGGAACAGCTTGCCGTCCAGTGGCATATTTTTCTGTTACATTGAATCCAGTGGCTGCTGCCTTACCTGGTCCTTTGAAAGCAGTTGCAGCTACTTGTATGAGTTTGGAACAGAGTGAGATGATTGTGATGGGACATCCGTTGAAAGTATATGTGCAACATTCAGTCAAGATTTTGTTAACACAAACACGCACACAGCATCTTACAAGCAGTCGCTTAGCAAAATACGAACAGGTGATTTGTGGCAAGATGTATGAGTCTGAATCCAGCTACCTTGTTACCGTTTGTAGTTGTGTAGATGTGGTGGATGAAGCAGATCATGATTGTCTGACCGTGACTGAACTTTGTAGAAAGCCGAGATCTGACATACAGGATACTCCATTACCTGAATCTGATCATGTTTTGTTTGTGGATGGATCACGCTTGAGAGATTCTGAGGTTACCTTGCGAGCTGCATATGCGATTTGTACAGTGATGAGTGTCATTGAAGCATCATGGTTGAAAGGAGTGAGTTCAGTGCAAGTAGCAGAGTTGATTGCACTCACTGGGGCATGCTGCATCACAAAACAAATGTGAGTTACTATATTTACAAATAGTCAAAATGGTTTTGGGGTTGTGCATGATTTTTGACAGTTGTGGTCTAAACGTGGGTTCATGACGTCTTTGGGTTCACCTATATGAAACAGAGAGTGTGTATAAAACCTACTGATGGCACTACAAATGCCGGCCCAAATTGCACTGATGAAATGTTCAGCACATAAATCTGGTCATGACTATGTCACCATTGGCAATAGATATACTGATGAGATTGCACGTTTTTGTGTTCAAAATTCATATACTGTCAATGGGGAACTTTTGAAAGAACAATCTGATGAAACAGAATGCAGACTAATGTTTTCAATTATTGAACCTTGGGAAGAGATTAGCGAATTATAGGATGCAGTTACTGAAGCAGAAGGAGAAGGATGGATCAAAGCAGGATGCACACGAAGAGCAGAAGATGAAGTGTGGGTTTGCACAGATGGGAGACCTGTATTGCCAGATAGTCTGTTGTCATTAATGGTAAGAGTTTGCCATGGTCCGTCTCATGTAGGCAGAGATGCTATGATAAGGCTTTTCAAACAGTCATTGTACAATACAAAATTCAGTCATTGCAGAAAGTCTGTGCCAAAGATGTCTAACATGTCAGCAACAAAATGCAGGAAGGAAAACAGTTGTTAGTTTGGGTCAAATTGGAAAAGCAGGTCCATTTACGTGTATGCAGATGGACTTTATAGATATGCCTCCTTGCAATGTATTAAAATACGTCTTGGTGATTGTATGCCCGTTTTCACGTTGGGTTGAGGCATACCCGACAAGACGTAATGACAGCCTAACTGTTACTAAATTGCTGCTTAGAGAGTTGATACCGAGATTTGGATTTCCAGTCTCATTAGAATCAGATTGTGGAACGCACTTTAATAATGAAGTGGTGTGTATGCTTTGGGCTGCCTTACAAATTGCACAAAAATTGCATTGTGCTCATCGATCTGAGGCGTTCGGCGTGGTCAGGCAAGTAAATGGCACAATATAATAGAGTGGTGAAAGTTGTGCATCTACAACACTGAAATGGCCAGATGCAATATCATTGATACTGATGAGTTTGAGAAGTATCCCGGACAGAAGAACAGCACTGTCCCCACATGAAATTATTATGGGGAGGGCTATGAGGTACCCAACAGTCCCAGCAAATCAGCTTATGAACATATCTGATGAGTTAGTGCTCGATTACTGTAAAGGATTGGCTGACATAGTGCGTTCTGTGTCTCACCAGATTGGAGAAGTTGCAACTACTGTCCAACATGAGCAAGCACACAATTTGTGCCCAGGTGACTAGGTTCTTGGGAAAAAACATGTGAGGAAATCTTGTTTGGAACCATATGGACGAGGGCCATACCAAGTGATTCTGGAGTCAACAACAGCAGTTAAAAGTGGTGGTCTGCCAAATTGGGTGCATGACGCGCACACTCGTCTAGTCTCATGTCTACTTGAAAGTACATAGTCAGTTGAAGGTGAAGAAAAAGAGCCTGAACAGACAGAGAATCAAGAAGAGTGGGCATAAGCTACTGGGGATCGTAACATTGTCCCTGTTGAAACTGAAAGAGAGTTGGTCCCTGAAAGTGACGGAGGAAGAGAGAAAAGGGAATCAACTAAGTGATGTCTTGAGACAAATGGAATAAATATTGTACCAGAAAAACGTGTGCGAAAAGATGACGAATGGCCTGGAGGAACTGAGCACTTGAAAGATACTTTGGGAAGAAAGATTCCATCAACTGTAGTAGAAGTTTCTAGCCAATCTGAACAAAGTGATACAGACGGAGAAGAAATTACAGTACACAGAACAAAGAGAGTTATATTTTTCTAATTTGCATTATTATTGCAGTACTTTGTATATTTTTTATTGTTTTTGTTTTACATTTTGTTTGTTACTTTCTCATGTGATAATCTATAAATGGTCATCGGACTTCACACATGTTGTCTGAACCTTATGTATCTTGTTATAGTTCTGTATTGCAATTGTTTTCTCTTCATTTGTTTTGTCTTGCTTTGTTTTTGAAACCTAATAAAAAACAAAAAACCTATCGAACAAAATAATAAATAAATAAATACGCAGAGATGTTTAGCTGTCACAAGTGATTGGGAGAAAATTAATTGCGTTTTGTTCCAAAACAACTCATCATATGAGCTCCCTGATTGAACTGTGTCTGAGAAAAAAAAGGGTGCTGCAAAAAAAAAAAAAGGCGGGGATTTGAAAAATAAGGCTTTGATTTGAAACCGAAACTGAAGCTCAAAAAGCTGAGATACACAAACCTTTGATTATTATTTTTTTAAATATTTTAATTTAACTTTTTGAATATTTTTCCCCTTAAAATGGATAGTTTTGAGATTGGATTTCAAAATCGAAGTTCAAATAGACAAAAGTGTTTTAACACTTGTTTTATATGTGTTCTTGTATTATTACTTGTCTTGTTGGTGTTAATACTAATAGTGCCTTATTTCATGTTTCCCGTTAAATCTACTAATGAATACGTGGATACAGCCACAGAAGTAACAAAAGTCCTAAATGAAGATACAGAGATAGATATCGAGAAACTAACAGGAAATGACTTACATTACGATAAATCTATTAATGACTTCTCGTTAAATGTATTTACTAAACTTTTGTATCAGTAAGTTGATACTATGGTGCAAGAGATTGTTATGTGTTCATGCAATTACCTTCGTCTGTGTCGGAAGGGGTGACTTATCATAATTTTCCTTTAACTTATAGAATTTCATGTAGTGTTCTAACAAGTTTGTTCTATGGCAAGGAGAAGTTTCAATGTTTTTTTTCCAACTATGATTTAGTTTTTTCGAAAGTTCCTGTTAAAACGGACATGAATATAGTGGCTACTTCAAAGTATGCTGAATATATGGGTGAATTTTTTCATACCACTAAGCCTATTGACACTGCATACGCGCATAGAAAAAATGTAACCTGTAGTCTATGTAGTGTAGAAATAGAATTTAGAAATACCGTAGAGGATGCACAACAAGAGTTTAAAAGAAAATCTGTAGAGCAGAAAACTAGAATACCTCCATGGGCTCATAGGGAGGGTGATTACAAGAAAGGTGAGACTTATGCTGCAATGACTCTGGATTGGTATCACAAGGGAAAGCTTTGATTTCTGCGTCAAAAGACTGAATATAATAATGATTTCATTGTTTCCAGTGAATGTGAACCAACCTTCCTACAGGGGGTTGGGGATTAAGAGGTAGTACTGATTCAGTTTACCCTGGAGTGCATTTTGTGTGTGGTAAAAAACGCTTATTATAGATTGCCTCAACATCGTTATGGATGTTGTTATATGGGAATTGTTTTTCAAAAAATGTATCGCCTGGTTAGTCAAGGAACCAATGAAAAGAAATTAACACCGAGTAAAAGGGGAAAAAGTGCAGCAGAAATTGTGGGTGATATTTTTAGTGCACTGATACCTTTAATGGGGGTGATATTGTACTCACACACATAAAATCAGAAAATTGGCTACAGTGGTTGATTGTCTATCAACGGATACCGCTGATGGGTTCTTAGTGATTGATACTGAAATGGTTGCTATTAGATCGATGGTTTTACAAAACCATCTTGTGCTTGACGTATTATTGGCAAAAGAGGACAGAGTCTGTAGCATGCTGAAAATTCAACAATGTTGCACTTATATCCCTGACAAAAGCAGAGACTTGCGGGGATATATCAGTAACATTACTAATTTGCGTGGTGACCCAACAGAACTAAAAGTTGACAGTGCATGGAGAAATCTTGGTAACGGATTTCCTCAGTGGGAAATCGGTTTGCAGCACTGGGTAACAGCTTAGTAGGGTAAATACTAATACCAATAATTGCTGTTGCTATTGCCATAATAATTATAGTACTTATATGCAAACGCAAAGTAGAAGAGACAAAACATAGAGGTAGAAAAAAAAGGGACGAAATAGAGTTAGCAAATAAAAAGGGTGCTTATTATAAAGTATTAAGGGATGTAGAGGGTGTTAGGTTGAAACAGATGAAAAGAGGTGCATTCTAAAATAATCAGATTGTAATTAGATTAATGGAGATTGTGTGATGGCTTGATTCACCACCAGAGGAAGGACTGATGGACCATGATTATCTAAGAATAATTTTGCTTTGTCAAATACTGCTCATTATGTGTGAATTACCAAACAAACTTAAAAACCATGACTAACATTGTGTCGCGTTGAACAACGAGATTTTTTAAAACTGCATTGTAAAAGCATGCAGAAGGGTCACAAACTGGTGACAATTGAGAGATTTATGACAGAGAGAGAAAAACTACTAATGTGTTATGATGATATTGTGAAAAATAATAATGCAGATGGTTGATTTCTAGCAAAATATGATTTAAAAGGATTGCTCTATTGAAGTGTGTCTTACTATGTTTTCTCAAAACTTAAATCTGAAATTGCAAAGAGAAATGGTCTGTTTATTAATGAAGTATGATTATACTATGCTAATGAAAATAGTGAAATGGTAGATATATTAGATTCTTATGCATTTGATGATTTCTTCAAGTATTTTTAAAGTTAGCATGTTTATGGTTTTCCATGTAGGCCTCAAAAACATATTATGTCTTTCCATTGTAGGCCTCAGTGAAATGTATTTTGTCCTTCATTATTTCCTTCTAAATAGAATAAAATGCTGACTTGATTGCTTTAGTTAAATTATTATCACTGAAGTTTGTTTCTTACAGTCTGAATATTCTCACTCTATGAATAATTGTGTCAATTTGTAGCAAGCTTACTCGGAAGCGAGCGCGTGGACATGTTGAGTTGCAAGGGTGCTTCCTATTTCTGAGGTGAAAATAAATATTGTACATTCCTAGAAAAAATTAGACAGGGACATATGTATTACGTGAAGGTTCTGGATGATTTGGGGCTTAAGAATGATCATTCCACGATCCCACCATGGATTTCATCCAATAGAATCATGCAAAACTATGATGAAGCTACATTGTGGGCAGGAATTGGAAACATATCGAGGTATAAAATCTTCGTGGGAAAAGGACATGTGCAGCTATTTTCCTTGCAATTCTTGGGCGTGACATGCTGTCGGTCCAAACTCTGACTATTCTGAACTGAACTCTCCTGATTTCCCCTGCACTTTCTCAGGTGGTGAAGTTGAGCAGGCTAAACCTTTCGGCGGAAGGGTTAATTATCCAGACTGTTGCACGCTGTGCATTAGTCCATCTTTCGTCTCGGTCCTGGTAATCTACAACTGATTTATGGTTCATATTTGATCTGAAATTGCACACTGAATTTGCAATGCATTTCTATTCTTTCTCTTTCTTTCTCTCCTCATGGCAGTTATTTGATTTATGATGTATTTTGCTTTAAACTGTGATTGTGTTGTGATTTTACTTGGATTCAATTGAATAACCATGTATTGAAAATTCTAATGTGTTTTTGTGTATTGACCATTCATCTTGAAGATTAGATAAAAGTACCTTGATAACTATACTGGGTTTGTTTTCACTTATTGTTAAATGTTATTGACAAGGTATGGTTATTGGCTATTGTTGTTAACATTTCTTCATTACAGGTCCTTATGAAGGATTGGCTTCCGTCTCTAATTATCTGAGTCCCTATTACCTCTTACAAGGTCTATCGGAGGACTTCACGATTTGTAAGTGGTTGTAGAGTTTCTATGGGCCCAAACCCTATCTTGTTGTGAATTATGATACTGAGATTTGAGTTTATGGTGTGGTGGGTAACTTGTGTTTGTGCCCACAATTTTACACCACTTCCGATGGATCCTGCCTCTGCAGCTATTTTCTACGATGGGGAGAATGACATTGGCAGTGTTTTTCCCTCACCAGGGCATATAAAACATCTTTTGTAATGCCCCTGCTTATAAGCACATGGCACCCTACCACGCACATGGCACCCTACCACTTGGGCACCTAGGGTAGATCTTAGAGTTGACTTATATGTAAAAATAAGGTATATTACTACTTTAGAAGCACCATTTATTCTAAAGTCGAATTTGGATAGAGTTTACTTTTAAAGACAGTCTGCAAAGTAGGGCTGCCTTTAAAATAACAGCAGGCAGCACACAATGCACACTCCAGAGTGTTTGAAATCTACTGGGCCTCTAAACCTCCCTGCTCTGTTGAATACTAGGGGGTTATAGGTAGTTTGAATCCCCCTCACCTTAATATATACTATGGGCTTACAGGGATCTGTCAGTACCATTTGTAAATATACCTAATTACTATGTGCTTTTAGTCAGAGCACAGGCACTGGGTCTGGTTAACGCAACCCAGGGCACAAGAAGATTCAGAAAACCAGCACCTAGTATTTAAAATGGGGGCAAAAAGTCAAGGGACACTGCAAACAGGTCCTGGTTTCTCACAGTTCCAAACAATGCTACAGGTGTATTTTGCATCTGACGTGTGGGTACACATGCAGTAAGTGAACCAGTAGGTTAGTTTGACTGTTTCTTTTTTCAAAATGCGTACAGGGATGAGCACTATCAATCAGTGTCTTTTCTCTACTAGCAAAAGGACAAAATACGGCTGAATGTGAGATGGCAGGAAGTCACAGATGGGGAGGGGGCTGATGTAGAGGGAGCTAAGCTGAGATCCTTATTCCTAAAATTGAATTATTAAGCAATGAATGTGTTACAAATTAGGTTGCTGGTTGTGGAGGTGACTTCCAAAAAGTCACTGAATTAACCTGTGCTTAACCCTCTGGTAGCTTGGCACAAAATAAGTCAGGCTTAACTCTGAGAAATGTGTAAAGTATGTATGCAGCATTAACAAAAAAGGGCAATACAATCTACATTTGTGGGCTTGGGAACTCATACTTAAACAGGTAAATGTGCCAACAAGGGATATAAGTATAGAAAATTGTTTGCATCAATTAAACAACCCGACTCATTACAGAAAGCTTCCTAATAGCCCGACTAATGACCTGAAGACGCTTAGCTTCTCTCTAAGTAAGAAAGGCCTTAATGATGGCGACTAAAGCCCAAAGGAATCTGCTTTCCTTAATAATAATGATCCAAGAGTACCAACGTTTTGCGTCTTTCCCAAGATGCATAAAGGCCCACTTCAACCACCAGGAGGTTTGATAGACTCCATTCAAAATCCATTGGCTGAGTATGCAGACATTTTTATAAACCCTTTTGCCATAAATCTTTCTCCCTATATAAGAGACACAACAGCAGTCATCAACTGTATAAAAAACAATCCATTTAATCCAGAAGAAGAGTAACTAGCCACTATGAATATTGAAAGTCTGTATACAAATATTTCCCAACAGGACGTCTTACACATTTTAAATGACCTACTTGACACAAGGGCTCGCCCGCATTGCGTCTCGACTTCTTTTATCATAGAATGTAAGGAATTAGCCTTGAACTAAAGTATTTTTTTGTTTGAAAACTCAATATTACAAACAGACTAAAGGAATAGCTATGGGGCAGTTTTCACCCCCAATGTAGCGATCATTAATGTGGCTAACTTTGAATCTAAATTTATAGACTCTGAAACCAAACCTTATAAGTCACAGATTATTAAGTGGACACTATATCAACGATGTGTTTCTGATCTGGAGAGGTAGTTCACAAAGTCAGATTCAATTTCATGAAAGGAAGATTATACAGAATCCAAATCTGAAATTTACCTTAAAATATAAAAAAAACAGTATCAATTTCTTTGATATTACACTCAAACATAAAGATAATAAACTGTATACAACTCTTCTTACAAAACCTGCAGCAGGGAACTTAGCCCCGTCCCTATGAAACTCTCTTCCACCCTCACTGCGTTTTGAACAAAATTATGTTAAATTTTGGAAAAGTATCAAACGTGGTTGTTTAATGTCTGAGCTTTGACCCGCTGCTTCCCTTTTTTTATTCATGTGTCCGCAGACGCCGGGAAACCTCCGGGTAGCTGTTGCGCCATATAAATGTAATTATATATATAAATAAATAAGGAATACACTCAACAGATTTGACACTCATCACCCCCAAGCCCTAAAAGAAAATATATCCTTCAGTCAATTTCTCTGTTTAAGATGGAACTGCTTCAAGAAGGAGGATTATGTTACAGAAGCTGGGAAATTAAGAAAGAATTTAGGAGCAAGAGGGTATCCCTCCAGGTTCATGGGAAGGTCTCTAAAAAGGGCTTGGTATAATGACAGACAAGCACTACTGCAAATAAGCAACAGAACAAAACAATCTTGTCTATTATGTGTGTTAACTTTAGCACACATTCCAATAAACTCAAAAAAGATTGTCAAAAAATACTGGAATATTCTTTCTGATGATCCTATCTTTAATGAGAAACCATTATTTGCATTCAAGAGAGATATCAACTTAAAAAACCATTTGGTCAAAGCATATATAGAATCCTCTACCTCACAATTCAACAAATGTTACATTTAACACTTGTTAATAGCCACTACACGTGTAATAATTGTGTGGCCTGCAATACTACAAATATGGTCATGATTTTGACATCACTGGTTTTCTCTTTGTCATTAAACATTTTTTGAACTGCAATATTACAAAAGTACTTTACTGCATTGAGTGTCCTTGTGGCCTGCCTTATGTGGGTAAAAAACCCAACCTATAAGATAAAGAATTATGCAACACCAATCTAGCACAGAAGGTAAAGTTGAACAAGCGAGATTGGCAGAACACTTTATGCAGTTTAAACACACAGAGAAGGACCTGACATGGTCAGGTATAAATGTGATGAAACCCTCAACAAGATTGTCTAATGCTGATCACATTATAAAATTAAGAGAGAATCCAGGGATTTGGAAATTGGGCTGTGTTAAAATAGGTCTTAATATTTCTGTTAAATGGAAGACTTTTGACACCCTATAGTTCCAAGGTTGATTCTCAGAACAGGGAGATTAATGGTTACAGTGTGACAGTAACTGAACATCTAGTTGCTTGGACTAATAGTAACATCATATTTGTTTAACCATTAAACTCTTCATATTTCAACAACTCATCATTGTTATATATTGCAGGATTTCAGCATTGTCTAATTAGACTTTATGCATATTGTAAGACATTGTTTAAACCACCTGACGTAATTCTATTAATCTAATATTGCATGATTTATTGATGTTCTCGCTTACAATGATTTCTTTTAACTATATTGGAGTTTAACCTATCCAGTTCTCGTACATTGAGCACAATTATGTACTTCAGCCTTCAAATAGGTTAGTTGTATTTTATTCAATATGTTGGTTATTGTAAATATTCCATTCTCAATTATTTTGTTATCTATTGTTAGTACTGCTTTTGAGGGGCAAGTGTCATGCTGCACCTTATTTCACTTTAAAAATGCATAGCTCTAATGCACTGAATAATTTCTAATCTTTTATATGATCGATTGTTTCTTTTGCTCCTTCTACAATATATCGGCATTATGAGACAATCATTCCGCTGATTGTGGTTAAGAAGACCTCACACTTTGATATTCATTACTGTGAATTTTGTGCCCTTCTTTTGTTGCTTTCATACCATTATTTCACTTTTGATTTTTTTCATATAAGCTTTGAATTTAATTTAGAGAAGGCTTTCTCCTTTGGACAAGTGTCAGTTTCATTGCCAATATGGCCAATAGCTGTGATGAGGGCTAGTTCCCTTTCATTTAAAAAGCTGATTTGCGCACACTCACTAAGCGTATTAACTTTCTGACGTGCTGTATTAGAACCAGGTTTACTCTCTGACTCGCCCAGGTAAAGTAAATTCATTTATAAGATGTTGTTGTGGTTCAATATGAACAATATTTAAATTCTCGTTACGAGAGTTAGGTGGCATACCTTGACTATACATGTTGTCTGCAATAATTAGCGATAAAATGTGCTTTTATGATTTATACTTTTAAATCAAATAAAGCTTATTTTGAATTGAATTGAATTGACAATACTAGTCGATCCTTTTGAAGTGATTTTAATCATATCTTACTTTTAACAGACCCTTCATTTTAATGTCCTTAGTGGGCTTTGCTTTCATATGAATGACACAGTCCTGAGGATGGTCTTGGTATGAAAATATTTTGAGACTGAAACTTCAACTCATTTCCCAACTTTCTGTTGAATACTTTTGTTAATTTCAAGTTGTACTCAGAAAGTGGGCATTTAGTACATCAACATCTGTCTAAATACCGCTCTACAATTGGTGAAAACATACTGCACAGTATTGATGTACTTGAAACTTGTAACAATCAACCCCTGGGTAATATTTTTGTGAATGTGGAATCAAAATAAGTTTATGCATACTTCAGGCTCATTGTATTCGCATTGAATTATATTCAGATGCAAGCTATAGGCATCACCAATTATGCAAAATCATATACAAACAGTTTTCTATAATATTATCCCTTGTTAACACCTTTACCTGGTAAAGTGTTTATGCAGCACACAAAAGTAAAAACACAGCACAAGGAAAATCCCATGCCAATTTAGAATAAGTGAAAACTTTAGTAAATTATTTGATACCAAAATGACAAAACTCCAATCAGTAGAACCGGAGATATGCAATTCCAAAGATAAAAGGCAACAATAGCATCTAAAAGCAGAAGCGCAACCATGTGGTCATGCAAGACTGGATGAAAGTCACAAATTTAGTCTGATCAAGATGGAGCATTGTCTGGACACAGGGAACAGGATAGAGCTACTGAAAAAGTTGCAATCTAAAGTGAGCACAAAGAGTCCAGTTCATGGTGGAGGGGGCCAGAGGAGCAGGGAGGGCATCACTTTTGATTGTCGCTGTAGCACACAGAGCAAGCTGAGCTTGCATAGATTTGCCTCTGTAGCACGAAGATCCTGTCAGGCGTCACGGACAGTCAGTCATTCCTGGAGTTTCTTGCAGATCTCATGTTGCCGGTCGTTGGTGGTGGTCGCTGTAGCGGGAAGAGTCAGGTTCACCAGAACTTTATGTTGTCGGTCTGCATTGGGCTGCAAGATCTTGCCACAAATGGGCCTATTGGCAGTCACAAACAGCCCTTCAGGACTTCTCCTTTTCTTTAAGGAAGAGCTCAACTGATGCCACATCAAGGGTTCAGTACCTGGGTTGCTCCTCTTGGGTTGCAGGTCCAGGGAGGTCCAGTGCATTAGGATCCGCTGGGCAATTGAATGAATGCCTCCGGAGATTGTTGCATCCCTTTAGCTCAGAGCAGGAGGTCAGTCAGCTGATCCTTGGAGTTACTTCAACTTGGGATGAAGGCTGCAGGTCCAGTCTTCCTTCTCAGACAGCAGGGCAGGCCTCAGTCAGGTCCAATTGCAGGACCAGGAAGGTCTGGGTCAGCAGGACATCTGGGCAGTCCTTCCTCTGTAGTATCCACAGGTCCAGAAGTGTACTGAAGAGTGCTCTGAGAGTCTTGTTTTTACATTTGGTGCCCCCTTTGCAGTGGTAGATCTTCTGGGGTTCCCCCTTCAAAAGTGTCAGGATTTGCCTGCCTCCCTGTCCTGGTCCCATACTGACTGCATGCACAATAGGCTTGTGTGAATTCCTCTGTGTATGAGGCAGTGTCTTTGAAAGTGCAAATGTGACACATTTATGTATTTATTTTATTTATTTATTTAAAGTTTTGTATAGCGCTCACATGACCCAGGTGGGTATCAGAGTGCTTTACATATGTTTAGGTAGACAAAGGAAAGAAGCAAGGTGATAGAAATGATGGAAAAGGTGGGACAATAAACATCGGAAGCTGGATGAAATTGGGGAGTGCAGAGGAAGCAGGATGGGTGAAAGCAACAAGTAGGGCAATATAGATCAACAGCATATCAGATAAAAACGGTCACCTAGAGTCAATAGGAGAAAGCATCAGGTTCAACGCAGAGTTCATTCGTAGAGTTTGTTCAGTGGTAGAGTTTTGACTTCCCTTTTGAAGGCAAGAGTAGAGGGAATCAGTCTTGTTTCCACTGGAAGGGAGTTCCAGATTCTTGGGGCGATGCCAGAGAATGTACAATTGCAAGTTTTAAGCTTATTAAATTTCTTGGGCATGAGCAGCAGTGTGCCGGTGTGCCGGTGCTCCTTCTGGATCTGGAGCTACCCGAAAGTTCCAGCTTGTTTGTCAGGGAGACTGGGGTGTTAAAGTGAAGTGCCCTATGGGTCATACATGCGATCTTTGGTTGTATCCTAGCTTCAAAAGGAAGCCAATTGAGCGATTTAAGGTCCGGTGAGATGTAATTGGACTTCTTAGAACCTGTGATGAGTCTAGTGGCAGCATTTAGAGATGCTCTGATAGGTGCTAAACTGAGTTTCGGCAGACCACAAAGAGTCGCACTGCCATATTCAAGTGTGGAAATGACAAGTGCTTGCACTGCTGATTTAAAGTCATCTTGGGTAAGGTAGGGTTTGAGTTTTCTTACGATGCAGAGTTGAAAATTCGCTCCTTTCGTCGATGATCTGATGTGATCTTGCATGTTTAGGTTTTTGTCTAGCACAACTCCTAGTGATTTAGTGGAGTCAACGATAGGGCGGTGAGATTACAAAGAAATTGTAACACAGTGGGGGTTTCCCTAGCGGGTGCAATGAGGAGGAATTCCGTCTTGAGGGCGTTTAATTTGAGATGGTTGGTGGTTAGCCCGTTCAGGGTTTTGAGAAGGGTTCCGTTGAGAGATTTGATGTCCTCGGGGGAGGAGATTTTCATGTACAGTTGGGTGTCGTCTGCATACATGTGATATAGGATGTTGGAGGCTTTAAGAATTACAGTCAGTGGTTCATGGAAAAGGTTGAAGAGAGTGAGGATCCTTGGGGGACACCAAATGTGCAGGGCCTCGGGTTGGAGAGAGACTGGTTGGATTTGATTCTTTGTGTTCTGTTGTTGAGGAAAGAGGCAAACCATTTAAGGACCGTGCCAGATAGCCCCATTCTGTGTTCCAAGAGGAAGAGTAGATTGTCATGTTTGACAGTGTAAAATGCCGATGAGAGACCGAGCAGAATTAAAAGACAGGTTTCGTTTTGGTCAAGTAAAGTGAGAGCGTCGTCCACAATGTGAGTGATGGCTGTTTCGGTTCTGTGGCCACTGTGGAAATCCGATTGGAATAGGTTGAGAAGCTGGAATTGCTCAATGTGTTTGCAAAGTTGTTCATGCACACATTTCTCCAGAAGTTTCGCCAGTGTCGGAATGTTTGTGATTGGGCGGTAGTTGTTAAGGTCAGCAGGGTCAGCCGAGGGTTTTTTGAGGATAGGGATCACCAGGCCCGCCTTCCAGTAGTCAGGGATCTGACCTTGAAGAAGTGAGGCGTTGCTGATTTTGACATGGCAGCTCCGCACCCCCCTCATCGAGTCAGCATGGCACATCCTCCCAACACCGAAACTCTCTATTGTGTGGCTTTCTGGGAGGACTTCAACAACACCTAGTCATATGACTCAGAACCAGGACTTGAAAACTTAAAAGTATATAGCCAACATTCTAAATACAATGCACTCTACCCTATGATCTGTACAGGGCATATGTCAGGGGTGACTTATATGTATTAAAAAGGAAGATTCGGGCCTGGCCAAAGGTTTTACAGCCTCATGCATCAACCCAAAATCCAGTCGGTAAAATACCGATTCGGTAATAGCTCCCGGTATCAAGTAAAAAATACCCAATCCCAATGCATCAACCCAAAAGCAGAAATCGCTATTTAAGGAATCCTTAAATAGCGATTCTTTAAATAGGGATTCCTTAAATACCGATTCCTTAAATAGCGATTGCATTTAAGGAATCCCAAAGTGAGATTCCTTAAATGCGATGCATCAAAGTTAAAAAATTAGCGATTTCGCTAATAGGGGGAGCAAATTACCATGAAGATGAACTGCATGGTAATTTGCAAAAACTTTGAAAAATGCACTTTTGTGCATTTTTCAAAGTTTCATGTTGCGCACACACATGCCCTTAGAGCATGTGTGTGTGCAACATATGTGCACATATCATTTTCAGGGGTGCAACAGGGTGTCCTTTAAACACCCTGGCACCCTTGAAAGTGCTCCCGCTATTAGCGATTCGGTAATACCGAATCGCTAATACAGACTGGCTTTACATTCATTCCTATGGGCCTCCAAGCCCATAGGAATGAATGGGTAGGTATTCCTTATTACCGATTCGGTATTACCGATTCGGTAATAAGGAATATTAAGGAATCGCTATTTGAATAGCGATTCCTACATGCATAGCCTTTTGCTATTCCTTATTAGCGATTCCTTATTTTTCGCTAATAAGGAATCGCAAATGGCATTGTTGATGCATAGGCCCCTTAGTTGTTAGGTGGAGAAGGCAATTTAAAACCGCACAGAGAGCTGCATTGGTAGCCCGGAGACATTTTTTTAAAGGCCACCTAAGTAGGTGGTACAGTAAGTGCTGCAGGCCCACTAGCAGAATTTAATTTACAGGTCTCGGGTACTTGTAATATCACTTTAGTAGGGACTTAGAAGTAAATAAATGTGCTAATAGGTATAAGCCAATTTTGTGATGTTTAAGGAAAACAGCATTAGCACTTTAGCACTGGTTACCACAAGTGGGAGGAGTGCAAGATGCTTCCTGCAGACTTGTGTCCTACTGAGAGACTTCATGCTGGAAAGTCAAGTCTTCCTTGTTTGTATTACCCTTACCGTCAAACATAATTGCTTTAGGCACTAAAATAGTCAATTTTGGAGATGGAAGTGAATCGTAGACACAGGCCAAGTAGGCTGCTTTTTCCTCTCACATCATCATTCAAATGATGGGGTAATTATCTGTGAGAAAGTATATTTAAAAGATTAATAAAACATATAGATATATACATTTCTTGCCAACAATGATTGACTAAAGAAGATATACAGACAAATCAATGTTTTGCCGCTACATGTATCAACTTCTTACAGAGAACTATCAAACAACTGTTAACCTTAATCCCGTGTATCTCATTCCCTTAGGCTAGCCTCTGACCACAGGCCTTATTCTACACCCCCTCTTGTGAATCTTGCCTTTCATGGTTGAAGGTTATGCGCCCCAAAATACTTAAGCCACCTTTCTCCTGAGCCCTATGTCCTTACCCTACCCATTAAAATAATGTGCACCTGCTATTACTCTCACACTAAGCAAACCTAAGCCTATCTCACACAAAATCTACATTTAAATTACAATACTCTGCTTTACAGCATTGCTTCCTGTACTCTATCAGAGCCCGGGAACAATATTGATGGGACTGAAGGAGTGATTGTGGGAATGAAATGATAAGGGTACTAAACCAGAAGCACTGTGTGACTGCACAAACACATGTGCCTAGTGCAGTGGGTGCCTAATCAGGCACCTTCTGACCGCCCCAGTCACAACAGAGTTTACCTCTATGTAGAGCTGGGGAATGAGGCAGCAGGAAGACAAGGAGCCTACAACGGTGTATGGCATTGCTGCAACAAGGACAAATCAAGGGTATGTCAGAGACCTTCTGCAGCTGGTGGACAAGGTGCGCGTGCTGCACATGTACTGGCAAGTGATCACAGCCGCCACACCCCATTGCAGCCTCAAAGTGTTTCTCTGCAAAATCCTATAACCTCCTAGAGGAGCCCCTTCAATCAGAAGATGATGGCCAGCCCTGTTGCCACTGAACAAACACGATTTATACTTGAACAAGGATAATAAACGATAAAGGCCATACTAATTTTAATTTGTTATTTTCTATGGGCATTACTGGGTGGATATTCCTTTTTACGGCAGCGGTAGGTTGAAGTGTGAGTATATTTTCATGCATTTGATTTGCTGCATATGGTGAGGGGATGGGTTTGATGCTGTGGATGATATTGGTGGGATGTATTAGGTTTAAGCAGGTGGGTGTGCTATGAGTTATGTGGGGGGTGCAGGGAGTGGGAGTTTTTCTATGAGGGTGAGATTGATTGGGCTTGGGGGTGGTGGTGTGTATGGTAATCGCTAGATTAAATGTTGTGGGTCTGTTGTTTATTTTAGGAGACATACTTTTACTTTCGTTGCTTTTTTAAAATTGTTTTCCTACTTTACACTTACTCTCAGGGCCCTAAAGTGTTTTTTGAGCTGATTACGATTCTCCCTGTTTTGTTTATTATGTTGTATTTGACAGTTCATTACCTGAAAGGGTCAGAACGTGCTTCAATTTACATGAGGATTCTGGCTGCCTGCTGGAGTCTAATTCACATCGAACCAGGGTGACTCATAGATCAGCCACAGACAGGTCCTGTTCAACCACACCCAGGACTCTGATTTTTAGGGCTGAGCTCCAGACACCTTTCACCATTGTTCTCAGTATACATTCATTACTCTGTCTGCTTTGGGCCATCTTCTTCCTCTTGACTGGAGGGCTTTGTCTGTCTCCGGTGTCTGTTCTTGGATCGATGGCTTTCAGTCTCACAGTATTCTGATTAGAACTGTTCTATACTCCTGCCTCTGACTTGGGCAGATATTTTTCTTTATCTAGAAGCCATCCATGAAAGTACATGGGTGTCACCAGGACACCCAGGGATCCCGACATCCATTACACAAGACTGAAAGGGGACATGAGTAAGCCTGGGCGAAGCACTACGCTACGCTCGCGTAGTTTGCGAAGTTCGCGCTACTTCGCACTACGCGAACTGCACGTAGCACAGTGCGAACATGCGTAGCGTAGTGTTGCGTAGTGCTGCGGTCATTTTTTGCTTGCTCGCGGTCCTCAACGTCAAGTTGGCGACCGCGAGCAAGCAAAATGACATCCCGGCAAGACTTTTTCCTTGTTCGCGATCAGCAACATCAAGTTGGCGATCGCGAGCATGGGAAATAAACCTCCCGGCGAGATTCCCAACGCGAGGAGGTCAGGTTTCTCATTGCGAGGGGTCGCGTATGCTCGCGACCGCTCGTGATGAGAAACTACCAGTTCGCGTTGAGAAAGCTGCCGCTCGAGTAAAAATCTACTCAAGCAGCAGAAAACTACAGCTCGCACTGTGCAAGATGCCATTTTCAATGATTGCACAGTGCCGGTTGCTTGTCCGCACTGTGCAATCATTGAAAACAACATCTTGCACAGTGCGAACATGTTACTACGCAGTTCGCGAAGTGCTACGCGTAGCTCGCGTAGTGCAAACTTCACTTTGCATAGCTTCGCGAAGTGCTACTTCGCGAACTACGCCCACCCTTAGACACGAGGACTGGTGGTCGCCTACCATTGAAAAACTTGAACTGTCTTCCTTATCACAGGCAAGTCCGAGAAACATGGCACAAAACGAGTGGATGTCGGAGGAGGACGCAGGGAGCAGTGTCCCCTTTAACTGGCCGTATACCGTCGGAGGAAACGCCCCCTCGGATGATGACGAGGAAGCGGACCCAATCGCTGAACGAAGCGTCAGCAGAAAAAGGGGAGGAGAACCAAGAGAGCCGGGAAACCCGGAAGAGAAGGAGAAAGAAGCAGACGTGAACGGAAGCAGACGAGGAGCAGTGGACTTCGTCCAGCTGCCAAGACCCGGCAGACTGCACCAGGCGGAAAGAGAGCCAGGAGGCCAACGGTCCGGCGCTTCGCCCAGCCACACCTCTGGAGAGGTGTGGCTGTCTCAGGTACGAAGCCGCGTAGCGTGTTGGGTTGGGAGGCCGGCTTGGGGTGCGAAAGAGAAGCGCTAGCCCCGTAATCTCGCCTGCCTTTACACATCACGCCTGAGCACTCCTCTTGTATATAAGTGACAACAAGGACACTGTGGTGATCCCCCCTCCCCTCACTACCTACCCTTGGGCCCCGTAACAGGCTAGCTGTACCCGAAACTGACCATATCCTTTAGTTTGTTTTCTTGTGGGGTGTTTCCCGCCGGACTCGGCCTGAATGAAGGAGACGCTCCCAGACGAGTGAGGAATACCCCGAGGAGGCCCCAAATCCAGAGACGTTCATTGTGCCCATACGGAACCGGGAGAAGAAGACCGCACTCTAACCCTACAGACCGGGTCTGGAAGTCCGGTTGATCAGACTCGGATATTGGAGTTTCTGTTCCATACCTATCCTACTGTTGAAAACACGAATAAAGCATTAACAAAACAACTAGAACCTTACTCCTTCTTGCTACCAATACGATCCCCTCACCAAAGCCCGGTGACAAGTGGTGGAGAATGCGGGCAGCTGTCCATTGAACAAAATGGACGCCTTGATTCAGCACATCGTGCAGGCCTAGGACAAACTGGGATGGGCCTTGGAGCGACAGCTCACGTCTGCGCAGGCAGACCGCAAGGTATTTTCAAATACCATGACCGCGCATTTCGAGGGGCTACACAAGATGGCATCCGAGCAAGCAGCAGGCCCCCACCCAGTACCCCGCGCCTCCCCACATGGTCCAGCGGGGGTCGCGCTACAGAAGTATGTGCACGGAGATGACCCGGACGCGTACCTCACCAATTTTGAAAGGGCGGCAAGAGCCTGCAACTGGCCACCTGAGAAATGGCCCTTTTTCCTCGCCCCATTACTAACCGGAGAAGCTCAAGCAGCGTATCAAGTCGCCAACCCAACGGGCAATACTCCCTACGGTGAGATAAAGAAGATCATCCTAGACCACCTCGGCTTGGACGAGGAACCGTATCGTATACGCTTCCGGAAGGACAAAGGGCAGCCGGGAGAAAACCCGAAAACTCTATTCTATCGCTTAAAGTTCGCCGCCGACAAGTGGCTAAAACCGGATGAGTGTTCCAAGGAGGAAATCTTGGATAAGATATATCTGGAACAATTCCTAGATGACCTACCTTATTCCACACAAAGGTGGCTGCGGCAGCACGCTAATTTAAGCACCAAGGAGGCCATGGAGATGGCTGCTACTTTCGCCAGAGCCCAGCCGAAAAACGGTACTGGGGACCCAGAAAGGGTATATCGACCACTCCCTGGGAAGTTCGTAAGACCCACGAGCCGACGCCCCCTTGAACCTCCCAGGAGCCGACCCAAGCCTGCAGAGCCACTACACCCAAAAGGACCCCAGTGTTTTGATTGTGGGGGTTGGGGGCATATAGCTAGGGTGTGCCCCCACACCAAACCAGCAGAAGAACCCATGGATATCGGATATGCCCCAAAAGCCGTACTATACACCGCGGAGATGGGACCTGCCTTCTATGTAAGTGTTAGGATAAACGGACACAACATAAGAGCCTTGTTAGACTCCGGCTGTAAACAGTCAGTCGTCCTACAGGACCTCATACATCCCTGAGACATCATCCCAGGTGCATTAGTTCACATCCGATGCGTCCATGGGGACATAAAACATACCCTGTAGCCACCGTGACCCTAACCGTATCTGGGTGAACACCTTGCACTCTCAGGGTGGGGGTCATGGGTAATTTACCAGAGGACTTAATCATAGGGACAGACAACTCCCAGTTCCTAGCTTTGTTCCACAGTATAACTAAAGACCACCCAGCGCAGAACCCCCCTAAACAAGAGATAGGCACGCAAGTGGTACCGGCCTCGGCTAATTCCGAACCATGGGTACTAGATAAGAACTTTAGGTTTTCCCAGGCAAACGATAACACCCTTAAACATGCTTGGGACTCCGGGGTGACACCCAACCAGACTCCTCCGCCCCCTCCATACTTCTTAGTAAAGGAAGGATTGCTATATCGTGTTAAAGACCATACATCGGAACCCCAACTGTTGGTCCCCTTTGAGTTTAGGGATCAGATACTGTTCTATGCCCACTCACACCTAACGGCCGGACATCTGGGGACCGAGAAAACGAGACAAGCAGTCCTGAGACATTTCTATTGGCCAGGGGTGTATCGGGATCTGAAAAGTTATTGCCAACGAAGTGAGACCTGTCAACGACAGAGTGTTTACAAACCACCGGCTGTACCCTTACAGTCCCTACCCGTGATTGGGACCCCTTTTACCCGCATCGGGTTGGATTTGATAGGACCCCTCCCCAGAACCCGAAAGGGACACGTGTATGCTCTAGTAGTTGTCTACTATGCCACGAGATACCCCGAAGCTTTTCCCTTGCAGTCCCCGACCACCTCAGCAATAGCGACCTGCATGATAGATCTGTTTTCAAGAGTCGGTTTTCCCAAAGAGATCTTAACAGACCAAGGCTCCCCTTTTGTCTCTAAATTGATGAAGGAAGTGTGTAAGACCCTCAGCATAGGACACCTCAAAACCTCAGTGTACCACCCGCAGACGGACGGGTTAGTAGAGAGATATAATGGGTCATTAAAACGCATTCTACAAAAGATGCTGACAGTCGAAGGGAGAGAGTGGGACCAACTGCTTCCTCTGGCCCTCTATGTCCTCCAAAGTCAGGTCCAGAGTCGCCTGGGATGTTCCTCTTTCCAAATGTTATACGGAAGACAGCCCAGATCTCTCTTGGAGATGACAAAGGAGGCATGGGAAAGACAGGAGAAGGAGTAATCCTACCACTTCTTAGACTATACACGTAATCTCCGCTCCAAATTGGGAAAACTCAGAGACCTAGCTTACTCAAACCTGGAAAAAAATCAACGTAAACAGAAAAAGTTCTATGATAAGGGGAAAAGTGGAGACGTCTAATTCCGGGGGACTGGGCCTTGGTATTGCTGCCCTCTAGTCTCGTTAAAACAAAATCCGAGTGGTCAGGCCCCTACCAAGTCGTAGGATCGGTCGGAAAAACCACCTACCGACTACAGATGAGCGGGCAGAAAACGCAAATCTTCCACATCAATATTCTAAAGAAGTGGATAGGTCCCCCTCCCACCACCGATCGTTTTGCCTCCTCTACCTCTGAGGAAGCGTCCACGAGTAAACACCTCGTTATAAATCCGACCCTGGACGGAACACAAAAGACCGATTTAGAAATGGTGTTCGGTGACTTCTCGTCCACATTTTCAGACATCCCGGAAAGACCAATCTCACAGAACATGTCATAGAGACAGAACCGGGCAAAACCGTGAAACAGCGCCCATATCGCATACCAGCTGCCCGACGGGAGGCCATCCGGAAAGAGGTGCAGGACATGTTAAAACTGGGAGTCATAAGGGCGTCAAAAAGCGATTGGTGTTCTCCCATTGTTCTTGTGCCCAAGCCGGATGGCTCCTCAAGGTTTTGCATGGATTTCCGGGCCCGGAATACCATTTCCACATTTGACGCCTATCCCATCCCCAGGGTAGACGAAATGATAGAGAAGTTAGGGGACGCCCAGTTTATCAGTACCCTGGACCTGACCAAAGGGTACTGGCAGGTCCCTCTGCGAGAAGAAGACCGAAAAAAACGGCGTTCGTCACCCCTGACGGCCTGTACGAATTTACTGTATTGCCTTTCGGTCTTCACGGCGCTCCAGCGACGTTCCAAAGGCTCATGAATAAAATACTCCAGAATCACCAGTCGTGTTCCGCCGCCTATCTAGACGACATCGTGATCTACAGCGGCTCCTGGGAACAACACCTACAGGACCTAAGACAAATCTTGGGGTGTCTCGCAAAGGCCAGACTACATGTTAATTCCCGTAAATCCAAAATAGGGTTCGATAGGGTGAAATATCTAGGGTACATGTTGGGCCATGGAGTGATCGAACCACAGGAGGAGAAGGTTAAGGCTATTAAAAACACTCGATTCCCCACCACATAGAAAGAGATCTGAGCCTTTCTTGGACTGTTAGGGTATTATCGTAGATTTGTTCCACACTTTTCCGAAGTTGCAGCCCCCTTGACAGATCTCCTGAAAAAAGGGAAGTCGGATACAAGATTAACCACCCCCTCCAAGGAGGCGATGGACACTTTTCAAGCACTGAAAAACACCATTACCTCCGCACCAGTACTGGTCTCCCCAAACTTTGCACTCCCATTCATACTGCAGACTGACGCATCTGAAAGAGGGATAGGAGCTGTCCTCTCCCAACTGTCTTCCGACGGGGTTGAACACCCAGTCCTTTTTATCAGTCGGAAACTCTTTCCCCGCGAATCTCAATATTCCACTATCGAGAAAGAGTGTCTGACGATCAAATGGGCTGTAGACAAACTCCGGTACTATTTAGATGGTGCAAAGTTCACGCTCTTCACAGACCACGCACCCCTAAAATGGATGAGCCAAAACATGGGAAACAACCCTAGAATTCTGAGGTGGTTCTTGACACTACAACCCTACTGTTTTGAGGTCAAGCATCGTCGGGGTAGTTCCAACGGCAATGCTGATTACCTATCCCGTGTCACGCCTCTCCCCGAACGGGAGCAGCGTAGGGGGGAGCTTTGTCACCAGGACACCCAGGGATCCCGACATCCATTACACAAGACTGAAAGGGGACACGAGGACTGGTGGTCGCCTACCATTGAAAGACTTGAACTGTCTTCCATATCACAGGCAAGTCCGAGAAACATGGCACAAAACGAGTGAATGTCGGAGGAGGACGCAGGGAGCTGTGTCCCCTTTAACTGGCCGTATACCGTCGGAGAAAACACCCCCTCGGATGATGACGAGGAAGCGGACCCAATCGCTGAACGAAGCGTCAGCAGAAAAAGGGGAGGAGAACCAAGAGAGCCGGGAAACCCGGAAGAGAAGGAGAAAGAAGCAGACGTGAACGGAAGCAGACGAGGAGCAGAGGACTTCGACCAGTGGCCAAGACCCGGCAGACTGCACCAGGCGGAAAGAGAGCCAGGAGGCCAACGGTCCGGCGCTTCGCCCAGCCACACCTCTGGAGAGGTGTGGCTGTCTCAGGTACGAAGCCGCGTAGCGTGTTGGGTTGGGAGGCCGGCTTGGGGTGCGAAAGAGAAGCGCTAGCCCCGTAATCTCGCCTGCCTTTACACACCACGCCTGAGCACTCCTCTTGTATATAAGTGACAACAAGGACACTGTGGTGATTCCCCCTCCCCTCACTACCTATCCTTGGGCCCCGTAACAGGATAGCTGTACCCGAAACTGATCCTATCCTTTCGTTTGTTTTCTTGTGGGGTGTTCGCCCCGGACTCGGCCTGAATGAAGGAGACGCTCCCAGACGAGTGAGGAATACCCCGAGGAGGCCCCAAATCCAGAGACGTTCATTGCGCCCATATGGAACCGGGAGAAGAAGACCCCACTCTAACCCTACAGACTGGGACTGGAAGTCCGGTTGATCGGACTCGGATATTGGAGTTTCTGTTCCATACCTATCCTACTGTTGAAAACACGAATAAAGCATTAACAAAACAACCAGAACCTTACTCCTTCTTGCTACCAATACGATCCCCTCACCAAAGCCCGGTTACAATGGGCTACCTTGATTTCTCCTGCATTTCCTTGCTTTATGTATGAGCACTATTGAAGTGCATGTGTTTTCTTTCCCCGGCATAGTTTACCTTTTAATCCCCTGCTATGTGGTTTTAATTTATTTATTATTTTATAAAAGTCAGCATATGCAAACTGATTCAGAGCTCCTATTTCCTTTATTTTGATTGCCTATCCAGCTTCTGTCCTTGTTCCTTTCCCTGCACTTTAGCTTATGACACGAAATTAAAAAAGCATTGACAAAGCCAATAATTGAGTCTTTTAGTGGTGAGAACTTTTGTCTTTACCAGCGCTTTTGTCCCTCTTTTTTTAACTCAGAATAATAATAACACCTTATAGCATTGCTGTCCTATTAATGTGTAGTGTAGTTTACTTTATTCTTATTTACACACTTTCTGTATAATTTTCTTTCTTAAGGCTCTTATTTATTTGTTGTCTACCTAGCTAACCTGATGTAGATCTCTCAAGTTCTTCATTTACATTTTTGTTTACCTATTTGTAGAATCCATTCCACATACATTTCTCTGAGGTGTGCTGCTCGAGCCAAGCTACTGACAGTGAGCCAATAATTCCTCTTAGACAATAGTTTACCTTGTGCATGGGCTAGATGGTTTGGACCCTGTGAGAGATCAAATACAGCAAGATAAGGGCTCTCTTTGATTAATTAATTCATGTGTTTCTTTTCTTTATATGTTTGTTCCATATTGTAGTCATGCAGTTGCTTCTCCTGGTTCTAGTGATTTTAGCTGTTGATCTTCAAATAGCAACTACATCTTATTCTTTTAGTGAGGCTGAGCATATTTAGCCCGAAGTAGTTCCTATGTAGGCTTTCTTTTAACAAATATTGTTCACACAATTGGAGGAGTCGTTTACTATATTTAATGTACATTATTCCTTCATAAGTCACTTCAGCTGCTACTCCTTTCTCTCATTCTTATTCAGCATTGGATTGGAACAGAAGATCATCTAAATTGAGGAGAAAGTGCAAAATTAGGAGGAGACTTGATAGAGTTTCCTCTACCACGAGATCCCTGTATGGAGTAAATTCTCTAGCTGGACTCTGCTCTGAAATTTAACTTTCTGTTTGTTGTAAGAATACCTTGGTTGCTGTATTCATGCAGCTGGGGCTGGTGATGGACATCAGCACTCACCTTTGGTGAGTAGGACCTCAAACTTTTTAAATATTTATCACATTTGCATATCAATCATCATATTTTAATATTAAATCATCATATTTTAAACAAGACCAGGAGAGAAAAATACAAAAAAAAGAACGGATCAAAAGAAAGGGAGAGTAACTGTGACAAAAAAAGGAGAGACGAAGGATGAGGAAGAACTTGGAAGTGTGAGATAAAAGGTATGAACTTGGGCGGTGGAAGAAAGAGCATGGCTCAGAATCAGAGTTCGGCAGGCAGCCTTAGAAAAACCTTGGACTCTTGCACAAACTTTCACACAGTGCAGTAAGCCACCTTGCTGCTCTGTGCTGCATGAAAGGGCAGGAATGTGCTGAATTAAACATTACACGGCATTACTGTCCTTTCCTTACGCTTGCACACAAAATACTGCCTAGTGTCAACACAGGCGCGGAATGCAGCATACATGGAGAAAGGAAAAAATGAAGCTATTTCTTGCTGTTACACCTTACATGATGAGGTGTAGCATTTTGACACTTTCTTTTGCAAATTTATATAGCATAAACTCGACCCAAAGGTATTGGAGCGCTTTACATGCGCACCAGTTACATTACACAAGGACACATTCATTTTTGGATAGGCGCGGGGAGATTAGGAGAGTTGCCCAGAATCACAGGATGCTGAGCTGAGGCTCGAACCCAGTTCCCCAGCTCCAAAGTCAGCAGCTCTAGCCGTAAGGCTACATCCTCTCCCCATGCACTTCCACGTCTACCAGTAATGGTAAATCTAGGAATGCACCAAAATCCATGGATGGATGCATGGGAACACCCACACTCCACCCATGGAATTCCTCCTTGGGGCAGAGTAATGCAAGGCAGTGATTTGCGCTGTGTTGTGTTACTCTAAATTTATCAAGCCAAGCAGTACCACGCAAGGTGGCCTTGCATGGCTTTGTAAATCTAATTTAATAGTTGTGTTGCCCTTACACCACATTGCGAGGCACAAGGGTGATGCAACTGCTAGATAATTCTGCCCCTTAGGGCCTGATATAGAGTCAGGTTACTCCGTTAGGGTGATGGAGTAATTTACTCTGTCGTCTTAATGGAGTAACCGCACTCCAAATTTGCTGCCCCAGCGGACATCTCAACACTGGCAGAAACTGCCGTAATGTTGATAGAGCCATACAAAACACTTCATCGTCAATCCACCAGCGTGCACTCAAATGCAAATGCTAGTACTGCTTGGAGAGACTATCACAGAGGATTGTACCCAAACAACTCTCAAAGGCTGGCAGTTATTAATGAGTATTATAAATTCTTCTGCGCTGCTGATCAACAATGATCAGACTTCACTGAAGCAAACCCTTTCCTGATCTATCACACAAACAACTCTGATGGTGGGTGATCATCACAATTGTGTTGCACAGTGATCCATTAATTTTCATTTAACTTTTCAAATAAGAAATTGCATAGTGATTCTCTTAGGCAGATTGTTTTTCCTTCAGACAAACAGATGCATAATTGAGTCCTCTCTTTCCCTATTGTGATTCATGCACTTTGTTCTTCAGATTAATTATGTGTTCACTTTCAGGCTCTGGCTGATTCAGATGCATTTTTCAATTAGATTTATGTTTGTGTACATTACCATATATGAACGGTTCATCAGACTGATAATACACTTAGTAATCAGTTAGATTCATACATTGAGCCTTTTTTTTTCAAAATATGTCCATATATTTCATTCAGATCCATACTTCCTGATATAGTGTGGCACATTCAACAATGCGGTGTTAGTATATATGCTCAAAAAATAGATAAGTCAATATAGGCATGACAAAAAAGTAAATAATTCAAGAATTAATCATTTGTTTTGATACAGTGCTTTATGCCGCCCTTCTGCCATTTCTAATCACTCTAAATTTCAGGTGTTACTGCTATCCAATTCTAATGTATTCTATTTATCAATATCAGAACAAAATGGTCAGTCAGCCTTGCTGGGATTCAACCTTGTGCCACCAGGACACTGCAGAAGTCAGTAGCCAGTGTTAAACCCAGTGTTGAGGGAGGAGGAAGGGTGTGAAGGAAGGAGGGAGGAAGGAAAGAAAGCCGGCCGGCAGGCTTAAATACTTCCATAACCCTCTCTAAAGTGCTATAGGAACTGCCAGGACAAAGCAAGAAATGTGTTCAAAGAAGAATCAGATGTGGTACCAGTAATATGGTATTTCTGTTCAGGGCAGGCCCATATATTTTGATGATGTAGTAAAGTAAGTCACATCCAGTACTTTGTTTGTGCCAGTGTTTTCCAGTCCTAGGCACAGGGACCTATAAGAGCACTTATTTTTGATAGTTCACCACCCCGTGGTGGCTCTATCTGTCTATTAGCAGAACACTGCAGTAATAGTGTGTAACAGTATGAATGGCACTGCCACTTGGCAGCACTGTCTGTGGCTGTGAGTGGAAGCTGCTTCCACAAAGTTTCTTGGGCCTTATTTATGAAGCACTTACCCAGCTGTTTCATCACTTTTTGTGATGCTGCGATCATGTAAAAAATGCGCCACACTGCACCATATTTACAAAGAGACACATCTAGGCAGATGTGTCACTTTGTAAACCCCTGCTATATAATATATATCTGTGTCAGGTATAATGTATGCAGGGTGGGTGTTCCAAAGCAGAAAAGCCACGTAGAAGTGAAGCAGTGAAATTGATGAGATTTCACGGTGCCACTTCTAGGACGTCACTGTGTCAAATCCTTGGGATTTTCACATGGGGCTTTCACATTGCTGGATTTGCGTCTGTTTTCAGACACTTACCCAGCTGTTTCATCACTTTTTGTGATGCTGCGATCATGTAACAAATGCGCCACACTGCACCATACTTACAAAGAGACATATCTAGGTAGATGTGTCACTTTGTAAAACCCCTGCTATATATTATACCTGTGTCAGGTATAATGTATACAGGGTATGTGTCCCAACGCAGGAAAGCCACGTAGAAGTGAAGCAGTGAAATTGATGAGATTTCACGGTGCCACTTCTAGGACGTCACTACGTCAAATCCTTGGGATTTTCACATGGGGCTTTCACATTGCTGGAGTTGCGTCTGAAAACAGACACACTCCAGCAATGTGCCAATTTTGCACCTACAGATACGTCAGGAACACTGACGTATTGTAACTCATAGTGACGTGCACAGTACAGTAAATACAGCACATTTATGGTGTCGCAAGGATGACGCACTGAAAAGTGTGACATCGCTGTTTTCCCGCAGTGATGCAACACCTATCATAAATGAGGCCCATGGGGCCTTGACACCTATTTTTTTAAAATTAGTATTACTTTCTTTTACAAATGAAGTACTTACACATCCAACAAGTTCTCCTCCAGAAACCAGACTTAGGACTTTATTAAAAGATTGGCGGTCCTCCTGCGGCGTCACCACCGCGCCATCTGCAGAAGACTGGCAAAGCCGCGATGCGCCTGCCACCCGGATTACGATTGTAATCCATGGCGGGCAGGCGCTTCTGCGATGATCTCACGGTGGTGAGCTGTTAGGCTCATAAGAGAGCCTAACATACAGCCTGAGGCCATGACAGAGCCTGCCGCATGTTCTTGCATGGTGTGGCTTGCTTGCCACACCATGCAGGAACAGAGGTGCAATTCCAGGGTGGCCCAACATGTGACCACCCACATGCACCCACTGGCCCAGGAGTGGCACGGGACCCCGGTAGGGCCCCCTTCGTTGCCTCGCCACCACCCTTTCTATTAGTAACAAGAGGACAAGGGCACCCAAAGCAATTGGTCAGGGACCTTGGGAAGTTATGTATTATAAGAGACAATGGTCCCTGAAAACAAAGAAGTATAACAAGCAATAATCAATATAGCCACAATAGGTACTATATTATAGCCTATGTCCAGCCGGACAAGGCAGCTTTAATAAGCAAAATGTTTTTAAATGATCAAACAAGATGTAAGCAAAGCATTGGTGGGACACAAGCCTGTATCCTATGGCTTACATATCAAGAGGACATGAGTTTTTGAAAAAACACACAGGCAATTGAAGCGATGTTTCTATGACAAGAATAGCAGATAGTGAAACATCCTAGTCACCTTCACGACATTTTATACACATAAGTAGTCATAGTGTAAGGTGAGCAACATAGTCGACGACGTTTCGATCCTTACTGGGGGGGTGTTAGGATCATCATCAGGACTGATTAGTATAATTGCCTATAAAAATGCCTGAATATACAACAATTAACACAAAAACCAACGTGGTACAATAAAGAGGGAAAAAAAAATGGAGGGAAAGAAATTGGAGAAAACATAATAATTAAGTTTAAATAAAGTTACAACATAACATAAAACAGTTTGTGTCAGAACACGAGCTAATCATGATCAAAATGACTTAGTTAACTATCGGTCACGGATCGAAGGGGAAAAAAATATATAGTGGCACATGCTCCGTGGCAGGCCGTGTAAATGATGGAAGGTCGTGGTTGCCGCGAGTATTAAGGATTCTCGACTGTGGAGAAGTGTGTGGTCGATAACATGCTCAAACTGGGGGCGTGTCTGAGATTTTAAGAACTGTGGATGTCGCAGGTGAGAAGGGCGAGTTAACTACAACGGAAACTATGTCCGGTGAGCTTGGCGTAATATGCGGGGAGCAAGTTACCTCATGCTGTCCTTGGATACAGCAAGGAAGATGTGTCAGCTTAGTTAATAAAACTAAGCGACTGTTAGAACACGGAATCGGTCTGAAATAAAAATAAGGAGGTCATAAACAGGCTCGAGGGGTGTCATTCTCTGCCCTTCTACCCTTGTTTTTACCCTCACCACGCGCCGTCTTTCACTCACCCAATATGGCGCCCTAAATTCGCCTTGTTTTTTATCACTCACGGGCACTGCGTTACTATTAGCAACTATCAGAACATGTGACGGATCACCTGATCCAGCCACGATCACATCTAACCGGCGCAAGCACTCCTCCACCACAACTCTTCCGGCACTGACCGAGACGTTGCCTTGCCGACTCCCCCGGAACGTGACTACTTCTTCACATCGAGGTATGTCTTTTGTTTCCAACCGGCGGCTCCCCACCCCCGTGATTACGATGTGATTACTTCGAGTAATTTGCCTTATTTTTCCGACAGAATTTTCATTACCGCGTTAAGTATTACTCCCGCGGACCTAGGTAAGCCGTTTTTTCCCATTATGCACTGCACTTCCGATCCACCCCTCGAGCCTGTTTATGACCTCCTTATTTTTATTTCAGACCGATTCCGTGTTCTAACAGTCGCTTAGTTTTATTAACTAAGCTGACACATCTTCCTTGCTGTATCCAAGGACAGCATGAGGTAACTTGCTCCCCGCATATTACGCCAAGCTCACCGGACATAGTTTCCGTTGTAGTTAACTCGCCCTTCTCACCTGCGACATCCACAGTTCTTAAAATCTCAGACACGCCCCCAGTTTGAGCATGTTATCGACCACACACTTCTCCACAGTCGAGAATCCTTAATACTCGCGGCAACCACGACCTTCCATCATTTACACGCCCTGCCACGGAGCATGTTCCACTATATATTTTTTTCCCCTTCGATCCGTGACCGATAGTTCACTAAGTCATTTTGATCATGATTAGCTCGTGTTCTGACACAAACTGTTTTATGTTATGTTGTAACTTTATTTAAACTTAATTATTATGTTTTCTCCAATTTCTTTCCCTCCATTTTTTTTTTCTCTCTTTATTGTACCACGTTGGTTTTTGTGTTAATTGTTGTATATTCAGGCATTTTTATAGGCAATTATACTAATCAGTCCTGATGATGATCCTAACACCCCCCCAGTAAGGATCGAAACGTCGTCGACTATGTTGCTCACCTTACACTATGACTACTTATGTGTATAAAATGTCGTGAAGGTGACTAGGATGTTTCACTATCTGCTATTCTTGTCATAGAAACATCGCTTCAATTGCCTGTGTGTTTTTTCAAAAACTCATGTCCTCTTGATATGTAAGCCATAGGATACAGGCTTGTGTCCCACCAATGCTTTGCTTACATCTTGTTTGATCATTTAAAAACATTTTGCTTATTAAAGCTGCCTTGTCCGGCTGGACATAGGCTATAATATAGTACCTATTGTGGCTATATTGATTATTGCTTGTTATACTTCTTTGTTTTCAGGGACCATTGTCTCTTATAATATATACCACCCTTTCTATGGCAGGCTCACCACAATGAAAAGGACAGTAGACAGGCAACTCAGAACATGCTCTGCTGTGGTACAGCGGCACCACCAGAATATTCTAGCTACTGATGCGCAAACGCCGCAGGATCCTGGAGTGGAAGAGGTGTGGCGCATCGGCCAGGGTGCCTAATTCCGTACCACGGGGTTCACGGTTTGATCCCTGGTGTAGGCGGAAGGTTAGCCCAGCACCATGTGACTCTGGTCAATAGCTCGCTTAATCTTCCTGACAGCCCCCAGTGCCGGGACACCTCTCCGGAGGTAGCTGTGCGCTTTACAAATGCTGGTATTTCATTGCAGACACAGCAGTCCTGTGGTGGTCCGACCACTGCAGTTGTAATACTGCGAGCGGGCCTGAAGTATGGCGGTGGTCAGACCACCACTGCGAATACAGCAGTCCGTACTCATAATAAGTCCCACAAAAGGTTTTAGAGTTACCTGGTAGTTACTCACTCCACCTCCCCAGTGATGTACATAAACATATATGCAGGGCAGACTTTAGGGCGGTGCAACTGGGACAGGCACACCTGGCACTGACCTCAGAGGGGTTGCTTTTTAAAGCACCTGCTGCAGAGTTTCTTGTATGTCCAGCAAGTATCAGGCAACAATAAAAATGTCAAGATAATTCTGGTGATCAATGTTCCTGCTGGAGCGAGATCTCCACCCCATTTTTGAGTCATCATAACGATGAGCAGAGTGTTAATGTGCCTGCTGCAAAAAACGTGTACCATGCAGATCACAAAAATAATGTCAGAGAGGGACTATGGAGAGATATGGGGCACTGTGGCAAGGTGATAGTGATTGACTCTGTAGTAAAGAAGGTCATGAGGGGCACCAAAAAGACTGTCGTACCTGGTGGCAACAGAGCTAAAGCCGGCCAGGCATCTATGGATATGTTCTGGAATGGACTTTGCGCTATATGTCTGGCCCATTACTGCTCTCTGATGTACTACTTTAATTTGTTTTTGTTCTTTTTTCATCAATTTGAAGCTTCTTATGAGACAATGCCCGTTTTGGTTGCTGTTAAGTCCTGCAAATGTGAAGAGAGGTTTCTCACAAATTTACATTTACACAATGGCTAGAAAACCAGGGGAAGTTCAGATCACAATTGGATTTCAAGCCAGCACAGACAAATACAGAACTGACCACAGTACTTCAAAGATTAAAGAAGGAGGAGAAAAGGCTGCTAAGGCGAAAGACTTGGATGGAGGGGCACCAGGGAAAGACAAACAACAAGGGCAACAAAATGAATTCTGGACAGCAGGTTTACTATCTTGTCTGGTTGCAGATTTAGGATTTTTAGAATCTGTTACGAATATCCCTGAAATCTATTCCGAATTCCATTTTCCCATGATCAAACACTAGAACATGCACAGCAATTTCACCATTTGGGCTACACCTATTTTTGCAAATAGCTCTGCAAAGACATCCTAAAACCTTTAGGGTAATTCAGGAAAACTTGTGCATATTCTTTGCTCTGAAAACACAATGGCTACTTCTGATTCCAGTCCTGGCTGCCAACGCTGCACTTCTGCTCATTTTCATTGTACAGTTATATAGTTATGATATTCCCAACTGGCAAATGCTTGACATAAATTAAAAGATTTTTAATTACCAGAAGATGATTGATTAGAGCTGCCTGTTGTAATTACACTTGAATTCATTTAGGGTCTGACACCAGTGATTATTTTTTAATTACAACACCTTTAGCTAGTTTTTATACAAAGTTAACAGAATTTTTGATGCAAACATTTGTTATATCCTAAATCATTCTCTCTGCATGTGTGAAAAGGGCATTTATACTTTAGGGGATATGCTTGGTGACATGTTTTGTTGTAGTTAAAAAGAATACCATGTTTTAGCTCTTACCATGATGTAGGAGAGAAATATCACAATAATAATGCGAAAAGAGGTTGAGGACCTGTAATGATGCTAGTCACAATCATTTGCGGTGTATAAATAAGTATTTCTTATGGAGACACAGGGATGAGCCCAGTCATCCTTGTAATAGAGTGGCGGTCGCGCGAGTTATAGTTATCTGAACTAACTGTAACGGGGGAATTTCATTGTTTTTTTACGAGTGAAATATCCACCTAACTATAACATGTGTGAAACCTATGGTTTTTTAAGTGAATTTGCAAGGTTTTTTAAATGCTAATTCCTAACTATACGGTTTTTTAAATGCTAAGTTATGTATGTATTATTATTTTTTTTCTATATTTATTTTACAATAAACTACATATTAAAATTGTTAATTTTTTTTTCTTTTTTTTGTTTGTTTTTTTGTTTTTCACCGTGCGCACACGGTGCGCGCACCCCCGCGATTTTTTTAAATTTTGTTTTTAAAAAAAAATGTCTGCCTTCGGGGTCCTTCAGGGACCCCCTGACAAAGGCTAGGGGGTCAGGAACTCTCTACCCTGCCCCCTTTTCACGTTCGCCACCTTCCTTTTTCACTCTCGCACTGAAAACAAACAAAATGGCGGCCGACACTTCCTGATTTCGACCGATTCGAACGTTGACTAACATGTAACGAACCAATCAGAATTACGCTTGCGCACGTTAGGCTGCTCGCACGGTGCGCGCACGGTGCGCGCATGGTGCGCGGCTATAGATATGTATGTGCTTTTAACTGCAATTTTCTCAGGAACTACTGAACAGATTGACTCCATATATGCAAAAGGCACATCCCTGACCTGAGGACTACCTCTCTGCCAAATTTAAAGTAATTCTGTTCAGCCGTTCGGGCTGTACCTTCGACTAAAGGTCCTATGGGAAATGCATGTTTTGGGACCCCCTTTTTTCTCGGCCCCCGCTTGACGAATCCCCCCGAGACTTTCAGGGTAGGAGCTGAGCGGAGCGCCCTATTAAAATTTCGCGAAGATTCGTCAACCGGCGCCAAAGTTATTCAAAATAGAATTTTCAGATTTCCTATGGAAACACGGTCCTAACTATAACTATCTACTGGCGACCGCCAGTAGATAATATATATATATATATATATATATATATATATATATATATATCTATATATATATATATATATATATATATATATATATATATATATATATTCACTGAAAAAACCATAGGTTTCAGGCACGTTATAGTTAGGAATTAGCATTTAAAAAACCTTAGAAATTCACTGAAAAAAACATAGGTTTCAGGGGCGTTATAGTTAGCTGGACATTTCACTCGTACAAAACCATTGAAATTCCCTCGTTATAGTTAGTTCCGCTAACTATAACTTGCGCGCCCGCAATGCACTGCTGATGACGTCACATATTACATCACTCATGACATGGTCAGTGACATCACTCATGATATCACTGATGACATCTCAAATGACATCACTGATTACATCACTGATGACATCATCCAGTGAATGTGTGTTTTTCTGAAACTTAAATATATTTTATATATGTATATCTCAAGGTCGTTGGAAGAATAAATGGATATATAAGTATCTAAATGGATCATTTTTTTAATGAAAAATTGATTGTATAACTGACTGATTAAGTGTATCTTAGTGAATACATGAGTTAGTGAGTAATGTTTAAATATATAAATATCTGTATCAGTCTCTGACTTTGTGTATAAGTGTCTGCATGAATTGGTGAGTAGCTGCATGAGTGTCTATATGGGTTATTACTTGGTTTTTTGAGTATCAGTATGAGTATCTGAGTTTTATGTATGGTTCAGTGGGGGGTACTACTTAGTGCATACATGCATGAATGAGTGAGTCACTATTTGTATGTGTTGAAGTCAGTATGTGTTCAGGACTGTATGGGTGGATGAGTGTGTGTATGTGTGTTAGTGAGTGAATGCCTGTCTCAATAGTGTCTTTATAAGTAACTACATATATTTTAAACTAGTATATGTGAGTATTTGTGTATATAAGTGAGTATATCTGATAGTGAGAGATTGGAAGGGTTCCTGTATGAATAAGTATGTGTTTCTATAAGTGATTGTTCAAAAGAGTAAGTATGTGTAAGTTTCAGTCAGAATAAGTGTGAGGGTGTGTGTATACCTGTATATGCAAGTAAATGGATGTTTGATTCTTTATTAGCATGAGTGACTATGTGTATGAGTAACTCTATGGATGAGTGGCGGTGTGTCGCAGGACTTATAGGTGTATGAGTACATATGATGAGCGAGTACATGTATGAGTGACTATATAGGACTGTTGGTGAATGAGTGGATGTGTACGTGGATCTTAGAATTACTGAATAGGTTATTGTAACTGGTATTGGTATGTCCATTGTTTTGAAAATTTTAGTTTCTATTTTTGTATGTGTATATCAAAGGTTATATTAGGGTGAGAGGAGGTCTGCCACTATATCACAAGGATGATGTCATCAGTGATGTCATCAGTGATGTTATTTGAGATGTCAACAGTGATGTCATGAGTGATGTCACTGACCGTGTCATGAGTGATGTAATATGTGACGTCATCAGCAGTGCATTGCGGGCGCGCGAGTTATATGTAGCTGAACTAACTAAAACGGGGGAATTTCAATGGTTTTGCACTAGTGAAATGTCCAGCTAACTATAACACCCCTGAAACCTATGTTTTTTTCAGTGAATTTCTAAGGTTTTTTAAATGCTAATTCTTAACTATAACGTGCCTGAAACCTATGTTTTTTTCAGTGAAATTCAAAGGTTTTTTAAACGCTAATTTCTAACTATGCCTACAGAGATAGGACATGTGAAGAAAGAAGAAAAAACGCACAGAAAGAAAAAAACAGAAATGCAGAAAGAAGCAAAAGAAGTCCTCAAAGACGAAGAAAAGTGCAGGAAGAAGGAAAATGTGTAGAAAGAACAAACAGAAGAGCAGAAGAAGCCTTGTTGCAAAATCATCCTGTACCCTCAACTTTTTCAGACGGATACTGGTGGTAACTGAGTCTGACTAACCAGTCCTAGAGCCAGTGCTATGTTAAAAGACACTTAGAATACATTGAAAACACCTACATACACTAGGGAACACTATGCAATGGGGTCCCCCTGTGATTAGCATGACATCCTCTGTAAGCCCCTCATATATAATACGGTAGGGGGATTAAAACTACCTCTTAAAACGCGCCACTGGGCGTGTTTGCACACGTCACCTCAGGCCCGGTCCCCTCCCTTCACCACTGTTCAAACACGCTCTGTGGCCATTTTAATTTGGGAAATTAAGTCCCCTTGAATCCTGAGGGTCCCTTGGGTCCAACTAGCCCACTGGGTAACTCCAGTAAGCGCCACAGAGCTGCGTAGCAGAGAGGTGTAAAAAGGGGCACGGCCTAGTCCACCTCTCTGCAACGCAGTGCAGTGGCGCTTACTGGAAGCACCTGGTGGGCTAGTTGGCCCTCAGGGGCCCTCAGAATTGAAGGGGAATTATTTCTAAGCCTGGGCAAAGCACTACGCTACGCTCGCGTAGTTTGCGAAGTTTGTGCCACTTCGCACTACGTGAATTGCACGTAGCACAGTGCAAACACGTGTAGCGTAGTGTTGCGTAGTGCAGCGGTCATGCAGCGGTCATTTTTTGCTTGCTCGCGATCCTCAGCGTCAAGTTGGCGGCCGTGAGCAAGCAAAATGACATCCCGGCGAGACTTTTTCCTCGTTCGCAATCAGCAACATCAAGTTGGCGATCGCGAGCGTGGAAAATAAACCTCCCGGCGAGATTCTCAACGCGAGGAGGTCATGTTTCTCACTGCGAGTGGTCGCGTATGCTCGCGACCGCTCGCGATGAGAAACTACCAGTCCGCGTTGAGAAAGCTGTTGCTCGAGTAAAAATCTACTCGAGCAGCAGAAAACTACAGCTCGCACTGTGCAAGATGCCGTTTTCAATGATTGCACAGTGCCGGTTGCTTGTCCGCACTGTGCAATCATTGAAAACGACATCTTGCACAGTGCGAACAGGGTACTACACAGTTCGCAAAGTGCTACGTGTAGCTCGCGTAGTGCGAAGTGCACTTTGTGTAGCTTCACGTAGTGCTACTTCGTGAACTACGCCCAGGGCTAATTATTTCCCCAACTTAAAACACGCCACAGGGCGTGTTTGCATATGTCACCTCAGGCCCTGTCCCCTCCCTTCCCCACTGTGTAAACACGCCCTGTGGCCGTTTTAAGTTGGGAGATTAAGTCCCCTTGAATCCTGACGTTCCCTAGGGTCCAACTAGCCCACTAGGTACCTTCAGTAAGCGCCACAGAGATGCGTTGCAGAGAGATGTAAAAAGGGGCACGGCCTAGACCACCTCTCTGCAACGCAGCGCAGTGGCGCTTACTGGAAGCACCTGGTGGGCTAGTTGGCCCCCAGGGTCCCTCAGGATTGAAGGGAAATTATTTCCCCAACTTAAAACGCGCCACAGGGCATGTTTGCACACGTCACATCAGGCCCCGTCCCCTTCTTCACCACTGTGTAAACACGTCCTGTGGCCGTTTTAAGTTGGGAGATTAAGTTCATTTGAATCCTGAGGGTCCCTAGGGTCCAACTAGCCCACGAGGTACCTCCAGTAAGTGCCACAGAGCTGCGTTGCAGAGAGGTGTAAAAAATGGCATGGCCTGGACCACCTCTCTTCAACGCAGAGCAGTGGCGCTTACTGGAAGTACCTGGAGGGTTAGTTAGCCCCCAGGGGTCCTCAGGATTGAAGGGGAATTATTTCCCCAACTTCAAACGCGCCATAGGGAGTGTTTGCACACGTCACCTCAGGCCCAGTCCCCTCCCTTCCCCACTGTGTAAATACCCCCTGTGGCCGTTTTAAATTGGGAGATTAAGTCCCCTTGAATCCTGAGGGTTCCTAGGGGTAAATTAGCCCACTTGGTACGTCCAGTAAGTGCCATTGCAGAGAGGCGTAAAAAGGGGCACGGCCTGCACCACCTCTCTGCAACACAGCCAAGTGGCGCCTGCTGGAAGCACCTGGTGGGCTAGTTGGCCCCAGAGTCCCTCAGGATTGAAGGGGAATTATTTCCCCAACTTAAAATGCGCCACAGGGCGTGTTTGCACACGTCACCTCAGGCCCCGTCCCCTCCCTTCACCACTGTGTAAACATGCCCTGTGGCCTTTCTAAGTTGAGAGATTAAGTCTTCTTGAATCCTAAGGGTACCTAGGCCACAGAGCTGCGTTGCAGAGAGGTGTAAAAAGGGGCAAGGCCTCTGAACACATGTCTGCAACGCAGCTCCCTGGCGCATACTGGAGATACCTGTTGGGCTAGTTGCGCCTCAGGGACCCTCAGTATTGAAAGAGAATTAATTCCCAAACTTACAACTCACCACGGGGTGCGTTTGCACAATGGTGAAGGAAGGGGGCGTGGCCTGAGGTAACATGTCTGCAAACACGCCCTGTGGTGCGTTTTAAGTTGGAGAATTAATTCCTCCTCATTCCTGAGGGTCCCTGGGGGCCAACTAGCCCACCAGGTACCTCTAGTATGCGCCAGAGAGCTGCGTTGCAGAGAGGTGTTCAGAGGCCACACCCCTTTTTGCAACACTCTGCAACGCAGCTCCGCAAATACTTAGTGCCCTGGGGAGGTGGCGGTCCCCAGGGCGTGTTATGGGGGCTCAAGCCCCCCCCACACACAGGAATATATATATTTTTTTAAAAGCCCCAGGAGATGGCGGTCCCCGGGGCAGTGGGGGGCCGTGTGCCCCTGCTACCTAATAAATTAATTAAAGCCCCAGGGGGGGCAGTCCCCGGGGCTTGGATCCCCCCACATTAAAAATTAAAGCCCTGGGGATAGCGGTCCTCGGGGCTGCAGGGGGGCTCTGTGCCCCTGCAAATATTTGAGCAAAGCCCCAGGGAGGTGGCGGTCCCCAGGGCAGTGTGGGGGCTTCGTTTTTTTAAACATTTTGGCCGAAATTCACGCTGGGTGCGCGAATCTCGCTGATTTTTTTTTTTTAAAAAAAATGCTTTTTTGGGCACTAGGCCCTGGGGGTCCTTGTGGGACCCCCTGAGCAGGCCTAGGGGATCAGGGTGTTTCTACCCTACCCCCTTTTCTTGTTTTTTGTGTTTTTTTCCGAGGCACCGAGGCACCAGATGGCTGCCAACACTTCCTGGTTTGGAGTGTTGACAGCCAATTAGCATAAAGCTCGTGCTCGGGAGGATCCGTGGCCCTAGATATATATGTGTTTTTACTTTTGAATTTCTCAGCAACTACTGAACGGATTTACACCATTTAACAAAAAGGGTTCTTTCTGAACCAAGAACTACCTCTTTGCCAAATTTGGTGTAATTCCGTTCAGCAGTTCCGCTTGCAAGGCAGGCCGTGGCAGGGTCGCCAACCCTAATAAATCCACACACAAAGAGTCGTCTCTCTTGGCGTACAAAGACAACAAGCCTTGGGTCATAAATTGCTTCAAGCGTGATTATTTATTTCATGGAAAGTCACCCAACGCGTTTCGAAGTGTCCGCTTCTTGTTTACGAGTATTGGGCAATGAATAAAGTTTTGGACAAAACATGTGACATTCAAAGTGATAGAAAGAGAAAACAGATAATTCACGTCATTATCTCATAGTTCATATGAGGCGCGTAGCATGAATCCGCTTTTGTTTTATTAAACACATGCTAACATTGAATGTATTGTCATTAAATATAGTAAACTTTGCAAGTGTGTTTTGAGTATGTCAATGAATTAAGGGTTTGAAAAAACAACCAGTTGGACTATATCAAATCAAGTCCCTGTGGGCAATATTGGCAGTGCATAAGGGTCAATTCGTACCCCCCGCCAGGCATCAGTAGTCGTTATGCCCAAGTGGGCAATCACCACTGACAACACGAAACCATAATAGTCACTGGTGGCCCAACGCCAATCATAGCCATACCGGTTCAAGTTAACTCCAACACACTATAAATATTCTGAGCCAAAAAATGACTGCAACTTTCTTTCATGCAGATATTTTCGCTCGTTTCGCCTTCCACTTGCATCAGAGACAATTTGTGCAATCTGAAAATAAAAATAAAAAATGAATGTTGTAATATAAATACAGTGTTACATATTTTACATATACACACATCATTGACATTGATTCAGAGATAGTGGGAATATAAAACGTCAGTTAAAAATTCCAGTTAGGAATTTTAAAAGAGAAACAAAAGCTAAAGTATCACTCAGCCCAAATTAACTGCTAATGCTTCATCACTATTGTGTCCGCTAGGTTGCAAGGTGTGATACTTAATAATAATCCTGGACTCTAGACATCTAAGTTCTTTAGTTCTATCTCCTCTCCTCTCTCTTCTGGGGACACAGTCCAGGACAACAAATGATTACAAACTCGTATTTTGATTATGAGCAGAATAAAAATGGCGTGCAATAGGATACTGTTTATCATTGTGGGTTATTGCCCTCAAATGCTCCAAAACCCGTTTTTGGCTTTATGGATGGTGCTTCCAATATAAAATTTGTTGCACGGGCATTTGAGGGCATAAACAGCATATTCAGTATTACAAGACATGTGTTTCAAAATCTTAAATATTTTAGAGTCTGCAGAAAGACTGACCTCCTTACAATTGGTACTGTATCGACAGGCCTTGCACCTGCCACATACATAGATAGAACCCATGTACAGCACTTTTGTGCAAAGTGATCAGTTTAGGCAGTAGGGCAGGGCACATCATATCGTTGAAAGACTGTGCTTTTCTATATGTTACTTGGGGATAATCTCCTATGCAATTCTCCAAATCCAGATCCATTTTCAGGACATTCCAGAATTTGCTGAGACATTTTTGTACCTCTTTAGACTTATTATTGTACGTGGTAATGAATCTTAATTTCACTGAATCATCTGGGTCAACACTAGTTTCTTTGATTTTCAACAATTCATCCCCACTTTTAGCCTCTACTTTTTTGCATGCTGTAGCAATACATTCATGGCTATATCCTCTCACAATAAATAGTTTATTCATGATGTCCCGCTCTTTGTTATAGTTGTCGATCGTGCTACAATTTTTTTTGCATCTCAATAATTCTCCAAACTGAATACTTTTAATGAGATTAGGTGGGTGACAGCTTTGAGCGTGTAATAAATTGCTACCCGCTGTTTTCTTTCTATACATCGTCGTTTCTAGTCTCTAATTTTTGACTTGTACTTGCACATCCAAAAACTCAATAGTTTCTTCACCAAAGTGACTGGTAATGGTCAGATTAAATGTGTTGACGATCAATGCAGCCACAAAGGTCTCAGCTTCACTCTGACTCCCTTCCCAGATTCAGAAAATGTCTTTAATATATCTGGCCCAGACTGTTACATGTTTTAGATGTGCATCCTGGACCCTGACCACCTGCTCCTCCCACCAGCCAAGGTAGAGACACGCAAAGCTGGGGGCGAAGCAGGTACCCATCGCGGTCCCGAGAGTCTGTCTGTAAACTTGGTCATTGAATACAATTTTTTTTTAATTAGGCATGTTTGCATCATGTCGATAAGCATTTCAGTATGAAAAAGAAATTATATCGATCTCTCTCTGAGGAAGTGCCTACAAGCTCTAATACCCAGATCATGTGGTATACTCGTATATAAACTGTTGACGTCTGGCGTAATGAGTAAGCAATTGTCATTCCATTTTATTTTTTCTATAAGTCTCAAAAAGTCCCCGGTGTCTTTTACAAATGATGGCAAATTTTTGACTAAGGGTTGTAAATAATGATCGAGATATCTTGACGTGTTCTCTAAACTACTCCCCTAGAGGACACAATGGGACTACCCTGAGGGTTCAGATTATCCTTATGTAATTTGGGAAGTAGATAGAGGACCGGACCGGAATTTTAGGAAATTTACAATACAAAAAATTGTATTCCTCATGTTCTAACAGGGCTCTCTCTTTCCACTCCCATAGTTGTTCCAAATATTCCTTGTTGGCTGTGTCATACAAATTCCTAGAACTTTTCTAATATATAGTTTGATCATTCAACTGTCTCATACCTTCTTCAACATATTTGTCCCTGGATAAAACAACAACATTACCACCCTTATCGGACTTATATATTTATATATATATATATATATATATATATATATATATATTACCTACTGGCGGTCCCAGTAGGTAGTTATAGTTAGGACCTATTATCCATAGGAAATCCGCAACATTCTATTTGGAATAACTTTGGCGCCGGTTGATAAATCTTCGCGAAATTTTCAAAACTCGTGGCCTGCTCCGGGTCCGCTCCTATCCTGAAAGTCTCGGGGTGATTCGGGAGCCGAGAAAAAAGGGGGTCCCAAAATTTGTTTTCCCCATGCAATATTTTTCATAGGGACCTTTAGTCACAGCTACAGCTTGAACTGCTGAACGGAATGACACCAAATTTGGCAGAAAGGTAGACCTAGGTTCAGAGTCATGCCTTTTGCTTAAATGGTGTAAATCCGTTCAGTAGTTCCTGAGAAAATCAAAATCACATATATATCTATGGTCGTGCTGGATCCGCGCACCCTGAGCGCACCCTGCCGATCACGAGCTGTATGCTAATTGGCTGTCAACACTCCAAACCAGGAAGTGTTGGCAGCCATCTTGTGCCTCAGTAGAACCGAGGCACAAGAAACCTAAGAAAAGAACATGAAAAACGCAAAAAGGGGACAGGGTAGAAACACCCTGACCCCCAAGGCCTGCACAGGGGGACCCACATGGACCCCCAGGGCCCAAAAAAGATTATTTTTTTTTAAATCGTCGAGATTCACGCACCCTGCGTGAATTTAGGCTGAAATTTTTTTAAATAAACAAAGCGTGCTTCGTTTTTAATTAGCCCCCGGAAGGCCACATCCCGGGAGCAATGTTTTTATGTGAATGGGTGACACAGAGAGGCCCCCCAGCCCCAGGGACCGCCACCCCTGGGCTTTAAAAAATCATGTGCGGGGGGCTCACAGCCCCCCCAGCCCCTGGGACCGCCACCCCCGGGGCTTCTTTAAAGTATATGCAGGGGGGCTCTCAGGCCCCCCGAGCCATGGGGACTGCCACCCCTGGGGCTTTTTTTGTAAACAAAATACCCTGTGTGGGGGGCTCATGCCCCCCACACACCCTGTCGACCGCCACCTAAATATTTAAATTGGGGGGTCCGTGACAGACCCCCAAGCCCCGGGGACCACCACCCCCCAGGGCTTTGTAGAATGTGGGAGGGGGGCCACACTGCCCCCCTCCTGGAGCCTTGTCGTGGCCCTGGGGGCCCCCAGGGCCGGCTCCTGCAGTGTCCCGGGGTGCCTACCCCCGGGACACTGTAGTTTGCTATGACAGGGCTGGAGCCTCGCGGCTGGAGCCCGGCCATAGCAAACTTGGTTTGCATTTTGAAAGAGAGCAGGGAAACCTGCTCTCTCTTTCAAAATGCAAACCAAATTGCTTTTCCACACGGGAGCTGCATCTTAGCAGCTCCCCATGTGGAAAAGCAATGCCAGCTCCCGCAGGAGGCGGGGAGCCGGCAGAACTCTGGGTGGATTAGAAACCCCCCCACGGTTCCCAACAAGAGGCCAGGCCCCAGGGGATGGGGACCCCAGGGCCATAAGTGGCCCGGGAGGGAGGCCACGTGGCCCCCCTCCCCAAAATAAAATTGTCAAAAATGTATAAGTAAAAACAAAGGCCGGCCCCGGGGAAGGGGTCCCCGGGGCCATAAGTGGCCTTGGGAGGGGGGCATCACAGCCCCCCTCCAAAATATAAAACAAAAATAAAGGCCGTGCCCCGGGGACGGGGGCCCCGGGGCCAATTAAGCCCCCTTCCAAATTATTTTTGTTAAAAAAAAATAAAAAAGGTGTCAGGCCCTGGGGGATGGGGTCCTCAGGGCCAAAAAAATAAGAAAAGAAGAGGGGCCACACAGCCCCCCTTCTTAAAAAAAGCAATGAAAAAAATGGCATCCTGCGGAAGCCCCGCCCCCTCACTGCAGCACTTTGCAAACGCGCCCCCGGCGCGTTTGCAGAGGGGGAACTAATTCCCCTTGAATACTGGGGGTCCCTGGGGCCAACTAGCCCACCAGGAACCTCCAGTATGCGCCAGGGGGCTGCCTTGCAGAGAGGTGTTCTGTGGCCATGCCCCTTTTTACACCTCTCTGCAACGCAGCTCTGTGGCACTTAATGGAGGTAGCTGATGGGCTAGTTGCACCCCAGGGGCCCTCAGGATTCAAGGGGAGTTATTCCCCCAACTTTAAATGTGCCACGGGGTGCGTTTGCACAGTGGTGAAAGGAGGGGGCGGGGCCTGAGGTGATATGTGTGCAAACATGTACCTCCAGTAAGCACCACGGAGCTGCATTGCAGAGTGTTGTAAAAAGGGACGTGGCCTCTGAACACCTCTCTGCAACGCAGCTCTTTGGTGCATGCGAGAGGTACCTGGTGGGCTAGTTGGCCCCTAGGGACCCTCGGGATTGACGAGGAATTAATTTTCTAACTTAAAACGCGCCAGAGGGCGTGTTTGCAGACATGTCACCTCAGGCCCTACCCCCTTCCTTCAGCATTGTGCAAACAAGCCCTGTGGTGCGTTTAAGTTGAGTAATATTTCCTCTTCAATCTTGAGGGTCCCTGGGGGACAACTAGCCCACCAGGTACCTCCAGTCTGCACCAGGGAGCTGCGTTGCAGAGAGGTGTTCAGAGGCCACGCCGCTTTTTACACCTCTCTGCAATGCAGCTCTGTGGCGCTTACTGGAGGTACCTAGTGGGCTAGTTTGACCCAAGGGACCCTCAGGATTCAAGGGGACTTAATCTCTTAACTTAGAACGGCCACAGGGAGTATTTACACAGTGGCGAAGGAAGAGGACAGGGCCTGAGGTGACGTGTGCAAACACACCCTGTGGCGCATTTTAAGTTGGGGAAATAATTCCCCTTCAATCCTGAGGGATCCGGGGGGCAACTACCCACAAGGTGCTTCCAGTATGCACCACTGCGCTGCGTTGCAGAGAGGTGGTCTAGGCCGTGCCCCTTTTTACACCTCTCTGCAACGCAGCTAGGTAGCGCTTACTGGAGGTACCTAGTGGGCTAGTTGGACCCTAGGGACCCTCAGGGTTCAAGGGGATTTCATCTCCCAACTTAAAACGGCCACAGGGCATGTTTACACAGTGGTGAAGGGAGGGGACGGTGCCTGAGGTGACGTGTGAAAACACGCCCTGTGGCGCATTTTAAGTTGGGGAAATAAATCCCCTTCAATCCTAAGGGACCCTGTGGGCCAACTAGCCCACCAGGTGCCTCCAGTAAGCGCCACTGAGCTGCATTGCAGAGAGGTGGTCCATGCCGGTGCCCATTTTCTTTGCTACGCAGCTCTGTGGTGCTAACTAGAGATACCTGATGGGCTAGTTGTACCCAAGGGACACTCAGGATTCAAAGGGACTTTAACCCCCAAATTAAAACAGCCACAGGACGTGTTTGCACATGTCAGCTCAGCCCCCCTCACTTCACCAGTGTGCAAACGCGCCCTGTGGCGCGTTTTAAGAGGTAGTTTTAATCCCCCTGCCCTATTATATACTAGGGGCTTACAAAGGAGGTCATGCTAATAACAGGGGTACCCCAATACATAGTGTTCCCTAGTGTATGTAGGTGTTTAAACTGTATTCTAAGTGTCTTTTAGCATAGCACTGGCTCTAGGACTGGTTAGTCAGAGTCAGTTACCACCAGTACCCATCTGAAAAAGTTGAGGGTACAGGATAATTTTGCAACAAAGACTCCTTCTGCTCCCTTGTTTATTCTTTCTGCACGTCATCCTTCTTCCTGCACTTTTCTTCGTCTTTGAGGACTTCTGGTGCTTCTTTCTGCATTTCTTTTTCTTCTTTCTTTGTGTTTTTTCTTCTTTCTTCACATGTCCTACCTCTGTAGGCATAGTTAGAAACTAGTATTTAAAAAAGCTTTGAAATTCACTTAAAATACCATAGGTTTCAGGCACGTTATAGTTAGGAATTAGCATTTAAAAAGCCTTAGAAATTCACAGAAAAAAAACATAGGTTTCATGGTGCTATAGTTAGCTGTACAACAAACAAACAAATGATGGACGGAATGCTGACAATGCAGATATTCTCCCCCAGTCAAGAGATCTGGGTTAAGTCCATCGTTCTTTTGCCCACTACGCCACCCCAGTTCAGACATGGCCATATGCAAATCAGTCTTGACCCTGTGCCTCATGGGAACAGTCCAGCCCGAACTGCCAAGCCATGTCTTCCCTGGACCGGAATCAAGCATCCTAGGACCGGTTTCTGGCTATCAGCCGTCATCAGCCAGGATAGCTTGACTCCAGTGGCGTAGTGAGCACGGGTCCCACGTCTGGGAATACCCATCCCACTTAGGGCGAAAAGCGTTACAACAAACAAATGATGGACGGAATGCTGACAATGCAGACATTCTCCCCAGTCAAGAGATCTGGGTTAAATCCATCGTTCTTTTGCCCACTACGCCACCCCAGTTCAGACATGGCCATATGCAAATCAGTCTTGACCCTGTGCCTCATGGGAACAGTCCAGCCCGAACTGCCAAGCCATGTCTTCCCTGGACCGGAATCAAGCATCCTAGGACCGGTTTCTGGCTATCAGCCGTCATCAGCCAGGATAGCTTGACTCCAGTGGCGTAGTGAGCATGGGTCCCACGTCTGGGAATACCCATCCCACTTAGGGCGAAAAGCGTTACAACAAACAAATGATGGACGGAACGCTGACAATGCAGACATTCTCCCCCAGTCAAGAGATCTGGGTTAAATCCATCGTTCTTTTGCCCACTACGCCACCCCAGTTCAGACATGGCCATATGCAAATCAGTCTTGACCCTGTGCCTCATGGGAACAGTCCAGCCCGAACTGCCAAGCCATGTCTTCCCTGGACCGGAATCAAGCATCCTAGGACCGGTTTCTGGCTATCAGCCATCATCAGCCAGGATAGCTTGACTCCAGTGGCGTAGTGAGCACGGGTCCCACGTCTGGGAATACCCATCCCACTTAGGGCGAAAAGCGTTACAACAAACAAATGATGGACGGAATGCTGACAATGCAGACATTCTCCCCCAGTCAAGAGATCTGGGTTAAATCCATCGTTCTTTTGCCCACTACGCCACCCCAGTTCAGACATGGCCATATGCAAATCAGTCTTGACCCTGTGCCTCATGGGAACAGTCCAGCCCGAACTGCCAAGCCATGTCTTCCCTGGACCGGAATCAAGCATCCTAGGACCGGTTTCTGGCTATCAGCCGTCATCAGCCAGGATAGCTTGACTCCAGTGGCGTAGTGAGCACGGGTCCCACGTCTGGGAATACCCATCCCACTTAGGGCGAAAAGCGTTACAACAAACAAATGATGGACGGAATGCTGACAATGCAGACATTCTCCCCCAGTCAAGAGATCTGGGTTAAATCCATCGTTCTTTTGCCCACTACGCCACCCCAGTTCAGACATGGCCATATGCAAATCAGTCTTGACCCTGTGCCTCATGGGAACAGTCCAGCCCGAACTGCCAAGCCATGTCTTCCCTGGACCGGAATCAAGCATCCTAGGACCGGTTTCTGGCTATCAGCCGTCATCAGCCAGGATAGCTTGACTCCAGTGGCGTAGTGAGCACGGGTCCCACGTCTGGGAATACCCATCCCACTAAGGGCGAAAAGCGTTACAACAAACAAATGATGGACGGAATGCTGACAATGCAGACATTCTCCCCCAGTCAAGAGATCTGGGTTAAATCCATCGTTCTTTTGCCCACTACGCCACCCCAGTTCAGACATGGCCATATGCAAATCAGTCTTGACCCTGTGCCTCATGGGAACAGTCCAGCCCGAACTGCCAAGCCATGGCTTCCCTGGACCGGAATCAAGCATCCTAGGACCGGTTTCTGGCTATCAGCCGTCATCAGCCAGGATAGCTTGACTCCAGTGGCGTAGTGAGCACGGGTCCCACGTCTGGGAATACCCATCCCACTTAGGGCGAAAAGCGTTACAACAAACAAATGATGGACGGAATGCTGACAATGCAGACATTCTCCCCCAGTCAAGAGATCTGGGTTAAATCCATCGTTCTTTTGCCCACTACGCCACCCCAGTTCAGACATGGCCATATGCAAATCAGTCTTGACCCTGTGCCTCATGGGAACAGTCCAGCCCGAACTGCCAAGCCATGTCTTCCCTGGACCGGAATCAAGCATCCTAGGACCGGTTTCTGGCTATCAGCCGTCATCAGCCAGGATAGCTTGACTCCAGTGGCGTAGTGAGCACGGGTCCCACGTCTGGGAATACCCATCCCACTTAGGGCGAAAAGCGTTACAACAAACAAATGATGGACGGAATGCTGACAATGCAGACATTCTCCCCCAGTCAAGAGATCTGGGTTAAATCCATCGTTCTTTTGCCCACTACGCCACCCCAGTTCAGACATGGCCATATGCAAATCAGTCTTGACCCTGTGCCTCATGGGAACAGTCCAGCCCGAACTGCCAAACCATGTCTTCCCTGGACCGGAATCAAGCATCCTAGGACCAGTTTCTGGCTATCAGCCGTCATCAGCCAGGATAGCTTGACTCCAGTGGCGTATTGAGCACGGGTCCCACGTCTGGGAATACCCATCCCACTTAGGGCGAAAAGCGTTACAACAAACAAATGATGGACGGAATGCTGACAATGCAGACATTCTCCCCCAGTCAAGAGATCTGGGTTAAATCCATCATTCTTTTGCCCACTACGCCACCCCAGTTCAGACATGGCCATATGCAAATCAGTCTTGACCCTGTGCCTCATGGGAACAGTCCAGCCCGAACTGCCAAGCCATGTCTTCCCTGGACCGGAATCAAGCATCCTAGGACCGGTTTCTGGCTATCAGCCGTCATCAGCCAGGATAGCTTGACTCCAGTGGCGTAGTGAGCACGGGTCCCACGTCTGGGAATACCCATCCCACTTAGGGCAAAAAGCGTTACAACAAACAAATTATGGACGGAATGCTGACAATACAGACATTCTCCCCCAGTCAAGAGATCTGGGTTAAATCCATCGTTCTTTTGCTCACTACGCCACCCCAGTTCAGACATGGCCATATGCAAATCAGTCTTGACCCTGTGCCTCATGGGAACAGTCCAGCCCGAACTGCCAAGCCATGTCTTCCCTGGACCGGAATCAAGCATCCTAGGACCGGTTTCTGGCTATCAGCCGTCATCAGCCAGGATAGCTTGACTCCAGTGGCGTAGTGAGCACGGGTCCCACGTCTGGGAATACCCATCCCACTTAGGGCGAAAAGCGTTACAACAAACAAATGATGGACGGAATGCTGACAATGCAGACATTCTCCCCCAGTCAAGAGATCTGGGTTAAATCCATCGTTCTTTTGCCCACTACGCCACCCCAGTTCAGACATGGCCATATGCAAATCAGTCTTGACCCTGTGCCTCATGGGAACAGTCCAGCCCGAACTGCCAAGCCATGTCTTCCCTGGACCGGAATCAAGCATCCTAGGACCGGTTTCTGGCTATCAGCCGTCATCAGCCAGGATAGCTTGACTCCAGTGGCGTAGTGAGCACGGGTCCCACGTCTGGGAATACCCATCCCACTTAGGGCGAAAAGCGTTACAACAAACAAATGATGGACGGAATGCTGACAATACAGACATTCTCCCCCAGTCAAGAGATCTGGGTTAAATCCATCGTTCTTTTGCCCACTACGCCACCCCAGTTCAGACATGGCCATATGCAAATCAGTCTTGACCCTGTGCCTCATGGGAACAGTCCAGCCCGAACTGCCAAGCCATGTCTTCCCTGGACCGGAATCAAGCATCCTAGGACCGGTTTCTGGCTATCAGCCGTCATCAGCCAGGATAGCTTGACTCCAGTGGCGTAGTGAGCACGGGTCCCACGTCTGGGAATACCCATCCCACTTAGGGCGAAAAGCGTTACAACAAACAAATGATGGACGGAATGCTGACAATGCAGACATTCTCCCCCAGTCAAGAGATCTGGGTTAAATCCATCGTTCTTTTGCCCACTACGCCACCCCAGTTCAGACATGGCCATATGCAAATCAGTCTTGACCCTGTGCCTCATGGGAACAGTCCAGCCCGAACTGCCAAGCCATGTCTTCCCTGGACCGGAATCAAGCATCCTAGGACCGGTTTCTGGCTATCAGCCGTCATCAGCCAGGATAGCTTGACTCCAGTGGCGTAGTGAGCACGGGTCCCACGTCTGGGAATACCAGTCCCACTTAGGGCGAAAAGCGTTACAACAAACAAATGATGGACGGAATGCTGACAATGCAGACATTCTCCCCCAGTCAAGAGATCTGGGTTAAATCCATCGTTCTTTTGCCCACTACGCCACCCCAGTTCAGACATGGCCATATGCAAATCAGTCTTGACCCTGTGCCTCATGGGAACAGTCCAGCCCGAACTGCCAAGCCATGTCTTCCCATGACCGGAATCAAGCATCCTAGGACCGGTTTCTGGCTATCAGCCGTCATCAGCCAGGATAGCTTGACTCCAGTGGCTTTGTGAGCACGGGTCCCACGTCTGGGAATACCCATCCCACTTAGGGCGAAAAGCGTTACAACAAACAAATGATGGACGGAATGCTGACAATGCAGACATTCTCCCCCAGTCAAGAGATCTGGGTTAAATCCATCGTTCTTTTGCCCACTACGCCACCCCAGTTCAGACATGGCCATATGCAAATCAGTCTTGACCCTGTGCCTCATGGGAACAGTCCAGCCCGAACTGCCAAGCCATGTCTTCCCTGGACCGGTATCAAGCATCCTAGGACCGGTTTCTGGCTATCAGCCGTCATCAGCCAGGATAGCTTGACTCCAGTGGCGTAGTGAGCACGGGTCCCACGTCTGGGAATACCCATCCCACTTAGGGCGAAAAGCGTTACAACAAACAAATGATGGACGGAATGCTGACAATGCAGACATTCTCCCCCAGTCAAGAGATCTGGGTTAAATCCATCGTTCTTTTGCCCACTACGCCACCCCAGTTCAGACATGGCCATATGCAAATCAGTCTTGACCCTGTGCCTCATGGGAACAGTCCAGCCCGAACTGCCAAGCCATGTCTTCCCTGGACCGGAATCAAGCATCCTAGGACCGGTTTCTGGCTATCAGCCGTCATCAGCCAGGATAGCTTGACTCCAGTGGCGTAGTGAGCACGGGTCCCACGTCTGGGAATACCCATCCCACTTAGGGCGAAAAGCGTTACAACAAACAAATGATGGACGGAATGCTGACAATGCAGACATTCTCCCCCAGTCAAGAGATCTGGGTTAAATCCATCGTTCTTTTGCCCACTACGCCACCCCAGTTCAGACATGGCCATATGCAAATCAGTCTTGACCCTGTGCCTCATGGGAACAGTCCAGCCCGAACTGCCAAGCCATGTCTTCCCTGGACCGGAATCAAGCATCCTAGGACCGGTTTCTGGCTATCAGCCGTCATCAGCCAGGATAGCTTGACTCCAGTGGCGTAGTGAGCACGGGTCCCACGTCTGGGAATACCCATCCCACTTAGGGCGAAAAGCGTTACAACAAACAAATGATGGACGGAATGCTGACAATGCAGACAATCTCCCCCAGTCAAGAGATCTGGGTTAAATCCATCGTTCTTTTGCCCACTACGCCACCCTAATTCAGACATGGCCATATGCAAATTAGTCCTGACCCTGTGCCTCATGGGAACAGTCCAGCCCGAACTGCCAAGCCATGTCTTCCCTGGACCAGAATCAAGCATCCTAGGACCGGTTTCTGGCTATCAGCCGTCATCAGCCAGGATAGCTTGACTCCAGTGGCGTAGTGAGCACGGGTCCCACGTCTGGGAATACCCATCCCACTTAGGGCGAAAAGCGTTACAACAAACAAATGATGGACGGAATGCTGACAATGCAGACATTCTCCCCCAGTCAAGAGATCTGGGTTAAATCCATCGTTCTTTTGCCCACTACGCCACCCCAGTTCAGACATGGCCATATGCAAATCAGTCTTGACCCTGTGCCTCATGGGATCAGTCCAGCCCGAACTGCCAAGCCATGTCTTCCCTGGACCGGAATCAAGCATCCTAGGACCGGTTTCTGGCTATCAGCCGTCATCAGCCAGGATAGCTTGACTCCAGTGGCGTAGTGAGCACGGGTCCCACGTCTGGGAATACCCATCCCACTTAGGGCGAAAAGCGTTACAACAAACAAATGATGGACGGAATGCTGACAATGCAGACATTCTCCCCCAGTCAAGAGATCTGGGTTAAATCCATCGTTCTTTTGCCCACTACGCCACCCCAGTTCAGACATGGCCATATGCAAATCAGTCTTGACCCTGTGCCTCATGGGAACAGTCCAGCCCGAACTGCCAAGCCATGTCTTCCCTGGACCGGAATCAAGCATCCTAGGACCGGTTTCTGGCTATCAGCCGTCATCAGCCAGGATAGCTTGACTCCAGTGGCGTAGTGAGCACGGGTCCCACGTCTGGGAATACCCATCCCACTTAGGGCGAAAAGCGTTACAACAAACAAATGATGGACGGAATGCTGACAATGCAGACATTCTCCCCCAGTCAAGAGATCTGGGTTAAATCCATCGTTCTTTTGCCCACTACGCCACCCCAGTTCAGACATGGCCATATGCAAATCAGTCTTGACCCTGTGCCTCATGGGAACAGTCCAGCCCGAACTGCCAAGCCATGTCTTCCCTGGACCGGAATCAAGCATCCTAGGACCGGTTTCTGGCTATCAGCCGTCATCAGCCAGGATAGCTTGACTCCAGTGGCGTAGTGAGCACGGGTCCCACGTCTGGGAATACCCATCCCACTTAGGGCGAAAAGCGTTACAACAAACAAATGATGGACGGAATGCTGACAATGCAGACAATCTCCCCCAGTCAAGAGATCTGGGTTAAATCCATCGTTCTTTTGCCCACTACGCCACCCTAATTCAGACATGGCCATATGCAAATTAGTCCTGACCCTGTGCCTCATGGGAACAGTCCAGCCCGAACTGCCAAGCCATGTCTTCCCTGGACCAGAATCAAGCATCCTAGGACCGGTTTCTGGCTATCAGCCGTCATCAGCCAGGATAGCTTGACTCCAGTGGCGTAGTGAGCACGGGTCCCACGTCTGGGAATACCCATCCCACTTAGGGCGAAAAGCGTTACAACAAACAAATGATGGACGGAATGCTGACAATGCAGACATTCTCCCCCAGTCAAGAGATCTGGGTTAAATCCATCGTTCTTTTGCCCACTACGCCACCCCAGTTCAGACATGGCCATATGCAAATCAGTCTTGACCCTGTGCCTCATGGGATCAGTCCAGCCCGAACTGCCAAGCCATGTCTTCCCTGGACCGGAATCAAGCATCCTAGGACCGGTTTCTGGCTATCAGCCGTCATCAGCCAGGATAGCTTGACTCCAGTGGCGTAGTGAGCACGGGTCCCACGTCTCGGAATACCCATCCCACTAAGGGCGAAAAGCGTTACAACAAACAAATGATGGACGGAATGCTGACAATGCAGACATTCTCCCCCAGTCAAGAGATCTGGGTTAAATCCATCGTTCTTTTGCCCACTACGCCACCCCAGTTCAGACATGGCCATATGCAAATCAGTCTTGACCCTGTGCCTCATGGGAACAGTCCAGCCCGAACTACCAAGCCATGTCTTCCCTGGACCGGAATCAAGCATCCTAGGACCGGTTTCTGGCTATCAGCCGTCATCAGCCAGGATAGCTTGACTCCAGTGGCGTAGTGAGCACGGGTCCCACGTCTGGGAATACCCATCCCACTTAGGGCGAAAAGCGTTACAACAAACAAATGATGGATGGAATGCTGACAATACAGACATTCTCCCCCAGTCAAGAGATCTGGGTTAAATCCATCGTTCTTTTGCCCACTACGCCACCCCAGTTCAGACATGGCCATATGCAAATCAGTCTTGACCCTGTGCCTCATGGGAACAGTCCAGCCCGAACTGCCAAGCCATGTCTTCCCTGGACCGGAATCAAGCATCCTAGGACCGGTTTCTGGCTATCAGCCGTCATCAGCCAGGATAGCTTGACTCCAGTGGCGTAGTGAGCACGGGTCCCACGTCTGGGAATACCCATCCCACTTAGGGCGAAAAGCGTTACAACAAACAAATGATGGACGGAATGCTGACAATGCAGACATTCTCCCCCAGTCAAGAGATCTGGGTTAAATCCATCGTTCTTTTGCCCACTACGCCACCCCAGTTCAGACATGGCCATATGCAAATCAGTCTTGACCCTGTGCCTCATGGGAACAGTCCAGCCCGAACTGCCAAGCCATGTCTTCCCTGGACCGGAATCAAGCATCCTAGGACTGGTTTCTGGCTATCAGCCGTCATCAGCCAGGATAGCTTGACTCCAGTGGCGTAGTGAGCACGGGTCCCACGTCTGGGAATACCCATCCCACTTAGGGCGAAAAGCATTACAACAAACAAATGATGGACGGAATGCTGACAATGCAGACATTCTCCCCCAGTCAAGAGATCTGGGTTAAATCCATCGTTCTTTTGCCCACTACGCCACCCCAGTTCAGACATGGCCATATGCAAATCAGTCTTGACCCTGTGCCTCATGGGAACAGTCCAGCCCGAACTGCCAAGCCATGTCTTCCCTGGACCGGAATCAAGCATCCTAGGACCGGTTTCTGGCTATCAGCCGTCATCAGCCAGGATAGCTTGACTCCAGTGGCGTAGTGAGCACGGGTCCCACGTCAGGGAATACCCATCCCACTTAGGGCGAAAAGCGTTACAACAAACAAATGATGGACGGAATGCTGACAATGCAGACATTATCCCCCAGTCAAGAGATCTGGGTTAAATCCATCGTTCTTTTGCCCACTACGCCACCCCAATTCAGACATGGCCATATGCAAATCAGTCTTGACCCTGTGCCTCATGGGAACAGTCCAGCCCGAACTGCCAAGCCATGTCTTCCCTGGACCGGAATCAAGCATCCTAGGACCGGTTTCTGGCTATCAGCCGTCATCAGCCAGGATAGCTTGACTCCAGTGGCGTAGTGAGCACGGGTCCCACGTCTGGGAATACCAGTCCCACTTAGGGCGAAAAGCATTACAACAAACAAATGATGGACGGAATGCTGACAATGCAGACATTCTCCCCCAGTCAAGAGATCTGGGTTAAATCCATCGTTCTTTTGCCCACTACGCCACCCCAGTTCAGACATGGCCATATGCAAATCAGTCTTGACCCTGTGCCTCATGGGAACAGTCCAGCCCGAACTGCCAAGCCATGTCTTCCCATGACCGGAATCAAGCATCCTAGGACCGGTTTCTGGCTATCAGCCGTCATCAGCCAGGATAGCTTGACTCCAGTGGCGTAGTGAGCACGGGTCCCACGTCTGGGAATACCCATCCCACTTAGGGCGAAAAGCGTTACAACAAACAAATGATGGACAGAATGCTGACAATGCAGACATTCTCCCCCAGTCAAGAGATCTGGGTTAAATCCATCGTTCTTTTGCCCACTACGCCACCCCAGTTCAGACATGGCCATATGCAAATCAGTCTTGACCCTGTGCCTCATGGGAACAGTCCAGCCCGAACTGCCAAGCCATGTCTTCCCTGGACCGGAATCAAGCATCCTAGGACCGGTTTCTGGCTATCAGCCGTCATCAGCCAGGATAGCTTGACTCCAGTGGCGTAGTGAGCACGGGTCCCACGTCTGGGAATACCCATCCCACTTAGGGCGAAAAGCGTTACAACAAACAAATGATGGACGGAATGCTGACAATGCAGACATTCTCCCCCAGTCAAGAGATCTGGGTTAAATCCATCGTTCTTTTGCCCACTACGCCACCCCAGTTGAGACATGGCCATATGCAAATCAGTCTTGACCCTGTGCCTCATGGGAACAGTCCAGCCCGAACTGCCAAGCCATGTCTTCCCTGGACCGGAATCAAGCATCCTAGGACCGGTTTCTGGCTATTAGCCGTCATCAGCCAGGATAGCTTGACTCCAGTGGCGTAGTGAGCACGGGTCCCACGTCTGGGAATACCCATCCCACTTAGGGCGAAAAGCGTTACAACAAACAAATGATGGACGGAATGCTGACAATGCAGACAATCTCCCCCAGTCAAGAGATCTGGGTTAAATCCATCGTTCTTTTGCCCACTACGCCACCCTAATTCAGACATGGCCATATGCAAATTAGTCCTGACCCTGTGCCTCATGGGAACAGTCCAGCCCGAACTGCCAAGCCATGTCTTCCCTGGACCAGAATCAAGCATCCTAGGACCGGTTTCTGGCTATCAGCCGTCATCAGCCAGGATAGCTTGACTCCAGTGGCGTAGTGAGCACGGGTCCCACGTCTGGGAATACCCATCCCACTTAGGGCGAAAAGCGTTACAACAAACAAATGATGGACGGAATGCTGACAATGCAGACATTCTCCCCCAGTCAAGAGATCTGGGTTAAATCCATCGTTCTTTTGCACACTACGCCACCCCAGTTCAGACATGGCCATATGCAAATCAGTCTTGACCCTGTGCCTCATGGGAACAGTCCAGCCCGAACTGCCAAGCCATGTCTTCCCTGGACCGGAATCAAGCATCCTAGGACCGGTTTCTGGCTATCAGCCGTCATCAGCCAGGATAGCTTGACTCCAGTGGCGTAGTGAGCACGGGTCCCACGTCTGGGAATACCCATCCCACTTAGGGCGAAAAGCGTTACAACAAACAAATGATGGACGGAATGCTGACAATGCAGACAATCTCCCCCAGTCAAGAGGTCTGGGTTAAATCCATCGTTCTTTTGCCCACTACGCCACCCTAATTCAGACATGGCCATATGCAAATTACTCCTGACCCTGTGCCTCATGGGAACAGTCCAGCCCGAACTGCCAAGCCATGTCTTCCCTGGACCAGAATCAAGCATCCTAGGACCGGTTTCTGGCTATCAGCCGTCATCAGCCAGGATAGCTTGACTCCAGTGGCGTAGTGAGCACGGGTCCCACGTCTGGGAATACCCATCCCACTTAGGGCGAAAAGCGTTACAACAAACAAATGATGGACGGAATGCTGACAATGCAGACATTCTCCCCCAGTCAAGAGATCTGGGTTAAATCCATCGTTCTTTTGCACACTACGCCACCCCAGTTCAGACATGGCCATATGCAAATCAGTCTTGACCCTGTGCCTCATGGGAACAGTCCAGCCCGAACTGCCAAGCCATGTCTTCCCTGGACCGGAATCAAGCATCCTAGGACCGGTTTCTGGCTATCAGCCGTCATCAGCCAGGATAGCTTGACTCCAGTGGCGTAGTGAGCACGGGTCCCACGTCTGGGAATACCCATCCCACTTAGGGCGAAAAGCGTTACAACAAACAAATGATGGACGGAATGCTGACAATGCAGACATTCTCCCCCAGTCAAGAGATCTGGGTTAAATCCATCGTTCTTTTGCCCACTACGCCACCCCAGTTCAGACATGGCCATATGCAAATCAGTCTTGACCCTGTGCCTCATGGGAACAGTCCAGCCCGAACTGCTTAGCCATGTCTTCCCTGGACCGGAATCAAGCATCCTAGGACCGGTTTCTGGCTATCAGCCGTCATCAGCCAGGATAGCTTGACTCCAGTGGCGTAGTGAGCACGGGTCCCACGTCTGAGAATACCCATCCCACTTAGGGCGAAAAGCATTACAACAAACAAATGATGGATGGAATGCTGACAATACAGACATTCTCCCCCAGTCAAGAGATCTGGGTTAAATCCATCGTTCTTTTGCCCACTACGCCACCCCAGTTCAGACATGGCCATATGCAAATCAGTCTTGACCCTGTGCCTCATGGGAACAGTCCAGCCCGAACTGCCAAGCCATGTCTTCCCTGGACCGGAATCAAGCATCCTAGGACCGGTTTCTGGCTATCAGCCGTCATCAGCCAGGATAGCTTGACTCCAGTGGCGTAGTGAGCACGGGTCCCACGTCTGGGAATACCCATCCCACTTAGGGCGAAAAGCGTTACAACAAACAAATGATGGACGGAATGCTGACAATGCAGACATTCTCCCCCAGTCAAGAGATCTGGGTTAAATCCATCGTTCTTTTGCCCACTACGCCACCCCAGTTCAGACATGGCCATATGCAAATCAGTCTTGACCCTGTGCCTCATGGGAACAGTCCAGCCCGAACTGCCAAGCCATGTCTTCCCTGGACCGGAATCAAGCATCCTAGGACCGGTTTCTGGCTATCAGCCGTCATCAGCCAGGATAGCTTGACTCCAGTGGCGTAGTGAGCACGGGTCCCACGTCTGGGAATACCCATCCCACTTAGGGCGAAAAGCATTACAACAAACAAATGATGGACGGAATGCTGACAATGCAGACATTCTCCCCCAGTCAAGAGATCTGGGTTAAATCCATCGTTCTTTTGCCCACTACGCCACCCCAGTTCAGACATGGCCATATGCAAATCAGTCTTGACCCTGTGCCTCATGGGAACAGTCCAGCCCGAACTGCCAAGCCATGTCTTCCCTGGACCGGAATCAAGCATCCTAGGACCGGTTTCTGGCTATCAGCCGTCATCAGCCAGGATAGCTTGACTCCAGTGGCGTAGTGAGCACGGGTCCCACGTCTGGGAATCCCCATCCCACGTAGGGCGAAAAGCGTTACAACAAACAAATGATGGACGGAATGCTGACAATGCAGACATTCTCCCCCAGTCAAGAGATCTGGGTTAAATCCATTGTTCTTTTGCCCACTACGCCACCCCAGTTCAGACATGGCCATATGCAAATCAGTCTTGACCCTGTGCCTCATGGGAACAGTCCAGCCCGAACTGCCAAGCCATGTCTTCCCTGGACCGGTATCAAGCATCCTAGGACCGGTTTCTGGCTATCAGCCGTCATCAGCCAGGATAGCTTGACTCCAGTGGCGTAGTGAGCACGGGTCCCACGTCTGGGAATACCCATCCCACTTAGGGCGAAAAGCGTTACAACAAACAAATGATGGACGGAATGCTGACAATGCAGACATTCTCCCCCAGTCAAGAGATCTGGGTTAAATCCATTGTTCTTTTGCCCACTACGCCACCCCAGTTCAGACATGGCCATATGCAAATCAGTCTTGACCCTGTGCCTCATGGGAACAGTCCAGCCCGAACTGCCAAGCCATGTCTTCCCTGGACCGGAATCAAGCATCCTAGGACCGGTTTCTGGCTATCAGCCGTCATCAGCCAGGATAGCTTGACTCCAGTGGCGTAGTGAGCACGGGTCCCACGTCTGGGAATACCCATCCCACTTAGGGCGAAAAGCGTTACAACAAACAAATGATGGACGGAATGCTGACAATGCAGACATTCTCCCCCAGTCAAGAGATCTGGGTTAAATCCATCGTTCTTTTGCCCACTACGCCACCCCAGTTCAGACATGGCCATATGTAAATCAGTCTTGACCCTGTGCCTCATGGGAACAGTCCAGCCCGAACTGCCAAGCCATGTCTTCCCTGGACCGGAATCAAGCATCCTAGGACCGGTTTCTGGCTATCAGCCGTCATCAGCCAGGATAGCTTGACTCCAGTGGCGTAGTGAGCACAGGTCCCACGTCTGGGAATACCCATCCCACTTAGGGCGAAAAGCGTTACAACAAACAAATGAAGGACGGAATGCTGACAATGCAGACATTCTCCCCCAGTCAAGAGATCTGGGTTAAATCCATCGTTCTTTTGCCCACTACGCCACCCCAGTTCAGACATGGCCATATGCAAATTAGTCTTGACCATGTGCCTCATGGTTACAGTCCAGCCCGAACTGCCAAGCCATGTCTTCCCTGGACCAGAATCAAGCATCCTAGGACCGGTTTCTGGCTATCAGCCGTCATCAGCCAGGATAGCTTGACTCCAGTGGCGTAGTGAGCACGGGTCCCGCGTCTGGGAATACCCATCCCACTTAGGGCGAAAAGCGTTACAACAAACAAATGATGGACGGAATGCTGACAATGCAGACATTCTCCCCCAGTCAAGAGATCTGGGTTAAATCCATCGTTCTTTTGCCCACTACGCCACCCCAGTTCAGACATGGCCATATGCAAATCAGTCTTGACCCTGTGCCTCATGGGAACAGTCCAGCCCGAACTGCCAAGCCATGTCTTCCCTGGACCGGAATCAAGCATCCTAGGACCGGTTTCTGGCTATCAGCCGTCATCAGCCAGGATAGCTTGACTCCAGTGGCGTAGTGAGCACGGGTCCCACGTCTGGGAATACCCATCCCACTTAGGGCGAAAAGCGTTACAACAAACAAATAATGGACGGAACGCTGACAATGCAGACATTCTCCCCCAGTTAAGAGATCTGGGTTAAATCCATCGTTCTTTTGCCCACTACGCCACCCCAGTTCAGACATGGCCATATGCAAATCAGTCTTGACCCTATGCCTCATGGGAACAGTCCCCGAACTGCCAAGCCATGTCTTCCCTGGACCGGAATCAAGCATCCTAGGACCGGTTTCTGGCTATAAGCCGTCATCAGCCAGGATAGCTTGACTCCAGTGGCGTAGTGAGCACGGGTCCCACGTCTGGGAATACCCATCCCACTTAGGGCGAAAAGCGTTACAACAAACAAATGATGGACAGAATGCTGACAATGCAGACATTCTCCCCCAGTCAAGAGATCTGGGTTAAATCCATCGTTCTTTTGCCCACTACGCCACCCCAGTTCAGACATGGCCATATGCAAATCAGTCTTGACCCTGTGCCTCATGGGAACAGTCCAGCCCGAACTGCCAAGCCATGTCTTCCCTGGACCGGAATCAAGCATCCTAGGACCGGTTTCTGGCTATCAGCCGTCATCAGCCAGGATAGCTTGACTCCAGTGGCGTAGTGAGCACGGGTCCCACGTCTGGGAATACCCATCCCACTTAGGGCGAAAAGCGTTACAACAAACAAATGAAGGACGGAATGCTGACAATGCAGACATTCTCCCCCAGTCAAGAGATCTGGGTTAAATCCATCGTTCTTTTGCCCACTACGCCACCCCAGTTCAGACATGGCCATATGCAAATCAGTCTTGACCCTGTGCCTCATGGGAACAGTCCAGCCCGAACTGCCAAGCCATGTCTTCCCTGGACCGGAATCAAGCATCCTAGGACCGGTTTCTGGCTATCAGACGTCATCAGCCAGGATAGCTTGACTCCAGTGGCGTAGTGAGCACGGGTCCCACGTCTCGGAATACCCATCCCACTAAGGGCGAAAAGCGTTACAACAAACAAATGATGGACGGAATGCTGACAATGCAGACATTCTCCCCCAGTCAAGAGATCTGGGTTAAATCCATCGTTCTTTTGCCCACTACGCCACCCCAGTTCAGACATGGCCATATGCAAATCAGTCTTGACCCTGTGCCTCATGGGAACAGTCCAGCCCGAACTGCCAAGCCATGTCTTCCCTGGACCGGAATCAAGCATCTTAGGACCGGTTTCTGGCTATCAGCCGTCATCAGCCAGGATAGCTTGACTCCAGTGGCGTAGTGAGCACGGGTCCCACGTCTGGGAATACCCATCCCACTTAGGGCGAAAAGCGTTACAACAAACAAATGATGGACGGAATGCTGACAATGCAGACATTCTCCCCCAGTCAAGAGATCTGGGTTAAATCCATCGTTCTTTTGCCCACTACGCCACCCCAGTTCAGACATGGCCATATGCAAATCAGTCTTGACCCTGTGCCTCATGGGAACAGTCCAGCCCGAACTGCCAAGCCATGTCTTCCCTGGACCGGAATCAAGCATCCTAGGACCGGTTTCTGGCTATCAGCCGTCATCAGCCAGGATAGCTTGACTCCAGTGGCGTAGTGAGCACGGGTCCCACATCTGGGAATACCCATCCCACTTAGGGCGAAAAGCATTACAACAAACAAATGATGGACGGAATGCTGACAATGCAGACATTCTCCCCCAGTCAAGAGATCTGGGTTAAATCTATCGTTCTTTTGCCCACTACGCCACCCCAGTTCAGACATGGCCATATGCAAATCAGTCTTGACCCTGTGCCTCATGGGAACAGTCCAGCCCGAACTGCCAAGCCATGTCTTCCCTGGACCGGAATCAAGCATCCTAGGACCGGTTTCTGGCTATCAGCCGTCATCAGCCAGGATAGCTTGACTCCAGTGGCGTAGTGAGCACGGGTCCCACGTCTGGGAATACCCATCCCACGTAGGGCGAAAAGCGTTACAACAAACAAATGATGGACGGAATGCTGACAATGCAGACATTCTCCCCCAGTCAAGAGATCTGGGTTAAATCCATTGTTCTTTTGCCCACTACGCCACCCCAGTTCAGACATGGCCATATGCAAATCAGTCTTGACCCTGTGCCTCATGGGAACAGTCCAGCCCGAACTGCCAAGCCATGTCTTCCCTGGACCGGTATCAAGCATCCTAGGACCGGTTTCTGGCTATCAGCCGTCATCAGCCAGGATAGCTTGACTCCAGTGGCGTAGTGAGCACGGGTCCCACGTCTGGGAATACCCATCCCACTTAGGGCGAAAAGCGTTACAACAAACAAATGATGGACGGAATGCTGACAATGCAGACATTCTCCCCCAGTCAAGAGATCTGGGTTAAATCCATCGTTCTTTTGCCCACTACGCCACCCCAGTTCAGACATGGCCATATGCAAATCAGTCTTGACCCTGTGCCTCATGGGAACAGTCCAGCCCGAACTGCCAAGCCATGTCTTCCCTGGACCGGAATCAAGCATCCTAGGACCGGTTTCTGGCTATCAGCCGTCATCAGCCAGGATAGCTTGACTCCAGTGGCGTAGTGAGCACGGGTCCCACGTCTGGGAATACCCATCCCACTTAGGGCGAAAAGCGTTACAACAAACAAATGATGGACGGAATGCTGACAATGCAGACATTCTCCCCCAGTCAAGAGATCTGGGTTAAATCCATCGTTCTTTTGCCCACTACGCCACCCCAGTTCAGACATGGCCATATGCAAATTAGTCTTGACCCTGTGCCTCATGGTTACAGTCCAGCCCGAACTGCCAAGCCATGTCTTCCCTGGACCAGAATCAAGCATCCTAGGACCGGTTTCTGGCTATCAGCCGTCATCAGCCAGGATAGCTTGACTCCAGTGGCGTAGTGAGCACGGGTCCCACGTCTGGGAATACCCATCCCACTTAGGGCGAAAAGCGTTACAACAAACAAATAATGGACGGAACGCTGACAATGCAGACATTCTCCCCCAGTCAAGAGATCTGGGTTAAATCCATCGTTCTTTTGCCCACTACGCCACCCCAGTTCAGACATGGCCATATGCAAATCAGTCTTGACCCTGTGCCTCATGGGAACAGTCCAGCCCGAACTGCCAAGCCATGTCTTCCCTGGACCGGAATCAAGCATCCTAGGACCGGTTTCTGGCTTTCAGCCATCATCAGCCAGGATAGCTTGACTCCAGTGGCGTAGTGAGCACGGGTCCCACGTCTGGGAATACCCATCCCACTTAGGGCGAAAAGCGTTACAACAAACAAATGATGGACGGAATGCTGACAATGCAGACATTCTCCCCCAGTCAAGAGATCTGGGTTAAATCCATAGTTCTTTTGCCCACTACGCCACCCCAGTTCAGACATGGCCATATGCAAATCAGTCATGACCCTGTGCCTCATGGGAACAGTCCAGCCCGAACTGCCAAGCCATGTCTTCCCTGGACCGGAATCAAGCATCCTAGGACCGGTTTCTGGCTATCAGCCGTCATCAGCCAGGATAGCTTGACTCCAGTGGCGTAGTGAGCACGGGTCCCACGTCTGGGAATACCCATCCCACTTAGGGCGAAAAGCGTTACAACAAACAAATGAAGGACGGAATGCTGACAATGCAGACATTCTCCCCCAGTCAAGAGATCTGGGTTAAATCCATCGTTCTTTTGCCCACTACGCCACCCCAGTTCAGACATGGCCATATGCAAATCAGTCTTGACCCTGTGCCTCATGAGAACAGTCCAGCCCGAACTGCCAAGCCATGTCTTCCCTGGACCGGAATCAAGCATCCTAGGACCGGTTTCTGGCTATCAGCCGTCATCAGCCAGGATAGCTTGACTCCAGTGGCGTAGTGAGCACGGGTCCCACGTCTCGGAATACCCATCCCACTAAGGGCGAAAAGCGTTACAACAAACAAATGATGGACGGAATGCTGACAATGCAGACATTCTCCCCCAGTCAAGAGATCTGGGTTAAATCCATCGTTCTTTTGCCCACTACGCCACCCCAGTTCAGACATGGCCATATGCAAATCAGTCTTGACCCTGTGCCTCATGGGAACAGTCCAGCCCGAACTGCCAAGCCATGTCTTCCCTGGACCGGAATCAAGCATCCTAGGACCGGTTTCTGGCTATCAGCCGTCATCAGCCAGGATAGCTTGACTCCAGTGGCGTAGTGAGCACGGGTCCCACGTCTGGGAATACCCATCCCACTTAGGGCGAAAAGCGTTACAACAAACAAATGATGGACGGAATGCTGACAATGCAGACATTCTCCCAGAGTCAATATATGTGGGTTAAATCCATCGTTCTTTTGCCCACTACGCCACCCCAGTTCAGACATGGCCATATGCAAATCAGTCTTGACCCTGTGCCTCATGGGAACAGTCCAGCCCGAACTGCCAAGCCATGTCTTCCCTGGACCGGAATCAAGCATCCTAGGACCGGTTTCTGGCTATCAGCCGTCATCAGCCAGGATAGCTTGACTCCAGTGGCGTAGTGAGCACGGGTCCCACGTCTGGGAATACCCATCCCACTTAGGGCGAAAAGCGTTACAACAAACAAATGATGGACGGAATGCTGACAATGCAGACATTCTCCCCCAGTCAAGAGATCTGGGTTAAATCCATCGTTCTTTTGCCCACTACGCCACCCCAGTTCAGACATGGCCATATGCAAATCAGTCTTGACCCTGTGCCTCATGGGAACAGTCCAGCCCGAACTGCCAAGCCATGTCTTCCCTGGACCGGAATCAAGCATCCTAGGACCGGTTTCTGGCTATCAGCCGTCATCAGCCAGGATAGCTTGACTCCAGTGGCGTAGTGAGCACGGGTCCCACGTCTGGGAATACCCATCCCACTTAGGGCGAAAAGCGTTACAACAAACAAATGATGGACGGAATGCTGACAATGCAGACATTCTCCCCCAGTCAAGAGATCTGGGTTAAATCCATCGTTCTTTTGCCCACTACGCCACCCCAGTTCAGACATGGCCATATGCAAATCAGTCTTGACCCTGTGCCTCATGGGAACAGTCCAGCCCGAACTGCCAAGCCATGTCTTCCCTGGACCGGAATCAAGCATCCTAGGACCGGTTTCTGGCTATCAGCCGTCATCAGCCAGGATAGCTTGACTCCAGTGGCGTATTGAGCACGGGTCCCACGTCTGGGAATACCAGTCCCACTTAGGGCGAAAAGCGTTACAACAAACAAATGATGGACGGAATGCTGACAATGCAGACATTCTCCCCCAGTCAAGAGATCTGGGTTAAATCCATCGTTCTTTTGCCCACTACGCCATCCCAGTTCAGACATGGCCATATGCAAATCAGTCTTGACCCTGTGCCTCATGGGAACAGTCCAGCCCGAACTGCCAAGCCATGTCTTCCCATGACCGGAATCAAGCATCCTAGGACCGGTTTCTGGCTATCAGCCGTCACCAGCCAGGATAGCTTGACTCCAGTGGCTTTGTGAGCACGGGTCCCACGTCTGGGAATACCCATCCCACTTAGGGCGAAAAGCGTTACAACAAACAAATGATGGACGGAATGCTGACAATGCAGACATTCTCCCCCAGTCAAGAGATCTGGGTTAAATCCATCGTTCTTTTGCCCACTACGCCACCCCAGTTCAGACATGGCCATATGCAAATCAGTCTTGACCCTGTGCCTCATGGGAACAGTCCAGCCCGAACTGCCAAGCCATGTCTTCCCTGGACCGGTATCAAGCATCCTAGGACCGGTTTCTGGCTATCAGCCGTCATCCGCCAGGATAGCTTGACTCCAGTGGCGTAGTGAGCACGGGTCCCACGTCTGGGAATACCCATCCCACTTAGGGCGAAAAGCGTTACAACAAACAAATGATGGACGGAATGCTGACAATGCAGATATTCTCCCCCAGTCAAGAGATCTGGGTTAAATCCATCGTTCTTTTGCCCACTACGCCACCCCAGTTCAGACATGGCCATATGCAAATCAGTCTTGACCCTGTGCCTCATGGGAACAGTCCAGCCCGAACTGCCAAGCCATGTCTTCCCTGGACCGGAATCAAGCATCCTAGGACCGGTTTCTGGCTATCAGCCGTCATCAGCCAGGATAGCTTGACTCCAGTGGCGTAGTGAGCACGGGTCCCACGTCTGGGAATACCCATCCCACTTAGGGCGAAAAGCGTTACAACAAACAAATGATGGACGGAATGCTGACAATGCAGACATTCTCCCCCAGTCAAGAGATCTGGGTTAAATCCATCGTTCTTTTGCCCACTACGCCACCCCAGTTCAGACATGGCCATATGCAAATCAGTCTTGACCCTGTGCCTCATGGGAACAGTCCAGCCCGAACTGCCAAGCCATGTCTTCCCTGGACCGGAATCAAGCATCCTAGGACCGGTTTCTGGCTATCAGCCGTCATCAGCCAGGATAGCTTGACTCCAGTGGCGTAGTGAGCACGGGTCCCACGTCTGGGAATACCCATCCCACTTAGGGCGAAAAGCGTTACAACAAACAAATGATGGACGGAATGCTGACAATACAGACATTCTCCCCCAGTCAAGAGATCTGGGTTAAATCCATCGTTCTTTTGCCCACTACGCCACCCTAATTCAGACATGGCCATATGCAAATTAGTCCTGACCCTGTGCCTCATGGGAACAGTCCAGCCCGAACTGCCAAGCCATGTCTTCCCTGGACCAGAATCAAGCATCCTAGGACCGGTTTCTGGCTATCAGCCGTCATCAGCCAGGATAGCTTGACTCCAGTGGCGTAGTGAGCACGGGTCCCACGTCTGGGAATACCCATCCCACTTAGGGCGAAAAGCGTTACAACAAACAAATGATGGACGGAAAGCTGACAATGCAGACATTCTCCCCCAGTCAAGAGATCTGGGTTAAATCCATCGTTCTTTTGCCCACTACGCCACCCCAGTTCAGACATGGCCATATGCAAATCAGTCTTGACCCTGTGCCTCATAGGAACAGTCCAGCCCGAACTGCCAAGCCATGTCTTCCCTGGACCGGAATCAAGCATCCTAGGACCGGTTTCTGGCTATCAGCCGTCATCAGCCAGGATAGCTTGACTCCAGTGGCGTAGTGAGCACGGGTCCCACGTCTGGGAATACCCATCCCACTTAGGGCGAAAAGCGTTACAACAAACAAATGATGGACGGAATGCTGACAATGCAGATATTCTACCCCAGTAAAGAGATCTGGGTTAAATCCATCGTTCTTTTGCCCACTACGCCACCCCAGTTCAGACATGGCCATATGCAAATCAGTCTTGACCCTGTGCCTCATGGGAACAGTCCAGCCCGAACTGCCAAGCCATGTCTTCCCTGGACCGGAATCAAGCATCCTAGGACCGGTTTCTGGCTATCAGCCGTCATCAGCCAGGATAGCTTGACTCCAGTGGCGTAGTGAGCACGGGTCCCACGTCTGGGAATACCCATCCCACTTAGGGCGAAAAGCGTTACAACAAACAAATGATGGACGGAATGCTGACAATGCAGACATTCTCCCCCAGTCAAGAGATCTGGGTTAAATCCATCGTTCTTTTGCCCACTACGCCACCCCAGTTCAGACATGGCCATATGCAAATCAGTCTTGACCCTGTGCCTCATGGGAACAGTCCAGCCCGAACTGCCAAGCCATGTCTTCCCTGGACCGGAATCAAGCATCCTAGGACCGGTTTCTGGCTATCAGCCGTCATCAGCCAGGATAGCTTGACTCCAGTGGCATAGTGAGCACGGGTCCCACGTCTGGGAATACCCATCCCACTTAGGGCGAAAAGCGTTACAACAAACAAATGATGGACGGAATGCTGACAATGCAGACAATCTCCCCCAGTCAAGAGATCTGGGTTAAATCCATTGTTCTTTTGCCCACTACGCCACCCTAATTCAGACATGGCCATATGCAAATTAGTCCTGACCCTGTGCCTCATGGGAACAGTCCAGCCCCAAACTGCCAAGCCATGTCTTCCCTGGACCAGAATCAAGCATCCTAGGACCGGTTTCTGGCTATCAGCCGTCATCAGCCAGGATAGCTTGACTCCAGTGGCGTAGTGAGCACGGGTCCCACGTCTGGGAATACCCATCCCACTTAGGGCGAAAAGCGTTACAACAAACAAATGATGGACGGAATGCTGACAATGCAGACATTCTCCCCCAGTCAAGAGATCTGGGTTAAATCCATCGTTCTTTTGCCCACTACGCCACCCCAGTTCAGACATGGCCATATGCAAATCAGTCTTGACCCTGTGCCTCATAGGAACAGTCCAGCCCGAACTGCCAAGCCATGTCTTCCCTGGACCGGAATCAAGCATCCTAGGACCGGTTTCTGGCTATCAGCCGTCATCAGCCAGGATAGCTTGACTCCAGTGGCGTAGTGAGCACGGGTCCCACGTCTGGGAATACCCATCCCACTTAGGGCGAAAAGCGTTACAACAAACAAATGATGGACGGAATGCTGACAATGCAGACATTCTCCCCCAGTCAAGAGATCTGGGTTAAATCCATCGTTCTTTTGCCCACTTCGCCACCCCAGTTCAGACATGGCCATATGCAAATCATTCTTGACCCTGTGCCTCATGGGAACAGTCCAGCCCGAACTGCCAAGCCATGTCTTCCCTGGACCGGAATCAAGCATCCTAGGACCGGTTTCTGGCTATCAGCCGTCATCAGCCAGGATAGCTTGACTCCAGTGGCGTGGTGAGCACGGGTCCCACGTCTGGGAATACCCATCCCACTTAGGGCGAAAAGCGTTACAACAAACAAATGATGGACGGAATGCTGACAATGCAGACATTCTCCCCCAGTCAAGAGATCTGGGTTAAATCCATCGTTCTTTTGCCCACTACGCCACCCCAGTTCAGACATGGCCATATGCAAATCAGTCTTGACCCTGTGCCTCATGGGAACAGTCCAGCCCGAACTGCCAAGCAATGTCTTCCCTGGACTGGAATCAAGCATCCTAGGACCGGTTTCTGGCTATCAGCCGTCATCAGCCAGGATAGCTTGACTCCAGTGGCGTAGTGAGCACGGGTCCCACGTCTGGGAATACCCATCCCACTAAGGGCGAAAAGCGTTACAACAAACAAATGATGGACGGAATGCTGACAATGCAGACATTCTCCCCCAGTCAAGAGATCTGGGTTAAATCCATCGTTCTTTTGCCCACTACGCCACCCCAGTTCAGACATGGCCATATGCAAATCAGTCTTGACCCTGTGCCTCATGGGAACAGTCCAGCCCGAACTGCCAAGCCATGTCTTCCCTGGACCGGAATCAAGCATCCTAGGACCGGTTTCTGACTATCAGCCGTCATCAGCCAGGATAGCTTGACTCCAGTGGCGTAGTGAGCACGGGTCCCACGTCTGGGAATACCCATCCCACTTAGGGCGAAAAGCGTTACAACAAACAAATGATGGATGGAATGCTGACAATACAGACATTCTCCCCCAGTCAAGAGATCTGGGTTAAATCCATCGTTCTTTTGCCCACTACGCCACCCCAGTTCAGACATGGCCATATGCAAATCAGTCTTGACCCTGTGCCTCATGGGAACAGTCCAGCCCGAACTGCCAAGCCATGTCTTCCCTGGACCGGAATCAAGCATCCTAGGACCGGTTTCTGGCTATCAGCCGTCATCAGCCAGGATAGCTTGACTCCAGTGGCGTAGTGAGCACGGGTCCCACGTCTGGGAATACCCATCCCACTTAGGGCGAAAAGCGTTACAACAAACAAATGATGGACGGAATGCTGACAATGCAGACATTCTCCCCCAGTCAAGAGATCTGGGTTAAATCCATCGTTCTTTTGCCCACTACGCCACCCCAGTTCAGACATGGCCATATGCAAATCAGTCTTGACCCTGTGCCTCATGGGAACAGTCCAGCCCGAACTGCCAAGCCATGTCTTCCCTTGACCGGAATCAAGCATCCTAGGACCGGTTTCTGGCTATCAGCCGTCATCAGCCAGGATAGCTTGACTCCAGTGGCGTAGTGAGCACGGGTCCCACGTCTGGGAATACCCATCCCACTTAGGGCGAAAAGCGTTACAACAAACAAATGATGGACGGAATGCTGACAATGCAGACATTCTCCCCCAGTCAAGAGATCTGGGTTAAATCCATCGTTCTTTTGCCCACTACGCCACCCCAGTTCAGACATGGCCATATGCAAATCAGTCTTGACCCTGTGCCTCATGGGAACAGTCCAGCCCGAACTGCCAAGCCATGTCTTCCCTGGACCGGAATCAAGCATCCTAGGACCGGTTTCTGGCTATCAGCCGTCATCAGCCAGGATAGCTTGACTCCAGTGGCGTAGTGGGCACGGGTCCCACGTCTGGGAATACCCATCCCACTTAGGGCGAAAAGCGTTACAACAAACAAATGATGGACGGAATGCTGACAATGCAGACATTCTCCCCCAGTCAAGAGATCTGGGTTAAATCCATTGTTCTTTTGCCCACTACGCCACCCCAGTTCAGACATGGCCATATGCAAATCAGTCTTGACCCTGTGCCTCATGGGAACAGTCCAGCCCGAACTGCCAAGCCATGTCTTCCCTGGACCGGTATCAAGCATCCTAGGACCGGTTTCTGGCTATCAGCCGTCATCAGCCAGGATAGCTTGACTCCAGTGGCGTAGTGAGCACGGGTCCCACGTCTGGGAATACCCATCCCACTTAGGGCGAAAAGCGTTACAACAAACAAATGATGGACGGAATGCTGACAATGCAGACATTCTCCCCCAGTCAAGAGATCTGGGTTAAATCCATCGTTCTTTTGCCCACTACGCCACCCCAGTTCAGACATGGCCATATGCAAATCAGTCTTGACCCTGTGCCTCATGGGAACAGTCCAGCCCGAACTGCCAAGCCATGTCTTCCCTGGACCGGAATCAAGCATCCTAGGACCGGTTTCTGGCTATCAGCCGTCATCAGCCAGGATAGCTTGTCTCCAGTGGCGTAGTGAGCACGGGTCCCACGTCTGGGAATACCCATCCCACTTAGGGCGAAAAGCGTTACAACAAACAAATGATGGACGGAATGCTGACAATGCAGACATTCTCCCCCAGTCAAGAGATCTGGGTTAAATCCATCGTTCTTTTGCCCACTACACCACCCCAGTTCAGACATGGCCATATGCAAATCAGTCTTGACCCTGTGCCTCATGGGAACAGTCCAGCCCGAACTGCCAAGCCATGTCTTCCCTGGACCGGAATCAAGCATCCTAGGACCGGTTTCTGGCTATCAGCCGTCATCAGCCAGGATAGCTTGACTCCAGTGGCGTAGTGAGCACAAGTCCCACGTCTGGGAATACCCATCCCACTTAGGGCGAAAAGCGTTACAACAAACAAATGATGGACGGAATGCTGACAATGCAGACATTCTCCCCCAGTCAAGAGATCTGGGTTAAATCCATCGTTCTTTTGCCCACTACGCCACCCCAGTTCAGACATGGCCATATGCAAATTAGTCTTGACCCTGTGCCTCATGGTTACAGTCCAGCCCGAACTGCCAAGCCATGTCTTCCCTGGACCAGAATCAAGCATCCTAGGACCGGTTTCTGGCTATCAGCCGTCATCAGCCAGGATAGCTTGACTCCAGTGGCGTAGTGAGCACGGGTCCCACGTCTGGGAATACCCATCCCACTTAGGGCGAAAAGCGTTACAACAAACAAATGATGGACGGAATGCTGACAATGCAGACATTCTCCCCCAGTCAAGAGATCTGGGTTAAATCCATCGTTCTTTTGCCCACTACGCCACCCCAGTTCAGACATGGCCATATGCAAATCAGTCTTGACCCTGTGCCTCATGGGAACAGTCCAGCCCGAACTGCCAAGCCATGTCTTCCCTGGACCGGAATCAAGCATCCTAGGACCGGTTTCTAGCTATCAGCCGTCATCAGCCAGGATAGCTTGACTCCAGTGGCGTAGTGAGCACGGGTCCCACGTCTGGGTATACCCATCCCACTTAGGGCGAAAAGCGTTACAACAAACAAATGATGGACGGAATGCTGACAATGCAGACATTCTCCCCCAGTCAAGAGATCTGGGTTAAATCCATCGTTCTTTTGCCCACTTCGCCACCCCAGTTCAGACATGGCCATATGCAAATCAGTCTTGACCCTGTGCCTCATGGGAACAGTCCAGCCCGAACTGCCAAGCCATGTCTTCCCTGGACCGGAATCAAGCATCCTAGGACCGGTTTCTGGCTATCAGCCGTCATCAGCCAGGATAGCTTGACTCCAGTGGCGTAGTGAGCACGGGTCCCACGTCTGGGAATACCCATCCCACTTAGGGCGAAAAGCGTTACAACAAACAAATGATGGACGGAATGCTGACAATGCAGACATTCTCCCCCAGTCAAGAGATCTGGGTTATATCCATCGTTCTTTTGCCCACTATGCCACCCCAGTTCAGACATGGCCATATGCAAATCAGTCTTGACCCTGTGCCTCATGGGAACAGTCCAGCCCGAACTGCCAAGCCATGTCTTCCCTGGACCGGAATCAAGCATCCTAGGACCGGTTTCTGGCTATCAGCCGTCATCAGCCAGGATAGCTTGACTCCAGTGGCGTAGTGAGCACGGGTCCCACGTCTGGGAATACCCATCCCACTTAGGGCGAAAAGCGTTACAACAAACAAATGATGGACGGAATGCTGACAATGCAGACATTCTCCCCCAGTCAAGAGATCTGGGTTAAATCCATCGTTCTTTTGCCCACTACGCCACCCCAGTTCAGACATGGCCATATGCAAATCAGTCTTGACCCTGTGCCTCATGGGAACAGTCCAGCCCGAACTGCCAAGCCATGTCTTCCCTTGACCGGAATCAAGCATCCTAGGACCGGTTTCTGGCTATCAGCCGTCATCAGCCAGGATAGCTTGACTCCAGTGGCGTAGTGAGCACGGGTCCCACGTCTGGGAATACCCATCCCACTTAGGGCGAAAAGCGTTACAACAAACAAATGATGGACGGAATGCTGACAATGCAGACATTATCCCCCAGTCAAGAGATCTGGGTTAAATCCATCGTTCTTTTGCCCACTACGCCACCCCAGTTCAGGAATGGCCATATGCAAATCAGTCTTGACCCTGTGCCTCATGGGAACAGTCCAGCCCGAACTGCCAAGCCATGTCTTCCCTGGACCGGAATCAAGCATCCTAGGACCGGTTTCTGGCTATCAGCCGTCATCAGCCAGGATAGCTTGACTCCAGTGGCGTAGTGAGCACGGGTCCCACGTCTGGGAATACCCATCCCACTTAGGGCGAAAAGCGTTACAACAAACAAATGATGGACGGAATGCTGACAATGCAGACATTCTCCCCCAGTCAAGAGATCTGGGTTAAATCCATTGTTCTTTTGCCCACTACGCCACCCCAGTTCAGACATGGCCATATGCAAATCAGTCTTGACCCTGTGCCTCATGGGAACAGTCCAGCCCGAACTGCCAAGCCATGTCTTCCCTGGACCGGTATCAAGCATCCTAGGACCGGTTTCTGGCTATCAGCCGTCATCAGCCAGGATAGCTTGACTCCAGTGGCGTAGTGAGCACGGGTCCCACGTCTGGGAATACCCATCCCACTTAGGGCGAAAAGCGTTACAACAAACAAATGATGGACGGAATGCTGACAATGCAGACATTCTCCCCCAGTCAAGAGATCTGGGTTAAATCCATCGTTCTTTTGCCCACTACGCCACCCCAGTTCAGACATGGCCATATGCAAATCAGTCTTGACCCTGTGCCTCATGGGAACAGTCCAGCCCGAACTGCCAAGCCATGTCTTCCCTGGACCGGAATCAAGCATCCTAGGACCGGTTTCTGGCTATCAGCCGTCATCAGCCAGGATAGCTTGTCTCCAGTGGCGTAGTGAGCACGGGTCCCACGTCTGGGAATACCCATCCCACTTAGGGCGAAAAGCGTTACAACAAACAAATGATGGACGGAATGCTGACAATGCAGACATTCTCCCCCAGTCAAGAGATCTGGGTTAAATCCATCGTTCTTTTGCCCACTACACCACCCCAGTTCAGACATGGCCATATGCAAATCAGTCTTGACCCTGTGCCTCATGGGAACAGTCCAGCCCGAACTGCCAAGCCATGTCTTCCCTGGACCGGAATCAAGCATCCTAGGACCGGTTTCTGGCTATCAGCCGTCATCAGCCAGGATAGCTTGACTCCAGTGGCGTAGTGAGCACAGGTCCCACGTCTGGGAATACCCATCCCACTTAGGGCGAAAAGCGTTACAACAAACAAATGATGGACGGAATGCTGACAATGCAGACATTCTCCCCCAGTCAAGAGATCTGGGTTAAATCCATCGTTCTTTTGCCCACTACGCCACCCCAGTTCAGACATGGCCATATGCAAATTAGTCTTGACCCTGTGCCTCATGGTTACAGTCCAGCCCGAACTGCCAAGCCATGTCTTCCCTGGACCAGAATCAAGCATCCTAGGACCGGTTTCTGGCTATCAGCCGTCATCAGCCAGGATAGCTTGACTCCAGTGGCGTAGTGAGCACGGGTCCCACGTCTGGGAATACCCATCCCACTTAGGGCGAAAAGCGTTACAACAAACAAATGATGGACGGAATGCTGACAATGCAGACATTCTCCCCCAGTCAAGAGATCTGGGTTAAATCCATCGTTCTTTTGCCCACTACGCCACCCCAGTTCAGACATGGCCATATGCAAATCAGTCTTGACCCTGTGCCTCATGGGAACAGTCCAGCCCGAACTGCCAAGCCATGTCTTCCCTGGACCGGAATCAAGCATCCTAGGACCGGTTTCTAGCTATCAGCCGTCATCAGCCAGGATAGCTTGACTCCAGTGGCGTAGTGAGCACGGGTCCCACGTCTGGGTATACCCATCCCACTTAGGGCGAAAAGCGTTACAACAAACAAATGATGGACGGAATGCTGACAATGCAGACATTCTCCCCCAGTCAAGAGATCTGGGTTAAATCCATCGTTCTTTTGCCCACTTCGCCACCCCAGTTCAGACATGGCCATATGCAAATCAGTCTTGACCCTGTGCCTCATGGGAACAGTCCAGCCCGAACTGCCAAGCCATGTCTTCCCTGGACCGGAATCAAGCATCCTAGGACCGGTTTCTGGCTATCAGCCGTCATCAGCCAGGATAGCTTGACTCCAGTGGCGTAGTGAGCACGGGTCCCACGTCTGGGAATACCCATCCCACTTAGGGCGAAAAGCGTTACAGCAAACAAATGATGGACGGAATGCTGACAATGCAGACATTCTCCCCCAGTCAAGAGATCTGGGTTATATCCATCGTTCTTTTGCCCACTACGCCACCCCAGTTCAGACATGGCCATATGCAAATCAGTCTTGACCCTGTGCCTCATGGGAACAGTCCAGCCCGAACTGCCAAGCCATGTCTTCCCTGGACCGGAATCAAGCATCCTAGGACCGGTTTCTGGCTATCAGCCGTCATCAGCCAGGATAGCTTGACTCCAGTGGCGTAGTGAGCACGGGTCCCACGTCTGGGAATACCCATCCCACTTAGGGCGAAAAGCGTTACAACAAACAAATGATGGACGGAATGCTGACAATGCAGACATTCTCCCCCAGTCAAGAGATCTGGGTTAAATCCATCGTTCTTTTGCCCACTACGCCACCCCAGTTCAGACATGGCCATATGCAAATCAGTCTTGACCCTGTGCCTCATGGGAACAGTCCAGCCCGAACTGCCAAGCCATGTCTTCCCTTGACCGGAATCAAGCATCCTAGGACCGGTTTCTGGCTATCAGCCGTCATCAGCCAGGATAGCTTGACTCCAGTGGCGTAGTGAGCACGGGTCCCACGTCTGGGAATACCCATCCCACTTAGGGCGAAAAGCGTTACAACAAACAAATGATGGACGGAATGCTGACAATGCAGATATTATCCCCCAGTCAAGAGATCTGGGTTAAATCCATCGTTCTTTTGCCCACTACGCCACCCCAGTTCAGACATGGCCATATGCAAATCAGTCTTGACCCTGTGCCTCATGGGAACAGTCCAGCCCGAACTGCCAAGCCATGTCTTCCCTGGACCGGAATCAAGCATCCTAGGACCGGTTTCTGGCTATCAGCCGTCATCAGCCAGGATAGCTTGACTCCAGTGGCGTAGTGAGCACGGGTCCCACGTCTGGGAATACCCATCCCACTTAGGGCGAAAAGCGTTACAACAAACAAATGATGGACGGAATGCTGACAATGCAGACATTCTCCCCCAGTCAAGAGATCTGGGTTAAATCCATTGTTCTTTTGCCCACTACGCCACCCCAGTTCAGACATGGCCATATGCAAATCAGTCTTGACCCTGTGCCTCATGGGAACAGTCCAGCCCGAACTGCCAAGCCATGTCTTCCCTGGACCGGTATCAAGCATCCTAGGACCGGTTTCTGGCTATCAGCCGTCATCAGCCAGGATAGCTTGACTCCAGTGGCGTAGTGAGCACGGGTCCCACGTCTGGGAATACCCATCCCACTTAGGGCGAAGAGCGTTACAACAAACAAATGATGGACGGAATGCTGACAATGCAGACATTCTCCCCCAGTCAAGAGATCTGGGTTAAATCCATCGTTCTTTTGCCCACTACGCCACCCCAGTTCAGACATGGCCATATGCAAATCAGTCTTGACCCTGTGCCTCATGGGAACAGTCCAGCCCGAACTGCCAAGCCATGTCTTCCCTGGACCGGAATCAAGCATCCTAGGACCGGTTTCTGGCTATCAGCCGTCATCAGCCAGGATAGCTTGACTCCAGTGGCGTAGTGAGCACAGGTCCCACGTCTGGGAATACCCATCCCACTTAGGGCGAAAAGCGTTACAACAAACAAATGATGGACGGAATGCTGACAATGCAGACATTCTCCCCCAGTCAAGAGATCTGGGTTAAATCCATCGTTCTTTTGCCCACTACGCCACCCCAGTTCAGACATGGCCATATGCAAATCAGTCTTGACCCTGTGCCTCATGGGAACAGTCCAGCCCGAACTGCCAAGCCATGTCTTCCCTGGACCGGAATCAAGCATCCTAGGACCGGTTTCTAGCTATCAGCCGTCATCAGCCAGGATAGCTTGACTCCAGTGGCGTAGTGAGCACGGGTCCCACGTCTGGGAATACCCATCCCACTTAGGGCGAAAAGCGTTACAACAAACAAATGATGGACGGAATGCTGACAATGCAGACATTCTCCCCCAGTCAAGAGATCTGGGTTAAATCCATCGTTCTTTTGCCCACTATGCCACCCCAGTTCAGACATGGCCATATGCAAATCAGTCTTGACCCTGTGCCTCATGGGAACAGTCCAGCCCGAACTGCCAAGCCATGTCTTCCCTGGACCGGAATCAAGCATCCTAGGACCGGTTTCTGGCTATCAGCCGTCATCAGCCAGGATAGCTTGACTCCAGTGGCGTAGTGAGCACGGGTCCCACGTCTGGGAATACCCATCCCACTTAGGGCGAAAAGCGTTACAACAAACAAATGATGGACGGAATGCTGACAATGCAGACATTCTCCCCCAGTCAAGAGATCTGGGTTATATCCATCGTTCTTTTGCCCACTACGCCACCCCAGTTCAGACATGGCCATATGCAAATCAGTCTTGACCCTGTGCCTCATGGGAACAGTCCAGCCCGAACTGCCAAGCCATGTCTTCCCTGGACCGGAATCAAGCATCCTAGGACCGGTTTCTGGCTATCAGCCGTCATCAGCCAGGATAGCTTGACTCCAGTGGCTTAGTGAGCACGGGTCACACGTCTGGGAATACCCATCCCACTTAGGGCGAAAAGCGTTACAACAAACAAATGATGGACGGAATGCTGACAATGCAGACATTCTCTCCCAGTCAAGAGATCTGGGTTAAATCCATCGTTCTTTTGCCCACTACGCCACCCCAGTTCAGACATGGCCATATGCAAATCAGTCTTGACCCTGTGCCTCATGGGAACAGTCCAGCCCAAACTGCCAAGCCATGTCTTCCCTGGACCGGAATCAAGCATCCTAGGACCGGTTTCTGGCTATCAGCCGTCATCAGCCAGGATAGCTTGACTCCAGTGGCGTAGTGAGCACGGGTCCCACGTCTGGGAATACCCATCCCACTTAGGGCGAAAAGCGTTACAACAAACAAATAATGGACGGAATGCTGACAATGCAGACATTCTCCCCCAGTCAAGAGATCTGGGTTAAATCCATAGTTTTTTTGCCCACTACGCCACCCCAGTTCAGACATGGCCATATGCAAATCAGTCTTGACCCTGTGCCTCATGGGAACAGTCCAGCCCGAACTGCCAAGCCATGTCTTCCCTGGACCGGAATCAAGCATCCTAGGACCGGTTTCTGGCTATCAGCCGTCATCAGCCAGGATAGCTTGACTCCAGTGGCGTAGTGAGCACGGGTCCCACGTCTGGGAATACCCATCCCACTTAGGGCGAAAAGCGTTACAACAAACAAATGATGGACGGAATGCTGACAATGCAGACATTCTCCCCCAGTCAAGAGATCTGGGTTAAATCCATCGTTCTTTTGCCCACTACGCCACCCCAGTTCAGACATGGCCATATGCAAATCAGTCTTGACCCTGTGCCTCATGGGAACAGTCCAGCCCGAACTGCTAATCCATGTCTTCCCTGGACCGGAATCAAGCATCCTAGGACCGGTTTCTGGCTATCAGCCGTCATCAGCCAGGATAGCTTGACTCCAGTGGCGTAGTGAGCACGGGTCCCACGTCTGGGAATACCCATCCCACTTAGGGCGAAAAGCGTTACAACAAACAAATTATGGACGGAATGCTGACAATGCAGACATTCTCCCCCAGTCAAGAGATCTGGGTTAAATCCATCGTTCTTTTGCCCACTACGCCACCCCAGTTCAGACATGGCCATATGCAAATCAGTCTTGACCCTGTGCCTCATGGGAACAGTCCAGCCCGAACTGCCAAGCCATGTCTTCCCTGGACCGGAATCAAGCATCCTAGGACCGGTTTCTGGCTATCAGCCGTCATCAGCCAGGATAGCTTGACTCCAGTGGCGTAGTGAGCACGGGTCCCACGTCTGGGAATACCCATCCCACTTAGGGCGAAAAGCGATACAACAAACAAATGATGGACGGAATGCTGACAATGCAGACATTCTCCCCCAGTCAAGAGATCTGGGTTAAATCCATCGTTCTTTTGCCCACTACTCCACCAAAGTTCAGACATGGCCATATGCAAATCAGTCTTGACCCTGTGCCTCATGGGAACAGTCCAGTCCGAACTGCCACGCCATGTCTTCCCTGGACTGGAATCAAGCATCCTAGGACCGGTTTCTGGCTATCAGCCGTCATCAGCCAGGATAGCTTGACTCCAGTGGCGTAGTGAGCACGGGTCCCACGTCTGGGAATACCCATCCCACTAAGGCGAAAAGCGTTACAACAAACAAATGATGGACGGAATGCTGACAATGCAGACATTCTCCCCCAGTCAAGAGATCTGGGTTAAATCCATAGTTCTTTTGCCCACTACGCCACCCCAGTTCAGACATGGCCATATGCAAATCAGTCTTGACCCTGTGCCTCATGGGAACAGTCCAGCCCGAACTGCCAAGCCATGTCTTCCCTGGACCGGAATCAAGCATCCTAGGACCGGTTTCTGGCTATCAGCCGTCATCAGCCAGGATAGCTTGACTCCAGTGGCGTAGTGAGCACGGGTCCCTCGTCTGGGAATACCCATCCCACTAAGGGCGAAAAGCATTACAACAAACAAATGATGGACGGAATTCTGACAATGCAGACATTCTCCCCCAGTCAAGAGATCTGGGTTAAATCCATCGTTCTTTTGCCCACTACGCCACCCCAGTTCAGACATGGCCATATGCAAATCAGTCTTGACCCTGTGCCTCATGGGAACAGTCCAGCCCGAACTGCCAAGCCATGTCTTCCCTGGACCGGAATCAAGCATCCTAGGACTGGTTTCTGGCTATCAGCCGTCATCAGCCAGGATAGCTTGACTCCAGTGGCGTAGTGAGCACGGGTCCCACGTCTGGGAATACCCATCCCACTAAGGGCGAAAAGCGTTACAACAAACAAATGATGGACGGAATGCTGACAATGCAGACATTCTCCCCCAGTCAAGAGATCTGGGTTAAATCCATCGTTCTTTTGCCCACTACGCCACCCCAGTTCAGACATGGCCATATGCAAATCAGTCTTGACCCTGTGCCTCATGGGAACAGTCCAGCCCGAACTGCCAAGCCATGTCTTCCCTGGACCGGAATCAAGCATCCTAGGACCGGTTTCTGGCTATCAGCCGTCATCAGCCAGGATAGCTTGACTCCAGTGGCGTAGTGAGCACGGGTCCCACGTCTGGGAATACCCATCCCACTAAGGGCGAAAAGCGTTACAACAAACAAATGATGGACGGAATGCTGACAATGCAGACATTCTCCCCCAGTCAAGAGATCTGGGTTAAATCCATCGTTCTTTTGCCCACTACGCCACCCCAGTTCAGACATGGCCATATGCAAATCAGTCTTGACCCTGTGCCTCATGGGAACAGTCCAGCCCGAACTGCCAAGCCATGTCTTCCCTGGACCGGAATCAAGCATCCTAGGACCGGTTTCTGGCTATCAGCCGTCATCAGCCAGGATAGCTTGACTCCAGTGGCGTAGTGAGCACGGGTCCCACGTCTGGGAATACCCATCCCACTTAGGGCGAAAAGCGTTACAACAAACAAATGATGGACGGAATGCTGACAATGCAGACATTCTCCCCCAGTCAAGAGATCTGGGTTAAATCCATTGTTCTTTTGCCCACTACGCCACCCCAGTTCAGACATGGCCATATGCAAATCAGTCTTGACCCTGTGCCTCATGGGAACAGTCCAGCCCGAACTGCCAAGCCATGTCTTCCCTGGACCGGTATCAAGCATCCTAGGACCGGTTTCTGGCTATCAGCCGTCATCAGCCAGGATAGCTTGACTCCAGTGGCGTAGTGAGCACGGGTCCCACGTCTGGGAATACCCATCCCACTTAGGGCGAAGAGCGTTACAACAAACAAATGATGGACGGAATGCTGACAATGCAGACATTCTCCCCCAGTCAAGAGATCTGGGTTAAATCCATCGTTCTTTTGCCCACTACGCCACCCCAGTTCAGACATGGCCATATGCAAATCAGTCTTGACCCTGTGCCTCATGGGAACAGTCCAGCCCGAACTGCCAAGCCATGTCTTCCCTGGACCGGAATCAAGCATCCTAGGACCGGTTTCTGGCTATCAGCCGTCATCAGCCAGGATAGCTTGACTCCAGTGGCGTAGTGAGCACAGGTCCCACGTCTGGGAATACCCATCCCACTTAGGGCGAAAAGCGTTACAACAAACAAATGATGGACGGAATGCTGACAATGCAGACATTCTCCCCCAGTCAAGAGATCTGGGTTAAATCCATCGTTCTTTTGCCCACTACGCCACCCCAGTTCAGACATGGCCATATGCAAATCAGTCTTGACCCTGTGCCTCATGGGAACAGTCCAGCCCGAACTGCCAAGCCATGTCTTCCCTGGACCGGAATCAAGCATCCTAGGACCGGTTTCTAGCTATCAGCCGTCATCAGCCAGGATAGCTTGACTCCAGTGGCGTAGTGAGCACGGGTCCCACGTCTGGGAATACCCATCCCACTTAGGGCGAAAAGCGTTACAACAAACAAATGATGGACGGAATGCTGACAATGCAGACATTCTCCCCCAGTCAAGAGATCTGGGTTAAATCCATCGTTCTTTTGCCCACTATGCCACCCCAGTTCAGACATGGCCATATGCAAATCAGTCTTGACCCTGTGCCTCATGGGAACAGTCCAGCCCGAACTGCCAAGCCATGTCTTCCCTGGACCGGAATCAAGCATCCTAGGACCGGTTTCTGGCTATCAGCCGTCATCAGCCAGGATAGCTTGACTCCAGTGGCGTAGTGAGCACGGGTCCCACGTCTGGGAATACCCATCCCACTTAGGGCGAAAAGCGTTACAACAAACAAATGATGGACGGAATGCTGACAATGCAGACATTCTCCCCCAGTCAAGAGATCTGGGTTATATCCATCGTTCTTTTGCCCACTACGCCACCCCAGTTCAGACATGGCCATATGCAAATCAGTCTTGACCCTGTGCCTCATGGGAACAGTCCAGCCCGAACTGCCAAGCCATGTCTTCCCTGGACCGGAATCAAGCATCCTAGGACCGGTTTCTGGCTATCAGCCGTCATCAGCCAGGATAGCTTGACTCCAGTGGCTTAGTGAGCACGGGTCACACGTCTGGGAATACCCATCCCACTTAGGGCGAAAAGCGTTACAACAAACAAATGATGGACGGAATGCTGACAATGCAGACATTCTCTCCCAGTCAAGAGATCTGGGTTAAATCCATCGTTCTTTTGCCCACTACGCCACCCCAGTTCAGACATGGCCATATGCAAATCAGTCTTGACCCTGTGCCTCATGGGAACAGTCCAGCCCAAACTGCCAAGCCATGTCTTCCCTGGACCGGAATCAAGCATCCTAGGACCGGTTTCTGGCTATCAGCCGTCATCAGCCAGGATAGCTTGACTCCAGTGGCGTAGTGAGCACGGGTCCCACGTCTGGGAATACCCATCCCACTTAGGGCGAAAAGCGTTACAACAAACAAATAATGGACGGAATGCTGACAATGCAGACATTCTCCCCCAGTCAAGAGATCTGGGTTAAATCCATAGTTTTTTTGCCCACTACGCCACCCCAGTTCAGACATGGCCATATGCAAATCAGTCTTGACCCTGTGCCTCATGGGAACAGTCCAGCCCGAACTGCCAAGCCATGTCTTCCCTGGACCGGAATCAAGCATCCTAGGACCGGTTTCTGGCTATCAGCCGTCATCAGCCAGGATAGCTTGACTCCAGTGGCGTAGTGAGCACGGGTCCCACGTCTGGGAATACCCATCCCACTTAGGGCGAAAAGCGTTACAACAAACAAATGATGGACGGAATGCTGACAATGCAGACATTCTCCCCCAGTCAAGAGATCTGGGTTAAATCCATCGTTCTTTTGCCCACTACGCCACCCCAGTTCAGACATGGCCATATGCAAATCAGTCTTGACCCTGTGCCTCATGGGAACAGTCCAGCCCGAACTGCTAATCCATGTCTTCCCTGGACCGGAATCAAGCATCCTAGGACCGGTTTCTGGCTATCAGCCGTCATCAGCCAGGATAGCTTGACTCCAGTGGCGTAGTGAGCACGGGTCCCACGTCTGGGAATACCCATCCCACTTAGGGCGAAAAGCGTTACAACAAACAAATTATGGACGGAATGCTGACAATGCAGACATTCTCCCCCAGTCAAGAGATCTGGGTTAAATCCATCGTTCTTTTGCCCACTACGCCACCCCAGTTCAGACATGGCCATATGCAAATCAGTCTTGACCCTGTGCCTCATGGGAACAGTCCAGCCCGAACTGCCAAGCCATGTCTTCCCTGGACCGGAATCAAGCATCCTAGGACCGGTTTCTGGCTATCAGCCGTCATCAGCCAGGATAGCTTGACTCCAGTGGCGTAGTGAGCACGGGTCCCACGTCTGGGAATACCCATCCCACTTAGGGCGAAAAGCGATACAACAAACAAATGATGGACGGAATGCTGACAATGCAGACATTCTCCCCCAGTCAAGAGATCTGGGTTAAATCCATCGTTCTTTTGCCCACTACTCCACCAAAGTTCAGACATGGCCATATGCAAATCAGTCTTGACCCTGTGCCTCATGGGAACAGTCCAGTCCGAACTGCCACGCCATGTCTTCCCTGGACTGGAATCAAGCATCCTAGGACCGGTTTCTGGCTATCAGCCGTCATCAGCCAGGATAGCTTGACTCCAGTGGCGTAGTGAGCACGGGTCCCACGTCTGGGAATACCCATCCCACTAAGGCGAAAAGCGTTACAACAAACAAATGATGGACGGAATGCTGACAATGCAGACATTCTCCCCCAGTCAAGAGATCTGGGTTAAATCCATAGTTCTTTTGCCCACTACGCCACCCCAGTTCAGACATGGCCATATGCAAATCAGTCTTGACCCTGTGCCTCATGGGAACAGTCCAGCCCGAACTGCCAAGCCATGTCTTCCCTGGACCGGAATCAAGCATCCTAGGACCGGTTTCTGGCTATCAGCCGTCATCAGCCAGGATAGCTTGACTCCAGTGGCGTAGTGAGCACGGGTCCCTCGTCTGGGAATACCCATCCCACTAAGGGCGAAAAGCATTACAACAAACAAATGATGGACGGAATTCTGACAATGCAGACATTCTCCCCCAGTCAAGAGATCTGGGTTAAATCCATCGTTCTTTTGCCCACTACGCCACCCCAGTTCAGACATGGCCATATGCAAATCAGTCTTGACCCTGTGCCTCATGGGAACAGTCCAGCCCGAACTGCCAAGCCATGTCTTCCCTGGACCGGAATCAAGCATCCTAGGACTGGTTTCTGGCTATCAGCCGTCATCAGCCAGGATAGCTTGACTCCAGTGGCGTAGTGAGCACGGGTCCCACGTCTGGGAATACCCATCCCACTAAGGGCGAAAAGCGTTACAACAAACAAATGATGGACGGAATGCTGACAATGCAGACATTCTCCCCCAGTCAAGAGATCTGGGTTAAATCCATCGTTCTTTTGCCCACTACGCCACCCCAGTTCAGACATGGCCATATGCAAATCAGTCTTGACCCTGTGCCTCATGGGAACAGTCCAGCCCGAACTGCCAAGCCATGTCTTCCCTGGACCGGAATCAAGCATCCTAGGACCGGTTTCTGGCTATCAGCCGTCATCAGCCAGGATAGCTTGACTCCAGTGGCGTAGTGAGCACGGGTCCCACGTCTGGGAATACCCATCCCACTAAGGGCGAAAAGCGTTACAACAAACAAATGATGGACGGAATGCTGACAATGCAGACATTCTCCCCCAGTCAAGAGATCTGGGTTAAATCCATCGTTCTTTTGCCCACTACGCCACCCCAGTTCAGACATGGCCATATGCAAATCAGTCTTGACCCTGTGCCTCATGGGAACAGTCCAGCCCGAACTGCCAAGCCATGTCTTCCCTGGACCGGAATCAAGCATCCTAGGACCGGTTTCTGGCTATCAGCTGTCATCAGCCAGGATAGTTTGACTCCAGTGGCGTAGTGAGCACGGGTCCCACGTCTGGGAATACCCATCCCACTAAGGGCGAAAAGCGTTACAACAAACAAATGATGGACGGAATGCTGACAATGCAGACATTCTCCCCCAGTCAAGAGATCTGGGTTAAATCCATCGTTCTTTTGCCCACTACGCCACCCCAGTTCAGACATGGTCATATGCAAATCAGTCTTGACCCTGTGCCTCATGGGAACAGTCCAGCCCGAACTGCCAAGCCATGTCTTCCCTGGACCGGAATCAAGCATCCTAGGACCGGTTTCTGGCTATCAGCCGTCATCAGCCAGGATAGCTTGACTCCAGTGGCGTAGTGAGCACGGGTCCCACGTCTGGGAATACCCATCCCACTAAGGGCGATAAGCGTTACAACAAACAAATGATGGACGGAATGCTGACAATGCAGACATTCTCCCCCAGTCAAGAGATCTGGGTTAAATCCATCGTTCTTTTGCCCACTACGCCACCCCAGTTCAGACATGGCCATATGCAAATCAGTCTTGACCCTGTGCCTCATGGGAACAGTCCAGCCCGAACTGCCAAGCCATGTCTTCCCTGGACCGGAATCAAGCATCCTAGGACCGGTTTCTGGCTATCAGCCGTCATCAGCCAGGATAGCTTGACTCCAGTGGCGTAGTGAGCACGGGTCCCAAGTCTGGGAATACCCATCCCACTAAGGGCGAAAAGCGTTACAACAAACAAATGATGGACGGAATGCTGACAATGCAGTTATTCTCCCCCAGTCAAGAGATCTGGGTTAAATCCATCGTTCTTTTGCCCACTACGCCACCCCAGTTCAGACATGGCCATATGCAAATCAGTCTTGACCCTGTGCCTCATGGGAACAGTCCAGCCCGAACTGCCAAGCCATGTCTTCCCTGGACCGGAATCAAGCATCCTAGGACCGGTTTCTGGCTATCAGCCGTCATCAGCCAGGATAGCTTGACTCCAGTGGCGTAGTGAGCACGGGTCCCACGTCTGGGAATACCCATCCCACTAAGGGCGAAAAGCGTTACAACAAACAAATGATGGACGGAATGCTGACAATGCAGACATTCTCCCCCAGTCAAGAGATCTGGGTTAAATCCATCGTTCTTTTGCCCACTACGCCACCCCAGTTCAGACATGGCCATATGCAAATCAGTCTTGACCCTGTGCCTCATGGGAACAGTCCAGCCCGAACTGCCAAGCCATGTCTTCCCTGGACCGGAATCAAGCATCCTAGGACCGGTTTCTGGCTATCAGCCATCATCAGCCAGGATAGCTTGACTCCAGTGGCGTAGTGAGCACGGGTCCCACGTCTGGGAATACCCAGTTAGCTGGACATTTCACTCGTACAAAAACCTAGAAATTCCCCAGTTACAGTTAGTTCAGCTAACTATAACTTGCGCGCCCGCAATGCACTGATGATGACGTCACATATTACATCACTCATGACATGGTCAGTGACATCACTCATGATATCACTGATGACATCTCAAATGACATCACTGAGGACATTATCCAGTGAATGTGTGTCTTTCTGAAAATGTTATATTTTTTATATATGTATATCTGAAGTTCGATGGAAGAATAAATGGGTAAATAAGTGTCTAAATAGATGTTTTTTTTGTAAAATTGTTTGTATAACTGACTGATTAAGTGTATCTTAGTGAATACATGGGTTAGCGAGTAATGTTTCGATATGTAAATATCTGTATCAGTCTCTCACTTTGTGTATAAATGGCTGCATGGGTTGGTGAGTAGCTACATGAGTGTCTATATGGGTTATTAGTTGGTTTTTTGAGTATCAGTATGAGTGTCTGAGTGTCTGTATGGTTTGGTGGGGGGTATTCCTTAGCGCATAGATGCATGAATGAGTGACTCACTGTTTGTATGTGTTGAAGACAGCGTGTGTGCAGGACTGTATGGGTGGATGAGTGTGTGTATGAGTGGGTTAGTGAGTGAATGACTGTCTCAATAGTGTCTTTATGAGTAACAACATATGTTTTAAAGTAGGATATGTGAGTATTGGTGTATATAAGTGAGTATATGTGAGAGTGAGAGATTGGAAGAGTTCCTGTATAAATAATTATGTGTTTCTATAAGTGATTGTTTAAAAGAGTAAGTATGTGTACGTTTCTGTAGAAGTAAGTGTAGTGGTGTGTGTATAACTGTATATGCAAGTAAATGGATGTTTGATTCTTTATTAGCATGACTGACTATGTGTGTGAGTAACTCTATGAATGAGTGGTGGTGTGTAACAGGATGTATACGTGTATGAGTACATATGAAGAGTGAGTACATGTATGAGTGACTATATAGGACTGTTGGTGAATGAGTGGATGTGTATGTAGATCTTGGAATTACTGAATAGGTTGTTGTAATTGGTATTGATATGTCCAATTTTTTGAAAATTTTAGTTCCTATTTTTGAATGTGTGTATCAAAAGTTATATTAGGGTGAGAGGACGTCTGCCACTCTATCACAAGGATGATGTCATCAGTGATGTCATCAGTGATGTCATTTGAGATGTCATCAGTTTTGTCATGAGTGATGTCACTGACCATGTCATGAGTGATGTAATATGTGACGTCATCAGAGTGAAATGTCCAGCTAACTATAACAACCCTGAAACCTATGTTTTTTTCTGTGAATATAATATATATATATATATATATATATATATATATATATATATATATATATATATATATGTATATATATATATATCAATGAAAAAAAACATAGGTTTTAGGCACGTTATACACACATTTACACACTTTACTCACTAACCCATGCATTTAGTAAGATATGCTTAATCAGTCACTTATACAATCAGTCACGCACCTACTAAATCATCCATTCAGACACTTATACAACCACTCATTCTTCAATACACCTTGGCATATATATATATAAAACATATTTAAACTTTAAAGAAACACGCATTCACTGGATCATGTCATCAGTGATGTCATTTGAAATGTCACTGACCATGTCATGAGTGATGTAATATGTGACGTCATCAGCAGTGCATTGCGGGGGCATGAGTTATAGTTAGCTCTACTAACTATAACAGTGGAATTTCTCTGGTTTTGTACGAGTAACATGTCCAACTAACTATACCGTGCCTGAAACCTATGGTTTTTTCATTGAATATATATATGTATATATATATATATCCATCAAATGCTGTTCCCCGGGCGTGGCTGAATCCTTGTAGCCTCAGACCCAGAAATCACAAACACGGACCAGGTTCCTTTGTGCAAATTTATTCGCTTGTTCGCAGACTTGTCGCCATAACGTTTTGGCTCCCCTAGAGCCTTGTTCACATGACGATATATATAGATAGATAGATAGATAGATAGATAGATAGATAGATAGATAGATAGATAGATAGATAGATAGATAGATAGATAGATAGATAGATAGATAGATAGATAGATAGATAGATAGATAGATAGATAGATATTCACTGGAAGAAAGATATTATATTTAGGATATATAATTTGAAAAACCTTAGAAATTCATTGAAAAATACAAAAGTTACAGGGACTTTATAGTTAGGCTTAGATTTCATGCTCACAAAACCGTAGAGATTCAGATGTTATAGTTACCTGAGCTAACTATAACTTATGCCTCTGCAATGCACTGCTTAAGATCTAACATATTACATCACTCATGACATAGTTGCTGACATCACTGTTGACATCTCAAATAAAATTACTGCCAGGCCCTTCCTCCCACCCCTCATATCTTCTTTTGTTTCCTTTTACATTCCAGGCTTTTTTCTATCCCTGTTTCCTCTTGCCTCCTTTAATTGTTATTCCATTTTATTTCCCTCTTTTATGCTTCTTTTGTCTTTATGTGGCAACAACTTCTTCCTTACCCCTGTTTTACGTTTATTCTCTACCTTACAGTTGTTTTCTTTCCTTATTTGTTGATTTCCTCTGCCTTTCCTAGCCATTCAGTTTTAAGGTGCAGTAGTAAACATTTCACAACAATACTTTGGGTAGCAATTATTTCACATTTTTAGTCACAAGAGGAAATATCTTCTGGGATGAGTGGCCTGCATTTGATAACCCTAGCAAGGTATTCCTTCCTTGCCCTAGGCCTGGTCCCCATTAACCTTTAAGCTAAACTACTCACTTTGTTTGTGTCTAAGCTTAATGACATTTAAATAAATAAGTAGAAGAGATATGCTGGTTAAACTGTTCTGGCATGTGCTACATTTCTCATAGCATCTTCCAAAATGTCTTCTTATGCCAACCCTTATATAGGTCCATCTTGTATTTTGCATTAACCACCTGACCCATTCATAGATAAACCTAAACCTAGTGCAAGTCCTGGCCCAACGTCAACCTAGAGTAACACACTTGTTCCCTATCCCAAAACAATACTTGTTGTTAATTAATGCTGCATTTGGAGCAGGGTGTGGAATGAGTTCTGAGAGTTGGGTAGGGGAAGAGTAGGGCCACTGTAATTATTATTACGTGGTAAAAGTAATTGAAAAATGATGTGGCCCACTTAGCTTAAATAAATGGAGCCTGAAATGTCCAATAAAATGTGTTTCATGAATTACTGAACCTCATTTTTATGTAGGATTATAACCTAGAAGTTGTGTAAATGTTTTTAAAAATACACATGAATTGGCGACTGGTACAACCCTTAGACCAAAAAACATATATTTTTTAATTATTCAAGTGATGGTGGATAAATTAATGTGAAGAACTGCAAATAATAATGTGTAAAAGTTGGTAGTGATGCATACATAGTCACCTAATTCAAGTGACCCTGGCTAAAGAACCTGGGGGCATATTATCAAGAAACAGAGTTAAAATTATCGCCGCTTTAGCGGCAGAACTGCCGCTAAAGTGGCGATAATGGGCTTGATAATATGTCCTTGAGAGTTCCAATAGAAGCCCATGTTTTGGTGACAATATGGGCTTCTATTAGAATTCTCTATGGCAGATTATCAAGCCCATTATCGCCGCTTTAGCAGCAGTTTTCTGCCGCTAAAGCGGCGATAATTGTAACTCCATGCTTGATAATATGCCCCCTGGTATTTTGTATGAGTGACCATAGATACTTGTTTACATTTATTGCATTGGATATTATAATTTATATTTTGTTCTTCTCAGAAAACTCCACTGCTACTGCCAACGTCTAAGAGAGGACCCTAGAAGACCCATGGTGCAAGGTTTAGCAGGAGTTGGTTATTCGGCTGTACCTGTCAAAATATGATGCCATTTGTGTGGCCTTATACCAGCTTGAAGACCTGGAGAAAGAAGAGGAGGCACAATCAGCCGTGGCTGCATCAACCTCCCACCTGACTGGTGAACACCACAGTTACTGTACATATGATGTTTATAGTCTGCACTATTCTCACTTCACCCCCAGCTGTAGTCTAAAATTTCCCTACTCTTAAATCCATTGAGGTCCTCCACCACAAGGTCCTCAAGGGCACAGAGACTGTTAGTAGGGACAACAGGGAATTAGGAGGCAACTAAAGGACAAGAAATGTTGACTGGACGGTTTAAGGGATGTTTGTTGGTTGTGTAGGTAGGTCAAATTGGGGAAGCAGTAGTTTGGACTAAGATGTTTTGTTTAAGGTTTATAAAGGTGGTGGGTAATTTGCAGGGGTTGTTTGTTGGATGAGTTGAGAACAGGTAGTAAAGGATAATATTTTTTAGGGTTTAGGGAGGAGGCATGTCTGTTGTCTGTTAACACGGTGAATCGATAAGAACTGTCTTGTTTATGATTTGGTAAGGTTTGGGGAGGTCTGTCGCAGGTGGTGTGAATGGTTGAGTTTTTAATTTATTAAAACAGATATTATTATTTTACTCAAATGTATCTTTCTTTGTTAGTTTACAGGTTTGCGTTACTATTTGTTAATCAATAGTGTCCAGTGTAAACCAGGGAAGGTCAATTTACCTACTGAAAGAGATCCAACCTCATCCAGCAAAAAGAACAAATAAGTTTCATCATCCTCTCTATAGTTCTCTATATATGAGCTTCTTTGCCACTTCATTGTGTGGATAATGCTGGTCTCCACCCTCCTGCAGAGTTGGAAATCTTACCATTCCCATTTCCCCTTTCTGAAATGTTATAAGTAGAGCCCCCTTCCATTACAAATGGATTTGGGCTTTTTCTCTGAAATGACCACTAAGTAGTGGAAAGCATAGAACAGATGCCTCATTACAACCATGCCACTGAATTCAAATGCCTCACTCTTCTCACCTGAGACTGTATGACAGTCACCTCACTCCCCTGTGAGTAGCTATTGATGTAAGCGTTTTGCCCTGAGGAGTAAGTGCTGCCTGCTCTTATAGGTCCAAACTAGGAAAAAGTGACCAAGGTGTCTTACTCTGAGTGGAACAGGTGAAGCAGTGAAAAAGATTCTGCAACATAAAAGAGAAAATCAGTGGTAAACCCAAAACAGGGGCCAACGTAAAATAATATTGTAGACCAGAGCTTTTTTCCTAAATCAGGTATCCTATTGTTTTCAAATATTGAAATAATGTATTGCAAATAAAACTATATAACATATAGGCAGTTTCTTCAGCCAACTAAATTCTCTGTGGGTCTGGATGAAATGTTATTTACGCCATAGTAATTTTGATAATGTTATGTTACTCTTGTGACATGAAACTGTCAAAAGTGCGGTAACACCCATTTGCGTAATTTGTGGAAAAATGCCTACCCAGGAGCTCAAGAACAGAGCATGAGTGTCTTCTGGTTGCTGCTGTTCCTGTTCTCTAGCATTTAGCAGTATTTTACTGAAAAAACAAAAGGTTACAGGGACCTTTGTTAACAGGGTCATTATAGTTATGATATTGAGGTACAAAAACCTTAGAGATTCAGTGAAAAAAACTAAGGTTACTGGAACTTTATAGTTAGCCTCAGATTTCACACTCATGCATCTCTAGCTCATTTTTTAAGTGAGGCTGAATTTTCCATGGCGAAAATAATCTAAATGCAGTGTTATGCTCTTAGAATAGTTTTGAATAATCTTGCGTAACTATGCTGTACTTTATGTAAATTACGCAAGTTACACCCACCTCTAATTTCCTGTATGACATAGTATTAAAATAGTGCACACTACCTATCTTACGCAGTTGTTGAGTGGTATATTCAGCGCAAGGGTGTCTAATAAGCAGGGGAGGGAGATAGTTTGGGTGATTTTTCAATTGTTACTCACATCGACCAGTCAATTGTGAGATCTATTTATGGTGGAAATAGATAAGAACCCAATAGATTTTGCCATTTGGGTCGAAGAGGATTAGGGGATCAATCAATGGATGAGTTGGAGGAATTAGTTAAACGTTGAAATACAGACGCTGAATTCAGTCACTCCATGGACCTGGCATATCTGGAATAGAAAGAAGAGTAGGTTAACCTATTCAAACCAGTTTTAAGCAGCCTACCGACTCCAACACTTGTTACCTAGGCTGCGATGAGATATAGGGAGGACAAATACAGTTTAAAAATATTTCTATGTAAATTACATTGACTATGTAAAAGTGGAGCAACTGAATTCTGGAATTGTCTGTTTTGGGAACAGGGCTAAACCACAGACCAGCAGCACAATAGATGTTACCTGCTGAAGGGAAGTTCTGTTGAATCTGAAAAGAACAATATTTGAGAGTTGGTGTGCCATGATTTAGAGGGAGGTGCATAACCTGTTGCCAATGTCAAACCGCCCGTATAGTTGATGCATGTACACTGATTCATTGATTACCCAAACAGTAAAATAATTGTGTTTATTTCTCCCCATTTTTGTCTTAAGATGAACCACTTAGGATTTGCCTACCACTCTATACGGGTATGTCTTGTTGAATCTTTTCCCCTAGAAGAAGATAGAAATTGCTCCTGCTCTGTGTTGTTGATGGGGCATGCAGACTTCATTTTTTGACAAAATGAGGCAGACATGTAGAAGAAGAAAAGGAAAAAAATTGATTCATGAAGTCAAGTTAAACTGGAAGATGTCAAAAGACCTGAGAGATGCTGACATGCAGTTAACGAAGAGTCATTCCGATAACATTCCCAGAGGTGCTCAGAAGCATCCATGCAGAATTATCTCAAGCATTAAAATACCAGGCTTACCAAAGACCCTCCTGTTCATCTGTGGAAATGTGGATTTTCCTGATCAGTTATGTCCCCTATCTTGGACCCCAACGGTTCTGTATGCATGTTACAAGTACATGTATGTTCCCTCCAGTTCCAGTTTCTAAGACGCAAACACATGTGTGTCTACCGTCAACATGTTCTCTGTCAGATCCGCCATCAATGGGCTGGATATTCGATTCCTAAGCATGAAAGGCCACCGACTTTATATGGCTCAGTTACTCCATTTTTACAGTTCAGGCAAGTAGGCCCGATTCTGTCCTCAAAGCCTTTCCCTGCTCTCTGTCTTTGACAGCTTCAGCTTGAGCTCGCATCTGTATCCATGAACTTTGTCCTACTCCCTGTGCAGCTAACGGTGCCTGCCTCGGCCAGTTTTCGCCTGCCTGCCAAGAAGCTGTATTTCACCTTCGAATTATCTATTTTTCTCTTCAGCCGATGCATTCCTATCTAGTGATTTAGGTAAACATTTCCTCTAGCTCACAAGCAAAGGACTCAGCCTTTCCGTCCTCCTGCAAATGATTCATAGCCCTGCTGCCATGGAAGGTTTTCTGCCTCTCGCATCTCACATAGACATTTAGGCGTTTGTGCACGCACACAGTCAGTATAGACTAGATTATGTCCGAAAGTCCTTCCTTGTGGATAACATAGTTCTTTAAACATGGGATGTTAGATATGATTTGGGATTAGGTTGACTTGACCCCCCAGACTTCTCGTCTCCACATGTAGAGCTAAATGTCAAGTCCCCTTCACCCCCTAGTTACACGTCAATCACACGTCATGCTGCTGCGCGCGCATCTATGCCAAGTATTATCTTATAGATCCACCTATGTCTGATAATCCTAACCAATCATGTTTCTTTAATTCCTTATTACGCCTAGTTTCGATTACGTACCTGTCATGTCACTTTTCTTATCAAATGTTACGCCTTCTACATTCGTTTCATTGTAATGTACTTATTATAAAAATGCATGTCTGTCAATAAAGTATTGTACTTCACTTCCTGAACCCTCGTGGTGACGGAACCTGAAGGCCGCGACTCGAGTCGGCCATTTTGAATGGAATAAAGCCCATTTAGAAAACCTCTTATACCACGGATTCTGCCTCTTGTTATTCTGAGCTATTTTACTTCATTTTAAGATTCCGTATGAAATTCAGTCCGGTAAAGAAGATTTTATTTACCACACATCATATAAATCAGCACTGTGCATATTCATTCATTAATACAAATCACCTGTTCAAACATGGTGTCAGGGCTGTAACCCAAAGGGAGAGCAGATGAAGGAACAAGAGCCCAGCCAGTCTCTCTTGATTTTTGTCCCCACTTAACACTCTTTGCCACATGAGTCAAGGTCACATAATCCTGCTATTAAATGAGAAGGTCTTCTCCTTAAAACATTATTTAACTTCAACTAAAACATGTAAGTTATTGCAGAGTACCTGTTGTGCACTAAACAATATTTCGGAAGCAGAACATTTATTATTTCCAGCGAGCATAAAAGAGGCTGAGCAAGGTAAACAAGAGTAAGGTTGCAAAGTGCCATGCATGCATCAAGTAATTGGTTGTACATGATTTGCCAGCTTTCGCTCTTTTTAAGTAAACCCATCTCTTTTTAAACAAAATAATTTTTCATAATATTTTTTCCTGTTATCCTTTCTAACAACTCCCCTTTCCTAATAAGTTGACTTTGGTATACTGACATTATCAATCCTATATAGCCACCAAGACACAATATGGAACTGGGACACTGACAAGGCAGTATTGATATAGGTACAGTGACACTCTCAAAGGTCCATTGACACTTGGATGCTGGGATGGACTGTGAAATACTGATTGGGAACAGCAACTTGGTGATGTGGATACAGGACACTGTCACAGAGAGACTTGTATTGGAATAAAAACACAGTAACAAAGACATTGTGATATGGACATAGTAAAACATGCTGACATGAGGGAGAATGACACTGGAACACTGCCTTGGGACACTGATTCCAGATAGAAATAAAGGGTTGTAGGGACAATAGCACAAGAGGATCCCTAAGTTGGTAAACAGTGACAATGAGAAACTGACACTAAGTTTCAGACATAAGAATTTTGAAGGATAGTTGTCACTGAGAGTAGCAGAACATGCATATGTGGACGTCGACGTGTACTCCAGTACAAACTAAGCTAATGCCCCATCTAAAGACCACAGTCATTTAACAGCCATGTGCATTGACATCAATACCAACTATTGTGCCCAACAAATACCCCAACTTTTACTTGCAGAAGAAAACAACGTTTTAAATGATTAACTAGTTGTACAAAGAGTTAACAGTAAGTACATGTTTAATTCTCAAGTCCTGCTTGCACTTTTCTGGCTCTCCCTCATTCTTATTAAATATCATCAAATGTCACTGGATTTCAGAACCTTTTTAGGAAAGAGAAAACTGATACTAACATTGAACATTCCTCCTATGGCATTTTCTCTGTTAAGAAAAGTTAGAAAAAGATACATTTTGCAATAAAAATAGTTACCGGAAAGGTCTGCTTGAGAAAAAATAAAAATTCAATTAAAAATTAATTATGATTTGATTATTGGTGCCCGGCATGAAAAACAATAGCTGTTTGCATTAAGTAAAGCCTTTCAATGTTCTCATGTTCTCAGGATAGTTTCGTTTGTTATATAATTTTTATTTGCAATTTTATAAGGCAATAAAGCAAAAAGAATTACAAACATTCAAATTGATACATATTTAAAAGTTTTAAAAAGTAAATACTGTTATGAGAATAAATAAAATATTTCTTTGTTTTATAAAAGAAAAAAGACAAGTAACAAAAGATGGATCAAGAAAAGAGTAATGAAGGAGCGAGAAGAAGAAAGGGGGAATAAACAGTGGTAGAAAGTATGAAACCTATGAACGCAAAAAGAGAAAGTTGGTGAAATGTAGCTAGTATAAGTCAGACATAATATTCTGTGATAGAGTAGGAGAGTATACAGTAATGACTCTTTGTTTATCACATACAAAATTCCTCTTAGTACATACAGATAATTTCAAAAAATCTTTCCAACAGGCTAGTATCACTTTAAAGGCAAGAACAATAAAAGGTCCAGTAATAAAGGTCTATTAGTCAACGAATCAACATCAATGCATAAAGAATATAAACAAAATATTTGTAATGTGAGCGGAATATTACATTGAAAAACTTGCAAGCATTTCTGTAAATATGACTACAATTGTATAACCTATACTTATGAGCCAGTATATTTAGAAAACGACCAGCATAAAGGAGCATCTGAAGAATTACATTTAGTTATATGTTCTGGAGTAATGACAGGTCCATTGTATATAAAGAAAAGTGTTTGTGTAATATCAGCTGCTTTCGTGGTTCTGAATACTTGAATCAGAGTTTATCCCAAAATTGGCAAGACAAGGAGATATGTAAAACTTCTTCCCATAATAATTCTAAAAGATTTTAAGTTCTAGAAGAGGTTGGTGATTACAAGGTCTTATATATTAAAGCAACCTTGGGATGGGAGGTGTCTAAGAGAGTATCAAGATAAGGTGTTATTGGGTAGGGTGGATCAAGGCTTATATATGATTTATACAAAAAAGATTGAATGGAGGTTGAGATTAGATTATACTCATCTAAAAAAGGAATACAGTAAGTGATATTTAGCTTGCAAACAATCAGATGTTACAATACTCACATCATTTATAAAATGACATACATAAGAAACACCAAATTTTTTTATAGTTTAAAGTATAATTATCCATTATATTCAATTCAATTAAAAAAAATCTTTATTCGACATATACAGCTCATAGATGAAAACCACAGAAATAAAAACAAACAAATACAAAATACGAATAGCAAAATACAAGTGTAACTCTTTGATGTACAAGCTCTAAAAGAGAGACACTTTGATGCAATTCAATACAATCATGCATATGTTTAAACCTTCCTAAGACCTAAAACATACTTCATTTTAAGATTACAATCACAATTTTGTGACAATGAAAAGATCATTGTACAGTTACCATATCATTATTTGTCTTGCCCGGATAGCTGATTTCAGAAAGGCACAAACACAGTAACACATTTCAGGCGAGTTTAAAGACTGTAAATATAGCATAGCTACTCTACACCGTCGGAATCCTAATCTGCATTATAATGATTTCAAAAAGTGCTTACGTGGCAAACTCTGCAAATTACAAAACAAATCATAAGGTGCAATAGTGTTTGCGGAGACTGATTGTCAAATGGGCACAATGAAACTACATACCCCTCTATATTCCCCTCTAGATCCGGGACACTTTTAAAGCACATTGACCAATATATGGAGCCCGCCCTGAAGCGGAAAAGAAGTGATCACTCCCATTGTGTGAGATAGATAGATAGATAGATAGATAGATAGATAGATAGATAGATAGATAGATAGATAGATAGATAGATAGATAGATAGATAGATAGATAGATAGATAGATAGATAGATAGATAGATAGATAGATAGATAGATAGATAGATAGATAGATACATAGTGGGTCCTCCTGTAGCTAAAGATCTATAATAATTCAGGAATGTGCGTTTAACTAGCTAATTGTTCATTCTTAGCTCTTCATAGTGTTCCAGAAATATTTTTTTCACCTTAATCTTATCTGCTTTAGAAATGCTACTAGGCGCAATAAACAGACAAGACAATCACTGGGTAACTAGAGTTTCCAGAATGTAACTAAGCTATGGAATGGGAAAAGCCTTTTCAAGATTGAGGCACTAGAGAATGATATCCCTGCATAACGTAGCTGCCGGATTTGTCCTAATACTGACCCACAGCAAAAGAGAGGCCAGGTGGACCTTGCTGGAGATAAATCCTTGGTTCAGCTCTGAATGAATAATAAAGCTAAAAGTAGTGGGCGGTAATTTCAACAGCCGACAGAGAAAGAAATTTTCCTCTGCCTGTAGGGAGCAACTTTTATTAAAACCTCACAAACCTGCTCCGTAGATAGCAACACAAATACACTGAGAGTTATACACCTTTCATAGGGAGAGGATGTGGTCTAATGGCTAGAGTGGCCAACCTCGAAGCTGGGGAACCGTGGACACTCTAAATCCTGTGATTCTGGGCAAATCACTTAATCACTTCTTGCCTAACAAAATTAATGTGTCCATCTGTAACGTAACTGGTGCTCATGTAAAGCGCACTGATACCTTTGGATCAAGTTTGCCCTATATACAACTAAAAAATAAAACACTGTGAGACAGTGCCTCTAGTGCCTAGTCTAATAGGATTTTAAACTATCCCTGCAGTTCTGCTGAGTTTGAGACTCAAGTTGTTAATCTGGGAGTACCAAGACCATGAAGAACTAAAAGTCAAACCAAGATAGCAGAAAATGTCAATGCTAGTAAGTGCTTGCCCCTGGATGGTGATTTTATTTAGCCCTAGTTTACCGGGCCCACAGGACATATTATGCAATTTAGTATAATTTGTTTTTAAAATCGAGATCTTGCATAAAAAAAGCAAAACGGTCCAAAACTGTCTGCTCAATGCAGTCGGAGTAAGAGCTAGAATGACTGTGTCATCGGCATATAGTAAGGCAGGCACTGGAGTGTCTGCCATTCTGGCGGTGGTTCAAATGAGTGGAAATTAAATGAACTGTTAATCCATTATTATAGAAGATGAAAAACAGGGGTGCCTATATGCACCACTGTCGCACTCCCCTCTTCACTGGAAATTCGGGTGAAAGTTTGCCATGAGCGTTTAGACTCACTCTAGCTAAAATACCTGCATGTAAAGAATACAGAAAATTCACTGGGGGGGGGCGGTAAACTCCTTGATCCAGTAACATTAGCCACATTGTGGTACTGTTCACTGAATCAAAAGAAGTGGATAGGATTATAAAGGTGAAGTTGGGGGGGCGTGGTTTCGGCGCCTTAGAAGATGGCCGCCGCTACGATGAGCTCCGCAGCGATGTGAGATGCCGCAGCTGTTCCAGGACACTTTCTCCTGCTGTCGGAACGCGGAAACTGCTTCCGACTTCATTGGAAGTACTGCCCCGGTCGTTAAGCTCCAATTCCTGGCATATGGTGAGCGGGAAGACACTTTTTCGACTTCATGACGGTTATGATTTACCCGCGGCCGCCATTTTGTTTTTCATGAAGTAATCTCCTCACATTTGCCGCACTGCTCCGCAAACAATGCAGACTCCCAACGAAAAATCTCAATAATGAAGATTCTGGGAAATCTTATTGGAACACTTATGGGAATGCATTTTCTGCCTTTTCACTGCCATGACTAGCTTTTTGTTCTCTCAGGCATGTTGCTGGAAGGGGTCGGAGCTCCTCAGGAAAATAGTGTGAACTGGTCAGTCATATGAATCCTCCGCTCTCGGCTGTCGTCTGCTTCTTTTTGAATATTACTCCTTTCTGAACAACAACTTGTCATTACTTTTGACGTTTTTTATGCCTAAGACCATATACGGGCATAGGGTGTTCTGCTTTCAGTGACTTCCTACCACTGCACTTCTCTCACAAAATTTTTTTGCTGTGGGGGGCTTTTTCTCAATTCAGTCATGGCTACTTCCCGGACTACCCGCAAGGATACTCCGCAAACCAGCGATACTGCTCTGGAGGACTTTAACCCTTTTAACATCCTGCAAGAGGGAACAGACGATAATTCTGGTGACCCTGTTACTTCGAAGAACTCTTCTTCCTCTATGACTCGGTTAGGTACCAAACAGGGTTCAAAAATACCGTCATCGGCTTCCTTCACGCCTAGGAAAAGAGGGAAAGCGAATCCGCCATCTCCCACCAATTCTTCTTCACCTCTCTCATTGGAGCTTATCCTTGAGGAGATTCGTGCCCTCAAACCATACATGGAGGAAACTAACACCTGTCTATTGAGTTTGGAGTATAACTGGTCCCACACTGTGCAAAGGGTCGACGTTCTGGAGAAGCGTGTTGATTCTGTTCAAGACCTCGCTGCTCAAATTCCTCATATTCACAAAGAAGTCGATCACCTCAAACAACAGGTCGAGCAGTTAGAAAATCGCAATAGGCGCAACAATTTGCGCATTTATGGCCTGGCTGAGGGACTTGAAGGTTCTGATCCGATATCTTATTTTAAGACTTTCCTCCCTACACTTCTTGGATTTTCAGCGTCTCCTCCATTAAATATTCAACGGGCACACCGTTTGGGTCAGAATCCTCATGCTTCATCTTCCTCAGCAAAACCTAGAGGAGTTATTTTGTACTTCTTAGAATATACTGATCTTCTTAAGGTTTTGCACGCTGCCAAACAGAAGGGAAAGATCACTTGGAACGGATCTAATCTCTTTTTTGCCCAAGATTATGCCAAGGTTACGGCTGATCGACGCAAGAAATTTTTGGATATGAGGCCAGTACTTCGCAGCATGAATGCCCGTTATGGCTTATTCCATCCCTGTCTGTTCAAAGTAACTTACAATAACAAAACAACCAACTATGAGGACCCTGAGGTGCTTCAAAAATTTCTGAACTCATGTAGTGGAGTATCTATGGACATCTCTAAGCCATGATCTGATTTGAATGCTTTAGTTCCAATTGCTCATAGTTTGTTTCTTATTTGCCCTCAAGTCTGATTTTTCTTTATGTGTATACGTTGGAGTTATGTTGCTTCCCATGTGAATTAGTGTTAATTATTGTTCTTATATTCCCCTTTAACAGGTTGCGGTTTCTGTGTTCCCTTACCTTCTTCGTTTTTCGTTCATCCTGGATGATGTCTTGCGTGTGCCCCTCGTCCTGCGATCCCTCATCCGGCGTCTGGCCTCCTTCGTGTGGTTCCACCTACCCCAACATGATTGTTCGTTTGTGGTATGTTTTTTCTATTTTTTGTATGTCATCTCTATTGTTACTGTTCTTATTCTTGTTCTGTCTCTTTCCTTCCCACTATCTTCGCTCTCTCCCTCTTTTTCTCTTTTCTCCTCTACTTCATTTATATTCTCGGCTTATTTTTTATGCTTCTTATGTAATTCATTTCTTTCTTTGCTGTCTTATGATCGTCTATATGTCTTATTGCTATCTCGCTACAATAATATCTTTTTTCTGTATTTTACTGCATTCTTCACATGTTTTTTTGCTTGCATGCATGGCAACCTCTTTAAGAATTGTTTTTGCTAAGTTTAGAAAGATTTAAATGTCGTTAAACATTATATCTTGGAATGTTAAAGGTTTGGGTTCTCCTATCAAACGTCAACGAGTTTTGTCACATGTTGCAAATTTAAAAGGAGACATTGCTCTTCTGCAGGAAATCCATATACAAGATACTGAGATAACTAAGTTACGGCGAAATTGGGTGGGCCACGTTTTTGCATCTCCGGGCTCAGGAAAACGCAACGGGGTTGCCATTCTTTGCCATAAACGCTTGGATGTCCATCTCATAAAGCAAGATAATGATTCGGATGGTAGATGGGTTATGACCTCTTTGCTGATTAATAAGGTTCCTCTCACTATTTTTAACGTTTATGCTCCTACCACACACGATAAATTGTTCTGGCCCCTTATTCTTTCTCTTTTAATGCAATGCACTGATGAATATTTGGTTTTTGGTGGGGATTGTAATATGGTTGTAGACCCCTTTATTGACAGGCATTCTAAATCCAGATTTGTCCCCTCCGCTGCACACTCCCAATTTACCTCCACTATTTCTCAAAGAGCTCTTGTAGACTCTTGGAGACTCTGCCACCCCACGCTCCAAGAATATACTTACTACTCACCTGCCCATTCCTCACAATCCCGAATAGACTACCTTTTTATTTCCAAGGCTCTACTTCAACACACTTCCCGGGCGGACATAGGATCTATATTGATTTCTGATCATGCTCCCGTCTCCTTGAGTTTGGATCTACTCCCTCCCACTAAAGGGTCCAGACGCTGGAGGTTTAATAATTCCCTTTTACTGGATCCCAAATTCACACCAGCCTTTCTCGAATTTGCCTCCTTATTTTTTGAAGAGAATGAATCTCCTCAACTGTCTCCTCAACTTATATGGGATTCCTTCAAAGCTGCCTCTAGAGACTTCATCATATCCTTTGTTGCTCAAAAACGTCGTGCAGCCTTTCTTTCATCTCAATCACTCAACTTACAAATTAAAAAGTTAGAACATCTTTATTACATGTCAAATAGCCAATCCATTCTAAAAGAACTCATTAAGGCTAAGCTTTCTTTTAACAAAGTGTCTACTGACTCTGCAAATTTGTATTTGCTTAAATCGAGTGCTAAATATTACACTGCACAGAACAAATCCGGTAATCTCCTGGCTAAGTACCTCAAGGTTAAAAAAGAACGTACCAAAATTGAATCTATCACATCGTCATCTAATACTGTGCTCCATAGGGACGAAGACATTCTCTTGGAATTTTCCAATTTCTACAAAACATTATACACCCCAGAGTCTTCACCCCTTCTATCTGATATCGATCAGTATTTAGCCTCCATTTCTCCTCCTACTTCTTCTTTGAGCGTGGATTTTTCCTCCCTAGAGTCTGATATCCAAGATAAAGATATTCTTAAGGCTATTCAGTCACTCAAAAAGGGGAAAGCTCCGGGTCCGGACGGCTTTACAATAGAATTCTACACACATTTCTCTAATTTACTTATTCCCAAATTACTTAAATTATTCTTATTCTTTATTGCTTCCCGGAGTTCTGACGGTTCATTTCAAGAGGCTCTAATTTGTCTTCTCCCTAAAGAAGGTAAAGACCATTCCCTATGTAAAAATTACAGACCTATTTCTTTAATTAATTTGGACTATAAAATTTTCGCGAAAATTCTTGCACTTCGTCTCGATAATATTCTACCCCACTTAATAGGCAAGGAACAATGTGGTTTCATTAAAGGTCGCCACCTTTCGGATAATACTCGTCTCTTTTTCAATGTTCTCAGTAAGTCTCATTCCCATCCTTCCTCACTAGCAGCCGTGGCTTTGGACGCTGAGAAAGCTTTTGATAGAGTTAATTGGCAGTTTATCTTTTCAACCCTTACCTGGTTTGGTTTCGGCCCTAAATTTCTATCTTATGTTTCATTGCTTTATTCTTTCCCAAAATCATTTATTCTGGCTAATGGATTAGTTTCTTCGTCTTTCCCATTACTCAGAGGAGTCAGACAGGGTTGTCCTCTTTCTCCGCTTTTATTTATCCTGACCCTAGAACCCTTCTTATCTAAAATCCGGATGAACAAGAACATCACTGGTTTTCCTTATGGTGATCAGCAATTAAACATCTCGGCTTATGCCGATGATATTCTTTTATTTATTCCTAACCCCCAGTCTTCTTTACCGGCCTTCCTCTCAGAAGTCTCTACTTTCTCCTCGGTCTCAGGGTACAAGCTGAATGTAGACAAATGCGAAATTCTTCCATTAAATAAGTATTGTTTCCATGCTGACTTTGTATCTTCCTCCTTTCACTGGAGTCCTGCGAAGATTAAATATTTAGGCCTATGGTTCACTCCATCTATTAAAGATACTGTAGCGCTCAATCTTAAAAATCTTCTGTCAACTTTATCCGACTCTACAGCGCGATGGCACCCCTTGTTTTTATCCTGGTGGGGTAGATTGGATTCTATAAAAATGATGTTGGTTCCTATAATTTTGTTTTTCTTGTCCAATCTTCCTGTTAACATTCCCAAATCCTGGTACAAAAAAATATATACTATTCTCTCGCAATTTTTGTGGCAAAAGAAAAAGTCTAGGATGTCTTTTTCCAAGCTCAAACAACCTAAGCACTTGGGTGGTGTCAATTTCCCCGACTTTGCATCTTATCATACCTCCTTCTTCCTGAAGAACTCCTCTGCAGTACTATCACAGAACGCAACAGATTTGCTGTCCTTGCCTTTGTGGGTAGAAATTGAATCTCATTTCATTACCCCCTTCTCTTTTGATGAATTTCTGTCTTTATCTAACACTCCCCAAAAGTTTTCCCTTCCCATTCTTATGCATATGCGTAAAATATTTCATCCTATTATGTTAGATGGTTTAGATGTCCGAAATAGGTTCTTACGTTCTCCGATTTGGTATAACAACCGTATTAAGATTAAAAACCGGACTATTTTCTGGAAGGATTGGTTCAATCTTGGCCTTAAGTGGACACATCAGCTTTTTCTAGGTGATACCTGTATACCTTTCTCTACATTACAATCGTGCTATTCCCTCCCTCCTTCGTATCACCCTAAATATATATTACTGACCCTAGCTGCTCAAAGTTCTTACGATAAACTTATGACTTCTTCTGTGCAGACCTCCCCCTCTCCAGTTCCAATCTCATTCTTAACAGGGAACACTTCAGCTTCTCAAATTTATAACAAATTAAGATCCACTGGTCAGTCTCGTAATAAATCGGCAGTTGAGTCTAGTTGGGAGTCTGATTTATCTACATCCTTTTCCACTTCAACTTGGGATAAAATTTGGATTAAACTTCGGAAATCTTCTAGGGCAGCAAATATCACACAAACACTGTTCTTTTTATATAACAGACTCTTACTCACTCCTGCTAAACTACATCAAATTAATCATCTATCTCCCTCTACCTGTTGGTCATGCCCGGCCCCGGTTGCAGACCTTATGCACATGCTATTTACTTGCCCAGTTATTCACCAATTTTGGTCTAGGGTTTGGCAACAAATTAATAAAATATTTCATACGCAAATCCCATTTTCTTTTGTCCATATTTTTCTCGGTAGTGTTGCGGAAGTTTGGTCCTCTTCCACCTCCCTTAATATCCTCATTATTGATTTACTTATTGCTGTTGCCTTTCAACAAATTACCAAATCATGGAAAAATGCCTCAAATGTTTCCTTTCAGGCCTGGTGGTATGGAGTTTGTTATAACCATCGATTGGATAGAGCCTATGTTCACCCGATTACATTAGCCATTAAACGTGACTTACTGTGGCTGCCTGTGACTAACTTCCTAAATGTGTCTGCTCAATCGTTGCCATCGCATACCCCAGTTATAGAAGAAGTTTCCAAGCCTCCATAGATTATAATCAGTTCAATATGTTTGTATTTTGTGCCTTATTCTCTATATATAATTAAGTTTCTAGTAGTGAGATCAACATGATATTTGTGTTGTATATTAGACCAATGTTTTCAGTGATATAAGCATATGATATTTCTATCTGTTTACTTTTCCTCCTCTCTCTCTTTCTTTCTCTTTCCTACCTCCTTTTTCTTCTCTCCTTTTCTTACTTTTTCTTTCCTTATTGTACGCAATATTTTTTCTACTTTGTACCATTGATTTATACTGTATTGTATTATTGCTCTATCTTATGTTTATTTCCAATAAACTTTTCTTTAAACTCAAAATAAAGGTGAAGTTGATGGGGGAACATCTGGCATGAGTCTACTTGTTAACCATCAGAGCTACATGCAAAAACAGCTCATTTGTACCTAAACTTGGAAGAAATCCAAATGGAAAGAGAAAAAGAATATCTTGTTGCCTGCACATTTGACTAAGCGGTCATTTATCACTCTACCAATAAATGTAATTGCGCTATCAATGAGCGAAGTATGATGGTTGCACTTAGGGGACATATATACGCCCTTTTTAAATATAGGCACGATTGTTGACGTAGTCCAGGAGTGAGGAATATTGGTAGTTAGGCAACAATTAAAAACATTGATAATCACAGGGCCCCATAGTTTAGGCATACATTTCATCAAGTCAATAGGTACTCCGTCTGGGTTTGGTGCTTTCCAGCTTGTACTATGATGAATGTCAAGTTCCACTTCCTGCAAAGATATAAAATTCTGGAATCTATTACACAGGGAGGCTAACATATTCTGATCGTTCTCGATGTCATGAATAGAAGTAAAATGTAAAACCCAGTCTGATCCTGAAATATTATTTTGCAAGAGTGGATTTGTGGGAGACTTCCTTGAATTAATTTGTTTAACAAGGCCCCAAAAGGACTTTCTGTCCTTCCCAAGTGCTGCACTTTCCAATAACTCCCAGTTCCTTTTGTATAGTTCCTTCTTCCTGAGTAGCAAATCAGTTTTATACCTTCGGTGTGCCTGATGAATCTCGGACCTTACCCTAGGATGTGCATTTGGGGCCTTTCTGCGATTTGCCACGGAGCGAGACTCAGCAAACCACCGAGGATCTTCATTATACAGATGAATTGGCTCAAGCATAGACTCCCTGATACTGGATATGAAACTATTGTATTGCAAGACTATCATCTCAAGTCCATTGTCGGCTAAGCTGTTAAGAAACAAACCCAAGTGAGCCTTGAGTAGGGTAGAGAGAGATGCTATAGTATTTTTAATGTGCCATACTAATCTTAAACCATCTGTTGAATGTTGCGTAATAGAGACTAAATTAATATCACATGAGTGTCTTTGAATCAGTAACAGTATGGAAGCACAAACTGCATTGTGGTCACCCCACTCTGTAGGTAAAATCTCTCCCTTAGAAAACCACGATATAAAATTAGGGTTTACAGACATGTAATTGATTATTGAGGCTCTGCCATGGTATTGGCCCCTTGTAGTGACTGAAGTAAATCAACCAAGCCATGAGCAGCAAGTTGGTTATGGAGCTCAGCCCCCTTGCCTCATGTGCAATAGCATTCTCCTCTATAACTCTCCGAGGGCCCATGTGCTCCCATTCAACTTAGCGTTACAATTGTCTGCTGCTTGGACTTGCAATTTTGATAAAAAATGAAATAAATGAGTAAAGTGGATACAAACTGTGTTAGTAAAAATGTTATTATAAAAAGTTAGCAGGTAAAACGCAACATTTGTCATAGGATCATGAATTTTTAACTCTAAGAAGGATGGTGAGTCAGATTTAATTAATGTCACCTCTACCTGGAGGCTTAAACTAACCCAAGTTGCAAGACCTCCATGGCCCGGCCCCTGGTCGATGGCATGGCAGGGTGGGAGTAGCAGGCATAGCCTCCAAAATACGCTGCATCAGTAAGCCAGGTTTCCCGAAAAGCTGTTATTTCATGCTTTAAAACAAATGCCTGCCAGTCCAAATTATGAATTTTCCCCTTCAGACCAGCTTCATTCCAGCTAAGTATAGAGATGGATCTGCTCTGACCAGTGTTGGGGTGAAGGCCAGGTCCTCTATGCATTTGGTAAAATAAGGTACAATTTCCCCTCGGGTCAACCTAAATCGGAAAGCGCATCATATCTGTTAGCGCGTATAGTGCAAAAATTGTTAGAACTAATCAATGGGTCCAGGGTGCAAACTGTGACAGCACTAGGTAGTGTAGCTCTTACTTTATTATATATCTTGAGAAATGTCATGTACCAGACAGAAAAATGTAACAGTGTTGAAAAGAAAACTTGTCAAGTAGTAATCTATTTAATAAAGTGTGAATATTTTAAATATGTTTTTTTTTTAAAAGGTGCAGACCAAATTGAGCGCAAGGAATGTAACGCCTCTCCCTGGCAGGGAACGATGCCTGACTCTCTAAAAGCCGGCCAAGTCCTCCCCATTCTGAAAAAGCTGTCGCTGGATCCAGCCTCCCCTGACAACTTCAGACCCATCTCCTATTAGCCAAAGTGATGGAGAAATGTGTGCAGCAGCAGCTAAGTCAACACATCCACATCTTACACCTGCTCGATGACTTCCAATCCGGATTTAGACCAGGGCACAGCACCGAAACCACTATGCTCCACATCGTTGATGATGCTCTCCAAGCCCTTGACCAAGGCAAAACCTGTCTTCAAGCCCTTGACCAAGGCAAAACCTGTCTCCTAATCCTCCTGGACCTATCCTCGGCCTTCGACACGGTTAACCATGAAAAACTACTCAAACGACTCAAATTCAGGATGAGTTTGGATGGCACTGTTCTAGAGTGGTTCAGGTCCTTCCTCCAAAACCGGTCCCAGAGATTCCTTGTCAACAGCACCATCCCCGGTCACGGTTGGAGTCCCTCAAGGATAAACACTTTCCCCCACCCTCTTAAATCTTTACCTTGAACCACTTACCAAAGTACTACGCACTGCTAATATCTCCTTTCATATGTACGCTGATGACACTCAGATCTACATCAAAACTGAAGTAACTCAAATAGACGCCTTGTGGATTCCAGGATAGGTTTATTAGTGCGTATGGAGAAGACAGCTTACACAACCACACAAGACAGTTCCCAGCAGCGAAGATCTAACCGCCCGCCATAGAACATAGAACACCAGAAGACCAATAAACATACCATCCTGATGTATAACCATAGCTATCCCATCCTCGTCGCCAATATGAAGTAACTCAAATAGATGCCTTGTGGATTCCAGGATAGGTTTATTAGTGCGTAAGGAGAAGACAGCTTACACAACCACACAAGACAGTTCCCAGCAGCGAAGATCTAACCGCCCGCCATAGAACATAGAACACCAGAAGACCAATAACATTCCATCCTGATGTATAACCATAGCTAGTGTGAACACTACAAAAACCTCATCTCTCCAAGAGATCCTCTCCCTGAACGAAGCATCACTGTCCAATGGCTCGCATCCAATCAACTCAAACTCAATGCAAATAAAACTGAATTTCTCCTGATCACCCCGCCCGACACCAACCTTGAGCTTCAATCATGGATTAAGGCCATCACAGCCCTGAATTACCCACCGACCATCGCGGACAAATCCCTGGGAATCACCCTCGACAGCAATCTGAACATGCGGGACCACATCAATTCAATGGCCAAATCAGCCAGATTCCACCTGAGCTACCTTAGGAAATTGAAACCCTTCCTCGATGCTCCTGGCCTAAAAATGGCAGTCCAAGCACCTGTCATCTCTAGACTGGAATATGGCTGCATAATCCATTAATGACTGTGGCTCCGCCGTCGAGATTATGATTGCGGTTTCCGACAGCCATTCCATGTCGGCCTTTCTGACATGTAAAGGCTGTCGGAAAGCGACATTGGGGCCCCCTAGCAGGGCCCACTTTCCCCCTGACCCTCTGCATTTGGCCCTTGGGGGCCGAGAGGTGCCTACCACACGGTGCAGGGATGTTTCAAAACATCCATTTTTCAATGGAAGCTTTTATTGTGGGCCTTTTATACCCGCCGCACAAGCTTCCATTGTGAAATGGATGCTTGTGACAACCCTATGGGCAGTCGCATCATAATTGTGCAGTCAGAACTGCCGATCTAACGTCCTTTCTGCGACGGTGTCGGGCAGACGAAAGTCCACCTCATATCATAATAATGCGCTAAGTGTACTTGGAGTTGTATCTTCAGTACATAATACCTCATGAAATGTTTGGAAGGATTTAGAAATATCAGCATTAGAAACTGATACTGTATTATCCAATTCATTAATGATAGAGCCAATAGCTTTGTGTTCTGTAGCACGTTTATTTAAATCAGATTAAGCCTTAACTTAATCTTATAACACAGCAGAGGATTCAGAAGTAAACTAACGATGTTTATGTGCTATGATTTTGTGTAACAAAAGGGCTTATTGACTGTTAACACTCTTTTTCTTCTTTTCAGAATAAGCAATGAAATACCAAGATGTAAAGGAAGCTTTAAAGGCATCCCAATAATTAAGAATAGAGGTAGATACAGGATTATTAAACTGGAAAAATTCAACCAGTCTTTGACTTGACATTAGAGATATCTAAATATGCCATTCTCAGGACTTGGTCAGATATAAAAATGGGACCAATCTTATCATAATGTACAGTAGGCAGCAATGATTTAGTAACCAAAATGTAATCAATTCTGGACTTTCTGTAATGAACATTAGAAAAGAAGGAGAATTCCAGTTTATCAGGATTGTATGTCTGCCAAACTTCAAATAATGGTCTAGAGGAGATTACAGATTGAAAAGCCTTAAATGTTATACCTGGTTTAAATGTATATTTGGATTGTCTGTAAGTGAAGGGATCTAGCTGTTCATTAAACTCACCGGCAAGAATGATGCTGGAATTAGAAATATTTGCAAGTTTTACCTTAATATTATGCCAAAATTCAGGATCAGATTTAACAGGACCATAAACGTTAATCAAAGTTAAGTGAAAGTTGTCTAAAATAAGAATAACTATTACCCATCTGCCATCAGATTACATAGAAACAACAAGTAAATTCAATACCTTTTGGCATAGAATAGCAACCCCACATTTACAATCAACCGCTTAACTTAACTATGTGGGTATACTTTTGACCAATAATGGTGTATGGTCTCAATACATTCAAAATGTTAGATTTTAAATGAGCAGAGTCTGCGAGGGAGTCTTTAAGTTTTCCCGCAAACTCGATAGTCACTCTGTTGAAGAAATGATTAACATCTATATGGTAAAAGTATTGTCAGCTGCTGTTTATGAAGGTGTCCTGTGGGTATTTATGTGTGGTGCCCTCTCCAGATTGAGGCGAATACCTTCCTTAGGCTATTGTTATTAATCGCTGCCTCGGTTCCATCTTATATTCACTATAAAGATGTTGGGTTGACCCACCTGGAGGACTTACTTTTGCTCAAGTTGATTTTGTTATGGCGCTCAATTTGGTCTAAACCTGAAACAGCATTCACAAAAGCCATTATTTTGGACTGTCTAGTACCTCATTATATCCCCTGGCTCCTCTATATTAATGGTATTTTTAAATCATTATTTGGTACCCCATGCTCCAAGACACACATACAGTGTTGGCTTTCCACTAGAGCATGATTAAGGCCCATTTTTAGGTAACGGGTCTGAAAATAGGGTCCTCACTGAATCTAAGAAAGTCACAGTTTAGAATATGTCACTTAATTCTCAGGAGGTCCTTTAACCATATTTGTCATTGACACTGTTTTGACCTTATTAGGCTGCAATTGGGTATAGTACATTTTCTTGTCACTTTTCCCACCATGAAGCAGTAGCACAGAGACTTGTCACCGTGTCGTGTCATGTGTGATGGTATCTTGAACAGAGCACACAGTACTTTATGATATTTTGTAGATTTTATGATGGCCTAAGGACACAATATGTGAAATGGTTTTTCATGTGCATATAAGGGATTACAATGCTGCATTTAGATTATTGTGTGCAGTGGGGGATCCCATTTTATGTTTCAGTATTGCCTCATATATTTGGGGAGCGATTCAAATTAGAAAAAGTATTCCATTTTAATCATTGTATTGAAGATAAAGCGGGGGTTTTATTGTATGGTTTTATATTGTGCATGTGTATTTTGTTCTATCAGTCTTTTAGTTATTTATTGTTGTATTTTTTGTTCTTTCATGACCAATGTTGACTGAATAAAGATTATGAATTGAATTGAATCGCAATGTGTTTCCTGTAGAAAGGCAATTTTAGATTTAAGTTTAGAAAGATAAGAAAGTACCTATTGTCTTTTAATGGAATGGGTTGCACAAGTTTACGAACATTCCACAAAACAAAGTCATACATACTAGACACACGAGGAAAAAAGCACAGAAATATGGGTGATAATTTGCAAAGAAGGGGGAAGGATATGGTACCAACAGTGGCTAAGTAAACCGGAGAAAAATATAATAGGAACACAAAAAAAGGCAAATAAATATCAAATAGCACTAATAAAAAAAAGATAATAAAAATAGACAAGGGAGTTAAAGATACATTGGAGAAAAGAAAAAAAGAAGCAGATCAGGGATAAATATCTATATATGGAAAAAGAGATAATTAGGAAGCGAATGTGATGTGTCAACACCATGACCAAAATGAAAACAGAGCTAAAGTGGACAGTATAAACATAAACACCATATCACAGGGAAAAATAATGAACAGTATCTTAAAGCTTAAAAACAGTAGTTTCCATTGCATGAATGGAGTGTTGTGAAGAACAATTTGAGTTTAGCAGGATCATCAAAAGATTTAATAGTTCTCTCAAATGTTATTTTGTTGAGCTGGAAAGAAGGATTCCATAGGTGATGTTCAAATGTCCCATCTGAGCTCTCAAGGAGAGAAATTCCTTTTGTCTGGCATTAGTTGCAGTAAAAATGCCTGGCAAGAACAATACGTTGTGACCAAGTGAGGATTTTTTTAGCTTTAGCTGCTTTCAAAACACAAGGAATGTCTGTAAATTTCTGGAAAAGCATTATAGTGCCTGGATGTTTTAAAGATTGAGGATTAAGTCTGCCCAGATGTTGAGCATATTGTAGTTTGAGAGTAGGAAAACCAGAAAAAACAAGTAAGTCAGAAAGCAAGTTATGTAGAAACTCAAAAAGATCAGGACCGTCAACAGCTTCTGGCAAGCCATAGAGACAAAAAATATCGGACGACTCTTATTCTCCAAGCCCTCGGTATGCAGTTTGAGTTTTGAGATCTCTTGTTCAGGGAGAGGAATCCTCACAGAAATGTCCAGCAAAGAACAAGTAGGTTGTTCCATTTCAACCATCTTGCCCTCTATACAATCCATTGATCCTTAATGTGTTGCAATCTCTCATTTATAGCACTTAGAAACTGCTGCAGACCACCTCTCACCTCATCCAAAATGGTATTGAGAATAGGGTTACTAGCTGAAGCAATAGGTGAGGGTAAATGTTTTTAAGCCCTCTTAGATTTGGCACCAAAGGAGATAGCTTTAGCACCAATGAGTGAGCCCCCAGCCATTCTACTGTAATCTAAGATATATGGCATGAAATAGAGAGGTAAGTATATGACTCCTCAACGGAGGAGCAAAAACTGCCAAATTCAGATAGGAGATGAAGTAGTCCAAAATGGCAGCCAAATGTCGTAAACAAGGGCAGGTATACAGGTAGAGTTGAAACCAAGTACAAGGGCATCAATAAAACTAAAAGCTCAGCCTCACGCTGAAGAAAATGGAGGTTTGAGTGTTAAAGGATGCCTCGGAGCTTACAGACCTCCACAGACGCTAAGGTGATTCACGGGGGAAGGCTGCTGCTTCTTTCACTCTGGGACTGCGAGGACCAAGGGGCCCAGCGCCAACTACATCAGCCTCACCTGGTTGCTCTTCCCGGAGCCGCCTCCCTGCACCATTCTACGCCTCGCGGCTCCCGCTTCGCGGGTGCAGCTCGTTGTTCCATTCAGGATAAAAGCTTGGCTAAGCCCCCATTCGTGCTGTGTGCCTCGGAGCTTACAGACCTCCACAGACGCTAAGGTGATTCACGGGGGAAGGCTGCTGCTTCTTTCACTCTGGGACTGCGAGGACCAAGGGGCCCAGCGCCAACTACATCAGCCTCACCTGGTTGCTCTTCCCGGAGCCGCCTCCCTGCACCATTCTACGCCTCGCGGCCCCCGCTTCGCGGGTGCCGCTCGTTGTTCCATTCAGGATAAAAGCTTGGCTAAGCCCCCATTCGTGCTGTGTGCCTCGGAGCTTACAGACCTCCACAGACGCTAAGGTGATTCACGGGGGAAGGCTGCTGCTTCTTTCACTCTGGGACTGCGAGGACCAAGGGGCCCAGCGCCAACTACATCAGCCTCACCTGGTTGCTCTTCCCGGAGCCGCCTCCCTGCACCATTCTACGCCTCGCGGCCCCCGCTTCGCGGGAGCCGCTCGTTGTTCCATTCAGGATAAAAGCTTGGCTAAGCCCCCATTCGTGCTGTGTGCCTCGGAGCTTACAGACCTCCACAGACGCTAAGGTGATTCACGGGGGAAGGCTGCTGCTTCTTTCACTCTGGGACTGCGAGGACCAAGGGGCCCAGCGCCAACTACATCAGCCTCACCTGGTTGCTCTTCCCGGTACCGCCCCCTTCTTGACGCCCATTGCCAATAACGTCACTAACTTGTTACGCGCCAGCGGAACGCGCGCGGACCGGGGCGAAGACCGGGCAAAGAGCGGGCCGTTTGTGGCCGTTCGTGGTCGGTTGTGGTCGGGGCGGGCCACCTCCCTAAAACGAGCCGCCTTAAACGAGTCACATACTTTGCTGGTACTGTGAGTACACGCGCCATTGCCGACTGGTGAACTGTTTATATAGCATTGGTTGCCCACATTTTGCGCTTAAACATTGTAGTGTGTTTTAGACATTTTTAGTGAATTTTATCTTCTTGTTATCATCGGAGGTTTATCTGTTTACCACCTTTTGAGTTTGTTTGTTTGTTTGCTCCTTCCCTAAACCATGACCTCCTTAAGGTCTGGCAGGAAGGTGGCTAGGAGCAGCGTAGGGGGTCAAGTTACAGGGACTCTTGATAATTTTATTACTAGAGCTGCTCGTCTTCTTGAACACGAGATTTTATTAACGGAAAAAAGATTGTCCCTAGAACTATCCGCCAAAAGATCTTCCCTTGGCAATATTATGTCAGCTGTTTCGCCTGAAAACAGCCAGCCCCAACCTCCTTCCATTATGTCTGGTAATACCTTAAATGCACCGCCGGACACCTTTGATCATTGCCCGTTGGTGGATATCCACGAGATAATTAGTACCCCTGATACTAGCGGTGATCAAACCATTGATAGCACTTATATTCCACCGTCCACCTTCGACCAGCAATCTACTGGAGCAACGATCCAGGCCCCTAAGCCCAGGCACATCCCGAGTAAAAGGAAACGTACGGGAGCCCCTCCCAAGGGGAAACGAGCTAAAACCTCCAAAGTGTCTAACCCTCATAAATCTGCACTTACCTGTGAAGCTCCCAACCCTACTACGTCTGCTAGTTCCCATTTGGCATCTGGTAGTTTGAAGTCCCCGCTCCCTCCCTCCGTTCAATCTAACGCAGACTCTTCTACCTTCGATTTTCTCAAGCCTATAGAGAAGTTATTTAAATCACTACTCCTCCCACTATTAGAGCGAGTTACTCGTCTCGCCACCTCACTTGAGAAGCTAGAGGGTATGGTATCTGCCAATACGTCCCTGCTGGAAAAGATTGCAGTGTCTTCCATTGATCATGCAACTTCCTCTAACATAGACATTGCCGATAAATCCAGGCTTGCTTCCACGGCTCTCACACCCTTGGATGGAGCATTACCCAATATCCCGGCTCAGAATGTCCAGGCGGTGGATGTTCCTTGCCTCCAGGTTAATATTGAGGTCCCGAGAGAAACAGATTGCAATATCAACACTGCCATCAATACTAACAACATCCCTACCAGCAAGTCCAACTTAGAGGATGTTGACTCCTTTCAAAATTTCCCATCCATCAATCTTCCACCCGAGTCCCAGCCTTATACTATTATAATGGTGGGTGTTCCTCGGCTCCTCCAGACAAAGTCCGAGTGTCATAGTGAGCTGAAGAACAAAGTCTCACACTGGCTAAATACCAACAGGCCTCTATCTGCTGGACTACGGGCTGAAATAATGACCGTTCGTAGGGTATGTTGGTTGGGCAATAGAGTCAAACAGGTGGAGGGAGATTGTGTGATTATAAATTTCCGTGACCCCAGGGCTGTTAGGCATATCTGTTCTTTTTCCAATACCTTGAGAGGGACCGGCATATCTACAGTGGATTTGTCATACTTTTATCCACAAAAACCCCCTGCCACAATACGTGATATGTCCTTTGCTTGGGAAAGGGTAAATAGGACTTCCCACCGTCAGATAAGGCCGGATTTTTATCTTCCACTGTCAAATTTTTATACACCCTTGAACTCATTAGATGGGGTTGACTGACAGCTACCTTATCGGGAAAACTCGAGTAATTTGTGGGAAGTCTGTCTTGGTTCAGTTAACTCAGTGCAAACAGGGAGTGGTGGTTTACGGGGGGCTCAAGTTGGCTTGGAAAATATGTCTCCCAGTACCCCGTTTTCCCAACCAATTAGTCCATCTCTCCCCCTCATTGATCCTTGCCCAACTGAAAGCGAGACTAGGGGCCCCATTAATATTGAAATTACCCCAACTACTAAGGGTCCCGCCCCCGCAGTACCATGCGCCATGCCATCCAGTCCTATGCCCCTGACCCTGGTCTCGTGGAATGTTGCGGGCCTTAGTAGCAGGGTATCTTCTGAAGAATGGGTAGGCTGGGTTAACACCCATGATATCCTGGTTTTCCAGGAAACCTGGGCTGTGGACCCGATCTATCTTTCCGGGTTTGTAAACTTTTTCAAGGGGGCAATCCGTGGCACCAGGGGCCGCCCGTCTGGCGGGCTCTGTATATGGGTTAAGCAATCCCTTGGGTATTCACTCAAGGAATTAGCTATTGACAGCCCTGACTTACTAATTATCTCCTTGCAACACAACAACGATCCCATAGTTTTAATTATAAACGTTTACAACAGAGGCCTCCCTGGTGGACGTGGTACTAATACCTTTTTATTATTAGATGGGTTTCTGGACACTATTGACATATATACAAATGTCTTTATTGTGGGCGATCTAAATTGCTGTTTTGAACCTCTGCTCTCTACTCTTGACTCACTAACTTGGGAAGTAGATGCGATTTTAAATATTCCCCCTCTTGATCTCCCTCCTATTAAGAGGTGGACAGAGTCTGCCACTCAGTGGATGGGATTATGTATGGAGCGGGGATTCAGGGCCGCCAATGGGAGGACCGCCTCTGATAAGGGTGGAAAGATGACTTTCTCAGATGGCCGACGTTGTAACAGCAGAATTGATTATGCCCTTGTTAAAATCGAGTTCTGGTCCACTTTAAGTGATATGGCGATATTAGACCGCCCGGAGAGTGACCACAACCCGTTGGTTTTAAGTCTTTTACTTTGCCCAGCTCATAGATCCAAACCCTCTGAAATAGTGACAGCGGAAGCCGTTTTAACTAATGATCAACGGCGTGTACGCTGGGACAAGGTTGCAATTGATGTTGAATTATTGTCCGTGATTAGCTCCAAGGTATCCGGTGCTCTGGTTGACTTACAGTCTCTTCAGAACACTGAGGATGTTGTTGGTAAAGCTACACGCATACATGATCATCTTTTCAATGGCCTTAAATCCCTTTTCTCAAAACCTTGTAAGGCCAAGAAATCCGTCACTCTAAAACCATCTTCTTGGTACAATAAAGCTTGCCGAGAATCATTTAGCAAGTTAAAATCTGCTATTGCTAATAAAGATCCAGATAATGTTAGACTGGCTAGGAAAATCTATAATAAGGCCAAAGCCAAGGCCAAACAAGAGTGGGACAACGATCACTGGAACAACCTTTTGGCTGCCAGCAAGCACCGGAATCTAACCCTCTTCTGGCACATTGTCAAGTGGGGTAACTCCCAGAACAGCCAGGTCCCTACCAACCATGTCCCTCCGGACGCCTGGGTGACTCACTTTGAATCCCAGTTCTCAGTTTCCCCACAGGTTGAGGGGCCTGCCCCAGCTATAACCAGGGACCTTTCTCTTTCCTCGACCTTAACTTTTGACTGTGCTGAGGTTGAAAAGGCCTTAAGTAAGGTTCCAAGTGGTAAGGCGCCAGGCATGGACTGTGTTCCTACGGATCTCTTTAAATCTGACCCAGTGAATTGGGTGCCTTACATCGCACACCTTGCCAACGCCGTAGCCAGAGGGGCCGATATTCCTGATTCTTGGGGGGGGGGCCGAGATTCTTCCCATTTTCAAAAAAGGTGATCGCTCATGCCCGGGGAACTACCGCCCAATTAGTCTTATTGACTCGGTCCAGAAAATTATCGCTAGAATGATCTTGGCACGAATCCAGGCTTGGATTGAGCAGGAGGATATCATCTCTCCTCTCCAAGCCGGTTTCAGACCGTGTACCAGTACCATCGACCAGGCATTCAAATTTCAACTGATTGTCTGGAAAACGGTCTATTTGTGTGGCGGTACTTTATACGCTGCCTTTGTAGATCTTCGGTCAGCATTTGACCTAGTCAATAGGACGAAACTTTGGAGCGTATTGGCTGAGCTAGGGCTTCCTCCCGATCTCCTGAATATCATCATTAGGCTCCATGACAATAACTATGCACAAGTTCGCTGGGGAAAACAGGGCCAGGTCACTGATCGGTTCAGGGTCAATCGGGGTGTCAGGCAGGGGTGCGTCCTTGCTCCCACCTTGTTTTTATTGTTTATTAACAGTGTTGTTAAGTATTACTCTAACACATCGACGGACGCCCCAACGTTGGGAGGTATTAAAATTCCACTCCTTATGTTCGCCGATGACACCCTACTTCTCTCCCAGACCCTATCTGGACTACAGGTGGCACTCAATGTCTTCACGAATTTCTGCTCTGATTTTGACTTGTCTGTCAATGTGTCCAAAACCAAATATATGGTTTTTAACAAAGGGAGAGGTATAAAGGGCCATGTCTCCATGGACAAAGCCTTGCTTGAACGTACAAATGTTATGACCTATCTAGGGGTAGTTTTTGAAAACAAGTTGGATTGGAGGCCGCAAATTGATGTTCTATCTCTAAAATTTGCTCAGCTTTCTGGTTGCCTAGTTAAAGAACATAAGCAATCCCAGTCGAGAATGATAGGACCCCCATCAAAATCTTTAATGTGAGGATCAACTCGGCGATCCTTTACGGCGCTGAACTATGGGGTTTCGCTGATCTTTCTCTTCTGGTTAAGGCACAATATAAATTTCTCAGATTGCTCACGGGCCTTCCATGCTCTACCCCTGTCAAACCCCTCCTGTTGGACCTCGGCTGTCACTCGTTTGAAGACATTGCAAGGTTTAAGCCATTGGCCTTTTGGAGGCGTTTATGGACAGTCCCTGAGCTGGACCTCTATGCAAAGGCCTTTCTTGATGTGCGATCTATCCTGGGGGCTGGCAATATTCCCTGGTTCAAACAGACTAAACAACTCCTGGAATCTATGGGGTTGGGCAATCTATGGACCGACCCAGCTAACAACCCCTTGCCCTCTAAGAAAGACTTTAAGAGCCTTTATTGGTCAATGGTGCAGCAGAAACATATTAATTCAGCTACTGCAGAGTCCTTGACAGGAAGGTTCCTAGCCCAAAAAAGAATTCCACTCCTCGAAGCTTACTGGGATACCATCACCAGACCTTGTGACAGGAAACTTTATCATCAATTTAGGGTAGGCACACTTCCGACCAACTCTTTCACCAAAAAATGGAAGGGTACATCTAGCGACTCTTGTAAAAGTTGTCTTGACTGTATAGATTCTGTTGGCCATATCTTTTTTGTTTGTCCTGTCTATGCTGCACCCCGAGCTAAATGGCTCAAACCATTATGTTGAACTCTGGGCACTAGACAAGGGTCAGAAGCACTTGAAATGTTGAGATTTGAGCCTAGTGAATATGTTGCTATTGCTGTTGCTGTTGCTAAATTTTTGGCTTGGGTTTGGTTTATTAGAAACAAGAGGCATTAGGATATTGGATTATTTTTAAGTATTCTGTTCATGTTTCTCTTTTTAATTATGTCTTTTTATAATTATGTATTCTTTTATGTTTTGTAACTGTCTTTTATGATGTAATGCATCGATAATAAAGACTAATGAATGGAATGGTTAAAGGATACCTTTGTTGGATTCTGATGCTAATCTCTGAAACTTTACCCTTGGAGAGTGACGTGGCTGTTATTGACAGAAGCCCAGATCCTATGCTCTCTCTTGGTTAAAATCTGGAGGCAAGGATTAGAGAAAGAGAAACACCGGAGATGTCTGTGGTGGACTGATACAAGCTCTACAGATATATGAGACTCCTCAGACATAAATAGTACTTGCAAACTTCTCCAAGTACTGCCTAATAAGAAGATAAAGGAGACAGTTAATACAAGACAGTACACAAAACTGCCCATGCCAAATTTCAGCTCAGATCTAACAGGCTCTCAGTATGGATTTACTGGCAATGGGCAAAGGGGTACCAGTCACTTTCTCTACATGGACAGCCTGAAAACAGGAAAGAAGATGAAATGAGAGGTGGCAGACAAGGAGCCAGCAGGGTGTGGAGTGAAGACGTGCCTGTTGAATAGGCCAGCCAGGTAGATGTAGAGGGCATTGAAATATAATAGACATTGAACGGAGGAGCCAGAAGACCAGCAAGTTAAACAAGGCTGCAGGGAGAGGATATAAGGAATGGAAGCAGAAAAACAATAAAGGTACAGACAAGGAGTAAACATGGGGGAAACTATGAACAGAGAGCCATATGGTATAGTAATGTGGCAACTGACCACTGATACTAACAGTTCTTATAGTCAGCTGGAAGCTCCGCTCCGCCTTCCCTGGGGCATCACTCTGATTGGTTCTGTTCTCTGTCTCTCTCTTCTGAAGAGCTCTCTCTTTTGCTAAACATAAATATTCCAAACGTATGAAACAAGTCCGTACTCTAATGATTAAAGACAGCACAGATACTATTCACATAAGTACATTCGGTCAATAACATCACTTTATGGCTGGATTTATCTTTCTTTTTACCTTCTAGTGTAATTTCCAATGAGTTTAATTTCCGATATTCCATCCATCACTATATATCCTCTTTGTCAGACCAGGGATCTCATTTTCTGGGAATGGGCTGTGAAGTCGCTTTTGGATTGACAAATTTAGCTGAGTTGCTAAATCATTATTAGCACCTTTATCCACACCCCCATCAGGATGGCTATTTCAGCACTGATTAACTTGTTCTTCCTTTGTCTGCCATGCTATTCTTTGTCACATTTTTCCTGTGACAATGGCTTGCGGATTGCTGTCCTTCAGAACTGCTCAGGACATAATTGGCAACTATTGCCCCAGAGTAGTGGAATGCCTGGTGTGCAGACATGCACTCCTGTTGCAGTCACATTGTTATTTTTATGTGATATCATAGGAATGCTAATCGGTTAAGGAAAAACAAATTGCTGGTCACAAGTTATTGTTACTATATTTTGCTGGATGTAAATATGGCAGCATGTTAGCATGTCTTGGTAGGTTGCCACTTGCTGACTTAGATTGCGTTCTGAATTTGCCACATGTGTTTGCATATGTTATAGCATCCCATGCTACTGAATATCTAGAGGGAAATTTACTAACACTTGGTGGCTAAAACCCAACGCAAAGTTTTATTTTCGGATTTACTGACCATGCAAATCCTGATTTGTGTTTGAAAGTAGCCTAAAATAAGAAAGTAAGTCTGCATTCCTTTTTAGGTCTCGCCTACGTAGCGCATGAATGCGCTGCTTAGGAGAGACCTTTAGTCAATGGCACAGCTTTGACGGCCAAAAACGTGCATGCGTTCCATTGCCTTCAATGGCAACACGTGCACGTGTGGGGATTCACTTGCGGGAGCGAGCAGCGACATATGGTCGCAATCATGGCGCCTTGCCGCTCGCTCCCGCAAGGGAATCGTGTAGGCCCCCTCCCCCTGCTGCCGCACGAGGCGTGCGCTTGTGCTGGTTCTTGGTTCTGTTGGGATGCCTGATGTGCACAAACCCGATTTGCCCTCAAGATCGTCAGTACATTATCCACTACTTTCACTGTTAAGGTTGGAAGCAAGTAAACACCACCAAGTTCTGCATAACAACAGGTACACGCACACCAAGGGGGCTGTGTTGTATACATATTCAAACCATATTGCATTAGAGATAGGTGCTAGAACTGTAAACTGAGTTTGTCTGCTCCAGAAAAGTTACTGAAGTGGTTATAATATGGGGATGTTCTTAACAAGTGACCTGCAACACACAGGCTCTTCAACTCCAAGTGTACCAGAAGGAATCAAAAGCCACCATTTTTGAAGGACAATGATAAAAAGCCAATGACAAATATGAGCAGAGAGTGGGCGCGGCTACAAGTCTATACTCCAATACAGCATGGCTGGCAGGGCAGCGCATGCACTGCCCAGGCTCGAACTAAAAATGTATACAACTCATCACAACGTTCTGTTATACCGTCGGATGAATTTGAGCGTGCCAAACTTCACGATGAGAGCTTTAGGACAGGCGGCGCTTTCAAAAGACGGAGTTTTAGTTCATTAGGGAAACCAAATTTAACTGCCAGGATGCTGTTAGACAAGTATCTGTCCTAAGTCTCTCTAACCCTCTGCTCTTGGTCCCTGTCTTTCACTTGCCTGTGCCCACCTTTTCCTCGGGTGGTACAGTATGCAGGCCCGGCTCCAGGAATTTTTATTTGGGTGGGCCAAGGGTGCATTTGTGTGGTCCACTGCGGGCTCGATTTGCCGCATATTTGTCTGGGCAGGCCTGCTTCAGGGCCCTCCTTTATCTCTTCTTAGTCTTACAAGGCCCAGTAAAACACACTCTTTTCCAAATCTCTTTCTAAATATTATCACTCTTAAAAAGTGTTTTTTCCATGCAATGTTCCTTTGATGGGAAGAGGAGGTTTCTGAGGTGGGAGTATCAGGCAAGTGACACTTCTCGGGCTCCCTCTGTGCGAGCCTTCAGGGAGAATCCCTCTTCATTACTACCTCCACCTGACCCCAGACTCTGCAACGCACTCCCTTATAGGCTTGATTATCCACTACTCCTCTCCAGTGCACCTTATCTCACAGCTGACCTTGGGCCCCAGCCCCATATCAGGCACCATCGGGCTCCACTTTCCTTTTTCCCGGTAAAAACATTAGTAAAATCACCTTCAAACTTAAAACATTGAATATAGCAGTAAATAGAATTAGCTTGCACTTTAAAGTATGTTCTACGATAGCTCTTATGACCTGACTGCTAATTAAATAAACAAAAACAGAAAGGCCATGACAGGGCCGACTTTCGCGCTGATGCAAAAGTCTTTTTTGGCGCCACACTAATAACCTCTTTCTCCGTAAATACCTTTACTACCACCTTCCAACAGTGCCCCTCATCCCTCCATGGCCCCCCTATTGACCTCCTCCTCAGATTCCCTCACTGCCTCACGCCACACATGCCCCTCATTTCCCCATAGCCCCTCCCCCTCATGACCTCCTCCTTGGACTCCCTCACTGCCACCATCCACCAGTGCCCCTTATCTCTCTGTAGCCCCTCCCCCTCATGACCTCCTCCTCAGACTCCCTCACTACCACCCTCCACCAGTGCCCCTCATCTCTCCCTAGCTCCCCCTCCACCCCATGACCTCTTCCTCGGATTCCCTCACTGTCACCCAGGGCACAACTTCTAAAAAAAGAAGTGGGGGACGCTGACGTCACAACAGGAAGTAACGTCACAAAAGGTGGCTTGCACCATCAGACTCATTGCCTCCCCTCGCTCACTCCTTAGATGCCATTGCATCAGAGAAGCCAGCGCGTGAGCAGCGTTCTGAATGAGCTCCGATCTCGCCCCAGAGAGGCCAAAGAGTGAATGTGTGGCTCCATTTGCTCCAGTTATCGAGCTCCTGGTAAAATAGGTGGGGGGACGCCGTCCACCCGCGTGGTACCCCGAATCGAGCCCTGCTGTCACCCTCCACCAATGCCCCTCATTGCTCCACAGCCCCTCCCACTACCTCCTCCTCAGATTCCCTCACTGCCACCCTCCACCAGTGCCCCTCATCGCTCCGTAGTCCCTCTCTCATATGCATTTCATTTGTTGTATAGCGCTACTCATATCAGTGCAGTGTGTGTCAGTACTTTACACCACATACGCAATATACAGAGACAATGAATCCTACAAGTATGTAAATCAGTCTACAGGGAATGTCACATAAGCCAATGAGGATTACAAGGTGTATGAATCACATGTCATCCATACTGGTGGGCAGTATATTTTGAGAGGGTTTGGTCTGGGGAAACACAACCTTAGGATTTAAAGGGTATTCCATGGGGGTCAGCTTTACTAATAAAAATGTATCTCTGCCCAAACATACTCATTTTAGCAACATTAGAATGATGAAAGACTGAGGAAGTTTTAACTATATAACAAAACACAAAAAGCGAAGTTCTAACTATACCATTCATGTTTGTATGCAGCTCTTTGGTGACAGTTCATTGGTCACTGTCCTATGTTAGGATTGTAACTTCTGAACTGCAAGTAACACAAGGATCTCTGTGACAAAGGCAGTAACCCACTGAGCTTCCACATTAAATACAGTTTATCTACATTTAAAAACTACTAACAGACAAATGATTGCTCTCCAGCAGGATCATTAATCACCAGCGTTATCTGGGCATTTTGTATTGTCTTATTATCCTGCATCAGCCATGATAATGATAAAAACTGTTTAAATGAAGCACTCACGAAGTATGTGTCCTGCTGGGCCTGTGCAGATTTTTAAAAGAAAAATGAATAGTCACACATTCTCTTACCTACTACTTCATTAGTCAAACTGTGTGTCACAGCCTGATGTGATAAGCTGTTGCAGGGGTCAGGAAAGGTGAATAGGAATAAACAAACTTATTTTCTCCTGTGCTGCATAGCAAAAGAAATATCCCCGCAGCAGAACAGTGGGCAAAGTTTACTGTTGTCAAAGAAAGGATTTGTCGCCTTTCGCCATGTGGAGCTGAAGGGATGAAAAAATAAACAAAGCCTCGTTAACATGTAAATGGTCTTTTAAGGACCTGTGAAGTACTCGGGTGCGTCTGCGATAACCTCAAAAGCTGTCTGTGTGTGTGCGCCCGGGAAGCTGTCTCGGCCCGGGCGCACACACACACACAGACAGCCCTTTGAGCCCAATGCCTTGTGCGCCTGCCTTCAAGCCCTCACTGCGAGGGCCAAGGCTCCTGTTTGGGTGGGCCAGGCGCATGTTTGGGTGGGCCTGGCCCGCCTGGCCCACCCGGCCCACCCGCTAGAACCGGGCCTGACAGTATGCCTCTTCCCTTCTGTCTGCAACTGTGCGTGGCTGCTTTCGTACTACAGCAGCGAGACTCTCACCTTCAGGTATTCCTCGGTGCATACGACTTCGGCTTTGCCTGCTCTGGCACCTTTTAGGGGCACAGATATATAAACCACAGAATCAGTCTGCTCCCACGAGTGATCTTTCACGGCCAAACGACATCTCGAGACACTCAGCCCAGTTTACACTCCGTTGCTAAGCACACTTTCTTCTGTTACTAACGAGAGCTTTACTCTAGTTGTGCTTCCGGGCCAACCGCTAATTGATTGGACATCTTAGAAAAGTGAAGGAGTTTGAACTCGAGAACTCTGGCTCGTTATGTAGAGTTCAAGTGAGCTACACGACCCTCTGCTGGAAATTAGAAAAATGTACTGCAGGAACCAATTAACAGGGGACCAAGGTGTAGCAGTGGAAAGGGGTTGAAGTCATGAGAGAGAGGATGTGGTCCGTCGGCTAGACTGCCGACTTTGGGGCTGGAAACCAGGGTTCTAGCATTGGGGTCGCGTCCACATCTTGTGATTCCGGGCAAATCACAATCTCCCCGTGCCTGAATGTGTAACGTAACCGGTGCTCATATAAAGCGCTCAAATACCTTCGGGTCGAGTTCGCGCTATATAAAATCTGCAAAAAAAATAATAATATGAAAAACGAGTTTGGCTGTCCACCTCCACATTATTTCTTGAAAAATACGACGCAAAGAAATTGGCAACAAGAACAAAAGTGATAATAAATCTGTTTTAGATTAATAAGTCACAAAGAGACCACCCTTTGAAATATGGCACCTGCTGCATAGATCTTTGTGAGGGGATAATAATGGTTAGATAACTCTGGTGGTTATTGTCTAGTCGCAGTTTTGACTCAAAGTGACATGGAGGATTGATGTGGCAACTGCAACGCACACTGTTTAACAGGCAGATCCCAGATTTGTATTTTATATAGATAGCTCAGTGAGTTACTGCTTTTGTCTCAGAGATCCTTCTGTTACTTGTAGTTTGTAAGTTGAAGTCCTTCTAACATCGAGAATTGAGCTATTAGTCATTAACTCCGCATTTTCGCACTAAAACTTATTGTCATGCATTCTAGAGCTTTATGAACACCACCACAACATTGCTCACAAAGTGCCAATGCTAGCTATCTATAATAAAGTATGTTGCCAGTGAGCGCTCAATGCTCAACAGTCTGCATTGAGCTGCTGAAGTGGTTACAGCTTGGACGCTGTGCTGGCTGCTATGTCACCACTTCTGCCACTTGAGCTGCAAAGTGGTTCATTTTACAGACTGAGCCAGCCATAGGAAGGACCAACTTCCCAGTATAGTGAGAGTCACTCTGGCCCTGCTGTGAGTGTTGCAGGAAAAGTAAACCTCCCAGAAGCTGAATTAAACTAAGTTTCTGACTTCAAGAGGCTTTGTGCTCTCGTGCACAGGTCAGAAACAACCTCTGTAAGCAGGGAACATAGTTCTATTATAGGCACAAGACCCCCACCCACACCACGGCAGAATAAGCATGCATGAATAAATACACCACACAATTTCTTTGTTTTGGAGAAAGTTATTGCTACAGGTTTATTCCATACAAAAGTATGCAACATACGGTGGTTTATCTTACGGGCGATCCAAGGGCAGGCAGCCGTACTAACCTATGCTGCCCTGCCCGCATGATAAGCCAAGCACTGAGGAAAAAACCCAATCAGTACTACCCTTATAGGGGTGATCCCCTTACTGGATCACGTGACACATTGGTCCCTTATTACTCACGCCCCTTTCAGGGCGGAGCGTAGCAAGGCAAGCCCCCGGTTGTTCAGGCCCATGGGGGGAGGCCTAAATACCCCTCCCCATCCCCCGGCACGCCGGACATGACGTGTCTGGCGCGCCCTGTACGGGGACTCCTCCTGGAGTCCCGCAGGAGAGTGGGGGGGGAGAGCCCAAATGCAACTAAGGGCGGCCACCCTCTGAGGTGGCCCCCTGTGGGGGCCGAGGGCAGCCGCAGACCTTGTACGCGTGGAGTCTCTGACAACAGGGCCAAGGTAAGTTAGTCTACATATTGGTCCAGTTTTGGGGGCTTAACAGCCCCCGCTTTTGGGGCTCTCACCTTTAGGCGCAGGAAATAAATTGAGTCTTTGAAGGAACCTATTCCTCCTCTTCTCCCTTCACTTCTCCCTTCACCTCCAACCTGATTTACCAGCGGAATCCGATTCCTCGCTGATCAAAGCCAGTGGGACACAGCTAGAAACAAGCATTGGCATAGCCAATAGGTCTCGCCTTGGGGACCTTATGAGTGTTTAGCCATGCAACGGTTGATGTTGTTGCACTAAGGACATTGTGGTAATCTAAAGTCGCAAGGACTGGGTTCCCATACTTATACAAAGTTTGGGGGTTGGACATACTCTAGGGACCCACCTATGGGAGTGTTTGGAAAGAGGGGTGGTTACACCCATTACCTTTGTCCAGTTTCGCACCAGAGCAGGGGCAGGTGGCCCCTACAACCGGTTTGAACTGGACTATGAACAGGGACACCAAGTGTGCCCCCAGTGCAGGATTTCAAAGCACCAGAGAGTGCTCCCGCCCAGCCCCAATACACATCTGCCTGTCTGGGGAGGTGGTTACACCTCCCTGAGACAGGAAACCTATTGTCCAGGCCTCCCCTGATGGAGTTTCAGTAAGCAGCAGGAGGCCAGACCTGTGTCTGTGGCAGTAGCATCCATTTTGTGATGCCAGGGCTGTAGAAAGTCTTTACCGGGTTAGACCAGTGTGAACATCTCGAGGGGGGGTAGTATTCCAAAGCGTTTCACAACAAACACAACATGTTTCCGTGCAGCCAGTCCAAAGTAAGCATTTACCGCGAGGTTATAATGCACTTAAGAGAATATGGTCAGGCTGCACCACAATCAGCATCTGAGGAGGTACTCTGAATGCTGCAGAGGGGCTCTGCTCATGCAGTGGCACCCTCTCACATAAAAACCAATCACTCTGCCTTCAGGATTGTTAAGGCCTGCCATAGGGGTGACTTATAGGTTTTATATGTGTGTGCAATGGTAGTGATATAGTTAGCCCATACCACAGTAAGGGGTGCAAGCACCACCTTACCCAGGCTGCAGTAGCAGACCTGTGGTGTCATTTTGGCGTGCTTCCCAGGGCTGGCATAATACATGCTTCAGCCCCTGGTAGGCCTCTGAGGTACCTATACCCTAGGTACATAGTATAGCATATACTAGGGGCTTATAAGGCACTCCAGAATCCAATTAGAAATGTACCTAATGTACATGGAAACCATTTTAGAGAGGAAGCAGCTAGGCTGGGGTCCTGATTAGCAGGGCCACAGCCAGACTAAGGTCGAAAAACAGTGAAACACCAGCAAATAGTGGGGCTACCGATGTGAAGCAGATCCTACTCTCCTACAGTTGTAATATCTGAAAAATATATTCTTTTCTCCAAACATTTCTAGGTTTTCACGTGTGCTTTGATGAAAAGTAATCAAAAAAGTTAGAGAACTGGGAATCTTTTTAACTATTTCTAAGCACAATATTTTACCATTCCAGTGCCAACTCATCATGCACAAACGCTTGATCTAATATGCAAGGTTGTGATGAGCATTGGTGCAAAGCAGCCAAACGGGACCAAGTACTAGGGTCGACCTCAACAGAACCATACTTTTGGAGATATGCCACTGTTCTGCTCTATCTTGTTGATTCCAAACTATTATGGAGCAACCCTGTAACTTTGAAAACCTGGGCTACTAAACTCAAACAAGCACAGTGGTTCCCTTTGGGGGAGGTTTTGAGCCTAAACTTCCTATGCCAAATACGTTGATCCAGATACAATCGGATAAAGTCATACATTCTTTTTAATTCAGCACATTGTGTCGCATTGCAGGTGGATCCTATCACTCCACTGATTTTTTTTGTCACTGTTTTGACTCTTTAGAGAGTAATTTGGCAGGGTCATCATCAGGACAACAAGATAATGATAGACTAATAGGAGTTTTTAGAATGTACACACTGTACTCCTATTTTGAGTCGTGTTGAGAATCAGCATCTCATTAGCCCCTAGTTACATGTATATATATGTTGTATATAATTGTTCTACAGCACCAACGCATAACCTTTCACACATGTCACTATCCACTTTCACTGCGTTGGTTTTGGAGCACTGACAATGCGACAATGTGATATAATGTGTTGAATTAAATGTAATGTATTACTTTATGGATTGCATAAACCTCCCCCTAAGGGAACCACTGTCCTGTCTTGTTGACACATCTCAGTCCTGCTACTTTGGTAGCTTCTCGGCATTATGCACTTTTTAGAAAAGTCCCCCCCAACCCATTTGCTTTTCAGTGTGTAGCTCTGCTTTGCACTGAACTTTACTACCTTGCACATGCACTGTTTTCAGTAAATACTATACCAGTATGACAATATTCTTCTTTAAAAATTAGTGAGAAACAGGGTCAAATAAAGGTATAAACCATTGTAAATTAAAAATGGGGAAACAACATCAGCACTGTATAGAAAAGAGAGTTGAGATCTGCAGCTTCTCACCAAAGTAAGCCTGCAAATAAAAAGTGAGAGCACACTATTAATCAGATGATTATTATATTTAATTTGCAGTTCAGTATTTTCAAAGGTACAGGATAATCACACCCTTGCAATTTTCTTTGAATTCTTTCAGCTGGAGGCAGGCATCCTGCAATCAGCTCAAATTACGCTTGTATTTCCCAGTTATAGGCGCTTTCTGCTGTAAGACAAGCTTAAAAACATAAACCTCAGAGGTGACTGAACCTATCCAAGGCACAGGGATATCTGAAGACTGAATTATTGTATAAATGTCATGTGTAAAGACATCTGGGTGAAAGGCATTGTCTGTATAATCCTTGCAAGTAAATTAAACAATTATACCGTGCGTTCAAAACCTGTCCATGTGGTTGTATACACGAGGCACTACAATGTAAGTACGTTTTTAAAATACTAAGGGACAGATGTAGGAAACCTTTTTTCCATCTCAAATAACCCAATTCACAGCTTTTGTGACCGCAAAAGGCCTTTTGGCATGTACAAACCACAAATTGCACCCGATCACAATTTTGGGTTGCAACCAAAGCATACATTGGTTTTGTGAAGGTGCTTTTGTAGGGCATCTTTTCCAACCACTGGTAAAGAGTAGGGTCGCAAAATATTAATAATTTACCAACTACTGAAAGGTAGTGGTAAGGTCTTCTTTGGTTAGTCTTAAAAAATGTTAGTTAAACAGTTCTTTTTTTTCAAACGCATTCTGTTTTCCTTTAAGGGAAATGGGCTGCATTAAGAAAGAAAAAGGATTGCGTTATTTATAAGCAATCACAGGCATGGTAGATGACCGCAGCAGGCCACCATCCCTCTGATGGCAGCAATTCGTAGTGGCTCGGAATTTGTGACCTACCTCATTATTATTCATGAGATAAGTTGAATTAGGATCAACTATGAGTTGTGTTTTTTGGGGTCGACCCATTGGTATTTAGGTCGGTTTGCAAAACCAGAATGGATACGATAACTTCGGTGCCCAATTTCTGACCACTTTTACAGACTCCATTGTTCGTACATCTGGCCCTTTGTGCACAGTAATTGTAACAACTGATGTGGGTTATATTTCAAGCTTTCTCTAATCTATGTTGGCTTTTAATTGGAATATGTATTGTCGCAAATGATGGAAACTGGTATATTACATTTTGGAAACATTTGATGAGCATTCATTTTAAATAAAAGACAGATGATCTGCTTTAGATCATGGAGGAACTCCTGTTGTCCCGCCGCGGCAGCGATTACAAATACTCCATCGACCTGATGTAGTCCCACCCACCGTATTGAGATGTGTGCTGGCTGAACCACCATCTGCATATACAGACTGTTTACCATTGCACAAGCGGCGCACGACCAACGACGCGGCAGACACCATTTCTGGATAACACTACTCAGCTGCCGTCAAGTCGGTGGGTTTGCACCACGCCGATTTAGATTTCCCTGGTGTGCTGACATTGTACTAGCGGCGGATTTCTGATGGAATGAGTCCTGCTCGCAGTGAGGCTGGAAGAACCACTTTTAGAATGTGTCACTACACATATAGTTTGTGTTAGGTTTAAAAATATATGTAGGTAATGTGTCTTGGCCGTTTCATACAAATTGCATAGCACACATACAAGATACACACACTATGGCATGAACACCCACTTGCACCATAAACAGCTCCCACAAACACCACAATACTGTTTCAATACTGGTGTGTTAATTTTACATTGATTAGTTGTAAAATGAGCACTAATGCATTACACATAAGGAAAAACTTGCATGTATGGGCAATGTAAAAATACACAAGGCTAAAGGAAATGCTAACACACAATTCATGGTAGGACATGTATACAAAACTTACCTTTTATCCCGGTGAAAACGGAGTTGATTAAAGTTGTCTTCAAGTTGTAGTAGCAAAGGATGGACTGGGTTCAAGATGGAAACGGAAGTGGGAAACTAAATAAATGGTAGGTTTGTACCGCATTTCCTTTGAATCGTCCAACTCAAGTATGGAGGTATCCCCATCATAGTTATCCCAACAGAAAGACACATCGTGATTAGACCAGCATTAATCCTGTATGGACTCGCTCCAGCAGCCACTGTTGCCTATGGCAATGTCGCTGCGGGAGGGAAATGCCGGAAGAGTTGCGGTACTCGGACTGTCTTTCATCCATAGACCCTCTAACATCTACATTGAGCAGGCAGACTGCTAAGTAGATAGGGTGGTGAAACCATTGGAAAAGTGAAGGCAGGACCAGATCCGCCAAGATCTAAATCAGGCCCAGAATGTGTTGCCCGCAGGCAACTATGAAATTAAATATTTGAACAACCAGTTTTCCATCAGTATGTTTTAGGTAACGGGTATGCCAAATAAAGTGGTAAATAGAATGATGCTTAGCATACCAATTCTTCACATTCAATCATAATAGCTCTGTTTTTATTTTGGTCATGGTGTTGACGTATCACATTGGCTTACTAATTATCTCTTTTTCCAATATATATATATTTATCCCTGATCTGCTTCTTTTTTTTCTTTTCTCCAATGTATCTTTCTTTCCCTTGTCTATTTTTATTCTCTTTTTTTTATTAGTGCTTTTTGATATTTATTTGCCTTTTTTTATGTTCCTATTGTATTTTTCTCTGGTTTACTTAGCCACTGTTGATACCATATCCTTCCCCCTTATTTGCAAATTATCACCCATATTTCTGTGTTTTTTTCCTCGTGTGTCCAGTATGTACAACTTTGTTTTTTATGGAATGTTCGTGAACTTGGACAACCTATTCCATTAAAAGACAATAGGTACTTTCTCATCTTTCTAAACTTAAATCTAAAATTGCCTTCCTACAGGACACACATTGCAATTCAATTCAATTCATAATCTTTATTGAAAACAATTAACATTGGTCATAAAAGGACAAAATATACTACAACAAAAAATTAAAAGACTAAGAACAAAATATACATACACAATATAAAACCATACAATAAAACCCCTGCTTCATCTTCAATACAATTATTAAAATGGAATACTTTTTCTAATTTTAATCGCTTCCCAAATATATGAGGCAATACTGAAACATAAAATGGGATCCACCACTGCACACAATAATCTAAATGCAGCATTATAATCCCTTACATGCACATGAAAAACCATTTCACATAATGTTTCCTTAGGCCATCATAAAATCTACAAAATATCATAAAGTACTGTGTGCTCTGTTCAAGATACCATCACACATGACACGACACGGTGACAAGTCTCTGGGCTACTGCTTCATGGTGGGAAAAGGGACAAGAAAATGTACTATATCCAATTGCAGCCTAATCATGTAAAAACAGTGTCAATGACAAATATGGTTGAAGGACCTCCTCAGAAGTAAGTGACATATTCTAAACAACAGTGACTCTCTTAGATTTAGTGAGGACCCTATTTTCAGACCTGCCACCAAAAAATGGGCCTCAATCACGCTCTAGTGGAAAGCCAACACTGTATGTGGTGGAAGAGGTGTGGTGCCGCGGCCAGGGCGACTGACTCTGGAATCTGGGGATCACGGTTCGATCCCTGGCGCCGGCGGCAGGTCAGCCCAGCACCATGTGACTCTGGGCAATAGCTTGCTTAATCTTCCCGACGGCCCCCAGCGCCTAGAGACCCTTACGGGTGATTGTTTGCGCTTTACAACTGTGGATTATTATTATTATTATGTGTGTCTTGGAGCACGGGGTACCAAATAATGATTTCAAAATACCATTAATGTAGAGGAGCCAGGGGAAATAATGAGGTAACAGACAGTCAAAAATAATGGGTTTTGTGAATGCTGTTTCAGGTTTAGACCAAATTGAGCGCCATAACAAAATCAGCTTGAGCAAAGTAAGTCCTCCAGGTGGGTCAACCCAACATCTTTATAGTGAATATAAGATGGAAAAGAGGCAGCAATTAATAACAATAGCCTAAGGAAGGTATTCGCCTCAATCTGGAGAGGGCACCACACATAAATCTCCACAGGACACCTTCATAAACAGCAGCTGACAATACTTTTACCATATAGATGTTAATCATTTCTTCAACAGGGTGACTATCGAGTTTGCGGGAAAACCTAAAGACTCCCTCGCAGACTCTGCTCATTTTTAATCTAACATTTTGAATGTATTGAGACCATAAGCATTGTCGGTAAAAAGGATACCCACATAGTTAAATGAATTTACCCTCGCAATTTGCTAATACAAAAAGTCGTGCACTTTTGAGTGTTTTTCCCACATCATAAATGTCTTGGCTTTAATAATCTTTAATTTATTTAGTCTCCAAGAAGTCAGCATACATGTCCATCAGTCTCTAAAAACCGACATGGGTCCTTGATTTCAGGATAGCATCATTGGCATACAATAGCACTGTACCTAATGCCCAGCAACTATAGACACATCATGTCGGGATATCATCCATCGCATTAATATAAAGAGAAAATGTAAATAGAGCCAATACACAGGCTTGCCTAATTCCACTCTTGATAGTAAACGATAGGGAACATTGCAATTCCCCTGACTCTCTTAAATGGAAGCAACATTGGGTGGGTCAGGTTTTGTTTTCACCAGCAGTTGATCATAAATGTGGGGTTGCTATTCTATGCCAAAAGGTATTGAATTTAACTGTTGTTTCTATAGAATCTGTGAATTCAATATGGGTTTACTGGTAATGGGCAAAGGGGTACCAATCACATTCTCCACATGGACAGCCTGAAGACTGGAAAGAAGATGAAATGAGAGGTGGCAGACAAGGAGCCAGCAGGATGTGGAGTGAAGAAGTGCCTGTTGAACAGGCCAGCCAGGTCAATGCAGAGTGCATTGAAATGTAATAGACATCGAACTGAGGAGCCAGAAGACCAGCATGTTAAACAAGGTTGCAGGGAGAGGATTCAAGGAATGGAAGGAGAGAAAAAATAAAGGTACAGACAAGGAGTAAACATGGGGGAAACTATTAGCAGGGAGCCATATAGTATAGTTATGTGGTAACTGACCACTGATACTAACAGCTATTACAGTCAGCTGGAAGCTCCGCTCTGCCTTCCCTAGGGCAGCACTCTGATTGGTCCTGGTCTCTGTCTCTCTCTTCCCAAGAGCTCTCTCTTTCGGTCAACATAAATATTCCAAACGTATGAAGCAAGTCCGTACTTTAATGATTAAAGACAGCACAGGTACTATTCACATAAGTACATTTGGTCAATATCATCACTTTATGGCTGGATTTATCTTTCTTTTCACCTTCTAGTGTAATTTCCAATTAAATTAGTTTCCGATATTCCATCCGTCACTATATATCCTCTGTGTCACACCAGGGATCTCATTTTCTGGGAATGGGCTGTGAAGTCGCTTTTGGGTTGCCAAGTTTAGCTGAGTTGCTAAATCATTATTAGCACCTTTATCCACACCCCCAATCAGGATGGCTATTTCAGCACTGATTAACTTGTTCTTCCTTTGTCTTCCATGCTATTCTTTGTCACATTTTTCCTGTGACAATGGCTTGCGGATTGCTGTCCTTCAGTACTACTCAGTACATAATTGGCAACTATTACCCCAGTGTAGTGGAATGCCTGGTGTGCAGACATGCACTCCTGTTGCAGTCACATAAGGCCCGATTCACAGAACTAACTTAAGACAAAATCCTAGACTTACTACCATTTTGGTATTCACAGAAGGCACTTACTCATTTTGGTATTCACAGAAGGCACTTACTCATTTCGGTTTTCACAGAAGTTAGCAATCTTAACTTTAGGACTCCTAAATGCCTTCTGGGAATACCGAAAGTCTTAAAGTTAGGATTTTTCGCAGTTTAGGAGTAGCAAAGTTAGGACTCCTAACTTTAGGACTCCTAAATGCCTTCTGTGAATACCGAAAGTCTTAAAGTTAGGATTTTTCTCAGTTTAGGAGTAGCAAAGTTAGGACTCCTAACTTTAGGACTCCAAAATGCCTTCTGTGCATACCGAAACTCTTAAAGTTAGGATTTTTCTCATGTTAGGAGTAGCAAAGTTAGGACTCCTAACTTTAGGACTCCTAAATGCCTTCTGTGAATAACGAAAGTCTTAAAGTTAGGATTTTTCTCAGTTTAGGAGTAGCAACGTTAGGACTTCTAACTTTAGGACTCCTAAATGCCTTCTGTGAATACCGAAAGTCTTAAAGTTAGGATTTTTCTCAGTTTAGGAGTCGTAAAGTTAGGACTCCTAACTTTACTACTCCTAAACTGAGAAAAATCCTAACTTTAAGACTTTCGTTATTCACAGAAGGCATTTAGGAGTCCTAAAGTTAGGACTCCTAACTTTACTACTCCTAAACTGAGAAAAAGCCTAACTTTAAGACTTGCGGTATTCACAGAAGGCATTTAGGAGTCCTAAATTTAGGACTCCTAACTTCTGTGAATACTGAAATGAGTAAGTGCCTTCTGTGAATACCAAAATGAGTAAGTGCCTTCTGTGAATACTAAAATGGTAGTAAATTTAGGATTTTGTCTTAAGATAGTTCTGTGAATTGGGCCCATAGTTTTTTTTATGTGATGTCATAGGAATGCTAATCGGTTAAAGAAAAACAAATTGCTGGTCACAAGTTATTGTTATTATATTTTGCTGGATGCAAATATAGCAGCATGTTAGCATGTCTTGGTAGGTTGCCACTTGGATTTTTCTCAGTTTAGGAGTAGCAACGTTAGGACTTCTAACTTTAGGACTCCTAAATGCCTTCTGTGAATACCGAAAGTCTTAAAGTTAGGATTTTTCTCAGTTTAGGAGTAGTAAAGTTAGGACTCCTAACTTTAGGACTCCTAGATGCCTTCTGTGAATACCGAAAGTCTTAAAGCTAGGATTTTTCTCAGTTTAGGAGTAGTAAAGTTAGGAGTCCTAACTCTAGGACTCATAAATGCCTTCTGTGAATACCGAAAGTCTTAAAGTTAGGATTTTTCTCAGTTTAGGAGTAGCAACGTTAGGACTCCTAACTTTAGGACTCCTAAATGCCTTCTATGAATACCGAAAGTCTTAAAGTTAGGATTTTTCTCAGTTTAGGAGTAGCAAAGTTAGGACTCCTAACTTTAGGACTCCTAAATGCCTTCTGTGAATACCGAAAGTCTTAAAGTTAGGATTTTTCTCAGTTTAGGAGTAGTAAAGTTAGAAGTCCTAACTTTAGGACTCCTAGATTCCTTCTGTGAATACCGAAAGTCTTAAAGCTAGGATGTTTCTCAGTTTAGGAGTAGTAAAGTTAGGAGTCCTAACTTTAGGACTCCTAAATGCCTTTTGTGAATACCGAAAGTCTTAAAGTTAGGATTTGCCTCAGTTTAGGAGTAGTAAAGTTAGGACTCCTAACTTTACTACTCCTAAACTGAGAAAAATCCTAACTTTAAGACTTTCTTTATTCACAGAAGGCATTTAGGAGTCCTAAAGTTAGGACTCCTAACTTTACTACTCCTAAACTGAGAAAAAGCCTAACTTTAAGACTTGCGGTATTCACAGAAGGCATTTAGGAGTCCTAAATTTAGGACTCCTAACTTCTGTGAATACCGAAATGAGTAAGTGCCTTCTGTGAATACCAAAATGAGTAAGTGCCTTCTGTGAATACTAAAATGGTAGTAAATTTAGGATTTTGTCTTAAGATAGTTCTGTGAATTGGGCCCATAGTTTTTTTATGTGATGTCATAGGAATGCTAATCGGTTAAAGAAAAACAAATTGCTGGTCACAAGTTATTGTTATTATATTTTGCTGGATGCAAATATAGCAGCATGTTAGCATGTCTTGGTAGGTTGCCACTTGTTGACTTAGATTACGTTTTGAATTTGCCACATGTGTTTGCATATGTTATAGCATCCCATGCTGCTGAATATTTAGAAGGAGACTACTGAATTGCTAGAGGTGGCTAAAACCCAGCGCAAAGTATTATTTTAGGATTTACTGACCATGCAAATCCTGATTTGTGTTTGAAAGTAGCCTAAAATAAGAAAGTAACTATGCACTCCGTTTTGCTAATTGAGGTCATGTCGACATTCTGTGGGGGGTAAATGGGCATTCCCCTTCAACCTCCTATTGATTTTGACGCTTCCTAGAGATAGTTGTACTATCTGAAAAATGTATTCTTTTCTCCAAACATTTCTAAGTTTGCACGTGTGCTTTGACGAAAAGTAATCAAAAAAGTTAGAGAACTGGCAATCTTTTTAACTATTTCTAAGCACAATATTTTACCTTTCCAGTGCAAACTCATCATGCACAAACCCTTGATTTAATATGCAAGGTTGTGAGCATTGGTGCAAAGCAGCCAAACGTGGCCAAGTACTAGGGTCGACCTCAACAGAACCATACTTTTGGAGATATGCCACTGTTCTGCTCTATCTTGTTGATTCCAAACTATTATGGGGCAACCCTGTAACTTTGAAAACCTGGCCTACTAAACTCAAACGAGGACAGTGGTTCCCTTTGGGGGAGGCTTTGAGCCTAAACCTCCTATGCCAAATATTATGATCCAGATACAATCAGATAAAGACATACATTATGTTTAATTCGCACATTGTGTCGCATTGCAGGCGGATCCTATCACTCCACTGGTTTCTTTTGTCAGTGTTTCGACTCTTTAGAGAGTAATTTGGCAGGGTCATCATCAGGACAACAAGATAATGATAGACTAATAGGAGTTTTTAGAATGTACACACTGTACTCTTATTTTGAGTCGTGTTGAGAATCAGCATCTCATTAGCCCCTAGTTACATGTGTAAATATGTCGTATATAATTGTTCTACAGCACCAACGCATAACCTTTCACACATGTCACTAACCACTTTCACTGCATTGGTTTTGGAGCACTAACAATGCAACAATGTGATATAATATGTTGAATTAATTGTACTGTATTACTTTATGGATTGCATAAACCTCCCCCAAAGGGAACCACTGTCCTGTCTTGTTGACACATCACCAGGGCCAGCCGGACTGGGAACCAAAACCGGCCCTGGCAAAGTGCTCAACAGGCCCCCACCCCTCGGGGGTAGGGGTGGGGTGGTTGGGGGTGCCGCCGAGTTCTTTGCCAGGGCCGGTTTTCGGCCGATTTCGTTACAGGGCCGATTTTGCAGCTATGCTGCAAAAACGGCCCTGTAACAAAAACGGCCCCCTGGGGCCCAAAACTGGCCCCCACCCATGCGGCGCACTGGGGGATTGCCCGGTGCCTGCTACGGCCAGTCCGGCCCTGCACATCACAGTCCTGCTACTTTGATACCTTCTCGGCATTGTCCCCCCTAACCCATTTGCTTTTCAGTGTGTAGCTCTGCTTTGCACTGAACTTTACTACCTTACACCGGCACTGTTTCGAGTAAATACTATACCAGTATGACAATATTCTTCTTTAACTCCTTGCCTGCTCATGACGGAACCACTCCGTCATGAGCCACGGGCGCCGTGTGCTCATGACGGAGTGGTTCCGTCATGCTGCGGCCGTTGGCGGCCGCTCCGCCCACGCGGCACTGATTCCCCGCCTGTGCGGGCGAACAATGCAAGTTGGCGGAGTCGTGACAGAACCACTCCGTCATGAGCACAGCGCGCCCGTGGCTCATGACGGAGTGGTTCCGTCACGAGCATGGCGGCGCCGCAAACACCCCAAACCCCCCCAGCACCGCAGCAAAATTCGTGCCGCGGCAAAGGGGTTAAGAATTAGTGAGAAACAGGGTCAAATAAATGTATAAACCTTTGTAAATTAAAAATGGGGAAACAACATCAGCGCTGTATAGAAAAGAGAGTGAGATCTGCAGCTTCTCACCAAAGTAAGCCTGCAAATAAAAAGTGAGAGCACACTATTAATCAGATGATTATTATATTTAATTTGCAGTTCAGTATTTTCAAAGGTACAGGATAATCACACTCTTGCAATTTTCTTTGAAGTCTTTCAGCTGGAGGCAGGCATCCTGCAATCAGCTCAAATTACGATTGTATTTCCCAGTTATAGGCGCTTTCTGCTGTAAGACAAGCTTAAAAACATAAACCTCAGAGGTGACTGAACCTATCCAAGGCACAGGGATATCTGAAGACTGAATTATTGTATAAATGTCATGTATAAAGACATCTGGGGAAAGGCATTGTCTGTATAATCCTTGCAAGTAAATTAAACAATTATATTGTGCCTTCAAAACCTGTCCATATGGTTGTATACACGAGACACTACGATTCATAGTCGCTCAGAATTTGTGACCTACCTCATTATTATTCATGAGATAAGTTGAATTGTGATCAACTAGGAGTTTAGTTTTTGGGAGCCGACCTATTGGTATTTTGGTCGGTTTGCAAAACCAGAAAGGATACGATAAAGTTGGTGCCCAATTCCTGACCACTTTTACTGCATTGTTTGTACATCTGGCCCTCTGAGCACAGTAACTGTAACAATTGATGTGGGTTATATTTCAAGCTTGATTTAATCTATGTTGGCTATTAATTTGAATATGTATTGTCGCAAATGATTGAAACTGGTACATTACACATTGGAAATATTTGAGGAGTATTCATTTTAAATAAAAGACAGAAGATCTGATTGAGATCATGGAGCAACTCCCGCTGTCCCTCCGTGGCAGCGATTACAAATACCCCATCGAGCTGATGTAGTCCCACCCACCGTATTGAGATGTGTGCTGGCTGAACCACCATCCACATATACAGGCTGTTCACCGTTCCACAAGTAGCGCACGTCAAACGACGCGGCAGACTCCATTGCTGGCTAATAGTACTCAGCTGCCTTCAAGTCAGTGGGTATGCACCACGCCGATTCAGATTTCCCTGGTGTCCTATCATTGTACTAGAGGCGGATTTCTGATGGAATGAGTCCTGCTCTAGAGGAGGATGAAGTATCACTTTTAGAATGTGTCACTACACATATAGGTTGTGTGTGGTTTAAAAATATATGTAGGTAATGTGTCTTACTCGTTTCATACAAATTGCATAGCACACATACAACATACACACACTATGGAATGAACACCCACTTGCACCATAAACAGCTGCCACAATCACCACAATATTTTTTTTGTTTCAATACTGGTGTGTTAATTTTACATTGATTAATTGTAAAATTCATTTTAAATAAAAGACAGATGATCTGATTTAGATCATGGAGGAACTCCTGTTGTCCCTCCATGACAGCGATTACAAATACTCCATCGACCTGATGTAGTCCCACCCACCGTATTGAGATGTGTGCTGGCTGAACCACCATCTGCATATACAGACTGTTAACATTGCACAAGCGGCGCACGTTAAACGATGCAGCAGACACCATTGCTGGATAACACTACTCAGCTGCCGTCACGTCGGTGGGTTTGCACCACGCCGATTTAGATTTCCCTGGTGTGCTGACATTGTACTAGCGGCGGATTTCTGATGGAATGAGTCCTGCTTGCAGTGAGGCTGGAAGTACCACTTTTAGAATGTGTCACTACACATATAGTTTGTGTTAGGTTTAAAAATATATGTAGGTAATGTGTCTTGGCCGTTTCATACAAATTGCATAGCACACACAACATACACACACTATGGAATGAACACCCACATGCACCATAAACAACTCCCACAAAAAAACACAAAAGTTTTTAGTTTCAATACTGGTGTGTTAATTTTACATTAATTAGTTGTGAAATGAGCACTAATGCATTACACATAAGAATAAACTTGCATGTGTGGGCAATGTAAAAATACACAAGGCTAAAGGAAATGCTAACACACAATTCATGGTAGGACATGTATACAAAACGTACCTTTTATCCTGGTGAAAACGGAGTTGATTAAAGTTGTGTTCAAGTTGTAGTAGCAAAGGACGGATGGGGTTCAAGATTGAAACGGAAGTGGGAAACAGAATAAATGGTAGGTTTGTACCTCATTTCCTTTGAATCCTCCAACTCAAGTATGGAGGTATCCCCGTCACAGATCTAAATCAGGCCCAGAATTTGTTGCCCGCAGGCAACTATGGAATTAAATATTTGAACAACCGGTTTTCCATCAGTATGTTTTAGGAAATGGGTATGTCAAATAAAGTGGTAACTATAATGATGCTTAGCATAACAATTCTTCACATTCACTCATAATTCACTGTGTGAGAACTGAGTTAGTGCCACTCCCATTCAAATGACATCATTCTTGAGCAGTATGTTATTGTGTTTATCTAATCTCAAGCTGCACTGAAATGTAAGACCTTTAATACCAATTATGTGGCCTCCACCAGCTTTTTGATTGGTTGTTTATTTAATTTAGAACATTGTGTGCCACGTATATCGAGTTGATTAACTTGACCTGTCATTTTGCTCACATATTTTTTATATTGCTTTCACATAGTATTCTCAAAACAATAAGTAACGTTCAATGCACTGCATATTCTTATAAAAATAAGACACATCTTGTACCTTTCAAGAAAATATTCAGAACCTCGTGAAAAAACAATCAGGCAAATACCAACACAAACAACACGTGCCTAAAATATAGAGCTTTCATTTGCATCACAATGGCATTTCATTTGGTGCTAAACAGAAGAAAAATAATGTCAGGTGATGGAGACCACTTAACTCATCCCAGGTTGGAAGCATCTCAGGCCTCCTCCAGGGGGGTTGGGGCGGTCTTTCCTCTGGACCTTGTACCCGTCCGGAATAGCAATTGAAATGTGGGGTGCGGAGCTGGCGTTGGTCCAGGTCTCTGTTGAAGATGGTGACATCGGGTGAGAGGGTGTTGAGGAGGACCCAGATTTTTACTGCGTGTCTTTGCAGGGAGCGTACATTGAGGAGGATGTAGCTGAGGAGCTTGGGTTCATTGGCGACCGGTACGGTGGCAGTAGCTGTCAGGGTCCGATGGTGGTTGAAGGTGCAGGGGTAGTATCGGCAGTGTAGGCAGGAGAATGGTCCTTGGGAGTTTCTTGGCATTGAGAGTTGGCAGTTGGCAGTTGTTGTTGCATCCTACGTTTGAGGGTGTGGAGAGTGCTGTAGTCATAGCAGTGAGGGGCCGGAGGACCAGGGTCCCTAGAGCTTGTTGGGGTCGGGATGCAGATGGGTGCAGATGAGTGGGCACGCAGCGGACGCCATTAAGAAGGGGTTGGGGGAGGGAGAGCAGCTGGGAGGCATGGTCGGGAACATTCAGGGGGACGGGCCGCGTAACCAGGAGCGGCGGCTGAGGGAACGAAAAGGCAGCTGGAAAAACTGTGAAAACAGTGTAAGCAGCGGGAAAAACAGACAAAAGAGGCACTAACAGTCAACAAGGCAAAAACAGACAAAAAGGGGCACAAGGCACAGACAGTCAACAGGGCACAGACAAACAACAAGGGGCACCAACAGTCAACAAGGCACAGACAGACAATGGAGGCACAGACAGACAAAAACAGAAAAAACAGAAGGCTTGCAGAGCGGATCAGCAGAAGCTGGACCCCTGTCACAACAGAAGGCACCGCAAAGACCATGATAAGCACACCCTCCAGATCACAGATGGACCCCTGCCTGCTGCACATCTTACACTGAGCCGCCATCATACCAGTACTATGACAGACAATCAATTGCACCCTTGAAATATGCACGGTTCCTGATGCCTGGAAGTGCACAGAAGTCAAACCCCTCCTCAAGAAGCCCTCCGCAGAACCAACAAACCTCAAGAACTACATGCCTATCTCCCACCTCCCCTTTACCGCCAAAGTCACAGAGAAGATCGTCAACATCCACCTAACGAACTTCATAGAATCCAATGACATCCTGGACACATCTCAATCCGGCTTCAACAGCAACTACAGCACCGAGACAGCTCTCCTAGCTGTCACAGATGACATCCGCACACTCCTCGACCAAGGCCACACTGCAGCCCTCATTCTACTACACCTCTAAGCAGCCTTCAACACCGTCTCCCACCGCACACTAGCCGCCAGACTCCATAATGCCGGAATACAGGGAACTACCCTAGACTGGATCTGCTCCTTCCTCACCAGCCGAACTCAAAGAATTAGACTCCCTCCCTTCCTATCCAAACCCACAGAAATCAGATGCGGAGTTCCCCAAGGATCCTCCCTTGGCCCCACGCTCTTCAACATCTACATGGGCCCCTCATAACCATCATAAGAAAACACGGACTCAGCATAATATCCTATGTTAGTGAAACCCAGCTCATGCTCTACCTCACCAAGGAAACTGGCATTACCAGACACAACTTCCAGGAATTAATGAATGACATTGCAACCTGGATGAGCAGCAGCTGCCTGAAGCTCAACTCAGAGAAAATGGAAGTCTACATCATCGGAGCCACCTCCTCCGGAAGGGACCGACACCCAGTGGCCCCTGCCCTTGGCAACCCTCCCATTCCCACGGACCACACCCAAAACCTCATACTCGACTCCTCCCTCACCATGAACTGACAAATCACTGTTGTATCCTTCACATGCTTCATCACCCTGCGCCTACTCCACAATACCTTCAGATGATTCCCCCCCGAATCCAGGAAGACCATCACCCACGCAGTCATCACCAGCAGGCTGAACTATGGGAATGCCCTCTACGCCGGAGTCAACAAATCTCTACTCCACAAACTCCAGACTATCCAGAACGCTCCAGTGAGTCCTCAGCATCCCACGACAAGACCACATTACCCAGCAGCTACAAGACCTCCACTGGCTCCCTGTCTAATACAAAATGACTTTCAAGCTGCTAATACACACATACAAAGCCCTCCACAACACCAGATACCCACACCTCAATGAAAGAATCTCCTTCTACGCCCCCAAGAGAAACCTCCACTCTGCTGACCTAGCTTTGGTCGAAATCCCCCGCATCCACAGAGAGAGAACAGTAGGCAGATCCTTCTCCTACATCATGGTCAAGACCTGGAACAAACTCCCCCTCAGCATCAGATGAAGCCCCACACTGCAAACATTCAGGAATAGCCTCAAGACCTGGCTCCTAGGATGACCGGAGCTTCCCAAATCCCCACCCCCAGCGCCTTGAGACCCTCACAGGTGAGTAGTGCGTTCTATAAATCTCTGACTGATTGATTGATTGATTGATTGATTGAATCTTAGACCTGTTTCATCTGACCTTGTTAGGCCTCATCAATCAGGTATTGCTTGGATCCTGTGGCACAGCACAAGGAACCCCTATCTGAGCATACTCTTGGCAACTTACAGCATTCTATCAAAAACAGAAAAGTCCAATCCACTGGCAATCACTCTGGGCAACATTACATCTCACTGTTTTTCACCTACTCTCCCACTTAAGACTGGAGCCCACTGTATATGTGTTTACTCATTGGATATGTTATAGCATATATCTGTGTTACTTGCAGAAGAGTAAAAAATACAGAGAAATCTAAGAACTTTATTATTAGTAGGGAGTTATTGGAGTATCTGTCAGAAATTCCGTCTATCCAACCCTTGGTACCTTCGCCTCATTTATGTTGTGTCCAGCTGGACACGGTCTAGTGTTTTACCAGCCTCTCCCTCGAGGGCTGGCCCATACACCCACCCCACACCAATCCAACACAGACGTCACCTGTCAGGTGACCCTGCCAATAAAGGAGCCAGAGTGCACATGCTCGTGGCCAGTTCTGAGTATTTTACAACAGTGTCTGTGTTACTTATTTACAAAGTATGTGGGCCCTGCGCCCACAATACAACAATCTAAAGGTGAGGCTTTAATGCATGACTCATATGTATCGTATCTTTTTGTGGATATGGGCTTTTAAGCATGTCCAAAATATTTGCTTTGACATGTGTGTTATGCTTCCACTTGTGTTTGAGGTCGCGTGCCTCTGTATAAGTGTTCTACCATGCCGCGGTGTTCCTCACGACCGAGTTAGTTTGGCAGTTGCTGCTGGCTGAGGCGCAAGGGATGCTGCGACGCTATGTGCTTGTGAGGAATAAACCAACCTGTAACGCTACCTGCCTTCTTGTCATCTTTAATTACAACAATGTGCTACATGCATCTACTTACAGCTGCTCATGGTTGCATATGCATCCCATATCCCCCCTTTTTGGAGTCATTCATGTGGGCAGTGTAAATCCACACTGCAGCCAATAGATGAAATCTGTGCTTTACACCACTGGTGCATATCCTACGTCATTGTACAGTATATTTAATTAAATATCAGATTTTTTGGGGGGCGTGGCTTCGGAGCCAATGAAGATAGCCGCCTCTGTGTGGAGCTCCGTGACGGGTTGAATGGTCGGGTCTCCTCCGGGCAGTGTGTCCCGCTTTCTGGACACCACATCCGCATGCAAACGTGCATGAAGCCCAGCGGTGCCTTTTGAGCTGCATGACAGAGACCAGGGTGAGCGCTACTGCTATTTTTCTCTTCTTGTTTGGCAGCTCTCCGTTACGCGTGGTCGCCATTTTGTTTTTTTGCAATTTATGCTGCTGCCCGGTCTCTCACTTCTCCTCATGTCGCCTGAATACTTCAGCGGTTTTTTCCTTGTTTATTGCCACTCATGGTTTCTGGGGGCTGTCATGTTACAGCTTAATATTTCCATGAGGCAGTTTTTTCATGCTGTAAGTTTACATCTGTTCCATGCAACGTGCAGCATTTTTTGAGGAAGGTTTGGTCACAGGAACACTTTCTAGGTCTTTTGAGCGTTTCCAGGCAGTGTGGACTATTTTATACCATTTGTTTGGTGAAACTACTTTCGCTAGTGCATGTTTAATGGAAAAGGCGTGCCTTACTCGAAGTAGTGCTAATTCTCCTGACTGTACTTCATTGGAGCACTATAACCCTTTCAGCACTTTACAGGATAATATGGAAGTCTTAGACCCTGGTTATTCTACTGCTGATGGTGTGACGCCTACTGTGCCTCGCAATACTATTAAACAGTCTTCTAAATTTCCCTCTGCCTCATCGACTTCCTCTGGTAAACGCGTCAGAAAAGACCCACCTTTCCCTTCTAACTCTTGAACATCAATTTCTATGGAGTTACTTCTTGAAGAAATACGTGCTCTCAAACCCTACATGGTGGAAACAAATATCTGTCTCCAAAACCGTGAGGATAAATGGTCACATACGGAACAAAAAGTTGTTAACTTGGAACAACAAATTGACTTTGTTCAAGTTATTACCAGCCATGTTCCGTCCTTGCATCTGGAAATTTCACACCTCAAGCAGCAAGTGGAAAATTTGGAAAACTGCAACAGGTGTAATAATGTATGAAAAATTTGGCCTTGCAGAGGGTCTTGAAGGGTCGGACCCTCTTTCCTTTTTTCAACCTTTTCTCCAGATTCTTCTTGGGTTTCCCGAATGTCCTAAGTTGAATATTCAGAGGGCTCATTGCTTGAGGCAACATCGAAGATCAACATCTTCCTCAACTAAACCAAGAGGAATTATTTTATACTTTTTGGAGTACACAGACTTGCTTAAGGATTTACAAGTTGCCAGACACAAAGGAAAGATCTCCTGGCAAGGTTCCAACCTATTTTTCGCTGAAGACTATGCCAAAGCGACAGCAGACTAACTGAAATATTTTTGGAACATGAGGCCTGCTCTTTGCAATTTGAATGCTAGATATGGTTTGTTTCATCCTTGCCTCATGAAGGTGACTTATAACAATAAGACTACTGCTCATGAAGATCCGGCTCACCTGCAACATTTCTTGGATACCTGCAAGGAAGGAAATATGGAAAATCCACGTTCATCATCGATTTAATTGTTTTCTTGTTGTTTGTTATGACTCTGTTTTTTTATATATATTGATATGTTTTCTTGTCGTTTATTGTATCTCTTATAATAATTTTTCTTCTAATGTCAGGTGCGGTATAGTGGTCTTTTGTTATGTGATCCCACTTCCCCTGATGTAGTTTATTGTAATATTGTTTTGTCCTCTGCTAATGAATTCTTTTTCTTCTCTATCAGGTGCGGTTTTGTGGTCCCCCTGATGTATGTTCCCTCAATTCGCAAGGATGGTGTCCCCCCTTGCCGTCTTCATCCTGAAGTCTTCCGCTCGACGTACTGTCTTCCTTATGTGGCTCCACCAACCCCACATTCATTGTCTGTTTGTGGTATGTCTTTTTGTTATTTTTCATCACTATCAATTGTTTGACTTGTATTGCCTTCTGTTTTCTGTTATGCTCTTCTTTTCTCCTTATGTCTCTATCTTTTGTCCTCATCTCTTCTCACACAGATTTTACATTTTTCCTCTCTTCCATTTCTTTCTCACTATTGTATTTACGGGTCTTTTTCTTCCCTTCTCATTGTTACCTATTTTTTGTTTCATTATGATATTTCTTCCTACTTTGTACCTTCCTCTGCATAGTGCTTTTCTTCTTGGGCTCTCCCTATTGGGCGTGTTATTTATGATGTGTTATTACTTTTTACTATTTGCACTTCATATGAAGTTTTCTTCAAAGTTTTTGCTGTATACATGTTGTTAAAAGATACATCCTGGAATGTAAAAGGTTTGGGTTCCCCCATCAAACGTCAACGGGTTTAATTGCATATTGCTGGATTAAAAGGTGATATAGTTTTACTACAAGAAATTCACGTAACAAGTAAAGAAATTACCAAGCTTCAACGCCAATGGGTGGATCACGGTTATGCATCTCCGGGTTCAGGCAAACGTAATGGTGTGCTATCCTTTGTCATAAACATTTAGATATTCAACTACTACATCAAGATGCTGATTTTGAAGGCAGATGGATTTCAGTTTCGTTACTTGTTAATAAAATTCCTCTAACTATTTTTAATGTATATGCACGCACCACTCCAGATAAGCTCAGTTGGCCTCAGATTTTATCTAAATTGATGATATGCACTGATGATTATTTAATATTGGGAGGAGATTGTAATATGGTTATGGACCCCTTGTTAGATAGATGCTCCAAGTCTAAGTTTATCCACTCTTCCATGCACATTCAATTTACGTCTACTATAACCCAAAGATCCCTAGTTGATTCATGGAGGCTATGTCACCCCACTCTCCGAGAATACTCTTATTTTTTCACCCGCTCACTCCTCACAATCTCGTATAGATTATTTATTTATTTCAAAGGCCCTTACTCAAAATATTTCCCATTTAGACACAGGATCTATATTAATTTCAGATCATACTCTTATAACTCTAGCTTTAGATTTACTCCCCCCATTGAAGGAACTAGGAGATGGAGATTTAATAATGCCCTTTTATTAGACCCTAACTTTACACCTGCTTTTCAGACATTCGCAGACATTTTCTTTTTAGAAAATGAATCTCCTCATAACTCTCTCCTCCTCTTATCTGGGACATCTTCAAAGCTGCTTCTAGAGATTTCATTATTTCATTAGTAGCTCAAAAAAGGAGAGCATCCGCCCAAAATATAAATTTGTTTACTTCACGTATTAAGCAATTAGAATACTCTTATTACTCCACAAAGTCCCTCTCTGACTTGTCTGAACTTATCAATGCCAAGTTTACCTTTAATAAACTCTCCACTGGATCTGCCAACTTATACTTACCTAAGTCTAGTGCTAAATATTATAGCGCGCAAAACAAAGCTGGTAATCTTCTTTTCAATTATCTCAAAATTAAAAAAGAACGCAACAAGATTGAATCTATTTTAACTTCAACTAACACTACAGTCCACAAAAATGAAGATATTCTTTTTGAATTTTCAAATTTTTATCAACAGTTTATACCCCCGAGTCTCCTTCCCAGCAGGATGATATTACTCGTTATCAATCATCTATTCCTCCGCCTTCATCCCTTAATGTAGATATTTTCTCTTTGGAGGAGGATATCCAATCTACTAATATTCTTACTGCTATTCAAGCTATTAAAAAAGGTAAAGCTCCTGGCCCTGATGGGTATACCATCGAATTCTATTCGCATTTCTCCCCATTCCTTCTTCCCAAATTACATCAATTATTCACATATTTTATTTCTACTCGTAAATCGGAAGGATATTTCCAAGAAGCGTTGATTTGCCTGCTCCCAAAAGAAAACAAGGACCACATACTCTGTAAGAATTACAGACCCATTTCTTTAATTAATTTTGATTATAAAGTTTTGCTAAAATTCTTGCCCTTCGTTTAGATTCTTTTCTACCTCAGCTGACTGGAAGGGAATAAAGTGGTTTCATCAAAGGGCGTCATCTATCGGATAATACTAGATTGTTTTTTAATGTTCTAAGTAAATCTAAATCATATAAAAAAAACGTTAGCAACAATCTCAATAGATGCCGAAAAAGCCTTTGATAGGGTCAGTTGGTCTTTCAGTTTTTCAACCCTTGCTTGGTTTGGTTTCGTCCCAAAATTCATTATTTTATTTTAGCTAATGGTCTTGTATCCTCCTCTTTTCCCCTTCTCCAAGGAGTTTGACAAGGTTGTCCTTTATCTCCACTTTTATTTATCCTTTCCTTCGAGCCTTTTTTGAATAAAAATTAGGTTGAACACAAACATTACTGGTTTCTCTCACGGAGTTAATCAGTTGAAACTCTCAGAATATGCCGATGACATTTTTTATTATTCATTTCCAATCCACAATCCTCCTTACCAGCTTTTTTATCGGACGTAACTGACTTTGTCCTTGTTTCAGGTTATAAACTCAATGCTGACAAATGTGAGATCATCCCTCTGTACAAGCTCTGTTTTCACGCTGACTTCTTATCTTCTTCTTTTCATTGGAACCCAATTAAATTAAAATATCTCGGAATTTGGTTTACTTCCTCTATTAAATATACTGTCGCTCTCAACCTAAAAGAATTGCAAACAACTTTACGTTCTTCTACTTCACGTTGGCACCCTTTATTTTTATCCTGGTGGGGTAGACTAGATTCTATAAAAATGATGCTAGTTCCAGTGCGATTGTTCTACCTATCAAATATTCCCATTAATATCCCTAAATCTTTTTATAGAACTATATATAGCATTCTTTCAAAAATGTTGTGGCATAATAAACCTCCTAGGATGTCTCTCAACAAACTTAAAAAACCTAAACATATGGGTGGTGTTAATGTACCAGATTTTTACTCTTATCACACCTCATGTTTTCTCAGACATTCCTCCTTCTTATTATCTGAGAAGGAGACTGATCCTCATCTTTCCCCATTGTGGGTAGACATTGAGAGAACCTTTTTTCATCCTTTCTCCTTCGAAGAATGTATTTCTCTTTCCCATGTACCCTTATCATTTTCTCTCCCTATTCTTAAAAATGTTCGGAAAACTTTCTATCCGCTTCTCTCATCTGCTCTAGATGAACGTGCGCAATTTTTGAATTCATCAATTTGGTTTAATAAGCATATTAAACTCCACAAAAAATATATTTTCTGGAAAGAGTGGTTATCCTATGGTCTCAAATGGACTCATCAACTTTTTCAAGATGGCATTTGTATACCATTTATGGTATTGCAAGCACACTTTTCCCTTCCCTCTTCATTTCATTCCAAATAAATATCTTTAACAACAGTGGCCCAGGCTTCTTACAATTCTTTCTCCACCTCTCATACTCCTATTCCCTTGACTCCTATTATCATATCATTTTTAAATAACTCCTCTTCGGATTCTCTAATATACTAAAATTAATAGATATTCCTATTTCTTGCAATAAATCGGATATGGAGTGCAGTTGGGAATCTGATTTGGGCAAATCTTTCCCTATTCCAATGTGGAATAAAATATTGGCTAAAGTGAGGAGATCTTCTAGAACAGCTAATACTACTCAAACTTTATTTTTTATTTATAATAGACTCCTCATCAATCCAGTTAAACTACATAAGATTGACCCTAACATCTCCTCTTACTGTTGGTCATGTAACACTCCATCAGCAGATCTCAAGCATATGCTTTTTGACTGTCCAGCAATCCATACTTTCTGGACCCAAGTCTGGAGAAAGATTAACGTCATTTGTCACTCCCATATCCCATTTTCAAAGATCACAGTCACTATCTGTAATGGATACTGCCTTCAACGGCCCAGCAAGAAACTATCTCTACAGAGTCCCCACATCCAACCGCTTTGACTTTCAGGTGGAAGTTGATTGACTTATCCACAATATGTGTGCTATCAAGATTGATCTATTGTAGAAACAATGGAAGGGAGTTGCGAGGTAGAAATTAGGCTGCAGGGAATTGAGAGGGAGCAGCACAATGACACTACAAATCTAGGGTGCAGTAACCGGCAAACAAATAAAAAGGCCACTTTGATAAACTAAAAACAGCATAAATATGGCCACTGGTGAACAACACGCTAACTGAGCTACCAGGGTCCAAACCGACCCTAGCCCCTAGTGCACCAAACAATTTTAAACACCACACACATAAGAGACCAGTACAGCTACGGTCTGACCAAGATATCAGTGGGAAAGAGACTTATTGTAGGGCAATTGCTGCTTCCACTGCCCGAACTAATCGATCTGAAGACCAGGAAGGACTGGACACACTGTTGACTCTGACACAAATCACTCAAACCCCCCCCCCCCCCCCCGCCCTCCCATTAAGCTGCTTTCCTGGAATGTAGTCGGGCTAGTCTCCAAATTAGATTGTCCAGAAGGGACCCATTTTACAGATACGCATGAATTCTGCCTTTTCCCGGAGACATGGCCCACTAAGCCGGTGTATCGCTTGGGCTATGGTAATTTTAGTAAGGAAGCATCAATAATGGTAAAGGGCAGACCCTCGGGGGGGACTAACGACATGGGTCAGCACCATACTTATTTGCTCGGTAGAGAAAACTAAGATAACATCCCCAGATAGGTTGTGTTTGTGTGTATTTCAAAAGAAAATTGTCTATATTTATAATGTGTATCCAAGACCTGTGAGGAATAAAGGTGAATCCCCAACTATAGAGTTACAGAACATACATATGGCAACCGTACCGGTTGGAGTAATAAAAATTGTGGGCGGGTCCTACAATTGCTAATATGAAGCATTGGATGTCAATTTAAAATCTCTTAGTCAGGAGGAATGCAGAGCCTGGTCCTTACCCGAATTAGTAATCCCAACCATCAAAAAATGGTCCCCGCCTGTAGCCAAATAAATGCATTTGCAGAGCGACCTCTGACCCTGCTCGCAGGCAGGTCGCTCCCCACGCTGCCGCACGGCCAGGTCTGACTGTCCTTGCTCTCACTGGTATTGCCATTGTACTGTTGCTGTGATTATTGCTGTGTTGTTCCTGCCTGCGCACTGCATTTAGTGTTGTTCCTCTCCCTCCAGACATTTTAACAGTTTTATTTCCCGCTGCATTCTTTATTCTGTGCCCTGTTGTCATTGTTATTTTCCCCCCCTCACCGCCGCAGTCCTCCTGCTTTTTCCCGCCACTGCATCCCTGCCCCCCCGCATTCCCATTCACCGCCCTGTGCCCGCCTCCCAGCTGCTCCTCCCTCCCACATCCCGTCATATGGAGGCCGCGCAGCAGTGAAAGGAGCGACCTCTGACCCTGCTCGCAGGCAGGTCGCTCCCCACGCTGCCACACGGCCAGGTCTGACTGTCCTTGCTCTCACTGAGATTGCCATTGTACTGTCGCTGTGATTATTGCTGTGTCGTTTCTGCCTGCGCACTGCCTTTAGTGTTGTTCCTCTCCCTCCTGACATTCTAACAGTTTTTTTCCTACTGCATTCTTTATTCTGTGCCCTGTTGTGATTGTTATTTTCCCCTGCCTCACCGCCGCACTCCTCCTGCTTTTTCCCACCGCTGCGTCCCTGCGGCCCCGCCCCCGGCATTCCCATTCGCTGCCCCACGCCGCCCACCTCCCAGGTGCTCCTCCCTCCCACATCCCCTCATATGGAGGCTGCGCAGCGGGAGCGCGCAGCAGGCGCACGCAGTGGGCACGCCGCTGGTGCGCCGAAGGCGCGCCTAAGGCTAGCCCGTCTGCGCCCGTCGGCACCTGGACCGCGCCCTGCGCCAGGACCCCTGGCCCCCGCAAATGCCATGACACACGTCTCCACTACGACTCCTGCACCCTCCACGCACTCAACGCCGGACGGTCACGCACCTGCTGACTGGCCGCCCTGAAGCGCACCCAAGGATCCTTCTCCTGCCGGAACTGCAGCTTCACCAGCATCCGGCCCGCCAGCCCTCCCACCGAAGAACCCAACTCCCTCAGATTCATCCTGCTCAACACCCGCTCCGCCCGCAGACACACTGTCGAACTCTGGGACCTACTCACCATCAACGCCCCAGACGTCACCTTTCTGACAGAGACCTGGCTGAACCCTTCCTCAGCACCCGACATCGCCATAGCCATCCCGGAAGGCTACAAGATCACCCGCAAAGACCGCACCAACGGAGTAGAAGGAGGAATCGCCATCATCCAAAAGAACACTCTCAAAATCTCGACAGACACCGTCGACACCCTGAGCACCGCTGAAAACCTGCACTACCAGATCCACACCGACCCCAACACCACCCTCAGAGGGACCCTCGTCTACAGGCCCCCCGGACCCCGACAGCAGTTCAGCAACACCATCACCGACTTCATCAGCACACACGCCCTCGCCTCCACGGACTACATCCTTCTAGGGGACCTGAACTTCCACCTCAAGAACAACAACGACCCCAACTCCTCCTCCCTGATCGCCAACCTCGCAAACCTCATACTTAGACAACACGTCACAACACCTACCCACACCACTGGCCGCACGCTTGACCTCATCTTCTCAGCAAGCTCCCACATCTTCTTCAACCACACCACCGATCTCCACTGGACCGACCACTGCTGCATCCACTTCACCTTCCGGAAACCTACCACACACCACCACACCCAGCAGATACCTCGCCGCCACTGGAGCAAAGTCACCGAGGACCAGCTAACCACCGCCCTCGCCCAGACCCCACCTGCAGACCCGACCGACCCTGACGCCGCAGCCCGTAGCCTTCGACAGTGGATCGACGACTGCGCCAACACCCTTGCCCCGCTCAAGAAGCCCTCCAACACCCACACCAGCAAGAGAGCCAACTGGTTCACTGAAGACCTCCAGGCCTCCAAGCGCAGCTGCCGAAAACTCGAGAAAAACTGGATCACCGGATAGCTACACCGCCCACAAAAACGCCACCCGCAGACACCACCACCTCATCAGATCTGCCAAAAGGACCTCCTTCAAAGACCGCCTAGTCAACAACGCATACAACACACAGGAACTCTCCAACCCCAGCTCCAACTCCAACGACATCCGACCTTCACAAGATCTGTGCAACGCGCTGGCCACCTTCTTCCACCGCAAGATCACAGACATCCACGATAGCTTTGACGCCGTCACCACCCCAGCAACAGCTGGAACCCCCACTCCCTCGACCACCACCCGCATGAACCGCCTACTCGCCTGGACCGACATCACCCACGACGACACCATCAAGATCATGAACACCATCCACTCCGGATCCCCGGAATACCCCTGCCCCACCACATCTTCAACAAAGCAAGCAGCAACATCGTACCCCACCTCCGGAAAACCATCAACATCTCCTTCAAGACAGCGACCTTCCCGGAGAGCTGGAAGCACGCAGAGATCAACACCCTTCTCAAGAAACCCAAGGCGGACCCCAAGGACCTCAAGAACTTCCGACCCATCTCCCTGCTCCTGTTCCCGGCGAAGGTCATTGAAAAAGCCGTCAACAAACAACTGACCAGCTTCCTCGAGGAGAACAGCATCCTGGACTCATCCCAGTCCGGGTTCCGCAGCAACCACAGCACCGAAACTGTCCTCATCGCCACCACCGACGACATCAGGACCCTGCTCGACCAAGGAGAAACCGCGGCCCTCATCCTCCTGGACCTGTCAGCCGCCTTTGACACGGTCTGCAACCACACACTACGAACACGCCTCTACGACGCTGGAATCCAAGAGAAGGCCCTGGACTGGACCACCTCCTTCCTCTCCGGCAGAACACAGAGCGTCCTCCTCCCCCATTCTACTCCGAAGCCACCGAGATCATCTGCGGCGTACCCCAAGGCTAATCCCTCAGCCCAACGCTGTTCAACGTCTACATGGCACCACTCGCCCACGTCGCACAACACCACGACCTCAACATCATCACCTACGCCGACGACACCCAGCTGATCCTCTCCCTCACCAAAGACCCCCGCATCGCCAAAACCAGCCTCCACGAAGGAATGAAGGCCGTCGCCGACTGGATGAGAAACACCCGACTGAAGCTGAACTCAGACAAGATGGAGGTCCTCATCCTCGGATCCACCCCCTCGGCCTGGGATGACTCCTGGTGGCCGACTGCACTAGGAGCACCCCCCAAATCCACCGACCACGGACGCAACCTAGGGGTCGTCCTCGACTCTACCCTCTCCATGAAGAAGCAGGTCAACGCTGTCTCCTCCTCCTGCTTCAACACCCTCTGCATGCTCCGCAGGATCTTCAAGTGGATCCCAACCGAAACAAGAAGGACAGTCACCCAGGCCCTCGTCAGCAGTAGACTGGACTACGGAAAAGCACTCTAAGCAGGAGCCCCGGCCAAACTCCTGAAACGACTCCAATGCGTCCAGAATGCGTCTGCACGCCTTATCCTCGACGTCCCCCGCCACAGCCACATCACTCCCCATCTGAGAGACCTGCACTGGCTCCCCATCAACAAGAGGATAACTTTCAAACTCCTCACCCACACACACAAGGCTCTCCACAACACCGGACCAGCGTACCTCAACAGCCGACTCAGCCTCTACACCCCCACCTGCCAGCTCCGCTCCGCAGACCACACCCTAGCCACCGTCCCCCGCATCCGAAGAGCAACCGCCGGCGGCAGATCATTCTCCCACCTCGCCGCCAAGACATGGAACACCCTCCCCATCTGCCTACGGCAGATCGAAGACCTTCTAACCTTCAGGAGACTCCTCAAGACCTGGCTCTTCGACCAGTAGCATCTTTCCCCCCACCTCCCAGTGCCTTGAGACCCTCACGGGTATGCAGTGCGCTTTATAAATGACATGATTGATTGATTGATTTGGAGAACTGCTTCCTGCAGGGAAGGAAAGCATACTTTTAATCATATCCTAAGTACTAGTATTATTATATATTTTTGATAGATGTAAGGGTGTTTCTGCACTTGATTGATATTGTCATGTCTCCAAGACAGGACAGTGACCACAATGCCTTAATTCTTGCCGTAGATCTCCCTGCCTGTTGCATGCCAGTTAGCTGCGACAAACCCTTTGATCGAGTGTTGAGATTAACTAGCAATCGGTGCAGTCAAGTGGTGCACCATGGCACATTCCCAAGATCTGGTTGGGGCAGTATGCAAACTATGCAAACTAGTAGTCAAAAGCATTCAGGGATTCCTTCTCTTGGACTTGTCCCTAGTTCAAGGAGAAACACTTTGAAAAGATTGGCAAAGTTAACAAAAATATGTATGAAGGATTAAGGAAACAAAACAAGCTGTAGGTAGGAAAAGCCTCCTGACCTGGTACAACAAAGGCTGTAGAAACACTAGGATAGCTCTCACTGCTGCAATTAAACATCAAAATAAGAGATTGATAAAGGACATGAGGGAGGCTTATAAAAACACTATCAAAGAAGCAAATGGGTCTAGGAACTTAGGAAGTGGGAGGGGCTGCTGGATGAGGTCAGATAAGGAGACCTTCACTCCTTCTGGAACATTGTATCCACAAGGAGTAAAGACGGATATCGCCCCATTGAAACAAATGTTCCCACTGCATAATAGGTTGCACATTTCACCAGCCTGTATACTCTATGAGGGGAGAAGATAATGCCCCCCCAAACGATGTGCTGGGCCAAAAGATAGTAGCCTTGGAAATTAAGAGTGACAGTGAGGAGATTGCCCCCATCACGATCCAATAAGTAAGTTCAGCAATCAAAAAGATATTCCCAAATAAAGCTCCTGGGCTTGCCAAGATTTTGGGAGATTTGTACTAAGTGAGATTGATGTCTTGAGCTCGTACTTTCTGCTACATTTCAACGCCATCATGAAAGAGGCACCCATTCCACGATCCAGGAAGAGGCCTGAAATCATACCGATATTCAAAAATGGTTCCCCATGGCAGTTGTCAAACTCCAGGCCAATAAGCCTTATAAACAGCTCTCAAAAGCTGTTTATCAGAATCCTTCTGGAAAGGATACAGGAATGGCTGGCTACTAATGAGATATTAACACCATTGCAAGCTGGTTTTCAGCAATGTACCAGCATCATGGACCAGGTGTTCCGACTCTAGATAATATCCTGGAAAACGGTGGTTATGAGGGGCGGTGACTCGATGTTGTGCTTGTAGACCCATGGTCTGATGGCCAGATCCACCCTCTGTCAGGTGCTTGCTGATTTGGGAGTTCACAACTATCGCTTGGCCACTTTTATAAGGCTGCACAAAGGCAATTATACCCAGGTTAGATGTGGACAATTGGGACAGTTGACTGAGCCATTCTCTGTAAACAGAAGGGGCAGACAGGCTGCGTTCTTATCCCCACTCTTTTCATACTATACATCAACGACCTGGCAACCTATCTGATTAAATGTGAGGGTGATGCCCCATGTCTGGCGAACATGAAGGCTCCCGCCTTGATGTTTGCAGATCACCCTCTCCTACTATCTAAAACACCTATGGGGTTGCAACTAAATCTTAATCTTAGATAGTTTTGATAGCTTCTGTAGACAGAGGGGTCTGGAAATGAATGCGGTGAAAACCAAATATATGGTTCTAAATCCTTGCCATACCACAAGATCCACCCCATGCTTAAGGGGACCCCCTGGAACTTGTGCACATCTTAGATTACCTTGGGCTGACTCTTACAGAACAGCTAGATTTGCGGTGCCATATTGCTAGGTGCAGGCGTAAACTTGAGCAACATACTGGGGGGGCTGGTTAAAAAGCACCGGGGTACCCAATATCTTCCAATTTTACTGGTGATACAAATATATGTTTTGTTATGTTATAGCAATTTGTATAGAGCACTACTACCCATAGGTGTCTAGGCGCATTGCGGACCACAAACCGCAGAGAGAGACTAGTTTTTAAAAAGCCAGGTCTTAAGATGTTTCCTGAATTCAAGCAGAGATGGGAACTTCCTAAGAGAAAGAGGGAGGGTGTTCCATATCCTAATGGTACTATGTCTAAAGCTCCTCCCCCCCCAGTTCATATTTTTAACTCTGGGGGTGAGCATTAGGAAGGCATTAGCTGAACATAGTGACCTGCTGGAAGAGTACCAGCTAAAAACGTGCAGAAGAAACTGTGGGCCATCTCCATGAAGAGCCTTGTGAGCGATGTAAAGTGCCTTAAATTTCACACATCGGCCAACCGGAAGCCAATGTAGATCTTGAATTCCCGCCCTAATGGATTGGTATTTAGGGACATCCAAAACCAATCTAGCGGTGGCATTCTGATCCGATTGTAGTCTTCTAAGTTGGTTGGACTGCACATTGATATACAAGGCATTACAGTAGTCCAACTTGGTTAAAACCAAGGAAGTTAAAACAGCTTTCCTAGAGTTTCCAGGAATGTAGGGAAGGATTTTACGCACCGTTCTGATATTAAAAAACGCAGAGGACACCACCTTTGAGATCTGAGATTTGAAATCTATTATGACCCCCAAATGTTTTGCTTTCGTCACTGGTGTAGGTAGGAGGCCCAAGGAATTTGGCTACCAAGCTGGTGACCAATGAGGAGAAATCTTTCCGAAGAGCACCACCTTGGTTTTACTTGAATTTAACTTAAGGCAGTGCCTACTCATCCACTTACTCAAGGAGACCATACAATCATGTAGTTTGGTAGAGTAGTTGACATCTTTGTCAATGGTTGAGATCACCAATTGGGTGTCATTGGCATAGGAGGCCGGGATTAAATCAAAACTTATGATCAGTGGTGCTAATTCAGACACATATATTTTAAAAAGAGTAGGGCTCAAAGAAGAGCCCTGTGGTACTCCACATGGCAGGATAAAAGGTGCTGATTTAAAATCGCCCAGCTGCACTGGCTGAGTTCTATCTGCTAAAAAAGATGTTAAAAGCATGATAGCATTTCCTCCCAGGCCTATGCACTTTAAGCGTTTTAACAGCAAGGTATGGTCCACGGTATCAAATGCTGTGGACAGGTCGAGGAGGATAAGAGCCGCTGTGCCTCCCCCATCCATGGTGGTTCGGATTTCCTCTGTGGTCTTTATTAAGGCTGTCTCAGTGCTGTGGCATGATCTGAAGCCAAACTGACTGTGATCTAAAACATTATTTTCCAAAATATGCTTAGAGAGTTCAGTATTTACAATCTTCTCCAGAATTTTTGCCGGAAGTGGAAGCCTGGCAATAGGTCTATAATTGGCCTGGAGGCATATGTATGAAACCAAATTTTAGTCGCAAACGCTGCGACTCGCAAAAAACAGCGTTTGCGACTAAAATGTCGCTATTTCATATGTATGACACACATTCCCAGTCCAAAATAAGAAATCGCTAAATTTGCGATATCTTAGGCTGCGTAACTCCAAAATTGCGAATAAGCTTGCGATTTCCTAAATTGCGATATTCTCAATTTGCGAAATTCGCAAAAAGGATATCGCAAATTAAGAAATCGCAAGCACATGTATAAAAAAATAGCTAATTGCGAAATAACGAAATTCGCAAAATAAGAAATCGCAATTAACACCAAGTGCATGCAGGTGGTAAACAGGTGCAAGGTACTTAAACCACCCCACAATGCAACAGAACCTTCCACAATGGTAGCACTTTTTGTGATAGCCAGGAGGCTGCGTATTCGGGCACTTGCACAGAGGAGAATGAGACAGGAACGTATATTCAGGCTGCGCATCACTCTGTTCCAGCACACTGAAGAGGACATCCATGACAAGTACAGGCTGCACCCACAGAACATATTGGACCTGATTGAGGAGCTGAAACCCTATTTGGAACACCCTACACGCAGGACACAAACAATTCCCACACATGTGCAGGTCCTGTGCTCCCTGTACCTCCTGGCGTCAGGGAGTTTTCAAGGGGTCATAGCGGAGGTTGGCGGGGGGTCTCAGAGTGCCCTTTCGCGCTTTTTCCATGCCTTTCTAGATGCAATGCTACAGAGGCTATCACATCACATATACTTCCCCACCACCCAACAGGCATTACAGCAAACAAAACTTGACTTCTACCAGATTGCACGTTTCCCCCACGTCATTGGCTGCATCGATGGGACCCATGTGGCCATCACACCCCCATCAGCAACTGAATATGTCTACAGAAACCATAAATGCTACCATTCCCTGAATATACAGATTGTGTGCAACGCAAAGTATATCATCAATGACATTGTACCCAAATACCCTGGCAGTACACATGACTCTTTCATCTTTAGACACAGTGAAATATACAGATGTCTGAGTGCTGGAGAGTTTGGGGAGGAATACCTGCTAGGTAAATACATGGCACACATCCATACATCCACTACATCACTGGAGGGTAGGGAGTTTGACTTACCTATTGTGTCTATCCCTGCAGGTACAGTGCCTATGCAGTGCGGGTCTTCATTCTGACCCCGTATCTGGATCCAGCCAATGCAAGTGAGAAGAGATACAACAGGGCACACAGATCTACACGCTGCGTTATTGAGCATACGTTTGGAATCCTAAAGAGCCGGTTCCCGTGCCTGCATAAAAGTGGAGGTGCACTGCAATACAGCCCTGAGACCTGCTGTAAAATCGTGGCAAGCTGTGCAATGCTCCATAACATGGCTATGAGGAAAGGCACCACAATTGATGTGACCGATACAGACACATCGGATGACGATTGCCCTGCTCCCCCTGGCAGACCAGCATCAGGACTCGGGGCAGCTGCTGGACGCCAGAGACGGACTGAGATCACACAAAACTACTTCTAGGTGAGTAATGATGACATGAGACAAAAAATGATTGTAATGTGTGCTGTGTTTATTCACACTTTACAATCATTAAGTGTTGCTGTACCCAGCACATGTTATGCACACTGTGCAGGTACGGCACAAGTAAGTGTGCAATATGCATTGTTGGGTTACATCACCCATTGATGCTAAATTGTCACTGAACAGTTCACCTCCTTCGGTGACGCATTGGTGCTGTTTGGATTCCAGGCTGAGTGCCCTCCATGGTGTTCCTAGGTCCTGCACCCTGTCTGGAACTGCGCCTTCTTGCTCCTGGCAATGTAGGTGTGATGCTACTCCTACTGGAGGTTTCCTCACTCTCGCCAGAGACCATGAGAGCGGTGCCACCTGAGTTGGCCGTCTGCATTTGCTCCACTGCACTGGTGACCTATTCTAGCCCTCTTGCTATGTCCTGACAGTAGTGCTACATTTCCAACTGCACGGTAATGCTTCTACGTGTCAGATTGCTGGTGGTGGTGCAGAGGCGGTTCACGGCCTTAGTATAATTGTGCAGTCGTGCATTGGCACGTTGGGCAGCCCTGTCACTGGCGTCTTGGTTGTGCCTCAGGGTGTCACAGAGGTCACGTATGGCACCTGCCATGGCCATGATGCCCTCCCCCATGTTGCGCTGATTTTTGTTCAGACTGCATAGCTGCCTATTGATTGAGCACAATGATTTACATTGCAGGCGCTGTACCTGCAGCAACCTGTGTTCCAGCCCTGAAAATATGGTGTTGTCCGCATCAGTCGCAGTGCTGCTCCTAGGCCTTGACCTGCGTCTTTCCAGTGCTGGAATGCTCAGCCTTTGTGTTTCCTGACTCGGCATGTGTGACACACCCTGACTCTCCTCTCTTCTGTCACTGTCCTCCCCTGTGGCCTGTATGTCATCCTCCAATGGAGGCAGTTGGGGCACATGTGAGCGCTTCCTGCGCAGGATTGTTGTGTGCTCCATATCATCACTGGAGTCCCCATCGTCATGCTGCTCCTCAGGATGTTCAGGCTCATCTCCCTCTGCACTGTCATCACGTGCCCTGGATTGTGCTGTGGATGTAAAGGGGACTACATGAGTTTGTGTCTTTGTCTGCAATTTGCACTCAATAAAGTTTCTACAGTTTGTCTCGGCTAACTTCTGACACTGTAGTATTCCCTTATCCCCGACCCACATGTTGCATTAGATTTCCTATGTCTCATGGACACACTGTCAGACATATTACTACAAGTTCCATGATGCATTGCTGGGTGTGCTGTAAGACTTGGACTGGAATTACATTTTCTACATACACCGTGGCATAGGCGTACTCGCCGTCGCCACTACATTGACCACAGTTCCTTGGGGCAACTTGCTGGTGTGACGAGCAGAGTGCGACCAACTTTTGATTCATTTATTACGGCTCCCTTGAGCCAACGGGCTGACGAGCCTTGGACCTGCACCTGCGCGCCATGAGAGGTACTCTACCTGTTTTAATTACATTTTGGCAGTCCACGCGGCACCCCTTTACACTGACCTGCTCCCTGCTGACGAGAGGCAACTACCTCGAAACACGTGTCCAGGGATGGCTAATGCGACACATACTTTTCTACATACACCGTGGCATAGGCGTACTCGCCGTCGCCACTACATTGACCACAGTTCCTTGGGGCAACTTGCTGGTGTGACAAGCAGAGTGCGACCAACTTTTGATTCATTTATTACGGCTCCCTTGAGCCAACGGGCTGACGAGCCTTGGACCTGCACCTGCGCGCCATGAGAGGTACTCTACCTGTTTTAATTACATTTTGGCAGTCCACGCGGCACCCCTTTACACTGACCTGCTCCCTGCTGACGAGAGGCAACTACCTCGGAACACGTGTTGAGGGATGGCTAATGCGACACATACTTTTCTACATACACCGTGGCATAGGCGTACTCGCCGTCGCCACTACATTGACCACAGTTCCTTGGGGCAACTTGCTGGTGTGACGAGCAGAGTGCGACCAACTTTTGATTCATGGAATGACATTTGTTGTGTATATTTAGCGCATTTGGAGAAGTGTGCATGGGATGGGGATCAGTGCAGATTTATTTGGCATGCATCTTACCTTGGCTGCTGGATACAGGGTCGGAGCTGTCAATGTCAGCCAGACCACCGATGCGCTCAGGCAGGAGGGTGGACTCCACAAGCTCCTCGTGGGGTGTTGGCTGTGCTGCTGTGGATGGTCCTCCCCCGGTCTTGTTTGCATCCTTTAGTCTGGCTGCCACCCTCTCCTTCGACCTTTGCCGCATATCGTGCCATCGCTTGCGCAATTCCTCGACAGTGCAATTTGTGACACACACAGCATTCACTTTCTGTTGTATCTAGAGCCAGATCTTTCATTTCCTTGCTTCTGGGACTCGCAGTGCCTTTTTCCCGAAGAGGAGCTCATCGCTGCAGACCATCTCCTCTATGAGGACCTCTTGCTCCTTGTCAGAGAACTTGTGCTTTCTCTTTCTCTTCTCTGCCTCCCTGCCCTCATGTTGCTTGTGGGATTCCATTGGGGTTTGTTCTCTCCTGGGATGCCTCCTCACACTCTCCAAACAGCCTCTGGGTGTGGCTCAGGTAAGCAGGTGCAGGAAATCACTCCCACTTCCTGGTTGTGATGTCATCAGGCTGCACCTGTATTGCAGATTCCCGTTTTTGCGATTTCTTAATTTGCGAATTTCACAATTAAGGAATCGCAAATGATGTTTCTGAGACTTTTTTGTGATTATTAAGAAATCGCTAAACATTTGCAATTTTTATTTACATCCCGATTTGCGAATCTCAAACTGCAAATCTTAAAATATCGCAATTTGAGATTCGCAAAACGGGAGTTTCATACATATGCCCCCAGATCCGTTAATTCTTTTTTTTTTTTTTTTTTTTTTTTGAAACCGTTTATTGCAATCTCAAGAATATACAAGTATGGGCCTACAACCTTCCGGCCGGCCGCTAGAATGACAGGAGCATATGACATACGTACAAAAACACTTGGCGTTGCAGAGAAGCAAAATCAGGAGGTATCAGCGTCGTGGGCCACATCACTCTGACCCCACAATACGGTTTCATTTTATACAAACAACACAAAAAAAAAAAAAAACCACACCCGCAAGGCAACCCACAATCGAAAGTAACAGCACGTGCTCCCCGAATGGGGGACCCCAGCCATCCACAGGAGTCTAAAGAGGGGAAGGGGAACAGATCGAGGACTGGGGGAACTCCGTGCTCGGGGCTAGGGAAAGGAGTCAACTAAGGGGACGGGGCTGGTGAGGCCGCAGGCAGCAGTGGCGGCGCGCAGATACCCCCGCGGTAGGCGTTCCAGGGGCCCCATACTTTCACCCATGCCCCAGGCTTACCCCTCGCCACATACACCACCTTTTCTCGGAACATGCACCAATCCATGTGTTCTTTCCAGGCCGACACCGCCGGGGGCCTCTGGGATCCCCACAGTTGAGCAATGTCACGCTTAGCTATCATATATCCCAGAGTCACCCATCGCGTCTGCGGAACCGAGTCGTCAGTTGGTTCCCACACATTCAGCAGGCATCTCCTCGCTTCAGGCAGCAGCGCGACATGCGTAACCACTCGCAGGACCTCATGCACACCACGCCAGAATCGCTCCACCTTCGGGCATTCCCACAAAATATGCAAAAAAGTCGCCAAAGCACCACACTCACGCTTACACAACCCATCCTCAGCATAGCCCATACGCAGAAGCCTTGGCCCCGTCATGTAAACCCGGTGGAGTATCTTAAGCTGGACGAAGCGAAGGCGAGCCGGTATGGCCACCTCCTTCGGAGAGGCCACCGCGAAAATCCAGTCCTCGTCGTCCAACTCCAGCCCATCGGCAACCCAAGCCTCGCGGAGGCCAGTCAGCAAGCCCAAACGGTCATTAATCAATTTTTTGTAAATAAGGGAGATCGTGCTGTCCGGAACGTGACCATCCAGCACTCTATCCTCCAGGGGGGAAGACTCCGGGATGGAGGCGACGTCTGGGAAGACGGAGCCCAGTGCGTGACGGACCTGCAAGTACCGAAAGTATTCACTGCCCTGCAGCTGAAACTCCGTCTGCAGCGTCTCGAATGTTTTAAATCCCCCCCTCGTCCAGAGATCCCCCACTGTACTGATGCCTATCGTGTCCCACTTCTCGAAGCCCTTCGAGGTCCACAGGGAGCCCAACCTCTCAGACGCGTACAACGGTGATGCCCGGGTCAAACGGTCCTTCCACCCCATAGCTGCGTTAGCCGCGTGCCATACTCGTACCATGACACGCGTAGGTCCCGTCAGGCGGGGGCCGGGCGCGCCAGAGTAGAGCACTCGATTATAGTCGCCACCAGGCAGGAGCATCTTGTCCATTTCAAATGCCGGGTTTAAGGCGGGCCCGTAAAGGCCATGATTAATTGCAGCTAGCTGGGAGGCCCAGTAATACCGTTTAATATCCGGGAGGGCAATCCCCCCGTCGTACCATGGGAGCGTCAATTTCGCCAGGGCAATACGCGGCCTCCCGTCCCAGAACAGGCGGCGCTGTAGACTCTCCACCTCACGGAAGTAGCGCGCCGGGACTAAATCCATAGTATTCTGGAGAGCGTACAGGAAGCGTGGCAACGACATCATCTTAAACAGTGCCGCCCGGCCGAGCGGCGAAAGCGGCAGGCGCTGCCAGCGCGCGACGTCCTCCTTCAAGCGCTGGAGGGGGGGAAGCAAATTCCGCTCGTAGCGGGCCTCCGGGTCCAGCGTAATGTAAACCCCCAGGTACCGAAACCCCTGTGAGGCAATCTGGATCGGACAGCCCCGCGGGAGGACGGGAGCCTCCCCGGAAAGCACATACATACATGATTTAGCCCAGTTGATGACAAGGCCTGAGTTGCGGCCGAATGAGCGCAAAACATCAACCAGGACAATCAGTGATTTACGCGGGGAGGCTAGGTACAAAAGGATATCGTCAGCGTATAGGGACACGCGGTCCTCATACTCGGGGGTCCAACGGAGACCACGGATGGAAGGGTGCCACCGCAGCCACTCCGCCAGGGGTTCCAAGGCCAGCGCGAACAGGAGCGGCGACAAGGGACAGCCCTGTCGCGTGCCCCGTCCCAGCTCGAATGGGACCGATACTCTTCCGTTCACCACCACCTGCGCCAATGGGCCCGAATACAACAATTTGACCCAGCTGATGAACCCCGGGCCAAATCCAAACTTCGCCAGCATAGCCCAGATGTATGGCCACTCGAGCGTGTCAAACGCCATGGTGGCGTCTAAGGACGCCAATATGGCCGGCTCCCGCACAAACGGGACACGCGCGAGCACCCCGTGCAAGCGCGGCAGATTAAGGGCCGTGTTGCGATGGGGAATAAAGCCGGACTGGTCTTGGTGGACCAGATCGCCCACCACGCCGACCAGCCGGTTGGCTAGCACCTTGGCGAGGATTTTGGGCTCCGCATTCAAGAGCGAGATAGGCCGGTAGGATGTAACCCGGTCTCGAGGTCTCCCTTCCTTGTGGATCACCACGATTGTAGCCAGACGTTGGTCCGGTGGGAGGGAGCCCAGCGAGTGGGCCGCCAGGAACATCGCACGGAGGTGGGGTGCCAGTACATCCGGTCGCAGCTTATACAACTCGATAGGGATGCCGTTCGGGCCCATGGCCTTGCCGGATGCGACCGAGCGTACGGCGAGGGCAATTTCGTCGGAGGTAGGAGCGGCATCTAACGACACCCTGTCCTCCACCGAAAGGGAAGGCAGCGCGATATCCCTAAGCAGGGCATGGGAATCCTCCTCCGAGCAGGGAGAAACCGGGGAATACACCTCGCGGAAATAATCCGCGAAACAAGAGACAATGTCTTCTGGCTCGGTGACACGCACACCATCCATCCTCTCAATCAGCGGGACCACACGACTCGCTCTCTCCTTTTTATCCAACCATGCAAGCAGTTTACCAGCCTTATCACCCACATCATACAGTCGCCCCTGTTGCTCTCTATAGAGGCCCCTGGCCGCCTCCGTGACGAGGGCCCTGTAGGCCGCCTGCCTAAGTTGTAGGACATGTAGTGCAGCATCCGTCACCCCACCCTCTAGATCACCCTCCAGTTCAGCGATTTCGGCCTCCACCCGGGTCACCTCCTCCTGCTCGCGCCTCCGGGCATGGGAAATAAAGGAGAGGGCCTCCCCTCTAAGAACTGTTTTGAAGGCTTCCCACAGGGAGATAGCCGAAGGGACGGACCCCACATTCTCATCGAAATACCGCTGCAAGGATTTAATCAAATCAGCGCGAATGGTGGGGTCGCGCAGGTACCAGGCATTGATTGGAGCTACCCTGCCCTCCCCCCTCGGGAAGACATCAACGTGCAACAGGAGCGGGGAGTGATCTGAAATACCCCGCGCCAAATGGCGCACCTCTCCTACCCTCCCAACATAGGCCGCAGGGACAAGGACATAATCAAGCCGTGAGAGGCTACCATGGGCACCCGAGTGGAAAGTGTACTGCAGCTGCGTGGGATGTTTTAAGCGCCAGCAGTCCACCAATCCCAGTGTATCTAAGAAGCCGGACAGCCACGCCTGCGCCCGGGGGAGGTCCCGAGGGGGGCCACGATCCACGGTCCCAGAAACCACCGCATTGAAGTCCCCCCCAACCACCAGAAGCCCCCCCGGCAGGTCAAGGAGGAGGCGCCCTAGGTCTGCAAAAGTCGTAGACTGTAACCCCGGTGGGACGTACACTGATACAAAGACAACTACTTTACCCTCCATTCTCCCCACTAAGACAGTGTAGCGTCCCCTCTCATCATGGTGCACCTCGTCTATTTCCAACGGGAGCGAGTTCTTCACCATGATGCCCACCCCCCGTGAGCCCGACGTGAAGCCCGAGTGGGCCACCAAGCGATAGCCACGCCGATTCATGGCACAAAAGGAATTACCAATAAGGTGTGTCTCCTGCAGAAAGACCACATCTGGCGAAAGTCGTTTCAAATACTGCAGGACCACACCTCGCTTAATCCTATCCCCCAGTCCGTTAACGTTCCAGGACAATAAAGTCAGGTCCCTACCCCCCATCACATACAGAAGCCATCATTCGTCCCCCCGAGAGCACCTTAAAAACACCAATACAATAAAGGGTTTGCCTTGCGGTAAAAACAAACAACACCCCACCCCAACCCACCCATCCCAACAGAACTCCCCCCTCCTTGCACCCCTGCATGAGCCCAAACAGCCCCCCCAAAGTGCAGTGTGCCTGTCGCCCCATGAATGATTAAACTAACTAGTCCCCCAGAGGAGGAGGGAGAGCCCCCAAGAGACCCCGTACCACCTCCACAGGAGGGAGACTTAACGAACAGTCAAAAATGACGACAATGTTGTCCAGAGCGAGGCCTACTATTAGTCCCTCAGTCCTGATCCGGCGAGCCCTCCCCTCCAACCACGCCCCCCCCACCCCCCCCGGCCCCGATCCCCGGGCAAGGAGTCCAACCAGTCCCCGGCCGCCTCGGGACGATCAAAAAAGTGCGTGCGGCCATCCACCTCCACCCGCAACTTAGCTGGAAAAAGCATCGCATACTTGAGGTTCAGGTTCCGTAGACGACGTTTGACTCCGAGAAAGCTCAGTCTCTGCTTCTGGACCGCTGGGGTGAAATCAGGATAGAAGTTTACGTCCATATTGTCAAGTCTGACCGGTCCTTGTTGCCTAGAAGTCTGAAGGATAGCGTCTCTGTCCCGAAAGTTGAAAATCCGGGCAATGAGAGGCCTCGGAGGGGCTCCGGCCTTAGGTCTTCCTCCGGGAACCCTGTGGGCACGTTCCACCGCAAAGAATTTACTCAGCCCCCGGGGCTGGAGATGGGTGAGAATCAGGTCCTCCACAAACAGGTCCGCCGCCGCCTCCTCACGTCCCTCCGGCACCCCGACAATGCGGACATTGTTCCTCCGGGCCCGACCCTCGGAATCCTCCAGTCGACGATCCATCAGGGCGCTCACCTGGCCAAGCCGGCGCACCTCCTTTTGGAGGGCCGCCACGTCCGCCGCAAGGCCCGAGGTGGTGTGGGCCAAAGAATCGACCCGGTCATTGGTCTTGGATAAATCAGCCCTTACCAGGCCAACATCCACGTGGACCGAGTCAATCTTTTGCGCCAGTGTGTCAAAGCGCTGGTCCACCGAGGCCTTCATCTCGGCGATAGCGCCCATGACATCTCACAGGGTCAGATCCGCGGGCAGCGCAGGAGCATCAGTCGGGCCCTCAGGGGACCTACGCGGCACCTCGGGAGATCCCTTCTGGAGGGTGTAGCGGTCCATGCTGTTGGACTGATGGGCTGCACCACGGCGGGTCGATTTCACCTTTGCCCGGTCGCCATCTTGCTTTGTGGACATGGTTTCAGTCCCCAAATCGTGCCAATCACCTCGGAAAAGGCCGACAAACCAGTTCACGGGCTCCGGGGGGGTGCAACCACAGGTCCGCAGGACGGATCACAGCCGGCGGGCCAGCAGGGCACCCCAACGAGGCCACACCACCGCACACCGCCCCGCAACCCAACCTCGCCTACGCAGCAAGGAGGGTGCAAAAGCGAAAGTGAAAGTGCGGGGTACGCGAGTCGCCCAGCCCTGCCCGCCGCTGTTGATCACTTTGTCTCCGGATCGCCCCGCAACTCCAATCCGGGGGGCCGGCGTGGAGAAGGCCGCAAACCTCAATCGGTGCTCCCGCCGGTGTCCGAGGTCCAATTTGGAAGCGGAAAACGGGTGACACCTCAGCTCGGGCTCACCAACACAGTCCCCTCATCTAGGACAGGATATTTTCAGGATTTATGTAGGAGGTCACGGAGGTCCTCGGGAGCCTCGCACCTACGCGGCCATCTTGGTTGCGCGCTAGGCTCCTCCCTCAGATCCGTTAATTCTTAATTGGATTTTTTTATTAGTGGTAAAATACAGGCTTGTTTCCGCCTGGTAGGAAATGCTCCTTGTGAGAGCATCTGATTGTATATATCAGATAGTCTTGGACTAGCAAGGTGGCTGATATGATGGAGGATTCTTGGAGGGCAAGGGTTCTCCGGTGAACCAGATTTTGTTTTTCTAGAAGGGTAGCAATTTGCACTGGGGTTGTCGGAGTGAAGTAAAAAAGGGGCGTTATAGTTTTAGCTACCTGTTCTGTGAGATTTAGGTTTGGCAGATGTAAGGCAAACTGGTCATATATTTGATCAACCTTTCACTTAAACGTCTGTGCTAGAATATTACAGAAATCTTGAGTGCAGTTGGCTGCATCCTCCTTTCTAACAGTTGTTAAATTGTTTATAACCGTAAAAAGTTCCTTACTTGAGTTACCTGCAATCTCTATTTTCGATGTATAATATTCGCTTATTTCAGTAAAGATTTTTTTCTTGTAATCGGCAAGCATTATTTTATATTGCTCTTTCTCTGCTTCATCATAGTTTTTGCGCCAGGCTCTTTCTTGCCTCCTACAGGCTTGTTTGTCTGATCTAAGAGCCACAGAGAACCATGGTGCTGATGGAGTATTTCTGTTTTTATTGACCACCGTGACCGGAACTAATTTAGCAAAATTGAATTCTAGCCAGAAGGTATAGTCTCCGGCTGATCCTTCAGCGTCCATCCCCAAATCTGGTAAGCTTTGTACTAGTTGGCTTTCCAATACTGCAGAATCAATATTATGCCAAGCTCTCTTAATGTGCTTGGTACTCGCCGTAATAGTGGCCTTAATGCCCGGTACGTCATAACGAAAAATTACAGCGTGATGGTCGGACCATGTCAAAGGCAGGGCAGCTGTAAATTAGATAACTGGGTTGTTTGTGAACACCCCGTCCAAAGTGTGTACAGCTTGATGTGTAGGGCCATGGATAATTTGTTGTAGTCCTAAATCTGCTGTAATGTCAAGAAGCTCCTGGGTCTCTTTTTCAGCTAGAGTTTCCAAACGGAAATTCATGTCGCCCAGCATCGTGAAACATCTTGATTGTATACCCAACTCTAGCAAAGAAGGCAGGTTCTTTCAGAAGCTAGCTTTAGAACCCGGGGGGCAATAGATTAATAATCCTTTAAACGTTTCTTGTTCTGAGATGTTGATCTTGAATAATAGAGCTTCGCAATCAGACGAGGTTAGTATAGAGTGGTGGGATACCAGCTCACTCCTATGAATTATTGCAAATCCACCCCCTTTTTTTTAAATAAATCTGTCATGTCTGAAAACTTTATACCCGCAAGGCACCGTGGTAATGCAATCTGAAATATATAACTACCATGCCCTGGATGCTACTCTTTACTGCGTGGCATTATGGGGGGCACAAGGATGTGGCTGCTATGGTAGCAGTGGAAAAACCATTCCTATGTCAATTGACAGGTTTACCCATTAGCAGCCCACTGCTCCCTCTCTCATAGGATTGGACTTAGACCAATCCATTATTGGAGAAGTATCTGAGCTCCATTCTTATTGACAGGGACTAGAAGAGTCCTCTGTATTTCTGGATCAGGTGGCATACCTTGGAGCAAGTATGTCAGAGAGACCCTCAAAAAGTTGGGGTATGAGAATCTGTGGGTCGATCTGTTGGTGGCCCCCTCGATCAATAAATTGACCATCAAGAGAAACTATGGGCAGTATAAAATGAGCCTACTGAGGGCTCAATCATTCTTGGGTCCTCTGACTGACACTTTTCTCCTTATACAGGGTGAATTTAAAGTGGAATCGTTTCTTGACGAAATTGAACCTATGGCAGCGAGGAAGCTCTTTCTCCAATTTCGGTTTGGCACTCTGCGGCTTTTCTCATTCACTGCGAAATGAGATCATACTCCTGAGCTAGGTCGGTTTGCCCTTCCTGTGGAAATATCAGGAAACGGAAGAGCATGGCCTGTTCTTTTTCTCGGCCTTCCTGAATGGAAAGAGAAAATAGCTAATTGCAGTCTGATGGAACTTAGGTGTCAGGAAGTATACAGAGGCTTTACAAATTTTGAAATCTGTTACAAGGCAAAGCATAGGTTTTGCTATCACATGGTATCTGGTACTGATGTGGAGGATAAGGCAAAAGATGAGTCCACAACTAGCTGGTTCAGACACTATGGAGGCAGTGTGTGCCCATTGACCATTCCTCCTCTAGTTAAGAATTTAGCACTTTATTTGAAAGAGGAGGAAGGTATAAAACTTGTTTTCATTATGGGATGTGCATTAATTGTGATATTAAGTTTGAAATTAATTTAATAAACCAGGTCTTATAATGAAGCAAGCTGCTTATTTTAATGTAAATAGCTTTTATCCCTATTAGTTTATAATGGATGTATTTTAACTTGTACTTATATGGCAGAATGCCGAAATGAAGATTAATTGAATTTAAAAATTTAAAGGCCCTAGGTACAGGTAACAAAACTCAACTTGGAACTTATAAATAAATTAAATGTGCCAATTGGATGTATGCCAATTTCATCATGTTTAAAGTGGAGAACACAAGTAGTTCCGCACTAGTTATCAGTGGTAAAGTGTGCAGAGTCCTAAAGGCCAACAAACACAGGATCAAAAAACAGGATGGTTAAGGAAAAATATTTGGGGATGACCCTACAGACAGGACCAAGTCCAACAGCGACTCAAAAGAGAAGAGTGTGTGTGTTCATGCATGCAGCTGCTGGGAAACAAATTTGAGGAGACTTGTGACAAAATTGCAAACTCCAGATATTGTGCTGTGGGTGGTGCTGTTTTGAAGAAAATAAGGAAACGAAGGGAGGAATATATTAACTAAGGCAAGAATGCAGGAAGGATTAGTTCTGGTGGAAAAAATAAATTTGAGAATGACTAAAGGAGAGAGTGAAGGAAGGCAGGCAAAAGAAAATAATGTAGACGAACTAAAGAGAGGGATAGAGGAAGAAAGAAAATAAATTACGTATGATTTATTGACAAAAGAAAAGACAAAAGAAAAGGAGGAAGAAAGGCGAAAGAACAAAAAGAGTAAAGGAGTTAGGATTGAAGATGGAGAAGGAAGGAAGAAAGGCGGGAGGGAAGGAAGAAGGGATGCTGAAGTAATCATACAGGAAGAAACAAATGAATGATGACAGACCAAGAGTAGCATGGTAGGTGGAGCAGAGTGAGCAAGTATGAAGAAGGAATGGAGGTAGGTGCTGAGGAAGTGAGAAAGGAAAGGAGTGAGGAGGAAAGACGGAATGAAAGGAAGACAGAGGAACCAAAAGAGCTTGAAAGGTGCTGGGTCAAAGAGGGACAGAGGGTGAATAGCAGTGTAATTAAGCAAAGAAAAAGAGGAAAGACAGCTAATTTATCTGTGTCTTTAATACCCATGTTTGATTGTAAAGCACATGTTCTTTAGCGGGTACATTGGGATTCAATTATGGATGCTATGTTTTCCCCAAAGCTATGATCTTGGAAAGGTGAACGTTTGATCTGATCACCCACTAAAAGTTTAAACTATGACCCATGAGAACAAATGCTGATCTCTGCAGTGGATGCGATAGCCCACTGAACCACCTGTAGTGTGGCGTGTGGCTCGTGGCACGCCCCACGCGTGTTGCTCATGGGTCCCAACCCAGTCACACCACGGCATGTGTATATTTAATTCTATGTTAGGAATCAAATATGGATTGCTTCGCTAGGCCTGTGCGGGCAGGGGTCGGGTGGCAAAGATTCCAACTGACGGGGTCAGTTTGTTTTGGTATCAGAGCTGACGGTCACTGCCCGTCATGGGTGAAGTTACCCGTGAATAAAGCCTCTATGTTCCACTGCCAGGCTCCAGCATCGCGCATTACACCACCTGACCCAGCAAAGCTTTTTCAAAAATGAAAGGTGAGCGCACAGAGAAAAGGAGGTATTTAGGTTACTGTTTCTGAAGCTCCTAAATGAGTCCATGGAATACGGCTGAAGGACATAGTAAAGGCATTCAGGGGGAAGACCTGTTTGAGAACTGGAGGAAGCCAACTTGGAAAGGTGAGCTTTCATCTGGCCTGACACCAGATCCCTCTCTGAGATGAACAAAATAGGAGGTTTGAGCAGAAGACTGGACTGAGAACTTCTGCACTTGCTAAAGTGATAAGAAATGCAACCCTGAAAGAAACTCAGCTCAGTGCATTAACAGCTCCACAAGGGCAGTAGGCGCAGCAATGGTGCCAGGGCCTCTAATGCAAGTATGGAAAAGCTGAGGCTCAACAGAGAGCTACAAATGATATGTAGTGACCTCCTTTCCCACAATGCCACTACACATGCTGCACTATTCATAGATAGGCCCATGAAGCTTTTTCTAGTGCCAGAACCCTTTCTTCATACCACAAAAGAGCCTGCATATGCCACAGAAACTGATGGGAACTTTACTTCATGGTTAAAGGGGCATGTAATGCATAGGTGTAGGAGGGTATATAATGGAGTTCTCAGCCAGCAGAGTTAAAGACAGTTTATTCCAGAGGTACAGTCCATTACTTAGAACGTGGTTGGATGCTTCGAGGAACCTAGCAGACTGAGCTGAAGTTCCACAAACCGTCCAGCTCATTCTAAAGAACGTGGAACTTTGACCAAATAAATACACCATGCAATAAACAAGGAACACAAGAATACAAGCTTCAATGCAATAAAAGCAAGTGATAAAAGACACATACTACATCATCTTTCCAATATCAATACAATACACCATATAGTTTTCGAATTATCAATACAATTCATATTCTATGAATTTTTCTGGTACCTGAACTACTCTAGAGGAATGAGTAACTTGAATAGGTAGGAAACTTGCTCCTGCAATCAAATGTTCAGAGATATTAGAATTAGTATGGGAAGTAGACCAATTAGGATCAGTACCATCATTTACATCAGAGGAAATAACATCTGTGGGCAACATGGAATCAAAATCCCCCGTTGATCTGCGTCTCTGATTATAAATGACAGCTTGAGTCTTAGAAATGGGAATCAAACTAGTCTTGTTCCATCAGCCTCTTCCTTAAAACAAAACCGAAGCTGCCCCAGTTGTGGTCACTTTAACGGGTGAATTATATTGAGATTCAACTTTAAAGACACAATTACTTTGAGATCTACATCACGTACTCTGAATTTGTTTATACAACACTCTTTCTCTTACTTTTGAAGAGCTACTTTAATTTCTAACTGACTCACGCCCTGAGACTGGTTGTAGCCAAACTGGAATAAGCTTCGATTTGGTATCTGTACCGCTTAAATAAGTGAAAGGAGCCTTGCCAGTGGTCGAGTAAGGGGTAGTTAATGCACTTGACATTTTGTCCTCTAAGAATTCTACTACATTCATATGCGCTGAAAGAGCCATTTGGATGCCTTCCTTCAGAATACGATTTGCTCTTTCTTCCAAACCATTGGAAGATGGGCTGTAAGAGCTACTTTCAAATGTGTGACATCTAAGCTGGTTAACATTTTTCATCTCTTTGTACACAAAGTGAGTACCATTGTCTGTAACCAAAGATTTAGGGCATCCTTCAATTAAACATATTTTTTTGAGAAAATCAGTAGCTAATTCTGTGCTTTATGTATTCCCAAATTAATAGTAAATCCATTTGGGGAAGTTATCCACTAGCACAATGAGAAACCTCTGGTCAAAAGGTAACAAGTTGAAAAGCCCAGAAAAATCTAAAGCTACCTTAACCCAGGATGAAGGGGTTTGACAGTGGGAACCCAATGTTTGTTCGAAACCAAGCAATGTGGACATTTATCAATAAAGGTAGCAACCATCTCGTCCAAATCAGGGCACCAGAATATTTGTTTCAGTTTTTTACACGTGGATGAAATACCTAAATGACCACTTTGAGCTAATGAAATAATGTGGTAACGTAATCCAGAAGGTGGAATAAATAAGCTACCATGCATCCAAATTTGTCCCATACATAAAATCTCGGCAGCCACACTAGCAAAACTGCGTAATTTCTCTGACTGCAAGTTTTCAGATGGCCTCCCTATCTTGGTAAAATTGTCAATTTTTGGAAGATTCTCATCTTTTGCAGAGGCACAGTTCCACTCTTCTTCTGATATGACTCCTTCACATTCATGCACAACATCCACCATTGCCAAAACACATTCCTCTGCCCCATCAATATCCACCTCCCTACTTAGGGGCAGATTTACGTTCCCTGGTGCATCCCTGCAAATCAGCAGGGATGCGCCAGGGAAGATGCGTCACGCAAGTTTGCCCTTGCGCCACCGCAGATGCGCTGCATTTACAATGCGGTGCATCGTGGCGCAAGGACAAGCAGATGCGTGACGCATCTGCTGGCGTAAGGTTGGCGCAGTGCTGAAGTTGTGTCGCAAGTGCGATGCAACTGCAGCACTGTTCCAACCTGCCCTATCCCTAACATGGTGCGTCACGCCTTACGCCTACTTGAAGCAGGCGTAAGGATTTGACGCACCAGCGTCGGAAAGGTGACTGCATGAAATCTTGTAGATTTCACTGCGTCACTTTTCCGAGGCTTTTTCCGACATAAAGCCCACCCTGCATACATTAAACCTGATGCAGGTTTAATGTGGCGCAGGGCTTTACAACGTGACGCATCTCCCTAGATGCGTCACGTTGTAAATCTGTCGCAGCATGGCGCTAGCTTTGCACTGCCTCTGCGTCACAAAAATGATGCAACGGTGGCGCAAAAGTGGCACACGGGCTTGTAAATCTGTCCCTTAGTGGCATGCGGGATAAACAGTCCGGTAAACAAAATTCCACCTTGAATATTTTCCTGACGTGAAATTCTTGCAGTTTAGAAAGTAATCTCACCGAACATGATGATGCTTTGCCTAGTCCATTGCCACTTAGAAGATATACCAATGGCTTGTGATCAATGAATACATCAACAATTTGTCTAAACACCACTCCTATACCTTTAATACTGGCGTCCACCATGATGAAAGATTTACCTTTTGGATTAAAAGACAGTAGAGCAGGCGCATTAATTACTTTGATATCTTCAAATACTTGGTTAGTTTATTGAAACCATTCAAACTTTACTCCTTTTTTTTTAAAGTGATTGTAATGGTTGTACCTACAAAGCATACCTGGGAATGAAACATGCATAGTATTCGCAAAGACCTAGAAAAGATCTCAAGGTATCCTTGTCTTTGGGAGCAAGAGCAGATCTTATTGTTTCCACAATACATGTTTTTGGTTTAATTTCCTCTGCCGAGATGGTGTGTCCTAAATATTCTACTTGTTTTCACAAACAACTTACACTTACTCATTTTCGCTGTCATGCCATGCTTTTGTAATACTTGAAATACTTTGAGCAAGACTATCATATGCTCCTCTTTGGTTTTGGTGTAGACCAAAATGTTGTCTTGAAATGCTTGAACATGAGGCACATCACAAAATAGAGTGTCCATCATCCTCAGAAAGATGCTTGCGGCTGATACAGCGCCAAAAGATAGACTTAAGTACTTAAACGCTCTAAAAGGAGTAACAAAATCAGTTCAATATTGAGAGTCTGGACTTAGAAGTATCTGATGGTTTGTGGAATAAAGGTCTACTGTCGCAAAAAACTTTGCCCCATTAATGTTTGCCATCATCTCATGTATGCGTGGAAGAGGGTGAGAGTCCACCAGAATATTTTGGTTGAGTGACCTCACTCAAGTCCACACATAGCCTCAAATCTCCTGAGCATTTTCTGGTCAAAACGTCCAGAGAAACCAACTCAGAAGAATCTAATTTAGCAATACTTCCTTGAGAGATGAGGGTCTATAAGAGAACTTTCAGATCATCCCTTGTACTTAAGAGTACAGGGTAAACTTTGTGAATGACCAGGACAAAACATTTTCTAACTTTGATCGTGTGTTCAAAACCCTTCACTGTGCCTATGGTATCATTTTATTAACACAGTGGGAAAACCTCTATGCCTTTGATCGTGTTACACTTACATGGTTCTCTATAGTTAGAATTGACATATCTCCTAGTTCTATGGGAACTTCGTGCCCAGGATGCAAGTAAATATCCATTTTGGCAAGATCCACCCAACCAATGATATCCCTCCCCTTCACTGCAACATAAACATTGGAGTTAATCTGTCTGCCTAAGCATTCGAGGGCAGTGACTATATAGCTAGTACGTTTGATATCCTGTTCCCCAAAAGCCTTTGGACAAATATCGGGTGCACTCAAAATTGTGTCGAGTGGCCAATATTTAAAGAATGTCGAGTCAGCTAATATAGTGACTGGTGCTCCCGAATCTGCCATCATGGTGATGGCCTTACCATCTACAGCAGCCTGACAAAGAGGGCCTTTGAAAGCTTTCACCTGCTTACATGAAGATGTGTCAATAGTAAGAACAACATTTGAAAATCTGGGGAGTGTGTGGTCAATGAGGCTATGGCGGATCCCGCTTGCACGTAACCTCAGGTGATCCTCGCCCCGCCTCGTGTTTGAGGCTGCTGACCATTAGTTGGATGCGTGGCTGTGCGAGGTTCTCTCGAACCACGGTAGGTGGTTTGCGGCTACCGCGGTTATTTCAAGCTGTTTTGGGAAAAGCTGCGGATGGGACGGCTGCGACGGTTTGGCTCAGCTTGGCTATTCAGATGCCCGATCCTGCATCTGCTGTGGACTCTGGGCACTATCCGCATTAAGTGCACGAAGCACCAAGAAAGCCCCTGGATTAGTGAAGTATGCGGCACTGCGGGGGATGTGTTGGAGTAGAGTGGAGAGTCTGGGTCGGCGTTGAGAAGCGGTCCGCTTCATTGAAAGGCCCCCTGACCTTCATGGCTTCGTGGATCTGCTCGCCGTGTGTGTGTCACTTGAAGGCTTTGTGGAACTGTCACTATCTGCTGGCAGCATGATTATCGGCTGCAAATTGGACAGTTTTGGATCTGAGCAATCAGGACTGAGCAAGCAGCGCCAGGAGTACCACTCAGCCTGCTAGGTGTAAAAAGTGCAACACTCCCTAAGATTTCCAGCATGCATATTAACAAAGAAAGAGTTATAAACATAAGAGAGTTGTAAAACCCTTTTTTTGGGACCATTTTTTATTTTTCATTTTTTTCTCTTTGTGGTTATTTTGAAGACACAGATTTGGGATTAAGGAATAAGGAGGAGAGGAAGGTGGAGTTAGGAGAGGCAAAAGACAAAACTTGAGAGCCAATGTTCTCCCAGGCTGGAAAGTGAGGAGTCTATTATCATAAACAAATTTCACTCAGAATGTGAAAACATCTAAAAATAACTAACGCACTGACCCAACCAGATTTAAATATGGCACCTTAGACTAAAAATCGCACTACACAGTTGAAGATAGCTTTGGCGGCAGCAAGAGCTGAGCACACGCAGAAAGCTCGCCATGGATCGGCCCCAATCACCAGTCCAACTAGTTCTGAAGATGATGTTTTGGAGCGTGCGGAGGGGAGCTTGGGGGCCACTAGTCAAGAGGGGGTCGAAAGCCCTAGTCATAGACGATTAAGCTTAACCCCCGAGGTACTAGAAAGAGGCAGCGTACCATCATCATCAGGTTTGGCAACAATGGCAGAAAGTTTGGATAATAACTCTCCGGTAGTGAGTCAAGTTGGAACAGTGAATAAGGAGAGTATTTTGGAAAATCCTTCCAGTGCAAAACTAAGGAATATTCGTTATTTACGAAATTAAAGGCATCTCCACTTTCTCTGCCACCTCCACTCCCTCAAGTACATCAGGCTTCGGACCAGGGTATACAGGATGCACAGGGCAATCAGGCTCAATCTCATCCTGAGCCGGCTGCTCAGGAACTCCCTCCCCTTTTTCGACCATTAACCAATCTCTCATCATCATCATCGTCTACTGCAGTAGCTGAGGGAATTTTGTCATCAACACAAACTCAGAATAACCATTTGGAGACAGGAGTAAGTTTCCAATGCGATATAAAAGCTATGCTCAACCTTATTCTTGATAAAATAAGAGAAATGAAAACCTCGCAAGCAACAGAGATAGCAGCACTTCATGCACATTTCTCAAAAATTGAAGAGGTAGCTGGATCTTCTCCGGCAAGACTTCAGGAAGCTGAATCGAGAATCTCTCTCCTAGAAGATCAGGTGACTTCGATGCAGCAGCAAGTCTCAATAGATAAAAAACAGAAAAACTTGTTGTAAATCAAGTTTGAAGAATTGTAGAATTTTTCCCGATGTTCAAATCTGTGACTAGTTGGGGTCCCTGAAGACTGCGAAGGATCACAAACACTTCAGCGAGTTGAATCTTTTATTAAAGAGAATGTTCTCCCCGGGTTTTCAGGTGATCTTACGATCACACAGGCATATAGAGTTTCTGCACAGCCATTCCCCAATTCAAAACTCCCTAGAACTATCTTAGAGAATTTTTCAGGCTATCGACTAAAGGAGCAAATCTTGACCAGAGCAATTCAGAAGAAACAATTCTCCTCCCGAGATGTTCCTAACTGTCGCATATTTTAGGATATGAGCGCAACAGCAGCGCATCATCGGAGGGAGTTTGTTAAGCTCCTCTACTTGTTTAAAGCACAGGGAGCCCAAGCGGCCATTGCTCAACAAACAAAGCTACGAGTTTTGGTCCAAGGCAAGTTTCATATGTTTACAAGCCTTGAGGAAGCCCAGGAACTTCCACAAAAAATTACTAATGAGAAGTAAAGAGTCCGGACTGTATGACATAATGGTCATGGTCATTGGTTCTTATGTATCTTTTGGCTCTTCCCCTTTTTTCTCTTGTGTTTCCTATTCTTTCTTCTTCTTTTGGTTCATATATACATAAGCCTTGATGAAGCCCAGGAACTTTTGCAAAAAAAAAAAAGTACTAAGGAGAAGTAAAGAAACTGGACTGTACGACATGATGGTCATGGTCATTGGTAAGAGACTGGACTGTGTGACATGATGGTCATAGTAATTGGTTCCTATGTGTCTTGTTTGTTTGTGCTCTTCCCCTCTTATCTTGTGGTTTTTTTTCTTTTTTCTTTTTCTGGGGCGGGACGTGGTGGTGGGTCACACTAGGGTGCAATAACATGGATTTAGGAGATTCACAAGGAGGGCAGGATGGGGGTAAGGCGGGTAAGCCCCCATCTGCCAGGAGTAGTAACGGTCACGGGGTAGTGGTGAGGAGATGGGTAGGGCACGGGGGTGGAAGATAGTAGGGAAGAAAGTGAGCAGAATTAGAGAAATATTCATATTTTATACTGGTTACAGAAAGTACAATTGGTATAATGGTAGTTTGCTCTTTGATGCAATATGGATCCAAATATAAGGACGATATTGATAAATGTTAATAGGATTTCTAATAAGAAAAAATATGGTGGGTTGACTATAGGGGTGGGGGGAATTTGCGAAATTCACTTTCGCAAACTATCGCGAAAATGTTGAAAAACTCCGCAAAACACGCCGGAAATATCGCGAAAACGCAGAAGTTTTTCCCCCGCCTGTTTGCGGTATTTTTTGCGTGATCGCGGCTCGCCAACTTACCCATGCGGTTGCTCACGGGCGCGGCCATCTTGTTTTCACTTGTCCCGCCCGCTCACTCGCGTTCGATATGACGTGCCCACGTCCTTACGCTCTTGCTCGCGGTGGAGAGTGACGTGTTCGAGATCTCAATCTTCTCATACTCTCGCGGTGCAGGATCGCGAGAAGAAAGCCGTGATCGCGCGACAAATGATGTGATCGCACGACAAATGACGTTAATGCGGGCACGAACTGTCGCGAGACAGCGCAAATGGCTACCAACATTACCGGTAAAATGCGGATTGCGGCAATTTTGACATTTTCACGCTTTCCGCGGAATGCGAAAATGCCAAATTATCGCAATTTCCGCAAGCAGAACGGAATTTTGGCCCAGGCCTAGTTGACTAGATGCCTTACGTCTTTTTCTCCTCAGATCCTGTATCTTCAGGTGACCCACCTGAATACTAATACTCCAAAACTTCTTATACCTAAATATTAGTCTAGAGCCATCTTTGCCTCTGCAGGACTCGCTGTGAGGGGGTTTGCCATTTATTTTGCTCAAGGAACTAATTGTGAGATACATCAAGTAACGAGAGACCCACAAGGGAGGTGGATATGGGTTCCGGCGAGGGTAAATGGAGCACTATTTAATTTCGTAAATGACTGCGCTCCAATTAATGATGACCCAGCACCCCTTACAAAGATTAATGAGTTAGTTAGAGGCAAAGAAGGCCCGATAATCCTAGGAGGTGACTTTAACTTTATTCAGGATCGGAAAAAGGATACTTCCAATAAAGGGAAAAAACTGTTAAAACCAAGGACAAAAGGGATCTTGTGTTGCATGAAACAGGATTATCTTTTAGTGGATCTATGGCAAGAGCTTCATACAGGTGACATACAGTTTACCTGTTACTCCCAGCGGTATAAGACAACCTCACGGATAGATTTTTTGTCATTCATCGTTATGTTAATTGTATGAATACTGAAATTAGAGCCAATTCCTTCTCAGATCATTCTTTGCTTATTATTGAGATCAGAATAGAGGGGGTAAGACAGGAGAAATCCAGGTGGCAAATGGATCGGCTCCTCCTCTCGAATCCTAAATGGGTAGAAGGGATGAAGGAATGGATTAGGGTATTTTTTCAGGAAAATAATGATATGGCGACTCTTTTCTCAATATGGGGAACATTTAAGGCTACAGCAAGAGGCCAGATGATAGCCGTTACACGTCATTACAATCAAAGGTGCGGAGGGACCAAATAATTAAATTACAACATGCCGTAGATGTAGCCTTAATGCAGAGGGATAGTAGCAAGGGAGAATATATATATTTAGAACAACAACTAACAAGAACAAAACAGGAATTAAGGGAATTTTTTATTCTTGAGGAATTAGCCAGCTCCAGGACCTATGAACAGCGAGTATATGAGGAGGAGGGCGATCCCCAAGCAGGGATCCACTACTAGACACAAGGGAGGGGGAGCGGCACCTTGGGCAAGGGTCTTTGCTCCCCAAAATTTTTGGGGGGCATATTCAGTCTTTCTGCCCCCCGGGGGGCAGAAATCCCACTGGATGCCAGGGATTTTTTGTGTGAAATTTATATGAGGGTGGGGGCTGCCCAAAGCAGGCACGTCAATGCGCATTTGTTTTTAGGGTGGGGACTGCCCAAAATGGGCATACCAATGCCCCCACCCCCACAAAAAACACAGCCACAGTCTTTCTGCCTCCTTGGGGGCATATCGGGGTGAACGCCCCTCCTCTGATTCCCCCCCAAGGTGGCAGAATACCCACTAGGCACCGACTTTTTTTTGGCAATGTGCCTACATGTGGATTTTGGGCCCTAGTGCAGCTGGCACGTAGGGAAACCTAGCAAACCTATAAATGTTTTAAAACTAGACACCAAGGGGAAATCCAGGATGGCGTGACTTGACTGGCTCTCACCAGGTTCTGTTACCCAGAATCCCATGCAAACCTAAAACATTGTAAAAAAAACACATTTCCCTCATATTTCTGAGGTGGAAAGTTCTGTAATCTGTGTGGATCCACAAAATTCCACCCACCGCGCGTTGCCCAAAGTCTTACGAGAAAAATGGTACCTCACTTGCGTGGGTAGGCCTAGTGCCCGTGACAGGAAACGGCGCAAAACGCAGCAGTGAAAAAAGACCCTTTTTTTGCAAAGTGCCTAGCTGTAGTTTTTGAACCCTAGCTCTTCCGGCACCTAGGGAAACCTAGCAAGCGCATAAATTTTTTTAAACTAGACACCCAGGGTAATCCAGGATGGGGTGGCTTGACTGGCTCTCACCAGGTTCTGTTACCCAGAATCCCTTGCAAACCTAAACAATTGACAAAAAAGCACATTTTCCTCACATTTCTGTGGCGGAAAGTTCTGGAATCTGCGGGGATCCACAAAATTACTCCACATTACCCAAAGTCTTCTGAGAAAAATGGTGCCTCACATGTTTGGATAGGCCTAGTGCCCACAACTGTAAACGGCCCACAACGCAACATGGACATCACATTTTCACAGTGAGAACTGACCCTTTTTTTCAAAGTGCCTAGCTGTAGATTTTGAACCCTAACTCTGCCGGCACCTAGGGAAACCTAGCAGACCTATACATTTTTGAAAACTAGACACCCAGGGAAATCCAGGATGGGGTGACTTGTCTGGCTCTCACCAGGTTCTGTTACCCAAACTCCCTTGCAAACCTAAAAATTTGACAAAACAAACACATTTTCCACACATTCTGTGGTGGAAAGTTCTGGAATCTGAGTTGATCCACAAAATTCCACCCACCCCGCATTCCCCAAAGTCTTCCAAGAACAATGGTACCTCACTTGTGTGGGTGGGTCATGTACCCACGACAGGCAAGCGCCCAAAACCTATTGAGGCGACATCGAAAATTGCCTATCACAAAACAACTTGATTTGCAAGGGGGGTCACATGCGTTTTTGGCTCCGGGGTCAGCGGCTATCTAGGAAAACCTACCAAACTTACACATTTCTGAAAACTAGACACCCAGGGGAGTCCATCAAGGTATGGCTTGCGTGGGTCACCCAACGTTTCCCTACCAGAATTCGCTGCAAACCTCAAATTTAGCTAAATAAAAAAATCACTATTTTCTCAAATATGTGTGTGGGAAAGTTCTGGAATCTGCGTGGATCTACAAATGTCCTACCACCTAGCCTTCCACCAGGTCTCCCAATAAAACCGATACCTCACTTGCGCTCATGGGTGTGGGACAAGTACCCTCGACAGGCAAGGGCCCAAAACTTATTGAGGTGACATCAAAATTACCTATCACAAAACAACCTGGTTTTACAAGGGGGGTCCCATGAGTTTTTGGCCCCGGGCTCAGCAGCCATCTAGGGAAACCTACCAAATGCACACATTTCTGAAAACTAGACACCCAGGGGAGAACAGCAAGGTATGGCTTGCGTGGGTCCCCCAACATTTCCCTACCCAGAATCCCCTGCAAACCTCAAATTTTGATGAAAAAAACTCATTTTTTCTTACATTTCTGTGTGGAAAGTTGTAGGATCACCAGGCTGACACAAATTTTCTACCACCCAGCGTTCCCCCAGGTCCCCCGATAAATATGGTACCTCACTTGTATGGGTAGGCATAGTGGCTGCAACAGGAAATGGCCCAAATGGTACTGTGGAGACTTCAAAATTACCTATAACAAAACTACCTATTTTTGGGGGCGCACCTGGTTTTTTGGCCCCGGGCTCGGCCGCCATCTGGGGAAACCTACCAAACCCTCACATTTCTGAAAACTAGACATCCTGGGAAGTCCAATGAGGTATGGCTTGCATGGATCCCCCAACGTTTCCCTACTCAGAATTCCCTGCAAACCTCAAATTTAGCTGAAAAACCAAATTTTAAACACATATTTTTGAGTGGAATCACTGTGCTGGCACAAATCTCCTACCCCACAGCATTCTCCTTAGTGTCCCGAGTAAAATGATACCTCACTTGTGTGGGTGTCCAATGCAGAATTGGCTAAAAACTTATTTTTAAAAAAATGAAGCGCTTAGTATTCTCGGTGCTATACCTTTATTCCCTATGTTTTGGGCTCTTCCCAGTCACAGGCCCTTGCCCCAGCCACACAAGTGAGGTATCATTTTACTCGGGAGACCTGGGGGAATGCTGGGTGGGAGGAAATCTGTGGATCCACACAGATTCCAGAACCTTCCTACATAGAAATTTCAGAAAATCTTGCAGGGGATTCTGCGTAGGAAAATGTTAGGGGACCCACACAAATCACCCTATGCTGGATTCCCCTGGGTGTCTAGTTTTCAAAAATGTATAGGTTTGCTAGGTTTCCCTAGGTGCAGGCAGAGCTAGGGTTCAAAAACTACAGCTAGGCACTTTGCCAAAAAAGGGTCATTTTTCAGTGTATAATTGTGGTGTGTCCACGTTGCGTTTTGCGCCGTTTCCTGTCATGAGCACTAAGCCTACCCACACAAGTGAGGTACCATTTGTCTTTGAAGACTTTGGGGAACGCGGGGTGGGTGGAAATTTGTGGATCCACGCAGATTCTAGAACTTTCCACCACAGAAATGTGAGGAAAATGTGTTTTTTGTTCACTTTTTTAGGTTTGCAAGGGATTCTGGGTAACAGAACGTGGTGAAAGCCAGTCAAGTCACCCCACCCTGGATTCCCCTGGGTGTCTAGTTTTCAAACTTGTATAGGTTGGCTAAGTTTCCCTACGTGCCGGCAGAGCTAGGGTTAAAAAACTACAGATAGGCACTTTGCCAAAAAAGGGTCATTTTTCACTGTGAAATTGTGGTGTGTCCACGTTGCATTTTGTGTCGTTTCCTGTCGCGGGCTCTAGGCCCACCCACACAAGTGAGGTGCCATTTTTCGTGGAAGACTTTGGGGAATGCGGGGTTGGTGGAAATTCATGGATCCACGCAGATTCCAGAAATATGAGGAAAATGCGTTTTTTGGGACAATTTTTAAGGTTTGCAAGGGATTCTGGGTAGCAGAACCTAGTGAGAGCCAGTCAAGTCACCCCATCCTGGATTCCTCTGTGTGTCTAGTTTTAAAAAATGTATAGGTTTGCTAGGTTTCCCTAGGTGCCGGCAGAGCTAGGGTTAAAAAACTACAGCTAGGCACTTTGCAGAAAAAGGGTAATTTTTCATTGGAAAATGTGGTGTGTTCACATTGTGTTTTGAGCCGTTTCCTGTCGTGGGCACTCTGGCTACCCACACAAGTGAGGTACCATTTTTATCGGGAGACTTCGGGTAATTCAGATTTGTAAAGCAACTGTTATTACCTATTGTCTTTCGATGCATTTCTGCGTTCCAAATGAAAGACAATGTGTCAAAAAGAACTCATTTTGAAAAATGAACGATAATTCTCATGCTAGTATGAGTATTCCCAATTCGGAAATGTGCAAATATCTACTGTTTCTAAACTCTATATTTTGTTCCCATTTCAGAAATACATAGGTGTCTTTCATACCGATTTTTCCATGTATATATTTTTCCACAATAATTGCTATATACCCGGTGCATAATAAAAAACCATTGCAGGTTGCTGCTCAGTTTTTGGGTCTGGGTTTGTCGGGTTCTTGGTGAACCTACAATTCCTATATATCCCTGCAACCAGTAAGGACCAGCAGATGTAATGGTATATTGCTTTCAAACAGCTGTCATAATTAGAAGAAATTACAGGTGAAAACATTGACATAAAAGACTGTTTTTTCAACTAAGTTTCAATTTTTCCTATATTTAACTGTTACTTTCTATAAAGAAACCTTGATGGATCTACACAAATGACCCCTTGCTGAATTCAGAATGTTGTCTACTTGTCTAAAATTTATAACTTTCTAGGATCCATTATTGCTTTCATACCCATTTCTGACAATAACTGGAAGGAGGTTGAAAGCACAAAAGATAGGCTATGTCCCAGAAAAATGCCAAAACTGTGTAAAATATTTTGGTTTTCTGACAAAAGTCTGTCATTCCCTAAAATTTGGAAACATTGTGATTTCAGCCCCACAAACCCTTTTTTGATACCATTTGCAGGGAAAAACCCAGATGTTTTCATTTGCAGCACTTCTTTTCCCATTTTTCCACAAAAAAACAAAACGTAGCTGTATTTTGGCTAATTTCTGGGTCTCCTCCAGGGAAATCCACAAACCCTGGGTTGCAAGAAAAGGACGTAAATTTGGCGTGGATACCTTATGTGGTCAAAAAGTTACAGGTGCCTAAGCGCAATCTACCCCAAATAGCCAAAAAAAGGCTTAGCACAGTGGGGGAAAAGGGCTGGCAGCGCAGGGGTTAATGAAAGTTTACGGAGAGAGCTTAAAACAGAACCAGAGATAGCATTATTTGGGTTTATAAGACAAAGATTGAATACTCCAATTCCTAGAGGAGAGAGATCATTTCTTACGATCTCGGCTTTGGTGGCCCGATCCCTGATCCTTCAGAATTGGAAGACAGCAAAAATCCAACCTTACTTGATTGGTATAGAAAAATGCAATGTACCAAAACCTTTGAGGAAATCTATGCAAAGAGGGTAGAAGCCACTAGGAAATATTTAGCAGTATGGAAATTTATGGATTTAAAAAAAAAAATAAAGTAATGAGAAGTAAAAGGTCCAGTGTTTTAGATTTAATGGGAAAAATTGAGTGCGTTGGGAACATTTTTGTTATTATGGCTTTTGGTTGAAATGTTATTATGCACTGCACTTTACTTTATGTATCTAGAGTGGGATTAGCTACCCCCTTTAGGGAAAAGCTGTATTTAGCTATTCGATTATGGTAAAATGTTATTATGCACTGCACTTTTTCTTATCATATATCTAGAATGTGAGAGATCAAGTTTTTCCCCCGCCTGTTTGCGGTATTTTTTGCGTGATCGCGGCTCGCCAACTTACCCATGCGGTTGCTCACGGGCGCGGCCATCTTGTTTTCACTTGTCCCGCCCGCTCGCTCGCGTTCGATATGACGTGCCCACGTCCTTACGCTCTTGCTCGCGGTGGAGAGTGACGTGTTCGAGATCTCAATCTTCTCATACTCTCGCGGTGCAGGATCGCGAGAAGAAAGACGTGATCGCGCGACAAATGATGTGATCGCACGACAAATGACGTTAATGCGGGCACGAACTGTCGCGAGACAGCGCAAATGGCTACCAACATTACCGGTAAAATGCGGATTGCGGCAATTTTGACATTTTCACGCTTTCCGCGGAATGCGAAAATGCCAAATTATCGCAATTTCCGCAAGCAGAACGGAATTTTGGCCCAGGCCTAGTTGACTAGATGCCTTACGTCTTTTTCTCCTCAGATCCTGTATCTTCAGGTGACCCACCTGAATACTAATACTCCAAAACTTCTTATACCTAAATATTAGTCTAGAGCCATCTTTGCCTCTGCAGGACTCGCTGTGAGGGGGTTTGCCATTTATTTTGCTCAAGGAACTAATTGTGAGATACATCAAGTAACGAGAGACCCACAAGGGAGGTGGATATGGGTTCCGGCGAGGGTAAATGGAGCACTATTTAATTTCGTAAATGACTGCGCTCCAATTAATGATGACCCAGCACCCCTTACAAAGATTAATGAGTTAGTTAGAGGCAAAGAAGGCCCGATAATCCTAGGAGGTGACTTTAACTTTATTCAGGATCGGAAAAAGGATACTTCCAATAAAGGGAAAAAACTGTTAAAACCAAGGACAAAAGGGATCTTGTGTTGCATGAAACAGGATTATCTTTTAGTGGATCTATGGCAAGAGCTTCATACAGGTGACATACAGTTTACCTGTTACTCCCAGCGGTATAAGACAACCTCACGGATAGATTTTTTGTCATTCATCGTTATGTTAATTGTATGAATACTGAAATTAGAGCCAATTCCTTCTCAGATCATTCTTTGCTTATTATTGAGATCAGAATAGAGGGGGTAAGACAGGAGAAATCCAGGTGGCAAATGGATCGGCTCCTCCTCTCGAATCCTAAATGGGTAGAAGGGATGAAAGAATGGATTAGGGTATTTTTTCAGGAAAATAATGATATGGCGACTCTTTTCTCAATATGGGGAACATTTAAGGCTACAGCAAGAGGCCAGATGATAGCCGTTACACGTCATTACAATCAAAGGTGCGGAGGGACCAAATAATTAAATTACAACATGCCGTAGATGTAGCCTTAATGCAGAGGGATAGTAGCAAGGGAGAATATATATATTTAGAACAACAACTAACAAGAACAAAACAGGAATTAAGGGAATTTTTTATTCTTGAGGAAATAGCCAGCTCCAGGACCTATGAACAGCGAGTATATGAGGAGGAGGGCGATCCCCAAGCAGGGATCCACTACTAGACACAAGGGAGGGGGAGCGGCACCTTGGGCAAGGGTCTTTGCTCCCCAAAATTTTTGGGGGGCATATTCAGTCTTTCTGCCCCCCGGGGGGCAGAAATCCCACTGGATGCCAGGGATTTTTTGTGTGAAATTTATATGAGGGTGGGGGCTGCCCAAAGCAGGCACGTCAATGCGCATTTGTTTTTAGGGTGGGGACTGCCCAAAATGGGCATACCAATGCCCCCACCCCCACAAAAAACATAGCCACAGTCTTTCTGCCTCCTTGGGGGCATATCGGGGTGAACCCCCCTCCTCTGATTCCCCCCCAAGGTGGCAGAATACCCACTAGGCACCGACTTTTTTTTGGCAATGTGCCTACATGTGGATTTTGGGCCCTAGTGCAGCTGGCACGTAGGGAAACCTAGCAAACCTATAAATGTTTTAAAACTAGACACCAAGGGGAAATCCAGGATGGCGTGACTTGACTGGCTCTCACCAGGTTCTGTTACCCAGAATCCCATGCAAACCTAAAACATTGTAAAAAAAACACATTTCCCTCATATTTCTGAGGTGGAAAGTTCTGTAATCTGTGTGGATCCACAAAATTCCACCCACCGCGCGTTGCCCAAAGTCTTACGAGAAAAATGGTACCTCACTTGCGTGGGTAGGCCTAGTGCCCGTGACAGGAAACGGCGCAAAACGCAGCAGTGAAAAAAGACCCTTTTTTTGCAAAGTGCCTAGCTGTAGTTTTTGAACCCTAGCTCTTCCGGCACCTAGGGAAACCTAGCAAGCGCATACATTTTTTTAAACTAGACACCCAGGGTAATCCAGGATGGGGTGGCTTGACTGGCTCTCACCAGGTTCTGTTACCCAGAATCCCTTGCAAACCTAAACAATTGACAAAAAAGCACATTTTCCTCACATTTCTGTGGCGGAAAGTTCTGGAATCTGCGGGGATCCACAAAATTACTCCACATTACCCAAAGTCTTCTGAGAAAAATGGTGCCTCACATGTTTGGATAGGCCTAGTGCCCACAACTGTAAACGGCCCACAACGCAACATGGACATCACATTTTCACAGTGAGAACTGACCCTTTTTTTCAAAGTGCCTAGCTGTAGATTTTGAACCCTAACTCTGCCGGCACCTAGGGAAACCTAGCAGACCTATACATTTTTGAAAACTAGACACCCAGGGAAATCCAGGATGGGGTGACTTGTCTGGCTCTCACCAGGTTCTGTTACCCAAACTCCCTTGCAAACCTAAAAATTTGTCAAAACAAACACATTTTCCACACATTCTGTGGTGGAAAGTTCTGGAATCTGAGTTGATCCACAAAATTCCACCCACCCCGCATTCCCCAAAGTCTTCCAAGAACAATGGTACCTCACTTGTGTGGGTGGGTCATGTACCCACGACAGGCAAGCGCCCAAAACCTATTGAGGCGACATCGAAAATTGCCTATCACAAAACAACTTGATTTGCAAGGGGGGTCACATGCGTTTTTGGCTCCGGGGTCAGCGGCTATCTAGGAAAACCTACCAAACTCACACATTTCTGAAAACTAGACACCCAGGGGAGTCCATCAAGGTATGGCTTGCGTGGGTCACCCAACGTTTCCCTACCAGAATTCGCTGCAAACCTCAAATTTAGCTAAATAAAAAAATCACTATTTTCTCAAATATGTGTGTGGGAAAGTTCTGGAATCTGCGTGGATCTACAAATGTCCTACCACCTAGCCTTCCACCAGGTCTCCCAATAAAACCGATACCTCACTTGCGCTCATGGGTGTGGGTCAAGTACCCTCGACAGGCAAGGGCCCAAAACTTATTGAGGTGACATCAAAATTACCTATCACAAAACAACCTGGTTTTACAAGGGGGGTCCCATGAGTTTTTGGCCCCGGGCTCAGCAGCCATCTAGGGAAACCTACCAAATGCACACATTTCTGAAAACTAGACACCCAGGGGAGAACAGCAAGGTATGGCTTGCGTGGGTCCCCCAACATTTCCCTACCCAGAATCCCCTGCAAACCTCAAATTTTGATGAAAAAAACACATTTTTTCTTACATTTCTGTGTGGAAAGTTGTAGGATCACCAGGCTGACACAAATTTTCTACCACCCAGTGTTCCCCCAGGTCCCCCGATAAATATGGTACCTCACTTGTATGGGTAGGCATAGTGGCTGCAACAGGAAATGGCCCAAATGGTACTGTGGAGACTTCAAAATTACCTATAACAAAACTACCTATTTTTGGGGGCGCACCTGGTTTTTTGGCCCCGGGCTCGGCCGCCATCTGGGGAAACCTACCAAACCCTCACATTTCTGAAAACTAGACATCCTGGGAAGTCCAATGAGGTATGGCTTGCATGGATCCCCCAACGTTTCCCTACTCAGAATTCCCTGCAAACCTCAAATTTAGCTGAAAAACCAAATTTTAAACACATATTTTTGAGTGGAATCACTGTGCTGGCACAAATCTCCTACCCCACAGCATTCTCCTTAGTGTCCCGAGTAAAATGATACCTCACTTGTGTGGGTGTCCAATGCAGAATTGGCTAAAAACGTATTTTTAAAAAAATGAAGCGCTTAGTATTCTCGGTGCTATACCTTTATTCCCTATGTTTTGGGCTCTTCCCAGTCACAGGCCCTTGCCCCAGCCACACAAGTGAGGTATCATTTTACTCAGGAGACCTGGGGGAATGCTGGGTGGGAGGAAATCTGTGGATCCACACAGATTCCAGAACCTTCCTACATAGAAATTTCAGAAAATCTTGCAGGGGATTCTGCGTAGGAAAATGTTAGGGGACCCACACAAATCACCCTATGCTGGATTCCCCTGGGTGTCTAGTTTTCAAAAATGTATAGGTTTGCTAGGTTTCCCTAGGTGCAGGCAGAGCTAGGGTTCAAAAACTACAGCTAGGCACTTTGCCAAAAAAGGGTCATTTTTCAGTGTGAAATTGTGGTGTGTCCACGTTGCATTTTGCGCCGTTTCCTGTCATGAGCACTAAGCCTACCCACACAAGTGAGGTACCATTTGTCTTTGAAGACTTTGGGGAACGCGGGGTGGGTGGAAATTTGTGGATCCACGCAGATTCTAGAACTTTCCACCACAGAAATGTGAGGAAAATGTGTTTTTTGTTCACTTTTTTAGGTTTGCAAGGGATTCTGGGTAACAGAACGTGGTGAAAGCCAGTCAAGTCACCCCACCCTGGATTCCCCTGGGTGTCTAGTTTTCAAACTTGTATAGGTTGGCTAAGTTTCCCTACGTGCCGGCAGAGCTAGGGTTAAAAAACTACAGATAGGCACTTTGCCAAAAAAGGGTCATTTTTCACTGTGAAATTGTGGTGTGTCCACGTTGCATTTTGTGTCGTTTCCTGTCGCGGGCTCTAGGCCCACCCACACAAGTGAGGTGCCATTTTTCGTGGAAGACTTTGGGGAATGCGGGGTTGGTGGAAATTCATGGATCCACGCAGATTCCAGAAATATGAGGAAAATGCGTTTTTTGGGACAATTTTTAAGGTTTGCAAGGGATTCTGGGTAGCAGAACCTAGTGAGAGCCAGTCAAGTCACCCCATCCTGGATTCCTCTGTGTGTCTAGTTTTAAAAAATGTATAGGTTTGCTAGGTTTCCCTAGGTGCCGGCAGAGCTAGGGTTAAAAAACTACAGCTAGGCACTTTGCAGAAAAAGGGTAATTTTTCATTGGAAAATGTGGTGTGTTCACATTGTGTTTTGAGCCGTTTCCTGTCGTGGGCACTCTGGCTACCCACACAAGTGAGGTACCATTTTTATCGGGAGACTTCGGGTAATTCAGATTTGTAAAGCAACTGTTATTACCTATTGTCTTTCGATGCATTTCTGCGTTCCAAATGAAAGACAATGTGTCAAAAAGAACTCATTTTGAAAAATGAACGATAATTCTCATGCTAGTATGAGTATTCCCAATTCGGAAATGTGCAAATATCTACTGTTTCTAAACTCTATATTTTGTTCCCATTTCAGAAATACATAGGTGTCTTTCATACCGATTTTTCCATGTATATATTTTTCCACAATAATTGCTATATACCCGGTGCATAATAAAAAACCATTGCAGGTTGCTGCTCAGTTTTTGGGTCTGGGTTTGTCGAGTTCTTGGTGAACCTACAATTCCTATATATCCCTGCAACCAGTAAGGACCAGCAGATGTAATGGTATATTGCTTTCAAACAGCTGTCATAATTAGAAGAAATTACAGGTGAAAACATTGACATAAAAGGCTGTTTTTTCAACTAAGTTTCAATTTTTCCTATATTTAACTGTTATTTTCTATAAAGAAACCTTGATGGATCTACACAAATGACCCCTTGCTGAATTCAGAATGTTGTCTACTTGTCTAAAATTTATAACTTTCTAGGATCCATTATTGCTTTCATACCCATTTCTGACAATAACTGGAAGGAGGTTGAAAGCACAAAAGATAGGCTATGTCCCAGAAAAATGCCAAAACTGTGTAAAATATTTTGGTTTTCTGACAAAAGTCTGTCATTCCCTAAAATTTGGAAACATTGTGATTTCAGCCCCACAAACCCTTTTTTGATACCATTTGCAGGGAAAAACCCAGATGTTTTCATTTGCAGCACTTCTTTTCCCATTTTTCCACAAAAAAACAAAACGTAGCTGTATTTTGGCTAATTTCTGGGTCTCCTCCAGGGAAATCCACAAACCCTGGGTTGCAAGAAAAGGACGTAAATTTGGCGTGGATACCTTATGTGGTCAAAAAGTTACAGGTGCCTAAGCGCAATCTACCCCAAATAGCCAAAAAAAGGCTTAGCACAGTGGGGGAAAAGGGCTGGCAGCGCAGGGGTTAATGAAAGTTTACGGAGAGAGCTTAAAACAGAACCAGAGATAGAATTATTTGGGTTTATAAGACAAAGATTGAATACTCCAATTCCTAGAGGAGAGAGATCATTTCTTACGATCTCGGCTTTGGTGGCCCGATCCCTGATCCTTCAGAATTGGAAGACAGCAAAAATCCAACCTTACTTGATTGGTATAGAAAAATGCAATGTACCAAAACCTTTGAGGAAATCTATGCAAAGAGGGTAGAAGCCACTAGGAAATATTTAGCAGTATGGAAATTTATGGATTTAAAAAAAAAAATAAAGTAATGAGAAGTAAAAGGTCCAGTGTTTTAGATTTAATGGGAAAAATTGAGTGCGTTGGGAACATTTTTGTTATTATGGCTTTTGGTTGAAATGTTATTATGCACTGCACTTTACTTTATGTATCTAGAGTGGGATTAGCTACCCCCTTTAGGGAAAAGCTGTATTTAGCTATTCGATTATGGTAAAATGTTATTATGCACTGCACTTTTTCTTATCATATATCTAGAATGTGAGAGATCAAGTTTTTCCCCCGCCTGTTTGCGGTATTTTTTGCGTGATCGCGGCTCGCCAACTTACCCATGCGGTTGCTCACGGGCGCGGCCATCTTGTTTTCACTTGTCCCGCCCGCTCGCTCGCGTTCGATATGAAGTGCCCACGTCCTTACGCTCTTGCTCGCGGTGGAGAGTGACGTGTTCGAGATCTCAATTTTCTCATACTCTCGCGGTGCAGGATCGCGAGAAGAAAGACGTGATCGCGCGACAAATGATGTGATCGCACGACAAATGACGTTAATGCGGGCATGAACTGTCGCGAGACAGCGCAAATGGCTACCAACATTACCGGTAAAATGCGGATTGCGGCAATTTTGACATTTTCACGCTTTCCGCGGAATGCGAAAATGCCAAATTATCGCAATTTCCGCAAGCAGAACGGAATTTTGGCCCAGGCCTAGTTGACTAGATGCCTTACGTCTTTTTCTCCTCAGATCCTGTATCTTCAGGTGACCCACCTGAATACTAATACTCCAAAACTTCTTATACCTAAATATTAGTCTAGAGCCATCTTTGCCTCTGCAGGACTCGCTGTGAGGGGGTTTGCCATTTATTTTGCTCAAGGAACTAATTGTGAGATACATCAAGTAACGAGAGACCCACAAGGGAGGTGGATATGGGTTCCGGCGAGGGTAAATGGAGCACTATTTAATTTCGTAAATGACTGTGCTCCAATTAATGATGACCCAGCACCCCTTACAAAGATTAATGAGTTAGTTAGAGGCAAAGAAGGCCCGATAATCCTAGGAGGTGACTTTAACTTTATTCAGGATCGGAAAAAGGATACTTCCAATAAAGGGAAAAAACTGTTAAAACCAAGGACAAAAGGGATCTTGTGTTGCATGAAACAGGATTATCTTTTAGTGGATCTATGGCAAGAGCTTCATACAGGTGACATACAGTTTACCTGTTACTCCCAGCGGTATAAGACAACCTCACGGATAGATTTTTTGTCATTCATCGTTATGTTAATTGTATGAATACTGAAATTAGAGCCAATTCCTTCTCAGATCATTCTTTGCTTATTATTGAGATCAGAATAGAGGGGGTAAGACAGGAGAAATCCAGGTGGCAAATGGATCGGCTCCTCCTCTCGAATCCTAAATGGGTAGAAGGGATGAAAGAATGGATTAGGGTATTTTTTCAGGAAAATAATGATATGGCGACTCTTTTCTCAATATGGGGAACATTTAAGGCTACAGCAAGAGGCCAGATGATAGCCGTTACACGTCATTACAATCAAAGCTGCGGAGGGACCAAATAATTAAATTACAACATGCCGTAGATGTAGCCTTAATGCAGAGGGATAGTAGCAAGGGCGAATATATATATTTAGAACAACAACTAACAAGAACAAAACAGGAATTAAGGGAATTTTTTATTCTTGAGGAAATAGCCAGCTCCAGGACCTATGAACAGCGAGTATATGAGAAGGAGGGCGATCCCCAAGCAGAGATCCACTACTAGACACAAGGGAGGGGGAGCGGCACCTTGGGCAAGGGTCTTTGCTCCCCAAAATTTTTGGGGGGCATATTCAGTCTTTCTGCCCCCCGGGGGGCAGAAATCCCACTGGATGCCAGGGATTTTTTGTGTGAAATTTATATGAGGGTGGGGGCTGCCCAAAGCAGGCACGTCAATGCGCATTTGTTTTTAGGGTGGGGACTGCCCAAAATGGGCATACCAATGCCCCCACCCCCACAAAAAACATAGCCACAGTCTTTCTGCCTCCTTGGGGGCATATCGGGGTGAACCCCCCTCCTCTGATTCCCCCCCAAGGTGGCAGAATACCCACTAGGCACCGACTTTTTTTTGGCAATGTGCCTACATGTGGATTTTGGGCCCTAGTGCAGCTGGCACGTAGGGAAACCTAGCAAACCTATAAATGTTTTAAAACTAGACACCAAGGGGAAATCCAGGATGGCGTGACTTGACTGGCTCTCACCAGGTTCTGTTACCCAGAATCCCATGCAAACCTAAAACATTGTAAAAAAAACACATTTCCCTCATATTTCTGAGGTGGAAAGTTCTGTAATCTGTGTGGATCCACAAAATTCCACCCACCGCGCGTTGCCCAAAGTCTTACGAGAAAAATGGTACCTCACTTGCGTGGGTAGGCCTAGTGCCCGTGACAGGAAACGGCGCAAAACGCAGCAGTGAAAAAAGACCCTTTTTTTGCAAAGTGCCTAGCTGTAGTTTTTGAACCCTAGCTCTTCCGGCACCTAGGGAAACCTAGCAAGCGCATACATTTTTTTAAACTAGACACCCAGGGTAATCCAGGATGGGGTGGCTTGACTGGCTCTCACCAGGTTCTGTTACCCAGAATCCCTTGCAAACCTAAACAATTGACAAAAAAGCACATTTTCCTCACATTTCTGTGGCGGAAAGTTCTGGAATCTGCGGGGATCCACAAAATTACTCCACATTACCCAAAGTCTTCTGAGAAAAATGGTGCCTCACATGTTTGGATAGGCCTAGTGCCCACAACTGTAAACGGCCCACAACGCAACATGGACATCACATTTTCACAGTGAGAACTGACCCTTTTTTTCAAAGTGCCTAGCTGTAGATTTTGAACCCTAACTCTGCCGGCACCTAGGGAAACCTAGCAGACCTATACATTTTTGAAAACTAGACACCCAGGGAAATCCAGGATGGGGTGACTTGTCTGGCTCTCACCAGGTTCTGTTACCCAAACTCCCTTGCAAACCTAAAAATTTGTCAAAACAAACACATTTTCCACACATTCTGTGGTGGAAAGTTCTGGAATCTGAGTTGATCCACAAAATTCCACCCACCCCGCATTCCCCAAAGTCTTCCAAGAACAATGGTACCTCACTTGTGTGGGTGGGTCATGTACCCACGACAGGCAAGCGCCCAAAACCTATTGAGGCGACATCGAAAATTGCCTATCACAAAACAACTTGATTTGCAAGGGGGGTCACATGCGTTTTTGGCTCCGGGGTCAGCGGCTATCTAGGAAAACCTACCAAACTCACACATTTCTGAAAACTAGACACCCAGGGGAGTCCATCAAGGTATGGCTTGCGTGGGTCACCCAACGTTTCCCTACCAGAATTCGCTGCAAACCTCAAATTTAGCTAAATAAAAAAATCACTATTTTCTCAAATATGTGTGTGGGAAAGTTCTGGAATCTGCGTGGATCTACAAATGTCCTACCACCTAGCCTTCCACCAGGTCTCCCAATAAAACCGATACCTCACTTGCGCTCATGGGTGTGGGTCAAGTACCCTCGACAGGCAAGGGCCCAAAACTTATTGAGGTGACATCAAAATTACCTATCACAAAACAACCTGGTTTTACAAGGGGGGTCCCATGAGTTTTTGGCCCCGGGCTCAGCAGCCATCTAGGGAAACCTACCAAATGCACACATTTCTGAAAACTAGACACCCAGGGGAGAACAGCAAGGTATGGCTTGCGTGGGTCCCCCAACATTTCCCTACCCAGAATCCCCTGCAAACCTCAAATTTTGATGAAAAAAACACATTTTTTCTTACATTTCTGTGTGGAAAGTTGTAGGATCACCAGGCTGACACAAATTTTCTACCACCCAGTGTTCCCCCAGGTCCCCCGATAAATATGGTACCTCACTTGTATGGGTAGGCATAGTGGCTGCAACAGGAAATGGCCCAAATGGTACTGTGGAGACTTCAAAATTACCTATAACAAAACTACCTATTTTTGGGGGCGCACCTGGTTTTTTGGCCCCGGGCTCGGCCGCCATCTGGGGAAACCTACCAAACCCTCACATTTCTGAAAACTAGACATCCTGGGAAGTCCAATGAGGTATGGCTTGCATGGATCCCCCAACGTTTCCCTACTCAGAATTCCCTGCAAACCTCAAATTTAGCTGAAAAACCAAATTTTAAACACATATTTTTGAGTGGAATCACTGTGCTGGCACAAATCTCCTACCCCACAGCATTCTCCTTAGTGTCCCGAGTAAAATGATACCTCACTTGTGTGGGTGTCCAATGCAGAATTGGCTAAAAACGTATTTTTAAAAAAATGAAGCGCTTAGTATTCTCGGTGCTATACCTTTATTCCCTATGTTTTGGGCTCTTCCCAGTCACAGGCCCTTGCCCCAGCCACACAAGTGAGGTATCATTTTACTCAGGAGACCTGGGGGAATGCTGGGTGGGAGGAAATCTGTGGATCCACACAGATTCCAGAACCTTCCTACATAGAAATTTCAGAAAATCTTGCAGGGGATTCTGCGTAGGAAAATGTTAGGGGACCCACACAAATCACCCTATGCTGGATTCCCCTGGGTGTCTAGTTTTCAAAAATGTATAGGTTTGCTAGGTTTCCCTAGGTGCAGGCAGAGCTAGGGTTCAAAAACTACAGCTAGGCACTTTGCCAAAAAAGGGTCATTTTTCAGTGTGAAATTGTGGTGTGTCCACGTTGCGTTTTGCGCCGTTTCCTGTCATGAGCACTAAGCCTACCCACACAAGTGAGGTACCATTTGTCTTTGAAGACTTTGGGGAACGCGGGGTGGGTGGAAATTTGTGGATCCACGCAGATTCTAGAACTTTCCACCACAGAAATGTGAGGAAAATGTGTTTTTTGTTCACTTTTTTAGGTTTGCAAGGGATTCTGGGTAACAGAACGTGGTGAAAGCCAGTCAAGTCACCCCACCCTGGATTCCCCTGGGTGTCTAGTTTTCAAACTTGTATAGGTTGGCTAAGTTTCCCTACGTGCCGGCAGAGCTAGGGTTAAAAAACTACAGATAGGCACTTTGCCAAAAAAGGGTCATTTTTCACTGTGAAATTGTGGTGTGTCCACGTTGCATTTTGTGTCGTTTCCTGTCGCGGGCTCTAGGCCCACCCACACAAGTGAGGTGCCATTTTTCGTGGAAGACTTTGGGGAATGCGGGGTTGGTGGAAATTCATGGATCCACGCAGATTCCAGAAATATGAGGAAAATGCGTTTTTTGGGACAATTTTTAAGGTTTGCAAGGGATTCTGGGTAGCAGAACCTAGTGAGAGCCAGTCAAGTCACCCCATCCTGGATTCCTCTGTGTGTCTAGTTTTAAAAAATGTATAGGTTTGCTAGGTTTCCCTAGGTGCCGGCAGAGCTAGGGTTAAAAAACTACAGCTAGGCACTTTGCAGAAAAAGGGTAATTTTTCATTGGAAAATGTGGTGTGTTCACATTGTGTTTTGAGCCGTTTCCTGTCGTGGGCACTCTGGCTACCCACACAAGTGAGGTACCATTTTTATCGGGAGACTTCGGGTAATTCAGATTTGTAAAGCAACTGTTATTACCTATTGTCTTTCGATGCATTTCTGCGTTCCAAATGAAAGACAATGTGTCAAAAAGAACTCATTTTGAAAAATGAACGATAATTCTCATGCTAGTATGAGTATTCCCAATTCGGAAATGTGCAAATATCTACTGTTTCTAAACTCTATATTTTGTTCCCATTTCAGAAATACATAGGTGTCTTTCATACCGATTTTTCCATGTATATATTTTTCCACAATAATTGCTATATACCCGGTGCATAATAAAAAACCATTGCAGGTTGCTGCTCAGTTTTTGGGTCTGGGTTTGTCGAGTTCTTGGTGAACCTACAATTCCTATATATCCCTGCAACCAGTAAGGACCAGCAGATGTAATGGTATATTGCTTTCAAACAGCTGTCATAATTAGAAGAAATTACAGGTGAAAACATTGACATAAAAGGCTGTTTTTTCAACTAAGTTTCAATTTTTCCTATATTTAACTGTTACTTTCTATAAAGAAACCTTGATGGATCTACACAAATGACCCCTTGCTGAATTCAGAATGTTGTCTACTTGTCTAAAATTTATAACTTTCTAGGATCCATTATTGCTTTCATACCCATTTCTGACAATAACTGGAAGGAGGTTGAAAGCACAAAAGATAGGCTATGTCCCAGAAAAATGCCAAAACTGTGTAAAATATTTTGGTTTTCTGACAAAAGTCTGTCATTCCCTAAAATTTGGAAACATTGTGATTTCAGCCCCACAAACCCTTTTTTGATACCATTTGCAGGGAAAAACCCAGATGTTTTCATTTGCAGCACTTCTTTTCCCATTTTTTCACAAAAAAACAAAACGTAGCTGTATTTTGGCTAATTTCTGGGTCTCCTCCAGGGAAATCCACAAACCCTGGGTTGCAAGAAAAGGACGTAAATTTGGCGTGGATACCTTATGTGGTCAAAAAGTTACAGGTGCCTAAGCGCAATCTACCCCAAATAGCCAAAAAAAGGCTTAGCACAGTGGGGGAAAAGGGCTGGCAGCGCAGGGGTTAATGAAAGTTTACGGAGAGAGCTTAAAACAGAACCAGAGATAGAATTATTTGGGTTTATAAGACAAAGATTGAATACTCCAATTCCTAGAGGAGAGAGATCATTTCTTACGATCTCGGCTTTGGTGGCCCGATCCCTGATCCTTCAGAATTGGAAGACAGCAAAAATCCAACCTTACTTGATTGGTATAGAAAAATGCAATGTACCAAAACCTTTGAGGAAATCTATGCAAAGAGGGTAGAAGCCACTAGGAAATATTTAGCAGTATGGAAATTTATGGATTTAAAAAAAAAAATAAAGTAATGAGAAGTAAAAGGTCCAGTGTTTTAGATTTAATGGGAAAAATTGAGTGCGTTGGGAACATTTTTGTTATTATGGCTTTTGGTTGAAATGTTATTATGCACTGCACTTTACTTTATGTATCTAGAGTGGGATTAGCTACCCCCTTTAGGGAAAAGCTGTATTTAGCTATTCGATTATGGTAAAATGTTATTATGCACTGCACTTTTTCTTATCATATATCTAGAATGTGAGAGATCAAGGTACAATGGTTTTGCACGGCACTTTACTGCTTATTTTGCACATCGCACCCTCTTTGATAGGTATAAGAGAAAAATCTATTGTGGATGAGTAATGTGAAGTTGGCGTTTTTATATATAAACTAAGAGGATAGACTGTATTTTATCTTTTTAAATTAACAACAACTGCTGGTATTTTTAAAGATATGTATTGTAATTTTTAATTCTGCTCAATAAAATATATATTTTTTTAAATAAAAAAAAACATTTGAAAATCTCACAGTGCACTCCCTCAAATCCCCTGAATCATTAGGAACTCCACATGACTAATTCTGACCTTATCAGAATTAACAGGTGTACTTCTACATCCGCCTTGGAGGTGCCCCACCTTGCGGCAGCAATGACATTATTTTCCTAAAGTAGGGCACGTGGCATGACTACTTAAATGATTACAGTAACAAACTCCCCTCTTAGGTATGGAAGTTTTGCTAATGGCCACCACCACTGAATCATTCGTAACCAGATTAATGGGAGGTGTGGCATGAAAACCATTGTTTTTCCCACAAATCTGAGTATTCCTAACCTGAGAAGTTATTATAATCCTCTCTATACTCCTAGCTGTGTCCATTGTTTCACTCAAGGTTGGCTTTTTACGTGTCAAAAGTCTCTCCTGAACCTTCTTAGAGTGCGCGTTGCCGGGAACTCCGAGAGGCAGGGTTCACAGATACATCAGAGTGCGGCAGAAGAGACAGACGTATCGAGGGACGTAGAATGGAGGCAACACACAAGACCAGAAAGGATGCAGGCGACTGACAGATGGAATCCTGCTCGTGGTCAAAGGACGCCACAGCCTCTCAATAGCACTTTCTCTCATAGAAACATATCAAGTAAGCAATTCCACTCACTTTTGACATGCTGTTGGCAGGTTGTGCTCATTACGCAAAAGAAACATCTGGGAGAGATGTACGGTCGGTGGGTGTATACATTTGCTGGAAAGATAAAGAAATCAGAACTCCTTCCTTTGGCTAAAAATGATGTACCCCACTCCTGGTTCCAAAATGTAGGAGGGTAAATGACAGCCGTGGTCGGTAGTAGGAGTGCGATGCAGTGCACACAACGAAATTCGTTTTATTAATATATATGTTAACTTACCTGTAAACCTCCGTAATCCATAGTTTACTACCCCCCACCCTGCCCCTCCCCCTCCCCACGTCACCGCCCTGCAGTTACTCCCACTACCGACCGCGGCTGTCTGGGACGTATCCAGATGCCTCGAGTAACCCAGCAGACAGAGCTGGAGTTCCAGGAACAATCCAGCTCATTCTAAAGAGTGTGGAACTTTGACCAAATAAATACACCATGCAATAAACAAGGAACACAGGAATACAAGGTTCAATGCAATAAAAGTGCACAGTAAACGTTACATGCTACAGTAGGGCAAAGAGTCCCGGCACATCAGAGAGGGCCTAAGGAAAGGCTGGGGTGTTTAAAAACAAAAGTGCAGCTCTTTGAAAGAAAACCACTCAGAGTCCAACCACGACGCCCAATCCTGCTGACCTTAGTTTCACTGCTCATGTTCTAATGTGGGTATGCTTTGGGATACAATAAGTAGACTTCACTGTTAATGGACTGTTTGGTCCAGACTTCAAATAATGTTGGGTGTGAGATTGTGTGAGAGGCATCGGGTCGAAACCATGGCTCTGTGCCTGAGGTCTGCAGCTGACAGTGGAACCGCTTTCCGATCCCTGCCATGCAGAGCACCAGCACCACAGCACAGCACCAGCCTGTATGATGCGTGCATGGAGTTGACTAGGAGTCCACCCTTCAGGGGCCCACAGTGCTCCAGACTGTGACTGATGGTGAGGGACAATCTATCTCAGCCAGTGCTTACTTTGAGCCAGTGGTTGCCGGTGGGGGCCACCGGCACTCATTTTAGGGGACCCTCACTTATTTTTCCTCATCAGGCTTTCTATCCAGACCAAGTGAGAGAAAAATATAAAAGGAGGGAAGAAGGGAAGAAGGAGGAAGAGAAGATGGAAAAATAAAGACAATGAAAGAAAGCAGAGATTAAATATTAGCTTAAGAGTGAAATAAAGACGCAGGGAGTGTCTAGCAGTGGATGAAAGAGGCATGTGGTGGAATCAAGACTGCTCAGCCTTGGTACCAGGCACCCTGACCCATTAAAGCATCCTGAGCGGGCTTCTGATTAAAACTTTGGGCCCGGCACTCTTACAAATTAAGCACTGGCCCCATTTGAAATTCAGCAGTAGTTGACCAATTTTCATGACGGCACCTCACATTAGGAGTGTCAGAGAAAAATATAGGAGGTTCTGGCTGTCTCGCTCCTTCCCACTGTGCGATAGCCTTGCCTTTCATAGTTGTGCATCACCAATTGTGAAACGGTTTTTATGCAATATATGATTTTCACAGAGAGTGGTTGGAGTTAATCTTTATTACCACATATGAGGTCTTCTGTCCCTTAAGATCAATAATGCACTGGGAGCGGTGAACAAAACTATCTCCGAAGCTTAAGCCGGGAAGATGCAGGAAATGTGACTTCCACATTCCTTGCAGTGTCACTGGAACGTGAATAGACATGCAGCTCGAACACAACGGTGTAATCAATGCATCACGTGGTGTGTGCTTCATCGCATAATGATTGTTTTGATGGCGTCGGACTGTAAGCAGCGAAATATAATGAACATACACAAAGAAAAAACGGCCTTGACATTATTACATGCATTTGTACTTGTAAACAAAGACCAATCTAAGGGTGCCATTTGCAATTATCCCCCCACGCGCTCATAATTTGCAACTGAGACATACATTCTCCAAACATAATATATTGTGATTACTGTAGTGAGTGGATTTCGGAAAGAACACCGAAAGGCGCTGTGCTAATTAGAGATTAAACAAATATTTATAGAGAAGAAAAATACCTCGACAGAAGGGGAAATTGAAGTCGAATGAAGCGGTTCCAGCAGACGACTGGGTGGGTGCGTGTTGGTGCGACTGAACCACAGCCCGCCTGGCTCCAGCTGGCACTGCAACATCTGTGCGTGAAGATCAGTTTCACATTGAAGGAAAACACAGCAAGAGCTGGGGAGATGCTTCTTAATCTATATGGGCCCTCTTTTTGTAGGTCGAGTGAGGTCAACTGATGTGCTAAATTAGGCTAAGTTTGTGTCATGCATTGCTTTGTTGTACTATCTCATGACATGCTGTATTTTGTCTGCTATGCGTTGTAGTTTATTATTTTCAGCGCCTTGAGACCCTCAAGGGTCAGTAGTCGCGCTTTATAAGTCCTTGATTGATTTATTTTGTGTTACGTAAGGCTGCCTACACAAGGCTGTTTAAGGCATCCACCCAGCGTAGCGTTGTTGTAATAGGTTGTTTATACCATTAGGGGTTTTCCATTACTGTGTAAATTGTATTCCTTCTGTGTACATATTTGTGTATCTGCCTTTATTATAGTACAATTCCCTTTGTACGCACTTCCCTTTCTCCCTATTCCTTCCCCACTTGGTACGGCCTGTGTCGGATTGTTGAAGCACGGAATGACGGTTGAGGAGTTACTGCGACTGAAGGTTTTGTAAAGTTGTTGATTAAAAAAACATTCTAACTTTAACTCTTCTTGCTCTGTTCTTTACATCAGTTCTCTTTACCCAGTCACCAATATCGTAAAGATAACGCTTCGCTCCGATGAAGTTAAGATTCTTGATTCAGCCCAGCCATAACACAAAAGCGGAGGACACAGCACAGGACAGGACACAGAGGCAGCATGACCTACACTTTTAATGTACTGCGCAGTTCTGGTCTAACCACCCTCCGCCCGTACTTTCCACATTCCATCCCATGTTTCTCTATTCTACAAGAACATATAAACATTCCAAATCTGACACTAACATTGCTTAAATCACCACATCCAACAACAGGTGTTAGATTGTTTTTTCGGACTTTATCATTTATGCATTAATAATTGATGATCAATATATTTTTTTAATCATCAATTTTGCATATTTCAGCTGAATCGGTTCAATGACAGAATATTGTTGTAAAATGTATCGATGAAAAAATATAGACTCCTTATATTTAAACAAGTAATTACAAACATATCGGAAAAAATATCAATGTTAAAAATATAGTTGTACAAAATATCGATTTTTATATATAAATAAAATAATACATACATTAAATAATAAAATTAATGTAAAAAGAAAAAGTAGATTTAATATACATTTTAACAAATATAACAAATGAAATTATTAAGACACATTAAACACACATATATAATAATTATTATATATGAATACAAATGAATACACTATTAATTATAATGTATTTTATAATTTTAAAAGTATATATATATATAGATATATATATTTGTATATATATACGCAACACGCAATTACCAACTACAGGAAATAATTTGAAAAAACTACTTGGCAAATTAGAGAAACTTCGGAGACATGAAATAGCCAAATGGTGGGAATGCACATCATTGAAAAAATACCTTGAAGTGAATCGTATTCCGAGGGGTTTGAGGATTTTAGTAGCGGCAACTTATGAAAATCCGGATCCCGCTATGTTACAGGAGTGGGCTGATACCAGTGCCCAATTATCTCGCAACATGTTACAAATACTTATCAAATTCACCACAACGGACAGAGACAAAATTCTGGTACGAATTAATGAAATATACAAAGAACTTAAAGAAATAACTAATCAAGATGAGGTAAATAAAGGTCTAGCGGAGATAAAAAAAACGTGTTTTGAAATACGAACAAATAATCAAAGAAAGAAAAGCCAGCAAGTTTCAGCGTGATAGAAATGACTATCTACATGGTAGAATTTACACTTTCTCGAGACGTTTTGAAAATATACGTCGCCAGGAGCTATCGAAAACAATGGCGGGCCCCCCGAGTCAACGGGAACCAAGCGATACAGATTTATGTTCAGAAATTGAATCCGAACCTGAAATAAGCGGCAACAAGGAGCAAGCACATCAGGCGCCTACACCAATTGAGGAACTCGGTTTTTTACGAGTCGAGCGTTTGATGAGTTTACGCCCAAGACCCCAGAGACAGGCGTACCCATCAAACAGGGCTCAAAAGCAAGGAACAGAAGGAGGAAAAATCGTAGATGGGGCCAACAAAACACAGCAAAAAAACGTATACAGACGGAACAAGAGGAAATGAATAACAATAAAGAAAAACCAGATAACACAGTTGTAAACTTAACTAATATGGCTCTGACTCCAGACGAAGAACAAATTCTTGCTTTAGGATTATCGTATTGCAAGACAACCAATTTTGACTATACCCAAACCAGAATAGACCTTTATCACTTTACACGGAAATTGAAATTACGCAAACATCTTTTCAACACCAAGGAAAAGATGAACATGAAAGACCAAGGAGCAATTGTAGATCAAGAACCAGATAGTTTATCCGCAGTGGATCTATCCTTCCTGAAAGACATGGTGGAACTTGAGAAGGAATGTTCAACAGAGGTACCAAATTTGGATGATACAGGAATGAATTTGGATTTTAATATATCGACATCTGTGACAACACCATTTCGACCGAAATCCATCTTTAATCCTCTAATGCCAAGGGATAACATTGACATCTTTGCGGACAAAATGATTCAGGATCTTAGAGTTTTGGCAACTGAAAGCAGTAATACATTCAACATGTTAAAAAATAAAGAACCAGCTGGATACTCCAAGACAATGCTAAAAATCAAAGAACGTTCCGACATCGTGGTACGTTGGTCGGACAAAGGAGGCAACATCGTACTTTGGCCTTTAGATATGTACAATAAGGAAGCATTGAACCAACTATCAGACATGAACTGCTATGTACGGATCAGTGCCACTAATATCATCAGAATCAAAGAAAAATTCCACGGATGTTTGTATGAATGGAAACGGAATGAGCTACTAACCAGAAATGAACTTGATTTTCTAAAAAATGATTACCCTGTGACACCGCAACTTGATTTGTTACCAAAAATTCATAAAAATGTAGTGTGTCCTCCCGGCAGACCAATCATATCTGCCATTGGGAGTCTATTTGAAAATACCAGCAAGTTCATAGATTTTTTCCTTCAGCCATTTGTACGGACCTTACCATCCTACACCAAAGACACTGGTGATTTTCTCACTAAGATTTTTGATTTTAAATGGCAGGAGGAATATTTGTTTGTTACACTAGATGTACAGAGCTTGTATACTAGTATAAGACATCATGATGGCATGAGAGCCACTAAACATTACTTGAGCACAAGGGATTCAAGTCTACATGAACACACAGTGATGTTGTTACAGATGGTGGAGTGGTGCTTAACAAATAACATTTTCTTGTTTGACAGGCTATTATATAAACAGGTACAAGGTACAGCCATGGGTACTTGCTTCGCCCCCAGCTATGCGAATTTGCATATGGGCTGGTGGGAGGAGCAAGTACTCATGAAAACGTGCAATACTCAAATGTATGAAAATGTTGTCATATATCAGCGTTACATTGATGACATCTTTATTGTGTGGAAGGGCAGTGAACTAAGTGCCATTGATTTTGTAAATGTCATTAATACCAACAACTTAAATCTTAAATTTACAGGCACTATAGACAAGCAGTCCATTGTGTTTCTCGACTTAGAACTTTACACCATGAACAACAGAATACATTCGCGCACACACCGCAAACTGACATCAGGGAATGCCATTTTACACGCTCAGAGTTTTCATCCTGTTAAACTCATTGAGAGCATTCCCTTTGCTGAGTGCCTACGCATGAAGAGAAACTGCAGCACCGCTGAGAGCCTTATTGAATCAACCAATAACCTATGTACAAGACTTAGCAACAGAGGTTATAAAACAAAAACTCTCAAACAAGCTAAGGAGAAGTGCCAAAATATCCAAAGAAAAGATCTTTTATTTAAGAACAACGGCAACAGAATAACCTTAGGGGAAACAACCCAACAGACACCAAGGCTAATCACAGGTTACAACAGTTTCCATCAGAGACTAAGACAAATTTTATGTAGACATTGGCCGATAGTACGGTGTGACCCTGTTATAGGTCCCTCGTGTACTAAGCTCCCCCAGTTAACATTCAGGAGAGCCAAGTCCATGAAACAGGAACTTGTATCCAATGCCCCTGTATCTGACAAAGGTACCAGTTGGCTAAAGTCCCAAAGAGGATTTTTCAAATGCACAAAGTGCAAAGCCTGCCAGTATGGAATCAACACTAAATCAATCGTAACTCCACTCAGAAAAACTCCCATTGAGATCAGGGAGCATTTCACGTGCAAAACTGAATTTGCGGTAAATATGTTACGCTGTACCTGCAATAAGATGTATGTTGGCAGTACCATTCACCCTGCACATGTCAGAATTTTGCAACACTTAAGGGCAATTAATAACAAAGACCCGACATATCCAGTTGCTCGACACATTAACAGAGTACATGATGGCAAAGCAGAAGATTTGGTATACTTTGTGGCTGACAGTGTTAAGAAAAATGTCAGGGGTGGGAACAGGCAACTTGCACTAAGGAGGTTGGAGTCACGATATATAATCCAGTTAGACTGCAAGATTCCAAATGGTTTGAATGCCGACGAAGCACTAAGCGTTCATCTATAGATTCAAAGCTGCCTTTTTAAATTTCTTGTAACAATCCTACGAGTCTTGACCCAGTTTCTGTTTATTGGTTTATTATATTTTTGTACACGTGCCTAGTAGGTTCCCCTATGCTAATATATGGCAGCTTATAAAAACATTATGATGCTTTATTGGTTGAATTGGTCATTATCATTAGATCTTTAATGAGAAATTTACAGTGATTATTAATAGCGGTATAGCGGTATAGCAGGCCCACTTGGGCTTTACTTCACAAATGTTTACAACGGTTTACAATTTGCATTATTATGCTCATAATTCACTGGTTATCTCAGGTATTATTTCTTTATCAATATGAATTAATGATGGACCTATGTAACCTTTTTGAATGTTTTGCATTACTGCAATTGTACAGAGAGACACTGGTCTGAGGAAACACTTTTTCAACGATAGTATTTCTTTTATGTTAATTTTTGTTTATTGGTTGCCAAGTAACCTGGGGGTGTGTGTCACATGCACGTAACCAGCTTATAAGCATTGCATTTGAACTGGGTCTGACACAGTGAGCAAGGCGGACTTGTTCGCCGAAACGCATCTGGGCCACAGCTTTTGAAATAAAGCATTATCTTTAGAACCTATCCCACGGAGTCAGTGCCTGTTTCATATGTATGGAACCCGGTTTGGAGCTAATATATATATATAGTCATGTGATCAAGTCCCCCAGCAGGGACGAAACGCGTAATGGCTGCTACTCTGTGGATGTAACCTAAGGACATTAAAAAACTTCGATCTTTAAGGATTGTGGTCCGTGCACTTTTTCCGTGGCTGGTGGCAGAATCGCAGGGTGTAAGAGTGCTTGCAAATATATATATATATGTATATATATATATATATATTATCTCCTGGCGGTCGCCAGTAGATAGTTATAGTTAGGACCATGTTTCCATAGGAAATCCGCAACATTCTATTCGGAATAACTTTGGCGCCAGTTGACGAATCCTCGCGAAATTTTCAAAATAGGTGGGGCGCTCCGCTCCGCTCCTACCCTGAAAGTCTCGGGGGGATTCGTCAAGCGGGGGCTGAGAAAAAAAGGGGGTCCCAAAACGTGTTTTCCCCATGCAATTTTCCATAGGGACCTTTAGTCCAAGGTACAGCCCGAACGGCTGAACAGAATTACTTGAAATTTGGCAGAGAGGTAGTCCTCAGGTCAGGGATGTGCCTTTTGCAGGTCTGGTGTCAATCTGTTCAATAGTTCCTGAGAAAATCAAAAGTAAAATATATATATATGTGGGCGGAGCCTAACCACACATCTCATCCTGAGATCTGATTGGCTGTCAGCACTTCATCCAAGAAGTGTTGGCAGCCATCTTGGGACCAATATACATGATAGCACCTCATTAAAAAGCATTGCAATTAATAGAAGGTTTTAAGACTTTAGTTACATTATAAATCATTTGTTGATGGTACCATACTCATTTTAGGAATTGTGGTATGTTCTAAGGTGATTTCACCATGTGAAAAAGCCTTCTGCTGGGATATCATGATTGAGAGAAAAATATTTTCTCATGCTTTTCCCACAGAGGTTTGGAAGGTGATCTATAAGCTAAACTGAGAGCTTATTTTCTGTAAATTCACATTATCTTTCTTAGTCATGTGAGAATGAAGTCTGACATTCTCAGTAAAACATGTACATCCAACAAGGGCAGAGACTGTCAGTTGATTCCTTTGTGTTCTACTGCAGCTTCCCAGAGTGTTCCAAAGAACAACTAGAGCGCTAACAGTCCTACTTATGATAAACGTATGGCACACCTGAAGCCATCTTGCTTGGATTAAAGTGGTAACTCTTAAAACATTTAATTTAAAAAGGAACAAAATGAGGGGGTTCATTTTTCCATAAAAAGTATGATTAGTGCTGCAGAATTCTAAATTAGGGCATATTTTGAGTGACTTCTCACATCCTCTTCTATTTCATTAAAAAATTCTGACATGCAGACTGAAACATGCACTTTCAATACCAGCAGCAGTTTTCCCTGGTGAGCAGTAGCTTTACTACAGTGATCTAATGAGCAAAAAGAGTGCTAACATTCTGAATTTATGGCAAATGTGTGACACATCTGAATGCCTTTGGAATCAAAGTAAAAAACTGAAAGTATTTCCTACTGAGGAGACTGCAGTAAATGAGGAAATTATGAAACTTCATAACAAATAAGTCTGCCAAGATGGCCACCAGAGACAAAAGAGCCCAAATGTAGCCCAAATATCACCCAGATGTAGCCCAAGTATAGCCCAATGACAGAATGTCCCAGAGTGTTCTTAAAAACAACTAGAGCGCTTACTGTCTTCATTATGACAAAAGTATGGCACACCTGAAGACATCTTGATTGGAATAAACTGGTAACACTTAAAACATTTAATTTAAAAAGGAGCACAATGAGGGGGTTCATTTTGCCATAGAAATTGTGATTAATGCTGAAGAAAGAAAATGAGGGCACATTTTGAGTGACTTCTCAAATTCTCTTCTATTTCATTAAAAAATTCTGACATGCAGACTGAAACATGCACTTCTAATACCAGGAGCAGACTTCCATGGTGAACAGTAGTTTTACTACAGTGATCTAATGAGCAACTAGAGTGCTAACATTCAGAATTTATGGCAAATGTGTGACATATCTGAATACCTTCATGATGGAATCAAAGTAAAAAACTGAAAGCATTTCCTACTGAGGAGACTGCAGTACATGAGGAAATTAGGAAACTTCATAACAAATAAATCTCCCAAGATGGCCACCGGAGACAAAAGAGCCCAAATGTAGCCCAAAATCACCCAGATGTAGCCCAAATATAGCCCAATGACAGAAGTGTGCAAAACACTTATTATTTTGTGTTTTTGCAGTGTTATATAGTGCAGACTTGTCAGGTATTGGAGTGCTTTACATGAGCATTAGTTACATCACACAAGAACAAATTCATTTTGGTTGTAGACATGGGGAGACTAAGTGATTTGACCAGAATCACAGAATGTCGAGCTGAAGCAGAAACTCCAACCTGGTTCCCCAGTTGCAAAGTCTGCAGTTCTGGAAGTAACACCACATCCTCTCCCCTAAGTGCAACATTTAATCAAGTGGTCAACTGGATAAAAAAACATAAAGGTAACAAATAATTTAAAAGTGCTTTCTCGCTATTTGAAAACTCAGAAAATATGTCCTTATTTTAGTCTTTTAGAGCACTAACCATAATTTTGATGCCAATAAGACCCTCTCATATATGTAATTTCTAAAGGAAATGCTCTAGGTATTATAGTTTTGATTACATCAAGATGACGTCAGGCGTTCCACACTTTTGTAATAAATATAGAATGTTAGCAATCTAGTTGTTCATTAGGATACTGTTGAGAGGCAGAGGCCAGGGGCACGGACTCTGAAAATTGAAGGCAGGTAGGAGGGTGCAAAGGCAACTATTTAACCACACTGAGCAGGCAGGAAGGGCCGTGGCAGCACAACAGACTATGGAGGGCAGTGGAAAGGGGGACAGGGGCAACAAACCAACAATACAGGACTTGCAAGAGAGGCTGTGGCAATGTAATAGACCATTGTGGGCAGAAGGAAGAGGCAATGGTAGTACAACCATACATGCCAACAGACCCGCTTCAGCCAGGAAACGTCCAATGTTTTTAAGCTCAAATGGGCTTTATTTTATCTGTCTCCTGTCTACAATCTCCTCTTTTTCAATGTAACTCAAAGGGGAAAATCAATACCCCAGTTTTTTTTCAAAATCTCCCTCTTTCCAAGTTCAAAATGTTCGCAAGTATGGTACATTGGATCATGGAAGGAAATGGGGTAGGGACATAGACTTGGATAACAGAGGACAGGAGGGACATGGAGAGGTGCACCAAACTGACCCTGCAGGGCAGGCATCAGGGTTTGCAGCAGCACAATACACCACACAGGGCATGCGGGACGGGAGTGCAGCACAACAATCCATAGAAAGCAAGAGGGAGGGGACAGGACCATGCACATGGACAACAGAGAACAGAGGGGCAAGAGGCAGGACCATAATGGACAGACAGGAGAGAAAGCTGCAGCATAACAGACCATAAAGGGCAGGAGGGATGGATCAGGGGCATTACAATGGAACAGACAAGCCAGGAGGGAGGGAGTAGGGGTCTGCACATGTAAACAGAGGGCTGGGGGCAAGGGGGCAGGGCAGGAGCAGCAAGATAGCCATGGAGGTCAGGCAGGATGGGCCCTAGAAGCAAGACACACCATGAAGAGCAACAGTGAGACTGTGATGGCATACACACAGACCATGGAGGGAAGGTGGGAGGGGTTCAGGGGCAGCTAACTGACCACACAGGGAAGGTGGGAGGGGCCATGGCAGCACAGAAGAACATGCATGGCAAGTGGGAGGGTTAGTGGTAGCACAATGGCTATGATGGGCAAGAAGGAGGGTGCAGGGGCATGCACAAAGGACGATGGAGGATAGAAGGGAGGGTCAGGACCTGTGCACAGACAAGAAAGTTCAGGGGAAGGGGCCTCACAACAGACCGCACGGGGCAGGCAGGAGGAGCAGTTGCAGCACAACAGACCAGGGAGGGCAGAAGGGTGTGGCAGTACAATGGACCATGTAGGACAGGAGGAAGAGGATAGGGGCATGGCATGTGGACAGGCAGGGTGGAGGTGGCAGGGACAGGTTACAGTCATCTGACAATGCTAGGCAGGTGGAAGGGGAGTGGCAGCTCAACAGAACACTCAGAGTAGATAGGAGTGGCAGGTCCATGGAACATGGTGGGCAAAAAGGATGGAGCAGGGGCATACACAAAGACATCGGAGGGCAGGGGGAAGGAGAATAGGGGCAGCAAGCTAAGCACAGAGTTTAAGCAGGAGGTCAATGATGGGGCATAGAATTGAGCAATGGAGGGCAGGAGGAGTGGACTGGTACATCATACTAAATTGAGGGCAGTGGCAGCACATCAGACCATGCATGGCAGGAGGGACGAGGCTAGTCCATGGATTCACACAACAGAGGATAGGGAGGAGGGGGATGGGGCAGCAAGCTAACTGTTCAGAGAAGGCGGGTATTAGGAACTTTATTGTTTTTAAAACGTGTGTCTGTGCGAACTACTTAAAATATGAACAAGTATGCAGCATAATCTCACTTTTATTCAGGAAGAAGAGGACGTTTGTGACTGTGACTCCGGACTCACTTGGCAGAAACACCCCCTGACCCTCCACCCCCTATCGCAAAATGTAATGCCCGTGAAAAGGGTAGGTGAACACAGTGTTATATAGAACATAGTCCTGAGAGCACGATTGAAAATGAAAACTAGATATAGTGTATGGTATAAACTATGCACCAAAAAGTGTGATATAAGATGAACCGGGCGTGAAATATAATATGCAATACATTGTGCGCAATGACAGATTCATTGGAGAGCGCGAGATAGCACAGGCACTAGCGCGTGCTATGCGATATGCGCCTTGGAGTGTAATATGCACAGGGCAGTGTTGTGTAACCTAACTAGTCTCTAAAGTTGTAATATAAAATATGTGCTGGGGAGTGTAACGTTGCATATGCACTGTGACCAAGATATGGATCCCAGATTGTAATATGTATGGCATAGCACTGTGCGTTATAACATAGGCATCGAGGAAGGCATGTTAGCTGGGGCAATATAACCCGTGCGAAGACAAGTGTGGCATGACATATTCACGGGGTGGTGTTACAGTGCACATGGGCTAGAGAGTGTCATAGCATATGCACTAGCTAGTGGAATACACCACAGAGGTGTGTGGCACTCAGCAGGCAATGGTGGGTGTAACACAGTATTGGGCTCTGCCAGGAGCGCGCTGTGACTCTCAAGTGATGTTCGTCCCCTTTCCAGAGAGTAAAAAAAAATGTATTACACATCCGGCAGTGGATGTGTGTTTTATTAACCGTGAGGGGGGTTTCTTGCATAGTTTTGGTCGAATTTTTGTCGAATCCCCTTTGAATGGCTTGGTGTGCATGTGTATTAAATGTGCCCGTCAATAGCTACCCATGTTTGTATAAATAAACAACAAGGGTGTCTACCGGGATTAGGCACGGTAGGGCATCAGACATGTCAGAGCTTCACTAGTGGTGTAAATACATTCCACGTGGATTCATTGTATGCATAGTCGCCTTTTAATGAATATCACGCAAATCGTCATGGTGATAGGTACGTACGGTTTGTCTAGCATGTCCTAGGTGTGTCTATAAATATATATTTTTTAAAAATAATAAAAAACAGTGGCCGGCCCTGGAGATTGGGGTCAAAAAAATATAATTAGGAGACAGGCCCTGGGGGATGGGGTCATCAGGGCCAATAAATTAGAATAAGAAGGGGAACCACACAGCCCCCCTTCTTAAAAAATTTAAATAAATAAAAGACTGGCATCGTGCCGGAGGCCACGCCCCCTCCTTGCAGCACTCTGCAAACGCGCCCCCTGGCGAGTTGTAAGTTGGGGAATTAATTCCTCTTCAATACTGAGGGTCCCTGAGGGCCAACTAGCCCAACAGGCATCTCCAGTATGCCCCAGGGAGCTGCGCTGCAGACAGGTGTTCTGAGGCCAAGCCCCTTTTTACACCTCTCTGCAACGCAGCTCTGTGGAGCTTACTGGAGGTACCTAGTGGTCTAGTTTGACCCTAGGGACCCTTAGGATTCAAGGGGACTTAATCCCTCAACTTAGAACAGCCACAGGGCGCGTATACACAGTGGTGAAGGGAGGGGATGGGGCCTGAGGTGACGTGTGCAAACACGCACTATGGCACGTTTTAAATTGGGGATATAATTTTCCTTCAATACTGAGGGCCCCTGGGGGCTAACTAGCCCACCAAGTGCTTCCAGTAAGCGCCACTGAGCTGCATTGCAGAGAGGTGGTCCAGGCCGTGCCACTTTTTACACCTCTCTGCAACGCAGCTCTGTGGCATTTACTGGAGGTACCTAGTGGGCTAGTTGGACCCTAGGGACCCTCAGGATTCAAATGAACTTAATCTCCCAACTAAAAACGGACACAGGGCGTGTTTACACAGTGGTGAAGGGAGGGGACGGGGCCTGAGTTAACGTGTGCAAAAACGCCCTGTGGCCTGTTTTAAGAGTTAGTTTTAATCCCCCTGCCCTATTATATACTAGGGGCTTACAGAGGAGGTCATGCTAATCACAGGGGGACCCCAACGCATAATGTTCCCTAGTGTATGTGGGTGTTTTCACTGTATTCTAAGTGTCTTTTAACATAGCACTGGCTCTAGGACTGGTTAGTCAGACTCAGTTACCACCAGTATCCGTCTGAAAAAGTTGAGGGTACAGGATGATTTTGCAACAAGGCTTCTTTCTGCTCTTCTTTTTGTTCTTTCTGCACGTTATCCTTTTTCCTGCACTTTTCTTCGTCTTTAAGGACTTCTGTTGCTTCTTTCTGCACTTCTTTTTTTTCTTTCTGTGCATTTTTTCTTCTTTCTTCACATGTCCTATCTCTGTAGGCATAGTTAGAAATTAGCATTTAAAAAACCTTTGAAATTCACAGAAAAAAACCATAGGTTTCAGGCACGTTATATTTAGGAATTAGCATTTAAAAACCTCAGAAATATATATATATATATATTCACTGAAAAAAACCATAGGTTTCAGGGGTGTTATAGTTAGCTACACTTTTCACTTGTACAAAACCATTGAAATTCCCCCGTTATAGTTAGTTCAGCTAACTATAACTTGCGCGCCCGCAATGCACTGCTGATTACGTCACATATTACATCACTCATGACATGGTCAGTGACATCACTGATGACATCACTGATGACATCTCAAATGACATCACTGATGACATCACTGATGACATCATCCTTGTGATAGAGTGGCAGACCTCCTCTCACCCTAATATAACCTTTGATACACACATTCAAAAATGGAGACTAAACTTTTCAAAACAATGGACATACCAATACCAGTTACAACAACCTCTTCAGTAATTCTAAGATCCACATACACATCCACTCATTCACCAACAGTCCTATACAGTCACTCATACATGTATTCACTCATCATATGTACTCATACACCTATACATCCTGTTACACAATGCCACTCATCCATAGAGTTACTCACACACATAGTCACTCATGCTAATAAAGAATCAAACATACATTTATTTGCATATACATTTATACACACACCACCACACTTACTTCTACGGAAACTTACACATACTTAGTCTTTTAAACAATCACTTATAGAAACACATACTTATTCATACAGGAACTCTTTCAATCTCTCGCTCTCACATATACTCACTTATATACACCAATAGTCACATATACTAGTTTAAAACATATGTAGTTACTCATAAAGGCACTATTGAGACAGTCATTCACTAACTAACACACCCATACACACACTCATCAAGCCATACAGTCCTGCACACATGCTGTCTTCAACACATACAAAGAGTGAGTCACTCATTCATGCACCTATGCACTACGTAATACCCCCCAACCGAACCATGCAGACACTCAGACTGATACTCAAAAAACCATTTAATAACCTATATAGACACCCATGTAGCTACTCACCAACCCATGCAGCCACTTATACACAAAGTGAGAGACTGATACAGATATTTACATATTTAAACATTACTCACTAAGCCATGTATTCACTATGATACACTTAATCAGTCAGTTACACAATCAATTTTTCAAAAACAAATCATCCATTTAGACACTTATATGCCCATTTATTCTTCCATCGACCTTGAGATATACATATATAAAACATATTTAATTTTCAGAAAAACAGACATTCACTGGATGATGTCATCAGGGATGTCATGAGTGATGTCACTGACCATGTCATGAGTGATGTAATATGTGACGTCATCAGCAGTGCATTGCGGGCGCACGAGTTATAGTTAGCTGAACTAACTATAACGGGGGAATTTCAATGGTTTTGTATAAGTGAAAAGTCCAGCTAACTATAACACCCCTGAAACCTATGGTTTTTTCAGTGAATATATATATATATATATATATATATATATATATATTAAATCCACAAATCGGGTCATTTCAGGATTGAGCCCATCGTCAGGTGGTGCGTAAAGCCGGTATGCCCTACCCGGTTATCACAATCTCGCTTATCCTTAATATACACGCACTCACAAAGTAATAGTGCTATAAAGAAAACTCTTTATTGCTCACTACGCGTTTCGACAACTTAATGTCTTGATCACACGAACGGAATGGCATTACATTAATTCCATATCGAAACTTGTCCCAAACATTTCGGCCATCTTGTAACGTTAAAATAACGCTTTTGAATGTAAGCACATTACAGTCATGTTGTCTTTGATTAGGAAAATTCCATCAAATACATACTTGTTTATATTACATAAAATATGTAAAATAAATACCATGTAATACATAACGCACTAGTGGCTAAAGCATTGGTGTTAGAAGTGCAGGTGACCATATAGTAAATTCATTTTAAGCAATCATTTAACAGAATTTTCAATTGCATTTGCATAAGAACTCCATTATAGTCAACTGATATTTCATAGGTCTTATTTGGAGCAAACTTTTTTTCACTGATGAAGTTAAGATTCTTGATTCAGCCCAGCCATAGCACAAAAGCAGAGGACACAGCACAGGACAGGACACAGAGGCAGCATGACCTATACTTTTTGTCAGGATCCCAGCGTAACGGCGCCTACATAGCCCCGGACTACATTTCCCAGACGGCCGCAGGCGAAAGACAGTACTTCAGACGCCACCGTGCGGGCGTCGGCGTGCGTAATTCCGTTCCCGACGTTTCGTTCTCGCTCAGCTGAGTGAAGGGAGTTCCTACGGCGTATCTGGAGCCGTTTCGTTGTTCCTGGACAGGAATCCAGCTACCGTGAGCGCGCTGACCTCGTCGCTGGACTTCGCTACCTGAAGGTAGGAAAGCGGACTGGTGTCAGTCAGAATACCAACTCCCAGAGCGGAAGGCAGCGGCGTGAGTGTTGGAGCCGCGCCTTACCGTTTCCGGAGATTGGGCTACTCTCTTTGACCGCTCATGAGGGAAACGAGCCGTGGAGGTCATGTTGCACATAGCGGAACGCGGTGGGGATATACCACGCGTTGCCATGTATGGTTGCAAAGTTAACTTACTGCTGCTAGAGAGAAGTGGTGAATCTAACCACGTTTTAGCACCCTGGAATAACTATCACAGGGGAAACAACAATTGAGGAAAAAGGCGATTGTGGATGATAGACCAGCCACGTGGAGTGGGTGTGAACTAGAACATCCTGCTGCACTGAATCTGGCTGGGAACTGTGTCGTCCTTATTTTTGTTTGCTTTGAACTTGGTCTTTATTCTTTAAAAGTGATTAGGGAGGAGCGCTAGTAAGGGTCTACTGGTTGTTCCCTGCTTCAAGCCAGCCAGCGTTGGAGGTGGTTGGAACCGTGGGTATGTATGGTGCGGGAGATGAGTGACGACTATCTGGCATATGTGGTTGAACAGTATTTTAATGTGTTCTGTATTCTAGATAGCGGCCCTGAAGTGCAAAAGGCTTTGAGGTGCTTGAGGGATTCTCATCAGCCCGTAAATGTATACAATCCACCTAGCGAAAATTAATGAGAGTAGACCTTTTCAATGCTCCTCATTTATACCGTGTTCCTTGTTGTTACAGGTCCTTGCAAATCCCACACTGTTCCTTCCCTTTTACCCTTCCCTCGCCTGATCCCTCGAACACCCCGTGCCTATAGGTATAACCGGGGTGTTGGTGATATCAGGAGGTGGACCATTGCTCGCTACATCCGGATCCTGCGAGGCAAGAACCTGACAGAATTACGCACCCACGAAATATTTCTTCGCATGATCCGGGTGTCTTGAGTCATGGCCTCCATGGAAGATATCCTGCAGGCCTTAGTGGCAGTTCAGCAGGAATTGGCAGCCTCTAAAGCTGAAACCGCGGCCCTGAGAGAAAAGGTAGACAAAATGTCCCGAAACCCTTTGATGTTTCACCGATGGCATCGCAAATACAGGTCACGGTGCCACCACCCATACCTCTGGCAAGCCCAGAAAGATATGCGGGGGATCCGTTGAAAGTCCAGGTTTTTTTAACACAAATACTGTTGCATTTTTCCTGTAAACCCGCTTCTTTCCCCAATAACCATTCGCGAGTGGCGTTTGCGATATCGTACTTAGTGGGGGACGCTGCTAACTGGGCGGTTCCTCTAGTGAGGAACAATGATGCAGTGTTATCCGACTGGGCGGCCTTCAGAGCCGAATGTGAGAGGGTATTTGATAGAAGGGCCACTACGTTTAGCGCCGACAAAGAATTGTTGGAACTAAAGCAGGGCAGATCTGACCTAGTGACATACCTGACGACTTTCAATAGGTTAGTGGCAGAAACCGCCTGGCCTGAAGAAAAGAGAATGTCCTTATATTACCAGGGACTGAGAGAGGAAATGAAGGATGTGCTGGCTCAGATAGACCCCCAACCCACGACGTGTACTGACATGATTAACCTTACTCTTCGATTGGACGGCAGAATGTCGGAGAGAGGGGGAGAGAAGAGAAGAGGGGGAAGTTCCTTCCGGTTAGATAGAACGCCGCGCAGAGTAGGGGGAACACCCGAGACAGGAGTGGAACCCATGGAAATAGGGGCGGTTAGGGCACCATTAACGAGAGAAGAGAGAGAGACCCGTAGAATACAGGGCTTATGCATGTATTGCGGGAAAAAGGGCCATTACGTCAGAGAATGCCCCTCGAAACCAAAAACCTCCGGTAACTGGGGGAGAAATAAGAAGGTGGCTGTGTCCTTATCAAGTCCGGTAGGGAGCGGAGATGGGGCGGTAGAGGCAGAGATGGCCTGGAAAATCCCCTCGCTGGCCACTACTGAAGTAAGAGACACGGAGTCCCATATCATGCTATCTATGAGCCTTGAATGCAACCAACACCGTCACCAGGTGTTGGCAATGATTGACTCAGGAGCGACAGGTAATTTTATAGATAGCGGGTTGGTTACCCGTCTGGCCTTGAAGCGGGTGCCGAGGGAGACCCCAGAAGAAGTGGTGGCCATAGACGGTAAACCACTTAAATCTGGTCTTATCACAGAGCAGACAGATGCAGTATGGTTGACAGTGATGGTGGCTCAAGGCAGGCATACGGAGGAGCTGAGGCTAAACATCATCGATGCTCCACAATATGAAGTAATTTTGGGGATGCCATGGCTGAGTCATCGTAACCCTACCATCGACTGGAGAAACAAGACGATACGTTTCATGTCGGGGGAATGTGAGAGGCATTTCAGCCAGGACAAGCCCACACAGGTGGCGGCCCTGACATATCCGTTTGCAGTAGCTACAGCAACGGAACAGGTAGTGGAACTGCCCATAGAGTACGAAGCTTACGAGGATGTATTCAGTGAAGCTAAGGCCGAACAGTTGCCCCCTCACAGAGAGTACGACTGTCGCATTGACTTAGTGGAAGGGGCTACTATACCTGCATGCAGGGTCTATGCTTTATCGACACCAGAAACAAAGCATTTAAGGGCATACTTAGACCATTACGTTAAAATCGGGTTTATTAGACCATCCCGGTCTCCTGCAGCCTCTCCCCTCTTTTTTATATCAAAAGCGAATGGGGATTTGAGAGCCTGTGTGGGCTACCGCATGTTACACAAAAACACTGTGAGAAATAGATACCCCCTACCCCTCATCTCCGTGTTGCTTGACCAAGTACGAGACGCCCAAATCTACGCTAGGTTAGACTTGAGAGGGGCTTACCATTTGGTGCGTGTCCATTCAGGGGATGAGTGGAAAACGGCCTCCAAGACTCGTTACGGATTATATGAATATACTGTGATGCTGTTCGGGCTGTGCAACGCCCCGTCGGCGTTTCAGTATTTCCTTAACGATGTCTTGAAGGAGTTTGTGGATCTCTATGTGGTGGTATATATAGATTATATATTAATCTATTCAGACAATGTTACAAACCATGAGGCTCATGTCACTAGTGTGTTACAAAAGCTGCGTGATCACAACCTGTTTTGCAAACTGAGCAAGTGCGAGTTTGGGGTGAGAGAGGTCGAGTTTCTTGGAGTTATGCTCAGTCCAGAGGGGTTGCAGATGTCCGACAGAAAGGTAAAGGCGGTACAGGAGTGGCCAGTTCCAAAGAACGTGAGGGATGTACAGTGTTTCTTAGGCTTTGCGAACTATTATCGCAGGTTTATTCTTCACTTTTCCCAGGTGGCTGGCCCTCTGTCCAGGTTGCTCAGAAAGGGGGTGCCCTTTGAATGGTCTCGTGAGGCCGACGGTGCCTTTTCGTACTTAAAGAGGGCGTTCACCACTGCTCCGGTACTCGCTCATCCAAAAACTGAGCATCCTTTTGTGGTGGAAGCGGACGCTTCAGATGAGGCTATTGGGGCCATTCTATCGCAGAGGAATCCAACCACTGGGCAGCTCCACTCGGTCGCCTAACTGTCCAACAAATTAACTCCAGCAGAATGGAACTATACTATCGCGGAGAAAGAACTCCTGGCGATAAAAAAGGCGTTTCAGGAATGGAGGCACTACCTATGGGGTGCAAGCTATCCGGTCACTGTCTATTCAGACCATAGGAATCTGCAGTACATGAGGTCAGCTAGACACCTCTCTCAACGCCAAATGAGATGGATGCTCTTTTTCGCCGAATATGACTTTGTCATCACATTTCGTCCAGGGGCCGACAATCGCAAGGCTGACTCCTTGTCCCGGCTGGAAACAAGAGATGAGGTCGACAACCACCAGGCCATGGGAGCCATAATCGAACCATCTAAGGTGGTATGTGCCATCAGAGCAGAAGACTTCCTGAAACAAGTAAGGCTCTACAAAGCGGGATCTACGTGGGAAAATTGGGCAAAGCAAGAAGACAAGCGAGCCGTGAAGCAGGGACTACCGTTCTATAATGACAAACTCTACTTGCCTACCAAAGTCTTATAGAGAAAGGCTTTCATGTGGTGTCATGTGTCTCCCCTGGCAGGTCATCCGGGAATACGTAAGACCCTTCATTTGGTACAAAGACATTTCTGGTGGCGTACCCTGAGTACCGATGCCAGGTTATGGGTGCTCAGTTGTGAGGACTGCGCCAGAGCCAAACATGTTACCTCTCGAGCTAAAGGAAAACTCATACCGATGCCCACACCGCAAAGACCCTGGAAAAACATCAGTCTGGATTTTGTCACAGGGCTACCACGTGATCACAGATACTCGGCCATACTGGTGGTGATTGACAGTCTCACGAAAATGGGTCACTTCGTTCCTTGCTCTACTCCACAGCGGGACAAACCGCTCAGTTGCTATTGAGTAACATCATCCGTTTGCATGGAGTGCCGGAAGTAATCGTGTCAAGCTAGATTTGGAAAACCTGGTGCCAGGCCCTGCAAATCGAGCCCACGCTGTCTACCAGCTTCCATCCCCAAACCGATGGACAGACCGAAACGTTAAATCAATCCCTGAAAAAATATCTCCGATGCTATGCGAAGGAGGCTCAGGACTCGTGGGTATCCCTGTTATGGATGGCTAAATTAGCTTATAACAACGCCTGGCACAGTTCTGTAGGGGTCCCTCCTTTTCGGGCTAATTACGGTTACGATGCCCGCATCCTGCCCAACTGTATCCCAGAGGAAGTGGCTTCTCACCCTACAGTGTTGGAACACGTCAGGCTTCTACGCGGAGTACACCGGAAGGTGTGGGAACATCTGAGAAGGCCAAACAGAGTTATATGAAGTGGGAGGATCGTCACAGAATGGACGGGCCTACATATAATGTAGGTGACCGGGTGTGGCTATCCACCACGAACATCCGGTTCAGGCTACGCAGCGTGTTTCACCCTAGGTACATAGGGCCCTATACGGTGGTAAAGCAGATAAATCCGGTGGCATATAAACTGAAGTTGCCGAGCTCCCTTCGGATACATCCGGTGTTCCATTGTAGTCTCTTAAAGCCAGCCCTCTCGGCAAGACGTCGCGCGCCTCCCCCGGTGTGGTGCGACAGGACTCTGGAATACGAGGTGAAGAGCATAAAGGACTCCAAACTGAGAGGAGGCGTTCTCTGGTACTTGGTCTCATGGAAGGGGTATACAGCTGAGGACGATTCTTGGGAGCCATGGCAAAATATTCATGCACCTGCAGCTGTTTGAGCATTCCACCAAAGGCACCCCTCTAAGCCTGGCTCTAGGAGGTGCTGGGGGGGGGGGCTACTGTCAAGATCCCAGCATAACGGCGCCTACATAGCCCCGGACTACATTTCCCAGACGGCCGCGGGCGAAGGGCAGTACTTCAGACGCCACCGCGCGGGCGTCGGCGTGCGTAATTCCATTCCCGACGTTTTGTTCTCGCTCGGCTGGGTGAAGGGAGTTCCTACGGCGTATCGGGAGCCGTTTCATTGTTCCTGGACGGGAATCCAGCTACCGTGAGCGCGCTGACCTCGTCGCTGGACTTCGCTACCTTAAGGTAGGAAAGCGGACTGGTGTCAGTCAGAATACCAACTCCCAGAGCGGAAGGCAGCGGCGTGAGTGTTGGAGCTGCGCCTTACCGTTTCCGGAGATTGGGCTACTCTCTTTGACCGCTCGTGAGGGAAACGAGCCATGGAGGTCGTGTTGCACATAGCGGAACGCGGTGGGGATATACCACGCGTTGCCGTGTATGGTCGCAAAGTTAACTTACTGCTGCTAGAGAGAAGTGGTGAATCTAACCACGTTTTGGCACCCTGGAATAGCTATCACAGGGGAAACAACAATTGCGGAAAAAGGCGATTGTGGATGATAGACCAGCCACGTGGAGTGGGTGTGAACTAGAACATCCTGCTGCACTGAATCTGGCTGGGAACTGTGTCATCCTTCTTTTTGTTTGCTTTGAACTTGGTCTTTATTCTTTAAAAGGGATTAGGGAGGAGTGCAAGTGAGGGTCTACTGGTTGTTCCCTGCTTCAAGCCAGCCAGCGTTGGAGGTGGTTGGAACCGTGGGTATGTATGTTGCGGGAGATGAGTGATGACTATCTGGCATATGTGGTTGAACAGTATTTTAATGTGTTCTGTATTCTAGATGGCGGCCCTGAAGTGCAAAAGGCTTTGAGGTGCTTGAGGGATTCTCATCAGCCCGCAAAGGTATACAATCCACCTAGCGAGAATTAATGAGAGTAGACCTTTTTAATGCTCCTCATTTATACCGTGTTCCTTGTTGTTACAGGTCCTTGCAAATCTCACGCTGTTCCTTCCCTTTTACCCTTCCCTCGCCTGATCCCTCGAACACCCTGTGCCTATAGGTATAACCGGGGTGTTGGTGATATCAGGGGGTGGACCATTGCTCGCTACATCCGGATCCTGCGAGGCAAGAACCTGACACTTTTAATGTACTGCGCAGTTCTCGTCCAACCACCCTCCGCCCGTACTTTCCACATTCCATCCCATGTTTCTCTATTCTACAAGAACATACAAACATTCCAAATCTGACACTAACATTGCTTAAATCACCACAACCAACAACAGGTGTTAGATTGTTTTTTCGGACTTTATCATTTATGCATTAATAATTGATGATTAATATGTTTTTTTAATCATCAATTTTGCATATTTCAGCTGAATCAGTTGAATGACAGAATATTGTTGTAAAAAGTATCGATGAAAAAATATAGACTCCTTATACTTAAACAGGTAAGTACAAACATATCGGAAAAAATATCAATGTTAAAAATATAGTTGTACAAAATATTGATTTTTATATATAAATAATAATAAATAAAATAATAGATATATTAAATAATAAAATTAATTTAAAAAGAAAAAGTAGATTTAATATACATTTTAACAAATATAACAAATGAAATTATGAAGACACGTTAAACACACATATATAATAATTAATGTATATGAATGAAAATGAATACACTATTAATTATAATGTATTTTATAATTTTGTCGAAAACACTTCTCCGCTGCTTTAGCGCTTCGTTGTGCAGAAAGAAAGGAGCACGAACCGCATTTCAGTGCATACAATTTGATTTATTTACTCAAGGTATGCCAGCCATGACGCGTTTCAACTCCGTAGAGCCTTGATCACATGACACGCCATGAAGTCACCTGACTATTTAAATACATTTTTTTCAGTGCTTTTTTTCTCACCTTCCGCTCAGTGTTAAAGTGACAGTGCATTAGTTATCAAACCATGTGGCTTGTTTGGGGTTTGAATCTTTCTGTTACATATTGGTCAAATGCCTGATACATTGTTTGAGGAACTTTTTCACGGTAACATGTGTGAATACATACAGATATTGGTATTATGGTTTTATGAACAACAATGTTATTAATTTTTTGTAAACTGTTTAGCTAATCCTTAAAATACATAAATAAATAAATATGTATAAATAACATTTTTAGCATATGTAAATGATTATAAAAAACATATTTTCAGTTTTCATAAAAATAGAAAAAAAGGGGAAAATAAAAAGTGGAAATCCACATTTTTAAAATCACGTTCTGATTTAAATATCAAATCAACACTTTTTTATCCATACATATGTCCTAATATGTCATCAAGATGGTCTCACAATGATCGACAGGTGTTATTTAATTCCTAAGTGGAATTTTACTTAGTAATGATGATTAGTCCTCATGTGTTGTATCATTGTAACATATTTGGTAACCCTAACTTGTTAATATAATGTGCAAAAAATGTGCAATTAAAGTGCAAATCATCTAAATTTTTGACAAAAGCCTTTGTCAACAATAATTAGATTCTTGAAAAACCCTAAGAAAACGTGAATATATGGCAAACAAGTTTAAATTCCTTATTTTAAGGAGACTTCTATGTACTGTGAGGCTCTGAGTTGCTACATGATATTGGTACGTTCTACCAATATTCTGTTGATGTATGGCAAAAAAGAGAGAAGAAAACAACAAGGTGTAACAGTTGTTTGCTAATGCATTCTAGAAAAAAAAGTTTCGGAAAGGAGGCAGAGTCTCATGGTTTTTGGGTAATTTTTAGGTAATTTTTATCATTTTTACTGATTTAAAGATAAGTGTGCATGTCCTCTGTTGCATTTAGACCATTAGGACTTTTAGAATCTAGTTCCAAAATAAAGCGGGTCTCTAATTGTCTTAAACGTCTTTCTCTGTTGCCTCCGCGTTTATTAAATGGCACACTATCAATAATAAAATATTTGAGATGTTTGGGATCAGATTGATGGTGTTCCGTGAAGTGTCGGGCCACCGGATAAGTTGGGTCTTTATTGGAAATTGTTCTAATGTGTTGTAAAATCCTTTTGTGCCCCTGCAGCTTGGTACTTCCCACATATCTGAGCCTGCAGGGGCACTAAAAACATATACAAAAAACATATACAACAAATTCGGTTTAGCAGGAGAGGGCTTTGTTGATGATTTGTTCATGTTCGCTAAATGCAGTTCTGTATGTTAGTGTGTTGATGGCGCATTGACAGGCTTTGCAGCTTCTGCATTTAAAAAAGCCCTTTCACTGACTTAACCAATCTCCTTTTGGTTTAACAATCGGATTGTTCTGTACCAGCCTGTCACGCATATTGGGCGCTCTTCTGTTGGTGATGGAAAGTTTAGGAGGTAAGGTGGGTCCTAAGATAGGGTCATTTTTTATCAAAGGCCAACTTCTCTAAACAATCTGATTAATTTCCCTACTTTGTTTGTTAAATCCTAGTATCATCCGAAAATCATCATTTTTGGGGCTGGATATTGTGTTGGATGTTTGGCTAGACGACTCAGTTATTTGAATTTCGAGGAGAGTGTCTCTTTCTATCATTGCACATTTTGAGATGGCTGCTTCTATACATTTTTTAGAGTACCCACGTTGGAGGAATCTCATGCGGCTGTTGTGTTGGGCTTTGAGTAGTTCACTATTGGTACTACAAATTCTTTTTAGCCGGATCATCTCTCCATATATTTTATTGAAATGACTGCTTTCAGCCCACTTGGGATGTATTTTGAAAAGATTGCCAGTCCCAGAATTCCTTGGGATTTACTCAGCTGTAATTGAATGTGACTATGAATGAAATAAAGAAGGGACAAACACTGGTAATCTTAATGGTGGCCGTCATTCAGTAGCAGTAAAGCCTTTGAGGAAGGGCGTATGCCCGAAACGCGTCAGGCTCTGCTGACGCTGGTTGCACCTGTATCTTCCCTTACTTGGAGAGAGCTGACTGGGAGTGCGCGCTGCATTTGGGTGCTTGTGGAACTGTTTATATTACGACCGACCCGGCCGGGGGGCGCACCGCCGTGTTACTTAGCGGTTCCACTGCTGGTGTGATTATCGGCGGAGTGGATCAGTCTGGCTCAATATTTGAACGGGGAGGAAGTGTGCAGGTACACCCGTGATTAATGGATTGACATTTAATTGAAATGACTGCCTTCAGCCCACTTGGGATGTATTTTGAAAACTCTGCCAGTCCCAGAATTCCTTGGGATTTACTCAGCTGTTATTGAATGTGACTATGAATGAAATAAAGAAGGGACAAACACTGGTAATCTTAATGGTGGCAGTCATTCAGTAGCAGTAAAGCCTTTGAGGAAGGGCGTATGCCCGAAACGCGTCAGGCTCTGCTGACGCTGGTTGCACCTGTATCTTCCCTTACTTGGAGAGAGCTGACTGGGAGTGCACGCTGCATTTGGGTGCTTGTGGAACTGTGTATATATATATATATATATATCTACATATATACCAATAACTTAAAATCCATTTTTTTAACATTCTATTATAAATTAAAACATTAAACTATTTAAAAATCTTTCAAATTAAATGTATCATTCCAGTCAGTGCAACAGTAGGAAACGTGTTGGATAGCGCAGGGTAAAAAGGACTATTCCCACACCAGGGAGTGTAATAGTAGGAAAAGCATTGGATAGTGGACGTGTGTAAATTACTATTCCCACTCCAATGAGTACAACAGTAGGGAAAGTGTTGTATAGCTAAGGGAAAAAATTTACTATTTACACGCCAGTCAGTAGGGAAGGTGTTAGATAGCAGAGGGGTAACAATTACTATTCCCACTCCATTCATTGCAACAGTAGGGAAAATGCTGGATTGCAGACGGATACAATTTACTATTCCCACTCCAGTAATTGTAACAGTAGGGAATGTGGTGGATAGCGGAGGGGTAACAATTACTATTCCTACTCCAATGAGTGCAACAGTAGGGAAAGTGTTGGATAGAGGAGGGGAAAAAATACTATTCCCACTCCAGTAAGTGCAACAGCAGGGAGAGTGTTGGATAGTGGTGGGATAAAATTTACTATTTCCACTCCATTCAGTACAACAGTAGGGAAACTGTTGGATTGCAGAGGGGCAACACTTAATATTCTCACTGCAGTTAGTTCAATATTAAAAACAAACAAAATATTAACAACAACAAAAATATTTAAAAATCAAAATAAATAAAAAATAGATAAATATTTTAAAAATTTTAATAGAAATATATTCAATATTACAAATTAAACATATTATAATGTAAAATACATATGACAAATACCTACAAATATTATAATAAATAAAATAATAAATAATTTTCAAACAAATAAATATTTTTTATTAGAAATTATTTAGAAACAAATACATAAAATTACTTTTGTATATTTCCACCCGATAACACCACACAATTCACAACCCACATCTAAATAAAGAAAAAGTGCTCTCATAATTAACATAATCAATTAGCAATTAAAGAAATATTATAAATTAAAAAACAAACTATTCTCATAAAAATGAATAAACTTCCCACATTTTACCCCTATGATCACCAAAACCCACAGCTAAAATGAATCTGTGAAAAAATTAATTACACAATTAAAACTTATTTTCAATTAAAAAACCTAATTAGTTGTAAATTAATTCATGTAATATTAATTACCAACTAATTATGAATTAATTAAACATAAATTACTTCCCACCCTTTACTTCTATAAACCCCACAACCCGCACCTAAATAAAATTACACAATTACCATAATTATTTATCAATTCATTAATTCATATTAATTAACAACTAATAATTAATTACAAATAAATTACTTCTCACAATTAACATTATAGAATCTCAGGGATGGATCCGCCGTCACGTGCGCTGTCAAGGCCTTTTCACTGCCGCTGCCTGTAATGGGCTCGCGCTGTGCAAGGTTCCGCGCGCTGAAAGGACCAACATATGAGCTTTGTGCAACAAATGGAGATGACAGAGCAGGCCTTTTGAAGGCTGGAGACATTCTCGCAGTGGCAGAAAGGGCTTCCTAGGACCCGGCTGGCGCGCAGGCTTCGCATTGTCCCGCAGCGTCCAGGAGGAGAAGGTGGAGGGTCGCATTACCTCGTAGCAATCTGAAGGAACAGCCGGACGGGACTGCAGGTCCCAGGAGCCCTGAGCGCCGCAGCGCCTCAGCTGTGTAGCGGCACGCCCTCCCGCCATCCCGCCCACCAACCGGATAAAATTCCTCACGGAACCCGCTGGCGCGGGTCCCGCAGCGTCCAGGAGGAGAAGGTGGAGGGTCGCATTACCTCGTAGCAATCTGAAGGAACAGCCGGACGGGACTGCAGGTCCCAGGAGCCCTGAGCGCCGCAGCGCCTCAGCTGTGTAGCGGCACGCCCTCCCGCCATCCCGCCCACCAACCGGATAAAATTCCTCGCGGAACCCGCTGGCGCGGGTCCCGCAGCGTCCAGGAGGAGAAGGTGGAGGGTCGCATTACCTCGTAGCAATCTGAAGGAACAGCCGGACGGGACTGCAGGTCCCAGGAGCCCTGAGCGCCGCAGCGCCTCAGCTGTGTAGCGGCACGCCCTCCCGCCATCCCGCCCACCAACCGGATAACGATCCACCCTCATTTCTCATTGGCTGCTATTGTGGTTAAATAGCCCCATTACAAGCGGAGCGGGACGCGACGCGGGACGCCCTGGACGAAGCCCGGACTAAGGGCGGACAGTCTGAGACAGTCCGGGTCAGGAGGGGGCAGGTGGGAGCAGCTGATTGGCTTTTGGACACCTGTGTTATTTAAGTTCATTATTGTACACCCTGTCGTGTGTTTAGATTGCCTAGTCACTGTTGGTTACTATTTAAAGCTCCTTGGTGATTGGAGGTTGCATGTGACAACCTACTGGGAAGCCTTGGCATACTATTGTCGGTGTCTACAATAAGTAATCCTAGGGGGGTCTTGAAGCCCAATTTGCTAATTATGCCTAAAGCAAAGTTAACAGCTTCAACCACAACCATGGACAACTACCTGGTTAAGATGGTCGATAAAATTAACCAGGAACGTAGGAAATCATTAGGTCGTCCAGGGTCACAGAGTTTGGTGTCCCCCCCGCCTACTTGTTTGGCATCTGAGAGCCACCTTGTTCAGGATCCTAATGCTCCTTTACTACCTACTGTTTGTTTATCTGAGGGAGCTGTTACAGACACTATTAGATCGGATAGCGACACTCCGGAGTCCACGATCGACCCTGAACCAGGCCAAGCTACCCTACCTGATGTACCTATCCCCGGTCAGTCTGTTCTCAGACGCCAAAAATTGATACGCACCTGTAGGAACACCACTAAACCTATACAATCAAAGCGAGGAGGGAATCGACATACTAACAAAAAGGATTCCACCCTGCAGTTAAATGTCCCAGCCCAATCTGTGCTAACGGAAGGAGCTAAGGTCACTTTAGATAAAGAACAGCTGGATCTTATAACCCAGGCTATAGTTGCCAAGTTTGACATATTTGTTAAACCTTTATTGACCAAACTTTCCACTCTTGCCGATGAAGTAGTCAGATTGGGAGGTATCCTGGATTCCTTTGTTAAGGTTAGTCCAGCCCCAACCAATATTACTGGTACTCAGGTGCCCGAGGAGACCTCTTTAACTACCTTTGACACAGCCCCATTGATGATTGAGAATAGCAGTTCTGAATGTAGACCTGGGTGTGCCCCTGGAAAGCCTGCTGTAGTTCCCAATGTACCACCCAAGCGGCAAAATACTATAAAACCATCCGCCGTTTCAGTACCAGGGGAATCATTGGGCAACAACTTTAACTTCCCTAGCTCTAGAAACCCCCAACCGAACCTGCCACCTACGTGTGCCCCATTTGTGGCTGTCCTTATGAACGTCCCCCCTGTTAAGAGGCTTGATAGCAATCCTGCTGGTGTGGAATCACACTCGTCATTAAAGAATAAAACCGTGGACTGGCTCCACCGACAGTGTGACTTCCCTCTAGCATTATCCAGAGATATACTTTGTACCAGGAGAACTAATTGGGTAGGTAAGTCCCGTAAGACCTGCGAAGGTGACTGTATAGTCATCAACTTCCGCAACCCCCATCTCACCTCCACAGTTTTAATTAAAGCCGCTTCTCTCCCAGTGACTGAACATGGTATATCCCTGCGGCCGCTTGGGTACTTTTATAGAGATTTTGCAACTCAACCTGTTATTCAATCTGTGGATGAGCGCCACAGGCATAGGCCTAGAGTTCAGGCCCTGGGTATTTCAACGTTTAATAGATTCCAGCCGTTAAGTGGGCTAGATTACAATGACTGACTGGAGCCAACTATTGATGGTGTCAGGTCGGAGGACTTGGACTCGAGCGAAGTGAGCTATATTGGGGCACCCAGGTTATCAACTTCAATTATTAATAATATTGGGGTAAGCGAATTGAACTCTACTGTGGCATGCGACCAAGGGAATCTGGCTAACCTGAACGGGGATAGGTCCCCGATGAACCCTTCCACATGTTTAGTTAACTCTGGTTCTAGTGTCATAGCCTGTTGGAACGTTGCGGGACTTTCCCACAAGGACGATTGCTTAGGTTGGTTCGATTTTATCAATCTTTTTAATATTTTATGTTTTCAGGAAACCTGGAGTTTGGTCCCCATCAACTATAACGGGTTTGTCTCATATTCAATACCTGCAGTGGCTTCTAGTTTTGGAAGAGCCAAGGGTGGCCTCCTGACACTGATTTCTGTTGACGCCCCGTTTGTAGTAAAGAAACACGTCCCGGTGGGGGACCATTCCCAGATCCTTTGGCTTTATAAGGAGCAGGATAGGAATATCCTTTTAATCAATTTTTATAATAATGTTTTCGATAATTCTAGGCAACGTATAGCTATTGCTTTGGAGGAAGCTTTGGTTAAAATTGTTACAGGAAATGAAATCGCTTTTGATTTTATTTGGTTGGGTGATTTCAATATTTCTACCTGTGTGTCCTCTGCCCGAAGGGTCTGTGGTTTTTTAAGCACCCAAGGAGAGGGAGTCGCCCATTTTCCACATAATCCATATGGGGATTCATTAAATAAAATTTTGATGACATATGATATGGAGATTATGGGGAATGCGAGGGGTATCCATGATGAAATTGTCCCTACCTTCACGGGCAGAAACGCTAACTCCGTCATCGATTTTATTTGTACTTCCTCTAGCCTTATTCCTTGGTGTTCTGTCCCTCTAGTAGTTGATAATCTGATTAGTGATCACAACTGCCTGACCATGGAGTTGGCTTTTTGGAAAACTTATACAGATCCCAATCCTAGTATTGTGGATAACATCGAGCCACATAGACTAAATGGATATAGAATTAGGTGGAAGGGAGAGAAGGCAGACCTCCTGTCCAGTACCATCATTGAGAACTGCTCTAAAGAAATCGAAACTATCCTAGTGAGCGAAGAATCGACAGCTGTTATACTGAATTCATTTGTCGACATCAATCACTCCATAGAAGCAGTGTTCACCAAAAATCTTAAGGGCGATTCAAATCGGCCGAGGGGGTGGTTTGATCGTGCCTGTACTGCTGCCCTGAAGAGCCTTAAGGAGGCATTGGCCAAAAAACAAAGGGATATTACACTCATCCGGCATCTTAGGGCAACCTATAAGGCAGCCATCATAGACAGAAAGGCTGAACTTAAGCGTGACGCTTGGGATAAGTTAGATCGGGCCGCCGAAACCTCTGACTCCTCGCTGTTTTGGGCCACAGTCAACAGCCCTTTTTTAAGGGGCGAGGCTGTGCCTATCTTGTCTGCTAACGTTAGCGTGGAAAGCTGGGTTTCCCACTTTTCCCTGATTTTTGACTCTGATAAACACATGGACAATGGTGATGGGGCCTGGCCAATTCTCCCCCTAGATATAACATGTGCTGAGGTTAAGAAATGCATTATTGCAAGTACAGGTGGGAAGGCCCAGGGACCAGATGGTGTGCCGGTGGATATCTATAAAAAAGAACCTGAAATCTGGGGCCCACTATTGACCAAGGTATTTAACTCTGCTGTGAGACATGGTGCACCGCCTACATGGGAGGAATCTATTATTATTCCCATCTATAAAAAGGGGGAGAAGGGTGATGCTAAGAACTATCGGCCTATCTCCCTTCTCGATTCGTCCGTGAAAATCATGAGCCGGGTGCTCCTTGTCAGATTAGAAGAATGGGTGGAAGATAACAATATTCTGGCTAATTCCCAATATGGATTTAGGAAGGGCAGAGGCACAGTTGAACAGTGTCTTAACTTAGAACTGCTAATTGGGAAATATACTATGGCCAAACAGGGTTCCCTCTTCCTCTGTTTTGCCGATCTCAGTAGTGCCTTCGATATGGTTAACCATCAGATTCTTTGGGAGACACTACTGAGAATGGGGGCACCGGAGGGCATTGTCTATTTCTTGGCCAGACTGTACGTTAACCTTAGCTCTAGCGTCAGATATGGCCCGGGAGGGGAACGCACCCCTAAGTTTCCAGTTAAGCGTGGCATTAGACAGGGGTGTGTTAGCACCATTGCTCTTCACACTTTTTATCAATGAGGTGGACTCTGTCTTAAGGTCAGTGGGGGCTGATGCCCCAACCATTCTTGATTCTTATATCCCGGTATTACTGTATGCGGATGATGCAGTTCTTCTTTCTAGGACCCCTGTAGGCCTCCAACGCCTCATGGACAGGTTTTCCTTGTTTATTGGGGAAAGGAAACTGGTCATTAACAAAACAAAGACTTTTGTCATGGAATGTGGTAAGGGCCGTAAAAAACCTCATTCATTCTTTATGGAAGGACAGAGGGTACAGACGGTAGATACATTTAACTATTTGGGTATCACCTTTTCCAAGACAGGTAGCTGGACCAGCGAAGTTACCCACGTTAGAGCAAGAATGGCGAAATGTGCTCACGGGGTATTCACGTTCGCCTCTAAAATCGGGGAAAAACGAATTAGCGACATGTTGAAGATCTACCAGATGAGGTGCCTTTCAATTGCCCTATATGGAGCGGGTGTCTGGGGGCATGTTTCGGTTGGGAGTCTCCAAGTGGAGGAAAACCTGTTTTTAAAAAGGTTACTCTGTTTGCCTACTTCAGCATCCACGCATTTGGTCCATAGGGAATTTGGAATATCCCATCTACTAGATTCCATTGCCCACAGACCTTTAATGTTGTGGCGTGCGATCTGGGCTAAGGAGGAGACCTCCATGAATAGAGATATTATCAAGGACTGTTTATCTCTAGATAATCATCTGAAGATCCCCTGGGTAAAATTTGTTATGCACAGTTTTAAGGACATATATGGTGTTAATCTATATGAGGATTGTTATGCTGCCAACACTATGTCTAAAAGCGAAATGAAGTCTGTTTGGTGGACATTAAAGTTCGAGGAACATTTGAAGGCCGGTAGCAATCTATCCACCTGTAAGCTCTATGACAGCAATTGTGAGATGTCAGGTTATCAATCTTATTTGAGCTTTGTTACTAGGCCATCTCACAGGTTTGTTTTAACCAGACTGCGCTTTGGAATTGTTCACCATCTGGTGGCGTTTCCTAATACTAAAAAATACCCCATGGGTCCTTGTCCCTGTTAAATCGGTAACTATGTGTCCGGAATTTGTACCACGCTTCGAAAACGAGAAACGAGAAAGAATAGCCTTGAGAAAGTCGTGGGACCATTCTTCCCGTAACGACGAAACACGTGTTGGCTGTGGAGTTTCTAAAGAACACGTCTATATTAAAGAAAGAATGAAGATCTGACTCATGTCCTCTGCAATTACTTACTAAATGTGCATACTTCTTAATTTCTAAATTATGTTATAAATACTTACTCACGTGTGCTAGGGATTCAAATGAATTATGGTCCTTGTCCCTGTGATGGAATTACAGCACAAAGTACATTGCACTTTTTATTGTTTTGCCGACTATATGGTAACTACCGTATTGCATTTTTAAAACCCCTGTATAAGAAACTTGGTGTCAGAACAGTTAAGGATGTCCTGAAACTGATATTTAACCCCTCCCCTGATGTCTGTTTCTTTACAGCCACATTCCTTTTAAAAGCTATCAAGGCTAGGCCTAGTATTATCATCTTTTAAAATCGATATTGCCGTTTTCTATGTATTATCTGTTTTAACACTTTGATGATGTTTTTTATGAATTATTCTTGTTTTTAACCTATGTGTACCATGATGTTTTTATGTGTATTGCTTGTATGGACTTTGTTGTTAAGCTCCGAATAAAGCTTTATGAATTGAATTGATTGAGATAAATATTTTAAAATTTTTAATAGAAATATATTCAATATTACAAATTAAACATATTATAATGTAAAATACATATGACAAATACCTACAAATATTATAATAAATAAAATAATAAATAATTTTCAAACAAATAAATATTTTTTATTAGAAATTATTTAGAAACAAATACATAAAATTACTTTTGTATATTTCCACCCGATAACACCACACAATTCACAACCCACATCTAAATAAAGAAAAAGTGCTCTCATAATTAACATAATCAATTAGCAATTAAAGAAATATTATAAATTAAAAAACAAACTATTCTCATAAAAATGAATAAACTTCCCACATTTTACCCCTATGATCACCAAAACCCACAGCTAAAATGAATCTGTGAAAAAATTAATTACACAATTAAAACTTATTTTCAATTAAAAAACCTAATTAGTTGTAAATTAATTCATGTAATATTAATTACCAACTAATTATGAATTAATTAAACATAAATTACTTCCCACCCTTTACTTCTATAAACCCCACAACCCGCACCTAAATAAAATTACACAATTACCATAATTATTTATCAATTCATTAATTCATATTAATTAACAACTAATAATTAATTACAAATAAATTACTTCTCACAATTAACATTATAGAATCTCAATTAAATAAATATTAAAATATATATATATATATATATTATAATTAAATTATTTCCCACCCTATTCCTCTATAAACCCACAACCCTCTTTGGAACTAAAAAACGTGAAATTTCATTAAAATAAAATTGGCAACAACTAGAAATTTAACTCATATATTAAAAAATATAAACAATACCTATACCAAAAAAAATACATTACATATATTTAAAATATAAACTAAAATACATTAAACTAATTTAAAAATCGATATTTGAAACAACTCTTTTGTTGCAAACCATATTAATGCCTTCTATATTTTTAAAAACGATGTTTCTTACCTTAAATTCAATATTCTTGACCACGATATTCTTGCTGTCAATATATCTGTGTTAGAATAGATCCAGCTCGATATTTGTGTAAGTCGGCATTTCCGACCTATAAGTCCGTCTGAATATCAGCTGAATCAACATGATTGCAGTTTAAACTCATTTTATAAAATGCATAGAAGTGTTTTTATTAATGTGTTTTAGGTATGCCATATTTGACTATTAATTATTTGTTATCTTGGACAAGATGGATGCCATCTCTGTCTCTCACTCCTGCTTAAATGAGCGCCCCACATGCATTTTCTCCCCACAGGCTCTACAGAGCAAAGTCAGGCTCCTATGTAATGGTTTATTTCCACTAATATGATTACATTGCTTTTGATGAACTTTCTCCTGTTTATATTGATCTGCGCCCAACTTATGCCATGCATATTGATGGCAATCTTACTTTACGTTAAAAAACATATAGGAATTCACTAAAAAAACAAAGGTCAAAGTGATAGTTATAGTTAGGTATAATAAAAAACCTTTGAAAGTCACTGAAAAAAACAAATGTCAAACAGACATTGTAGCTTGGCAAAAATGTCAGTTAAAACATAATGTTTGAATTAACAAAATTACTCGAATTCCAGAGTTATAGTTATCTCAAGTAAATAATACACGTGCCCTAACGTAACTATTACTCTTGCCCTCATCATGCACTGCTAATTACCTCACATATAACATCACTCCTGACATGTTCTTTGAAACCATTGATAACATCACTGTAATATCTGTAATGACATCATTCATAACAACACTGTGCATGGCAGGGGTGCCAGTTATAATTACTTTACAGCACCAGTTACAGTTACTTGAGATAACTATAACTGATGAATTTAAAAACAGTATGCTTTAACTGTTATTTTCACCTAACTATAACAGCCAGCTCAGACCCCAGAGATCCCCTCCCTTGTGAACACATTTGTTTTAAAAGGGGAGGGTACCGCACACCCCCTCCCTGAGTCAGGACCCCTCATTGCCCAAAAGTGTACAGTGTCTGGGAAGCCCACCCCTGGGACTTTGACTCTGTGGTTCCCTCCAAGGGTGTGTGCAAGCATAACCTGCCTGCACAGTTCCAGGCAGGGAACTCAAAATGCTACTCCGTCAGGAGCAAGAGAAAGTGCTAGCTCTCTGCCAGCACCCAGTTTGATGCTGACTGGGAAGCCAGCTGGGTCCGGCTCCCCCTTCTACCCCCGACAATGGTAGCAGTATAGATGTTCCGGGAGGGCACCCACTCAAGAAAGTAAATGCCAGCTCCCACCATTACCAACTATGGGTACCACGTGAGGAGAAGGTTTGGGCCATGGTTGGCCTGGGTCTCATCCGCAGCCTCTAACCAAATTTTATAATATGGGTGTCCCTTGTGGGCATCAGAACACCCACAACAATATTACAAAAAAAAAGCAGTGAATAATATTTGTATTTAGCTTGGTAAAGTCCCAAAAACTGAGAGGGGCACAACAAAGCATTTTCTTTATGTTTTGGGAGGGCTGCATGGAGTGCAGAAGCCTCTCAGAATTATTAAAAAAGCAACATGTTTCTTGGGTCAGTAAATCAGTGTCTCAAAGAGAACTTGCCATATTTTTCAAAAACATTCCTAGCTGAAGCACAATGCTCGTCAGCTGGAGAGCAAGGCCCTCTTGTGGTGGTTTTCACAACTGCGTTTTGTGGGCTGATAAATGTTTTTTTTAAAAAGACTCAGACACATGCAGGTTGTTTTTGGTAAAACAATGTCTCTGATTTGTAATAAAATATTACTTTAACTTTAAAAACCCTAGAAATTCACTCAAAAAATCAAAAGTTAAAGTGACTTTATGGTTAAGAATTATAATTATATCTTACATTATATTTTGAAAAAGTTGGAAATTCAATGGAAAAATCAAAGCTTAAAGGAACATTATAGTTAGGTGAAAATTTGAGTGACGAGGTAATGTTTCAAACGCTAAAAAAATTGAAATTCACCAGTCATACTTTAACTTATGCCCTAAAGTGCCTATAACTCAAAATTCGAAATAACCAAAAGTAAGCGAGACCATCCAACAAGCTCTCCTTTCATAAGGCCTTGAAAACTTGGCTCTGCAGTAATTAGCTCTAGTTGGTGAGCTTGTGACAATGATGATTGTTCCAGCACTGATAGGCCTTGAGGTAGCAATGGGCCAGATGTACGACCCACCAATTTACAACTCACAATTTGCGACTCACAAAGTGGGATGTATAACAGTGTCTCAGACACTGTTAGCGATTCCTTTTGGGGTCACAAATTGCACGCCTCATGAATATTAATGAGGCTGTCGCAATTTGCTACCCCATTAGGAATGGCTAGCACGCCCAGGGATGATGGCCTGCTAGGGTCAGCAGACCACCATATCTGTGACTGCTTTTAAATAAAGCTGTCTTTTTTTTTTAAATGCAGCCAGTTTTCCTTCAGGGAAAATGGGATGCATTTAGGCATTGGCAGGCATGCTATGGGCACACCAAGTGGTGAGCCTGGGGGTAAGTGAGACCAAGGAGGAGGATTGCTACAGGAGATGGTGGCATTCTCTCTCCTGGTGTGGAGTCAGAGATGAGTAGAGGTTCATGCCCTCTATTGAGCCATCCAACTCAGTAGAGGAAAGGCTTTTGGGATAGGTTTATTCTTCACCTCTCCACCATCTGTCACCGAGAACATGGTGACTTTGAGCCTCTCAAAGTGGGTCTCTAGGTGGTTGAAATGCAGTACTCTGAAAGGGTTCCTGGGAGTCTGGCAGTCCACCAGGTTGGAGACCACCCCCTTCCACTCTATGATCTTGGTACCAGTCAACCAATCCTGCAAGGACCTACATTCTCTAGTTCTATCAATCACCAGGTTGAAACTTTACCAGACTAGCCACTTGGTCATGCCAGAGTTTCATAACTGCCTTGCTGGCCTACAGGTTCTCAGTGGTATTTTTTCAAAAGCACATCATCTGAGTTCAGAGAGCCAACATGTACCTTACTACATCTTGGGGAGGTCTCTTGGGAGCTTACTCCTACCCCTCCTTTCAAGGTCAAACAGGACGCCATACAGGAGTTCGAAGGGACTGAACCCTACCCCCTTCTGAGGCACTTCTCTCTCTGAAAACAACAGGCATTGCAAGAGCACATCCCACTTCTCCATCAAGGGCCCTTATAGACCCATAATCATGCCTCTGAGGGTCTTGTTAAACTTCTCAACAAGCCTGTTGGTCTGCGGATGGAAGGGTGTGGAGAACTTCTAGGTTACATTGAGTTCATGTATGCTGACAAGATGTGTGTGCCCCAGTCAAACACAACCTCTTTGGGGAAACCCACCCAGGTAAATATCTCCATCAGTGCCCTGGCCCCTGTTGGTGCAGTCACTGTACTGAGAGTTTTGATATCCATTCTCTCAACAGGTGAGGTGATCTTCAAAGATTTCTCCATTTACCTGGGCTGTCTGCTTTCTTTCTTCAGCTTGCCATCCGACTAGTTCAGGTTGGTCTCCCAGGGAAGCAATGTCCTCCTCTGTAGTTTCTGGGTTGTCACCCTCAGGATCAGTGGCAGCTCCTCCGCTAAGGTGGAGGAGCGTCGCCCCACTGCTTTTTAGCAGTTAAATAAACGGATAATAACTTGCTGCATCATTTTATTTTCTCCTATTTCTGTAGCTTTGTGTCAGGGGGCAGGAGGCAGGGGGCACCCAAAACAGTCTTGTGCAATTCTCATGTTCTTCATGGAGGCTGCATTACAGTCTGCATTGAGAACAAGTGCAGGCTCCCACTCAGCGTTAGAGCAATAAAACACGGCGCTCAGACCAATCACAAAGCTGATAAGTCAGAGTAGTGATTGGCTGACTGGGAGCCTAGGTGTGCTTCCTGTTGTTCAGGTCAGTGAGGGAGGACTATGGAGACACAGTGAGGAAAAGGCAAGAAGGTATGTTTTTTATTCTATTTTTTGCAGCCTGCTTCCCACGTGCTCCCCTCTCCCACCCCTGCACCTGTCGCCATCCCCCTACCTCAGAACCATGCTGGCTATTGTTGCTCAGGCTCAACCTCCACCCGTGGGAGTGTGGGAAAATCTGGGGTGGGTTTCCTTTACCCCTTGTCCCTCCACTGCTCTAGATTCCTAGAGGAACATTTATGAGCCCCTTTGTGTCGCTATTGCACCATGAAAGGTGGTGCAAGAGTGACACAAATAAAAAATGAGATTTCTGTAGCCACGCAATGCCACCTTGTGTAGCCCTGCATGACTTCATAAATCTCGAGTAATGTAACATAGCGCAAATCGCTGCATTGCATTACTCTGCTCAAGGGAGGCATTTACATTTGTGTGGCGTGGGTGTTCCCATAAATATGGGCCCTAGTCCTTTGAACTCTCCTCTATCAGGCTGTCATGGACCTTGAGGTCAGGCACATCCACTCAGGTAATCCTAGCATCTCTAAGTTGGACCTGAGCACTACCTAGTTCCAATTAGTGTGCTCCAGGTGATTCCCTAGCAACCAACCCACAGGAATAGCTGGACACACAGCTACCTTTAATCCTTTCACTGCTAGAGTTTCTGTTCATTTCAATGCATTTTATGACATAGTTATGAGGGAAAGGAAAGGGTTAAGGAAACTTAGATCCCCGCATTAAAAGGGACCAGAGTCACTATAAAGATACTCACCTGTTGTCTGCTGTCACACCGGAGTGGACTACATTAGGGATTACCTACTCTGATAATACCAGTAGTCCTACTGTCTTCTGTGTCTCACAGAGCATTTACCCATTCATGGTAAGTCACTGCCTGTTTGAATTAGTATTGTCAGCCAGGCAATACTTTAACACTTGCAAAGGAATATTTGCACATACACATGCAAAGAAATAAAGACATTCAGAATAACCCTGGGCGTAGTTCGCAAAGTAGCACTTCGCGAAGCTACGCAAAGTGCAGTTCGCACTACGTGAACTACGCGTAGCACTTCGCGAACTGCGTAGTACCTTGTTCGCACTGTGCCAGATGTCGTTTTCAATGATTGCACAGTGCGGACAAGCAACCGGCACTGTACAATCATTGAAAATTGCATCTTGCACAGTGCGAGCTGTAGTTTTCTGCTGCTCGAGTAGATTTTTACTCGAGCGGCAGCTTTCTCAACGCGAACTGGTAGTTTCTCATCGCGAGCGGTCGCGAGCATACGCGACCACTCGCAATGAGAAACCTGACCTCCTCGCGTTGGGAATCTCGCCGGGAGGTTTATTTTCCATGCTCACGATCGCCAACTTGATGTTGCTGATCGCGAACAAGGAAACAGTCTCGCCGGGATGTCATTTTGCTTGCTCGCGGTTGCCAACTTGACGTTGAGGACCGCGAGCAAGCAAAAAATGACCGCAGCACTACGCAACACTACGCTACGCGTGTTCGCACTGTGCTACGTGCAGTTCGCGTAGTGCGAAGTAGCGTGAACTTCGCAAACTACGCGAGCGTAGCGTAGTGCTTTGCCCAGGCTTAATTCAGAATGCAACAACACACTCCCCTTGAAGTCGGAGCTCTAGTAATTGTCAGGCAAATCCATGTCCCACCCTCTTCCTTCTGATGTGTTCGGGCACATTCACAATGAACTTGTGGGCACATCCATAGAATAATTACTAGTAGGCCTTACTCAAGAGTTCCCCTTTGACTCCTTTGTTAGTATTCAAAAGTGTCTAGGGTGCTGTAGCGCCATTAGCAGTGAGACCCCCCGTTCCAGTCTTACCCACTCCAACCATATGGAACATTCAGTAATTGCCCTCTCTGCGGGTGCTCCTGAGTCCAGATATTGATCGGTGGAGATGGGCTGTACGTGGTTCACATGGCAGCCCACAGGCTGTTGCAAGGCTCTTTCCCTCGAGCGGCACTGCTGGTTCATTTCTGCAATCAGAGCTGCTCCCACAGGTCAAACTTGAGGTAAGTCACTCTTTCCCTAATGGAGGGGGGTTCTCAGGCTTGCAGACCCATCCGGTGAAATGTCCGTCACTGCGGTGGCCTCTTCTGGCACATGGGGTTACAGATCTCGGAGGACACAAGTCTCAAGTTCCTGGCTATGATATGCAGGTTTGCCACAGCAAGTCGGTGCGGGGCCTTGTGGTTCTCACATGATTCTCCTTTCATGGCTAAGATCACTGTCATATCGGGGTCTCTGTACTGTTCCTGTACAAGGGCAACAACCTGATAGGTGTGCAGCCGTTCTCCTCACACCTCGTTCAGGGATTCCTCTCGGTAGGGCTCCCCCTAGACCTCGGTCCCTTCAATGCTCTCCTCTTCCTCACAGGGCACACTGGTCTTGGCAAGTAGGCAGGTGATGGTACTCAAGGCTTCAGAGCAGGTGATCTTGGTTTTCCCTGGGTGATGTCCCCTCACCCAACCGGGAGACTAGTAAGCCTTGGCCTCTAGCCCTGGTTACAGGAAGAAGTCTTGCAGAGCTTCCCCTTCTGACACAGTCCATCTGGCTGCTTGGCAGATGGCAATTCTTGGGGTCTCAAACTCCCCTTCTTATAGTTCTTTTCATGTCGCCCAATGTGATTTAGGGTCTGCGTTTTTTTTGTTTTCTGTTGGTGTTCTGCCTTTTCTGAAGTGGACACTACTCTTTGTTTCTTTTTCTTTGAAAGGATGTCTGTCACAGCAGACAAGATTATCAAGCTGATTAACCCACAATACAATTAATGGAAGTGATCAGAGGTCACACCTGGATGTCAGTCATAGTGATATGTGCATCAAAAAGTTCATGATAACCTTATTTGATTTGATTTGATTTATAAATTTGTAGAGCAGTCAAATGTTCAGAGGTGTGTTGGCGCTGCTTCCCCCGGATAGACTTAAGAGCTTTAATTACAAAAAAAACAGGTTTTATGGGATTTCCTGAATGAGAGCGAATTTGGCCTTTCTTTCATCTGCATCGGGAGAGAATTCCATAATTGGGCTGTATCCATGATAAAGTTTCTACCTCTCCAGGAAGCTCATTTGAACTTTGGGACGATCACATATTTGGTCATGGAGGGTCTGAGCTTTCTGGAGGGGGGAATACCAGGCAAATTTGTTCTTTAAATATTCAGGGCCAGAATTGTGTATGACCTGGAAGGCAATGCAGAGTGCCTTAAATACAGTCCTTGTCTACTTCCTGAGATTTGTCCAGGACATCCACCTGGCGGTTTCCCTGCCTTCTGAAACCGCTGCAGTACTACTGTTGACCTGATTGGAGTGGGAATTGGTCCCCCAAGAAGGGGCGGGACAATTCCATCGAACTAAAAGAGCTCACGTCAGCCCACAGCATGGGACATCCATCTGGCAGTTTCCCTGCCTACTGAAACTGCTGCATTACTGCTGTTGGCCTGGCTGGGTTGGGATTCGGTCTCTCAGCTCACCACTCGCCCAGAGGGGGTGGGACAATTCCATCACATTAATAGCACTCACAACAGACCCAGCATGGGATACAGCATGCGTGCCCAGTCCAATACGGCCCGTCTTATCCCATCATAGCCCGGAAGCGGCTGGGCTAGGCCACCCTTCTTGGCTTCCAGTTTTTTGGCAGCTGTATACGCACTGGAATTTCTTTTTGATCTTGTAATGGCTAGGATTCCACCTTGGTGACATTCCTCCCTCCTGATCCACCCAGGCCTGTTCAAATCAAGCCACCGGAGGCCTGTACAATCTATACTCGGTGTGGTATTACCAAAAGGCTTCAGTGCTCTGCTGGCATCCAGGTTAGGTTCTGACCTGTGGTGATCTCTGCCATTTGTTAGAGAGGGCCCTTTACACTTTTCATTTGTATCAACTTGTACATTTGGTTTCATTTGAGGTCCATATTCTCCATATTTGCGCCATGGGAAAAACAAAAGAGGAGGTGAAAAACACAGCGCCCCAGACCAGTGCTCGATGTTTATCTTTTTTAAATAATGAAGTAGCTGCTCTCTCTGAAGAGATCTTCTGCGTAGAGGAGCAATTGACTCATTCAAGACAGGGCAGTGTGTCTCTGACTGTGGGGGTGGGGGGTCTGTACATTAAAAGATCCAAGTACAGAGCAGGCTGGCAAATCCACAGGAATCCTGTACCAAACGGATCCATGCAGACATACTGGACTCAGGCTGACCAGCAAGACTCACAAGCACCAAACACAACGGAAAGACTCTCAGGACTGGAGATGTGGTGGGTGGTTGAGTTTTAAAGAAATAAGTAAAAAGGGGTTACCCTTGCATACCCCTCAAGCCAGAAATAACACTACCAGGAAGCTGAAAGGGGGCAATCGACTACTGTAATCGAGAATTTCTCTTTTCAGAAATTATTTAGTAATTTGGAAATCAAAATTCTCTCTGCTTTAGAGCACATTAGCCAATGATTTGATTTGCTGGAGGATAGGTTGGGTTCTTTGGAGAACTCTTTTGGGTCTCTTCAGAAACAGGTTGATAATATCCTGAGTAAAATATCTACCATCGCTGATACAAGTGGTGGCTGGTGACATTTGAAAGTAGTGAGGCGCAAAAGATTGGACTGAGTGTATTCTGGTGAGGGAGAGTAGTGAACATACCCAACTATCAGAAAGGGGGATAATTAATTATTTAAATTGTATAATTTAGATATTTTTTAATTACATATCAGGTGCTGGTTGTTGGGTTTGTAGGGGTAAAGGGTGGGAGTTAATTAAATATAATGGCCGTGTAAACTCTGATATCCCTCCAAAGTGGACGTACAATAAACAGGGTAGGGAATCAAGAATAGATTATATTTTGGTCCAACTCTCCCAGTGGTCGCTAATTATTGACTTCAAGGTAATTACAAGGGAGGATAGTGACCATAATGCGCTCCATTTACAATATAAGATCCCGGGTTTAACGGGAACAAGGGTCATTGCAGGTTCTCGGTCCACGGGGTTGGTCCTTACGTCTAATAGAAGGAGAATTAGATGGGAAAAGCTTGCCACTAATCAAAGTAAAGTCGCAGAATTATACTCCAGGGTAATCCCCATATTTGACGTAGTGAGTACTTTAACGGGAAATCCCATCGCCAAAGACCATCATGAGTTATTGCGTTTGGCACACGATGACTTGATAAAGTCTCTGGCTGAAGTCCTCTTCTGTCCACTCAAGAAGGGGGGGGGTCCACAAATCGCCAGACCTGGTACAATGTTGCTTGCCGTATGGCGAAATTAGACCTTTTAATCGCCATTAAGGAAGGCAATAGCCGAGCTGAGATCAAGGCTAGGAGAAGGGGGTATAAGCGTTTGATCTTTAATGCTAAGATCGAGTGGGATCAGGAGAAGTGGGAGGACCTTACTAAATCACTAGCCAATAGGGACTCTCGCAAATTCTGGAGAATTGTAAACACTGGTTCAGAAGATCTTCCATCGGCCATAGAACCTAACATCTCAGCTGAAGCTTGGAAGGAGCATTTCTTGTTCCTTTATAGGGTAGAGGCTGGGGCCCCCGGTGAATTACTACCCGCTGTAACATCATGTCATTCTGGAGACCATTTTACGGTGACTGAAATTAGAGCAGCGATTTCTGCCCTACCCCTTGGCAAGGCTCCAGGTTTGGACGGCCTCCCCGGGGATCTCTTTAAACAGGAACCAGATGTTTGGGCACCATATCTAGTGTCCATGTTTAATGCTATTCTGGGGGGCATGGAGGTGCCTAGTACTTGGCTGGGCGCAGAGATTGTGCCGGTCTTTAAAAAGGGGTCACCTCTGCTCCCAGCCAACTACAGGCCCATTAGCCTTATAGATGTCTCCCAAAAGCTCTTTGGTAGGCTGATTCTTGATCGCCTCCAAACTTGGATTGATGATTTCTCCATCCTTAGCCCCTACCAGGCAGGTTTTAGGAAGGGGGTTTCGACTACGAACCAGGTGTTCCGCTTGAACCTTATTTACTGGAAGACCGCAATAATCGAGGGTGGCAGCTTGTACACGGTTCTCGTGGACTTGCGTGCTGCCTTCGACTAAGTTCCAAGAGTAAGACTCTGGTCCATCTTGGCGGACCTGGCCATACCGCAAGACATCCTTTCAATTTTGATAAGATTGCATTCGGGAAATTTCGCACGTGTGAGGTGCGGTAGGAATGGGGTACTGACGGATAGATTCCCGGTTGACAGGGGGGTAAGACAGGGTTGTGTCCTCGCTCCGAACCTGTTTTGCCTCTTTCTCAACGGGGTTATCGACCACCTGTTGAGGGTGGCCGATACTGATGCACCAAAACTCAATGGCAGCAGGGTGCCCGCTATCATGTTTGCGGATGACACCCTGCTGCTGTCCAAGTCCCCCATGGGAATCCAACGAATTTTAGATGGATTTTCGACCTTCTGCACTGAGAGGGGTCTAGAGATTAATGCAACAAAGACGAAATATATGATTTTCAATCCCCCAAATTCCACCCGGCCCAACCCCACCATAGGTACTCAGAAGTTGGAGAGGGTATCTACATTTGAGTATTTGGGGGTCACCATTAATCAAACAATGTCCTGGGACACCCACCGCAACAAGGCCAATATGAGACTTGTTCAACTAACTGGAGGTATCTGTAGGTTGAGGAATACTTCGTCCTTCAAACCCTTGACACCAGCCCTACAAATTTATAAAATGCAAGCGCGTGGGGCAGTAGTATACGGCGGGGAACTGTGGGGCCACACCTCCACCCAGAACTTACTAGTTACTGAAAATAATTTTATTAGGCAGCTTGCAGCCCTTCCAACAAGTACACCCCTTTTGCCGTTGAGGTTGGACCTGGGACTGAGACCCATTAGTGAAGAGCTGGCACTTAAACCGCTGACCTTCTGGCGTCGTTTGTGGGCTAGGCCAGAACTTGCAACATACAGGTCTGAACTACAAGAGATTCTAACTCTGCCAAAAGCTGCTATTATCCCATGGCTAACCTATGTGAAAAAAACATGTGAGAATCTGGGACGGCCGGACCTTTGGCTAGATCCAGAGAGTGTGTGCTGTAGGATCCCTAGGAAACTCCTGGTAAAGGAATTTTATGAATTTAAATTATCAAAACTTATAGGGGCTATAAAGGAGGGGTCTCTTACTAACTCAATTGTTAAAACGAAAGATGTGTACCACCAAGAGAGAGTTCTTGACAATATTAGCCTGGTCTTGACCAGAAAATTGTTTCTTCAGTGGAGACACAGCTCACTCCCACACACAAAGAAGTGGTCCAATCCCCCCTCATCAGAGCAATGCTCTCTATGCACCCACTCCCGGGAGGATGACCTACATATGATCTTTTTCTGTAAAGCACACCGTAGACCCAGAAATTACTGGCTTGGTCCCCTTCTTAAGAACCTGGGTCTTAGGCATTATCTACATGCATACAGAGTGTTAAAAACAGATCTCTCGCCCCCGGTTGTGTTTGCGGTAGCTACATTTTTAAGTGCAATGTGGCACATTCGAGCAAGTCATATAAAGCAGATTGAGACTGGGGATAATAGAACTATTGAATGAATTGTATCTTGTAACTCGTTGTTATTTATGCTTCTGCTCAAAATGTGATGTGTTATTTTTTATCCGAATGTTAATTCTTTTTAAATGTTTTTATTGTTGTATATCTTTTATGATCTAAATGGTCGAAATAAAGATTATAAAGAAAAAAAAAGAATTAAATATAATTAATTAATTGTTAGTTTATTATTATTTGTTTAATTTGTAATTAATTATGTAAAATAGATAATAGTTATAATTCTTCAGATATAATTTAGGTGTGGGTTTTGGGGTTTTTAGGGGTACAGGGTGGGTAGTTAATTAAGAAATAATGTATTGCTATTTAATCATCAATTTGTTATTATTTAATTTGTAATCATGTAAATTGTGAAATTATCATATTTTCTAAGATATATCTTAGGTGTGTGTTTTTTAGTTTGTAGAGAGTGGGAGGATTTTAAGTAATAATAAACTGAAAATAATTTTTCGTTTATTAAAAATCGTGTTATTTATTTGATTGTATGTTAATTGTGTTATGCTTTTTAATTTCAATTTAATTTTATTTGTTGGTTGTTATGACTGAGAGAATATATTGTGGTATTTTAACTACATGTACATTATTTGTTATAATTGACAGTAAATACTAAACATTGTGATAATTATGTATTTTTTTAATTTATGTTAAAATTTAGACATCATTTTTACAATAAAATATGCTAAAATATGTTATTTGTTTGAAGTGAACTACTCTCTCTCTACTGTTGAAGTGACTGGAGTGGGAATAGTAAATGTTACCTCTCTACAGTCCAACACCTTTCCCTACTTTTGCACAGACTGGAGTGGGAATAGTAGAATGCACCCCTCCGTAGTCCAATGTTTTGCATACTGTGGCATAGACTTCAGTGTGAATAGTAAAATGTACCCCTCCAGAGTTTAATGCTTTCTCCACTATTGCATACATTGGAGTGGAAATAGTATATTTCTCATTTATAGAGTTTAATTTTTGTTTAAAATATTGCTTAAATATATATTATTTGTTTGTGTTTTTGTATTTAATTTTATATTTTTTATAAATATAACTGTATGTCATTTTAAAGATATTTTTGTAAAACATATTTTTATACATTGTTACTTTTTATGTACAATGTAATTGGAAATCATTTCAATGTTTTTGTAGTTTATTTGCTGTACATTTTATTTTTAATGTGTATGTAAATAAATGTGTGTATATATATAAATATATATTTGTTATATTGGTAAATTTAAAAACGATTATAAAAGCATAATATAAGTTACAATTAAAAATGTTTTAATAACTTTATATCATATACATGTATATGACCATACACACGTTTATATATATGTGTGTCTGTTTAATTTAGTAAACATTTATATATTTTTAAATAATATTTACATATTTTTAAATGACATTATGATAATGTTATGTTATAATATTTAAGTTTAGTAAAAACTATATTTTTGTATATATATATATTGTAAAACAATATTTTTGGTCAATATTTTTGTACTTACCATTATGTGTATAGAAAAACGATATTTCTGCATCCATATTTTTGATACAATATTTTGGTATGACAATATTTATGGTTATGAAATGATCCCATCGGCTAGCACCTGTCAGATGGTTAAACCACTTTCTTTCAGCATCAAATCCTGGCGGGTCCACTCAGCCTTTCATCAAACTGAGGTTGATAAAATGAGTACCATTGAGTTGGCTAACAATCAACATCTGTTATTCAGCACCAAGATGCCTACGGGTATACATGGGCTTTACAAATGTACATGTTATGTTTCCCCAAGAAAGCAAGCAACATCTGTAATTTACTAAGATGCACTCTGCAGTGGCAGTGCTTCCGCTGAGGTGGAGGAGCATCAGTCCACTACTATTTCAGCAGTGCGAAAAAGAAGATGATAATTACATGACGTTATTATCATTTTCTTTTTATATGCGGGAGTCAGGGCGGGGCTGGCTCAGTGACGCCAGTACAGGGTAGTTATGGTCTGCACTCCTCTAAGTGCACATGGCAGTTTAGCCGTCCCTCTTTGGCCAGCCAAACTTTCATGCGCACTTGGCATGTTCTCCATTGGGCTGTGTGGCATATCCCCTTGGAGAAGATGCCCACCCTCCCGAGGCACAGCCTGAGTGTCCAAACAGGACATTCAGACCAATCGCGGCTCTTCTCCTGCAGCACTGTGATTGGCTGGGAGAGTCTGGAAACCTGGGTGCTTACGGTGCTTCCAGCAGAATCACTAACATAATATCGACAAGCACAATATCGAATTACAAAAGTATCGGCACCGAATTATCGGTTACAGTATTATCGACTACCAATACTTATTAAACAAATTACACAATTATTGAAACGAAAATATTGTAAATAAAAAATATTGTGTACAATATTATCGAAGACACAAATATCGTTAAAAAAACTTATCGAACTTTCTTTAATAAACATTAAAATGTCCTAAATATCGAAAACTAAAATATAGACTACAATTTTATTATTTTTATTTAAATATCGACATTTAAAAAACTAACTAAAATAAACTGATCTTCACTCCAAAACATATTTTCACTATGTAAACAATAACTACGCACATTATAAGTATTATATAACTTTATTATAACATATAAACATATAAAAACATCAAAACTTAAAAAATCACACTATTAAACTTAACATAAAATATTATTACAAATAACACATATAAATTTAAACATTATAAACTATATAAAACATACAAAAGCAAAGGAAATTATTTTAAAAAATGTATTAGCACTAACAACTTCTTAATTAGCGTTTCCCATATATGGAAACTAACTGCCAGAAACTTAAATAAAATAAAGAACAACGAATGAAAACCTTAAACTAATCAAATACACCAATGAAATAAACCCATCAATTAAACAAACACTTAGGGGTCCATTCCGATCTGGGTCGGACAGCTCTCCGAGAGTGCTGTGAAAATCTAACATACTCTCGGCCATGTGCAGACAAGCACCACCCAAGGGAGCTGACATTGCATACAGTGTACAATGACACAAAAGCAGAAGTGACAATCATAATGCATACACACATCTCGAAAATAGACACACAAATCAATACATCCTGTGTAGACTGTAGGTGTCAGGTCACAAACTCCCATTCCATGGCAGCAATGGGACATAACAACCAAGATGAATGTGTAGAATGATGTGATATGACTCACAGGGACAGCAGGGAATATCACCCAAACAACATCCAGACAATGGGCCACAACAGAAATACCAATGCACTGGTGCCGATGCACAAACACAAACAGGCAAACTCACACTGCACATCTGACACAACATGTGTGTGTGTGTGCCTCAGTATCCACAGGCAACTACACAACACATGAGGTGGGCTGAACCACAGTGAGACAGATGTGGACACAGTGCCATACAAAAGTAACCAATCATTGGGCCCCCCCTTAGTGGGCAATCAGGCATTGTGAGATGAGAGGGAGCCCAACAGACACATGCGACACAAGCTGGAATGAACAGCAACTAAAATAGCAAGAGACTGACACACAACAGCACTACCCCCAGGGACCATACATTGGGGTGACACAAGCATGCATGATACGTCCACTGTGATGACAAAGGTAGATGTCGTACAAACTGTTTAACCCAGACATGTGTCCTGTGCCACAAACATACATCACACCTACACAAACACAAATCACTCAGCATGGCCCGTCGTCCATGGACAAACGGGAGGGGTGAGGCCGATCCATGCAAACATTCACATCTGTCCACTCTCAACACCACACACCCTTAACTGCACCAATGTGCACCTGTGAAGCCCACATGGGCATGTGACAATGCACATGCACCCATGACAAACACATTAATGTTGGGAGGAACTAAGGTGTACATACTTATCACACAAGGATAGTCTACAACCCCGGTGAATGACAGACACACTGCACAGTATGAGGTATATGGCCATGACGTCAAAGCTCCTGTAACCTTCGGAATCCCTGCCACAGTCCTAGGACAATGCAGAAGCCAAGGAGAACCACAAGGCACTCATGCTGACACCTGCCAATATTGCAGCCCTGAAGCTGACGAGTGGGGGCAGTCACACACACAGTGTTTGGAAAAATAGGGGTTACCTGTAATTTAGTCCTAAATCAGGGTGCTTCTAGCATTTGTTAGCAAAACTATTTAGGAACAATTATTTAAAATCACAATAACCTGCAAAGCAAACAAATCAATAAAATGTATGTGACATAAAATACAAAAATATGAAATTCACTTTATTTGTATCACATTAAATGTGAAAAAGAGAAAAATTACATGTCATGTTCATGTTTCTTCATACATCTAATCGTTGAAACCAAGAAAGGAACATATGTTTCATACAATTATTTCAACTGAATATTTTCTTGATATCTGGAATCCAACATGATAGATAAAACTCAAATAGATATCGACAATAAATTTATGAAGAATGACGAATTACAACTTCATGTAGTCATGGCTTTATCGGTGTTAGATCCACACACATACACTTGTCTCAATCACCGAAAGGTATCACCTAGGGACAACTACATGATATTGCAAACAAACAAGTGCCTTGGGGACCCCTGACTGTGTCCCATCTGCATCTGACCACATCATCACCACTCAGAACTGACAAATCCCAATGATGAAACACAAATTAACAGTAGTGTGTCATGCACCCACACATCTGGTAGCCCAGGACAAAGATGTGAGATGAGCACAGTACAACTCAGCAAGTATCAACAACAGGAACATATCAAGGGAACACTGCCTGTGTATGAAAAGGGATGTGGACACACACACATGCTCACACAACACACACCATGGGCCCAGGAAATTTCACAGAACAACACACTTACTTGAGTGGACTCAACTCCTGTGGAAGCTCAGCTGTGCCAAACATAGTCCCAGCAGGTCTCAGTCATGTCAGCAGAACACTTGATCAGTCAGCCATCAGTTACCACCCAATGAAGGCTCTGGTCACAACAGCCTGGGTACGGGAGTGTCCCTTAAGTCAGCTGCACATACTCAATACATATGTCCAGCAAGTTGCAAAGAAGAAACAGTTGCTCCTACACCAATGATGCCCACTCCTGCAGGTCCAGTGGAGATGCGCCCACAGTCAGGTAAATAGACAAATTGGACAATGGCAAGCACATCATATGTGCATGTGTGCAAGCCACAGATATGACAATGCAAATGAAATGTTTACAGAGATGTTCACAAAATGTTGATCATGACACACCCAGTTAGCTGCAAAGGATGACATGGATACCAACCAGAATAGGATACATATCTCATGGACCACATGGAGTACATCACATTAACACCTCAGTATTCAACATTGGAAATCCAGCATTATAACTGCAAGGTCATGGTAAACATCATCAACATAATGAACATCTAAATCAAATTCACAAGGATATATACAAATGCTTTATTCAGCAAATTTGAAATGCAAATGCAAAGTCATTTCAAAACAAAGGCCAATGGCCGGTCCATATCCAAATGTCAACAGTGTGATTTGAGTGACAACTGTCACACGTTGCTTGCCTGCACTGGTAAAGACAGGGAACATCCACTCGGAGGGGCATACATGAGGGCAGGACAGGCACCGCAGGGATAGGATCAGGGCTCAGCAGAAGGAGGCAGTGAAGGGGTGGTGGATGCAGAAGAGTCACTGGCAACTGCAGAGGAGGTGTCTGACATAATGGGTGCAGTCACAACTGTGGGGCACAAGTCAGATGGGGTGGGTGCCGGCACAACTGCAGTGGGCAGGTCAGATGGAGTGGACTGGGTCCCCACTGCAGTGCCCAGGTCATACGGGGTGGTCGTGGACTTCACTGCAATGCCCAAATCCATGGGAGCAGAATGGGGTTCAGGTGATGTCGGCAGGACAGAGGGGGGGGCCACGGTCCCCACACCAGTGGCACAAACATTCTGACTGGGGTTGGGGGTGGAAGAGCAAGTGGTAGGGGGGAGGCCCTGAGCATTTTGGGGATGGTGTATCTGTGGGTGGGGAACCTGCGGCAGGGTGAGGAGGGGGAATCTGTGGAGGGGTGGCCTGGGGGATGGAGGACAGAGACTGTGTCGTGGAGCTGTGGGGCAGGGTTGGGTCTTGCTCTTCCAGCTCCGGGGGGACTTCCTCTTCTCCTTGTGAGCTGGATCTGCTGGATCGGTGGGGAAGAGGTCAAGGTCACAGAGGAAGAGCTTCTTGGGAGATGGGGTTGCAGGTGAGGCAAGGGAAGGGGTCTTGGAGGGAGAGGTATCGGAGGACTGCGGAGTGGTTGTGGATGCCTGTGTGTGTGTTTGCAAACCATCCCCTGTGAGTGTGGTATCAGTCCCCTGAGGTTGCTTGTGTTCACGTCTAGACTTTGGTTTGGGTGTTTGTGTGCTGCCCGTGTCTGTGGGTTTGTGAGAATGTGCAGGTGTGTGTGTGCTTGGGACAGGTAGGGTGCTAGGAATCGTGGATGGGGCAGGGGTAGGAGGGGTGAGGGACTGTTGGAGGAGGGACACTGCTGCCGTCAGGGAGGAGGCCATTGACTTATTGGTCCTCTATAGGGCAGACATGCCCGATGAAATGCCCTCCATGAATGACACCAGTTGTGTCAACAGACTGGTGTGTGCATGGAGGACACTCAGCATTGATTTCTGCCCTACATGGATCTGTCAAAGCAAGTCCACATACTCCACACTCAGGGCAGCAGGGGACACAGGGACAGGGGATGCGGTGCCTGGCACAAAGGAGACATGCTCCCGAACACAGGAGCCTCCACGGAACTCTGGGATGGGGGCCGAAGGGAGGGTGGTGATGGTGGTGGTGGTGACGGGGACCGCCTCAATAGCTGGGGTGTGTTGGCTGCTGACACCTGCCTCCACAAGGGAGTCATCCTCCAAGCTGCTGTGGCCCTCAGCTGGGGTGGATGGTGCTGAGGACTCCTCGGGGTGGCTCCACTCGCCTTCCGTGCCACTGGGTCCCTCCAACTCCTCGCTTTCTGTCCCAGTCTGGCTTTTTGGCTCCTCCTGGTCCATAGAGCTGTCCCCTCCTGTGGCCGTGAATGTATCTGGATAGAATTAGGAAAAAAAGAACAACAGTCACCTGCACTGACCGCACACACCACAGTAAGTACAGCACATCACAGGGCAAGCTCTGGCATCATCAGCTGAACACTGCTCAAAGTGCTCACACTGTTTTGCATAAGCCAATTGTCAGTCTCACCATCAACCATGGCACTCATATTCCTCCTGGACTTGCACCCATATGTCTGTTGCATGTTGGATGCTAATACCCCAATCTGAAGACATGCACCACCTACACATTTGTTGGACATGCAAGTGAACATGTAGGAGTATGTTACTATACACACATCACATCTCTTGCCACTGACTCAGTACGGGTGTCAGGAAGTAGAGATGGTCAGAGTCTCACTTCATGTGCTTGTGATGCACACCAGCAACACACACTATGATGTTCTCATGTCCTGATAGTCAATGCCACAATGGGGTGCATGGAGTACATTTGACCCCAATGCAGGATCACTCATAGCAAGTTAAATGCCATACCGTAATGGAGAAGATATCAAAGGTAAATTACAAAAGTGTACAGAACACACACCTTCAAAAATATTAGTTTTTAAAGACGAGAACCCTCACTCACCATGATGGTGACATGCTTCATCATTGGGTCCCCTCTTGCACACAGTGTCCGCAAGGTACACTGTGTGGGCTTCTACTCTCCCTTAGGAGAGGAGCTGAGGTGTTCTTAGCACTCCAATGTGAGTCTGTGAGTGGGGGGCAGAGTGCAAATAATATCAAATGTGATTTAAAACCATCTCTCTAAGGAGAAAAATTATTTATTAGCTCTCCCTTAGGGATGGGACTTAAAATAAGGAGTGTGACGATAGGGATAAAAAGTTTCCTATCTGACTGGGTCAGGTCAACATGTTTCTGCCAAACTGAGGTGAATTCATGGCATTCATCAGGACCATTGTCTTGTCACTCTGCTTAAAGATTGATAATAAAAACCATACTTATAATTCGTAGGTGTTGAGAGACCAACATCAATTTGGTCTTCTTACTGTAACACAAAAGAAAACACACTTTAATATTTCAAATTGTAACATACACCTAACGTGTCTATCACCCAGTGTATGTGGAATCCGTGTCAAATAACATCCCAGTGGCGCAAAACACCAAACCATAGTAAGAGAATGATTCTCACCATAAAGCAGATCAATACCTGCCAATACCTTTCATTGGTCCTTAGTTAAGCGGGTATCTAGGAGTATGGAAAACATGAAAGGTATACATCTTAACACCATAATCTAACTCAGCATATCAACTATGTGGCAACACAACATACTGCACACAGGATCGAAATGAAATTCAGTATGGAGGTAAAAAAGAAGAAGAAGAACAACAGAGAAAATGAACCGAGTGAAAAGTCATCCACTCGTTTACTCAACATAAACAGCATCTCTTTCTATTACAACGTAATTGGTTGTGGCTCTTATGTAATAAGTCGATAGACCAATATGTTTACATATTGTTGAAATACTCTTACTCATCACGCAGAAAAACATATACACCTCACACGTGTATCGTTTCTATTCTACAAAAGCCCAAGTCAATAAAACAAACCGCCCGAGTGTTAAGCCTATTTAACTGGCTCTATTCCACTCGTACAATCGGTTTGTGGCTTAACGGTCAACACCACAGACAAAGGAGTATATAAAAATAGACGGATTGCTCACCAAGTTACGCCGCCAACATCTCCCAAATGGAGCCGACGATAGCCAGTGAACATCCCTTCTTTTGAATGTGAATTGCTACAGTCATGGCCGTGCAACCCGGAAGTGTACCAAATTACTTCCGGTTGCACGAACCACTTCAGTGCAAGTAAAAAAATGTGAAATGGACTCATTCTACGCGCGTGACAGATATATATGAAAATAAAATAAAAATGTATCTAGCGCTTCAAACTTTAGCGCTCTTTTTGATACCAACATTATTCTTAACACGGAACGCTGATCTTGAGAAACAGGACCTGGAACAGCACTCCGCTCAATTCAACCCAATGCATTCTGGGGTCTGTAGTTACTTACCTTATTACAGAGTCTTTTTCAAGGTAATTAAGAAAAGAAAAGAAGACATCTGCTCAGAATTCACTCCCAGTCTACAGATATAAAGAACAATAGCTACCTGTAGAATGTATCACCTGGTCACATATCATTAAAGGGAATACAGTGACAAGTGACTCGTCTCATATCTGATTTGAAGGCATACTAAACTCAAATAAGGGCACAAAGAAAGAATATTGTCCCATAGTTATCATATGAGTCTAGAATTCACAAAGACATAAAGATGTAGCAGATAATAGAGATTTAAAGACATTCAGGGGCAACAGACTACAGGGATATAATGCAGCCATGTGAAGAAACAGCACGTGGAACATTTTGTGTAAGACAAAAAATTGCCAAAATCTTAAATTTACAGTGTATTCCACGGTATGTCTTCATTCAGCAGACCATTAATATGGCTTTTCAAGCAGAACACCCACCTCTGTTCCCTAAGTAACAGAACTCTCTCCAAAGGACCCATATTAACATGGTAGTTAGGTTTATCAATAATAACCCATGTAAAGTCATCTTCCGTATGTGACTTATCAACAAAGTGTCTAGTCATGCTCGAAAAGTGACACAGCTTGACCTAGGTCTTGAAACACCTTGGACATTACAGACACACACCAACTGTAATACTAGTGGGGTCATTTATATGATCACCTGCCCATGCCTTTTGGTATACATTGGAATGACCACTAGGAAGGTCAAACAAAGGATGATTGAACATCGGAGTGCGTTTCGATGCAGAAAAACTAACACCTGCATGACTAGACACTTTGTTGATAAGTCACATACGGAAGATGACTTTACATGAGTTATTATTGATAAACCACGTGCTGTTTCTTCACATGGCTGCGTTATATCCCTGTAGTCTGTTGCCCCTGAATGTCTTTAAATCTCTATTATCTGCTACATCTTTATGTCTTTGTGAATTCGAGACTCATATGATAACTATGGGACAATATTCTTTCTTTGTGCCCTTATTTGAGTTTAGTATGCCTTCAAATCAGATATGAGACGAGTCACTTGTCACTGTATTCCCTTTAATGATATGTGACCAGGTGATACATTCTACAGGTAGCTATTGTTCTTTATATCTGTAGACTGGGAGTGAATTCTGAGCAGATGTCTTCTTTTCTTTTCTTAATTACCTTGAAAAAGACTCTGTAATAAGGTAACTAACTACAGACCCCAGAATGCATTGGGTTGAATTGAGCGGAGTGCCGTTCCAGTTCCTGTTTCTCAAGATCAGTGTTCCGTGTTAAGAATAATGTTGGTATCAAAAAGAGCGCTAAAGTTTGAAGCGCTAGATACATTTGTATATTATTTTCATATATATCTGTCACGCGCGTAGAATGAGTCCATTTCACATTTTTTTACTTGCACTGAAGTGGTTCGTGCAACCGGAAGTAATTTGGTACACTTCCGGGTTGCACGGCCGTGACTGTAGCAATTCACATTCAAAAGAAGGGATGTTCACTGGCTATCGTCGGCTCCATTTGGGAGATGTTGGCGGCGTAAATTGGTGAGCAATCCGTCTATTTTTATATACTCCTTTGTCTGTGGTGTTGACCGTTAAGCCACAAACCGATTGTACGAGTGGAATAGAGCCAGTTAAATAGGCTTAACACTCGGGGAGGTTTGTTTTATTGACTTGGGCTTTTGTAGAATAGAAACGATACACGTGTGAGGTGTATATGTTTTTCTGCGTGATGAGTAAGAGTATTTCAACAATATGTAAACATATTGGTCTATCGACTTATTACATAAGAGCCACAACCAATTACGTTGTAATAGAAAGAGATGCTGTTTATGTTGAGTAAACGAGTGGATGACTTTTCAGTCGATTCATTTTCTCTGTTGTTCTTCTTCTTCTTTTTTACCACCATACTGAATTTCATTTCGATCCTGTGTGCAGTATGTTGTGTTGCCACATAGTTGATATGCTGAGTTAGATTATGGTGTTAAGATGTATACCTTTCATGTTTTCCATACTCCTAGATACCCGCTTAACTAAGGACCAATGAAAGGTATTGGCAGGTATTGATCTGCTTTATGGTGAGAATCATTCTCTTACTATGGTTTGGTGTTTTGCGCCACTGGGATGTTATTTGACACGGATTCCACATACACTGGGTGATAGACACGTTAGGTGTATGTTACAATTTGAAATATTAAAGTGTGTTTTCTTTTGTGTTACAGTAAGAAGACCAAATTGATGTTGGTCTCTCAACACCTACGAATTATAAGTATGGTTTTTATTATCAATCTTTAAGCAGAGTGACAAGACAATGGTCCTGATGAATGCCATGAATTCACCTCAGTTTGGCAGAAACATGTTGACCTGACCCAGTCAGATAGGAAACTTTTTATCCCTATCGTCACACTCCTTATTTTAAGTCCCATCCCTAAGGGAGAGCTAATAAATAATTTTTCTCCTTAGAGAGATGGTTTTAAATCACATTTGATATTATTTGCACTCTGCCCCCCACTCACAGACTCACATTGGAGTGCTAAGAACACCTCAGCTCCTCTCCTAAGGGAGAGTAGAAGCCCACACAGTGTACCTTGCGGACTCTGTGTGCAAGAGGGGACCCAATGATGAAGCATGTCACCATCATGGTGAGTGAGGGTTCTCGTCTTTAAAAACTAATATTTTTGAAGGTGTGTGTTCTGTACACTTTTGTAATTTACCTTTGATATCTTCTCCATTACGGTATTTTTTTGTGAGTTTTGATACAGGAGTGATACCGTGTGTGGATTAACTCTCCTCTTTGACCTTATCGTGAGATACAAGTTAAATGCCATGGCACAGGCATGTCTGGAAAGTCAGTCATCACCGTCTCCTGTCACAGGGGCAGGGCATCCAGACAACAACAGTATGCACTGTGTCACAATCATAGGTCATGTGTAAAGCAAACTCTGCAGCTGACCAGTGCACTTGTCCATCCCCTGCACACAACATATCCCGGACCCAGATGACCCCACAACATACAAAACAGACATATGAGTGTCTGCAAACACAACTCCCTGAACATGAGCAACTCACAGTCTGATGTGCATGAAACACAGCTGCCTGAACTTCACAGTTGCATACGCCATTGTGCACTGTCAAGTGATCACACATCTCTATGTCACACAGGTCTCGTCTCCTATAGTCACATCTCAGATGTCCTGCTGACCCTCAAACTCATGAACACCCCAGTTGTCCTGAAAAGGAAGCCACACCACACTGACACAGAGGCAGACACATGAAGGCACATGCCACTAAGCACAACCTGTAGGTTGATATGCAGGAGTGGGATTACAGAGTGTTTCTAAATGCCCTGGAGTAGGCATGACTGCACAGGTTTACATGAAACAGTGTATAGCCCTTGACAGCAGGCAGGTGGCTAAGCAAGTGTGACACACTTGATGTACATACTCCTGAGTCCCCTGCTGCATGGGTGTGTTTGAAATACCCCAGGCACATGTGGCGAGTCAGACCAGCAATTGTAACACATTTCAAGGGCACACTCAGATCACATGTCAGATCTCAGGCATTGTGTAAACAATTGACCCACCCATGAAACACACAACAGAGTCACGGTAACAGATGCTGTCCGGAACCTGAAGCATAGTTGACTACAGGGACACAGTGCCCTAAGGACACAAGCCACAGATTGTAGGGTCCACACCTCTGGATCAGATGAGGAGGGTGCATCACACAATTGAGGGACATGAGTCCTGGACTACAAGACCTACGTAATGTGGAAGTGTGACCAGGCCAAGAGACTGCAAATAGCATGTCAGATATAGTACACAGAATAGGCATGGACTTACCCCCTCCTTGCTGCTGTCTGGCCTTCAGCTGCTCATCCAGGTCCGGGAAGACCACCACCAGAATCCTGAGCATATGGGGGGTCAGGGTCCGGTGTCCGCCCCTCCTGTGAGGAGGCAACAGCTTCAGCTGGACCCTTGCGATCCTCCGGGTCCAGCCCCAAAGGGCCTGCCACCTCTTCAGGCAGTTGCGGATCCGGTGCTTGTAGACCCCCACTGATCTAACTGCCCGGGCAATGGTCAGCCAGATCTCCTGCTTCTGGTGGGCATCAACCTGTGAGGATGACAAAGTTAAAAGTCCTTTAACACACATACCACATATTTGTGCTGCACACAGTTGGATATACATGTCGTCATCACAAAGGAAAATGAGGTACACAGGTAGTGCACCCATGGAAATGGACAAATACCCTGCATGTCTGACATGTTAACATTGCCTGGGAAGTTGAAGCTTGCACAAATGCACTTTTTCTGCAGAACACCTGTTCATCACATGTACCTACACACTTTGGGGGTTGATAGTACTCAGTGAGTACACTTGCCACTTGTGTACACACTGCTAGTACTGCTAATCAGACAACATGCACAATTAGGAAAGCAGTGGACTGCACACTCACCTGCTCGCCTGGTTTCCCATACAGCTTGCAGTACTGTGGAAGGAGCCCATCCAGCAGGGCCTGGTTCTCCTCCTCAGTGAAGGCTGGGGCCCTCTCCAGAGTACGTGCCATAGCAGTAGCCAGAGAATGCAGAGAAAGCAGCAGTGGCAGCAGAGATGTGGTCCAGTAGCATGTAGTGCAGGCAAGTGAGCTCCCTGGGGCCAGCCAGCCTTATATCTGTGCTGCAGAGGCAGAATCTGTGCCATGTGTCCCAAGTGATAGGTCCAACATGGTTGCATTCTATGAATCTGGACAATCCATGGAATTGTACAACTCGCACACATCTTCCGCATCGTTCAAATCTTAACCTTCATGACACCTTAGAAATTGCAACATTGTTGTGGGCATCTAACTGAATTTCCAGCGCACGACACATACAAGTTTTGAATCCGCGTCCATCTCCATGACAGTCCATAGCCAAAGGGTGCGCACGGCTCGGTCAACTGACTGTACAACGCGTAGTTTGAAAATCCACATGCACCCGTCTCCATACGATTCAATGGCCAAGTCGTGCGCAGGGCTCGGTTCATGCCTGCACGACGCGTATGCATGATAGTCACCCGCATCTGTTCTCATTGCAGTCAATGGCTAAGCGTGCGCACAGCTCAGTCCAGAATTGTGCAATGCGTATGCATGATAGTCACCCGCATCGGTTCACATTGCAGTCAATGGCCAATGCGTGCATAGGGCTCGGTCCATGCCTGCACGACGCGTATGCATGATAGTCACCCACATCGGTTCTCATTGCAGTCAATGGCTAAGCGTGCGCACAGCTTGGTCCAGAACTGTCCAATGCGTACGTATGATAGTCACCCGCATTGGTTCACATTGCAGTCAATGGCTAAGCGTGCGCACGGCTCGGTCCAGAGCTGTGCAATGCGTACGCATGATAGTCACCCACATCGGTTCACATTGCAGTCAATGGCCAAGGCGTGCGCAGGGCTCGGTCAATGAATGCATGACACGTATGCATGATAGTCACCCGCATCAGTTCTCATTGCAGTAAATGGCTAAACATACGCACGGCTCAGTCCAGAACTGTGCAATGCATACACATGATAGTCACCCGCATTGGTTCACATTGCTGTCAATGGCCAAGGTGTGTGCAAGGCTCGGTCCATACCTGCACGACGCGTATGCATGATAGTCACCCTCATTGGTTCTCATTGCAGTCAATGGCTAAGCGTGCGCACAGCTCGGTCCTGAACTGTGCAATGCGTCTCTGTAGAAGTCACCCGCGTCGGTTGACATTGGTGTGATTTTTTGATGGCTTCCACACACAAATACTTGCCAGGGACTCAGGTGCACACCTACCACACTACAGCATGTGCCACACTGTGTCCCATGGCATGTAAGGCTGCATTACCTGTGTGTGTAGGGGAGGCAACATTTGGTTTGTTGTGTGACACTTTGGTGCAGCCACTCCCAGGCTCTGCACGTGTTCATGGGGACAGAATCCTTTGTGTGTTGTGCACATTACCACTGTGATGTGCAACTGTACAGTTATGGGCATGAGTCATGGACACAGTTGCAGGTTGGATATGTTTTGGACATGTTACTTACACCCTGAGTCCTGGGTGGAATGGTATGTATGTCACAGTGAGACCCATAGCCACAATTCTGATGTACACCCACAGTCTGTGTGCATGTTGTGTCTCAGATGTGTTGGATCAAATGTGTCCAATGGGAGACAGTCTCCACATCCATGTGGTTTGTGCATCAACATTGATGTTGTGTGTGTGTCTATGAGACATCCACGTAGGGCCTGCAGAGACAACAGTGGCCACTACATGTGGGACTCATGGTTGTTTTGTGGCGTGCACATGATATGCCATGTCATGCCAGTGTACATGTGGCAATACTGGGACCCTGGGTATCTGCCTGTCAAAGAGCTGTGATGCCTGGGAGACATCAGGCCTCATTTGTCACTGTGGTGTGTGTTTGGAACGTGACAGCAGTACATAGGTACTGTGACACAGCCCAATGTTTGGCCATTGCACTACATGGAACTTATGTAGGCATGTGGACTTGAGATGTGAGGTGATGGGCATGTAGGTGACGTATGTGTCAATACCCAACAGCACACACCTCAGCACATTGTGTATTGTTGTGATGAATCATGTGATATTTTGCTTGGTCATAGCCACATGGTTGGATGAATCGACAATCTTCCTCTGTTCATCTCTGTACTGCAGGGCACCAGCTGTCCATAGACCGTTCCCAGACCTTGAAACCATGCAGGAACGCGACTGCATCTGACGGTACCGCTTCACCAGGCCACTGATTGAGGAGTTGGCGGAACAGTTGGCACCACATCTGCTACCTGGCCGGATATACCCTACAGCACTGACCCCAGAGATGAAGGTGATGGCAGCCCTGCACTTCTTTGCTACTGGTATCTTCCAGTACACTGTGGCTACTGCTGGTGGTATGTCGCAAACTATGTTCAGTCATGTGCTACGCGATGTCTTGGATGGGATGTTGCATTTCCTTCACCTGTACATCAAGTTTCCTAGCCCAGGTCAACTCACTGACATAAAGGATGCTTTTTATACACTGGGGAGGATGCCGAACGTCATCGGATCTATTGATGGTACACATGTGGCCCTGGTACCACCACAGGCATATGAGCAGGCATACCGGAACAGGAAACATTTCCACTCCATCAATGCTCTGGTGGTATGTCTTGTGGACATGTGTATCACACATGTGTGTGCACGTTTCCCCGGTTCTGCGCACAATGCCTACATCATGAGGAGTAGTCGCATTGCAACGCTGATGTCACAGATGCCAAACCAGCGTGCCTGGCTTGTCGGTGTGTACTAACTGTTTACCATTGTGTGTGTTTGGCAATGTTGTTTTCCACCCTCTTTCAAAACTCAGCTAATTCTTCAATTGTTTGTATGTAGGTGACTCCGGATACTCCAACATGCCGTGGTTGCTGACACCCCTCAGGAACCCTGTGACATCAGCCGAGATGCGCTACAATGAGGCACATGGTCGGACCAGGAGGGTGATGGAGCGGACATTTGGTCTCCTGAAAAGCTGCTTCCGCTGCCGGGACAAGACCGGAGGGGCCCTCCCATATGACCCTGCAAAGGTGTGCAAAATGATTCTTGTATGCTGCATGCTACACAACATGGCAGTGCGGAAGAAGTTGCCTCTCATCCAGGATGACGATGACCTACATCCGCCACCTGTGGAGGATCCTGGCCTGGGCCTTGATGCCAGTGATGATGATGATGAGAATGACATCCGCACACAGCTCAACAACAACCTTTTCACCTGAATGTGAGTTGCTGTGTAGGTCTCTTGTGACATGTTTTGTGCATGTGTATTGCATTTCTGTCCTGTTCTGCTGTGCTTTTGACTGTGTCTTATGTCTGTCCTTCCCAGGGAACTTTGCCTGTTGTTTGGTCAACTCTGATCCCCAACACCCAGAATCCAATCCCAGGGTGGAAGTTGTTGATTCCCATCAAGTGATGTACCACACACCCCTGGACTTCAATTCTCCAACACTTTGTGACCGTGTGTCCACTGTAACGTAGAATTACCATGCAACTGTTGTGGAATAAATATGTTGCTGATGTGTAATGAACCTGTGCTACGCTTTGTTATGTGCGCTGTCTGTCTTCCCACATCTGACTGATATTTGCTTACCTCACCTGTGGGCTTGTTACCACTGACTGTGAATAGGTGTGGTGTCTGGGCATTCCACTGTATTTCAAGTCAACATCATTGTATGGGATGAGTTACATGGCCACGGTGAGTATGTGTTGTGGTGCCATAGTGGTGTGTCTCCCTCACATGTGTCACATCACCATGACTCACATAACAGTGATCACATTCTGTAGTATTTGGCATGCACTGTGTTCTTTAGCAGATCAACATCTCCATGACACATAACAAGTTTCGTTCCGTTCGCGGAAATTGCGATAATTTGACATTTTCGCGTTCCGTGGAAAGCGCGAAAATGTCAAAATTTCCGCATTCCGCAGCTTTGCGATAATTTGGTTCTTGCTCGCGCTGTAAAGTAATACATTCTCGCGCGCGCGCGATCGCCTTACCTGAATCCCTGCGTTCGCCGACAAGTTTTCTTGATCCGGTCGCGTTCTCCATGAGATGTTGTATTGTTTTTAGCCATTTGAGCTGTCTCGCGACAGTTCGCGCCCGCAGTGACGTCATGCGTCGCGCGATCACGTCTTTCTTCTCGCGATCATGCACCGCGAGACAACTGAAAACAAGATGGCCGCGCCCGCGAGCAACCGCATGGGTAAGTTGATGAGCCGCAACCATGCAGAAAATCTTGCGAACATTCGGGAAAAAAACTTCCGCATCTTTGCGATATTTCCGCGTGTTTGCGATAATTTTTAACATTTTCGCGATAATTTGCGAAAGTGGATTTCACAAATTCCGCCCACCCCTACTCAGAATGCAATGGGAATGCACAGTACTCAAATTACCTTAGTGTGTACAGGTAGGGCAAATGCATAACACCTGCACCAAGCGCAGCAGCCACTTACAAGCCACTGCATCACACTACCAACATCACATAGGCCAGCGCTGGCACAGGCTCTGTACACATGCAGCCACTCCCAGCCAAAGTCACCCTTCCCAGAGTGCTCACCCCTGACTTGCTGCTGATGCTCCTTCAAACGTGAATCCAGCTCAGGCTGTGTCACGGCCAAGATGCGGCCCATCAGTGGTGTCATGCTGTTCCGTGCCAACTGCCCAGTGCGAGGAAGCAGCCCCAAGTTCATCTCTGCCACGTTCTTTGCCAGCCGGCTGATGTCGTCCCACCTCTTGTGGCAGTGGGTGCGCCATCGGTTTTAGACACCCAGAGTCCACACCTTAGCCCCTATGGCCCTCCACACGGCCTTACGATGGTGTACATTGAGCTGCAGGCATGGGAGACAGGAGGGGGAAATGATCAGTGACACAGTGTTATGTACCTACATCTCTCAGTACAGTAGCATGATACAAAGTCATCCAAATTCCACAGATATGTCTAACAGAGTCAAAAATACTTCTCACATGGTACATCTGCATTGGGAAAACAGATGTAAATGCATGCAGGTGTGAGGGGGTACACAGTCCCTGCACATCTCACACACATGCAGGATGCCAGCACTGAAAACCCTGTGTAGCCTGCCCACATCTCCAGCCCCTTTTTAGGTTGAGCAAGACACACATCACATATCAACCTGTGTATGAGAGTAGACTCACTGTGTCCAAGACTGCACAGCCCTCAATGTCCCTGCTCTGTGAATAGATAACTGTGTCATGGATGCCACATTGAGGGACATGATCTCACAAATCCAAAATCATCTTACAAGGCCGGTCGTGTGCAATCTACAGTGCTGAGATGCCCCATAGCTGGAGTGCAATGAGAAAAGACTGATGCAATACTCTGTAAGTGAGGTGATGTGTCCTTGGGACTGCAGGCCAGCTGTGATCACACTGAGATGGACAACAGGGGCACACACAGCCATTCAGCCTAGCAATCACTGCCTTGAATCCTGCAAGAACAGCTTCCTGAGTCACTCTATGGCTGACAACACAACACAGATCACTCAAACATACATGTGCAGGCAGGGAAACCTGTGGCATAGGGTACACAAACCTTCCCCCTGGAGACAGCATGTTAGTCAGTGCATGACCCAAGCCCACACTCTCAGGCACATACTGCATCAGTCCAACTACATGTGTGCCTCCTACCTCCCCCCCTCACTGCTGAGGACTTACCACGACATTTGGGGCACCATATAGCCTTGGGTACTGTGTGAGCACCTCGTCCACCAGGACCTCCAGCTCCTCGCTTGTGAAGGGACTGGCATGGATCTTCTCAGTCCTTGCCATCACTGTGGACATGAGACAACAGCGGTGGAATTGGGTGGTGAGGGGTCTCTGGCAGCAGTCCCTGGGGGCAGCAGCAGATGAGGGATCTTTGGCAGCAGTCCCTGGAGGCAGCAGCAGGTGAGGGGTCTCTGGCAGCAGTCCCTGGAGGCAGCAGCAGGTGAGGGGTCTTTGTCAGCAGTCCAAGGAGGCAGCAGCAGATGAGGGATCTCTGGCAGCAGTCCCTGGAGGCAGCAGCAGATGAGGGGTCACTGCCAGCAGGCTCTGGGAGCAGTGGAAATGTGAGGCTCCCTCCCACACATATATAGCCCCCTGGGGTCATTTCAAAGGCGCCAAACTGCAGCAATTGGTGTTCCATGTCTGCCTTTTTCAAATGCATCCAATGACAACCTCCGCGGTGGCGGAGCACGCCTACCGTGATTTTCAAAATTGCATCATGCCACCGCAATGAAGGTTCCCATTGGCTGTAAGGGCATGATCCATGGCGGTGACACACCGCAGGGGCCAGGCGGGCTCTACAGTGATGGTGCATCTTTCAATTGCATCCAATGACCAGCTCCGTGGTGGCGGAGCACGCCTTCCACGATTTTCTAAATTGCATCATGCCACAGCAATTAAGGTTCCCATTGGCTGTAAGGATGACACACCGCTGGGGCCAGGCGGTAGCTACCGTGATTTGGGTGCCATACATTGACATGAGGCTCCGCAATTTGGATGGCGGGGCATGCAAACCACGATTTGGGCATGTCTCCATGGCTATCACTACCGCACTTGTGCACTGGGGATTGCTGGGGACACACCGCTGGGGCCAGGCGGTAGCTTCCACAATTTGGGTGCCATACATTGACATGAGGCACCGTAATTTGGGTGGCGTGGCATGCCAACCGCCATATGGGCATGTCTCCATGGCTATCACTACTGCATTCGTGCATTGGGGATTGCTGGTGACACACCGCTGGGGCCAGGCAGTAGCTACCGTGATTTGGGAGCCATACATTCACAAGGCACCGCGATTTGGGTGGTGGGGCATGCCAACCGCCATTTGGGCATGTCTCCATGGCTATCATTACCGCACTTGTGCATTGGGGATTGCTGGTGACACATCGCTGGGGCCAGGTGGAAGCTACCGCGATTTGGGTGCCATACAATCACAATGGCCATCTGGCAAACATCAACAGTGCACAGTGCCCACATGGTCAATGGCACATCATTGTGCACACAATGCCAATGTTCCATTTACTCCACTGGTGACTACACATGCCATGTTTGTGTATGTGATTTTGTTGATTGGCATGTACTCCCTCACATGTCACTTATGATATTGATGGTCGTGTACACAGGACAGTGTTGTTATGGACTCTACAATGTGTACACATGTCAATGCGTTGAGGTGAAGTGACAATCACAGCAATGTTCGTCTCAATGAATGATGTTCTTTTTTGCATGTCCATTTTGTCTGATCATGCATGCAATCGTAATATTTGCTCAGACTGTGGTCATTGTGTTGTGGATGTGTACCAGGTTAAAATGACACATGAAGGTGTGTCAGGTACAGCAGCTAGGTATGAGACAGTGGGGTTGATTTGGTACTCATATGCTGGATGCTATACTCCCAGGCATGCCCATGGTAAATGTGGCCATATCCCTATGTGCATTCACATTGACCGAGGTGGTGTTTGAGGTACTTGTTTTGATTAATTGTCAGGTGTGCCATTTGTGTAGCTGAAGGTGTCCCTACATGTAAGCTGGTCTGTAACTCAATTTTGAAGACAGTCATTGTTGGCGTTGTGTCATCCAGAACATGAGATGCTGTGCCCATCTCATGATTTATTGCATTGACATGTGTCCACTTTCATCTCAACTGGGAGGAGACCAAATCTGCTTCGTCACTTGACAGTGCTGGAGGATGAGGCGATCATCCGAAAATTCCGTCTGGAAAGAGCCACCCTAAAAACCCTTTGTGATATGTTGGAGCCCCACCTGCAGCCTCGCAGAACATATCCAACAGCTTTCACCCCAACATATAAGGTGGTGGTGGCCCTGCATTTTTTTGCCACTGGATCATTCCATCACATGGTGGCCAGCGCAGGTAGGATGTCACAACCTATGTTCAGCATGGTGCTGTGTGATGTACTGTCCGCCATGATGATCTACAAGGACAGATATATCCATTTCCCCAGGGAGCCTGAATTGGCAGCTGTGAAGGGAGATTTATATCCCCTCGGACACAACCCCCATGTTGCTGGTGCCATTGATTGCACCCATGTTGGGCTTGTGCCACCACAGTCACGTGAGCACATCTACAGGAGTCGTAAACATTACCACTCCATAAATGTGCAAGTGGTGTGCCTGGCAGATATGATCATCTCACAAGTGTGTGCCAAATTCCCAGGCTCAGCCCAAGACTCCTACATCCTGCGGAACAGCATTGTACCCCAGCTGATGGCTAATCTGCTTCCCGAGCGTGCATGGATTTTGGGTGAGTATGCCTAGTCGTATGGCATGCTGGGTGTGTGACCTGCTGCCCTCTGCCTCAGCGACATAGCAATGTTTATTTGTGTTTGTCACACCTAGGTAACTCTGCATATCCCAACCGTCCCTGGTTGCTGAGCCCACTGCGGAATCCCAGGACCCCAGCTGACGTCTGCTACAATGATGCACATGAGAGGACACGTCGTGTGGTGGAGCATACTTTTGGTCTGCTTAAGTCACGTTTCTGCTGCCTGGACAAGACTGGAGGTGCACTGGTGCACTCGCCCAGGAAGGTGTGACAGATGGTAGTGGCATGCTGCATGCTCCACAACCTAGCCATTCACAAGGAGATTCCCCTGCTCCTGGATGATGATGAGGACCCAAGGCCCTGGCCTGCAAACCAACCCATGTCCAGTGATGAGGACAATGGAGAGGAGGAAGGTGTTGACCTGTGTCAACAGCTCATCACCCGCTACTTCACTTGAAGGTGGGTGACAATGTACAACATACCCATTGTCTGATGATGTTGTTGTGAAGGTGTATATGAGATTTGTGACAGCACCCAGTTGTAGACTCAGTGGTGGCTGACAATGTTTCTGGGACAGGTCATTTAGGAACATCTACAGGATGTGTAAGTTAACACTTGTTGCCCATTGTGATGGGTGCATGTTGGATTATCTTGACGGTAGGTGTTGTGTGATGTCTGTGATGACACACCCAGACAAGTGAATGTTGTTCTGTTGTGTTTCCCTAGGTGCCTTCAACTTCTCCTTTCCTACATACATTCCATACTCCTGGTACATTGTGATCATGTTGAAGACTGTACATCCTGGAATAAAGACGGAGCAGACACAATAACATGTGTGGAAGGATTTTTTATTTACAATGGTGACATGTGAGGGGGTGACCATTTACATTGAGGTGATTAGTGGAGCAGTGTGTTGACAGTTATGGTAAATGAGATAAGCGAGTAGTCACCACATTGATGTGGTGACCCAGTCCAACAGACAGATGCCATTCACAAGGCAGTGTGGGAAAGGACAGTCCAAAAAATCAACACAGTGGTGAAGAGGTCTGCCATCATGGCTGGCTCCGTGACTGGCGTTTGGCAGGTGTTTTGCCTCCAGATACTCCCAGGGTTTTCTTAGAACAGCCCCTTCGTCGCTTGGCAGGGGGGCCTTTGCTGCAGGGCTAGTGGGGTCTGAGGACTCACCCCTCTCTGTTGCGCAGGGGAGAATGGTGAACTGTCATCCTGCGGATCACCAGAGGGAGGTGGAGGTGGAGGTGTTGGTTGTGGCGCAGGCCTGTCCCTCAGTACCACCACTTGCTGGCCCAAGAGGTCCACAATTTGTCCCATGCGGGTGTCGATGGACATCATCAGCAGGATGAGCTCACAGAACAGTTCATCCGACCAGCCCGTTCGTCCCTGGGCCCTTTCATATGCCCCAAGGACCTTGGTGATGTGGTTCAGGGATTGGGTCCCAGTCTCTTGTTGTCTGTAGGTGACCCTGCCCCTCTCACCTTCCCTGCTGCCACGGACCTGTTTCCTCACCACTGTAAGCACCCCCATCCTCTCCCTTCCCCTCGTCAGTCAGTGAGGTGGGGTGGTCATCCTCTAGAACAGGGGGAGTGTTGCAGGCAGCACTGGTGGTGGTGATGTTGGTGGTGATGGTGGTGGTGGAGGACACACAGTCCGTGACAGCAGGGGTCTGCAGAGACGTTTGTATTGCAGCAGATGTGGTGGGGGGACGATGGGGTCCTGAGACCTGTTGCACCCTGACACACCAGATGGGCTGGCTTCAAGCTCATGGTCCAGAGAATCACGGGATTCAACATCCAAGAGTCCATGTACCGAGGAGGAGACTGGCTCTGCAGGTTGCTGGTGTTGTCCTCTGCAGTCAGCTCTTGGTCACCTGTGGGTCAGATGGGAAATGGTAATTGTAGTGCACCCCGCAAGCTTTGTGTTAGCTGTGTGTCATTCACTGTTTGTACACTACACAGTTGACTGATCATCACATTGTTTTCTATGTGCACTACTGTGTCTCCTGACTTGATGCTGTGGTACATGCATTACTTGTCCATGGTGTGAGGTATCAATACATACCATGCGCCATGTGCCTAGTTTGTGATTACAGGGACCTGTTAACATCTAGGGACTAGCACAACATATTATTTCCTTTAGGACTCTTTGTTGATTTGTCTGACCTGGCAGACGTCACATCTGCCCATGGACTGGCCATTGTCATCTCCTGTATACCTTTGTCCTGTCATGTGCATATCTTGATTTGTACCACCAAATATGTATTCTTATTTTTTGAGTGGTCCTTGTTGCTCTGGCCCCATGGCACTGCACATAGGTGCTGTGCATGATTGTGCACAGACATTCTTCTACATGTGCATTGGTGTGTCACACTTTGGTTGCTGTGACAGTTTCCTTTGCTTACTTGTGTGCACACAGTCGGTGTGCATATTTGTGCAATGAGAGGGCTGGTGTTGTCATATGGCACCATTTATTTTGTGAGGAATGGCTAGGTGCACGTACTGGCTACTTACCTGTCATGTGTTCACATTTGGCTTTGATATGTGACACACCTGTGTGTGCGTGGTGGAGGCTTACATCCTGTTCAGTGGTGTCACAAGACAGAATAATATGTCTACCTACCTGTTAGTTTGTTTGAGGTGATCCATTAGATGCCACATGCATCTGGGTGGTATAGAGAGCTCCATCTTGCTGTACTGGTGGACAAGGGTGCATGGTAGGAGTAGTAGTACAGGCCTACCAGCCACAAACACCCTCCCAGGGAAGATGGCTACCTACCTGTAAGTTTGTTTGGTTTACTGCAATGGCTTGCAACTGCTTCTGGGTGGGGAAGTGCTCCATCCTACTCAGGTGTGGGACAGGGGGCATGGTGGGAGTAGTGGTGCAGGCCTCCCATCCACAAACACCCTCCCAGGGAAGATGGCTACCTACCTGTAAGTAGGCCTGGGCGGTGAATTTCGTTCTGCTCGTGGAATTTGCGATATTTTGACATTTTCGGGTCAGGAGAGCGTGAAGATGTCAAAACTTTCGCAACCTGCCGCGAAATGGAAGTATTTTTCTTGTTCGCGCTTTAAAAATGCAGTCACGCAGTCGCGACTTACCGGGTCCCTGCGTTCGCCGACGAGTTTTCCTATCCGTTCGCGTGTTGCACAAGATGTTGGATTGTTGGTAGCCGGTCGCGCTATCCCCCGAGAGTTTGTGATCGCGAACACGTCATTGCGATCGCGAACAGGAAATAAGCATCGCGAGTGAGATGGCCGCGCCCATTAGCGACCGCATGGGCAAGTTGGAGATATATTTCCCCGCGAGCACGCAAAAACACATCACGAACGGCCGGGAAAAGCAATCTCCGCATCTTCGCAAAAGTTTCGCATGCTCGCAGAGATTATGCACAATTTCGCGATAATTTGCGAAAGTCAATTTCGCAAATTCCGCGCACCCCTGTCTGTAAGTTTGCTTGGTTTACTGCAATGGCTTGCAACTGCTTCTGGGTGGGGGAGTGCTCCATCTTGCGCAGGTGTGGGACAGGGGGCCTGGTGGGAGTAGTGCTACAGGCCTCTCACCCACAAACACCCTCCCAGGGAAGATGGCTACCTACCCGTTAGTTTGATGAGGATAATGTAATGGCTGACACATGCTTCTGCGTGGGGTGGGGTGGGCGGAGGGCTCCATCTTGCTAGGCTGTGGGACAGGGGGAATAGTGGTGCAGGCCTCCCACCACAAACACCCTCCCAGGGAAGATTGCTACCTACCCGTTAGTTTGATGAGGATAATGTAATGGCTGACACATGCTTCTGGGTGGGGTGGGAGGAGGGCTCCATCTTGCTGGGCTGTGGGACAGGGGGTATTGTGGGAATAGTGGTGCATGCCTCCCACCCACAAACATCCTCCCAGGGAAGATGGCTACCTACCTGTTAGTTTGATGAGGGTAATGTAATGGCTGACACATGCTTCTGGGTGGGGTGGGGGAACGGCTCCATCTTGCTGATGCTGTGGGACAAGGGGGCGTGGTGGGAGTTGTAGTGCTGGCTGCCTGTACACATGCCCCATTGGTAATATTGCTGGCTACGTTTGAGGTGAATGGGAGTGAGTGAATGTTGGATCTGTGAGACATGTTTTTGGAAGTGTGTGGTGCAGATGAATGGAATTTGTTCTAGGTGCTGTAGCTTTGTAGTTGTGCAAGACAGTACATAGCAGTGTGGTGGTAGTCATTTGTTTGTACTTAACATCCTCCACTCCCCCGGGGACTCCTATGAGACTCTGTGGATGCAGTATGGAAAGCACCTTCTCCTCCCATGGAGTGAATGTTTTTGGTGGTATGAGAAGGCAACCGCCAGTCCTCTGAGCCAGCTCACGGTTCTTGCTTCTCCTCTCTTTGACAACCCTCTTCAAGTCATTCCACCGCTTCATGATTTCCTTTTTTGATCGCGGGGTGGTCCTTACTGCATTGACCTTCTCGACTATTCTTTCCCACATTTGTGTTCTAGTAGCTAATGGTGTCTGTTGGACCAGGCTACCAAACAGTTGTGGTTCCACTCTGACTATCTCATCTACCATGACTGTCAACTCACTCTCTGTGTATTTGGGCATTTTCTGTGCTGCCATGGTGTGTGGTGTGCAAAGTGGTTGTGATTGGAGGGGTGTGAGTGGTGGGTGTGGTAGTGATGTGTATGGTGTGCGATGTGCAGGGGGTTAATAGTGCTGGTGTGAAAGTGGTGGTGGTGCTGTGTGTGGTGTGAGTAGTGATGGTGTATTGATTTGATTCTCCTTTGTGCTCTGGTGTTGGGCCCTTCAGTTGTGGAGTATTGCAATGGATTGTGTTAAGGGAAGGTGGCTGGTTTTATACTGAGCTATGTGGGTGTGTCCAGATGGGGGAGTGCTGCCAGGTGTGTTGTGTGGGTTGTCCTGGGATTTGTATCTTTCTTTTTGCCATGTGGTTGTGTCATTGGGGTGTATTTTGTGTTTTTGTGGAGCATGGCTAGTTTGCCGTGTGCACTTTGTGGCCTTATTGTGGGTTTTTTCATTTGGCCGCCATATTTTTCACGGATAGTCCACAGCAGTGGCTATGCTGCAGCTCTTCCGCTGGCTCTCCCATTCATCACTGTTTGCAACCGCGGTGGTCAGAAACAGCGGAACGTACCGCGGGATATCCTAATTTCCCGTGCGGTGTCTCCGCTATACTTGCAGCAGGTTGTTGTTTTTCCACCGCAAAAGGATTTTGGCCATCTCCGCCCGTTACTGGGGGTTTTTCGTGGCACCGTTCCGCCGTGGTCGGCTTTTTTTGGCGGTTGATCCTAATTTGGCCGCCGGTTTTTCCATGGTACCGGCAGGCGGTGATTTTCCGCTTCTATGGCGGTCGGGGTGGTTTTCCGACCGCCATCCTAATAGACCCCTAAGTCGGGGAAGGTGCTGGACACTAAAGGCATATAAATTACTATTTCCACTCCACTCAATATTAAGTCAGGGAAGGTGCTGGACACTAAACATATATAAATTGCTATTCCCACACCACTGAGTATTAGGTCAGGAAAGGTGCTGGACACTAAGGATATATAAATTACTATTCCCACTGCAGTCAACATTAAGTCAGGGAAGGTGCTGGACACTAAAGATATATAATTTACTATTCCCACTCCAGTCACTATTAACTCAGGAAAGTTACTGGATAATACACTTATATAATTAACTATTTCCCCTCTACTTTCTATTATATGAGGTAAGACAAAGGACATTAAAAATATTAAATTCAATATTACCGCTACAATTATTAACAATTCAGGGAACATGTTTGACTTTAAACTTTATATTATCTAAATTAATTTAACATTAACACTTTTACATAATATTAAAAATTTCAAAATAGAAAAAATATAAAGCATTAATATAGTAGTTTTAAAATGTTAAAATAAATTATTATAACATTTATATAACTTGAACAGCTTAGAAAAATCCTAATCTTTAATATAAATATAAATAAATGTTTTTCTATAAAAAAAGCCTAAAATTTAAAAAATATTCAATTTAATTTAAAAAAGCCATAATACATTTAATAAATATTACATTTATCAATAATAAACACTAAAAATACATATTAAAAAACTATTTAACATCATTTTTTAATTTTCAATTCTATAATTTAAAGGTTTTTTTAAATACACTCCCCATCCAAATCATCCAAAAACACTACATCCCACTCCATAAAAGTAATAATTATTTTAATGTCAAATTTTAATTTTTTATTTTATTTCTAATTTTTTTTAATACTTAAAAATGTAGTACAACACACTTAGCCCATAATAAAACAACAATTCACACCTACAACATTTCAAACTTTAAATTACAATTTTCAATTTTTTTCAAATGTCTTTGTATTTTAAAAAATGTCCCCACCCTTATTCCCTAATAACTCAACATCCAACTCCAAAACCAAAATATCAAAATTCAATTCTAAATATAAATAAATTTGTCAAATTTTAAATTAATATTTTTAAAACACTCCCCACCCTTATCCCCTAATAACCCAACATCCCACTTCCTAAAACAACATTTCAAATTTCAAATTTATTTTTAATTGTACATTTTCAAATAATATTTTTAACACACTCCCCACCGTTATCCCCTAATAACAAAATATCACACTCCTAAAACAAAATTTCAATATTACATTTAAATGTTATTTTACATTTTAAACTAATATTTTTATAACACTCCCCACTCATATCCCCTAATAACCCAACATCCTGCGCCTAAAATGTATATTATAATTATTATTTTAATACAATTTACAATAAAAACAACAATATTTTAATATTAAAAAGTACTATTTCGACATTTTCAAAAAATTATATTTTATACATTCTATATTATTTTTTTCGATATTTTTTACAACACTAGCAAATGACATTTTCCTCTAACGATATTTTAAACTCGATATTTCATACTACGATATTTTTGTTATCGATATAAATGACATCGATATAAAGGTATTATCGATTAAAAAAAATCGATATTGTCTGTCAATATTTATAATTTCGATATTATGACCATTTACCCTTCCTGCAGACAAAGGAGAGGCGTGCGGTGGTGGGAGAGGCGTGCAGCAGCACGGCGGACAAGGTAAGTTCATTTTTGTAATTTGTTTTTTAATCCCACCAGCCCCCGCCTCACCACCCCGTTATGAGCGACCCACCACTGCTGCAGTGTTGTGTCCTCAAAGGCCTTGGCAAGGGGGAGAGGGGTTACTAAATGAAGGTATGGACTGTGAAAGAGCGCCTTATAGAAACATAGAAGGCAATGATCGAATTTCAAACTACACGTCCCTGACAAGACAGTCAGAGCGTGGGTAAGAGTGGAGAACATGTACATTCATCAGAATCTGCTATGACGTAGAAACAAGCAGCCTTCCATGTGCTGCAGGTGGGTTTTATCCGTGTGTGTGGAGATGTGCAGAGGACTGGGAAGACCTGTTCAGAGTGCAGGTGGACAAAGCACATCTCTGGGTAGGGGAAGAGCTTCACACTGAGCCAGACATCTGTTCTATTTGTGATAGATACTGAGAGACGGGATCCATGTGATGACAAGGAGTACGATGTAGACACAGGTGTAGAATGAAGGGTGGAACAGCTGTGTCCTGGTAAAGGAGGAAAGCATTGACCCATGTAACTCTAGGGGTACATGATGGAATAATGCACACATTCCCATCTGAAGAAAAGTGAAAACAGACGGCTTTGAATGAGGGGCGGCAAAGCGGTAAACACCTGACGCACGGGTAGAAATAAGTAGCTGAAGCAGACACACACGGCTCAAAATTACATGAAGGTGCACTGCAAACAAAGCCGTTTACCCTGGTACAGCTTGACGGAGAAGGAAAAAGAGCTCTCTACCCTTCATACTGGGTGAATTAAAATGAAACAGACACTTCTCCTAGGCTTAGAGTGAAGCAACATCAAAAGCAGTGTGCACGTTGAGATACTCCTGGTATTACACATCTCTGTGTGATATAAACTCAACCGTGAGGGCGTAAGCTTAAATAAAGAACTGGCCTCTCTAATCTGGCAAGCAGGGGCGTGTGTGGCATTCTAAGATTGTACCTCCTGTTGCTAAGGGCATCAGAATGTCCAGCTAGGAGAAACTTCAGTTGATATTGTGCTTACTTTGGGAAAGGTCTGTTCCTGTGGATGGGATCCTCTCCTTTATGAATAAACCTGCTTATTACCAATACTTACTGCGCAGAGTCCAATTTTACATTTGGCAACAGAGGATGATGGGATTTCTTCGAAATTTGAGGAAGAAAGAAGAATAGAGTATCTCAACACTGAACATTAAGTTTTTAATTTTCTTAAATTTCTGAAGGTTCATCTTTGACTATTGGACTACAGGATTTCTGAGGTACTGTGCTTTGTTTACTTTTTAAAGTCTCTGCGCTAATTTTATCGTTTTACTTATTGAAAAGGAAGTTTCACTCAATAGTCAAGACTACTCATGAACTAGGAGCGGTGATTCTGAGATTTTGACTATTTGATCTTTGATGCAAAAATTTTAAGTTTTATAATCTACCAATACCCCTTGAAATTCTACAACTTTTGGAGTTTGGATTGTAATCATCTTTCATTCTGAAATGGCACTTCGCTAGTTTGTTTACCTTCTAACTGCCGGTATCGCTGGCTTATTTTCTTTCCAACGGCGCCCGAGTTGGTTGTGAAGGAATACACTCTCGTGGGACAGAACTTTCATGTTCGTTAATGCCATCTTGAATGCAGTGACGTGTTTACTCTTCACCTGACGAGTTCACGTCTAGCGTGGTGCGTCACTCAGCGGCCATCTTAGATCCTGTAACTTTTAGTTTCCTCTACAGACAAGTGTTTTCCACGTGCATACGTCATACGCACGTTTCACGGTGTGACGGCCATTTTGGATTGGGGCATCTTTAAGGACTCGACCATAAAATCGGATCCGATCGGATCACATGACATCGATCGGATGCGCATTACTTCTGTGATGTGCACACATTAAAGTCTTACGATCGGATGCGCATTACTTCTGTGATGCGCACACATTAGAGCCTTATTTCTTTTATTTCATTTTTCTATGCACCGATTTGTATTAGTTATAAGTCAACTTATGGCAAGCATTCACATCGAGTGTCACCTCCGTGATACGCACACGGTATAAAATGTGTCTGCAAATAGTGATACGCACACTTACTTTGATTGGTGTACTATGGAAAATATCTAGAACATTTGGAAACTGACCTGGATTCTCGAGTGACGTGCACACCATTTTCTCCCTCCCGCTTTCAGCGCATGTGTCGACAGTGGGTTAAGTGTGTCTTTGAGTTTTGTCTTCTACACTGACACACCCAGTTGTACATTTGAATATAATGTCAATACATTTTAACCTTTTAATAATATATGTATGATTCGTTTCTAATAAGGAACATCATCATTCAGATACGTTTGTTTCCATATGTACGATTCTTAACTTCAGGAATCATTGTGAAAATGATACTGTAACTTAAGAATATTAGAAAAAAAAAAAACAACGTGATATTTCATATTGTTTTTACTTTTATTTACCTTTATTGTCTGTTTGATTTAATGTTAGCTATTAGAGGTTAAATTGATTTCTCATATTGGTGCATCGGTGTTTTTGCTTTTCTAACATATTACACAATGCAAAATGTACCTGCTCCTCCATTTTTTCTTTCTAGCCCTGGTGATCGACCTATTAAGTGGCAAAAATGGCGTAAAGTCTTCGAAAGATCTGCAAGGGTTTGCGGTTCTTCCTTGAGTGCTGAAAGGAAAACTGTTCTGTTATTATATTGTCTAGGTTCAGAGGGATAGGAAGTATTCGATCATGTTCCTGATATTCATGAACCTGATCTTAATGAATATGAGATTTGCATTGCTAAGTTAGACAGACATTATTTGCCGAAAGTTAGTACCATCCTTGAAAGGTATCACTTTGGTCGCAGATGTCAACTTGAGGATGAATCCATAGAAAACTACATAACTGCATTAAGGAAACTGCCATCAACATGTAAATTCGGCGCATCTGTAGATGAAGGAATTAGAGACCAATTTATGCTGGGTGGTAATATTGAACGAATTAGAGAGGAGTTATGGCAAAAGGATGAACCATCTCTTGAAGATGTTTAATTTTAGCTAAAAGGATTGAACACTCACTCAAGTGTGTAGAAGTCATAAAGAATAATGGTGATAAAAAAGAAATAGATTATGTTCAAGTTGTTAAACATTCCCAAAAGGCAACTAAACAATCTGAAAAAAAGAAGGTGGATTCAGAGAAAGATAAGAAATTTAGTTCTTTTCAGCCCAAATGTTTTCGCTGTAGCAAACTAGGGCATTTAGCTAATGATAAGTCATGTCCTGGGTGGAAAGCTACATGTTCAAATTGTAAAAAGAAAGGGCATGTTACAAGTGCAAGTAGAATCAAATCTTAGGGTAAGGTTAATTACATTTATGATGATGGTAGAGACATAAGTGAGACTGATCCTGAACTTGATTGTGGTCAAATTCTCTTACAAGTGGTTAATAGTGAAAGTAAAAATGGACGTATTGATGAAGTTCTAGTTCAAGGGAAGAGTACTTTCCTCCTTTTTGACTTGGGTGCAAAAATCACCATTGTCTCAAAAAGAGATTTATTCTAAGAAATTGCAACAGAATATAAGGATTTGCTTACCTGACATAACGCCACGTGCATATGGAGGTGAACCGATTAAGCTTTTGGGTTTCTTTTGTGGAACATTACAGTACAGAGATAGGATAATTCATGCTAAGATCTACATCTCCCAAAAAGGCGACAGCATACTTAGCTGGTTTCACCAAAGAGATCTGGGAATAATTTTGGATCCTAATTCAACACCTCCCATTAAGTTGAGAGAAGATTTTAATACACATTTGATCTCTTCTGTAAATGACAACTCCTCTGAAACTTTCTTACAGGTGGTGAAACGCAAGTTTTCTCAAGTTTATGTGAAAAGCTAGGCTGTTTGAGAGATTATGTTCACCACATACGTTTAGTTGAGAATGCCAGACCTGTTTGTAGTAAGGTGCGTAATATTCCTGTTGCTGTACGTGAACAAGTGTTATCAAAACTAGAGCGGCTAAAAAAGGAAGGCATAATTGAAGAAGTTGAGGCCACTCCGTGGCTTGCTCCGGTAGTCGCAGCCAAGAAGGCTGATGGGTCTTTGCGTCTCTGTGTTGACTTGAGGGAGTTGAATACACATGTTGTAGTGGATCGCTATCCGTTACCCAAGATTGCAGATTTATTGATGTTACTTCAAGGTGCTGAAGTTTTTAGTACTATAGACTTAAAATCTGCGTGCCACCAGATTATGTTGAGTGAAGAATCTAAAGATCTTACGGCATTTGTAACTCCTTTCGGAACATTTCGCTTTGTTAAACTACCTTTTGGACTTGTTTCAGCTGCCTCAGTGTTTCAGAGAGCCCTGGAAAAAGAGGATATCAGTGGTGTAAGAGTATATCAGGATGACATATTGATATATGGTCGAGACAATAATGAGCATGATAAACGTGTTTTGCAAGTTCTGGGCAGACTGAGTGATTACAACCTCACTGTGAAGATTGAGAAATGTAAATTCAGGAAACAATCTATTGATTATTTGGGCCACACTATTTCTGCTGGGGGTGTCATGTCCAAGGCAGATTTGGTTAACACGATTCGAAAATTGCACTCCCCGACTAATAAGGAAGAATTGATGAGTTTCCTAGGGATGGCTGAATATTACAATAAGTTTGTGCAAGGTTTCGCGTCCCTTTGTGTCAAAATGAGATCTCTCCTACGGAAAGGTTGTGAATTTGTATGGGATCAAGAGTGTGAAAAAGAGTTCTGCTATCTGAAAGAAAAACTGAACTCGGCTCCAAAGCTGAATTGTTTTGATCCAAAGAAGAATTAGTTTTTGGTAACGGATGCTAGCATGAAAGGCATCGGTGCTGTCCTTTCCCAAAGAAATGGTGTTAGAGATGATGTCATTCTATTTTTGTCTCGGAGCCTCAGAGGAGCTGAGTTAAGATATTCAGTTATTGAGAGAGAGGCCCTTGCTGTTTATGGTCTGTCAAAAAACGAACTAACTAATTTACTATGGGGAAACGTGTTTGAAGTTAGATCTGACCACAAACCCTTATGTGAAATATTTTTTTTAAAAAGGATATTGATGCTGTGTCTAGCCAGATCACCAAGTGGGTTGTGGGTCTTCAAAACTATGATTTTCAGATCAAGTACTTGCCGGGTGTAGATAACAAGGTTGCTGATGCTTTGTCAAGATTGGTCAATCTTTGTGATGAAAATTCTCCCGATGAGACTGATGATTCTGTTCAGTTTGAGGATGATTATGACTTGGTATGCAGCATAGATGGAGGAAGTATATCTCGTATAAAGTGGCTTGAAGCTGTAGCTAGTGATGATGTGTTGCCTAAAGTGTTGGAATGTGTGAAAACTGGTTGGAGAACAAGAGTCAAAAGCAATGAAGAGTTGGAGAAATTTTGGCATGTAAAAGATGAACTCTCTAATCAGGGTGGTTTATTGGTTAGAGGTTTGAGATTAATTCCCCCATTGATCCTCAGAAATGATCTTGATTTAGCCCATGCTGGACATCAGGGAATGATGAAAACGAAAGAAAGATTAAGGCTCTCGTATTGGTGGCCAGGCATGGACTTACAGGTGGAGTGCACTATTAGAGATTGTGTACAATGTGCTTTAAGTGAGAGAGTTGCTAAACCCAAGGTTCAACCGATGGTAATACATGAACGTCCAGAAGGTCCATGGGAAGAAGTAGGTTTAGATATAGTTGATCCTGTTCGTTCTAATGGGACCGAGTGGTATGTGATTTTTTTGATTGATTTCTTTTTAAGATGGCCTGAGATTAATCTTACACGTGGCATAGAAGCCAAACATGTGATTACCTTTTTACAGAGCCTCAAAGCTACGGAAGGCATCCCTGGCTGCATCTTAACTGACAATGGGGTTCAGTTTATCAAGAGAGATGCAAGAAATTTTGAGTCAGTATGGAATTAAACACAAGAAAAGTGCTTTATATCATCTGGAAACTAATGGAATGGTTGAGCGTTTCAATCGTGTTCTAAAAGAGACGATTGAAATTGCTAAGTCTGCTAGGTTGAATTGGCGAGATGAAATTCAGAATAAAGTTGAGATCTACAGAATTTCTCCACATGCAACAACTAAAAAAACTCCTTTTGAATTGTTTAGGAGATGTTCAAACACATTAGTAGCACCTCCATGGGTAAATTAATTTAAAAGCTCTCAAGGTGTGCAAGATGATGAGCGTGATTGGAAACTCTCAGAGGCAAAAAGAGTTGTAGCTCACAAAGAACTCTATGACCTGAGGAAGTGTGTGAAGGAAACAGCTGTAAAAGTGGGTGATTGGGTGTTAGTTAAGAATCCTTGCAGAAAAACTAATTCTTCTGCTTTTCTCAAACCACTACAAGTTATCAAGATTTTTAATAATGTGGTCAAAAGTTCTGATCACTGCATATGGAATCTTAATAGGGTGGTGGTTGTGAAGGATGATCTAGTGCCTTTTCATCCTTTATTTGAGGACTCAAATAAAAGAGTGTATAAAAACGGAAATACTAAAGGAAGTTCTTTAGGGTCTTCAAAGAGTTCCAAACTTTCTGGTAAAGAATGTAACCCTTCTCCAGTCTCAAAAGATTGTATCAAAACTTCTGATACTGGACGAAGGTCTGCAAGGGTTATTGTCCCTCCTAAACATTTAAAAGATTATATACAGTAATTCTTAATGTGGAGAAGATTTACGTTTATTTCATTTGTAAATACCTTATGAGTTGCATTTTGTTTTTCTGTATTTGGTATTTTGTATTGTGAAGAAGGGAGATGTGTGGCATTCTAAGATTGTACCTCCTGTTGCTAAGGGCATCAGAATGTCCAGCTAGGAGAAACTTCAGTTGATATTGTACTTACTTTGTGAAAGGTCTGTTCCTGTGGATGGGATCATCTCCTTTATGAATAAACCTGCTTATTACCAATATGTACTGCGCAGAGTCCAATTTTACAGCGTGACTGTCTATTCACAGCAGACGTCAGCAGCGATCTTTCAAACAATTCACCTTCCCTAAAGCCAGGGGTACATTTAAAAAAATGGTCAAAGTTTTAAACAAACTAAAAGATGAGTGTTTCGCATTCACATTCGCAAGGATATTTATATAGCTCCTTAGTACAATAGCCTTCTTTGCACTGCATCCTCCCCTTCAATATGGGCATTAGACCATTTAGGTTAGTTGATCAATGGATCAAACAGATCGAGAGTTTAGAAATGCAGCACATAGTAAATAAAGTATTCATTGGCAGGACCCACAACGGACCAAAAGATGGGCCAGCCACAGTAAACCTGATGGCTAAGGCGGGTTAGGGGGCCTCAATGAATGATGAGTATGGCCGGATGGTTGACCCTGGTGATCTTTGTCACGTCATCACTTTTCCTAAGTCTTATGTGTTTCTCTAAGCATGTCACAAGCTCTCATCCATTGCCCAAGACGCCCTCTCTGCGTTTTTTTCAGAATCCAGACATTGCTCCCTTTGTCAAGCTGCCATTAAAAGACGTTAAAAGATGAGATGGCTTTAAGACCAGCCGGCGGTCTCTCTGAATAAACTCTCCTTTTAGGTAGAGAGTTTAAGGCGGTGTCCCTTATCGCCACGAGGCATCAGGATGCCTGAATAGCCGCTGGCTGTCATATCCTTGACTGATGCCTCCATGGAGGGATAAGTCAGTAGATTTGGGGGTGAGTGGTCCCCGCTGAGAGCTGAGTTCACAGAAGAGGTGGGAAAGCACAGTCTTACGTCTGAAGTGACGAGAGCCTGTGTGCCAACCACAGGCCACTCATGATGCAGCTTGGCAGAAGCTGTCATGCCTGCTCTTAGGAGCTGAGGCTCGGGCACATTCCTCTGAACATCTGCCCGTTGGCCACCCCATGTGCAGACCGGCAATAGAGTGCACACATTAGCCAGGCACTACCACTGGCATCAGGGGAGACAGTGGCACCCCCTGTATTCTCACTACACCTCTGTCTCACCAATTTTGCATCTGGATAATCCGCTCTGAATCTCTCCCCCTATTTTCCTAGGTGACTCTCACACCCTCCTGCTGCCATCAGCCAAGGTGGCACTTGAATGACTTGTAGCCCTTAGGAGAAAGAAGCACGCCCCCCAGAGATTTCTGTTGACATGCAAATTCTCCAGTTAGCGGTGAGGTGTAAAGGAACAGGAAGTGAGTTATTTCACTTCCCCTCGAATGAGAAAATCTGGCATAAATATTGTTTAGTAGAATGGAGGTGCATGGGACAACATAGTGAAGTGAAAAGTATGTTAATGTTGATGACATAAGCCCTGTGTTTATGTTGGAAGGAGAGGTACGCTGGAATCGAAGGGTTTAGACACAAGCGGCATTGTGCAGAACTAAATAAAAATCAATGGAAGTAATTCAGGTTTCGACACATTCTCAGCAGATGCTCCCTCCAGGGCGGAGCGCAAACCCGACCTTCCACTGCCCTTTGCTTCCGACCTTGTGCGTTCTCACTCTGAGTACATAGATTGGAAAGTGTTACCTGGCGGGAGGTGAATTCTTTTTTTTCCAATCCATTGTAAGTAGTTGCGACAATTCCGCTCTTATTGAGTTTTTGTTTGCCCCGGTTTGGAAAAAGACAGGCAGGTAAAATTCCCTGCAGGACAATAATCCATCTTTACTGGCATTGAGGAAGGCACTGAACTGGGAAGTCTTGTGCTGAGCCGAAAAATCTTCATAGCCACTTTACCAGCACAGTAACCCTGCAGGTGGCCGCAATGCAACGCCTCTCCTGGGGAAGTTGCACTGTCCGTAGTCCGGGCAGTTAACGCCAATACTGTCAGTAATGGATCGTTGTCAACAGTGTTTATAACGAGCCATGAGTAAGAGCTCTGGTGTTGAGCGTCTGAAGGCAGTGCGAGTTACAGTGCTTGGGCTTAGGCTATCAATAAAAAACAAAAATGTACTTACCCACTGCATGCACCGGCTCACCTCCTCCAGTCCTCGACTCCTCATGCTTCAGTCCCTCAACATCTGCAGCAATTCTCCACACCAATCCAGATACTGCTCTCATGCTGTTGATAATGTTAAGTAGTATGAGAGCAGTGCCAGGATTGGCTGGATCAGACTGCCTTGGCGCTCACACAGGCACTAGGGGCCTGTGCCTGCTCTCCACCCAGGTGTCTAAGACAGCTATGGGAAGTGGCTTAAAGAGCGCATTTCAGGCTGGATAGACAGCAAGATAACCGGCCAAAGTGACATGAGCACTTTAAACTGGTGCAGTGAGTACAACTCCCCTGCTGCCAGTCAGCAGCAGTGGTTCCACCCCCCCAAAAAAGTCTTGAGCTGGGGAAACAGAAAAAAAATAGTAAAAAATTCATTTTATTAGCATTTCATTTTTCACTTTTGCGACAAATCCCTCAGGGGAATGATCCTCCTTTAACAAAATTGGTTGTGATAGTACGCGTTTTGATTCAACATCAGAACAGGTTTTGTTCTCTGCTCACACAGGCTCATTGGACACTGTAGGAAGTTATATGCTAACCCACAGGCTTCACTCCTAGAGCGTGATCACACTCTTTGGAGAGAAATGCCAGTGTAGGCTCAAGGGGTAGGCCCAGGGCTGTCACATGTACATAAAAACATGGAACCAGGTGGTACCAGCACATACACAGAAAGCTCCTAATGCGCTTCCTAAGGGCCTTTCATCACTCGCTGCTCCTTTCAAGCTTCCTCCTGCCTGCACCCCATATGTTTTGGCCTTGGCTAATGTCCCGCAGTAGCTGCAACTAGCCCAAGAAGTCTAGCAGCAACACAGCTGTTTACTGACTTGCCAGAGAGATGTTACTTGAAAAAATAATTATGGTATGAAGACTGGAATGGATAGGTAGTGGTCCTTAATTCTTTGGGGGTGATTGTATTTTTGTCAACTTTTGTAATGCCCAGAGGGCAGAGTTCATTCTTACTAACTTTCCCTAGTAGAATTTCTGTATTGCCTCTGGGTTATTTTTTATAAACCCTTGCTAGCGTGGATGGTCCGCCAAAGAGGCCCTCACCAACCAATTAGAGGGTCATCCTCTCTTGAGGGGCTCCAGGTTTTAAGCTGTAATATAACAGGTGTGCAAGAGAAACCTGATGATCCTGAATGGCTAATGACTCTCACTCCCTTTGACATTATATAGTTTCATGAGGCGTGCAATACATCAGGCGGTCTTTATCTTGATCTTGAGGGCTATGCTTCCTTTGCTATATATGCTTCACCCTCTCCCAGTGGGAGAGCAAGTGGGGGCCTTGTGACCGTTGTTAAACTAGATGTGACCCACAAAATAGTACTTATTTTGGGTAACTCCTTGCATATCCTTGGGGTTCTCCTTACTTTTACAAATCACACCATGGACCATATTATCCAGGAACGGCAATAACATTATTGCCACTTTAGCGGCAGGAAACTGCCGTAAAAGCAGCGATAATGGGCTTGATAATATGCCCTTGTGAATTCCCATAGACGCCCAGGTTCTGGTGTGAACCTGGGCTTCTATGGGAATTCACAAGGGCATATTATCAAGCCCATTATCGCCTCTTTAGCGGCGGTTTCCTGCCGCTAAAGTGGCAATAATGTTATCGCCGTTCCTTGATAACATGGCCCTAGGATATTATGCATTAATATGTGGAGTGCAAAACATGGCAATGAGCCTTACAATGTGATGATATCACTCAGCACTTTCTTAAAACACTTTCTTTCCTCTCCCCCCCCCCGCAAACACACAAGCCTGGTGATTTTTGGTGATTTTAATTACCACCCCTGCAGAGATTGCTATTTGTATGGAGGGAGTTCCTGGGACCAAGTCCATCTGAAGCACATCGCACAGAGTGACCTGATGAATGAGTTATCCTCAGATTACAATTTGATTAATGTTGGGACTGTGCTCTCTGGTAACAGTGCTCTGACTTTTAAAGGCCAGGGATCTGGATCTTATATTGCCAATATATGTCTCACCTGGCTTATTATCCTCTCTGAATTCTTTTTCAGTAAATTGGAATGTCTCTGGCAACCACAATTCCCTCTCCACTAGTTTACACTGGGACAAGAAGCAGGTTGTTGTATATCATTCTTTCAAAGCCCAAGTCAACCTCAAAGACAAGGGGCATAGATTAAAGGGTGAAGAAACAGAATATCGATGGAGAAATATCGAGTTGCATGAATATCGAGGCAAGAATATCGATGGTGTAAAATATCGAGGTATGTTTTTTCGTTGTTAAAAATTTGGTTTTCTGTGTATTTTAGAAATATTGATTTCGAAAATATGGATGCCAAAAATATTGTTGTAAATATTATCGACTTTGGGTTTTTTTTATGTTTAAATTTAGTTTTTTAATATTTTAGTAGTAGGTATTTTAAATGTTGAAATGTATTTTTTAATGTTAAAATGTATGTTTTATTGTATATTCACTTATTTTTGGGAGCGGGATGTTGAATTTATAGGGGATAAATTTGGGGAGTAATTTAAAAACTTTGGTTTAAAATAATTTTAAAATTAAAATAATATATTATTCAATAATGAAAATAGTTCCTTAAATAACAAATGTTTAGATTAAAAGATTTCCAAAATTTGAAAGAGTTTTTTTGAGGTGTAAATATTTTTATGTAAATTATACAAATATTATTAAAACAGTCTTTAAAATTGTAAAAACTATTTAAATAAATATATGTTAGTAAAATTATAGGTTTATTTTTTATATATATTATTTCTTATTGGGTTTGTTTTACAAATAATTAAAATATATGTATTTTTTTTAAATTTGGAAAAATTTGAAATTTACATTTTTATAAAGAATCAGGAAAAATGTAGAAATGAAAATGTTAATTTATTCAATTTTGTAAGAAGAGACAAATATACATTTTATTGACAATTTAAAATAATTTGTATTTTTTTAAAGAAAAATGTAAATGTTTTTAACAGTTTTTAGGAAATAATTGTGTCAAATTTTTACATTAAAAAAATGTGTATATTTTTATAAGCTTTTGTGCTTTTTCATAGATTTGAGATTTGTTATTTAGCACTTTCCCTTAGTTTATTTGTTTTGGAGTTTGAATAGTAATTTCTTTTAGTTTATTATCCAGCACTTTACTTGAGTTTAGTTGGCTTGGAGTTGTAATAGTAAATTTTTATTGTTTATTTTCCAGCACTTTCTCTGAGTTTAGTTTGCTTTGGAGATGAAATAGTATATTTTTTATGGTTTACTATCCAGCACTTTCCCTGCGTATAGTTGGTTTTGGAATTAGAATGGTAAATTGTTTATGGTTTATTATCCAGCACTTTCCCTGATTTTAGTTGGTTTGGAGTAGCAATATTAATTTTTTATGGTTTATTATCCCGCACTTTCCCTGAGTTTAGTTGGTTTTGAAGTTAGGAATAGTACTTTTTTATGGTTTATTATCAGGCACTTTCCCTGAGTTTATTTGGTATTCTCATGTGGCATGTTATATTTTTATAGTTGATTATCCAGCACTTCCCCTGAGTTTAGTTGGTTTGGAGGTTGGAATAGTAATTTGTTTGGTTTATTTTCCAGCACTTTCACTGAGTTTAGTTGGTTTTGGAGTTAGGAATAGTAAGTTTTTTATGGTTTATTATCCAGCGGTTTCCCTGAGTTTAGTTGGCTTGGGTTGGAATAGTCATTTTTGTGGTTTAATCTATAGCATTTTCATAGACTTTATATGTAAATTAAACATAAAAAATGAGATATATGTCAGTTTTTTATTGTTAACATTTTTACTCACAAAACATGTATTTATTTTAGTTGTTCACAATTAAATTGTTTTTATTCAGTTTTGTTATAACAATTTTGAAAATATTGAAAAACATGATTAATAAATGTTGGTGTTATTCAGAATTCATTATAAAGCATAAAACATTTTAACATATACTTTTAATGTACATTTGCAACATTACAAATATATTTTTACATACTTTTTTTTAACAGTTTTGAAAAATGGTACAATTTTATGAAGCATCCTCATGTTGTAGTAAACTAAGTATATTTTCAGTTCTTTCATTATTTATTATTTCTTTTAAAGAAAAGTAAACATTTTAGTATATTTGTATTTTAAAAAATTTAATATATTTTAGACAATTTTAATTTGTCATAAAATGATATAATATGTATTTTACACTGTTATCGTTTGTACATTTCATTTTTATTATTTAGTCACTTAAATATTAATATTTACAAAAATAATATATATATATATATATATATTTTTTTTTTTTAAACATTATTTGCCATTTCAACATACTTCAAAAACAAACATCAGGTACATGTTCAGAGTACAGTGAGCATAATACACACTGCGTAATACCCGGTACAGCAGGTTCTTACCAATTTGCGTTAACATCTCACAACAATTATGTACATTCTTGCAGCAACCTCAATGTAGGACGGAGGACTGTAGCTGTGCGACCCTCCATATTAGAAAGTGACGGGGTAATTCAACCTACTCCGGTGGGAACTACAAATGACGCAGTGGCATTCTCGATTTCTAATAAATAAGACTTCAAGGGCTCCAAATATATTTGGGTCGGGATGATCTAGGCAGTGTAGTTGCATACAAGTCACTATTTGTGTTGCAGTAGATAAGGCTGTGTAACCAGCCTTTGATGGTAGGTACAAATTTACTTCCCCAGTGTAAAGCTATTTCCCGTTTCGCTAGGAGGAGTGCGATGGAGGTGTATCTACGCAACTGTTTGGGAACATTATGGACATACCCCAACAGTTCCACCTCCAGGGTGGGGCGTAAAGTCAAGCCTGTCATGTGTGTAAGTATAGTTTACACTGCATTCCAATATGTCCCGATTTTAACACAAGTCCATGTCATGTGTGCAAAGTCAGTAATACTAGTTCTGCATTTGGGACAGAGGTGTGATTTTGAGGTGCAATAGAGTGAAGTTTTGCCAGTGTAAAATAAGCCCTCCACAAAAACTTATAATGAAGTAACTTATGTTTGCTGTTCAGAGACTCTTCTTTGTACAGCAAAAGGTCTATTGTGCGTCATCAAGTGGCTGCCCCAAGTCTCATTCCCAAGTTTCTCGTATTTTAGTGTCTTTGGCAGACACAAGTGTCATGCATGATTTATATAGTCTCGAAATGAGATGATCGGCCTAAGCACTTGTATTCAGGACTGTCAGTGGCAGGTAGGACCCTGGTTCTACGGGAAATTCTGCAATTTGCGTTCTCAATTCACTACGGAGTCTGTTAAGACCAAATTTGTCCATAAAAGATGCATAGCGAAATCTGGCGTCTTCTACGCAATGAAATACATGGCCCCCGGAAAAAGGTCTCCACATGTAATTAAGGAATAGGTGGAGAGTGTGTGCTGTACAAGATTTTCTTCAGTAAGTGGCAGCCATGGGTTATTGGCCAGTAGTATTGCAGAGGAATACAGGCCCCGACCCCCAGTCATGAGTGCTAGTTTCCTCCATGCCCAAAAGGTACAAAAATAATATTTAATATATGAAATAATTTAAAAATTTATTTCACAAAAATATTTGTGTATCTAATATAAAATTTTTACTTAAACATTGTTATATTGTTTGCACATGTACAATAGTGTTCTTGTAATTTTATATGTTGAAGGTGAGTACTTCAAAGAAATATACATTTTAATATATATTACATTTTATATTTTATGATAATATAATATTTAATATATATTTTACATTTGTTGTAAAGTTTCTCCATAGTTTTCAAAATATAGAACTATATATTTAATGTTTTAGATTTTTTTTATTATTTCTCCTTTCTTGTCTATGGGGAGGTAGTCTTTTTTCATTTTTGTTATGCGTCCATTTTTGTTTTTCAATTTTGTCACTTTTCTGTCTTATCTGTTTTGTTTTTAGGTCATTTTGTAGGACAGAACCTCACGGTTTGGAGCTGCGTTTTGTCAGTTAAGGTAAGTTTGATTTAATTTACTTTTAAGGTAGTTTTTAGGGCAGGGGGAGGTAGTATGGGTTTAGTTAGATATGTGAGGGTGTTAAATGTTCATTTGTTGTGTAGTTTGGTGTTGTGTTGGTAGTTTAAATTTTGATGTGTTTGATGTAGTTTTGAAGAATAGTAGAGTGTTTTATGGTGTTAGTTATATGATGTTTAATTATGTTATGTTGTATTCAAAGTTGTAATTAATGTGTGTGGGTTTCTATAGGTTATTGTGGGAGGGTGCTGTTTTGTTTTTGCAGGTTTCCCTTTTTTTTTTAAAAGGAAGATTTTTTTTGTTTCCTTGAAACAAAGGTTTTTTTTACATTTCCTTTTATTTTTCGGGTTTGTTGGAGCTATATTTTAAGCAAATGTTTGGGTTTTTGAGGGTTTCGTTATTGAGAGGATTGCGTCATGGAGCCTTTTTTCTACAGTTGTATTTTTGCATTATTTTTTGACTTTCCTTTTGAATGGATTCGTGTTTCGATTTATATACAATGGATTTGTTCATTTTTGAGGACCATCAACTGCGACAGAACTGCAAGGTATTTTTTATTTTTATGGGTGGGAAATGTTTTTGGTAATATTTAGCTTGCTTGTTTCTTTTTTATTTTAATAATTATATTATGTCATATATTTTAATGTACAATTAAATTTTTTAAATGACATAATTATAATTATTAAGTTAAAAAAGAGTAGAAATATGTTTTTTAAATGTTTTGTAATATTATAATGCTGCATGGTGTTTGTGTCTAGGTATTCTAGTCCTTTGGTGTTTGGCTAGAGTCGAGTTTTGTGTTTTTGGCATTCATACATTGTTTTTTTTGCTTAATATGTTTAGGACCTATTTTAGTGTGGGATTGTGTTAGTCTTAGTTCTTGATAGCTCTGTTCTTTTTTGAAGGCTTCTATTAGTTTGTTTAAAGTTGGTTGTGCTCTTCCTATTTTGGCTCGGAAGACATTATGCCATCCTTCCACCGTGTTATTTGTCTTAGCTTTTTGTGCTAGGGTGCTATCATAGACGTTCCACCAGGGTATTTGGAACTTTAGTTGTCTTTGGTGCCCTGACCTATGTAGTCTTCCTCCAGATACTTTGGTTGAAATGATAATAGCAGCCTTGTATTGCAGTATGTGGAAATATTTTTTAAATTTACTGAATCATTTCTTGTCTGAAATCTGTTATCATGTTTTTGTAGGTAGTAGTTTTCTGTTGGTTGTTTTATTACTGTAAAGAGTTCTATGTAGATAATATTTTGTTTGTTGGGGAGTAGTGAGTATATGAAGGGGATGTTGGTTTCTTCATATTCTCCATGGAGGGTATACAGTTGGTAAAAGGGCTTAGGGCAAACTTTAAATGTCCCATCCATCATCCATGTTTCACACTTCTTTTACTTTTGAATGTTGGTGTTGGTGGAAAGGATGATAGTTCTTTTTTTATGACTGTTATTGTCATGAAGAATGAATTTTTCATCTTTGTGTGACTGTGTATTCTTGGAATATTTCAATTTCTGCAAATGTTTGGAGGGGGGGTGGTGTTTGAGAAGTAGATCTTTTAGTTGTGGATATTAGGCGCTTAAGAGTGGGGATGGATGGTAATCGTCCTGTTACATGTTCAGGAACCCTAGTTAGTATGTTTTTTTAATATTTGGGTACTGATTTGTTGGGATCTGGTGCTTGCTTCTTTGATGGTCTCTAAAGAATGTCTCACCTCAATTTCTGACACATTGGGGGGATGTTTGTCTTCCCTAACATTAAGAACATTTGTTTCTACTAGTGTTGCTCTCCCATGGCAAGAGTTGGAGTAGTATTAACTACATTTCCAAAGGGTTTTATTTCCTGTTAGTTTCGCTTGCATGTAAATATAGCCCATGTAGCACAGAAGTAGTTTTCCCTTATGTGAGGAGATTCCTTTTGCCCCTTCAGTAATTTTCATTGTATATCTGTGAATATATTTATATATATATGTATTTATTAATTATTAAGTATTGAAAAGTAAACATGTTTATATAGTTAATACATTTCAAAATATACTTTCATATACCTTGTTGGATTTTTTTTGATGTTCGTGGTTTTTCAATGTTTTCCTTTTTTCTGTTAGTTAAAAAGGAAAATTTTATTTTTATTGAAGTTTTACATTTAGTTTGTTTATTTTGTTTATTTAGTCTCTATTTTTATTTACTTGTTAAAAGAATTCTTACTATTTTTAGTCGGTGTAGTTTATTTAATTGATGTTGTTGTTTTGTTGAAGTCTGTAGAAGCTATCAAAATAAAAGTATTTGTTAGGTACGTTTTGCTTTTTTAATACATTTTTTAGTCTTCATCAGTTAACTCTATTTGTTGGTTAAGATATATACTTACTTTGTTTTATATTTTTGGAAGAGAATCGTTGTTTTTAATTTTCTAGGTGGAGTTTTTGTGAAGTTTAGTCTGTGTAATACAGAAGGAAACATATTATATATTTTTAATTAATTTGTTTATATTTCTTCTCTTTTAAGCTACTTTTATTTATATATTTAAAAAGTTTTGTTCTTACCTTTAATGATAGTTTTTCTGATTAGTTGTTTGTGTAGATCTTTTCGTTCTGTTTTCTGTCTCCCAAACGTTTGTTCTTCTCGAGTGTTTGGGCGTTTTACAGTAAATTTTGTGTTAATTAATTGATTGTTTTTATAGTGTTTGTTAGATCTGGGGGTCTCTAGTTGGCAGAGGTATACACCTTAGACCAAATAGGGACCCTTGCTTCTAGTCAGGGTACAGGGACACACACGGTAGATAACCCCTGCTCACCCTCTAGGTAGCTTGGCTCGAGCAGACAGGCTTATCCCCAAGGCAATGTGTAAGGTATTTGCACATAGACACCACAATGATCCCCCCTCCGTACACCACAAACTTAGACCACACAGGTGAGTTATATCAAAAATAATATAACTTTATCTAGTTTCCGCAGTTGAAATCAAGCATCACAGGTTTACACAATATTCGCTTTCTTGGTTGGTCGGGATCGTAAGACCATAGTCTCTAGTCTCTTGCGTGATTCGATACTCACTGAGAATGAATCAGTTCGTAGGCTCTTGTTGTTTAGGCAGCTACTTTGCTCCGTCGGTGTCACTGCGCTCGTTGTAAAAAGCGTTCCTCTGGCTGTTCGGTGCAAGGTTTCCACAACTCCCTCGACGAGCCCCCAGTGACGATGTCGACGTCACCGGAGTCAGCCACTCACAGCGCAGCTTCGTAGAGCAGGGAAGTACGACTCTCGATCTGCTTCAGGCCTCCGGGTCGCGGCAAGGCACGTGCCGATGAGCACGTCGGTCTTCTTGATGCGGTAAGCGGTGTCAGGCCCGGATCAGCGCGGCACTCTCCAGCAAGACAGAGAGCAGCCAGCCCACTTCACAGGCAGATGTTGAGAAGCTTGGTAGAACAGTCCACGGTCCCTGCGGCACACAGCAGCGCAGGGGGGACACGGCAGAGTCTTGGGTTCTTGGCAACCTTTCTATCCCTGGGTTGCGAAACAGGAGGCCAGCTCTTCTTAGGTCCTTGGAGATTCGGTTTAAGACACAGCACACAGCAAAGTCTTGTTTGGGCAAGTGGGTAGAGTCAGCACACAGCAAGACCCCTTCTCCTCCTCAGCTTCAGTTGTACAGTAGAACAGGTCAGCCCTTAGAGCACACAGCAAGGCAATCTTCCTTTAGTTCTTCAGCGGTCCGTCTTTCAGCAGAGGTTCCTCTTGATGGTAGAATCTAAAACTCTGTTGTCAGGGGTCTTGTACTTATACCCCTAAAAGTCTTTGAAGTCTTTGTGCAAGTGGGTCCTGAGCCCGGTCTGATCCAGTTCTGGGTGTCGCTGGAGCACTTTGTTTTTCCTGGCTTCTCCTTTTCTTTCAGAGTGAGGGGCAGAGTCGTCAGCCACCCAGTGGGAGGTGGAGCCAGTATTGTGGCAGGCAGGCACATCCCTATTCACTCCTAGGTGCTACCTCCTCCCTCCACTCTACTTGCAAATGCAGGTACTCAGCAAAGGGCTGACTCAGCCAACCTCCCGGGGGATCCCCAGCCCCTGTCACTCACAAGCCAGACAGTCAATCCACAAGCGCGCCCAGGCACACAGAAGGGTCAGACAAGAGAACAGCCACTCTCTAAAAAGTACTGTCCTCCAACTCAGGATTTAGAAACAACCTCTCCTAAAAGATGTGTTATTAAATGCTGAGCTCAGGGATATCAAATACTCATGTCTTATCTTGTTCCTATGAGAAGATAGGCCGATAGCCATTGGCACCTGCCTCCCCCATGTTAGCCTATGGAGCAAGATAACCTTACAGCAGGGAACACGCAAAATGGCCGCGGTTCACTACCAGCGCATGGTACCTGCACTAGTACATGCGCTACCTCTTATATGCACTGCACCCTGCCCAGGGGGGTACCTCGGGCCTTCCGTAGGGATGACTGATGTGCACAAAAAGGGAAGGGTTAGGCCTAGTCAGTGGGGACACTGACCAGGGTGACATGGCAGTCCGGGGACTGCAGGCAGGCCTGCGGTGGCAGGCCTGAGACATCATTCTGGGGCTACTCATGTGGGTGGCGCAATCAGCGCTGCCGGCCCACTAGTAGCATCTGTCATCACCAGCCCTGGCACACACAGTGCACTTTAGTAGGGACTTCATGGTGATACAAATATGCCAATCAGGTATATACAATCAATATGATATTTTACACAGGGAGCACTTACACTCTGGCACTGATTAGCAGTGGCAGAGTGTCCAAAGCATCTAAACCAGCAAAATGAAATCCAGCACAGCGTCAAAATCCAGGTAGCAGAGGCAAAAAGATAGGGGAAAAACCCACGCCAAGGATGTCAGGTCTAACAGTGTTTATTTAATTAGTTAGAGTTTTTTTATTGGTTTGTGTTGGTGTAGTTTAAATCTATTGGTCAAGCTAGCTTTTATTGAATTTTTTGACATCTATAATTTATTTTGTTTAATGTTAATTATGTTTATTTAATGTTTTTAATGTTTTTTAAAATTTAGTTTAGTAATATTATTAAAATGTATCCATAAATAAATGTTATATTTTTTTATATGCAATATAGATGTTTGTTTATTTTTGATAGTTGTGATTTTTTTATGTTGTAGTGTTTGTTTATTTATTTGGTTTTGATTTTTAAGTTTATTTGTTTGTATATTAGTTTTATTAATTAGTAATTATATGTGTGTTGGTTTTTAAAGTTTGAAATTGTTTATATTATTGAAAATAGTAGAATTTTATGTTTAAATGTTATACTTTTGGTATAGTTTGTATGTATTTTATCAATTGTTGTGTTGTCAATATTATGCATATCGATGTTTTTGTTGTGATATATGTTTTTTTAAATCTATCAATATTTTTGTGGTTTTTGTTGTTGTCGATATTTGTTTTTTAAACATATTTTTTATTGTTGTTTGTGGTTTTTTAGTTTTGTGTATTGGGTGTCGATATGTTTGTATACAATATTAGTGACTCAATAATTTTGTAGCTTGATAATAGAGGAGTCGATGTTGTATCAGTGATCCGATTAAAGTGGGAAAAAGTTATTCCAGTTTTTTTTTCACTGAGCTGGTTACAGCTTGTCAATCAGCATTCCATATCTGCCTGGATGAAGAGCCCCCTCACAATAGCATACTGAAGGCTTTTGATATGGTATGCACCTAAGTAACTTCTACCCTTCTCAAGCCAGGGCAGTTAGGTCCTCCAGCCCCCAATCCATGGTTTAACAAGATTTGCACGAGGACGTGCAAAGCACTTTTAGATAATGTTGAGGTGAAAGAGAGTAGAGCCAAATATAGAGCAGTCTTAAAGTAGAGGAAGCTTGAATTAAAGAAAGATCTGTGGGAAGACCTTTTCACAGCTAGTACTCTGAAAGATAGCACTAGGCTCTGGAAGGTGGTCGATCACCACTTCTTTAAAGAGGCAGTATTACTCCCAGCCCAGGCTTGAGAAGACCATTTTTCTGCCTTGTACCAGAGGTAGGACCGAGCACTCATTAACGCCACCCCTAGTACAAGGCGACAAGTTGACGCTTCACTGTGATGACATAAGGGATGCTATTATGTCACTTTCTGCGGGCACCAATGGAGTCCTGGGGAGAACTGTTTAAGTCCCTAGTGGTCTTTCGGGCTCCTCTTCTTACCCTTCATATTAATGCCACCATAAGTTGCCCTTTGCCTGAGGCTTGGTGTCATTCGGTGATAGTGCCTGTATTCAGGAAGGGGAACAGGATTGACCCCACTTGCTACAGACCTATCTCATTAAATGATGTGGAGGTGAAAATCATTGGACAGGTTATTCTGAAGAGACAATTCCAATGGGCAGACAAGCATAACATATAGTCCGACTTACTATGCAGGGATAGAGCCGCTATTTGAGGGAAAACTTTAAAGGCCTTAGGAGGCCTGAGCTATTTTTGAACCCAGAAAGTATCATGAAACAAGATGTCATTTGGTTAAGGTAGGCGTTTTGCCTCAGGGTGACAGCCAAGAAGTCTCTACCCATGCGAAACATACATATCACCAATTTGATATTGTAAAATCGTTTTCCCAGGATAGAACCTTACCTTCTTTTGAGAATGGCAAATCATCAACAGCGTTTATTGACCTATTTCAGGTTGGGCACATTCTATCAGCTGCTTTTTTCGGAGGGTACCTGGTATAAGAATGCAGATTTGCCACCATGTACCTGTGATCAGGTCTCCATTTGCGAAACTATGCACATCTTACTTATTTGCCCTTTTTATACGATTCCTCACCATAGGTTTTAAGTCTTCTTTTTTAACCATGGCTTTTAGAAAGATCAGAACCTCTCTACTATATTTACAACTCTAAGTGACTCCCAAAATCTGTATGACACTTGTATGACTTTATTTTCATTTTTCAATGGTGTTACAAAGTTAATCATGAGCTTCGCCAAAGCAAAAGGAGGATTGCCAGCGGAATCGCCAGCGAGCAGGACTACAAGCCCCAGGACTCTGCGGGGCACAGGTTCCACCTGCAGCCACTCCCCCAAGACAGCGGGGGTATTTGAAGAGCTCACGCCTCCCACTTCGCGGGAGACGCTTCGCCAAAGCAAAAGGAGGATTGCCAGCGGAATCGCCAGCGAGCAGGACTACAAGCCCCAGGACTCTGCGGGGCACAGGTTCCACCTGCAGCCACTCCCCCAAGACAGCGGGGGCATTTGAAGAGCTCGCGCCTCCCGCTTTGCGGGAGACGCTTCACCAAAGCAAAAGGAGGATTGCCAGCGGAATCGCCAGCGAGCAGGATTACAAGCCCCAGGACTCTGCAGAGCACAGGTTCCACCTGCAGCCACTCCCCCAAGACAGCGGGGGTATTTGAAGAGCTCGCGCCTCCCGCTTCGCGGGAAACGCTTCACCAAAGCAAAAGGAGGATTGCCAGCGGAGTCACCAGCGAGCAGGATTACAAGCCCCAGGACTCTGCGGGGCACAGGTTCCACCTGCAGCCACTCCCCCAAGACAGCGGGGGTATTTGAAGAGCTTGCGCCTCCCGCTTCGCGGGAGATGCTTAGCCAAAGCAAAAGGAGGATTGCCAGCGGAATCGTCAGCGAGCAGGACTACAAGCCCCAGGACTCTGCGGGGCACAGGGTCCACCTGCAGCCACTCCAAGACAGCGGGGGTATAAAGTCGGAGCCCATCACCCACCCTGCGGGACGCGCGCGGGCGGCGCCGGGCTGAGCCTGGGCAGAGGGCGGGCCATCTGCAGCCGTCCGAGGCCGGATGAGGCTGGGCTGGGCCATTTCCCTAACATACTGTTATTTGGCCCTGGAACAAACTCTACAAATCCTACGCCAAGATAAGTTCCCTATTGACTCCTGTTCTCTATTGTGAAGTGCCCCTATAGTGTGGGGAGATCATATATTGTGTTTTCGACATTTGTTATTTCTATATCTTGTGTAAATTACTCTTAATATGACCAAATCTAACGTTAAAGGGGGTTCTGGGACTCTTGATGCGTTTCTAAAACGGGCTGAAACTGCTGTGGCCAAAGAGATAGAACTGGTTGAGAGGAGGTTATCCCTAGACCCACCGAGTAACACCATTACTACTATGAATTTTGAGCTACCTATTGTCCCTCTGGGAATTTCACAAACCCCCGCGGAATTGTCAAATAATCCTGTTGCATCAACAAACGCTGTTTTGCCTAGGGGGGCTAATATTGCAAATACTTTTTGCCCCCTTGATATTAGCCCGCCACCTCTACCCCCAAACACACGTACCAGGCAGGCACGGGGTGAGCAAGTTATCAGACCTAAAGAACTTCCAAGGAAGCGGAAGGCACCTAGTACCAGTAAGGGCAGTAAACAAAACGCCAAACAAGCGAGGAAAAATCCTCCTACTCTCGGCCTAGGCCTGCAAGTAGAAAGCCAATTGATCCAGGTCAATCACCCCAAGTCTCATGTAGAGAGCCCCCAAACGATCTCTTCTCCAGAATACCCTACTGAGGGTGACTCTATGATCAGATTTATGGGAATCCTAGAGGAGCGCCTTAAGGCTTTGATCACTCCTGTTATGGAAAAACTTGAGCAAATTGACCTTAGATTAACAGCCTTGGAAAGCCAATTACTAAATCAACAGGGCTCTCAGCTAGGGACACAACTAACGGTTATACGTCCTGATAGTGTTCATGTTCACTCGCCACCAGTAAACTGCATGGACACTGGAGTGCATGTATCCAGAGAACAGGTTGCACCCCTGACAACTATTGCTCCCATTATTCCATTTTACCAAAGAGATACTACCTCTGGCTGTAGGACCTTCAGGAGCAGCCCAAATGGTACTCACCACACTACTCAGAAACACTCAAAATTTCATCTTCCCCCTGAGGCGTGCCCCTATTCTATCATTCTCGCCAATGTTCCCAAAACATCGGATGGCAGGGAGGAACACTGGTCTTCACTTAAAAATAAGGTGTTACACTACTTGAAGACCAGAACAGTGCTGGGTGATAATCTCTATACTAATTTTAAGATGGTCCGAAGGGTGGATTGGGTGGGAAATACTAAAAAGAGTTTGGAGGGAGACTGTATAGTGGTTAATTTTGCATCCCCTCAATTGGTAGATCACATTCTAAGACAGGCAGGCTCCTTGAGGATACACCAAGATCGTATCAATATCCTGCCTTTGGGGTATTTCTACCCCCCTTGTCCCATAGTAGTTCCTAGAGAGAGAGATACTGCTTCTCGGTTTGATCAATATGTTAGAGCAACCCCAGTAAATAATAGATTTGAGGTGCTGAGCTCATTAGATTGTAATGATTGACTTGGCTATGGACTAGATCTAGGTTCACGAGGAATACACACTGTCGACCTGCCTGGTGAAAATCCCTCATCTGGGGGCGGCTCACATGGTGAGACTTGCCCAGTGCAACCTGGGGACCAAGCTATCGGAGTCTTGCAGGGTGTCTTGCCATGTGGTATCACAGGTAGGGACGACACTAATGTTTTTTCGTCCCTAATCTCTTGGAATGTGGCAGGGATTAGGAATAAAGTTGCATCAACTGATTGGTCAAATTTCCTTGACAACAGGGATATTATACTACTTCAGGAAACTTGGTCGACTGTTTTAGATTACAGACCTGGCTACCTTAGTTTCTATGTTCCTGCTGTCCCCAGCCCCCATGGAAGGGCTAAGGGGGGACTATTAACATGGATTAAACAGGATAGTGGGTATAATTTCATTCAACTGGATTCTAAAAGTAATGATATTTTACTTATTTTAGTCCAGTGCCCTGGACAAAAGGATCTTTATGTTTTTAACATCTATGCCAGAGGGCAGCCAGGGGGTAAATCTTCGAATACAGTGGAAGAGTTGGACCGGCTTCTTGACATGTATTGAAAAAATGGCAATGTCATAGTAGCGGGTGATTTTAACTGCTGCTTCGAACCCCTGGACATTAATGATATTGATCTTACTCTAGACGAGGATGGTATCTGGAATATTCCCCACTTGACACTATCGCCTATTAAGAAATGGACGGAGGCTGCACTACAACTTAAGGTATTGGCCAAGGGCTACGTGCAACTAATGGCAGATCAGCTTCCGATAAACACAGGGCTTTCACATTTAATAATGGTCTCCGCAAAAGCCGTATCGACTATATACTTACCAACAAAGAACATTGGTCTAGTATTAAGGATATGGTAGTGGTGGAAAGAGTGGAGAGTGATCACGACCCCCTATTACTTTCATTTCAATTATTTAAAACCATATGTCAGTAGGTTTCTCCTAGGAAGGCTGAAGTCGTCCAATCCAATGATTCAAGGAGTGTCAAATGGGCTAATTGTCTAGGGAATGAGAGGCAGATTTTAACTATGAGGAATGTAACTATGAATGCTACTAATGCCTTACAAAAATGTATTGCTCAGAAGGAAGACATGGGTATTGTAAATACTATCCATACAAATTTTTTTAATCAACTCGGTGCTTTCTTTATTAAGCAGACCCAAGCCAGACCAAATAAACTACCCAGAAAGGAGGACCAATGGTATGGGAAATCATGTAGGATTGCATATCAGTCCCTGTCAGATGCAGTAAAAAAAAGGATATTGTTTGTATCAGGAATGCTTGTGCATCTTATAAAAAAGCTCAATACGATGCCAAACGAGCATGGGACCAGGACTTCTGGAGGGACCTCCATTCCGCCAGTAAAGAACGATCAATGTGTTCTTTTTGGGACCTGATCAGATGGGGTAGGGGGAAAAAAAGAGAAGAACCCATAAATTATGTGCCACCTGAATTGTGGGTTTTGCATTATGCATCTCAGTTTGCACCCATTGAGATACAAGAGGGTTGCTGTATAGCAACCATCCCCCTAACTACGGATATAGTACCTCTGGTTTTTGATTTAAATGAGGTGCACAAGGTATTGAATTCTCTCCCAAAAGGCAGAGTGCCAGGTTTAGATTCGGTCCCGGCTGACTTGTTTATGCACGACAAGGAACTATGGGCACCTTACATTTTGTGCCTAGCTAACTGCATATCTAACGGCTCACCCATACTTCATACCTGGAAGGCCGCCCAGATTATCCCGGTCTTTAAAAAGGGTGAGCGCTCTGATCCACGTAATTATAGGCCCATAAGCCTAATTGATTGTATTCAGAAGGTGGTAGCTAGGCTTGTCTTAACAAGGATCCAAGGTTGGATCGAGGAGGAGAAAGTTTTATCACCTCTTCAGGCAGGCTTTCGTAGCCACACAAGTACCATAGATCAGGTATTTAGGTTTTTGTTAATTTATTGGCGGGTGGTTCAATTGGGTGATGGTATGTTATTTGCAGCCTTTGTTGATCTTAAATCAGCTTTTGATTTAGTCCCTAGAGCAAAAATGTGGTCAGTTTTTAAAGACCAAGGCATGCCAACAGACATTTTAACTTTTTTAATGAAATTACACGAGGATAATTTTGCCCAAGTCAGATGGAATCAATCAGGCAGTGTCACAGATAAATTCCTTATTGCCAGGGGAGTTCGCCAAGGGTGGGTTTTAGCTTCGACTCTTTTTTCCTTATACATCAACAGAGTGATCAACTATTTTAAGGAAACTCCCACCGACGCTCCAAAGTTGGATGGTAAGTTGATTCCTCTGTTGATGTTTGCAGATGACACTCTATTAATTTCTAAAACACAACAGGGCCTACAAAAAGCTATTGACGTGTTTGAAGTCTTCTGCAAGGACCATGGGCTTATTGTTAATGTAACTAACACGAAATTCATGGTCTTGCACAAGTCCAAACACGTTAGAGGGACAGTGTTGATGAATGAAATTAAATTAGAGCAGACCAGGGTTTTTTCATACTTGGGTATAACTCTTGCGTCGAAGCTAGAATGGAAACCGCATATAGATCAAGTCCTAACTAAGCACGCACAGCTAACTGGTGCACTAACCAAAGAGCTTCACCAGTCTCATACTAGACCCATGATACCAGCCCTCAAAATATATGATGCCAAGATAAGCTCGGCAATCCTTTATGGGGCTGAACTGTGGGGCCATAGTAACCTTATCCAGTTGACTAGGGCCCACAGTAAGTTTTTGCATATTATTACTGGCCTACCCGCATCCACCCCCCTTATACCCCTCTATTATGATTTGGGGGTTTTGTATTTAGATGACATCGCACGATATCGTCCAGTGGCCTATTGGAGGCGGCTTTGGGTTACCCCTGAACTCTCAGAGTACGCTCGGGCTTTTATGGACATTAGGGGGGCTGACAAGGCACATAAGATTGCATGGATGAGGGAGGTCAGGTCAATTTATCTTGCTATGGGCCTAGTAAGCTTATGGGAGGAACCCATATTACACACTTTTCCCCCCAGAAAAATTTTAAAAGCATTATATTGGCGAATGGTTTCAGAAAGAAGATTTGGCTCAAGCATCGGCCCGTCTCTAACTTTGGATTTTTTAGCCCAAAAGGACAGCCCCTCGTTTGAAAACTACTGGGACTGCATTACAGTTGTGGAGGATAGGAAGCGTTATCACCAATTCAGGGTGGGTACTCTTCCTATCAAAAGTTTTGTAGCCAAATGGCGAGTAGGCCTCAACCCGGACTGTCCCTTTTGTGTAGCTCAACGGGAAAATATTGCACATATTCTATTTATTTGCCCGGAGTATAAAATTCCAAGGCGGGTTTGGCTTAAACCAGTTTGTTTATTATTGGGTCTTTGAGGCTCTGCGATCTCTTAAAACTAACACCTCACAACCTGTGACCATAGCAGTTCCAAAATTTCTCCACTGGTTTTGGATCATCCGTGCACAAAAATTACGCCTCATCTGATCACTTGGACATTTTTTTAAACATTTTTGATGACTTTTATTATGAAATATTTATTTATATTGTTACCCTATTCGACAATCTGGTTACCTTTTAACACTTCTTATCACTTTTTAACCATAAATGCAATATTTATTTATATTGTCGCTGCTATGTATGCCATTTCTGTAGGTTATGATGTGATTTAGGTCCTTTCTTTTCCCCTTTGTATCCCCCTTTTTACAAACTGTTTAACATTATATATGCTGTCTTTTATGATGAAAATCGAAATAAAGACTTGAAATTGAATTGACTTTATTTTCATTTTTCAATGGTGTTACAAAGTTAATCATGAGCACTTGTCACAGAATGTTCTTTTGTCTTTGTATACTGGTATGGTTTTATTTTTTAAAGTCATTGATTGAGAACTGAACTGTGTACAGGCCCCTTCCTTATAATGTGAATCAAAGAGGAACATTTTGTAGTGTAAAGGGCATATTTCTTCCTCCCTTCCATCAGTGTGTCCCACCCAGCTCACAAAACTTCAACAATACGCACATTTGTCTGGGGGGAATCCTCTCCTCCTCCTTTCTCCACCAGGCAGGCTTGGGCCTCCCAAAATGGAACCCAGGTTCCTCCACGCAATGTAATATTGCAGGCACACTTGCACTCAGTGTAGTTTGCTAGCACACTTACTATCCAGTACTGTACTGCTACAGCCACACATGCATCAACATGCACATTCAGTCTGTGCACACTGCTCAGCACTGTAGCCTTCCTTATTGTATCAGGGTGTGCCATTTACAAACACACTCTGCCAGCACACACATTCACCATGCACACTGCACAATACTTCACCCTTCAAATATTGTACTTCATGCAAGCACACATCCACCCATCACATGGTTTTAGTATTCATGCATTGCACAGAACTATATCTTTCATGTCATGTATTCCTTTCAGGCATACATACAGTCAGCACATGCACTAATCCCACATGTACTACACAGTACTGCTCTGGAGCAGCATAGTTTGGCTTCATCCTTTTATGGTTTGCTAGACCATATATATATTTACACTTGGCCTAATGTACTCATGTGACGCAATAATACTAATGAGATGAGGTGGACCAAATGTATAGAAAGTGTATCTATTGTGTATTTTGACATATATGTGTGTGTGTGCATATGAATGATTTTTTGTCAGAAACATCTGAATTGCTGATATTAATCTAATATAGGTTTACATTGGAAGGTGGTGCACTAAAATGCATCTAAAGCAGTGCATTTGCCAAAGATTAGTGAGAATGAATCGTATATGTTTTTAATGTATTCTTTGTAAATTCTGATCAGTTATTTTTGCTCAAAATCACATGTATTAGTTATTGTACCACATACAAGAGTACGCCCCAATATAGCTTGATTCGTTAGTAAGGATTTCATTTATTGGATTATATATAGGTTGTAGAAGTAATATGTTTTTAAAGACAAATGTTGATGTTAGCGTGATTCTTGGTTTAAGCTTACATTCGAGACAGTTAAAACTAATGTCAAAATAATTTTTCTGTGTTTTTCTCCTCGGGATGCGCAGACCAAAGGCGTACCTTAGTTAGTGAAAAGAACATTGTATTTCATAGACAGAGAGGCGAGAAAGAGCTGGCACGGGCATACGATTTTAATGAAGAAAAAAGGGAGTGTCAACAGTTGGTACTATCAAACTAAGGGAGGAACGAAGAGCACTTTGGAAGTGGAGGCTGGAATATGGGAGTAGCGTCCAAGGTGCCAAGTTCTTTTCTAGGCACTGGAAAAAATATCATGATGTGTATGAGGTCATGTTTTCTCAAATCTTCTTTGTGCATTTTAATTAGTGAACCTTTACCTTGGGTTTACTCAGATTCCCTTTAGATTTGGAGAGGTACAGACCTGTCTTGACATCTCTGACTGTGTGGATTCATGCTATACATGATTCTTTACTTCCAGAACTTCTTTAAAGGTTCACCTGCTGACACCTTTGTTGCTACCTTGATTCAATAGGTTTTTCTAATCTTAGTTTAATGTATGGTTCAGTAGATGTTGTGAATCTTTTCTATGTATGGGGAGAAGGATTGAAAAAATTAATCTAGTTAAATCCTTTTCCTTATTTTCTATATTGCGGCTACTGAAATCCTGCTCTTTGCTGTTGAGGACACTTCTGTCTTCCTTTGGAAATGTTATACTTTTACAGTATGTTCTTGAGATTGATTTCTATTAGTCTGGCTTTGAATTTGTAATAAACCTTGTAATGTCAAGTTACTGACTTAGACTTTTATGGTGTGGTCTTGATGACCACCCTGTACCTTAAGATTTAAATTGTTACTAACCCCTTTTCCTCTCCGCTACTTAAAAGGTCTATTGACTAGAATCGAATTGGAAGGAAACAGCCCAGAGCGTTCTCAGCTCGGTCCCTGTGTTGTACTCTTCTCAGGCACATATATATCCAGTGCAGCATTCCACATCAACCTAACATAGGCCCAGGGTGAGTTAAGCACACAGCAACAGAACATTAAAAAGGTGAGGGAGCCAGTATGTCTCACTCAAGTGACACAGGTCACTACACGGTATACTGCCACTACCATGCTTATGCTGCTTCACTCTTGGTGAAGGCGGGAACCTTCCACCACTATGGGGGTAATGCTGTGGGCGCCCCTTTAGGTCCAACAAGACCACAATCCATGAGACAGGCCTATGTCATGGAGCACAAGCTTGACACATGTTAACTTATAACAAAAAAATCAGCATTAGGGATCCAGACAGCAGTACAGTGGGGCACCACTTGCAGGGGTAGACAACTTCTTTTATGCAGAGGACTTTTCTTCCAATAATGGACAATCAACCCCTTAATTGGTACTGAGCCCTTTTTTTAGCTATTTGGTGTAGTTGGTGCTTAGGGCTTCATAACCTTTTTGTTTTTACATAATATATCCACACCAAATTCCAAAAGTACTCACGGTTTGTGGATTCCTCGTGAGGGAGCCAATAAAATAGGCAAATTATAGCTAAACTTTCAGTTTTTGTAGAACAATTATAAAAAAAGAGCTCTGGATAAAAGTGCCTTTTTAAAAAAAACAAATGGCATCAACAAATGGTTTGCTGTGCTAAAGTTGCCATCTACCCAGCTTTCAGGAACATGGCTTTATTAAAAAAAAACATTTTCACCAATGTTTTGCATTTTTTAAAGAGGTAGCCCATTTTTCTATTTTTGTGCTCTCAAACCACTTCCAGTTTGTGGTGGGAACCAGTGTGAAACCTATGGGTGATCCAGATAAACTATAGATTTCTTTAAAGTAGACACAATTTCAAATTTAGCAAGGGCTCATATGTGTGGATACCTCAAGGTTTCCCTAAGGGAGCTAACTTTTGAAATAAAGAAATAGTGAAAATGAGTAGATAAAAAAGGCAATTTGTGACAACTTTTTCAACTGTAACATTTTATCACAATGGCCTATTTACCAAAGCAATATACCATTATGCCTGCTAGAACCTTCTGCTGGAGAGGCTATATAAGGGGGCAGATTTATGAGCCCCTTGCGCCACTTTTGCGTCACTTTTAACATGGGAAAAGTGACGCAAAAGTGGCGCAAGGGGCTCATAAATCTGCCCCAAGGTTTGTAGGTTCTCCAAGAATCGAACATACCCAGAGCCAACCTCTGAATTGCACCGCACAATGTTTTTTCATTGTGTACCGAGTTTAGACCAATTAATATGGTGAAATCTGAAGAGTGGAAAACGGTATCAAGGAAACCTGTATTTTTTTATATGGCATAAGATAAGAAGTTTAGGAGCAGTATTTATTTGTACATCTCTGAATTTTTGGGTATGGTTACTAGCATAGAATTTGTCACATCTTCTTTCTTACACACTGACTTACATTTGGATGGCAGAAATGCAACAAAATCAATTGCTAATTGTGGAAATATGGATTTTTATGGTCAGTTATGTCCCCTATCTTGGACCCCAACGGTTTCATGTATAAGTCACAAGTACATGTATGTTCCCTCCAGTTCCAGTTTTGAAGACGCAAACACATGTGCGTCCACTGTCAACATGTCCTCTTTCAGATCCGCCATGAATGGGCCGGATATTCTATTCCTAAGTATGAAAGGCCACCGGCTTTATATGGTTCATTTATCCCATTTTACAGTCCAGGCGAGTAGGCCCTGATTCTGCCATTAAGCCTTTTCCTGCCTTCTGCCTCTGAAAGCTCCAGTCTGAGCTCGCATCTGTATCCATGAACTTTGTCCTACTCCCTGCGCGGCTAACGGTGCCTGACTCGGCCTGTCTGCCTGCCAAAACTGTATTTCACCTTCAAGATTATCTGCTCTGCTCCGCTCCTCATCCGATGCATTCCTGTCTAGCAGTTTAGGTAAACATTCCTCCAGCTACCGTGCAAAGGGGCCAGGCCTCGCTGTCTTTATGCAAGTAATTCATAGCCCTGTTACCATGGAATATTCCTACCCCCTCGCATCTAGTGTAGACACTTAGACGCTTGTACACGCACTAACAGTCAGTATAGTCAGTATAGAATAAGATTCTATCCTAAGAGACCTCTCTCTTTTTGGATAACACAGTTCTTTAAACATAGGATGTTAGATATGATTTGGGATTAGGTTGACATAACCCCAGACTTTTGTCTCCACATGTAGAGCTAAATGTCAAGTCCCTTTCACCCCCTAGTTGCACGTCAAATCACACGTCATGCTGCCGCGCGCGCATCTCTGCCAAGTATTCTTGCTGACATTGCGAAATTCTTTCATGGAACCACCCATTTGTGACATCATACCTAATGACGTTCTTTAGTTACGCCTAGTTACACCCATTTTAGTTACGCATGTATGTCTCTATCTCTGTTATCAACTGTTACGCCTCCTGCATCTGTTTCACTGTAATGCCTCTTCTATAAAAATGATTACCTGTCAATAATGTGGGTCCTTCACTTCCTGAACCTTCGTGGTGATGGAATATGGAGTCCACAATTCGAATTGTTATTGGAATAAAGCCCGTTCCGAATCTCTAATACCACGGATTCTGCCTCTTATTTTACTGAGCTATTCTTATTAATTTTCCGCATCAAATTAAGTACCGGTAATTAAATTATTTACCACATATATGGCGCCCGAATAGGAACACTTTCTCATCTCACGCGCCGGAGGTGCGTTGCAGGCCCGGTCTCCTGCCACAGCTGGACGGACAACAACGCGTACCCACAGGATTTCCTGTATCTCCCTCCTGCCGAGCGGGGGTAACTGAGGCTGCGATCAACACCCAGACGAGGCGGTGAGAAGTGCGAAGTATCCCGACCAGAGCCTAGCTGAGAGAGCAAGATCCGAGGTATACAGAGGCCCACCAGGTTCCGAAGTTCCGAAGTTTCGAGTCGAGTCCATTCCGGTCCAAGTCCAGTTCAGTTCAGTTCCGAGGCTTTCCGTTCCGAGCTACCCGGTGAGTACCATTGCTGGGGAGGCGTTCTGACGTGCACATAGGTTGTGCCGGTCAAGACGGGTTTGGGTACACAAATCCGGTCTGCACTGTTTCAGCAGTGTATCTGTACTGTTTAGCAGTATATCCAGTATGTCAGGTATATAATTCAGAATTACCTAGTTAGTGCCGAGTATTATGCTTAGTGACTAGTTCCCTAAATGGCCATCATTGTTGTTCATTAAATGTTAAATGTTAAATGTTTTAAATACGTTCTGCATATTGTGGTGTGAATGATTGTTCATTATTGTGTTTTGTTGTATTAAACGTGTTCAAAATTAGGTATCAGATCAGTTCTCAATATGCCGCTCTTTTCGAAATTAAGACAGATCAAAACTAGAAAAGGGGTACTCGAAGAAGCTGTTCCCATTCCTCCTAGGGACACTCCAGGGTACTTCATGTATCATAAACATGGCCTAGACGCCATATTATTTCTTGATTTATGGGTAGACTACACCAAGGAATTACCAGAAAGTCAGAGGTGGCCCGCAGCTGGGACCTGGGATGCAGATTGCATCATGAAAGTAGAGGAAGAATTATGGAAAAAGAAAGCTAGACAATCACAGAAAGATGCCATTGAATTATGGCGTAAAGAATCATATAGACGTACAGAAAAAGCACTCAGACAGGAAGAGAAAAGTAAGGAGAATTCAAATAAAGTCCGAGAAAATCTATTAATTGAAGAAGGTACCCGAGCAAAATCAGAACAAGTAGACAGACAAAGAAATGCCCTTATGAATGGTATGTATCCTCTTCTGGCCGAAGGGTTACCTAAGGCTACTCCGGAGATACCAAAAGACTTGCCACCTCCATTGTTCCCGATAAAAGCACATCCCAAAGGGCATCCCAGAACCGCAGAAGATGTTTTCCTTTCCTCTTATTTAGACGACGCAGCTCCCGAGTATGCTAATACTGCACCACATAGACCGCCTGCAGAGGGGGTTCAACGCCAAGACCCTCCGTCTGTACCTCCGCAACAACAAACTCCGACACAAGTTCCGGCAAGCACATCTGTTTCTACAGCTGTACCCACACCTATGGTTGCTATATCACGTTCAACGAATCCTTTCACGTCCAGCACCCCAGGCGGTGCTACAGGAGGTACAACAACCATTTTTTCCACGCCACCCAGAGTAAATAAACTTTCCTTTCAAGAATTAGCCCACCAACGTACGCCCAAACTAGTAACTCCCGACATGCTTAAGGAACTTCTAGTAGATTGTAGATATGACCCTGTGCCCGGCAAAGAGGACGAAATGCTGCTGGCATCATTACGTATCCGACGAGCTGCAATATATTTAGGGAGGCTACCAGGAATGACTACACATTTAGAAAATATATATCACTTTGTCCAGTCAGGGCGAGATTCTGAAAGTATTAATAGAGCCATGGAGTACCAGAAAGTGGAGATACAGGGGGAACTGTTACGTTTCCTCATAAATTGTGTGATCAGAAATCAAGACCGACCAGGGGTAAATCCGGAAGAAATGCGAATTCTTACCACATGGAGTCGGAATATATCAGAGGGGAGACATGATAAACTACTAAGTATAGTAGCTATGTGCCGAAAGATCCGCAAAGAAGTAGAACGGATACACGAAGAAAGATTAGCGGTAGACCAGCCTGAACAAAACGAGGAGGAGGAAGAAGTAGAACTGCCCACAGGACAGTTAGAAACCATGGCCTATGTAGGTAGAGGAAGATCTTGTAATAATACTAGATGCTTTACTGATCCGATACATCCGATACGTCCAGATAATAACAGAAATTTCCAAACCCCTATAGTAAATATAAGGTCCCCCGAACATTCGTTCCAAGCCGCTGACAAATTACTCCGAGAACGAAGGGGTTATCATTTACTCGATTCTGTGGACGAACAAGAATTAGCCAGGTCAGCCGTTCACTGGGTTGACAGTCCCGGAAAATATAGTGATGATACACTAGCGCACACGTTTTTGAACTTCACCCCAGATGAACAGCGTTTAGCTGGTATCTACATGATTCAACAACTCCTTATATTATATAAAAGCCAACACTCCGATCCTGGTCCCTTACCTGATATATTGACTGAATTACTCACGAATAAATGGAGAGGTTCAGGTACTGAGTTAATTAGAGAAATACTAGAATCCAGAAAGCAGTACATTCTTTTTGTATGCCCCGAACATGTCTCACTACCCATCAAGGAAAGAACGACGTATTATATGGATAGACAGAATCCCTTACGCGAAGTGCACCCGATAAAAGGTGATGACAATCAGTTTAAACGTGTGTTTGTATACACACCCATATCTAAAATGGAACTATTAGAAATGAAGAAAGTGGTACCCAGTCATGACAAAGACCCAGCGGGTTTCCACCGTGAAATTAAAGACATGTTGCTCATGGGAGAGTATACCTATCCCGACATTATGAAAATATTAAAGGTATTAATGCCTGCGGGCATTTACGAAAAACTCAAGGAAAAGGATTGGGAGGTGGGAGACCAAAAGATAGATTGGACAGCATTAGAAAACGAAGAAACAGCTCGAGGTCCAGGTTTAGGGCTCGGGGAAAAGACCAAAATACTACCAGGTTTATTAGTACAGGTACTGCCACGTTTATTAACTACGAAAAAGGAAGACTGGGGTGCAATCTCAGCCTGTAAACAAAAGCAAGATGAAGACACTAGTGATTTCTGTGCCCGATTCGAAAAATGTTTTGGTATAAATAGTGGAATAAAAGCAAGTAGCGAATCGTATCCACATCTGTTTGTGACAAAATTAGTAGAAAATGCCTTGCCCCAAGTTAAGAATAGAGTATTGAAATTCGAGAGTACCTGGCAAGGTAACACTCCGTCACAAATGTTACAAATGCTACAGTACCATCACAATAGAATTAGAGAGGAACAAGAACATGAACAAAGACGCATGAAAGACACGAAAATGAAAATGCTAGTTTCCCAGACAGTTCCGGCTGACGGTCATAAAAAGGGTATGACACAGTCCAGTGTTTCAGCAGGTTCTGTAAAAGGGACATGCAACTATTGTAAACAGCCAGGTCATTATGTACACGATTGTCCAGTTTTAAAACATAATATCGCCATAGGTAATACAAAAGAAAGACCACGGCCACTTAGACAGGATCATAACCAACAAGGAGCCCCGCAGCATGCACAGTCCATGCCAGCTCCGCAACAGTCTATGCCAGCTCCACCACCGCAGCCTATTGCTGCCACACAAACAACGACACAACAGATGTACCAGACCGCACAGTATGACTATCCTGATTATCAACGATACTCATGAAACAGCCTAGAGAGGGAAGTTGGCTTACCCCTTATCGAGGTCCCTGTAGATCAAGAAGGACCTTATGTACACAGTGAACTATTAGGCCAAGATAGAAAATTTTTACTTGATACAGGGGCAAGCCGAACAACCATAAAACGTAGTGAAGTTCCAGGGGCACCCCTCTCAGGCTCACAGAATATTTCCCTTGGTTTTTCAGGAAAACCTATCATTAACGAAGTATCACAGCCTCTTCCACTTACGATTGGTCCCTTGACACGAACTACAGATTTATTGCTTACTAAATCATGTCCAGAAAACCTGTTAGGTATAAAAACATTGAAAGCTCTAGGAGCTATAATATGTTGTTCTCCGGAAGGAGTAAGATTGTTTTTACGTGATTTCAAAGGGCACTATGTGTCCCGAGACATGGATCACCGACTGCAGACTTTACCCACACATTTATGGGCACAAGGCCCTACAGATGTTGGTTGCATGAACATTACACCATATCGAGTCACACTAAAGACAGGAGTGGTACTACCACGAATACGACAATACAAGTTACCCCCAGATGCTGTAGTGGCGTTACTGCAAATCATTGACGAGCTTATTACCCAAGGAGTGGTTGTGGAAACCGACTCCAATGTATGTAATTCCCCGATAATTCCGATTCTTAAACGAACTGATCCAAAAGCCCCGCCAGTATATCGATTGGTTATTGATCTGCGCGAATTAAATAAATGTATTGTACCACAATACCCCGTAGTCCCAGACATTTCTTCATTACTGACAGCCATTGATTCCGAAGCAACATTCTTTACTGTAATTGATCTCAAGAATGCCTTTTTCAGCGTCCCAATAGATCCGGAAAGCCAATACTTGTTCGGATTTAGTTTAAATGGACGAAGCTTTAAATTCACACGCGCACCTCAAGGATTCACAGAAAGCCCCAGCATCTATAGCCAAGCACTGAAACGAGAACTTGACAGTATCCACATGCCAGTCAACACTGCCCTGCTTCAATATGTCGATGATCTGCTGATCACCGCTAGAAGCGAACCTGAATGTGAAAAAGCCTCACTGACGGTTTTACAATTTTTGGCCGAAAAGGGGCACAAGGTGTCCCCTTCTAAGCTGCAATTCTGTGTCCAGCGAGTTGTTTACCTTGGGCACTCGCTGTCCAAGGAGGGAAGGCAGCTTACGTCAGATCGCATCCAGTTAATTGCTAACATGCCAATACCCAAGACACAAAAGGAGGTACGGGCTTTTATAGGCCTCACTTCATATTGTAGGCAGTGGATCCCTCAGTATGCATTTCTAGCAAAACCACTCATTCAGTTGACAACACAGGAGGCGGCCACATCGACTGTCCTCCCTTGGACTCAGGAACATACACAAGCTTTTGAAAGCCTAAAGAAAGCTTTATGTCAAGCACCTGTTTTAGCAACACCATGTTACCATAAACATTTTACGCTCTTTGTTACAGAACGCGAAGGTACTGCCTTGTCAGTACTCACACAGGAACAAGCAGGATCACACAAACCATGTGCTTATTTTTCTAGTACATTAGATCCCGTAGCTCAGGCTCTGCCTGCGTGCCTAAAATCAGTGGCAGCGACAGCTTTAGCAATCAGACAAAGCGATGCCATAGTGTTAGGACATCCATTGACAGTACAAGTACCACATGCAGTAGAGGTTCTTGTGAACCGAACGCAAATACAACACTTGACTATAGCAAGACTTACCGGTTACGAATTAACATTGTTTCAGCCACACATAGAAATCAGACGTTGTAATACGTTAAATCCTGCCACACTGTTACCAGTAGACGGAACAGACCCACTAGCACATGATTGTATTGAAGTTATTACTATCACGACGAAACCCAGACAAGACTTGACAGACGTCCCATTGTCAGATCCAGACCTGACGTTGTATGTAGATGGTTCATGTATGAGAACAAGTACAGGAGAGCTAGTGGCCGCGTATGCAGTCACAACAGACACTGAAGTCATTGAAACATATTGCATAAATACCTTGTCAGCTCAAGCAGCAGAGCTCATCGCTCTGACACAAGCCTGTATCCAAGCCACAAATAAGAAAGTCAACATATACACTGATTCACGTTATGCATTCGGAGTTGTACATGACTTCGGCGTGCTGTGGCGAGAGAGAGGTTATTTAACTTCTCACGGTGCCCACATTCAGCACGGACCCCTCATTCATGCCTTATTAGATGCAATACATCTACCCACTGCAATATCAATTATGAAATGTAAAGCTCATACGAAAGTTACTGATATAATTTCCCAAGGCAATGATCTAGCTGACAGAACAGCTAAACAGACTGCTCAAACTCACACATCTGACATGACAAAGACAATAGTTCTGACACCAACACATTGCATGACGGTTAAGGATCCCACTCTTGACGTAATTGACATACAGACACATGCTACACCAGATGAAATAAAGAAATGGACTGAATTAGGAGGGATCCAAACGGATCAAGGATGGATTACGAAGGAAAAATCTGTATGGTTCCTTCCTGACTCTATGGTTCAAGTTATCAATAATACAATACATAGTCCAGCACACTTAGGAGAAAAAGCTATGCTAGACAGCATTCAACACATTTGGTTCAACAAACATTTACGAACAGCAGCTAAACAAAAAGTTCGTACCTGTATGATCTGTTGTCAGTTTAACCCAGGTAAAAGCATTCCCGTAGAACAGGGTGGATTTCAGCCTCCTGATCACCCTTTTGAAGTCCTCCAGATGGATTATATCCAGATGGAACGATGTCGAGGATTCAAATATGTTCTTGTAGTTGTCTGTGCTCTTTCACGTTGGACAGAAGCCTACCCGGTTTCAGATTACACTGCCCCGACTACTGCCAAGCAGTTGGTTCGAGAATTCTTCCCACGGTACGGATTACCACGTGTTGTCTACTCAGATAACGGCCAGCCGTTCTCATCCGAACTAATGAAACACGTTTCACTTTTGTTAGGCTATCAATGGAAATTTCACTGTGTCCGACACCCCGAGGCAGCAGGTCTCGTGGAACGACATAATCAAACTCTGAAAATTAGATTGTCCAAAATATGTAGGGAGAAAGGTGTCGATTGGGTAGTAGCCTTACCAGTTGCACTCTTTTACATGAGAATGGTAGCGCACTCTCGAACAGGGCTATCCCCTTATGAGGTGATCTTTGGCAGACCACCAAATATGTGGGGGACGCCTATACCACGCAAAATAACTGATGTTGACTGTAATATGCTGACAGATTACCTGGCTTCCTTGATGTCTGCACTACAATCTTGTCGTTCACAGGTAGCTGCAGCCTTTCCCGACAACACCGAGGTGAAACCCCATGACGTAGTTCCCGGGGACCTGGTGTTAGTGCGGAATTTTGACCGGAAGACTCAGCTGGATCCTAGGTGGAAATCGCCTCAACTTGTACTACTCACCACGAGGACAGCCGTGAAGATCGAAGGTCGCAAAGGATGGCTACATTCAAGTCATATCAAGAAATTTCATGGACTACCGTCTGATGTAAACGTTACACCTCGCGTGTCTTCACCGATTGACTCAAAGCTTCCTTTGGTTGAACAAAGCGATAAGGAACTATACAAACTAAAATTACGGTCTAATAAGTCAGACAATTTGATTGTTTAAGTCCTCTCCAAGGTGAATCGGTCGAATTTGTCTCTGACATGTATCCCCTAGACCTGAATAGAGAAAGAAACCGAAAGATGCAGTTGAAAAAGCATGCGTACTGTAAATCACTGCGTAGTCATTGCACAGTGACGTTATTAATTTTGTTTTTCTTAAGTCTTTTGATAATCACTGCAAGTATATTGTTGCATATATATTATCCTATTTCTAAACATGTTTACAATGTTACTGCTGAACATTCTTTTAGTGAATTACCCCCGCATGAGTTGTCCTATAGATTTGCGCTGCGCAATAACACTTTTATTAGTATGTTACATCATTCCCATCAGACTAGCAATGCTACAAATTGTTGGATATGTGGCCGACTCCCTCCCTATCAGAACTATAAGGGAATTCTGCCTCTCTTTCCATATCCGTTCACACACAATGGCTCCTGTGGAGCATGGTTTAGTTTAATTAATTCCCTAGATTCGAATTCCGCAGTTTATCAAGACAACTGGGTATGGGGAAACTTGAACTTAGTTTTGCTTAAAGTCTGCTACCCTAACAAGGAGGGACTTCCCAAAAGAACAGGAACTGATCTAGAAAATGAAGTATACGGATTAGGTAATTTTACACTTAACCTCATGATCCTGAACGTTGAATCTGAAGCTACACCAATCTTGCCCGCCATGTCCGTATTCCCAGTAAAAGGGGAACTATGTATAAGAAAGAATGGCTCCATACACATGGGCCATAGTAGATGCACCACTGTAATAGAATTCAGTGATCAAGGCAAGTCTACTTTTAGAGCTTCTCATCATTCCTACTTCATATGTGGTCAGACTGCATATATACGTTTGCCTCTAGATTGGGATGGTACCTGCTACATCGAATTCCTTTTGCCACCTGTTTTCCTAGCCCCTCCTGATTATCATAGAAATACTCATTTAGTACACAATAGAGAGCGGAGAGATCTCCCAATCGTCGATTACACTGAAACAGCATGGGAAAAATACACAGATTTCAATAAAGGTTTCTTCCCCTATGTAGGTACAGTCACTAATAGTAAGTTGATACGTAGATTAACCAGAACCCTTGAAGCAGTAGTGAACGAAACTATTTCCGCCTTAGGCAATTTAACAGAAGAGCAGTCTGCTATGCGGATTGTTGTGCTTCAAAATCGTCTTGTCCTTGACGTCATCCTGGCCGATAGGGGCGGAGCTTGTAGGGTCATCGGATCAAGTTGTTGCATTTTCATACCAGAAAATTTGCCGTCAGTATATAAAGCCATAACCCGCCTTCATAAGATTGTAAGCCAGATACACCAGAGTCCAGGCACCTGGACTTGGTCCGGTTGGTTCTGGGGCGTGTTGTCAGCCTGGGGATGGAGAATGCTCTCCTTCCTAGGTATTGGCTTTCTCATACTATTCAGTTGCTGCTTATGCCTACAATGTGGACCAGCGATTTGTGGTCTGTGTGCCACATCGTGTATTCCACCACCAAGATTTCATTCATCCCGGAAGAAGAAAGAAGAACAAATGATGTTATATGAACAGATCGATGGATTGATGAAGATCGATATCTCTTAAGGGCCAGTAGGGGACAAGGAGGGAATGTGGAAATATGGATTTTTATGGTCAGTTATGTCCCCTATCTTGGACCCCAACGGTTTCATGTATAAGTCACAAGTACATGTATGTTCCCTCCAGTTCCAGTTTTGAAGACGCAAACACATGTGCGTCCACTGTCAACATGTCCTCTTTCAGATCCGCCATGAATGGGCCGGATATTCTATTCCTAAGTATGAAAGGCCACCGGCTTTATATGGTTCATTTATCCCATTTTACAGTCCAGGCGAGTAGGCCCTGATTCTGCCATTAAGCCTTTTCCTGCCTTCTGCCTCTGAAAGCTCCAGTCTGAGCTCGCATCTGTATCCATGAACTTTGTCCTACTCCCTGCGCGGCTAACGGTGCCTGACTCGGCCTGTCTGCCTGCCAAAAACTGTATTTCACCTTCAAGATTATCTGCTCTGCTCCGCTCCTCATCCGATGCATTCCTGTCTAGCAGTTTAGGTAAACATTCCTCCAGCTACCGTGCAAAGGGGCCAGGCCTCGCTGTCTTTATGCAAGTAATTCATAGCCCTGTTACCATGGAATATTCCTACCCCCTCGCATCTAGTGTAGACACTTAGACGCTTGTACACGCACTAACAGTCAGTATAGTCAGTATAGAATAAGATTCTATCCTAAGAGACCTCTCTCTTTTTGGATAACACAGTTCTTTAAACATAGGATGTTAGATATGATTTGGGATTAGGTTGACATAACCCCAGACTTTTGTCTCCCCATGTAGAGCTAAATGTCAAGTCCCTTTCACCCCCTAGTTGCACGTCAAATCACACGTCATGCTGCCGCGCGCGCATCTCTGCCAAGTATTCTTGCTGACATTGCGAAATTCTTTCATGGAACCACCCATTTGTGACATCATACCTAATGACGTTCTTTAGTTACGCCTAGTTACACCCATTTTAGTTACGCATGTATGTCTCTATCTCTGTTATCAACTGTTACGCCTCCTGCATCTGTTTCACTGTAATGCCTCTTCTATAAAAATGATTACCTGTCAATAATGTGGGTCCTTCACTTCCTGAACCTTCGTGGTGATGGAATATGGAGTCCACAATTCGAATTGTTATTGGAATAAAGCCCGTTCCGAATCTCTAATACCACGGATTCTGCCTCTTATTTTACTGAGCTATTCTTATTAATTTTCCGCATCAAATTAAGTACCGGTAATTAAATTATTTACCACATAATAACAAATGGTCCAATATTTAAGGCTTCTACATGTCTTCCGATAAAAATGGTATCTTACTTGTGTGGGTAGGCCTAGTGTCTGCAACAGGAAACAGGCCAAAACACAAGATGGATGCATCACATTTTTCCACTGAAAACTGACCCTTTTTTGTTTACCCAGAATCCATTGCAAACCTCAACCTTGTGATGGACAGTTCAGGAATCGGCATGGAGCCACAAATGTCCTTCCATCCAGCATTTCTGGAAGTCTCCCGATAAAAATGGTACCTCAGTTGTTTGGGTAGAGCTAGTGCCCGTGACAGGTAACAACCCAAAACACAATATGGATACATCACATTTTTCCACTCAAAACGGACTCTTTTTCATGAAAGTAGGTAGCTGTGGATTTTGGGCACGGGTAAGCTGGCACCAAGGGAAACCTGGAAAACATGCACATTTGTTAAAAGTAGGCACCTGAGGGAATTTAGGGTGGGGTGACTTGTGCGGCTGTCACAGGGTGTTTTTTTTACCCAGAATCTCCTGCAAACGTCAAACTTTGACTACAAAAACACATTTTCCCCACATATCTGTGATGGAATGTTCAGGAGTCTGCGGGGCATGTCATATTTCCTACCTGATAACAACAGTACCCCAAGAGACCACAACACAAAAGGCCCTAATGCGATGCATTGATAGGTACGTAATATGGGTATCTGTGGTTTTTGGACCATGCTGTTTCATCACCCATGCAAAACTACAAACCACAGACTGGTTTAAAACTAAGCAAACACAGTATGCCCAGACATGGGTCCTTAGCTCACTTTGCCACTGAATTCAAGCTAGCCTGGCTGATGAGAGGTATTACCCCAAAACCGGTCCCAGGATGCTTGTTTCCCGTCCAGGTAAGATCTGGCTTGGCGGTTTGGGCTGGACTGTTCCCATGAGGAAGAGGGTCAAGACTGATTTGCATTTGGCTGGGTCTGAACTGGGGTGGTGAAGTGAGCTAAAGAATTATGATGGATTCAACCCAGATCTGTGACTGAGGATGAGTGTTTGAAAAGTTTCATGGCTCCGTCCATCATCTCCTTGTGTTTACATTGTTTAATACTAGACAGCCAAGGAATTACAGGGTGGTGTGCCTTGCGTGAATCCCATGAGGGTTTCTTACCCACAATGCTCTGCAAGACTCATACTTTGCCTGAAATCAAGCATTTTCCTTACATTTTTGTGATGGAAACTTCCATAAGCTGCAGAAATTCACAACAACCCTACCATCAAGTGCTACCCCACTTGTGCCGATAAAAACTCTGCACCACTTGTATGGCTGGGCGAAGTGCCCACAACAGGAACAGATTAAACCAATGTCAATGGGAGCCCTTGCCAGGGGACTCACATCATTTAGCCACAACTTAAGGAGGGTGCTGAGATGCCGATAAATCAGCAGAGTTTGTTTGTGGCACTTCACCATACAAACCTCGCTAAAATGTGGTATTCTGTAGAAATGTATTAGATCCAATTTGACACGATTGTACGTGTAAGTCTGTTTCTTTCAGCATTAGTAGCCTCATTTAGAGCTCTGTTTGAAACAAAAATGACAAAATACAGAGGTTCTGCCATCAGTTGCAATTTTGCACTCCATAAACACATCTGTTTTGGCACTGCTGCTAGCATGTACGTCACTCTGCAAGTGTAGGCGTGCAAGTTATGTGTTCCAAAAACTTTACAACAGTTTAGAGTTCAGTTAATTATGAGAGGGTTGGACATTTTACAAGTTTTATTTCTCACTAAGAGATTAGTAATAATTTTGTCTTTTATTCAGATTAGTCCGATATATCCAGTTACAGAAATATCAAGAAGAAATTTGGTTAGAAGCAACAAGAAAAATAACTGCGTGTTCCATAAAGGAAATAGTTCCTATCTTAATCTAAATGACCTAAACCAAACTTAGCATGAAACTCATTAAGAGATTCTTTTGGAAAAGATGAAAGATTCTGAGCATCAGCAAATAGTCGCAAAAGAGAGAGAACTTTTAATTAAGTGTAGTTCAGGAAAACCCAGCCGAGTTCCCTGACAATTGCAGTAGCACTTGTAAGTCCAAGTTAAAGGAAATTTAACAACAACAGTGGCTATAATCAAATATTGGATTGAATAAAATAGCATAGCATTGCCATCTCTACCTAGAAACACGTATTACATAAAGGCAGAGACATATTTTGCATAAACAGGCGCTTGAGTCATCTAGAACCAATGAAACGGATCTTACAATGGTCCGTCACCTCTCGCCTCGGTTCCCACAGAAAGCATGCAAGTTAACGTAAGGTGAACGGAAGACTGCTAAACCTTTACATACTTTTTCTGAAGGTTCTCAGGAGAACCCTCAGTAAGTCTATTTATTAGTTGTTCATCATCCCACTATAAAATATATTAGTCTAATAAATATAACACTTTTGATTCACAATGTCCTGGTTAGATCATAAGAAATGTTTTCCACAACAAGCTTTAATTCTACTAATAATTGTATTTCTTATTAACAAATAGCAGGTGACTCATTTTAATATGATGAAATCATATGGTGTGAGGAAAGAAAGAAACACATTTTCTTGAAACAGCACATCTTCTGACAATGATCTGTATTACAGTTAAATCCTGGATTAAATCAGTAGTTCTAAAAGGTATTTTTATTAAAGATAATTAGAAGGGAAGAGAGGAAAGAAAAAAAACATGATAGACTATTCATGTAAGCAGGATACAAAAGAAATAGGAGCTTACTATTTGTTTTTACACATTTAAGAAATGCACATTTCTAGGGTTTGCTCTCGTTAAGCATTCTCTGTGTTATTGTCATGGTACATTTTAATGTCCGTGTAAGGCTAATATCATCTAGAGGGGCAAACTAATAGGACCGGCGTTAACATTATTGCCGCTTTAGAGGCAGGAAACTGCCGCTAAAGTGGCGATAATGGGCTTGATAATATGCCCTGGAGAATTCCCATAGAAGCCCATGTTCTGGTGTCAACATGGGCTTCTATTGGGATTCTCCAGGGCATATTATCAAGACCATTATCGCCGCTTTAGCGGCAGTTTCCTGCCTCTAAAGCGGCAATCATTTTAACGCCTTTTTTAATAATATGCCCCAGAATGTTTTGACTTTATCACCAGCCTCTGTCCAGAGAACGCCTGTGTCCCTAGCACTACTTGCCATCTGATGTTGTGGAAGAGGAAGTTTCACCTACTCACATAAGTGTCTGCAGAACCCGATTCAACCGTTTTGGGTTTGCCATTTGTGCCCCTGTGTTGTTATATGCACACCAAAAATAAAGTGGGGTACACAACAATTGTTATAAATAATTCCATCCTCTTGGCAGCTGCCGTTCCAGAATATTTCGTAAAAAGTCTGTAGTTTATATTATGGGGTGGTGTTATCAAATGCTAGTGCACTAAACCGAGCAAATGCATTTAAAAAAAATGCAATTTATCCATTTAAGCATCAGTGAATTTAGCAACACAAGCAACGGATCAATCAGTATATTTGCATCCCATATTGGTTCTCGAGCGCTCATAAATGCAGTTGAATTTCTGCACAGTTTGAGGCGGTGTAGAACAGTCTGGTCAGATTAGGACTTGCAATATTGTATGAACATGTTCTGTAGCTTGTACCATGTCTGTGGGAGTGTAATAATCCCTCAAGAGACCCATTGTTCAACACAGTAATGGAGACATTAAAAGCCATATTACATTATCAGCTTCTCAGGGAGAATGTAAAATAGGCACTCAATGTAAGTGCAATATTCAAAATAAGGTTCATCTCCCTAAAATTAATGTAGAGCGAGTGTTTGGCACGCAGCAGAGCCAAGAGCTAACAAAGACATCAGGCTGAAGTTGTAGGTATTGTATTATTTAGTAACTAAACTATGGAGCGCATAGCTAGCCCCAAGCTCAAAAGCTTCACATCAAAAGAGGAAAGAGCTAGACACTACCACTAAAAAGGTTCGACTCTGATTTGCAAGGATTTGTGTTCAGTGAGGATGTTTTATTCCAGGAAATTCAAAAGTAAATCAGACGGAAATCAGAAATAAGACATAGCTAGGAACAAAAAAAGCTGTGTGGATTAGTTTGATAGATCAACAAAAATGTGGGAATAAATATAGCACTTGATTACACCCTGGCTACAAATTGAGTGGTGTTTGCTGTTTACCTGATGTGCAATTTGCAACTAATTTCCCTTTGTGCACCTCTGGATGGTTGATAAACACTAATATTAATATTACGTTATCTCCATTCTGGGGCCTGTACATGTCTGTCCAATGTGCTGCGGGGTCTAGGGAAAAAACTCGCAATGCACAACTTGAGTGATGTTAAGGCTGAATAGAGGAGAAACCTGCATGTTCAAGGGAGAGGTATCAAAATGGTATGCGGTGAGTCTGGAGGCAGAATTTTAAACCAAGCCCCTGGATAGAGAGCTCACTGATGAGACACCTCCCCCCAACCCCCAGTCCTCCCTCAGGCCCCTGGCTTCCACCTTTAGTGCATCAGCAATTGGCAAAGTCTTTGCAAGGCCACCAGGTCTTTCTTTCATTTTGAGTCTAGGCTAAAATCTTTTTAAAAGCCGGCTGCATTTGAAAACGCAACACAAAATGATTGCTTTCTGTACAAATGAGATAAAGAGGTTAATGTGTTATAACTTAGTGAAATGTAAGATGAGAAATAGGCCCTCTTGCATTGTAATTCAAGAACTCCATAGGATTTAGCCAAAAACATATGTTTTCCAATCTTGCCTCAAAATCACGGTGGATCCTTGAATTCAAAGCAAAATTGAGGGGAAAAAGGGTGCAGACTCCCGTGCATTTTTGAAGTTGAGCCCCCAGGTGGGTCAGGTCCCGTAGGGCTAATATAAAAATGTAATTTGAAAATGCTGGAGGAGGGGGTGCACCATGGCTGATATCCACCCCTGGAACCCCCACCTCCAATGAAATGTAATGGAGGATGGGGGCCACATGGGCCCCTTCCCCAGGCTGTGTACTATCGCGGGAGGAGGGCCACACAGACCTTCTTCATGGTCCAGTTTTGGCCACATCGCCCAGTGTAGGCACTGCCAAAACATAGGAGGGGGCCTGTGCGACGCCTCTCCTGGAGCCATTAATGGCTGTGGGGACCGTCATCCTCCTAACAAAAAAGGTCTGGTCCAGGATGATGGGGTCCCTGGGACCGAAATGGGCCCAAGGAGGTGCAGCCCCCCTTTCCTAACGGAACTCCGTCACTTCTGCCTTTTGGAGAGGAGCGGCGCCTCGCCCAGGTAAAATAAGCCCAAAGGAAGAAGCCTGGTGTCCCTTGCCATCACTAATGAAATCGACCTATGGCTCCGAAACCCTGGACACGTTACCGCAACCGCGGAGTCCACAATGAACCCGGAAGAGGAGAACACCTAGAGACCGCGACCGGCGAACCGAGTGAGGAAGTGAGACGCGAACCAAGGAGGAATGTGGCTCTCACAGGTACGCAGCCGAGTGCCTGGCTGGGTTGGGAGGAGAGGAAGGGAGGAGGAGTGACTGCGTAGCTTGTAAACCGCTACCCGGTTGTAAATCACCGGCGTCTCAAGTACCCCCCCCTCACGAGCACCCCCCGTACTGCCTGGCGAGTGGCAGAAGAAAGCACTGCTGTATTCCTCGCCCCCTTTTCCTTATGTTTGTGAAGTAAGACAAACCGAAGGGCCGATACTCCTTTTCTTTTGTTTTTCCCGGCATTTCCTTTTCAACCCGTTTTGGAATCCACAACGCCTATCCAGGGGAACCCCCGTCCACCAAGCCTCAAGGTCTGAAATACTAAAACTGGGACGAACCTCTCAGGTGCCCAGAGACGAAAAAGGGAACTGTATCCTTAAAGGCTCTGAACTTTTGTTTCATTGTTTGTAGTTTACTTTCCATGGCCAGCGGAAAACTACATCTCCCAGCAGCCTCTTCCCCGGCCGCTTGCCGCTGACGTCATCAGGCAGCACCTGGGATACACACTTAAGGGACGCTGTTTTCCCGCAGCGCGGGACGCGAAGCCCGGGCCAAGGGCGGGCCCGTTTCTGGCCGTTAGTGGCCATGTGAGGACGGGCTGGGCCACCCTTCTTGGCTCTTTGTATTCGTACTTTGGTTATTTGCTATCCGTTATTTCAAATCAGGGTTTTTGCTTTTGCTTGTGTAATATCAGCGGTAAAAGGCTAAAAAAGTTACATATTTTCTGTCTATAGTGTTACATGCAGTCTGATATCATATCATAAGGATAAGGAATGGGGAAGCGCAACCCTGTAATACCTGTCCCTGCTCCAGTCCCAAAGCATAAAGAAGTTATAAAACCCCAGCTCCCTAGCTTAACCGCTATAGATCGCATGCTCCAAAAAACTATAGGGGTGGTGGTCAATGCCATCGAAAGTCGTCTCTCGCTCCCTGCTGGCTCTGTGCCCCCCTTACTCCCTGCAAATGTATCGTTGTTCTCTACCAATTCCCAGGACTCGCTCCTTTGTTGCTCTTCCAGGTGGTGATTATCTCCTGATGTTACAAAATTTAACCCCCACGGCGGTCAACTCATCCCCAGAGACTCCCCCTTCCTTTGTTAGACTATCGTTGACTCCTCCCATTTTACAAACCCAGGCTACTGTTGATTCCTCGTTTCAGGTTGGGGTTCCTATCGTTAATGGAAGTTGTAATACGCCTGTTAATACTACTTCAGTTTCTGATTCGCAGTCAAGTGTAAGCAGTGATAGTCCTAGTGTAAGAACTAGAGGGCAGATGGCTAGACGTAAGTCTAAATACGCTGCTAAAGATTGTCCAACTGCAAGAAGCTGTAAGGGGTTAACGGAGGGAACCAAGAAAAAGAAAGCGCCCGTTAGAAATTGTGCAATAAGGGGCAAGACTACTGAGAACAATGCAGCTAGGGATGCTGCGGCTGTTACTAGGGCCCAAGGTCTATTTCTTGATGCATGCTTTCAGGAAAGAATAGAGACTCCCCTGGATAAATCCCTTGATATCCAGGAATGCAACAATCATGTTAGTGGTAATACCATCTTACCGTGCCCCCCCACTTCTGAGAGGGACATGCCCCCGATTGCTTGCATTGAGCATATTCTGAAGTCTTTTATCTTGCCTTTGACTGAGAGGTTGAAAGAGCTAACAGCAAGACTTGACCACTTTGAACAGGGAACTTTGGACAACTTTTTTTCCATAAAGGCCTTAATCAAGCTACATTCTAAAAATAGCCCAGGAGTAGATGCTCGGAAACAATCTTCACTGGTAGCCCCTTCTGAAGTGGCCAAATGCTTATCTATAAAGCTGGATGGCGCCTTAGAGACCCCGAGTGGAACTAATCGAGAGAACGGCGCCAACGAGCAAAGCTCCAGCGATAGCCATAAAATCAAATAAGGCTAGTAATCCAACGTTCCAGTTACCATCCAAAGGGGATAAGGGGACACGTGATTGCGCACCTACCCAGGTGCAGAAGGACAATCAGAATTGTAGTAATATAGAGAGACAAGGCAATGATCAATCTTTAAATCTTGAACTAGCTCATAGTAGAGAAATTAACCCTCCATGCACTAATTTGCCTCCAGCTTGTATGCCCTATGTAGCTGGATTGGTAGGAGTCCCTTGTTTAAAGCAGGGAAAAACGGAATCATACACTGAACTTAAAAACAAAGTTACATTTTGGCTAAACAATAATAGGCCACTTCCGAGGGGCTTAGATGGCAGGATTATTCTTGTTAGGCGAGTTAGCTGGGTGGGAAGAAGGACTAAGGACATCCAAGGGGATTGGATCCTAGTTAATTTTAAAGACAGTAGAGTAGCAAGGACTATTTGTAGCCAGCAAAACATGCATGGTGAGGGTGGAATTAGCACCCGGGATTTGGGGTATTTTTACCCGCGGCCACTAAGCTGGAATCAGAGACAGAGCATTGGCAACCAACTGTGGGGAGGGCAAGTTGATAACTTTGGATTCTACCCAAACCCTGCTTTTGCTAGAGGAGATATTCACCTCGGAAACAATACCAGGTATTGACGCAGAGACTACTTGCCTTTGAATCTCTTGTCAGCCCCAGATGATAGCAGAAGGACCAAAGGGTGCAGGTCCCCAATTACTTCTACTGGGATTTCTCCTAAACACCTGTTTTCAGCCCAACCTGAGGTAATTTATAGGGGGGATAGACTCGAGTTAGCACCTCGAGTGGAGGCAACCAGTAATTGCATAGCAATTGTGGGGGAGTGTGCCACTAATTCTCACTCCAGATTTGGTCTATCGCATTGCAACAATATATCTGTTACCCCCCTTGGGGACTTCCATCTTTCCAGCAGTTACTTCTTCATCGCATGCTCTTCCGCCATTATTTATGGCAACTGATTCTGGAGGTGAATCACCAACACCACTTAGTGATCACTTTATCTGTCTGCAGAATAAGGTGGAGGCTGCTGGGCCCGATCTGAGGATTATGAGCTGGAACATAGCAGGAATTGCCAAGAAAACAGCTCTTATTGACTGGAATACCCTGGTGGAGTCTTACACTATATGCATTTTTCAGGAAACATGTAGCCTTGAACCCAACTATAAGGTCGGCTATTTAACGTATTTTTACCTGCAGTTTTGCCACCATCGGGGAGGGGTCGGCCTTCGGGGGGCCTCCTCATATGGGTGAGCATTTCCTTGGGCTGCAGCATCACCCAAAAACATAGTATCTCACCTGATATCCTTAGGATTTCACTGAGAGGATTAGACAACGGGAGGTCTCTTGACATATTTAATGTATATGCCAGGGGCACCAAAGGTAGCTCTTTATCCCCCACAGTAGCACTGCTGGAAAAAGCTCTTGGTGATACCTGTGATGGTACACAAGAATTGATCGCAGGGGACTTTAACTGTACGTTTGAGCCCCTTGCGGCTGAAGACATCTTAGATGTCACTGAGGATGATTCCAAGAGGGGTGTACCTATACTAGCGATCCAACCAATCAAAAGATGGACACAGAGGGCGATTCAGTTGAACGCTATAACCCTGGAGTATGGCTTACGAGCACTAAATGGCAGAACTACTTCAGATCCTTTGGGCGCCCACACATACAATAGGGCAAATCATACGTCTAGGATTGATTACATTCTCCTTGACTTATCTCTTTGGCGATTTGTCCTAGATATGGTAGTAATACCCACTGTAGACAGCGATCACAACTTCCTGTCTTTAACCCTTAAGCATCTTTGGGTAAAACAAAATAGTTTAGCTTCACCATGCAACCTAAAGTCCACGGGGCCGATTCACAGAACTAACTTAAGACAAAATCCTAACCTTACTACTTTTGGTATTCACAGAAGTTAGGATTTTGTCTTAAGTTTGTCTTAAGACAAACTTAGGACAGACTTAAGACAGACTTAAGACAGACTTAAGACAAACTTAAGACAAACTTAAGACAAAATCCTAACTTAAGTCTGTCTTAAGTCTGTCTTAAGTGAGTCTTAAGTTTGTCTTAAGTCTGTCTTAAGTCTGTCTTAAGTCTGTCTTAAGTCTGTCTTAAGTTTGTCTTATCCTAACTTCTGTGAATACCAAAAGTAGTAAGTTTAGGATTTTGTCTTAAGTTAGTTCTGTGAATCGGGCCTCAGATCTGTAATTATTCCATCTAATTGTAGAAGGCGCCTCAAATGGCGTAAATTGCCCTAGATGAGGCAAAAGTTCGGGTTATAGGACAACTTGTGGATGCCTCGCTAAGTGAGATGGAGATGTGCTCTTTAGAACATTCTGATCCCTCTAGAGTTACGTCACTGTTCCAGGAGACCCTAAAATCAGTAGGTAATCAATTTGTGGTGCATATACATGGGGGTAGGGTAACAGGGCGCCAGAGGCCCAATGTGAAGCAGGGATGGTATACATTCAAATGTAGACAGAAGAAATCTGCCCTTATTGAGGCTCTCAAGGCGAAGTCACAACCCCTGATCCAGCAAGCCAGGAAAGAATATAACTGGGTGGTTGCAAAAGCCAAAAAAGAGTGGGAGGATGCATATTGGCATACACTTAGAGAGGCCAGTGCTGGGCAGGATGCTGGTCGCTTTTGGAGCGCTATCAGGCCAAGGAACAGGCCCGATAGCGAGCTCATTACTTGTAATATTACTGGGCAGACCTGGTTTGATCATTTTTCAAGTCTCTATTCTTGTCAGCTAGGAATCGCTATTACTTCCGCTCCTTGCAGCTCCCTAATACTACCTGAAGAAAACACCTCATTCCCATTTACAGTTAAGGAGGTTGAATACGCGATTAGCTGCATTGTCCCCCAAAAGGCAGCTGGCTCTGATGGCATCCCTGGGGATCTGCTTCGATCTAATCTGCCGGAATGGGGGAAGCTTATTCATACCCTACTCACTGCAATTGATAAAGGTGCCGCTATCCCCGAATCCTGGAAGGGGGCTGAGGTCGTCCCCATTTTTAAAAAGGGCCAGAGGGAGGACCCAGCCAATTATCGTCGTATAAGCTTATTAGATTCGACCCAGAAGGTTGTGGGGAAGGTGCTGCTTGAGAGAATCCTTCAATGGGCTAATGATAATGAGATTCTCTCTGATTATCAAGCGGGTTTTAGGGCTGGCACCGGCACTATATAGCAGGCTTTCAGGTTATTGTCGATTTATTGGAAAGTGGTTGTCATAGGCAAAGGCAGTCTTTATCTTGCATTCATCGACTTAAAGACTGCCTTTGACCTTGTGCCCAGAGGACAACTATGGAGTGTGCTGGCAGATATGGGAATTCCACCTAATATCTTGTCTATTCTAGTGAGGCTACATGAAGGTAACTTTGCGCAAGTGAGGTGGGGCACCAAGATGCAGAAAACAAACAGGATACCGGTGGGGAGAGGGGTCCGCCAGGGTTGTGTTCTTGCTCAAACCCTTTTCTCACTATATATGAATGGGGTTGTTGAGCATCTACTCGAAAAACCATCAGATGCACCATCCCTGGCAGGGGAGCGAATCCCCACCCTCTTATTCGCCGATGACACGCTCCTAATATCAAAGACTCCGGTAGACCTCCAAGGCCTCCTAGATAATTTTCCGGCCTTTTGTGACCAACGTGGCCTTGTCATAAATACTGACAAGACCAAGTTTCTAGTGCTAAATCCCCCTAAAAAACTTGGGCGACCCCCCGTACTTAACAATTTATCCCTGGAGAGGGTCACTATATTCGATTATTTAGGTATCCGTATCTCAGATACCATGCAGTGGATCCCTCATCTCCATAAAATGCTGCTAAAACATAAGAGGGTTACAGGGGCGCTGTATAAGGAGCAGCGATCTGCCACGACCCGTCCTATTGAACCTGTTATTGACATTTATAAGGCTAAGGGTGTTAGTTCTGCCCTCTGCGGTGCAAAGCTTTGGGGCACATCTAACACAGATCTATTGACAAGGTCTGAGAATACATTTTTGAGGGGCATTATGTCACTTCCGCAGAGTACCCCAATGATACCCCTGTTGCTTGACCTAGGTTGCCAACCCATCAATGATCTGGCAAAACTACGGCCGTTGCTTCTATGGGCTAGACTGTGGCGAGTCCCAGAACTTGCCAAGTATGCAAAGGGCCTAGCGGAAGTAATGTCAATGGTGGGATGGCATAAAATAAAATGGCTTAAAGATGTTAAACATCTCCTTGGTAAGCTAGGTCTTAGTGAAGCCTGGGATAGTCGGTCCTCTCCCCCGAAAGCGAATATAAAGACCCTCTATTGGAACTGGGTTACCAATAGAGTTAGTACTGACCCAACTCTTGGCAGGCTAACGGAAGAGTTCCTAAGACATAAGGATGTTCCATCTCGGGAACTCTACCTGGATCTGGTATGGAAATCCCATGATAGGGCCCTATATTTTAGATTTAGGGTAGGGTTTCTTCCAGTGCGCGCTTTAACTGCCCATTGGAAGCCCCCGTCCCAGACAAGTCCTTTTTGTCCTTTTTGTCAAATTAGTGTAGAGACTGTACCGCATATTCTGTTTGTCTGTCCGGCCTATGTGCGCCCAAGGCAAGCATGGCTCAAACCTATATGTCGGTGTATGGGCACTAGGCACTCAAGTGAGGCACTCCGTATTCTAACATCGGACACCCGGACATTGTACGTTTGTGGTCTTTCAAAATTTTTATCGTGGACATGGTCCATTAGAGCCAAAAGGCTAGCATCTAATGTTAAATTTGCTTTTTAATTAAAGGATCAACTTTAAATCTTAAATTTTTAACTTTGTTTTTATTCTCTTTGATATGTTTTGGAAAAAATGTCCATAATTAAATAATTTAAATTTTTTTTTGTATAAATGTCTTTTTCTGTTAATGTGATGCTTTTATGATTTGATTTATCGAAATAAAGCCTTTGACTGACTGACTAATAAAACAAAACAAAGAAAAACGGCCATGGCAAGTTGCCAGAGGCTCTGCCTGCCGTCACCACTATGCTGCAAATGAGCCTCCTGGCACACTACTGGTTTGGGGATGAAGTTACCTTGGCTGCTGAGGGTCATTAGGGGCTAACAACCCCTCCTGTTACCTCCATCAAGTCCCACACAGCGGGATTGTTGAGAGGTCTTCGGGGGCCACACTTCCTTTCTCCACCACTCTGCAAATGCACCTCTAGGTGCACTTCTGGTTGGGTGATGCAGTCCCCTTGGCTGCTGAGGGTCCTTGGGGGCCAACAACCACTGATGACATCATCTACAGAACCACTGACACACCCACTCACACCCCATATAACCTCTCATATGCCCACTCACATACCCACACAACCACTCCCATACATATTAGCAGACCCATACCAGTACTCACATACCCACTCACTCCTTCATAGAGCCACTCACACACTCACTCGCTCATACTGCCACTCACACAACCATTCTCTCACCCATACATTGACTTATACAACCAGTCACTCACCTGTACAGCCAGTCACATAGCCACACACTCCCCCATACAGCTACTCAAACTTATTTACCTACATAGTCACTTACACAACCACTCACTCACCCATACTACCTCTCAAAACAGCCACCCTCTCACCCATACAAGCACTGACACACTCACTCACACACCCACACAACCACTTACATACCCATTCACACATTCATACAAGCACTCACACATCTGCTCACTCACCCATAAAGCCATTCACACAGACACTCACTCTCCAATAGAGCCATTCACACATCAACTCACTTAACCAAACACCCACTCAAACAACCACACACTCACCCATACAGCCACTTACACACCCATTCACTCACCAATACTGTCACTCACACAGTAACTCACTCACCAACACAGCTACTCACAAACCCAACTATTTGCCAATATAGCCACTGACACACCCATACACACAAGGATACATAGTCACTCAACAACACACATAATACATGTTAGAAGTAGTATCACTCAGTAGTAGGGCACCTAATATACTAATTTAACTTTTGTACATGGTTAGTATAGATGTTTAACAATCATAAACTCCTAGAAAATACTTACACCCACTAGATGATGTCAGCAGTCATGTCATTTGAGATGTCATCAGTAGTGTCATCAGTGATGTCACTGGCAGTGTCATCAGTGATGTGATATTTGAGGTCATAAGCAGTGCATTGCCGCGGTGTAAGTTATAGTTAGCTCAGGTAACTATAACTGCTAAATTTCATTGGTTGTGTATGAGTGAACTCTGAGCCAATGTATAATGTCCCAGTAACCTTTGTCTTTTTCAGTGAATTTTTATGGTTTTATAACTCTATTTCCTAACCATAATGTCCCTGTAACCATTTGTTTTTTCAGTAAATATATATATATTTAATAAAGCTCGAGCTTATTAAAATAAGGGAGGGGCATGCAGCCCCACTGGTGGGGTTGATTTTGGCCATGGGGATTCCATTCTCTGGGGCCACACCAAAGTTAATAAGGGGAAGGGGAACACACAGCCCCCCTCCCCAGGCTGAATTTGGCCCAGGTAACCCATCCTCTGGGGCCCATCCGTGTTAGAAATGCGAACGGGGTGCAGCCCCTCCATGAGCTGATTTTGACCCTGGGAACCCCTTCCCCCAGAGCCTAGCAATAAGAAGAAAGGGGAGGAGGGCCACATGTTCAATCTCTTGGAGCCCTTAATAGCCCTGGGGACCCCATACCCCAAGCTGGCTCCTGCTGTCACAGGGTGCCCACCCCAGGGACATTGCAGTTCCCCTGCCCACTCTGGCATGGGTAGAGAATCATGGGTTTGCTCACACTTGGTGGGACCATTTTCAAAGCTCCCACCAAGTGAGAGCACACATGAAGTCCACTCCCAGCGATGGGAGATTTGAAAATTCTCCTGCTCGCTGGGACAGACTTCAGATCTGTTTCCCTGGCCGCAGTGATGCGGCAGGAAAACAGTTCTGAATATTCATCCCGCCCGCATGGAGCAGCATTTTTTGCTGCTCCCTGCAGGGGAAGCAATGCTGACTCCTGCTGGATGCGGGGGGGCTGGCTGGGGCCATGAGGGCTTTGGGGCTCCCCCTGCGGTGCCCAAAAAGGATATGATGGGTTCCCTGGGTGGGAACCAAGGCACCCACCCTTTGCTGGCCAGGGAATGGGTCCCGCGGGCCGAAATCTAGTAATTGATCGGGCCACAGAGAAGGGTCCCGGGTGCTGAAATCACATTTTAATAAGCCTGGGTAACAGTGAAAGGTGTGCTCAGGGCAGAATTCGGTCGAGGAGGGGGGCTCAAGGACCCTCCCATATAAATATAATGGTAGGCTACTTTGGATGGGGTCCCCTGGGATACAAATGCCCCAGGAAATGTGGGCCACGTACTCCTCCCCTATAATAATTGCTGGGCCTTAGGGCTTGGGGTCCGGTGTCCATAATCGGCCCAGTGAGGGGGGACATGTGCCTCTGGTCCACACAAAATTTGCCGGGCCCCAGAAGATGAGGGCCATGGGGCGATATCAGCTCAGGGAGTGGGGCTGAATGCCCGCCTCCCAAATAAATATAGTGAGGGTCCAAGGAGAGTGGTCCTTGGAAAGGGCTGTTCCCGCCTCTCCATAATAATGACACCGGTCCCCGGGGATGGGGTCCCTTGGGCCAAAAGTGGCCTGAGGAGAAGGCCTGCGAGCTAAATGCCTTTGATATGTGCTCCAGTGGGTCTGGCCGAGGCCAGGCCTTGAGCCCAGCCCCCACCATGCAGGGTGGCATTTAGATTAACATATGGTAATTAAATATTACTTTACGTTAAATAAAAGCCTTGGAGATTCATTGAAAAAGAGAACGGTTACAGGGACGTTAAGTTAGCAAAAAGCATTAAAAAAACATAGAAATTCATTGAAGAAACTAAAGGTTACAGAGACATTTTAGTAGCGAAATCAAATTTTAAAAAACTTAGAAAATTACTAAAAGAAACAAAGGTTGCAAGGATGTTATAGTTAGGTTCACAAACCATAGAAATTCAGCAATGATACAGTTTTCCCGAGTAAGTATAACTCATGCCCTAAGGTAACTATAACTCTGCCTGAGTGCTGGAACATTTCTGTTTGAAGCAGCTGTGCGCCTTATCAAGAGTTGAGTGATTGATTGAAAGATTCCATTTGTGGCTAGTGTAGTTCTGGGGGAGGAGCTTGTCCCAGTTAATGGGGGGAGTTTACTGGGGTTACCTTAGTGTCCCTGGATGACAGTGAGATGGTTCTAAATATCCATATGGCCTCAAATACTACAAAGTATAGGAAATGGGTCACCATCAATGGGCAAGGTGTGGAGGCTCTGAGTGATACAGGAGGTAGTATAACTGTGATAAGGAGTCAGCTGGCTTCCTCAGAGTAGGTAATTCCCCATGTAATTCCACCAGGTTGTGGTGGATGACAACAGAGAGGGCCACTACTTAATAGCCTTGTTCCATTTGAATGGGGGGGTTCAGGTCTCCTGAAAGTTACAATGAACCCGGCCATGCCTATAGACTGTTGGGTAATGGCACTAAGCACACTACCTGTAGGGAAGTGGAGCTCAAGGAGCATATGGAGATGTTAGGGATAAGTGATTAGATCTATGCTACTACAAGGTCCATAGCTGCACAGGATGGGGGTACAAAGTGCTAAAGCCTGGAAAAATGGCCCAGCCAGCTGTTAAGAAGGGGAAAGGCTGGGGGGCAGCCCCTGAATATTCTCCAAATGATGTGGATGGGACACTTGCAGCGGCCCCCCTGGAACCCACTGAGGAGGGCATAGTTCCCCTTGGTGACCTGCCTGTCATTGCTGGATGGCATGTAGAAGGAGGGCCACCATGGAGGAGTTCTATAGGGCACAGAGAGAGTGTCCAACCTTTGAGGGGAAAAGGCAATAGACTGAAGCCCAGGTAGTCGGTGAGCCTCTAGTTCACACCATGTTTATTGGGAGGACAGTCTCCTTTACAGTGAGCCTAAGGAACCTGTGCATGTGACAACATGGGGCCTAGTGCTCCCCAAATGGAACAGGGCCTTCCAAATGGATCAGACTCGTCAAATTCCCCTGGTAGAACACTTGGGACAAGACAAGACCTTTGCAAGGCTTGTCTCATACTTTTATTGGCCCAGGCTCAATACTTCCTCAGATACGTTCTGTATGACTTAGTTGGCTTGGCCAGCTAGTGGGAAGAAAGGGCAGAGGCTTAAAGCCCCCCATAACCCACTGTCCGTCATTGGCACACCCTTTGTAAGGGTGGGCATTAATATTGTAGGGCCCATTGATCCCCAGAATGCTTTAGGCAACAGGATTATCCTGGTTCTGGTGGATCATGCCATTTGGTACCCAGAGGCAATCCCTCTGAACACCAGAACTTCACCTGCAGTTGCAAAGGCCCTGATGGGGAATTTACTCGATTTGGTTTTCCCAGGAAGTTATGTCTGACAGGGGCACAATTTCATGTCTGCATAAATGCAGTCAATATGGTAGGCGTGTGGGCAAGCTTACAGGGTCTCCACCCCTTAGCATTCATGAACCAATAGGCTTATTTAAAGGTTCAACAAGACCCTGAAGGAAATGATTGGAGGCCTACCTGAGGCATGCCTGTCATTTGCCTGCAGGGAGGTACCATAGAAGGGAGCAGGCTTAATTCCCTTCGAGCTTCTGTTTGGCCACCGTGTTGGAGGAACACTGAGTTTGGTCAAGGAAGGGTGGGAGTAAGCTCGCAGGAAAACTCCACAGGATGTAGTGAGATACATGCTAGCCTTCAGGAGCCATATGGCTAAGATATGGAAGCAAGCTTCCATTAACTTAGAAGCCAGTCAGGCTGTCATGAAAGAGTGGTAGGACAAAACGTCTAATGCTGTGGAGTTGCACCATAGTCATAAAATGTGGGTGATGGAGCCTGTGGAGCCCAGGGCCCTAAAGGACTGCTGGACTGGGCCCTATGATGAGATTGAGAAAAAGGGTGAGACCACCTAACTTGTGGATCTCAAGAAACCCTAGGCAACCCCACCAGCAGCTGCATGTCCCCTCCATCCCCTCCATGTCCACTTTGAGAGGTCTGAGATCACCATGCTGCTGGTAACAGACGGCGAGGAGGAAGAGGAGAGTGAATCTCTCTCTGATCTCTTGGCCTGCAGGGAGAAAGATTTGTCTGTTGAGGGAGTAATCCTTACCCCCACTCTAACTTCTGAACAACAGTGTGACTGCTACCGCATATTAGGATAGTACGTACTCCTCTCTGTTCTCCCTTCTCCCTGAGACTACACACCTGCATACCCATGATATGGACACAGGAGAAAAACTCCCTGTTAAGAATACATCTTACAGGTTGTCAGATAAAGTGAGGTCCAGCATTAAGGAAGAAGTTTGCAAAGTGCAGGAGTTGGGAGTGATAGAACCCTCCAAGCTGAGGTAAACTAAAAAATATCAGTCCCTCCCTCTGTCGAGTGACTACCCATATAAGTTCAGCTTTGAAACTGAATGTTATACCACTCGGAAGTAGGGGAGGTTTATTGCTGAAATCCGAGCTAAAAGCTGAGCGCTAAGTAGCAAAACTCCATGAACTCCACCAGCAGAGCGGATTCCACCAGCCACCCATAGTAACTGTAGGAAGTTTGTCAAGGGTTATGGCACTATTGTTGCCCCCTTGACAGATCTGACTTCCAAGAAGCATCCCAGAAAGGAAATTTTGTCAGAGGCATGCCAAACTGCATTTGACTCCCTTAAGCAGGCTGTGTGCTCAGCTCCTGAACTCAGGGCCCCTGACTTCTCCAAGGAGTTTAACATTCGGACAGATGCCTCAGAGCATGACATAGGGGCAGTACTATCTCAGCTTAATGAGGAGGACCTAGACCAACCTGTTGCCTTCATCTCCAGGAGGTTACTCCACAGGAAAGAAAAGTGGAGTGCTATAGAAAGAGAATCTTTTGCTGTGGTTGGGGCACTGAAGAAGCTGAGGCCATACTTGTTTGGCATTCACTTCCTGATTGAGACTGACCACTGACCTCTCAGGTGGCTCATGTAAATGAGGGATGAAAATCGAAAACTGTTGAAGTGGTCTATTTCCCTAAAGGGTATGACCTTCAGGGTGGAACACATATCAGGGGTAGACCACTCCAGTGTTGATGGTCTATCCAGGTTTTTCTGCCTTAATGAAGAGAGCTCCCTAGACACTCGGTACATCTCCCCAATTTAAGATGGGGGGACACATGTTAGATATGTTATGTTATTCTTAGGGTAGTCTTCCCCAAATGCTTTGCTATTTACTCTCAACATTTTGCTGAATATTTTTCTTTTATTTGAAAACCAAGGGGCAACCCAGTAACCCTGGGACCTGGGTAGTATAATGATAAAGGAAAACAATGGTCCCTGAAGGGGAAAGTGTAGCCTCATCTTCAATGGAATGCTAGTCAATCACCATCAGAGGATTGGTTTTACAAGAAAATGTATCATTTTATTCACATCCAAATTATTCAGAATTATAGGAAAGTTAATTTATCGAGCACTGATATCATGTACAGTCAATGCAAAAAGAACAATTGATGGACAGAATGCAGAACAATGTCAAACATTCAAACCAGTACAGAGATCTGGGCCTAAAGCCATCATTTTTTTGCATCCCATGCTATTCCAGTTTGAGCGCAGCCATATTCAAATCAGTCTCGACCCGGCGCCCATTGGGAACAGTCCAGCCTGTACTGCTAGGCCAGGTCCACCCTGGACTGGAAACAAGCATCCTAGGACCGATTTCGAGATCTCACCCCTCATCAGCTGAGATAGCTTGACTTCAGTGGAATGGAGAGCACAGGACCCACATCTGGACATACCCGTCCAACTTGGGGTGACAAATGCAAAAAGAACACTTGATGGACAGAATGCAGAACAATGTCATACATTCACTCCAGTACAGGGATCTGGGCCTAAATCCATCATTTTTGGCTCCCCATGCCGTTCCAGTTTGAAGCCAGCCATATGCAAATCAGTTTCAACCCTGCACCCAATGGGAACAGTCCAGCCCGCACTGCTAGGCCAGGTCCTCCCTGGACTGGAAAGAAGTATGCTAGGACCGGTTTCGGGTTTTACCCCTCATCAGCCAGGATAGCTTGACTCCAGTGGCATGGAGAGCACAGGGCCCACGTCTGGGCATACCAGTCCCACTGGGGGAGACAAATGCAAAAAGTAACAATTGATGGACAGAACACAGAGCAATGTCATACATTCACCCCAGTACAGAGATCTGGGCCTAACTCCATCAATGTTTTGCTCCCCATGCCATTCCGGTTTGAACCCAGCCATATACAAATCAGTCTCGACCCTGCATCCAAGGGGAAAAGTTCTACCCGAACTGCTAGGCCAGGTCCTCCCTGGACTGGAAACAAGCATCTTGGGACCAGTTTTGGGGTTTCACCCTCATCAGCCAGGATAGCTTGACTCCAGTGGCATGGAGAGCACGGGACCCACGTCTGAGCATACCTGTCCCACTCAGGATGACAAATGCAGAAAGAACAAATGATGAACAGAAAACGGAACAATGTCATACATTCACCCCAGTACACAGATCTGGGCCTAAATCCATCATTTTTTTGCTCCCTGTGCCATTCCAGTTTTAACCCAGCCATATGCAAATCATTCTCGGCCCTGCGCCCAATGGGAACAGTCCAGCCTGAACTGCTAGCCAGGTCCTCCCTGAATTAGAAACAAGCATCCTAGGACCAGTTTCAGGGTTTTAGGGAGGACCTGGCTTGGCAGTTCGGGCAGGACTGTTCCCTTGAGGCACAGGGTCAAAAGGGATTTGCATATGGCCAGGTTTAAACTGGGGTGGCATGGTGAGCAAAAGAATGATGGATTTAACCCAGATCTCTTGACTGGGGGTGAATGTTATGATTTGTTCTACATTCCGTCCATCAATTGTGTGTCTGATGCTTTCTCGCCCTAAGTACGCAGGGTATGCCCAGACATGGGTCCTGTGCTCACTGTGCCACTGGATTCAAGCTATCCTAGCTGATGAGGAGTAAAACCCCAAAACCGGTCCTAGGATGCTTATTTACGGTCCAGGGAGGACCAGGCTGGACTGTTCCCATGAGGCACAGAGTCACGACTGATTTGCATGTGGCTAGACCTAAACTGGGGTGGCATGGTAAGCAAAAGAATGATGGATTTAACCCAAATCTCTTGACTGGGGGTGAATGTTTTTATTTGTTCTGCATTCCGTCTTTCAATTGTGTGTCTTTTGATCATGTAAAATTATAGCAGTGTTTCCCAAACTACACAACAGGTCAGTAGATGTGAGGTGTTGTGTGATTTCCTCATGGTCCATTGTAGTTTTCCCTATATTAGCACACTGTAGGCCTCATTGTCCTTTGCACATGTTACTATATGAACACATTTTGCTTTTCATCCACATTGTACTTTCACACGGAACCTGCATACGCCTTTGCGTTTTTTTCTTTTTCTGGGATTTAGTCTGAACACAATTGACAAGGTCAAAGAACAATGGCCCTTGTTATTTTTTCAGGCCAGGCACTAGCACCTAGACATTACACAAGAATGCAAGTGTTGTTTATGTGCACACATGTCCTATCATATAGATGAGCACATGAGCAGAAAACAAACACATGGAATGATAGTTCTGAGACCAGAGCACTGTGGCTGCTGAGATGTAGAGCATTCAGCTATGTATGCTAAGGTACAGGGGCTGGCAATAATCCCAGTGATCCATGATAAATAAATATATGTACATATATATATGTACATACATACACACATACATTTATATTATTTACTGGCAGTCGCCAGTAGGTAGTTATAGTTAGGACCTAGTTTCCATAGGAAAAGTGTTTTTTGTTTTCCCAATAACTTTTGCACCGGTTGACGAATCTTCAAAACTAGCTCCTGTCTTGAAAGTTTTGGGATGATTCGTCAAGCGGGGGCCGAGAAAAAAGGGGGGAGTCCCAAACCATGTTTTCCTCATGTTATTTTCCATAGGAAACTTTAGACAAAGCCACAGCCGGAACTGCTGAACGGAATTACACCAAATTTGGCAAAAAGGTAGCTCTTGGTTCAGAAAAAGCCCTTTTTGTTAAATGGTGTAAATCTGTTCAGTAGTTCCTGAGTAATTAAAAAAATTAAATGTTTCGATATCTGGGTGGAGCCTAACACCACCGAGCACGAGCTTGGCTCTAATTGGCTGCCAACACTTCAAACCAGGAAGCCATCTTGTGCCTCGGATGGAGAGAGAAATAAAAAGGTGAGAGAAAGACTAAAAAACAAAAAAAGGGGGCAGGGTGAAAACAGCCTGACCCCCAGGCCTGCTCAGGGGGTCCAAAGATTTTGAAAAACGAAGCGCGGTCTTCCGAGTTTCATTTTCAAATTCCATGGGTGGGCCAATTCCTGGGGGCAATTTACTTCTATAGCAGGGGCCCAAGGAGTGATTGGATAAGTACATTGTGCTGGCTGGGTGATGGGAGGAGTGCATAGGTATTGACAGGCAGATTACTGGAGTGCAGAGGTAGTCCTCATGGGATGGTAGCACTACATCTGTTAGTGCCTGGGTCATTCCATAAGTACATGGATAGTGACTTGATGATTAGAGTACTGCAAAGAGAGTACATGGTGAATTTATAAGTGCTAGGATATTGGAGCAGTGATTGAATGACTACACGGTGCTGACAAGGGGATTGGAAGAGTGCTCACGGAGTGACATGGGGAATGCTGGTGTGCATAGGTACTGCTCTGGAGATTGTAGCAGTGAATGTATTAGTGCCTGGGACATTTCATGAGTACATGTGTACTTACAAATTCACCATGCAATCTAATTGCAGCACTCTAATCATCCAGTTACTACCCATGTACTCATGGAATGTCCCAGGCACTAACTCATGCAGTGCTACAATCCTAAGAGCCTTACACATGCAGTCTAGCAATCCCCCTGTCACTCCCTGTGCACTCTTCATGCAATGGCCTAGGCAATAAAACATTCACCACTACAATCCCCAGAGCAGTACCTATGCACTTCAGCATTCCCCGTGTCACTCTGTGAGCACACTTCTAATCACCCTGTCAGTACTGTATACTTATCCAATCAATATGTCATTAGCCAAGCACTTATAAATTCACCATGTAGTATCTTTGCAGCACTCTAATCATCCAGTCACTAAAAGTGTGTATGCAATGACCCAGGCACTAACAGATGTAGTGCTACAATCCCCTGAGGATTACCTATGCCGTCCAGTAATCTGACGGCCACTATCTATGCACTCCTCCAATCACCCAGCCAGTACAATCCACTTATCCAATCAGTCGGCCAAAACCCAAGCTCTTATAAATTCACCATGTACTCTCCTTACAGTACTGTAATCATCCAGTCACTACCCATGTACTGATGCAACGGTCCAGGCACTGCTACAATCCCCAGAGCACTACCCATGCAGTCCAGCAATCCCTCTGTCACTCACTGTGCACTCTTCCAATCACTCTGCCAGCACCATATACCTATCTAATCGCCCTGCCAAAACCCCAGCACTTATAAATTCACCATGCAGTCTCCTTGCAGCACTCTAATCATCCAGTCACTACGCATGTACTCATGCAATGGCCAAGGCACTAACACATGCAGTGCTAAAATCTCCAGAGCACTACCCATGCAGTCCAGCAATCCCCCTGTCACTCCCTTGCACTCCTCCAATCACCCAGCCAGCACTATGTACTTATCCAATCACTCTGCCAAAACCCAAGCAGTTATAAAATCACCATGCACTGTCCTTGCATCACTCTAATCATCCAGTCACTACCCATGTACTCATGCAATGACCCAGTCACTAACACATGCACTGCTGCAATCCCTTTGAGGACTACCTATGCAGTCCAGTAATCTCCCTGGTACTACCTATGCAGTCCTCCAATCACCCAGCGAGTCATATGTCCTTATCCAATCACTGCGCCAAAACCCAAGCACTTATAAATTCACCATGCACTCTCCTTGCAGTACTCTAATCATAAAGCCACTGCCCATGTAGTCATGCAATGATCCAGGCCCTAACTGATCATAGCTGCAATCCCCTATGCACTACCCATACAGTCCTCTAACCACTTACACCCTTCTTATTTGCTCCTTCAATTCCCCAGGTAGTACCCATTCAGTCCCGCAATTACACTGTCACTCCCTGTGCACTCCTCCAGTCACACCGCCACTACCATGTACTACTCCCAACAACTATAACACATATAGTGGTCAAAGACTGACAGGGGGATTGCTGGAGTGCATAGGCAGTCCTCAGGGGATTGTAGCACTACATATGTTAGTGCCTGGGTCATTCCATAAGTACATGGTTAGTGACTGGATGATTAGAGTGCTGCAAAGAGAGTACATGGTGAATTTATAAGTGCTAGGGTATTGAAGCAGTGATTGGATAAGTACACGGTGCTGACAAGGTGAATGGAAGAGTGCTCACGGAGTGAGAGGGGGAATGCTGGAGAGCATAGCTACTGCTCTGGCAATTGTAGCAGTGAATGTATCAGTGCCTAGGACATTGCATGAGTACATGTGTACTTACAAATTCACCATGCACTCTCCTTTCAGCACTCTAATCATCCAGTTACTACCCATGTACTCATGGAATGGCTCAGGCACTAACTCATGCAGTGCTACAATCCCAAGAGCACTACCTATGCAGTCCAGCAATCCCCCTTTCACTCCCATGCACTCTTCATGCAATGGCCTAGGCACTAATACATTCACTGCTACAATCCCCAGAGCCGTATCCTTACACTCCAGCATTCCCCTTGTCACTCCTTGAGTACTCTTCTAATCACCCTGTCAGCACCGTATACTTATTCAATCACTGTGTCATTAGCCAAGCATTTATAAATTCACTATGTAGTATCTTTGCAGCACTCTGATCTTCCAGTCACTAACCAAGTGTTTATGCAATGACCCAGGCACTAACAGATGTAGTGCTACAATCCCCTGAGGACTACCTGTGCAGTCCAGTAATCTGACGGTCACTATCTATGCACTCCTCCAATCCCCCAGCCAGCACAATGTACTTATCCAATCAGTCGGCCAAAACCCAAGCACTTATAAATTCACCATGTACTCTCCTTACAGGACTGTAATCATCCAGTCACTACCCATATACTGATGCAATGACCCAGGCACTAACACATGCACTTCTACAATCCCCTGAGCACTTCCCATGCAGACCTCTAATCACCTACACTCTACTGATTCACTCCTCCAATTACCCAGGTAGTCCCCATGCACTCCAGAAATTCCTCTGTCACTACCCATGCACTCCTCCAATCACCCAGCCAGCACTATGTACTTATCCAATCACTCCGCCAAAGCCAAGCAGTTATAAAATCACCATGCACTGTCCTTGCAGCACTCTAACCATCCAGTCACTGCCCATGTTCTCATGCAATGACCTAGTCACTAACACATGCACTGCTGCAATCCCTTGAGGACTACCTATGCAGTCCAGTAATCTCCCTGATACTATCGATGCAGTTCTCCAAACACCCAGCCAGTCCTATGTCCCTATCCAATCACTGCGCCAAAACCCAAGCACTTATAAATTCACCATGCACTCTCCTCGCAGTACTCTAATCATACAGTCACTACCTATGTAGTCATGCAATGGTCCAGGCACTAACACATGCACTACTACAATCCCTGTGTACTACCCATGCAGTCCTCTAACCACCTACACACTTCTGATTCGCTCCTTCAATTCCCCTGGTAGTACCCATGCAGTCCAGCAATCAACCTGTCACTCCCCGTGCACTCCTCCAGTCACTCAGCCACTACTATGTACTAACCCAAACACACTGCCAATATCCAAGAACTTATAAATTCCCTCAGGCACTCTCTTTGCAGTATTCTAATGTTTCAGTCAGTAGCTACGTACCCATGCAATGATCCAGGCACTAACTGATCACTGCTACAATCCTAATGCACTACCAATACAGTCCTCTAACCACTTACACACTTCTTATTTGCTCCTTCAATTGCCCAGGGAGTACCCATGCAGTTTCGCAATCACACTGTCACTCCCCATATACTCCTCCAGTCACCCAGCCACTACCATGTGCTAATCCAAACAACTATAACACCTATAGTGGTCAAAGACTGTCAGGGGAATTGCTGGAGTGCATAGTTAGTCCTCAGGGGATTGTAGCACTACATCTGTTAGTGCCTGGGTCTGTCCATAAGTACATGGCTAGTGACTGGATCATTAGAGTGCTGTAAAGAGAGTACATGGTGAATTTATAAGTGCTAGTGTATTGGAGCAGTGATTGGATAAGTACACAGTGCTGACAAGGTGATTGGAAGAGTGCTCAAGGAGTGAGAGGGGGAATTCTGGAGTGCATAGGTACTGCTCTGCGATTGTTGGAGTGAATGTATTAGTGCCTGGGACATTGCATGAGTACATGCGCACTTACAAATTCACCATGCACTCTCCTTACAGCACTCTAATCATCCAGTTAATACCCATGTACTCATGGAATGGCCCAGGCACTAACTCATGCAGTGCTACAATCCCAGGATCACTACCCTTGCAGTCCAGCAATCCCCCTTTCACTCCCTGTGCACTCTTCATGCATTGGCCTAGGCACTAATACATTCACTGTTTCAATCCCCAGAGCAGTACCTTCGCACTCCAGCATTCCCATTGTCACTCTGTAAGCACTCTTCTAATCACCCTGTCAGCACTGTATACTTATCCAATCACTGTGCCAATACCCAAGCACTTATAAATTCACCATGTAGTATCTTTGCATCACTCTAGTCATCCAGTCACTAACCATGTGTTTATGAAATGACCCAGGCACTAACAGATGTAGTACTACAATCCCAGAGGACTACCTATTCAGTCCAGAAATCTACCTGTCACTACCTATGCACTCCTCCAATCACCCAGCCAGCACAATGTACTTATCCAATCAGTCCGCCAAAACCCAAGCCTTTATAAATTCACCATATACTCTCCTTACAGTATTGTAATCATCCAGTCACAATCCATGTACTTACACAGAGGCCCAGGCACTAACATATGCACTGCTACAATCACCTGAGCACTTCCCATGCAGACCTCTAACCACTTACACACTTCTGATTCGCTCCTTCAATTCCTCTGGTAGTACCCATGCACTCCAGAAATCCCTCTGTCACTACCCATGCACTCCTCCAATCACCCAGCCAGCACTGTGTACTTATCCAATCACTCCACCAAAACCCAAGCAGTTATAAAATCACCATGCACTGTCCTTGCAGCTCTCTAATCATCCAGTCACTACCCATGTACTCATGCAATGAACCAGTCACTAACACATGCACTGCTGCAATCCCTTAAGGACTACCTATGCAGTTCAGTAATCTCCCTGGTACTACCTATGCAGTCCTCCAATCACCCAGCCAGTCCTATGTCCTTATCCAATCACTGCGCCAAAACCCAAACACTTATATATTCACAATGCACTCTTCTCCCAGTACTCTAATCATCCAGTCACTACCCATGTAGTCATGCAATTATCCAGGCACTACCACATGCACTGCTACAATCCCTGTGTACTGCCCATGCAGTCTTCCAATCACCAAGCCAGCACCATGTACTTATCCAATCACTCTGCCAAAATTCACCATGCATTTTCCTTGCAGTACTCTCTTCATCCAGTCAGTACCCATGTACTTATGTAATGACCCAGGCACTAACACATGCACTACTACAATCCCCTGTGCACTGCCCATGCAGACCTCTAACCACCTACACAGTACTGATTCACTCCTGCAATTACCCAGGTAGTACCCATGCAGTCCAGCCATCGCCCTGTCACTACCCATGCACTCCTTGAATCACTCAGCCAGCACCATGTACATATCCAATCACTCTGCCAAAATTCAAGCACTTATAAAATCACCATGCACTCTCCTTGTAGCACTCTAATCACCCAGTCACTACTCATGTACTCATGCATTGACCCAGGCATTAACTCATGGCAAATACGGAGGAGATCATGCTAATCGCAGGGGTACCCCAAAGCGTAGTGTTCCCTAGTGTATGTAGGTGTTTTCACTGTATTTTAAGTGTCTTTTAGCATTGCACTGGCTCATGGCCTTGTTAGTCAGAGTCAATTACCACCAGTACCCATCAGTAAAACGTTGGGGGCACAGGAGGACTTTCTGCTCCTCTGTTGTTTCTTTCTGCACATCTCTTGCTTCTTCCTGCACTTTTCTTCGTCTTTCTGGACTTCTGTTGCCTCTTTCTGCATTTGTCTTGCTTCTTTCTGCGCTTTTCTTCCTCTTTCTTCACATGTCCTACCTTTGTAGGCATAGTTAGAAATTAGCATTTAGAAAACCTCTGAAATTCACTGAAAAAACATAGGTTTCAGGGACGTTATAGTTAGAAATTAGCATTTAAAAAACCTTAGAAATTCACTGAAAAAAAACACAGGTTTCAGGGATGTTATAGTTATTTGGACATTTCACTCGTACAAAACCAGAGAAATTCAGCTGTTATACTTAGTTCAGCTAACTATAACTCGAGCCCTCTCAATGCACTGCTGATGATGTCACATATTACATCATTCATGACATGGTCAGTGACATCACTGATGACATCACTGATGACATCACTGATGACATCTCAAATGACATCACTGATGACATAATCCACGTGATAATCTGATGCACCTCCTCATACCCTAATATAACCTTTGATACACCCACTCTAAAATACAGACTACCATTTTTGAAACCATAGATACACCAATACCAGTTAGTACATACCCACTCACTAATTCCTAGGTCTACACTCACATCCACTCATTCATCCATACAGTCACTCATACATGCAGTCAACCATCAATATGGCATTATCATATGCACTCACATATCTATACAGACATTCACACACCGTCACTCATCCATAGAGTTACTCACACACCTAGTCAGTCATGCAAACAATCAATCACACTCCCATTTACTCACCTATACAGTTATACACATACCACCTCACTTATTCAAACATATACTAACACATACTTACACTCTTATACAACAACTAATACAAGCATACACTGATCCATGCAGCCACTCTCACAATCACTCACTCTCATATATAGTCATTTATACACTCCAACACTCACATATATTGCCTTTCACATATGCAGTTACTCACACATGTACCACTGAGGTATCCATTCACTCACCAACACACCCAAACACAAACTCGCCCAAACATACAGCCCTTCACAGATGCACTCTTGAACCCATACACCCAGTGAATCATCCACTCACACATCTATGCACATAGTCACACCCCCCCCACCCACCCACACAGACACTCAGGCACCCACACAGATACTCAGACAACCAATCAATAACCCATATAGATCCTCATTTAGCTACTCACCAACCCATGCAACTGCTTACACACAAACTGACAAACTAAGCTGTGTGAATGTCTGCATCAGTCACTAACCCATGCATTCAGTAAGACATAGTTAACCACTCAAGTATACATTCAGTCAAGCACCTACTAAATCATCCATCCAGACACTTATATACCCACTCATTCTTCAATACACCTTGGCATATATATAAAAAATATTTAAACTTTATAGAAACACACAGTCATTGAATGATGTCATCAGTGATGTCATTTGAGATGTCATCAATGATGTCATCAGTGATGTCACTGACCATGTCATGAATGATGTACTATGTGACATCATCAGCAGTGCATTGCGGGGGCATTATGGGAAATGTAGTTCACTCATTTTGAAGTGCATTTCTTAAACAATTCAAAAAGGAAAATTGTAATATTTATTGTCATTAAACCATCTTGGTGTTATTGTCAATTATAGTTTTACAACCTGCTAATTACAGTTTAGAATGTAAAATTCAACTTTGATGAGAATTTTGGGCTCAGATACCTCCTTTTCCATTTTGGCTCAGTGCCCTTCATTTATTCATATTTGGTTATTTCCAGGTTGCCATTTTCTGATTACACTGGGACATTGGCGGAGTTGGTTTAGCCTCAAGTTCATATGATTTGTTGATTTTTCTGGGTCACAAGATTATAGATGAACATTTAGTTCTTTGTCCCCATTTAATCAATCCCGTTGCTTAGTATGGAACCTGATTATTAATCTTTACTCCAAGCATCTCAATTTCTTCACATGGTCCCCACCTCTTTTGCTCACTGGGATCGTTGCAGGCCCCAATAGCTCATTTGTTGCCAACTGTAGTTTGAATGTGTATGCATGTGTTTTGTCATGGCATAGTTTTTGTCCCCATTCTGAATGGCACAAATATGCTCCAGCATCCTTTTCTTTAGTTGACAGATTGTGTTTTCAATATATCTGCGGCCGCAGTTGCATTAAAGCCTCCAGCATATAGACTACATGAGTGCTTTCACAGTTAATTTTCTCCTTGATATCTAACACTTTACCTTTGAAGTCCGTAATCTCCTTCATGTTCTTCCCTATATGACATGTTTTGCACTTTTCACACTTTTTGAATACTGTTTGAAAATCAGTGAGCCAGGATTTGACTTTAGGTTTGTGTGTAGTGGTAGTGGACCAATTTATCTTTGATAGATGGTGCACGTCTGTATGTTATGTTAGGTTTCTCTTTGAGTATTGTCTTGATATCTGGGTCTTTCCAATTATTTGTTCCAATGTTTATTCATTATTTTTACAATTTCATTGTTTTCTTTACTATATGTTAGAATTAGTCTTAAATCTGGGTTTTCATTTTCTTGTGTGTGTTTTTTCCTTTCTTTTGTGTTTTGTAAGGTTTGGTCTCTGGAGATCTGTTCTGCTTTGGTTCTACCTGCTCTTACGTACACTGGTTTGTATCCTCTTTCCAGGAACTTGCAGGTTGTTTCTTCTGTTTTGGATTCTAGTTCCTTTTTATCTGAGCAATTCTGTTTCATTCTCAGGAATTCACCATATGGGAGGCTTTTTATCAGTGATTTTGGATGAAAACTAGAACCATGTAGAATGCTATTGGTTGCAGTTTATTTCTGCATTATGTTCACCCCCTTATTCCAATTGTTTTTATTAGTCGTTAAGTGTTGGCTACTGCCGTTTTTGTCTAACCGCATATGGGATTGGTTTGATCTATTAATTCTAGGGCCACTTGGCCTGAACTGGATTATTGAAGGTTTCTACTCATACTCGGAATATTCTTAGAATACCTGTATATTGTCAATATGACTTGTGGAGTATTTCCGAGTGGACCCCAATACAAGCTGGGGTTCTTTTGGTGGCTTCACAGGCAGCCTGATAGCATTGTGAACTCGAGTTTTAACCTCAACCCTTGCATTGTTTCTTCAGATGGTTAAGCACTGTGCTATGTAATATTTTGGGGAAGACTAAAATGATAGAATCATTTACGTACTGACATTACGCAATGTCAGTCATTTATCTTGAAATGTCATGCATACATTTTCTTGCATATGTTTTGAAATTATTCAATTTGGAAACGGTGTTTGGAATGAAATATGATAATCACATGCATTTGAAATCATTGGAAAATGTGGAAATGAACATCATGCAATGAAAGGGTTCCACAGAAGTGTTGTAGTCTATCCTCGATTTCTATGCAAGCAACCAACACTGTTTGTCTGCTTTCTATGTTTATTTTATTTACACTTTAAATGGTGGTTGTATTCTTGTGCAACTTGGCTTTGGGAAGAAGAATCTTGTGGTTGAAATGCAATGCCATTTATATCAATACAATTAATTATCTGAAACACGATCCTGGAGTGTGAGTCTTTTGTATTCAACACAAGAATATGAGATTTCTTTTCATTGGTAAACAAGTCCCGGCACCCGCGTCTCACCCCGCCCTCCCCAGGTGAACTTAACAGCATTGTCGGAAGCTTTTGTGGATATATATACATAGATATATATACATAGATATGTATATATATTCACAGAAAAAAACATAGGTTACAGGCATGCTATAGTTAGAAATTAGATTTTAAAAAAACATAGAAATTCAATGAAAAAAACATAGGTTTCAGGGACGTTACATTTAGTTGGACATTTCGCTCGTACAAAACCAGAGAATTTCGGCCGTTATAGTTAGTTGAACTAACTATAGCTCGATCCCCCGCAATGCACTGCTAATGATGTCACATATTACATCATTCATGACGTGGTCAGTAACATCACTGATGACATCACTGATGACATCACTGATGACATCATCCAGTGACTATGTGTTTCTGTAAAGTTTAAATATGTTTTATATATATGCCAAGGTGTATTAAAGAATGAGTGGGTGTATAAGTGTCTCAATGGATGATTTAGCAGGTGCGTGACTGACGGTATAAGTGAGTGATTAAACGTGTCTTACTGAATTCATGGATTAGTGACTAAACTGTGTGAATGTCTGTACAAGTCTTTCAGTTTGTGTGTAAGCGGATGCATGGGTTGGTGAGTAGCTACATGAGTGTCTATATGGGTTATTGATTGGTTGTCTGAGAATCTGTATTGGTGCCTTATTGTCTCTTTTCTGTGACTCTGTTTATAGATGTGCGAGTAGGTGATTCACTGGGCGTATGGGTTCAAGAGTGCATCTGTGAAGGGCTGTATGGGTGGGTGAGTATATGTATGGGTGTGTTGGTGAGTGAATGGATGTCTCAGTGGTACATGTGTGAGTAACTACATATGTGAAAGGCAGCATATGTGAGGGTTGGAGTATTTAAATGACTATATGTGAGAGTGAGTGATTGTGAGAGTGGCTGTATGGATGAGTGTGTGCTTGTGTCAGTGATTGTAGAAGAGAGTAAGTATGTGTTAGTATCTGTATGAATAAGTGAAGTGGTGTGTGTATAACTGTATAGGTAAGTAAATAGGAGTGTGATTGATTCTTTGCATGACTGACTAGGTTTGTGAGTAACTATGGGTGAGTGGTGGTGGGTGAGTGTCTGTACAGGTATATGAGTGCATATGATAATGCTGTATTGATGAGTGACTAAATGTATGAGTAACTGTATGGATGAATGAGTGGACATGTGTGTAGACCTAGGAATCAGTGTGTGGGTATGTTGTAACTGGTATTGGTGTGTCTATGGTTTTGAAAATGGCAGTCTGCATTTTAGAGTGGGTATAACAAAGGTTATATTAGGGTGTGAGGAGGTGCATCAGATTATCACATGGATGATGTCATCAGTGATGTCATTTGAGATGTCATCAGTGATTTCATCAGTTATGTCATCAGTGATGTCACTGACCATGTCATGAATGATGTAATATGTGATGTCATCAGCAGTTTATTGCGGGGGCGCGAGTTGTAGTTAGCTCAACTAACTATAACGGCTGAATTCCTCTGGTTTTGTACGAGTGAAATGCCCAACTAACTGTAATGTCCCTGAAACCTATATTTTTTCATTGAGTTTCTATGTTTTAAAAAAAATCTAATTTCCAATTATAACTTCCCTGAAACCTATGTTTTTTTCAGTGAATTTCAAAGGTTTTTTAAATGATAATTTCTAACTATAACGTCCCTGAAACCTATGGTTTCAGTCTCTCTCTCTGTCAGTCAGTCTCTCTACCTCAGTTTGTCGAACAGTCTCTCTCTACCTCAGTCAGACTCTCTCTCAGTCAGTCTCTCTCTGTCAGCCAGTTTCTCTCTCAGTCAATCTCTCTCTCTGTCACTCAATCTCTCTGTCAGTCTCTCACTCTGTCAGTCTCTCCCTGTCTCTCTCTGTCAGTCTCTCTCTTTCTCTGTCAGTCTCTCTCTCTGTCAGTCAGTCTCTCTCTCTCTCTGTCAGTCAGTCTTTCCACCTCAGTCAGACAGTCTCTTTCTACCTCAGTCAGTCAGACAGTCTCTATCTACCTCAGTCAGCCAGTCTCTCAGTTAGTCAGTCATTCTCTCTCTCAGTCAGTCAGTCAGTCTCTCTCCCAGTCAGTCTCTCTCTGTTAGTCAGTCAGTCTCTCTCTCAGTCATTCAGTCTCAGTCAGACAGTCTCTCTCTCAGTCAGTCTCTCTCTTTCTGTCATTCTCTTTCTCTCAGTCAATCTCAGTCAGTCAATCCTCTCAGTCAGTCTCTCAGCAAGTCAGTCTCTCTCTTTCTGTCAGTCAGTCTCTCTCCCAGTCAGTCAGTCAGTCAGTCAGTCTCTCTCTCTCTCTCTCTCTCTCTCTCTCTCTCTGTCAGTCTGTCTCTCAGTTAGTCTCTCTCTAAGTAAGTCAATCTCTCTCTCTCTCTGTCAGTCAGTCAGTCTTTCTCTCTCTCGCTTTGTCAGTCAGACTCCCTCTCTCTCAATCAGTCAGTCAGTCAGTCTCTCTCTGTCAGTCAGTCTCTCTGTCAGTCAGTCTCTCTCGCTCTTTGAGTCAGTCTCTCTCTCTCACTCTCAGTCAGTCCCTCTGAGTCAGTCTCTCTCCCTCTCTGTCAGTCTCTCCCTCTCAGTCAGTCTGTCTTTCACTCAGTCAGTCTCTCTCTCAGTCAGTCTCTCTCCCAGTCAGTCTCTCTCTGTTAGCCAGTCAGTCTCTCTCTCAGTCATTCAGTCTCAGTCAGTCAGACTCTCTCTCAGTCCGTCTCTCTCTTTCTGTCATTCTCTTTCTGTCAGCCAGTCTCTTTCTCAGTCATTCTCAGTCAGTCAATCCTCTCAGTCAGTCTCAGTCAGTCAATCCTCTCAGTCAGTCTCTCAGTAAGTTAGTCTCTCTATTTCTGTCAGTCAGTCTCTCTCCCAGTCAGTCAGTCTCTCTCTCTCTCTCTCTCTCTCTCTCTCTCTGAGTCAGTCAGTCTGTCTCTCAGTTAGTCTCTCTCTAAGTAAGTCAATCTCTCTCTCTGTCAGTCAGTCTCTCTCTCTCTCTCTCTGTCAGTCAGTCTCCCTCTCTCTCAGTCAGTCAGTCAGTCAGTCTCTATCTCCCTGTCAGTCAGTCTCTCTCTCTCCCCTAGTCAGTCTCTCTCAGTCAGTCTCTCTCTTTCTGTCAGTCAGTCTCTAACCCAGTCAGTCAGTCTCTCTCTCTCTGTCAGTCAGTCAGTCAGTCTCTCTCTCTCTGTTAACCTCTCTCTGTCAGTCTCTCGCTCTATCAGTCAGTCTCTCTCTCTCTGTCAGTCTGTCTCTGTTAGTCAGTCTCTCTATCTCAGTTAGTCAGACAGTCTCTCTCTACCTCAGTCAGTCAGTCTCTCTCTCAGTCAGGCAGTCAGTCTCTCTCTCAGTCAGCCTCTCTCTGTCAGCCAGTTTCTCTTGCAGTCAATCTCTCTCTGTCAGTCAGTCTCTCTGTCAGTCTCTGTCTCTCTCTCTCTCTGTCAGTCTCTCTCTGTCAGTCAGTCTCTCTACCTCAGTCAGTCAGACAGTCTCACACTACATCAGTCAGTCAGTCTCTCTCTTAGTCAGTCAGTCAGTCTCTCTCTAAGTCAGTCAATCTCTCTCTCTCTGTCAGTCAGTCTCTCTCACTCACTGTCAGTCAGTCTCCCTCTCTCTCAGTCGGTCAGTCAGTCAGCCTCTCTCTGTCAGTCTCTCTCTCTCTGTCAGTCAGTCTCTCTCTTAGTCAGTCAGTCTCTCTCTCTCCTAGTCAGTCTCTCTCAGTCAGTCTCTCTCGGTCATCCAGTTTCTCTCTCAGTCCATCTCTCTCTGTCAGTCAGTCTCTCCATCAGTCTCTCTCTGTCTCTCTCTCTCTGTCAGTCTCCCTGTCAGTCAGTCAGTCTCTTCAAAGCAGATTTTTCAACGCGACATGTTTACACTGAGGTGATAAAAATGCTGTGGCTCTTTGAAAGCCCCACATCCCCTGCTAAAAAAAAAAATACACTTAGAATATCCGAGTTCAAGTCATTTTCTGTTTGGCCTAGCGTGCAGGTGAGGCAGACTCACGTTATTCAAGGATCCTTCAAGCCAATGGCCAATTTGAAGCACAAACACAATGCTTTCGAGATTTCAGACACCTCTCACATTCACACACAATCTTCGGGTATGGAATACCTGCTCCCTTCCCCCTGAGTGACCACAATCTTTGCACATGAGGAGGATACCACAGTGTGGCTTGTCATCAGATCACATAGATAGATTACCCAACCTGTGCCATCAAATGGGGGACCTGCATTGTCTATTGTCCATCTCCAAGCAAGCGCATCCGTACACAGGGTTCAATGAACATGAAAATATGCCTTTTAAACCTGAATGCCATCCCCGGTTTCTGGAGACATTTGTGCAAAAGTTTCCAGCCCAAGATGGCACCAAAGCATCACAACAGGCCTTGCGTCGTTGTGTATTTCACACTTTTCAGTGCAGCCAATTGCTTTCTGGAACTTCAGCAAGAAGAGGATACAAACAACGCGACGTAAATATGTGATCACGCAATGCACGCACGCGTTACCAGTTCTTGCCTTAAAGTACTGTCCGTGCATAAATAAATAAAAATCCGTAAATCTGGTATTTGTAAAGCGCAATCTACTCAGCCCTATGGGTCTCAAGGCACTGGGGGCCATCGTGGAAATTAAGTGAGGTATTGCCCAGAGTCACATGGTGCTGAGCTGAGCTGCTGCTGGAGCCGGCTCTATAGCATCGCTATAGAGACCTTCATCTGTTTTTTAGGAAACATTTCTGCGCAATTGTTTCGTTTATTTTCTTTTTAACTTTTCTCCAAAACCTAGAACACTATGGGGCATATTTACAACGAGGCGATAAAAAATTATCGGCGCTTTAGCGGCCGTGTTCGGCCGAAAAGCGGCGATAATTTTATCGCTATATTAGCAAAGTCACGCTAACGCGTGAAACCTTGCTTTAGCGTGGGGATTTCTAACGCCCAGATTTGCATCTCTAATGAGATGCAAAGTGGGCATTCCTGACCTGACATGATAGGAGAAATGCAAAACACACAACATGATGGACGGAATGTTGCACAATGGCAAAACATTCACCCCCAGTCACAGATCTGGGTTTAATCCATCTTTATTTTGCTCACCACACCACCCCAGTTCAGACATGGCCATATGCAAATCAGTCTTGACCCTGTGCCTCATGGGAACAGTCCAGCCCGAACTGCCAAGCCATGTCTTCACTGGACCGGAATCAAGCATCCTAGGACCGGTTTCTGGCTATCAGCCAGGATAGCTTGACTCCAGTGGCATAGTGAGCACGGGACCCACGTCTGGGCAAACCCTTCCCACATAGGGTGAACAGCAAAACACACAAGATGATGGATGGAATGTTGCACAATGGCAAAACATTCACCCCCAGTCACAGATCTGGGTTTAATCCATCGTTATTTTGCTCACCACACCACCCCAGTTCAGACATGGCCATATGCAAATCAGTCTTGACCCTGTGCCTCATGGGAACAGTCCAGCCCGAACTGCCAAGCCATGTCTTCCCTGGACCGGAATCAAGCAGGGAAGACATGGCTTGGCAGTTCGGGCTGGACTTTTCCCATGAGGCACAGGGTCAAGACTGATTTGCATATGGCCATGTCTAAACTGGTGTGACGTAGTGGGCAAAAGAACAATGGATTTAACCCAGATCTCTTGACTGGGGGAGAATGTCTGCATTGTCAGCATTCCGTCCATCATTTGTTTGTTGTAACGCTTTACGCCCTAAGTGGGATGGGTATTCCCAGACGTGGGACCCGTGCTCACTACGCCACTGGAGTCAAGATATCCTGGCTGATGACGGCTGATAGCCAGAAACTGGTCCTAGGATGCTTGATTCCGGTCCAGGGAAGACATGGCTTGGCAGTTCGGGCTGGACTGTTCCCATGAGGCACAGGGTCAAGACTGATTTGCATATGGCCATGTGTAAACTGGTGTGGTGTAGTGGGCAAAAGAACAATGGATTTAACCCAGATCTCTTGACTGGGGGAGAATGTCTGCATTGTCTGCATTCCGTCCATCATTTGTTTGTTGTAACGCTTTACGCACTAAGTGGGATGGGTATTCCCAGACGTGGGACCCGTGCTCACTACGCCACTGGAGTCAAGCTATCCTGGCTGATGACGGCTGATAGCCAGAAACTGGTCCTAGGATGCTTGATTCCGGTCCAGGGAAGGCATGGCTTGGCAGTTCGGGCTGGACTGTTCCCATGAGGCACAGGGTCAAGACTGATTTGCATATGGCCATATCTAAACTGGTGTGGCGTAGTGGGCAAAAGAACAATGGATTTAACCCAGATCTCTTGACTGGGGGAGAATGTCTGCATTGTCAGCATTCCGTCCATCAATTGTTTGTTGTAACGCTTTACGCCCTAAGTGGGATGGGTATTCCCAGACGTGGGACCCGTGCTCACTACGCTACTGGAGTCAAGCTATCCTGGCTGATGACGGCTGATAGCCAGAAACTGGTCCTAGGATGCTTGATTCCGGTCCAGGGAAGACATGGCTTGGCATTTCGGGCTGGACTGTTCCCATGAGGCACAGGGTCAAGACTGATTTGCATATGGCCATGTCTAAACTGGTGTGGCGTAGTGGGCAAAAGAACGATGAATTTAACCCAGATCTCTTGACTGGGGGAGAATGTCTGCATTGTCAGCATTCCGTCCATCATTTGTTTGTTGTAACGCTTTACGCCCTAAGTGGGATGGGTATTCCCAGACGTGGGACCCGTGCTCACTACGCCACTGGAGTCAAGCTATCCAGGCTGATGACGGCTGATAGCCAGAAACTGGTCCTAGGATGCTTGATGCCGGTCCAGGGAAGACATGGCTTGGCAGTTCGGGCTGGACTGTTCCCATGAGGCACAGGGTCAAGACTGATTTGCATATGGCCATGTCTAAACTGGTGTGGCGTAGTGGGCAAAAGAACGATGGATTTAACCCAGATCTCTTTACTGGGGGAGAATGTCTGCATTGTCAGCATTCCGTCCATCATTTGTTTGTTGTAACGCTTTACGCCCTAAGTGGGATGGATATTCCCAGACGTGGGACCCGTGCTCACTACGCCACTGGAGTCAAGCTATCCTGGCTAATGACGGCTGATAGCCAGAAACTGGTCCTAGTATGCTTGATTCCGGTCCAGGGAAGACATGGCTTGGCAGTTCGGGCTGGACTGTTCCCATGAGGCACAGGGTCAAGACTGATTTGCATATGGCCATGTCTAAACTGGTGTGGCGTAGTGGGCAAAAGAACGATGGATTTAACCCAGATCTCTTGACTGGGGGAGAATGTCTGCATTGTCAGCATTTCGTCCATCATTTGTTTGTTGTAATGATAGGAGAAATGTCGCTAAGCGACATTTCTCCTATCATCAAGCCCCACGCTATGAAGCAAAGCGTCAGGAAAAGTAGCGATAACACCTGTTATCGCTGCTTTCCTAACACCTGCTTCAGGACTGACTTAGCCATGATATCCTATGGAAGGTGGATATCATGGCTAAGTTTGTGAGTCCCTATCAACTAGCTAACGAGAGATTATCGCTGGGTTTCCAGCGATAATCTCACGTTAGCCAGTTAGAGCTAGGATTTTTATCGCCAATGAGATAAGCGTTGCTAATAGCACGCTATCTCAGCGATAAAAATCGGCGCTAGCCGGCGATAATGATCCGAGCGCTAAGTGCGCTCAGCGATAATTATCGCCGGTTGATGTTGATCTGCCCCAATAGATGCTCATATCGTACAGTTTCCATTCCCTGTTTTTACCATCATGTTGAATATTAATTACATTTTAAAGGTATGTTTTTATTTACGCGTATTCTAATTTTTCAGTATCCTTTTTCAGTTTTGCATGTGTTACTCTGCATATTTCTTTTCATTCCTTGCCTAAAAGCCCCAGCAGTCTTTAATTATTTTGCTCCGAACTGCGGAAAATAGTGTTTGGGGCACTCAAACGAATATACTGCGAATACTTTCAGTGTTTGCTTGAACTATTGATTATGAGCGATCTTATTAAGGCAGCTACTAATTAACTAAAATGCTTAGGGCCATATTATCAAGAACGGCGATAACATTATCGCCGCTTTAGCGGCAGGAAACTGCCGCTAAAGCGGTGATAAGGGGCTTGATAATATGCCCTAGAGAATTCCAATAGAAACCCAGGTTCTGGTGTGAAGGACTACAAACCTGGGCTTCTATTGGAATTTTCTAGGGCATATTATCAAGCCCCTTATCGCCGCTTTAGCGGCAGTTTCCTGCCGCTAAAGCAGGGCTAATATTATCGCTGTTCTTGGTAATATGGCCCTTTGGGAGGTGCCTGCAAAAAATCCTGCAAGGAATGTACACAATGATGTATCAGAGGATGGTATCACCCACAATAAATAGGCGATGGATTACAAAAGTGGGAAATGGAGTTTAAAACAAGGAGTGAGGGTAACATGGGAGATATTTAGGAGGAAAGTGACAATTGAATCAGCACCAAACATGCCACACTTTTTGATTAGCATTCAAGCCATGTGATTGTTTCCAGCAGTGGCTTCAAAATGCCATTTTGGCCAGCCGGCAATTGGTAATTGCGCCTTTGGTTACCAGGGAACGTTTAGCTTTAAGAAGGGAGCCTCAGTCTAGCGCTAATAAGCCGCACCTTCAGTTTGGAGCACTATATCAGTGTTTTTACTGACTTGTGTACTCATGCTTCCTGTTTGACAGAGCGTCACACTGCAGTATCCATGAATTTATATATATGTGTGTGTAAAGGTAATTGTACGAGCAAAAACAGACAAAACTAACTCCCCAGCGGTCGCTGGTGTTTTAATAAAGAAATTTACATTTTGAGCAAAGAACAGAACGGAGGTGAGCCTATTTCAGTTATGACTGTTATTAAAAAAAATATTCTGTAGGGTTTTACTACCCTGCAGAAACGGTTAATATGCCAGAAGTCTTTTTCTTCTTACTGCATTTGCCTCAGCTCAGACATTCAATGTTCGATGAGATTTGGTGTTGCTGCAGCAAGGCGGTCAGACGTGTTCCCTTCTGCACATACCTGTAAGACGAGTCGATACCGGAACAGGGTCGAATTAGACAGATGGTAAATAAGGTTGGGAAGCACTAAGGGGCATATTATCAAGGATGGCGTTAAAAATTATCGCCGGTTTAGCAGCAGAAAACTGCCGCTAAAGCGGCGATAATGGGCTTGATAATATGCCCTTGAGAATTCCCATAGAAGCCCACGTTCTGGTGTGAACAAGGGCTTTTATGGGAATTCTCCACGGCATATTATCAAGCCCATTATCGCCGCTTTAGCAGCAGTTTTCTGCCGCTAAACCGGTGATAATTATAACGCCGTCCTTGATAATATGCCCCTCTATTTGTTTTATATAATACATTGTTTCACGCAAGGCGTTACGCCACCTTTTTGCCTTTTCTAGGTCTATAAATTAGACTGTTGCGTTGCATATTAAAAAATTCAATGGTAACCAAGTTACCGATGTCGGAAGTATGAAAGGCTGAGATGGCCTATCAAGAATCCTAGCTCTTAACATGCAAATCATAGCATGTGTCAGAGGCGAGAGTTTAACCCATTGGCCCATCTGAAGAGTTAGAAATAACAGATTCAGGAAGTGCATGTCAATAACAATAACCATTTTCTCCACAGCTCGATACGCCGTCCTTCTCCCGTTTCTAAGCGCTGTAACTGACAGATGTCACTAGTAAACTCATCAGTGGTAAACAGCCTACTCTGGGGCATATTATCAAGACAGGCGATACAATTATCGCCGCTTTAGCTGCAGAAAACTGCCGCTAAAACATCGATAATGGGCTTGATAATATGCTCTGTGGAATTCCAATTGAAGCCCATGTTAGATGTGAAGGACATCTAACATGGGCTTCAATTGGAATTCCATAGAGCATATTATCAAGCCCATTATCACCGTTTTAGCGGCAGTATTCTGCCGCTAAAGCGGCGATAATTTTAACGCCTGTCTTGATAATATGCCCCCAAGTTCGAAAGATTGAAAGGTTGTATAGTTGCCCTTAGAATTATGTGAGCTATCGAGAAGCAAGCTGCGGATGAAGTCAGCAGCGAGCGTTTAAGTCACTCAGTCATCCCGCTGGGTAGATTGCATAACAAAATCTCCGCCATTCAGCACATATATTCAGCAGATGTATTCGCAACTGCAGAGTCGTCCCCCCGATTTGCGTTATGTGAAGTAAATACCAAGAATCATTTTCTCCAAAGCGCGACACGCCGCCCTTCTGCCGTTTCGAAGCGCTTGAACTAACAGATGACACTAGGAAACTCACCAGTGGTAAACAACCTACCAAGTTTGAAAGATTGAAAGGTTGTATAGTTGTCCTTAGAATTATGCGAGCTATCGAGAAGCAAGCCGCGGATGTAGTCAGCAGCGAGCGTTTAAGTCACTCAGTCATCCCGCTGGGTAGATTGCATAACAAAATCTCCGCCATTCAGCACATATATTCAGCAGATGTATTCGCAACTGCAGGGTCGTTCCCCCGATTTGCATTATGTGAAGTATTACTAAAATGTATATTTGTTACCGACGCCATTTGCCAAGGGACCTTTGAGATCGCAACCATGGTATTCTCCCTCATTTTAAAAACACACATAATACTCGACGCTAAACCTTTCGGGCTAGATCACCTCTTAATTGGACCTTACCAAGCATATAGGGAGAATCTTAAAACCCTCACAGCATTGTCAAAGGGACATTTTATAATCTGTATGATGGTTGGTGACGCAGGTATATATATATATATATATATATACATATAGCTCCAAACTGCCCCTCTAGCAGAAACGCACTCAGACACTGAACCGGAGCAATTCCTTTATTGGTCAAATGTCTCCCATGTGCAGATAGCTTTAGCAGCTTCGCCGTCGATTACTCCTGACGCGTTTCAAAGCCATTATGCTTCTTTTTCAAAGGACGACAGTGTCGTGCATTCAAAGACACACCTTCTTTTAAATTGATGTCACGCCCTCTGATGTACCGGTGGTTGCCATGAACAGCATAAAGGAAGTGTACCCATCCAGGATATGAGACACACTACAAAATCCAGAATTCCCGGTACATCAGAGGGCGTGACATCAATTTAAAAGAAGGTGTGTCTTTGAATGCACGACACTGTCGTCCTTTGAAAAAGAAGCATAATGGCTTTGAAACGCGTCAGGAGTAATCGACGGCGAAGCTGCTAAAGCTATCTGCACATGGGAAACATTTGACCAATAAAGGAATTGCTCCAGTTCAGTGTCTGAGTGCGTTTCTGCTAGAGGGGCAGTTTGGAGCTTGATGGAAACGCGGCAGCCCTTGCCACGAGAAATGCACCAACCCGTGATGACAGGGTGCCATAGGGCTCGGTATTCAACCTGGCCTCACTTGTGGGACACTGACTTTGGATTTTAATGAACCTGTGTGCGGAGGCCCATCCGAGGGCTTTGAGTGGTTGCCATAAACAGCATAAAGGAAGTGCACCCATCCAGGATATGAGACACACTACAAAATCCAGAATTCCCGGTACATCAGAGGGCATGACATCAATTTAAAAGAAGGTGTGTCTTTGAATGCACGACGCTGTCGTCCTTTGAAAAAGAAGCATAATGGCTTTGAAACGCGTCAGGAGTAATCGACGGCGAAGCTGCTAAAGCTATCTGCACATGGGAGACATTTGACCAATAAAGGAATTGCTCCAGTTCAGTGTCTGAGTGCGTTTCTGCTAGAGGGGCAGTTTGGAGCTTGATGTAAATGCGGCAGCCCTTGCCACGAGAAATGCACCAACCCGTGATGACAGGGTGCCATGGGGCTCGGTATTCAACCTGGCCTCACTTGTGGGACACTGACTTTGGATTTTAATGAACCTGTGTGCGGAGGCCCATCCGAGGGTTTTGAGGGGTTGCCATAAACAGCATAAAGGAAGTGCACCCATCCAGGATATGAGACACACTACAAAATCCAGAATTCCCGGTACATCAGAGGGCGTGACATCAATTTAAAAGAAGGTGTATCTTTGAATGCACGACGCTGTCGTCCTTTGAAAAAGAAGCATAATGGCTTTGAAACGCGTCAGGAGTAATCGACGGCGAAGCTCCTAAAGCTATCTGCACATGGGAGACATTGACCAATAAAGGAATTGCTCCAGTTCAGTGTCTGAGTGCGTTTCTCCTAGAGGGGCAGTTTGGAGCTTGATATATACATATATATATAAATATATATAGCCTGCGCTTTTTTTTTTTGTTTTCTCCCCCGGATTCATGATCCCGGCGTGAATTCGGACTATTTAAAAAAAAAAGAAAAGATTTTTGGGGCCCTTGGGGTCCTTGTGGGACCCCCTGAGCAGGCCTAGGGTGTCAGGGTGTTTCTACCCTGCCCCCTTTTCCTGTTTTTTTACTGTGTTTTACTGTTTTCTTGTGACTCGGTTTTACAGAGTCACAAGATGGCTGCCAACACTTCCTGGTTTGGAGTGTTGGCAGCCAATCACAGTGAAGCTCGTGCTCGGGAGGGTTTGCGAACCTACCACTGCTCTATATATCAAAACTTTTTCTTTTTCAAATTTCTCAGGAACTACTGAATGGATTCACCCCATTTAACAAAAAGGACACTTTCTGAACCAAGACCTACCTTCTTGCCAAATTTGGTGTAATTCCGTTCACCAGTTCGGGCTGTAGCTTTGTCTAAAGTTTCCTGCGGAAAATAACATGGGGAACACGTGTTTTGGGACCCCCTTTTTTCTCCGCCCCCACTTGGGGAATCACCTCAAAACTTTCAAGACAGGAGCTGACCGGAGTTGATAAACTTGTTTTGAAAAGTTTGCACAGATGCATCAACCGGCGCCAAAGTTATTGGGAAAACAAAAAACGCTTTCCCAATGGAAACTAGGTCCTAACTATAACTACCTATTGGCGACCGCCAGTAGGTAATATATATATATATATATATATATATATATACATATATATATATATATATATATATATATATATATATATATATTTGCTTCATTAGAAAGAGAGGGGGGTTAGGTTACTCTCTTCTATAAAATTACAGGGCTTTTAATGATATATGGATTATTAACCATGCTAACTGTATTTTTAGTATGCATTTGATTTCTAATTGTGCTACGTATACTGCATTTCAGAGCACAATACTTTAAATAAATATTCTAAACGTGCTTCTTGCATCCTGGTCATCTTATTGTGGACAAGTATGAGTGCGAGAGCGAAAGGGTGTGTACTGTTACCATGATCCCTGAGAGGGTTGAGAGGGTTGCGTTCTGGGCTGCCAACTCAATTGTTTCTATGGTAAGGCTAGGAGGGCAAGTGACGCACTGCTGCTAGTCAGACTCAGACCCATGGGTACTAGGGTGGTATGGTGACTCAGTCCTTACATGCTGATGTTCTATGCTTCTAAGCATAGTTCTGTTCTAAGAGCAGAATCCCTGCAACAGAGGTAAGTAATAGAGAAGTGTGCTAGTGCTATACATATACATACATCAATAGCAACTGTGGGGGATGCACAGATGTATAATCTAGTGTGATATAGAGTTGCAGGCTCCTGCATTACATTTATTGTGGTGTCAACGTTTCAACCCTTAAGTGTTGTTTTGTACAGGGTCATCATCAGGATGGAAGGGGGAAAACACCAATTGAATAGTGCTCATGTAGTAAATGTCAAACATTAAATACTGGAGTGCATTCTCAGGTCATAGGCCATAGAACCTAAGAACAAATAAAAGTCTCCTTTAACTGTTTGGTGGGAGAAGGGTCCATTATTGGTCCTGCGACTGTGGAGCTAGTACCCGTAGCGTAGGTAGACTTCTTATTGGTGCACATAGTGGAACATAAACATCCAGGGTTGCTATGTTTGAAAAAGTCAGTCTGTGGTCTCAGAGAAGGTGCCTGAAAAGTTGGTATGATCTTCTGAAATGGATAGGTACAGGCCAAGAGAGCTGAAATAAAAATGAATCCAGTCAAAAAGTGCAAACTTCTGCATGATTCGGTTTCTACTAATGTCTTTTAGTTTCCATTTGTCATTGCAATATTATGCTATAGAGCGCTAACAAAAGCATCTGTTACTCTCTGATCTTTTGTTGGCCTTAGGACTCTAAGCACTTTACCACTACTAACCAATACTAAAGCGCATGTCTTCTCCCCTTAACATGTGTGTAATCGGTGGATACATGACTCGCGTATTTAATTTACTTGTTAGTCACTTGGAAAGTGGTATACCATATATCCAGGGCCTGTCAGTTAAATGATACTAGTGGGCTTTCAGCAATGATTGTGCCACCCATAGAAGTAGACGTTTAAACCTGTCTTAGGCTTCCTACTGCAGTGCCTGTGTGTGTACTTTACTGCCACTTCGACTTGCCGATTAAAACTACTTGCCAAGCCTTAAACTCCCCTTTTCTTACAAACAAGTCACCCCTAAGGTAGATCCTAGGTAGCCCTAAGAGTAGGATGCTTTGTAAGTAAAATGTGAGACGTGTTCTTTTATGATCTGCATCAATCAATCAATCAATCAAGCATTTGTATAGCGCGCTACTCACCCGGAGGGTCTCAAGGCGCTTGGGGGAGGGGGTCGCTACTGCTCGAACATCCAGGTCTTGAGTTGCTTCCTGAAGGAGAGGTGGTCTTGGGTCAGGCGGAGGTGGATGGAGAGGGAGTTCCACGTCTTGGCAGCCAGGTAGGAGAAGGATCTTCCTCCTGTTGTGGCTCTTCGGATGCGGGGGACGGTGGCGAGGGCGTGGCTGGTTGATCAAAGCTGGCGGGTGGGAGTGTAGAAGGTCAAGCGGTCGTTGAGGTATCTTGGGCCTTGGTTGTGGAGAGCTTTGTGTGCGTGGGTGAGGAGTCGGAACGTGATTCTCTTGCTGACAGGGAGACAGTGCAGGTTTCTCAGGTGTACGGAGATGTGGCTGTGTCGTGGAATGTCCAGGATGAGGCGTGCTGAGGCGTTCTGGATGCGCTGGAGTCGTTTCTGGAGTTTGGCTGTGGTTCCGGCGTAGAGGGAGTTGCCGTAGTCCAGTCGGCTGGTGACGAGGGCCTGGGTGACCGTCTTCCTGGTTTCGGTGGGGATCCACCGGAAGATCTTAGGTAGCATGCGTAGGATGTTGAAGCATGATGCGGAGACGGCATTGACTTGTCTGGTCATTGAGAGGGAGGAGTCCAGGACGAAGCCCAGGTTGCGTGCGTGGTCTGTTGGTTTGGGTGCGCTGCCAAGGGCAGGGGCCACCAGGAGTCGTCCCAGGCGGAGGGTGATGATCCCAGGATGAGGACTTCCATCTTGTCTGAGTTCAGTTTTAGGCGGCTGTTCGTCATCCACTCGGCTACGTCTTTCATCCCTTCGTGTAGGTTGGTTCTGGCGGTGGCGGGGTCATTGGTGAGGGAGAGGATCAGCTGGGTGTCGTCGGCGTAGGAGATGATGTTGAGGTTGTGTTGGCGTGCGATGGCTGCGAGGGGGCTCATGTAGACGTTGAAGAGGGTGGGGCTGAGTGATGATCCTTGTTGTACGCCGCAGATGACTTCAGTGGCCTCGGATCTGAACGGGGGTAGGTGGACTCTCTGTGTTCTTCTGGCGAGGAAGGAGATGATCCATTCCAGTGCCTTCTCCTGGATTCCGATGTTGTTGAGGTGTTGCACTAGGGTGCTGTGGCAGACCGTGTCGAACGCCGCGGAGAGGTCCAGGAGGATGAGGGCCGTTGTTTCCCCGTTGTCGAGCAAAGCTCGGATGTCGTCGGTGGCTGCGATGAGGGCGGTCTCGGTGCTGTGGTTGGCCCGGAAGCCGGACTGCGAGTGGTTGAGGGATCCGGTCGTCTCGAGGAAGGCGGCTAGTTGTCTGTTGACGGTCTTCTCGATGACTTTGGCCGGGAAAGGAAGGAGCGAGATGGGGCGGTAGTTTTTGAGGTCGGTGGGGTCCGCTGATGGTTTCTTCAGTAGGGCGCTGAGTTCGGCGTGCTTTCAGCTCTCTGGTAAGGTGGCGGTGTCAAAGGAGGCGTTGATGATGTCCCACAGGTGGGGTGCGATGATGGAGTCGGCCTTGTTGAAGACGTGGTGAGGGCGGGGGTCGGTTGGAGATCCTGAGTGGATGGAGTTCATCGTGCGGATGGTGTCTTCGGTGTTGACCGGGGTCCAGGCGCGGAGGGTGGTGGTGGGGGGCGTTGTTCCGGTCGTAGGGTGCGTTGGCTGTGTGCTGAAACTGTTGTGTATGTCTGCGATCTTGCTGTGGAAGAATGAGGCGAGCGAGTTGCAGAGGTCTTGCGAGGGCGTGATGTCGTTGTTTCCGGCGCTGGTGTTCGAGAGCTCTTTGACGATGTTGAAGAGTTCCTTGCTGTTGCGGAGCGTTGTTGTCCAGTCGTTCCTTGAATGCGGATTTCTTGGTGGCGTGGATCAGCTGGTGATGTCTTCGAGTGGCGAGCTTGAGGGTGGACATGTTGTCTGTAGTTGGGTCTCTGCGCCAGGCTTTCTCGAGGGCCCGGCAGTTCTTCTTGGAGCTCTTGAGTTCGTCGGTAAACCAAGATGCTTTCTTGGTGCCGGGTCTGGCGGGGGGGTCTTCAGTGGAGCGAGGTCGTCTGCGCAGTTGCTGATCCATCTCGTGAGGTTGTTGGCGGCCTGGTTGGGGTTCGCTGATCTGGCGGGGGGGTTCTGGCTCAGGGATGTGGTGAGCTGGTCGGCAGTGATCTTGTTCCAGCTTCTGCGGGGGACCAGTTGCGGGTGGTGGTGAGTCGTATTCCTTCTGAAGCTGAAGGGGACGCAGCTGTGGTCTGTCCAGTGGAGTCCGGTGGCGTGGCTGAAGGTGATGTCCTTGCTGGAGGTGAAGACGGGGTCAAGCGTGTGGCCGGCATAGTGGGTGGGGGTGGTCACCAGTTGCTTGAGTCTGAGGTTGGCGAGGTTGGCCAGCAGGGTGGTGGTGTTGCGGTCGTTGTTGTTCTCCAGGTGGAAGTTGAGGTCCCATGGAGGATGTAGTCAGCGGAGGGGAGGGCGTGCGGGCTGATGAAGTCGGCGATGTCTTCGCTGAATTGTGTGCGAGGTCCCGGGGGTCTGTAGATGAGGGTGCCTCTGAGGGTGGTCTTGGGGTCGGTGTGGATCTGGAAGTGCAGGTGTTCGGCGGCTGTGAGGGTGTCTTCAGAGTTGGTCGTGACGCGGATGGTGTTCTTGTGGACGATGGCGATGCCTCCTCCATTCTGGTTGGCGCGGTCCCTGCGGGTGATCTTGTATCCGTCCGGGATGGCGATGTCGGGTGCTGAGGAGGCGTTCATCCAGGTTTCGGTGAGGAAGGCGACGTCTGGGGATGTGGTGTCGAGCAGGTTCCAGAGTTCCACTGCGTGCCTGTGGACGGAGCGGGTGTTGAGCAGGATGCACTTCAGGTGCTTCAGGTGGTTGCTGTTGGTGCTAGGCTTGGCGGGTGCGGTACGGGTCCGGATGCAGGAGAACTTGCAGGATTGGCAGGTGAAGGGTCCGTGGGTGCGTCTTGGGGTGGCTCAGCAGCAGCCGGGGCTCCGGCCGGTGTTGAGTGCGATGAGAGTGTCGGCGTTGTAGGTCTTGCGGGTGGGCTGGCATCTGCGGGGGCCAGGGGGTCTGGCGCTGGGCACGGGCCAGGCGCGGACGGGCGCAGACGGGCTTGCCTTAGGCGCGCCTTCGGCACGCCAGCGGCGCGCCCGCTGCGCACGTCCGCTGCGCGCCCTCCATATGAGTGGGAGAGGGAGGGAGGAGCAGCTGGGAGGTGGGAGCGGGGCGGCCAATAGGGTGCGAGGGGGGCGGAGCTACGGGACGCGGCGGCGGGAAACGGGCGGCGAGGGGGAGACGCGGGGAATAACAGAAGAAAAAGGGACACAATCTGGGCAACAAAGGAGAGGGGAACAGTCAAGGCAGCAAAATACACAGGTACAGTGGGGGAGATTACCGGCACTCACTCGTGGGTACAGAAGAGAAGGAGGGCACAGTCACTCTAACGCAGGCAGGCACAATGCAGCAGCGGTCAGCGGTCACACAGGGGGCTGCGTGGCGGTGAGGGGAGCGACCTGCCTGGTAAACAGGGTCAGAGGTCGCTCTCTCTACCGCTGCGCGGCCTCCTTATGAGTGGGAGAGGGAGGGAGGAGCAGCTGGGAGGTGGGAGCGGGGCGGCCAATAGGGTGCGAGGGGGGCGGAGCTACGGGACGCGGCAGCGGGAAACGGGCGGCGAGGGGGAGACGCGGGGAATAACAGAAGAAAAAGGGACACAATCTGGGCAACAAAGGAGAGGTGAACAGTCAAGGCAGCAAAATACACAGGTACAGTGGGGGAGATTACCGGCACTCACTCGTGGGTACAGAAGAGAAGGAGGGCACAGTCACTCTAACGCAGGCAGGCACAATGCAGCAGCGGTCCCACAGGGGGCTGCGTGGTTGTGAGGGGAGCGACCTGCCTGGTAAACAGGGTCAGAGGCCGCTCTCTCTACCGCTGCGCGCCTCCACATGAGTGGGAGAGGGAGGGAGGAGCAGCTGGGAGGTGGGAGCGGGGTGGCCAATAGGGTGCGAGGGGGGCAGAGCTACGGGACGCGGCGGCGGTAAACGGGCGGCGAGGGGGAGATGCGGGGAATAACAGAAGAAAAAGGGACACAATCTGGGCAACAAAGGAGAGGGGAACAGTCAAGGCAGCAAAATACACAGGTACAGTGGGGGAGATTACCGGCACTCACTCGTGGGTACAGAAGAGAAGGAGGGCACAGTCACTCTAACGCATGCAGGCACAATGCAGCAGCGGTCAGCGGTCACACAGGGGGCTGTGTGGCGGTGAGGGGAGCGACCTGCCTGGTAAACAGGGTCAGAGGTCGCTGTAGTGACAAACAGCTACTTTTGCACTACTGTGAGGCCAACCCCTCTCATAGGTTGACATTTGGAATTACTTAATACACTTTTTAGCTGTAATTTGTGATCTGAGACGAGTAGTCAGCTCATGTTTTATAGCTTTGGAATGGCAATGATAAACCCTCCTTACTGGTAAAGTTGGATTATACATTACTGTTTTAGAAATGCCACTTTTAGAAAGTGCAAAAACAACAGTTGATGTACAGAATGCAGAACAATGTCATACATTCACCCCAGTACAGAGATCTGGGCCTAAATCCATAGTTTTTTTGCTCACCATGCCATTCCAGTTTGAACCCATCCATATGCAAATCAGTCTTGACCCTGTGCCTCATGGGAACAGTCCAGACCGAACTGCCAAGCCAGGTCCTCCCTGGACTGGAAACAAGCATCCTAGGACCTGTTTCGGGGTTTCACCCCTCTTCAGCCAGGATAGCTTGATTCCAGTGACATGGAGAGCATGGGAACCACGTCTGGGCATACCCATCCCACTCGGGGTGACAAATGCAAAAACAACAGTTGATGGACAGAATGCAGAACAATGTCATACATTCACCCCAGTACAGCAATCTGGGCCTAAATCCATTGTTTTTTGCTCACCATGCCATTCCAGTTTAAACCCAGCCATATGCAAATCAGTCTTGACCCTGTGCCTCATGGGAACAGTCCAGCCCGAACTGCCAAGCCAGGTCTTCCCGGGACTGGAAACAAGCATCCTAGGACCGGTTTCTTTTATAAAGTGGACATTTCTCTGAACTTACAGCTCAGAGTGCCTTGAAGCCTGTCTCCAATACATGTCTTGGGTGGGTGATGGCTACCCTTTGTGCATTCCTCTAGGAAGCAAAAATCACATGAAAGCTAGGTGTGCCTGAGTACCCTTCTACAAAAATCTGCATTCTGATGGCCCCACCTGGGCACGATATGGAGGAGGGGCAAACACTTCACTGAATAGTTAATGTCCTATCCCCACACAAAGGGCTAAACTGCCCCACATAGATAGCCTGGCAGACAGTGCTGGATTGAAAGGATACCAGTGCATTTCAAAGACAATTCTAGGGGAAACCCTACCCACTTTCACATAATTTCCTTGGGGTTTGACCCTACACAATCCTATAATGCCATACTCTGCCAAAATCCAATATGGCAGGACACTTTTCCCCTGTTCAGAGAAAGGGTGGGCGGCGTGCTTTGCTTCGCCCATGGAGTGCACATAACGCTGCCTGCTTCGCCGTTTACCAAGTAGGCATAGAAGGCAGCGCTACGCCCATGCCGCTGCGAAGCGAAGCTGCCCGCCACCCGCCGCCCGCCCTCATTTAAAAATACTTAAAAGAATATCAAAAGTAAATTAAAGACCTTACCTGAAGTCGGCGTCCCCGGCTCCCTCTTCTTGCTTGCCGGTAACTTCTTCACAAAAATGCGCATGCGCGGGCGTCTGCACATTTAGCAAGCACAAGTGTTGGCTCGCTGATTGTGTTCTGCTGCATGTAGCGGTATTTCTTAGTACAAAAATGCATCCTCACGTCGGTGCATTTTGCGCTAATAAAATAGCTGGGAGTAAGCCGGGAAAAAACCCTACCCCTACACTTGCTAATCATGTTCTGCTGCATTTAGAACTATTTCTTAGCACAAAAATGCATCCTCGCATCCATTTTGGATGCAAGGTGGCATTTTTGTGCTAAAAATTTGTGCTGAATTCTTAGGTAAATCAGCATGACTGCTCGACACAGAATTAGGCAAGTTATGCCCACAACTAGTTTTAAACTGCACATCCAGGCTGTAGCGACAGACCTTTCACTTAAGTGGGTGCACAATTGGTGCTACAGTCTACTAGTGACATTTAACATACAGGACTTGGGTGCACAGGGCAGCATGTATGAGGGACTTATAGGCAAATTAAATATGCCAATCAGGGATTAGATAATTATACATGTTTTAGGGGTCAGAGCACATACACTGGGTGCTGGATATCAGCCCCCTTAAACAACCAATGAAAACAAGCAAAAAGTGGGGAGGTGAGCACGCAAAAAAAGAATTTCCCTACAAGCATTTTCAAACATTACTGTTTCCAAAAAACAGCATTACCTCACCCATCACCAGCTTCTACATTTTTAAGTTGAAAACAGCCTGAGGTCAGTTTCTCTAATCTATCAAGCATTATCTTCATACAATTGTTCTTTTGAAATAGACAACCATACAGGGAGTTTACTACAACTAGAAAAGTGGTACATCTATGTCAAGACATCTACGTTCTTCCTTGTTTTCTTATATTTACTTTGTTGATACAGTGCAGAAGAAGGGCGTGATCTTTTTTCAATCATCGGTGGCAGGTGTCCAAATTTCTGGAGATAACATCTGGCCCAATCTGAGTCCAAGGCAATGATTAATATTTGACTTGTTATGAGAAATGAACAAGACTCTCAGGGGTATATATACTATCCCCTATCAACATCAGAACATCACTTAACGTGGCTTAATGCTGCTTTGTAAATAAGGCACCCTTTCACGCTATACTTGAAAGGGGTGGGCAATAGGTGTTTTGAAGGGCGTTCCACCCATTTATTTTGACGCTGGCCCATATTTACAAGAGTAGCGTAAATATGGGGCAGCGCTAAAATTAAGACCAGGGAAAACTTAGTCTAACGGGGCGCATCGAGAAGAAATGCTTTACTTTTCCTCGTTTTTACTGTTTCTATGCAAAACGCCATGCATGACTGTTTATGTACAGTAAGGTGTCCCTTCCTGTACATAAACAATCATTTTAAAAATCACAAGTTTCAACTTCTATGTGTGCTGCTTTGTGCAGCACACAACCTCCAAATTGCCATTTAAGATTGTTTATGTGTAGGAAGGGGCACCTTCCTGCACATAGACACTCACAATGCAGGCCCCCTTGATCTATGGTTCAAGGGGGTCTGCGTTGGCGCTAGCTAGCTGAAATAAGCGTAAGCACAGGGGGAAATGCAGGGCTGCACTTCATTGTTGTAAATAGTGCAGCCCTGCATTTGAGAAGTGGAGGAGGGCCGCCTTAAGCCAAGAAGGCTAACGCTGTGCTTCGTCACTTCTTTGTAAATATACCCCTCAGTTCCTAACTTGTGCTATACTTGCTATACTAAAATCTTAAATAAATAACTTTTGTATGCAATGTCATCAATGGGTTACAACCGCAAATGGCCATTGAAAGAAGCACACATAGGACCGTGACCAGTTGACTATCCCGGCAACAAGAGAAGTCAACAGATGGGGGAGTGGAGGCCAGTTTCAGCCCCCAGGTGTTAGGAAACATTTACATGCAAAAAAAAACCAAAATGGTTCCGGCCTTTCCGTAGTCACTACTAACAATTTTGCAAATTTTGCAAATTAACTGCCATGTATACAGTTACAAACCAGGTTTCTCACTCAAATGTGCTACTTAATGTTGAGTCTGGGAATATCGAAATACCCTTAAATCATGGGCAGAAAATCATGGGGAAAATTGTCAAAATATTAGTACATATAGAGGAAGTATAGATTTAATAATATTGACTCCACACCTATGCACTTGAAGATACATAAATTTCGTCAAGGTACATGTATGTGGAGTCAGAGAAAATCTATACATACCTTTTAATGTTTTGTCCTTAGATATTGTGTCAACGAGATTCCTACCTCGATATTCCGGGGGCACACCTCCCACTCATGTGGTAAATGCTTGGTTAAAACAGTTACACTGTTGTCACCCTCCTACTCGAGTCACTTTGAGTGTTGGCTGACATCGTAGCAGAAGAGATGAAGGAGACTTTGTAGAAAATTTGGGCCAGTCTGTTGTGTCACCTCATTTTTTCCAAGTTAGAGGCATCTTTGGTAGCACCTAGAAAACTAGCCCACGACCTGAGCAGCAACACAAAATTAGGTGAAATGTTAGCTGGCTTAATATTTTATGCAAGGATTACTTTTTTCCCATTTCAGTCTAGGCTGTGAGTGGCCCTCACTTTCCTGGATTAAATTTCACAGTCCAGGAAGGTGCATGCAGCATGTACATCTGCTTTCTGCATCAGGCATGGAAGCCATGCCTTTCAGGTCTGCCTGCGAGTGGGTGCTGGTACTTTTCCAAAACAAATTCCACTTTGAGGGCGCATTGCAAAGAAAGGGTTGATTCTGGCCTTCCCATCTATTGGTTCGCAGCTTGCCTAGAAGAATTATACTTACCGACGTACTGCCCGTTCTTCCGACTGGCATGTAGGGCAACAACAGAGGACCTCCACTTTTGTCTATCTTAGGCAAATTTCTGTATGGTGCCCCAGCTGTGGTTCAGGGTCTGCATTTCTTTTTCTACTGTTCGCCTTCAATTGGTCTTTGACATGTTTCTCTTCAGTTTGCCTTCTGGGATCTAGTGGCGAGCTGTTGTCTACTGATGAAGAGTCCTAACCATCTCCTTCTTTTGTTCATAATGATTATGTCCAAGCTCTCTTACTTTCACTTGGTGAACAGCTCCTGATTAGAAATGTTTCGTGGCCAGAAAATGCACCAAGTACACCAGTATCTTGGGAAAATGATTCTTCTCAAGATACTGGTGTTGAAGGCTCATACTTTAGTGATGTCCATTTTCATCATCTGCTGGCATTCTGATCCATACAAGAGTGTGGATAAAATGGAGTTCTAGTATAGCCTCAGCTTGCTCTTTGTGCTGTCCTGAGATGACCTACATGCATCTTGAAGGCATTCCTGGCCTTGTTCAGTCTGCTCTTGATGTCGCTTCCAGCTCCTCTTCTTGAGTTTGAAAGAATTTTGGCTATACATTCTATTTGCTAGCTAAAAATATTGGTCACAATTTGCAACCTTTTTTTTTTATGACCCAAAAATATTTTTACAAACTGACCAATGTGCCTTTAGGCCTGTTGGTAAAAATCAGAATCGGATTGCACTGCAATCTGGACTGCGTAATTAATATTCATAAGGCAGGTCGCAAAATGAGGCTGAATCCAACTGGCCACAATCACAGGGATAGCGGCCTGGAAGGATCAGCAGGATTCTATTTCTTTGATTTCAGTGAGTAAATTTTTTATTTTAACTGAAGCCCATTTTAATTAAACTAAAAAAGCTTTTCTTTTTTTTAGTTTCTTTAAGAGTTGGCAGTAGTCTCAGGACAACTGCCTTAGTTCACAACAAACTTTTTTCACATTCACATAGGGTACTCCTTTGATGTATTGATACCTTTTTCAATGTTTGTGACCAAATTTCCATTGCAAAACATTGATATATAATATACTGATTCGAATTTGGCAGGAATATCTCTGACATGCCCTTTCCCAATACCGAATCGATATCCATTTGTAGTCTCATTGTATTAGTCGCAAAAAGCTTTCTGATTTCTAAAATCAGTTAGTGCATAGGAAAATGCACTATCAACACCCCAAACACCAAATTGAGTGTTTGAAACCATTAAAATGCCTAGTACATCTGGCCCCTGATGTGTATATCTGTTAATTGTGCCTTTAATTTAAGTGACAATGCTAACAGTTTATGTAAACATTAGTCCACATTCATGGCTTAGAAGTAAAATCGAAGAGGCGGGCGTAAAGACTCCCATAGCCACTACCCATCCAGTTCTCTATTATTTTGAATTAGGACGCGCTGGTCAACTTCTCTGCATTTGAGCCCTTTTTTCGTTTTGCCTTTTTAAAAAACGTACCCAGTCTGGGACGCGGGCTGCCCTGCTCCATTTTCGCTGCCCGCAGGGATCTCCTCTCCCCTCACGCCAATGCCTCACCCTGGTGGAACTCGGATTCCCAGGGTGCACCACAGCAACCTAACCAGCTTCAGCTGCCATGGGGGGATGCGTGACCATCGCGCTATAAAGCGTTGCCTCAAACCCCGTGGCACGGGCCGCGGCCAGGCCAACGTTGGGCCCGTCTGTGCCCATCAGGGACTGTAAGAGGCCGGGCCGGGCCACCTCCCTAAGAACTTGGCCACAGGGACATTTAGGTGTTTTTGTGTTTTAGTTTGGCATTGTTTGGTTAACATTATATTGTTCTGATTACCCATTGCTATCCTGAGTAAATGCAATTTTAGTACAGGCAAGGGTGTGGTAGGGACGCTAGATGCCTTCTTACTGAGGGCAGAACCAGCCCTCATTAATGAGAATAAGCTTACAGAACAAAGGCTATCCCTTGAGCCATTACCCTCCCAGAATAGACTTTCTTTGACTCCTGTTCTTACTGAAACCTCCGGGTCGATCAATCACGAAGTAACTCCACCTCGGATAAGCCCGTCATCACATGCGGTACTAGGCCCAGTGACAGAGATTGTTTCTCTCTTATCCACTGGCTCAGAATCTAGTCCCATCAGACCTAAAGTCACCACTAGAGGGCAGAAAGCCAAACTCAGGTTAGATCGCACCACCGAACCCCCCCCAAATTAAAAGAAAGAGTAGAGGGAAACAAAAACAGAATACACCAGCCCAAAGAATAAATGGGAAGAAAGCTACACCTGTTATAATTTCTGGGGTAGACTTGAAACTCTGATGTCAACATTGCTGGAACCTATTTTGCAAAAAATAAGTACTGTTGAAGCCAGACTAATTAAAGTGGAGGAACTGGTTAGCTGTAATTCTTCAGCTATTCTGGCAGTTAGCTCTAAACACAATATAGATCCACCAAATACTATGAGGAGAGATGTGAGGGTGGGCCAGTCAGTCGTCATTAATGCAAATAGACAGGCACAAGACAAGAGCAGTTCTGTTAATATCGCACCTAGTGTAATTAACATCCCTCCTTCTACTGACAAGATTCCCCCTGGAGTAGGACTCTCTGTAGTAGCAACTAATAGTCTAGCTAGTTCCAAGAGAGGAGCTCCAGGGGCTAGAATACATGGCAGAAATGAGAAGCTGGAGAGCGGGACAAACTCCCAAGAACATCAAGATAAGTCTTATAACTCCCCATGACATTTAAATCTGCCCCCAGAAGCAACTCCGTACACTGTCATCTTGGCTAATGTCCCTTATCTACCCCACAATGTCTTTGAACACTGGTCGACTCTAAGGATCAAGTCACTACACTATCTAAGCTGATTATGTTTTAATATCTAGTTGTCCTCTACACAAGCTTCATTCCTTCTATGTCTCAGACAACTCGCTTAGTGACCATTTCCCTTTATGCCTGGCTATCACTCTACCTTTTAGCAACATTACTGTGTCTAAAAATAAAGATCAGATGTTAGAAAATCGAGCTATCGAAAGTGTCAATGGGTATTCCTTGCGCTGGAATATGATAGATCAAGTAGCATTAATCAAGACAGTGGTGGATGAGTGTAAACTTGCTATAGAGACATGTTTGAGTGAAACAGCCGCTCCAGCTAATATCTGAGCCACATTATCCATGATTTCCAATGCAGTAAGAGAGTCCCTCCTTAGACAGAAAAGTAGTAATAGGAATCCAAAGGGATGGTTTGACTCTAGGTGTGCACAAGCCTACTCCCACCTAGAAAAGAGTTGCACAAGATTCCGAGAAATCTGACTAAGATAAGGTTGGCCAGAGTGGAATATAAGTAAGCAATTAGGGACAGAAAAATCACTCTGAAAAAGGAGGCGTGGGAGGCTTTACACACGGCATCTGTATCTAAAGACAGTGCGGCATTTTGGAAAGCAGTCAAGGCACCATTTCTGCAGTGATGTTGGCCCTTCCCTTGAAATTGCAATCAGTGAGGAACAATGGATTAACCATTTCTCACGAGTATATAATGGTGAAGTAAACCCGGTTGAGACAGATAAACATGTATGGGAGGTTCACAGGTTGAAGTCCTCACCCCAGCATCATGACTTACTGTTTACTCTGGATGAGGTGGAGCGTGCACTTTCTGTCAGCAAAGGTGTCAAGGCCCCTGGACCAGACGGAATCCCTGTAGACTTGTTCAAAACAAATACTCCTCTGTGGGGGCCTATTATAGTTCAGGTGCTTACCGCTAGTTGCAGCACTGCTTTTCTACCTACCTGGGTAGAATCCACGACTGTGCCCATTTTTAAAAAGGGGGATATACAGGACCCGGGGTGCTATAGGCCAATTTCCTTATTAGATGCAATAACCAAAGTAGCGGGCAGAATAATTCTAGAACGCCTCCAAGATTGGGCTGAGGAGAACTCTGTTCTATCTGACCTGCAATACGGCTTTCGAGCCGGATTGGGGACGGTGGAGCAGGGTCTAAATGTGTCCATCCTGGTGGGGAAATATACAAGGGCTAAGAAGGGGAACCTGTTTTTAGTGTTTGTTGACCTTACGGCCGCGTTTGACTGTGTGGTTCATAGTAAGCTTTGGTCAATTTTAGAAATTATGGGAGTTGATGTTCAGATCATTCATTTTTAAAAACGTTTTTATAGTGATGCCAAGGCACGCTTGTGCTGCGGCTTGAAGGGTGAGCGCTCGGCCGCTTTTCCAATTAGGAGCGGAGTCAGGCAAGGCTGTGTCCTGGCCCCGTTCCTTTTTAACCTTTACATCAATGGATTGGGGGAGACTCTTCTTAAAGATAACCATCACTCCCCTCAAGTGGCCGGACGCCCAATACCAGCACTCCTATACGTGGACAATGCGGTGCTGATGTCCCGCACACAAGTAGGCCGTCAGAGAGTACTTGACAGTTTTTCTCTATTTATGAATGATCGTGGTTTAAGAATCCATTCCTCCAAGACTTTCAGTATGCGTTGCGGCCTTGGCATCAAGAAATCTAGAGATATGTTTGTGTCAGGAGAGAAGATTGGGGCAACCAAGAGGTTTTCATATCTGGGTATTCTGTTTGCCCATAACGATAACTGGGCGCATATTGTTGCAGCAAAAAAACTGGTACTCCTACGAACAACATCTGCCCTTACCACCTTTGCCAGGAAACTGTGCAAAAGTCCACCAGAGGAGCTCATTGCAATCTATAAGGCAAAGTGTGTTTCAGCGGTAGTTTATGGGACAGGAGTTTGGAGGTTTACCGATCTGCTTCCAATCCAACGAGCAGAAAATTATTTCCTAAGATACATTTTAACCGTCCCTAATGGTACCTCAGCGTGTATCTGCCATGCAGAGTTGGGGCTCCCCTTCATCTCTGATTTAATAAAGCTGGAGCCTGTGCTATTATGGCATAGGCTCTGGACTAAAGAAGAGGCAAAATTAAACAGAGATATTCTCTTGGATATCTTGAAATTAGAAGGGGCTTTGAGGATCCCATGGATAAGATATGTCCGAAATGTTTTAAAAGATTTGGGCTATCTAGAGTATTTTACTAACCCTAGTACCATTCGGTCAATAACTAGGAAGGAATTAAGAAAAGAGGGCATTCTGCTGTTGGACTCCATTAGAATGTCAACCGAGATACTAAAACCCACAGTCCTGCACAGGCAATTGATTTTAACTTATTTTAATATCCAACCCTATTTAACTTTCGTATCAGGCGCTCATAACATGTTTTTAAATAACCCGATTCAGGTTGGGGGGTTTTCACAGATTAGTTACCCTTCCTAAGATGAATGACTGGGCTCAAGACCTCAAACCATGTCCCTGCAATAATATTTCCACCAAATCCACGATTCATGTTGTCCTTTTTTGTAAATTTTGTTCACAAGTGCTGAGTAAGTATTTAGTACCCGTTTTTAAGTGGTTCCGACTTTGACAGTGCCGACTTGCTTTTCTGGCATTACAACACCTGGACAACGAGCATAGTGCTTTTAGGATAGCAATCTTCTTGAGGAAAGTGATGAGCCAAAGGAAATGTATGCTCACTAAACCGGTTTATATGAAAGAGGGCTATGCTAGTTTAATTCTGTTTTAATTAATATTTTCACTGAATGTTCACTGCATGTAACGAAAAATGTATTTTCTCCTTTTGTAATGTGCTTTTATGATTGTCTGTTATGAGGAAAGTGAGCTAAAGGAAACATATGCTCACTTAACTGTTTTTATATGAAAGAGGGTAATGTTAGTTTAATACTATTTTAATTAATATTTTAAGTTAAATTGTACTGTATCTAGCGAAAAATGTATTTTCTCTTTTTGTAACATGCTTTTAGGATTGTCTGATATAACAATCTAATAAAGCCTTCTTTTGAATTGAATTTTAATTTGAATTAGGAGTACTTTTTACTTTTGCAAAGCTGGTCTCCGTCTCTGCTGAATGTGGATTTTCTTTTTTATTCAAATCTAAAGACATTAACCTAATTCTTGTAGCTACCAGCATGTGCAGAAAACAGCCCATTCTAATGAATTATGCATTATGTTCAGCAACAAATCTTGCAGAAAGAGAACCGTAAAGAGACAGAAACCAAACGTTGATGATTTTAAATTCTGCACCATGCCTCCAGTTTAAACCTCACATTTCCATGGGCAAATGATATGCCCATTGAATCTAGCGGGGCTGCTGACGCTGTTTGTGTGTGGACAGATGCTGGGCTCCCCGCGCGCCTGTTAGTTCCTGATGATGCCACGTTGTGCATTCACAGCAAAACATTAGAGATGAGGCTGTGTATCGACGCCCGCCGTGCAGCTCCGCCATGGTGTTGGGAGCTGGGGTTGCATTAGGACAAGGCACCCGCTGAGCCCACTGGGCAGCTGCTGACTTTTACTGCTAAATCTACTTTCCCACCTGTTTCCAGTTATGATTGGTTTCTTTCGAGAAATGCCAGCCCTAGTTTTGTTTGACAATGCAGCTGTCACCAGACAATTATGTGAGCCTCGGGAGAGAGTGGCTTTGGCTCCGCCCACATGTTGGGAGTCAGGAGCACATGTGTGACCTGGGCAAAAGTTGTGCAATGCAACAAAGAAAGTGCTTGCTATTCACGCTGCTGTGATCGTTTTGTTTCGTTTATTTATCCAGCTACCTCAGCTCTCAAGGGCCATTCACATGCTGTAAAAGTGTCTTAGATAACTAGATCATTTATTTGTCTTTCTCTGGAAGCTCCACAGATAAGACGAGGGCTGCCACGAGGAGTGTATTTTAGTAACAGAACCCTCCCATTCCAATATTAATCTTGGACTTCTCAAGCCAGATCTGTGTTTGAGAGCAGCATGGAATGCATGGGCTACACTGATCCACATGGATTTTTAGTTCTAGCTTTACAGTGAAACTGAACTTAGGTGGTCAGCAAAAATATAACTGTTGTATTTGCATTTGCAAGGCTTATTTATTTATTCCAGGTTAAGCATGTGCACCAGAGCATCTTACAAATAACATTCTTGTTCCATATGGAACATTGAGGATGTGATCAAGGGTTGAAGGGCAGTTGCATCTGGCCTGCTGTACTGACCACTTGTATTACTGGTTGCTGTGCTGCTCAAAATAAACTACATGAAAATCAACTGGATGTTTGGAAGTATTTGTAACATTGGCGACGAGGATGGGATGGAGAACACCTTACCAACTAATGACTCTGCAGCACAGGTGTTGTGTGTTCTACCATTTAATAACTAAAACGGATTCATCTCCGGTGTTCCTGCAATAAATTGCCTACAGACTCTTCATATTCCGAGAAGCAAGAGTTCTTGTGAAGGACAGCATCGTGAGTTTACGAATTAATACACATTTTGCTACTCTAAAAGTAAGTTTCACCGTTTTTGAACGTCGTGTGACTGTGCATGCAAAACGGATTTAGTAGCATCATTTATTAAATTAGCGCTGTGGATGGACGTCATTACTGTGAAAGGCTGAAGTTTCAAGGACACGTACAGCAAAATAAATGGAATTTGATCTATTTTTAAGATTTTGAACATACTGACAGACCGAGACTAGTTTCAAATCTAAATACCTGGATGACGTGTTTGTGTGTTCGCGCGTGTGGCCATTGTCATCATCAGAGGATTCGTTCGTACGGAAGATCCCTGCTGAATTCACGAGTAGAATCCTCAATGTTCACGTAGCTGTTCTGCTACGTAAGGCCGTGACGCGCTGCGCACGCAAACGCTCTGCATCATTTCCTGATTGTCAGTTACCATAGCAACGATAGCCGGAGACTCGTCGAGAACATGGAAATGAGCTGGGTTTTCAGCAAAGCAGATTCCTCACGAAAAGGAAAAGTTTAATTTTAAAGTAAGATCTTTCTTGTCAAGTTGGGCTTACAGCAAAGCAGATTCCTCACGAAAAGGAAAAGTTTAATTTTAAAGTAAGAACTTTCTTGTCAACATACGGTGATTAAATATACCAGACTAAGAACAATACTACCAAGGCTCATATCACAAAAGTTTAAGCCTGTACCATTGGGATATATAGATATATATATATATTTTGAAACATACATTACCTTTGTCCACATGAAGTATTGTTTCAAGATGTTCAAGTGTTTGTTTTCACTGTGAATTTTGTGCAAATGTTCTACAGCCCAGTTATTACAAATATTTGTAACAATAACTTTCAAAGTGTTACTGAGGGAGGGGCTTAGGCCTCATCCATATGTGGATTCCCCTGAGTAGAGGATTTGATTGGGTCAAATTTGTCTGCTTTCACTAAAAAGACTCCTTGCAGTGCAAGTTTTGGATTGTAGTAAAGCTTATACTTGATACAGGACTGAGTTGGTTATGGTGGTTAGCCAATGATCATGGCTATAAAACGTATCTGTTTTTTAAATGTTATGATAAAAGCACTAGACCTGACATATTTATTGTGAAAAGCATATGGTAAATTCAATAGAAATGTAAGGGTTGATTGCTATTACTCCATATCAGCGGTCCTGTATTGTTTTGTGGTTCAAATAATGGAAATTATTGGGGTCTCTTAATTCAAATAATGACTCAGTGGAGCCCCCCTGATTTAAATAATGATTATGTGGGGGTCCTCAGAAGTCGATTGGTTAAGAATCACTGCTCTATTCTAAAGCCTAACAATAGCTATTTTGTTTCATGGAATCAATCAGAACAGTAGGCAATGGTTTTGGTGTTGGTTTTCCCGTGTGACTAACCATGGATATAGAAGGCTTACTCTGTAAGAATCCTTGTTAAACCATTTAGGAGAGACAGTATTTCGCTTATCAACTGTAATTTTGTGTTCCTCTGTAATTTTATGACTGAGTGTCCAGTGGTCGCCTTGTGGAAACACTAACGCTCAAAACTGTAGGCCTTGAGTTGGTTATGGTGACAAGCTTTAGACCTGAAGATTGCACTGGGAGACGTTATGTCCAATGCCATAGGTCTTGCCTACTTATTATGCACTGTTATACCAAAGGCAGTCGGCCTATCTTATTGAAAAAGGCATTTGTTAAAACCCGAAAGCCTTTAATAATTGCTGGTTATCACATTGTGTGAGAGGGTACAGAAACACATTTTGTTACATATAATCTCATAGATTACCGTAGTAGGCAAGGGTTTTGGCATTGTCCCCGCATGCTGACAAACCATTGGGATTTTCATTGTGATGATTCTTGTTAGGCACTGTTGAGAGGGGTTGAATATTACGTTGCAAGGTGTACTTTTATACTTATTTGTAATTTTATAACTGTACGCACAATATTTGCCAGATTATATACATTTCTATAGGCCAGTGTTAGGTAAGGTGTAAAGTCCATGGTAAATCGTAAAGGCTTCATTGGTAAAAATCATCCCTGATTTCATGGGTTTGATCTGTTTATTATGAAACATTAGTTAGCCTGGTATACTTATTGTGAAAACCATGTTGTAGAAAAGTGGCTTATTAGTTGTGAATGATGTGAGGCCTGCACAAGCAATAGGCCTACAATTTCCATTCACTGGAAACCAAGCACCCCATTGTAGCATGTGATATGCTCAGGGTAGTAAAGCAAATCATTTTAACGTCTTCTCAGGGAAGGTTGTGTGAGCTAGTACTAACCACTCAAAATCACACTCAATAACTGATTGTCCAGTCTTTGCTTATTCTTTGAAAAAGGAAAAGGAAATTTATTACTATGAGAAGGTTATCCTTTTGCCCTGATTACTCCCCATTTTGTGACTGGTACTGGTGGTAACCGACTCTGGTTGTGCCCTGGGCTCGGCTTACCAGACCCAGGACCAGGGCTCTGATTATAAGGTATATGGTAATTAGGTTTAATTATAATTGATGCTGACAGCCAAGCTGTAGTTCCTAGTATATAATAGGTATGTATGTTTAGAGGCCAATCAGACTTAAAGCACTTAAGTGTGGACTACTGTGCTGCCTGCTGTCATTTTAAACCATATACCATAAAAAAACACATATAAAAGGGGGGAAGCCTGGTATCCCTCAAGTCCGAGGCTAATCAAAATTGTAAAAAAAAATGGCCTATGAGGGATAAATTGTACTTATCATTTAGTCAACAACAGAATTACTTTTACTGTTTTAATGTCATAAAGATTTGACCAAGTCAATTCAACCAAATGTTATACTGAACAAACTGTTCCAAATAGCTGCGATGTGTTCGTATTCTTATACTTTTATTTTCTTATCAAAAAATAGCAACGTTTGTTCACCATGTCTTATAATACAAAAATAATGTAAATAATTATACAAAACAGTTATCACAAATTTACACTCCTTCTTATATGATTTTTACAGTAAATTGACGATCATCTTTTTTAAACATATTAGTTTCGTCTTCAAAGAACTTCCACATGTGTATACAATTGCCACTCAATCTAGTGTCCAAAACGTCTATGTTGGTATTCATAGATTAGTGGTTTTTGTTGCTGTTGTGGACTCCTTGTATAGCCATACTCGATGCGTTTCAGCCTATTGAATTTCTGGCCTCCCCAGGACAATACAAGGCAGGGGATTCCTTAAATAAAACATAAAATACCCACTAATATTATGGGTGTCACTCTCCAATGTGAGGTCAAATTTACTCACTCCTTATTAGAATATTTGCAAAATGGTGCTCAATTGTTCAGTTTATTAAAATGAGAACTTTCACCTCTAAGTGTAAAGGAATACAGCCCATGTGTACAAAAGTGGTGATATTAGTCTGTGCCTCACAATACTGTACGATGTTTTATACACCGCTCTTTGCGTGAGTGTGTGGCATGCAACATAGCACACAATGCATTTTTTATGGGATATTCCATCATTTGAGATCGATTCATATAAAAATTGGATCTATTTCCCAATATATATTCGTTTTTCCAGATTTGTTTTTTTCTCATGTGCATCTCATGAACATTTACACACAGGCTGTCTCATTTATATTTTTACCATATTTGAAACCTAAATTAAAAAACATTTGAACCGTCAGGCTATCTTTTGCCTGTTCTCAGAGAATATATTCATTATCCAACTGTCATTTTCAGGCATAATCCACATTCCTTCAGTAGTATATACATCCACAGTGCAATTCCTCTTTCTTAATCACACTTGACAACAAACCTTTTTTCTCTTAATATTATGTTGTTGCAACCAATCTACACAATGTGTTATGTCTTACTGCTAATCTAGAGATATTCATATAGAGACGAAAAACAAATCATTAAAGCACTATATTCCATCTGACCCTTTTTTGTTAAAAACACAGAGTAATAAGGCCTTTTTTTAACTATTAATAATAGAGCATATTCATCATCCACCGGTTATTTCGAATACAGCTCAAATTTTCTTCCATATTATAGCCTTATAGCCTGCCGTAGCGGGCTATACCGGCTGTCAAAGGCCCGCTGCAGCGTTAAAGGCCCGAGCCGAAGGCGAGGGACTTTAACAAAGCAGAGGGACTTTAAAAGCCGGAATAGCCCTGCTACGAAGGGCTATAAGGCTATTAGAACATTCTGCCACTAGAGGGCAGAATGTTCTAACAAAACAAAGCCTTCAGGGAGCGCGAGGGGATTGATATCCCCTCAGGCTCCCTGAAGTCTTTGTTCACAGCCAGAGCTGTGAACAAAGACACATTGGAATGTTGGTGCTCCAGGCTTATACCAGCCATTATAAGCCCGGAGCGCTCGATTGTTTTCAATGGAGCTTCCAACATTCCAATGTTCTAATAAGTATTAACAAATTATGATTCGTCTTTCCGACCCAAAGTACAAAACAAACCGTTTTTCTCAATGTTTTGTTGTTCACACAAATGTCATTCTGTACTACTGCCAGTCTGGAACTATTCAAATACATTCCTTGGCAATTTATTAGCGCAACATATTGCATTAGCCTGAATAAATAGCAGATTTCTATGCAAAAATTCACATATTAATCAAAGACCACACCTCATCATATTCATTAAGTCCTTGTGTGGCAGTGTGAAATCTTTCTATTAATTGGGCTTCAGTTCCCAGAAGGGTTTTCTCAATCTGGTCACCTTTGACTGCCTTTGAAATTACATATAGGACTGACCATTCTACATCATGCTTGGTATGTCCTACTGTGTCATAGTGCGACACTAATGGGGCTCCCTGTATCTTTCATTTTATTCTGGATCTGTGCTGTATGATCCTAGTTATTAAAGATTGGGTGGTTTGGCCAATATATGTCTTTTGACACGGACACGTAATATGGTAAACCAAATTTTTAGTATTGCAATTGGACATTGCATGTTGGTTCCATACTTGCCTGCTGATTGTTACACTTTTGCTGTTTTTAGTAAATTTATGAGCTGTAAAGGCACTGCATCTAAAGTGTCCTGTGACTGGTAGAAGTTTTGATAATTGTTGTCATAATTTCTCTTCAGTTTTTTTGCTGCCTTGATTAAATGTTGCCAAAGATTGTTATCTTAATTAAATCAAATAATGGCTTTAGGATATTAAAAGAGCTTATTATCTGCAAATTTGATTTCATAATTTTCTTTTTTTTTTTAGCCATTGGTAATAGGTGAGTACAAATGCCAACAATGTATTTTATTTTCTGCCCTTCCGAGTGAGTAGGCTTTCCCGAGGTGTACACCATGCGTGTTTCATAGAGTCTCTCACTAGTTTTCTCGGATAACCTCTCTCCATAAGTCTTTTACCCAATATTTCTCCATTTTGAAAACAGTCCTCTTTTCTAGAGCAGTTTCTGCAAATTTCTAAAACTGCACTCTTCTTGAATGACAGCTCTCAAAATGCAGTAAAAGGTTTTTATCTGTACGTTTGGTGTACAGAATAATAAAGAGCTTGTTCTCTTCTACAACAAATCCACATATCAAGAAAATTATATTTTTCTTTGCCATGTGTCATGGTAAACTAAGAGTAGCCGGTTCTAATAAGAATCCATTGGGCACCATCCCTCGTTGAGTTCTTTTATTCAATGTATTCTCCATCACCCACAAAGCTATATCCTGGGGGATGTTTGAGTACAATGACTCGATGTCTATGATTAATAGAATTTCATGTAAGGGATAAAATATTTTATTTTGATATGTCTCAATGAAGTGCATGGAAATCCTCATCTTAATTACAAAGGTTTTAAAAAAAAAATCAATGTATTTTGCCAATGGTTCTGGGATAGATCAACATCCCTTTATAATCAGGTGTCCAGGTGGGTCTATAATACCATTGTGTATTTGTCGTAGTATTGCAGTCAGGTTGGGTCTGGTGGCTCAGTAGACTAATGCGTCCTCTGCAGGGACCAGTGTTCGACCTCTTGGCCACAGACTTCAAATCCCGGCAGGTCTGCTCAGCCTTTCATCCATCTGAGGTCGATAAAATGAGTACCATTGTGTTATTTAGCGCCAAGATGCCTACGGGTGAACATGCGCTTTACAAATACACTTTATGTTATGTCACGTCAGTTCCTCACAAGACCGCCTTATGAGATGCCTGGTCCTGAAGCTGTGGAATTCCATGCCCAGGGAGCTGAGATTGCTAGAAGAAGACCTCAACTTCAGAGAGAAGCTCAGGCAGGGCTGTTCTCACGATCTCTGTTCAACTTGTACCTCCTCCACTAACTCTCTCACCCAGTGCTGGGAAGCCCTTGGGCAGCCATGCACTTTACAAAAACCCAAACATAAACATAAGATTTTAAAGGGAGTCCTGCTCATCAGGCTGCCTTAACATTAACATTATATGCAAATTCGACTTTTGAATTAAAGGTACTTCCAAAGTTTTAAACTGCCTTATTTTTACATATCAGTCACCCCTAAGTTCTCCCATGGAGTGCCTTGAAACTCTAAACAGGGACATTATAAAATAGGCTTTATATACACTGGTGAGGGAAATCAGCCAAATTTGTTTTTCTCCTTTGTAGTTCAATGGCTCCATAGGCTAACATGGGCATACTTTATTAGAGTATTACTATTGAAAGAAAGGAACTAAATACATACTTCAACATATCAAAATGATAGTTCAAATAAATCTATCACAGAAAAGAAGGTATAGAACTTTCTTTTCTGTAAGCCTAAATCCAGTCTTCCAGAAGCCCTGCTCTGATTGGTCAGACTCTGCCAGGCTGACCCAAGCTGTCTAAATGAGGTGTGAAGTGGCCTGACTAGAGACTAAGGATTTCCTGTGAGAGGAGAACTGAAAGCTTCAGAGCAAAAGGTGGGATGGGGTGCAGTAGCCAAACTGGTCTTCAAAGATGGGATGACATTTTAGGATAGCACAGACTCACCCCCATGTCCTGCACCCCCAGCCAGACAGGAGCTCCAGTAATTAGATTAGTGAAGGAGCTGGGAGGTGAGTGTTAGTGAAATGTAGCCATGCCTATGGGATGGCTTAACCAAATCTTAACCTCCAGAGAGAGTTTCTCTATTTTGGATGTTGGGAGAACAGTGCCTTCTGGGTCAAGATTATCATACACTTTGTAGGAAGTAGTCATACCTGAGGGTGGAACCCTGCACCCCAGTTCATGCTTGTCGCCAAGGAACACTGGATAAAAATGAAAGAGCTACCTAGCAACTCAGATCCCTTCCTGAAACAACAAGGAGAAGAAGGATTTCCCTACTGGAACCATGATCTGCACCTAACTTATTGCCCCTGCTGCACAATCTGGAACTACAGCGCTAAGGACTATGCCTAGCTTCACAAGGGTTACGGAGTGGAATCCCTGAAAGCAAGAGGTTAACACCTGCACCAACTCCATCAAGAAGGACCCATCCACAGTGCGTCCAGTAGACTTTTAAGGAGTGAGCCAAGTGCATTCTGGGAAACGTATTCCCAACATCCCAAGGCTCGTCTCATAGCTTCTAGACCCTTGGATTTGTGTTGAAACTTTGAAATCCCAAAAAGACCTTCTGAAAGAAGATCCAGAAGCCTGGAGGATTTTTGTTAAAATTACTCCATAAGGTGACCGACCTGTTGATGAGAGTCAAGCAGCTGCCGTCAAACTGAACCTGGATTATAGGTTCATCCTGCTGAAAGCTCCAGACCTCAAGACTTCCAGGGTTTCACCAAGGCCTCGTGCTGAACAAATCCTCCGTCCTCAACTTGAAACCCGACCTGAGAAGGGGTCTCACTAGCAAAATTTTGATCCACCCCTCCCACTTACTGTATTCGACCACGGCTCCATTACGGCTGGCCTCAAACTTTAACTATGCCCCGGTCAAGCCCGACCAGATGTCCCAAAGGTGGTGCTTTGAGCTATTAAGCACTAGAAAGTGTTTATTCTTTAAAAATTCATCTCAGGTTCCCTACATTGGATTTTTGTTGGTTTGGTGTCTATTTGTTCATAAAAATATAACCTAGTTTTATAAATTGGTGTTGAATTTTTATTGTGTATTGTGTTTTTCTAATTTAATGTATTGGTGTTTTAGATGCTTTATACACCTCTCTCCTAAGTTAAGCCTGCCTGCTCGTTGCCAGCTACGAAGAGTGAGTGAGGGAATTATTGATTGAGACCTTGACTGAGCCTCTTATTGTGTTTGTGCCCTTATTACTAGTGTAGGTCCCTACTTATCATTACTAAAAAAACACTCTCCAACAATTACATACACATTAGATTAAACTGTGCATGTAATTGCAAATATATACCTAAGGCAGATGGAAACTACCTTAAGTTGCATTCTGCAATCACATTTGACCTTGAAGGGTCATAGCTCCCAAAAGCACAGAACCCCCAACTATACCAGACAACACATCACAATATATGGGGGTTTATTATGTGGGTTTATTGGCTTTATCAATGGTCATAACAACATATAAAGTAAGCCTACTGGCTTTATCAAAAGTGCATCATGTTAAAATGAAAAATAAATCACATGTTAAACACCATCAACTTGTCACTATATTCATTAATTATGTGTCAATTCATTATTTTTCCTTTTTGTTTATAGCAGTGGTGCCCGCTCTAAATGGGACACCCTAGACATGTCTCCCACATTGGTTGCAGCCTTAGTAGCCCACTCCTAGCTGCCCTAAATGGCTCCTGGCTGCCCTAGATGGATTATCGCCTAGCCAGCACTCCTTGGTGCTGAAGTGGCGTCCAGCAGCTGTGTTTTCCCACCATCACCCTTTTTCTTTGCTGTAGGGCCTGGGGCTGGTGTCCCCCTTTACTGTTTATGCCGCCCGTGGGTGAGGTCCCCAGCCCCACAGAGAGTCTGGGGAGAGGGCCGCATGCACACCCATTCCTATAAAATATTAATGACATCTTGCACTGACCTCCCAGCCATGGCGCATCTTGGTATCGAATCCAAGTTGTGGCATCTGTCTAGCTCCAGTAAAAAGCACAGAAAACAAGGTCAAAAAGCCCTCTCTCTCCCTTGTGCACGAGTTTTTAAATGAATCAGGGAATCAAATGTGTGTTCTAAGGTAGATTGGCCTCATGTATATTATAAAGAATCACTGCAGACGAAACAGGAAACCATACTGACTTTCCCTCTGAGTGACCACCAATATTATAAGACCTACCTACCCAAGGTCCATCTCTAAACCTGCAGAGTCTCTCTCCACCATGCTACCTGTGTTCAGTTACTGTGAATCACACAACAGTAGCCTCACAAGTGCAGCCCCCCAGACGTGTATGCACATGTGTTCACATGTAACCAGCCATGTGCCCCTTACTCTAGCTGTTTTGCAGCAGCGTTATAAACCACCTCACTGCTTTCAACTGCACTCCGCTCATCGTAAACTCTGCCAAATCTCTAGGAGTCACCTTTGACAAGAACCTGAATATGAAAAATCATATCAGCAACACATGTAAAGGAGCAAACCACTTGATAAGGACACTCAGAAACATCAAACCTTTCCTTCCACTTAAGGATTTCAAGCAGGTGGTTCAAGCGCTTGTCCTACCAAGGCTAGATTACGGCAGTGCTACCCTCTGTGGCCTGTCCAAATATACCCTGGCTCCGCTAAGGGCTTCAATGAATGCTGCTGCTAGATTGGTTACAGGCACCAAACGCAATGAGCGCATATCGCCAGTCCTAAAAGCTCTAAATTGGCTCCCCTATGAAGCACAAATCCAGCTAAAAATTGCCCCTATGACGCACAAAGCTATCCACTTCAAGTCGCCCAGGTATCTGGCGCAAAAACTTGAACTATCTTGTGGTGTAAGAGCCTCTAGAAGCGCTACTACCTTACTCTTGAAACCACATATCCTTAACAAAAAGAGAACCTCTAACAGAGCCTTCTCTTGCGCGGCTCCAAAGATATGGAACTCTCTTCCTCCAGAAATACGCAGAATCACCAGAACAACGGTGTTCAAACTGGAAGTCAAAAGATTCCTGCTGAATAAACTCCTTCTGTAATTGGGCTAACCCCTTGGCCCGTTGACTTTGTTCCTACTTCCTTGTCGTTACACTGTACTTTGTTTAACATATCTTCCATGTGAATTTTCGTGCACTTTATGATTAATTTGTGTATTTAACTTGTGATTGTTACTTTATTAGCCTTCCAGTTCTAGTTTGATTGTAAAGCGCTCTGATATCCCTTGGGATCTTGTTCGCGCTATATAAAACTTTATATATTAATAAATAAATAAATAAACATGTCTAATCCATTTATTGTGAGAGTACCCTGGATGAGATACATGTAGTGAGACTCACCCATTGTAAAAAGTCTAAAACCGGGTGATCAAAAAAGCTAAATATCCGGGCGAACCTAATAGGCGGAACCAATTTTGCAACATGTGTTAAAGATAACTGCCTTTTAAGACTGGTTTGGTATTACACTATGCTGAAGCCAGTGAGCAGGTATTTTGTTACATGCAAATCCCCAGATTACCATGCTAGACAGGGGCTTTGGTGCTGGTGATCTACCCGAACAAAGCATGGAGATAGAAGATATGCATTACCATAATCCTTTACACGTTCTGCTTGGGGACATAGTATTTTGCTTTGCCAACTGCTATTTTGTAAACATTGATTACTTCAGGGTGAATGGTTGCCTTTCAGAAAGTGTATGCTTGAGTTGGTTATGGTGACAAGCCAATGATAACAGAAAATGGCTTACTTGTTCTGCAGGTAAATGTAATGCCAGATGCCATAGGTCTGGCCGGTGTATTATGAAAAGTTATTACACACGCAGTAAGACTGGCTTATTTATCGTGAACACCATATGGTAAATCCAATAGGACGCAAACTGAACATTGATGTCACATTATCTTACAGACTGTAGAAAGATATTTGGTTTTACATGTATTCTCACAGATTACCATAGTAGGCAAGGTCTTTGGTGTTGCTCACCCACTGTGACAAACTCACGGAGCAGAATTTCACAGTGTTGATTTTTGTCAGACCCTTGGTTGTATTGTTTTGACAACTGTAATTTTGTACATATTTGTAATTCTAATTGTTTTATAGAGTTAACATATGAAAAGTATCACAAATTTCAAACAGGGGATGAGGAAAGAGGGCGGGAGGAGGGAAGGGGAAGAAAGGAAGGAGAAGAGGTTGGGGGTGATAAGCATGTTTTACTATGAGGTACGTAGTGACAGCAGTAAGACATTTCCTCTCTCACATGTTCACTGAGTAACCCATTACAGGCAAATGGTCCAAATCCTTCAGCAGTGCACTAAGCTGTCTCACCCAGAGTCACCAAAAAAGTGGTGTGGGGGAGGCAGGGTATCGGATCTTGTGAGAGGGGTGCTGCACGGCTATGGCCATGTGTCGTGAAATTGGGAGACTGTGTCATGGCAGAGGGTAGCGGGCTGACTTTGAGTGTTCAGTCCCCTGTAGTGAGGACACAGGTGTGTTCCTGCAGTGCATGTATGTGAGAAATCGTTCCCAAATATCCATAGAGAAGGATCTCAGGGGCATGGTGTCACAGTAGATAGACAGTTGATCTTGACAATACGCTGCGTCTTGCACCCAAGCGGTCACAGTGGGTGGAGGTTGTCGGCCCCAGTGAATGACCACCTGTCGGTTATCCAAAAGGAGAACCCTTCATGTGAGACGGACGCATCTTGATGATTAGAGAATAAGCACCTGGCGGGCTTTACGAGTGTAACGACCCAGAACAAACAACAGAGATTCTTTGAAAACTACTCATTGAAACTTTACAGTTGAAGTGAAATTAACCAATTTTCTGGGTTAATGGCCAACCTTAAGGGACAGCTCCCTTATTAATTAAATCCAAGTGCCTTATATCCGCTCTTCGACTTTGGAGCCACTACGTAACCACTACGTAACCACCTACAGTCAGTGGTGGTTCATGGTGCCCCTCTCCTCCCCCCTTCACAGTCCTGAGGAAGACCCCGACGTAAGGGATTAAACAACCTACATTTATCCGAAGGTCGAAACGTCGACTTTGTAACTTTCACATTACAGTTTGATCAACAGCGATTTCTCACTGTGATAGTGTATTTTCAATCATGGCTATGCATTCTCTATCCTTTTAATTGTGAGGTTTAAGGATTACCCGTTCTCCAATGTAAATAATTGTGTGATGAGTATAATGTCACTATCTCTCCTTTACACTTTTTCAACCCTCACTTGATGCACAATACCTCTTCCCCCTAGTTTCCTTTCTGCCCATGTGGGGCACTTGTTGTTGTTTTTTTTGGCATATTCTTTGATTTATTCGCTGACTCATAAGCATTTGTTATGTTCAATGTGATTAAATAACATTGGACTAAACCTTTACAACGTATTAGTATATTTATGTTTACTGTGTTTCCAACTGTGTGTTTTGTTAAGAATTGTTCTACTGGGCCCAATTCTATATTTTACAGCCAGCAACAATGGTAGGCAAGTCCAAACTAGAACTCTGTCTTTGAGCTAGGCTAATTAGCCCTCCTGAATTCATCCAGAATGTGACTTGGCCAGATCCCCAGGCATCGCACCAGCGCGGATGCCTACTTAAATGGGCATTCCATGGGGAAATACTGTGTGCCATCAGTGAGGGGGAATAATATAGATTTTGACCAATTGATCACAGTACCAGAGAAGCCAACAAAGTGAATGATCTCGCAGGTTAGTGGGGCCAGGTTCCATTGCAAATTCTGGACATAAAGGGTGATGTCTTCAGCATTCATGGAAACCACCAATCTCCTGGAACTAAAGCCAAGACCACAATTGGTGTGATGCTGTCATAACTGACATTGAATTCATTGCTATCACAAAAAGGAGGGACAAGAACGGGCACCCCTGCTGAGTACCACGGGTCACAGGGAACGGGCCAGATATAGTATAGAGGAGGCAGATCTGACAAATAAATCTGGAGCTTAGGCCCAGCCGCTCTAACAGTGTGAATAAATAGGGCCATTTAAGAGAATCAAAAGCCTTTCCAGCATCGAGGAGGGCGGCGACTGCTGACACCTGGGGGTCTAGATGGTGCAGAAATATTCCTGTTCTAATGCCTTGATTTCTTTGTCTAAGAGGTGGAGTCATCCGCTTATAGCCTTGAGTACCAGAGACTGCTTAGCAATACAAACACTTCAGAACACCACCTTTAAAGCCTCCTAGAGTGTGGATGGGGAATTGACTGAGCCAACATTGTGTGTAAAGAACTTTGTTATGGTAGGGTTGATCTCTTTGGAGAAAGCCGCGTTGTGCAGCACTCCATGGGGGCAGGCGCCAATCAAAAGTAAGGGGAACCAATGGAGGCATCAGGATCTCCAGGATAACTGGGACATGGTCAGAGAGAGCGCGAGGGAGAAGTGATACATGTGTGACCAAGGTCCAAGCATCCCGCGAGACTAGCCAATATCAATCCTAAACCATGCATTATGGTGAGCTGTAATACAGGTGTCCTCTGTATGGGTAGGATGCATGTGCTGCCAGATGTCTTATAAGCAGCTGTTGTGTATAATATTGCTAAGTGTCAACGCAGAACAAGGGTGTGGGCATCTAGATGTAAGGAACCTGTTGAGTAGGTCGTCCAGTGCAAGATTGAAGTCACCTCCCATTATGATAGCTCCAGGTCCAAGATCAGATAGCAGTTGCCAGATCTCAGTAAAATAGTCTAGGTGATCTATCTTAGGGCCATAAGCAGCACCTAGGAAAACTGATTGGTGGTGTAGAGTGCTGGCAAGCAGCACATACCTACCACTATCTGCACAGATGACACAGCACGTCCACCACTTCAGGCCACTACGAAGCAGTATGGCAGCCCCTATAACATAGTTGGAATATAAGGAAGTGTGTGCCTCCTTGCACCAGTATGCACATAGCCCTGGTACCAGGGGCTGAGTGAGTTATAGTTCCTGAAGGTAACAGATATCTACAAGGTATCGCTTGAGGTATGCATGTACCAAGCGGGCTTTCTTGCGGTCATTCAGGCTCCAGATGTTGGGACTTAGTGGAGGTTCTGGGGCTGACAGGAGGGGACATTGGGGTTTAGCACATCTATGTCCTGAGGAACATCCATAGTAGATACTGTCGCAGAAAAGGCGGGAGTACAATACAATTTCAGAGAGCAGACAAAATCAACAACCCAAACCTTCCCACCGCCCACTCCAACCCAAGAACCAGGTTAGGAAGACCAATCCCTCCCTACATCCCAACATTCAAATAGAAAAACAATGAAGAAGACCGGAAACATCCCTGGCGGCGTAAGGAGGCCGTGCGGAGATCCCTGTCAGTCAGACAAGGTGGCCGAATGGGTATTTAATACCTCAGATGGAAGAGCAGACTCGATACAGCAGATGAACTCAGTGAGAGTGGCGGTAGTCCACCTGGGGAGCAGTAGATTTAAAACACAGTCAAGCTGCTCGGGCGAAAGAGAAATGCCCGTCGCCGGCCAGCATCCGGCATGCCAACCAGGTTGGTTCTCTGGGGAGCTCGCATAATGTCGCTCTGTCATTTTTGCTAAGAGCATTGTCTGCAGATTCACGTGGCTATCCTCTGCTCGAGGCCCAGGATGCAGTGATGTGCTTGGTGAATTTTAGGGCAGACTTAGCATTGGTGAAGTAGTGTGGCTTCACTTCGAACAAAATGTGTAGTTTTGCCGGTACATAAGAGTGTTGGGTATGTCTGCCTTTTTTATGGATCTTTTTGGCTGGGAGGAACTCTCGATGTGCAGTGTGGACAGATAAGGTCAAGTCGTGATAGAACAATATGTTGCTACCTTGATAGGTAATAGTTCGTCTGTCGCAGGCGAAGTCCAGGACGGTATCAAGGTCTCCGTAGTTTTGCCGAAATTGGACATGGCGTGGCCCCAGATTGAATGCTGCCACAGCGTTTAATGCCCTGGTTCCACTATGAAGCTTGGGGAATAAGGCCTCACCTAGTAATTCATGAAGTAGGGTTTCCACAAAGGCCTCCATTTTATTGATGCAGCTGGATTCTTGAAGGTCAACAATTCGGAGGTTACTCCAGTGTGACTACGTTTCCAAGTCCTCATTTTTAGGCATTATAATGTCCAGGACTTTATCCATTCTCAGCAAGCGTTCCTTGGACTCTGCTTGGGCGTCAACCGTGTTGGAGACTTTAGTTTCTAAATGGACAAGTCTGTCCTCTTGCTTATCAACGCGTTGTTCCATATGGGACAAGCAGGAGGTGCGGACTTCATGCTTGGCATCAATAGATTTGAGGCTGGATTTCACCTCGATCAGGAGTTCTTTAAGGTCATTGTCTGATGTACTGTCATCTCTGGGGAATTTGGAGGTCTTATCTGGAGGGGGTTACAGTTCCGCAAGGTGGGTTAATCGTCTGTTCTCTAAGGAGAACTTCTCTTATCAAGCAACATAACCCCTAACCAATTTAAAAACTACTATATTCTGTACATACATTACCTCCAGGGTCTGGTCACTTCGGGGGGCGTGTCCAACAATCCCTGCGTTCCGCAACAACGGAAGTGGACGTGGACGCGTACCCCTACGGCAACACTAGATTATTGATACGCACCGTACCCACTCATCCATTGCGTGGGTACGGTCCATATCACTATTGTAGTGGTGACATAGGAGTACGCGTGGTATGGATCGTGCACCTGCTCTCAGAGCGTGTGTACGGCCCGCACCACGAGTCCTCCTACGTCACCACTACAATAGTGATACGCACCGTACCCACACATCCATAGCGTGGGTACAGTCCCTATCACTATTGTAGTGGTGACGTAGGAGTACGGGTGGTACGGGCCGTACACACGCTCTCAGAGCGTGTGTATGGCCCGTACCACGCGTACTCCTACGTCACCACTACAATAGTGATACGCACCGTACCCACACATCCATAGCGTGGGTACGGTCCGTATCACTATTGTAGTGGTGACGTAGGAGTACGCGTGTTACGGGCCATGCACACGCTCTCAGAGCGGGTGTACGGCCCATACCATTATTGGATTGGGGCCTTAGGGGTACGCGTGGTATGGTCCGTACACACCCTCTGAATGCGGGGGTACGTTACGTATCACACGTACCCCTACGGCACCAGTACACTTGGGATACAAAGCGTACACACGCCACGAATGGTGTTGTATGGCCTGGTGCAGCATATCACCATTATATTGGTGTGTGTGGAGGTCAAGGAGAGCAGTGTACAGCACCAAGGGGGTGGGTGGGTGGGTGTGTGGTTGCATAGGATTCCCAGCAGTGGACAGAGACATGGGGGTGGGTGCATATCACTACCAGCATTGGACAGACATATATGGGCGGGTGTATATGACTCCCTGCAGTGGGCTGCAAAATGAGGGGTGGGTGCAGAGGACTTCCAGCAGTGGACAGACATATGTGGGTGGGTGTATATGACTCCCTGCAGTGGGCTGCAAAATGAGGGATGGGTGCAGAGGACTCCCAGCAGTGGACAGACATATATGGGTGGGTGCAGAGGAATCCCAGCAGTGGACAGACATATATGGGTGGGTGTATATGACTCCCAGCAGTGGGCTGCAATATGAGGGGTGGGTGCAGAGAACTCCCAGCAGTGGACAGACATATATGGGCGGGTGCAGAGGACTCCCAGCAGTGGGCTGCAATATGAGGGGTGGGTGCAGAGGACTTCCAGCAGTGGACAGACATATGTGAGTGGGTGTATATGACTCCCAGCAGTGGGCTGCAATATGAGGGGTGGGTGCAGAGGACTTCCAGCAGTGGACAGACATATGTGGGTGGGTGTATATGACTCCCAGCAGTGGGCTGCAATATGAGGGGTGGGTGCAGAGGACTCCCAGCAGTGGACAGACATATATGGGTGGGTGCAGAGGACTCCCAGCAGTGGGCTGCAATATGAGGGGTGGGTGCAGAGGACTTCCAGCAGTGGACAGACATATGTGGGTGGGTGTATATGACTCCCAGCAGTGGGCTGCAATATGAGGGGTGGGTGCAGAGGACTTCCAGCAGTGGACAGACATATGTGGTGGGTGTATATGACTCCCAGCAGTGGGCTGCAATATGAGGGGTGGGTGCAGAGGACTTCCAGCAGTGGAAAGACATATGTGGGCGGGTGCAGAGGACTCCCAGCAGTGGGCTGCAGTATGAGGGGTGGGTGCAGAAGACTTCCAGCAGTGGACAGACATATGTGGGTGGGTGTATATGACTCCCAGCAGAGGGCTGTAATATGAGGGGTGGGTGCAGAGGACTTCCAGCAGTGGACAGACATATATGGGTGGGTGCACCTCACTCCCAGCAGTGGACAGACATATATGGGTGGGTGCAGAGGACTACCAGCAGTAGATATGGACATGGGGGTGTGTACATCATTAGCATATGCCCACGACTCCATGGGTGTATGTACGCATCTCTGAGTTTTGACTCTGATAGTGCCATAACAACACATCACTGACAGCAGTGTCCCACTCCCAGGAGGATGTCTGACTTTCCCCCACTGCATGACACAACACATGTGGGTGTGAGGACAACTGAGACATGCATACCCACCCCTGGCAGATGCAGCACAATACACACACTGAGATCATGCCACAAGACTGTATAGTCATGTCACTGCCTACTAAACTAAGAGAGCCAAAGGGAACACACATTGTCACGCACATCCCAGGAATGATAGGAATGTACAGGTGCTGGGCCAGCCACCAAGATGTCGTCCCTCATGGAAGGAATAGGGTGGAGTTTCCACAGATACAATGCCCACAATTGTGAGTCACGTGCCCAAATACCCTGCAGAACAAGTACCAGATGTGTGCTAGGCCTGGATTACACACATGCATAGTGCTGAAAAGGGAGGATTTCTTCATGAAGGCATTTCAACATACTCAATATACAAGTACAGTGACTAGCAAGGATGGCACAGACGATGCAGCCGGAGACATTGCTGAGCAGGCATGGCCATAGTTGAAGGGAACCGTCACCAACAAAGGAAATGTAGACACAGGTCAGCACAACAATTGGGCAACTCTTTGCAGGGAAGATGTCAGGTGCCACAGAGGAAGGAACACTCCTTGGGACAATGTCTCAAAACCATAATAACACACACTACAAATGATACTTGGCAGAGACTTTGTGATGGCACGCAGATACCATGGTCAACCTCATCACCATCAGACTCGAACATTTCTCAGAACAATAACACATTCCTCCAGCCCCAACTCCTGGAGCCTCAGCACCAACATCAATACCTGAAATGCAATAGTGTTCAAAGGAAAAATAAAATGCTTTATTCAGCATTAAACAAAAGGAAGTAATAAGACTATATACAAAGGCCAATGGCCAGTCCATCATATAAGTCCTTGGGGCGACACTGGGGCACATTTCTCCCCTAGCTTGCCTGCACACTGGAACCCTCAGGTTCGTCGACCGGGGGGGGGGGGCATCATGTGGGGAAGGACCAGGCACCGCAAGGACAGGAGGGGGAAGGGTAGGTGGGGTGGCTGCAGGGGTGGACGTGTCCACCACAGGGGGTGGGGCAGCGCCAAAGGTGGTGGTGAGCTCGGTGCTGCACACTTCTGCAAGGGCGGACAGAGTAACCCTTGCCCCGGAAGAAACCCCAGGGACAACGGAGGGGGGGGGCGCAGGGATGGGTTTGGGAGGGGGTGGACATGGGGGTGGACTCAACTCCCCTGCCCGGGGACTTCCTTGACCGCTTGTGGGCTGGTGACACAGTGGGGGCAGGGGAGCCAAGGGGAGTGCTGGTAGAGGGACTGGGTTGTGAGGCATGCGTATTCAGACTGTGGCTGCGTGTATGGCTTTGTGCCCCAGACCCAGTGGGTGTGCCTATCTCCCCCTGAGTGTGCGTGTCAGGATGTGTGTGCTTGCCCTTTCTTGGTGGTGTGCTGGATGTGTCTGGTGTGGTGCGTGCGTGGAAAGGTCTGTGTGTGCATGGGACAGGTATGGGAGAGGGAAGTGTGGATGGGGCTGGGGTAGGGGGGGACGAAGCGCTGCAGGAGAGACACTGCTACCGTCAGTGAAGAGTCCATGGACTGCAGAAACCGGCATTGCTCAGACATCGCTGATGATATGCCCTCCATGAACGACACCATCTGTGTCAGCAGTTTGGTGTGGCCATGGAGGACATTCAGCATCAATGCCTGGCCAACCTGCAACTGCCGCAGTATGTCCACACACTCAGCACTGAGGGCAGCAGGGGTGGCAGGAGCAGGGGGTGCGGTGCCTGGACCGAAGGAGACATGGTGGTGGTCAGCACGGACAAAAGGGACCAGAGCAACCAGGAGGGCGGTGATGGGAATGGAGGAGGCGGGACCAGATGTTGGGCTGCTGCAAGGTGTAGTGGCAGCCTCCACCCCCTCGATGAGGTCAGCCTCGGACCCGTCTGCGTCGTAGTTGGTGTCGCCACCAGACAGGTCCTCTGACTGACTTCCCTCGCCCTCCGTGCCACTGGCTCCCGATGACTCGCCAGCACTGGTGCCACTGGTACTGGGTCCCTCCTCAAGGTCCATGCTGGTGTCCCTCTCGGTTATCGTTGATGATGCTGTGGGCAAGGTGAACATACAGAAAAACATCAGTCACCTGTATACATCTGACACATGAGTACCAAAACAATAGGTCACAGAGCATATCAGGCAATGCGTAATGAGTAACAGCTAGATTACTCCGTACATATGTAAGCCCTGTACTCCCCAGTTGGTAGACCCACCATGCCACTTGTACGCAAGGAAAAATAGGACACAACATCCCAAAACTAGATTGAGAAATATACAGAGAAGCTAGTGATTGGGAACAGGTGAGCACAGCAATACAATGAAGTCATGCCACCTCTTGTTTACCCTGAAAGAAACACGAGCGGTGCACCCAAGGCAAACTAACACACCTCAATACTAAAGGTGTCCCCACACTCAGAGCCTTGTAAGTAGTTTCAAACAGTAACCCCAAAAACATTTGTCCCTTGGGAATAACAATACTTCACACATTCGACATGTCAATAATGTGGAAATGTTCCATTTTGTGAACAGAACACACATGTGCCTGTATAAAATATGTCTCCAAAGGAGGTGCACACCAAACTACATTTACCCAGTCATTGAAGAAGCTGGCAGCCTTATCCACAGGACCCACTGTCCAAAAGAAATGGTGTTGCAGAAAGTACATATACATGGGCCCACAGAGGTCCTGATGACTTGACACTCATAAGTTGGTATCACCAACAACCAAGCACTTACCCAAATTCCACAACACTCTGGGAACAAGTATATGTATAATCTGCCAAACAGTCTGATGAGAACAGTGGCTTCTTTTAAAAAGTGCCATTGTGTTCCATGAAAGTGTAAAGGTGGTTTGTTGTGCACTTCCTTGGGAGACATCTGTCATGCATGCACATTATTGTTCTTCACACAAAAACATCAAACTAAAGCATTTAAAACTGAAAGACATGTTGACAAGTGTAGTGAGTGCCAAGGTACAAGACTCTTTTGACTAACAACGTTAATTATGCCAGTTGTGACATGGCCATCCGTTCCCTGATGACACAGTTGGCAACACATCTGACCCACTGCCTGTCATGTGGAGTGGCACACATGTCCAAACACAGGACAATGCAAAAGCTGCGGGCCTGCAATTGGGTCGTAAAAAGGCACACGTGCACTGAGGAGACACCATCATGGCAAGCCAGAATGTCCACACAGATGTCAGCACACAAAGACAAAACTACGTAGCATCTGGACCACACACTGGGGCCAAAAATGTATGACCAGGATTCATGTATTTAAACTATTGACACATGCTGCAATGCACAAACATTGAACCCTGCACAACATGACTGGGTCACTGCACGTTGAGTCTCTGTAAAGACAATTATTCCCCACAGGTCAGACCTGGCAAGGAGACATAAGGTTTGTCTATGTAGGCCTCGCCCGCACAATCCTCCCATACCTGAGACAATGTGATTGAGACAGATCAAGAACTGACACCTCTTAATCAGTGTTTTCTAAACTTTGCCCAATTTATTTCACAAATTTACTCCACATCACCTCGTGAGGCTGCCAACACATATATGTGACAAACAACCATCAACAGATAGTTGTGAATAGCCAAACAGGCACTGCCCAGTGTGAGTATGCACAAGCCAAATGGGGTCTCCCTGTCCAGTGAACAAATGTAGCACACTTCGGATAAATAATAATAAGGCCAGGGAACAATGCCACAGAGGCAAACCAATGCTGAACACACAGAGAATGGGCACAGTGTTGGATGACACACCTGATTACGAGGCAAGGGTGTCTCAGGGGACTGTAGTGGGCACACTGCTCCTTGTTCCTGGAATGATCTGACAGTAACATGAGCAACCGTCCTGGCACCATGCATATCTCCCACTCATGCACATCATGTCTGAGGCCACAACATCGGTCATGCATGCTGCAAGTGTGTTCACTGGAAACCTCACACTCCTATGGTGAGACTCATCATCAGTGCAAACCAATATGGACCAACAACTGAGTAAAGAGGACAGGGCACAGGCAAGATACCAACACATGTCACAGACCACCCTCACACATGATGCATTAAGCAATGTGCACTTGGATTAACTGGCAGCCCAGATGACCATGTGCAATAGTGATTACACACAGACCAGGGGACACATGTCAAGGAGGGGAAGGGATGAATAAGAGCACCGTTTGACTTTGGGGAACAGAATATGCACTGCACATATAAACCCTGGCAGTGTATTCAGGCGACAGAGCACTTCGAAAGACTGGTGACACACAACACAACAAACACACATGTACCTACCCCCTCCTTGCTGCTGTAGCTCCTGGAACTGCCTATCCAGGTCAGGGAAGACCACCGCCAGGACACGCTGCATGTGGGGTGTCAGGCGTCGGCGCCCGCCGTGTTTGCGTGGAGGTGATAGTTGCAGCTGGACCTGGGCGATCTGCCGGGTCCAGCACCGGATGTCCTGCCAGCGTTTCTGGACTTGGGCCAGGCGCCGGCTGCGATCCCCCACCCTCCTCATGGCCCTGACGATCCGCTTCCAGATGACCCCCTTCTCATAGGCAGTTACCTGTGAGGATGACAAAGTGAGACAACATCACTACACATGCTCCATGTCACAGAGACACACATTTGAACATCTTTGACATGTTGGACAGGGCATCGGATGCTGCCAATGAATTTATTCTTTCTCATATGTCCATTGGCCTCTGTGGAATCCCCAATGCACTACATGCCATTGAAAGTACACAGGTGGCAGGAGGGGTGCGACACACTCCCTGATCATGGCACACACTGTGCACCACATGCAACACCAGGCTGATGGACAGCACCTCTAAGCTGTTACGTGCCCTAGGCCACTGACGCAACCTCAGCAGAGTACACAGACACACACAGGCACAGAACAATCACCTGCCATTGGCAACAGCGGATACAAACATCACTCTGCACATGTGCCACTTGCCTGTGGGGTGTCACAGGTGTCGGGCTACCTCATCAAGTCAGACACACAGCACGGCCGACTTCTCACATCAGATGGTTAGAGCTGTTGCCTCCTCCATGCAGCTGTGGTGCAACACTTCACATACACACTCACCCACATGACAAGGAACATTCACACACATCAATGTCCATGAGGCGTACACATCACTTGGACACTCTCACCACAGCTCCACTCAACTCACACACATCTGTGGGTACAGTCACCTGTCACACCGGGGGGACCACTGAATCACCTCAGGACAATAGACAAAATAGGGAACAAAGGATTTGCCAGGCTGAATGTGTCATGCACTATGCAGTGAATGTCACAGTAAGCACAATGCAAGTGAGGAGTGCACACCTGAACTACATCATGCTCAGCATGAGAGACATAAGCCTTTCCCCCCCTGGGACCCACTGTAAACAACATTGCATGTCTGTCACACCTGGACACAATGGCAGAAGTGACAGTGACAAAAAAGGTGCACAGTCAAAGGTAGTGGAGTCAGCACTCACCTGTTGCCCTGGTCTCCCATACTGGCTGGGGTACTGTGGGAGGAGCACATCCAGCAGGGCCTCATTCTCCTCCTGGGTGAATGGCTGTGCCCTCTCCACAGTCCTTGACATGCTGCCAGAGCAAACACAGACAGCAGCAGACTCATTTGCATCCTACGTTTCCTCCAATCCCTTTAAACATACACCAATGACAGGATTTTGCATGGTTCGAAATTTGAGCATCATAGCCAGGCAAACCCCACTTTGCAACATTGTAATTTTTGGCCCAACTAACTTTTCCAGCCCACATGATGTGCACAATGCAACTGAAATCTCGGTATCCATGACAACCTGCATACATTTTGGACCTAATGCTTCTCCATTATGTAGTTTTTGAGTCAAAAACACAAGTACAGTGCGTTTCACACATACCCGTACATGTACGGCACCACTACAATAGTGATACGGACCATACACATGCTCTGAGAGCGTGTGTACGGTCCGTATCACTATAGGAGTGGTGCCGTAGGAGTACGTGTGTGTGTACGGAGCGTACACACACGCGTACTCCTATGGCACTACTCCTATAGTGGTATGGACCATACACACGCTCTCAGAGCGTGTGTTCGGTGTGTTGCACACGCTTACACTGGTGATAGGATGCGCACATGAAAGGAATGGAGGTATCAGGCTCGCACAAGGCTGTACATCAAGTCATTGTCATTGCAGACTTTCGTGTGCACGGCCTAGGTGTGTCAGGCAGTGAAATTGCACATGTCTCCTCATGTAGTTGCACAATTGCTGTGTGATGACCTGTGTACACATGTCATGTGTGATGGGGCACTATGTGGTACACTTCCCCTTCACACTTTGCACATGTGTGCCTGTAGTCCAAAACTGTCAAGCACAGCATCACTGGCATGGCACAGTCACCACCACCCGCAACTGTCCCCTGATGCCATGGACAGGGACACTACCAACTGACATTTCACGATCAGCGTGCCCCGATGTGACTATGTCATGTGTGTGTCATGTGTTCCCATGAGCTTGCTGTTAGTGTTCCGTCAACTACATCTGCTGTTGCTGCATCCAACATGTGTCTGTGTGGTGATGGGCATGGCACACATCTGCGCATACCATGCCACATGTGGATTCCCACGTAAGCATGGTCTGTATGCATTGGACATGACATTTTCACATGAGGACACATCTGCGTCGTATCAATGTCTGTGGTTTCTGTTTTCACGTGTACACCTTCATTGCAATGTGTTGGATCTGTACATTTGACATTCCATGTGACCTGTGCGTCGAGCTTGCCGTCAGCTGTCTGTATGAGATGACATCCTTTAAATGCAGCTATGTGGATGTATGTCACTCCTGTGATGTCTCTGGCGGTTCACTCAGACTGGCCCCCGCTCGTTTCAGGGCATGTCATGTCGACTTGCCAATCAAGGGATGTATCTTGGTTTTTGTAGGAGTCTCACCAAGCTGGCATACGTGTCCTGGATTTATTGCACAGACCAGACTCTGTTTTCATCTGATGTGTAGTAGCAGTTTAGCATGTGCTCTGTTTATTGACATTGATGATGTCATGCTCAAAATCTTCGATATTCAATTCTATTTTCTGCAGGTCACCGCCTGTCCCCCGACCAATGCCAGACTTGGGTGCCATGAGGGAATGTGACTGCATCCGACGGTACAGATTCACACCACAGTTGATTGAGGACTTGACCGCCAAGCTGGAACCACACCTCCAACCACGACACAGGTATCCTGCTGCGCTGACCCCCAAGATGAAGGTGATGGCAGCCCTAAATTTTTTTGCCACCGGTACGTTTCAATTCACCATAGCTGATGTTGGTGGCATATCCCAGACAATGTTCAGCCGTGTCCTGCGTGATGTTTTGGCAGCCATGTTGGTGCACCTTGATGATTTCATCCATTTCCCTACTCCTGAGGAGTTGACAGGTGTCAAGGGTGATTTCTATGCCCTGGGAGGGATGCCCCATGGCATTGGGTCCATTGATGGGACACATGCAGCTTTGGTACCACCACAGGCACAGGAGGTAGCCTATCGTAACCGTAAACATTACCACTCTATTAATGCCCTTGTGGTGTGTCTTGCTAACATGCTGATTTCCCATGTCTGTGCACGGTTTCCAGGGTCAGCACACGATGCCTACATAATGAGGCGTAGCAGGGTGCCACAAATGATGGTGCGGCTGCACAACGAACGAGCATGTCTTGCTGGTGGATATACTCTGTTTGGCCTGTGTGTTGCGGTATCTTTGGCGCTTGCGGCATCTCCTGACCCACTTTTTTACATGATGTTTCCATGTAGGTGACTCTGGATATCCCAACATGCCATGGCTGATGACACCTCTCCGCAACCCAAGATCAGCTGCAGATCACCGCTACAATAATGCACACGGACAGACCAGGTGAGTGATTGAGAGAACTTTTGGCCTCCTGAAGAGCCGATTCCGGTGCCTTCACAAGACAGGCGGATCCCTCCCATATGCACCGGTGAAGGTCTGCAATATCTTCCTCGTGTACTGCATGCTGCACAACATGGCAGTGGAGAAGGCAGTGCCACTCATCCTGGATCCGGATGAGCAGGAACATCCACCCGTGGAGGATGAAGGGCTTGGTCACGAGGCAAGTGATGAGGAGGAGGAGGAGGATATCCGGAGTCAGCTCATACGCAACTTCTTCTCATAATGGTGAGTCACTGGGTCTGAGGGTGCACGCTTGTATCCTTGGGTGGCATGTGTTGCAATGTGTGTGTCCAGCTGACTGTATGCTAGGTGCTTAGATGTGTGGACAACATTGTTCAGGTTTAGTAAATGACCATGTATGCGTAGAAAAATCTTTGCGCTGACTCCTTGTGTGTCTGTCATTCCCAGGTACTTGCGCATGTTGTCTGCTCATGTCATTGTTGTCCTCCTGCTATTCCTCATGAGTATTGCAACGTGTGGTGAATCAGTGTTCCATGCACAGACACGGGGAAAGGTCATTTTGGGTAAGGGTTGAAGGAAGGCAATTTTTGGGGTGGTACGTGTTTGGAATGTGTGGGTACTGCTCCTGTGCATGTTGTGTTTCCCATGCATACATGTCGACTCACCATGGGGCACATAACATGTAGCATGACTCCCATGAATTGATAGTCACCCTTCCTGACAGTCATCTGTAATAGGTGTAGGATTCAGGTGAAGGCATCAATGTGTGTAAAAATTCCCTCTGAAACCTATGGGATGCTACGGTTGGACATAGTATGGGACATCCCCATGACAGGCTCAATGGGGAAATGCAGCCTCTCCGTGTGCAGCAGGAGGTGTTTGGCTCATCCCCTTAACTTGTGTGCCAGTTCATTTGGATTCACAACATCCGTGTTGTGTAGGGGGTGTCCAGCGTAGGTCCCACATGTTCAGTCAATTGACCTGTGAGTCTGTTCACATAAATGCATTTCCCTTAGTGTGAGTTTGAGTAATAAAGGTGTTCCTCACACTCATAAGTGCCTCATCTCTGTCAATGCAGGTCTCTTGCCACTTTGCATGCGTCATCTCTGGCATAGTTGTCAAAGATTGTGTCTAGGAGTGTATGTGTATTTCGTCAACATGCATGCATTTCTTCATGGATAATGATCTCTATTGTGCATGAGGTCCATGGGTGTGTATGTTTTTGTCCAGGTTGCTCACCCCAACGGGCCGGCCACGCCTGCTGAGGGTGTGTCTCCTGTGCGCAGATCGGCATTCTGTTCCCTGATCCTGTGTCAGTCATCTTTGGTGATTGTTCAGCCATTTCATCTGGGTGAGCCATGACTAACCTGACACTCCTTCCTTTACGTACGCCTGTTGCAATTGTTGTCCTTTCTGACCTCATTGTCTTTGTGTGCTACTTTCGGCCTACTTTCCAGTACATGCCGCCTGCTGCTGCGGCCCCTGTGGCAAGGGCCCACCAAGTTCCCGGATTCTGCAACCCACATGCCTCCAAGATGCTCCTCCCTTCCTCCCTCCACCCATTAATTGGGCTGGCATCAGCTTGTCTGTGCCACTGTTGCAGCCACGCGGTGCCAAAGACAGGACCGTCAGCGCATGCAACGTGCACATTGCACGACACTCATGTCCTTGCATGACCCACATCACACAACAGTCTCATGTTGCAGCCACCCCCCAAGCAATGTGCAACCAAAAATCAACCACATGCTCTCAGCCATACCCTAAGCGCGCACACCACCCCTTCGCATGCTGAGTGTGCAACTCCAACTGCCTACACAGCGCTGCCCCGCCTAACAGGCCCGGGCACACCAACCAGGTCATGACCCTCCTACTCCACACCGGCTCTGTAAAACAGCACGGCATTGGACTCTGTTACCTCCTCAACACAACAGGACCACACATCACCTTCACGACAGTGACGTGGATAAAAGCATCCGTAGCACACAACTTCTTAATTGCCATCTCAGATGGCTACAGGAGCAGCCGCAGGGATAACACTAACAATCCCGGGGGATGAAGTGATATCTATTCCCAAGTGCGCACTCAGGGTCACTAATCGGGTTTGGCACAAACCCCTGCAAACCCTCAGAGTAACACTCATCTACAGATCTCCAAGCCTACATCCACAATTCAACAAAGCCATCAACACGTCCATCTTCACGCACGCACTCACATCCACAGGATACATGTGGCTGTGGGCCCAGAACTTCTGGCTGGATGAGAACCACACCAGCATCCATCATTGGTCCATCCACATTGGCATCCACGTTTCTGACAAGCTACACACTGCCACACACCCCGCTACCAAACCCCCACAGATGCTTGATGTAAGTCAACACAGGCATGCTGTGTGGGACACTGGAACCAACACCACTGCCACACCCTGCAACCTCACACACTGGATCAGCAACTGATCCAACAATCTAGCCACATTGACAGACTTTCCTGTGACGCACATCAAGAATTACGCCACCTGAGACCAGGCACAGCTAGTGGACTCATACACGTCTAGCAGGACTATTGTGCACAGGTTGCAACACAAATAACCATCATTGGCCTTACACGCAGGGCAAACGGCACACACAGCCATCACCAGGTCATCATCAAGGACAATTGGAGATCCTTCAGAAGGTGCAGAGGCAAACACAGCGCACAACATCAAGGAGCTCTTCTGCATTGTGAGTGCACTGACATCAGCTCTCCATCCACAAGACAGCCCACCCTTGCAAGGCTGAGCCAATCCCTTTCTACTTTCTACCACTGTAAGCAAATGGACATACACACAAGCCTTGGCACACAGAGACAGAACGCACTATTATACGCGGGACCAACCCCCCTCAGGTTTAGCACTTCCATCATCAGGAGATACAACACCCAGCTCATGTGCAACATCCACTGGGGATCTCCATCAGGCCCCTTCCCACACAACATCTCAACCACATCATTCCCCATCCTTGTAGCACCCGTCCAGCAAGTCAAGTATGTATCATTGGAGTTAGCCACATTCCATGGTAGATAGATGCATGCAGTGACCCATGCCCTTCATAGACAACGGACGGCAGGAACACAGGCTCTCAAGGAACATCACCGTGCTTCCCTAGCCAGAAACTGTCATCAGGAAGACAGACAATGAGCAACTGACAAACTTCCTCCACGCAAAGAGCTCCAGGCAACCTGCACAAGGCCATCTTCCACTGTAATCACCCCAGTGCAAACGTCATCATTACCACCAACAACGACAACTTTGCCCTGCTCCACAATGGTGAGGCCACCCCCCTTGACCTCTCCACAGCATTAGACATGATGTGCTCACACACTGTCAGCTCACACATCTCCAACACTGGTGTCCCAGGTATGGACCCTGATGAAATCACCTAGTAGCTCACCAGCAAGGCCATGGGAAGGCCATGGGAGTGGGACTCAAGCCTTAAGCATGTAGTACAGTGGCCTCATCTGGAACATGGCCAAGGGCTCATCTCTCCGCGTGTCAATCTTCAATGTGTCCATGACCCCCCTCTCCACCAACGCATGCGCACACAACCTCATCATCATCTCGTATACCATTGACAGCCAGCTGCTCCTCACCCTCACCAAAGACACAGCCATTGCCGGTTCCAAACTTCAAGAAGGCATGAGGTCCATTGATGAATGGGTGAGCATCAGCCACATGAGGCTGGACTTGGCCAGGACTGAGGTTATAATCTGAGGATTGTCCCCTTACAGCTGGGTCAACTCCTTGTGTCCCACCCACCAGGGCACTGCAGCAGCACCCAGTGACCACGCACACAAGATTGTGTGAATCCTGTACTCGACGCTCACTATTGCCATGCTACTCACCAGCATCTGTACCTCATGCTGCAACACCCTCCGCATGATGCACATGATCCACAGATAGATCCACTCCAAGGCAAGACAGACCATCCCCAAGGTCCACGACACCAGCTGTGTCAACTCCGCACCCTACAGAGCAAGTACAGCCAAACTCCCGGCAAACTTGTCCACATCCAGGGTGCATCTGCACACCTCAGCTTCAACATCCCGTGCACCAGCCACATCAACGTCCACCTGAGATAGCTGCAAGGGATCACTGTGTGCTGCAGGATGACCTTCACACTCCTCACACACACTCAGGAGGCAGTCAACAACCCCAGAACCCAAAATCAACCTTGTATGTCTGTCATCCAAGACCCCGTTGGGCCAACTCTATGCATCCAAACTTGCCCTTGCCACCATTCTTCACATCCACAAAACTACAAGCATGAAGGAGATGGTTCTCCCACCTGGCCAAACATACCTGGGACTCCCTCCCCGGGAATCTCCACAAGAGCCATGACCTCTAGGCCTTCATCATCCTCATCCTGATTGGTCTGTCCGCACAGTATTGCAAGCCCCCCCTCAGCAGCTTGTGGCCATCACAGGTGAGTATTGGGCTCCCAGTCTGTATCGGATGATACATTGTGACCCATGTGTGTCCTGTACCGGACTCAGATCCCAGGGTATGGATGGCTGGAGTTTGTTCAACACTCAGGCATAGTTTGACATTTACCCACACGTATGTTGTGGACTAATGCAAAATGACTGCAACATCGAATAATAAAAATATAGTTTTATTTTCGGTGGGGTTCGTTTTTTGTTAGAAATAAATAAGGTGGTCTACCGGGTGCATAGAATCCAAAGTTCACAGGGGGAGATGGGATCCTTGGCTTTTGAAGTCATCAGAGTCCAGACCACAGTGTTGGTCATCATTGGTCAGACTGTGACCAGCAAGTCCATGTGGCAGAGAATGTCAGTGAATGAGGTGATGATGTTGCGCATGAAGGCCAGGTGCCAGGCCAGGTGACCTGGGAGATGTGGATGGTCCGCTGCCTCTCACGGTCTTTTCTGTGGACAACCCTCCTTCCTTGGGGGACCCTCAGATGCAGGCCTTGACGATGCTTGGGAGATGCTCCGTTGGACGAATCCTCCTCCTCCTCCCTCCCTGTGGCTGGTGGTGGTCTTCACCTGGTGGCACAAGGAGGGTTGCCCATGTTATCGGCGATCCGACGGAGTGAACGGCTTATGTCCGTTTGCACCACCAGGACCTCAGCCAGTCTTGCCTCCATCCATCCTTGGTGTTGTTGTTGACTGGCATGTTGCTCGGCCTGCTGATTCTTAATGTCTGTGAGGGTCGCCACTACCTAACTGATGGCCCTGGTGTCACGCCGGTATGACTCCATGACGTTGCGTACGTGTGACATACCGGTCCCTTCAGCTGGCTGGTCAGGTTCTCGCCTCCACCTGCCTCCACTCCCACCACCCCTGCCCACACGAGCCTGGCCTGCCGTTGTGGGCACATCGGGTCTACGGGACCCCTGAGGGATGGCAGTTGCGGTGTTGTCTGCCTCCTCCTGGGTGCCCGGCGAACCTTGTCCCTCCAGGTCATACTGGCTCAGTTGTTCAGTGTGGGCAGGGCTCCTGGGTGTCTCCTGGGATGTGGCAGTAATGGGGGTGGTGGTTGGCACAGATGTACCTGAAGCAGGTGCTGCAGGGGCTTGGACACCAGAGGGGCCAGGTGGGTTGGGGTCATCCGCGGAGTGTTGTGAGGTGTCGCTGCCGGTGGGATCAGGTTCCTCCCGTGCCTGGGACTGGGGTACTTCCCGGGGGAGATCCATGGCGTTGCCCTGTGTGTGAGAGAGAGACAATGTTAATGCTGTTTAATGCGACATCCATGTTTCATACATATTCAAGTTGGCACAGTTCCTCCTGGTAGTTGTATGTGCCTAGCATTCACATCAATGTTCACTTGTGGATGGGTATGTTGCAGGGGACAGATTGAAATGTTTTCCGGAGTGTTTGACATGTCGAATTTGGGCTTGGATGCTTCTTTGGCTGTGGCTTGATCTTGTTGTTTCACATGTCCATTGTGAGAGTGGGTAACTCCATTGGCTGCCCCGGGGGTGTGTGCTTGTGTAAGGGGTGTGTGATCATCCCTCAGCCCGAAGCAGTTCAACATCTACATGGCCCCCTCACACAAGTGGCCCGCCACCACAACCTCAACATCATCTCCTACGCCGACGACACCCAGCTCATCCTCTCCCTCACCAAGGACCCTCACACCACCAAAACAAACATCCACGAGGGTATGAAGGCCATCGCCGACTGAATGAGGAGCAGCCGTATGAAACTGAACTCGGACAAGATGGAGGTCCTCATCCTCGGACCCACACCCTCAGCCTGGGACGACTCCTGATGGCCGACCGCTCTGGGGACAGCACCGAGACCCACCAAACACGCACGCAACCTTGGATTGATCCTCGCATCCTCCCTCTCCATGTCCAAGCAGATCAACGCCGTCTCCTCCTCCTGCTACAACACCCTACGCACGCTCTGCCGGATCTACAGGTGGATCCCGACCGAAACAAGAAGAACAGTGACACAGGCCCTCGTCAGCAGCAGACTGGACTACGGCAAAGCACTGTACGCAGGACTCCCAGCCACACACCAACGGCGGCTACAACGCTTCCAAAACGCCTCCGCATGACTGATCATCAATACCCCCCCCACAGCCACATCACCCCCCTCCTGAGACGCCTGCACTGGCTCCCCATCGACAAGAGGATCACCTTCAAGCTCCTAACCCACGCACACAAGGCACTCCACAACGCCGGACCAGCCTACCTGAACATCAGACTCGGCTTCTACACCCCCACCCGCCAGCTCCGCTCCGGCAGCCTCATCCTCGCAGCTGTCCCCCGCATCCAACGTACGATTTCCTGCGGCAGATCCTTCTCCTACATCGCCACCAAGAGCTGGAACACCCTCCCAACCCACCTATGACTGATCCAAGACCTACTTGCTTTCAGAAGACTCCTCAAGACCTGGCTCTTCAAGCAGTAGTGGCACCCCCCCCCCCCCTCAGCACCTCGAGACCCTCACGGGTAAGTAGCGCGCCTTACAACTACCATGATCAATTGATTGATTGATTGACGGTGCCTGCTGGTGGGTGTAGTGTGATTTAGCAGTGGGTCTCCCTGAGGATGTATCTGTCCCCCCATGGAGCATGCTGCCATGTCAGTGAGTGTGAGTTCCTGTCCTAGATATCTGAGCTTGTTGTGTTTGTATTTGAGTTTGCAGTGGTCACAGGAGGGCCTTGTGCTGCCTACAGCAGGGCCAAGTGTCAGCTACCTTGTCAGTACTTTGCCAGTCCCTGTGCATTGAGCATGGTGCATGGGTATGTACATGGGCCATATGGGCTGAGGGCAATGGTGTCTGTTTCTGAGTTGTACAATGTGTTTTGTGATCCCCACCCTCCCAGCATCCCGGATGTTGGACTTGGCCCTTCTGGCAGGTTCACCCCTGAACTTTTTGCTCTTTATTGGTGACTTGGTGTGGTAATTGTTTGGTCTCTGCGCCCTTTCCCTGTGTCCCAGGGTAAAGTGCGTGCATGCTCTGAGTGCATGTGGTGAGATAGGCCTGCCCTCCCATAGGAATGCATGGGGAATGTATGTGTCCCTAGTAGTTCCTGATGCGTGGGGTGTGCAGGCCCGAGTTTGGTATGTGCGGACTCGTGGGAGTGAATGCTGCGCGATGATGTGTGCGGCGTGCATGTACCTAGTGTGGAAGTGCCACTTCTAGAAGTGGGCACTTCTGTGTGCAGTGTGTCTGTCGCGTGATTGGCTGGTCGTGTCATGTGACGGGCTAGGGATTCCCCAGAGTCAGGATGAGTCACCCAGTGGTGAATGGGGAGATCAACAGCTAGATGGGTGGGAGGAGTACACCTGGGTCCTGAATAGGACAGGGTTTTCCACACACAATGCTGGCCCCGCCCCCTGCGGTGCGACTGACGACCCTAGCCCTGCCAATGAATAGAGTGAGAGGCTGAGCACATCAAGGGTGCTCCCCAACCAGCTGCGACTGGTTTTCCCCCTCACCCTGAACCCAGAACAAAGGGGTTCGCTGTATAAAAAGGGGGCTGTGTCCCCACAGAAATTGTTCTCTTGTTGGATCCTGACAGAGGGGGGCTTGCTGCTGGTGGGGGCCCAGGAGGGACCGCCATGGGGGCTACCTCCCTGCTGGAGGGCCCTGTGTGCTGGCCCCTGGGCCCTACCTTGCCCCCTGGATGGCTTCAGGACCTTATGGACCTTTTTGCTGGTCCTTGGTCTCTGCCCAGGCTTGGTGCAGCCTGCTAGCGCCCTGGGAGCGCTACATCGCTTTATTTGCCCCATAGGAGCGCTGGAGCTCCGAAGCGAGGCGCTGTGTTCTGTTTAGAGGGAATCCCCGTCGTAGGGATTCCCCCCTGATGCTGCCGAGAGCGGGTGCCCACCCCGCATTCTGATTATGCTTTGCGAGTGCCCACCCCGCTTATGGTGCTATCTTTACAGCGGGTGCCCACCCCGGTTCTACATTTATTTTTGTGTGCCTACTGCTCTTGCCGCCTAGAGAATCACCGCCGCGGCCCTTGCCGAAAACCGGAAGTCAGGCAGGCCCGCCCGTGACATGGGCGGGGCCTGCAACCAAGCCAGAAGAGGCCGGCGTGAGTTCGTGGCGCGGGGCTCCCATGCTCGAGGGAGAGCCCCGCGTCGCACAAACAGCGAAGAGGAGAGTTTCCCCCGATGCGGAGAGCACGAGGGAGAACAGGAGCCCACCCCGCCTCCCGGAGACAGGGGAAGAGGTATTTGCCCCCGGAGCCCTGCGGGCCCCACAACCAAGTCCCGAGTGCGAGCGCAGCGCGAGGCTCCCATCTGCGAGGGAAGCCCCGCGCCGCATGAGAAGTGCTGCCGCGCCGCAGGAGGAGTGCTGCCACGACCGGAGGAGTCCTACCTCCGCCCCCCAACCGGTGAGTGATCTAAGTGAGTCCGGATGGGGGGAGGCAGGGTCAGAGCGGCCCCGCATGACAGTGGGCCGCTCCAACGGGGCGCATTGTTTGTTCTAGAGCCTGTAAGGTTCCAACGTTACGGGGCACAGGTGGATCCGAGCGCGAGTGCGCTCCCTCGCTTTTAGGGGCATATTTGTTTTAGAGCCCCACAGGCTCCAACGGGGCCATCATTATTGTAGAGCCAGAGGGCTCCAACGCTCGGGGCCCTAGTTATTCACAGAGCCAGTGCGCTCCAGAGGGGCTACATATTTCCAGAGCCGGATGGCTCCAACGAAGAGGGCATCATTTGGTTAGAGTCCAGAGGGACTCCAAGGGGGACATGTTATTTTCTGAGCCAGGTGGCTCCAGCGTTTTGGATAATGTGTTCAGGGGCCAGTGAGAGCCCATGCCTCCTATTTGCCTTCCCCAGCTGCGCAGCACTTAGTGCCAGCTGCAGCGTTTAGGCCCTGCCTTGTCCTCAGCTGCCCAGCAAGTAGTGGGCAGCTGCTACGTTTAGGTTCTGGCGCAACCTGGACTCTGATGTGATTTGGGTGCTAGGAAATGTACGGTGTAGTATGTTTTGCGCACCCTGTGTTCATGCTTTTGGTGCTAGGAAATGTACTGTATATAGCATGTTTTGCGCACCCTGTGTCTTATACCTCTAAATGTGGTTATTTCTGCCTAGAAGGTTGTTTTACCTGCTTAGGTTGATGGTAGGGAGAATGTACTTCCCTGTGCGATGTGCGCCCCTAGTATAGTTATACTTAGGTGGTTAGGTCTAAGGCGTTAGACCAATGAGAATTGCATAAATGTGATTTATGCCCCTGTGATAGATGCAGGATAGGTTTTATACCTGATGCTAGTGTGATGACGCTGAGGTCATTATTGCGCCAGTGGATACTGGTTATGTTCTACATGTACACTTGGTAATTTGTGTTATGTTCTAAGAGTGCTAATTCCTGACAGTGGTCCATGTGGCCCTGTCCCCTGTACATATAATCCCTTGTAAATTCTGCCCGTGCCTGTTGGCACATTGTAGAGTGTGTGTTTTTATCTAATGTGTTGTGTATAATACAAAGGCTATTTTTATAGAATACCTTGTGTGGAGTTTCCTTTGTGGTGGGCCTTGGGTGTTGTTGCTGGGTGCGCGCGCAAACGCTTTACACATCGCCTCAGGGATAAGCCTGACTGCTCGTGCCAAGCTACCAAGGGGGTGAGCAGGGGTTATCTTTGGCGTGTAACTTCCTTGCCCTGACTAGAGTGGTGGTTTCTGCCTGACTTTGGCGCAAGCCTTAGCCAACCAGAAATCCCATTTCTAACATTGGTGATCAGCGGTGGGATTTGGACTTGCGTCTGCGCTGTACCACAGCGGCAACTGGCCGCACTACAAAACTCTGCATTTAGATAAATCACATGGTATAGGGATTATTGTTCTAAGTTTGTTTTTAATTGTCATTTCTTTGGAAATGTGGTTTTGTGCACTGTGAGTTAGGTGTCCCTAGCTCGGGAGGGTAGATCATCCCCCTTAGTGCATTGTGTTTTCTGGATTCACCAGAGGGTGGGATCCAGTGGTGGCAGCAGATGTGTGTCCAGTGAATGTGAATGTGGATGTCCCATTCCCAGTTCCCAGAGTAATAGTACCTGTGTCACGTGGTGGTCAGGTTGAGAAATCAGGGGCGGTAGAAACTGTCTTACTAGTCTGGGGGGTGTGTGTATGTGGATGAAGGATGTGAGTTCTCTGAAATAAGGAGCTTGCTGGTTGATTGGGTGTGAGTTCTCTGGGATAGGGAACTTGCATTGGGGAGTGATTCCAAAAGTAGTGGCTGAGGTGTCTTCCAGCCCAGCGTGGTGGAAGAGGTTCAGAGTAGCCCAGCTAGGTCTCGGTGTAGGGGCTCACGGCCTGTCTCTGCGGAGAAGGAGTGGGTGGGACTGCGTGTCTCCAGGTGCCCGAAACCCAGTGTCAGGGCCTGGATGGTTTCTTTAGGGAACATCAGGTCGGGGGCCTAGGCTGTACCAATAGGTCATTTGAGGAGGATCTCCCAGTGTCTAGAGGACGTGGAGCGTCTGTAATCAGAGCTCCAGTAGTCCTGGTGTCTGGCGGTACCGCTCCAGTTGGGAGGGTGCGGAAGTCCAGAGGGAGGGGTGAGAGGGGGAGGGATTCCCCAGTGGGAACCAGTAGGTCAGGGACCAGCCGGGAGGGCTGTGTCGCCACTGAGTGACCGTGGTGTCGCCACTTCTGTCCTGGGGGGTCTGCACGCACTGTCAGATGGACAGGAGGTAGTGAGATCAGCGCCAGGCAGACTGTCACACGACCCATTAGTTATGGGTCACCCTCGTTAAGTCCTGGTTCGCCAGGCATCTGACCAAAGGGTACGTCCCTCGGTTGGGGAGCCAGTAGTCGGTGTTTCCGGATCTGGACGTAAGGGCGGCTGTAGTCCTGAGGGCAGGTGGGGCTCATCTTAAGTGAAGAGACCCTGCTCTACAGTGGAAGGGGGTGCAGAGGGAGGGAGTCCTCGCCTCTGACCCCTTGGATCCCAGGTGGTAGACCAGTTGGTGGAGAGAGGTCCTGAACTGGTGGGAGAGTTGTGTTCTGGTGGGTGCTTCCCTGGGAGGGTGCGGAACCCCAGAAGTAGAGGTAGGGTAGGGCATTCTTGCTCGTGACCTCTGGTCAGCCTGAGGGTGCGGACCCTAGGTTGAAGGATCAGTGGTAGTTGGGAACTACACTGAGAGGGAGAGTGGAGAATGGCTTGTATGCCAGGGGTTACTACCCCCCACTCTGGGTTTGGCAAGGACCAGTGGTATCTGGGTGGCCTAGGGCCTGGTCATGGCCATGGACAACTAGGTAGTACCAGTGGGGTAGCCTAGTTGGGCCTGAGTTCTTTTCGGTTGTTTTATTTCAGATGGAACCATGTTGATTGAGAATGGCGTAGAACAGGAGAGTGTCCCTGCAGTGCGGGCCTGCGTCCGTGTTCTATCGCCCCAAGCAGGGAAGACCATCACGGTGGTGATTGGTCTGCCCTGCGTTTTGGCTGGAAGGGGGTTGTGTTGGACTTGGCCCTTCTGGCAGGTTCACCCCTGAACTTTTTGCTCTTTATTGGTGACTTGGTGTGGTAATTGTTTGGTCTCTGCGCCCTTTCCCTGTGTCCCAGGGTAAAGTGCGTGCATGCTCTGAGTGCATGTGGTGAGATAGGCCTGCCCTCCCATAGGAATGCATGGGGAATGTATGTGTCCCTAGTAGTTCCTGATGCGTGGGGTGTGCAGGCCCGAGTTTGGTATGTGCGGACTCGTGGGAGTGAATGCTGCGCGATGATGTGTGCGGCGTGCATGTACCTAGTGTGGAAGTGCCACTTCTAGAAGTGGGCACTTCTGTGTGCAGTGTGTCTGTCGCGTGATTGGCTGGTCGTGTCATGTGACGGGCTAGGGATTCCCCAGAGTCAGGATGAGTCACCCAGTGGTGAATGGGGAGATCAACAGCTAGATGGGTGGGAGGAGTACACCTGGGTCCTGAATAGGACAGGGTTTTCCACACACAATGCTGGCCCCGCCCCCTGCGGTGCGACTGACGACCCTAGCCCTGCCAATGAATAGAGTGAGAGGCTGAGCACATCAAGGGTGCTCCCCAACCAGCTGCGACTGGTTTTCCCCCTCACCCTGAACCCAGAACAAAGGGGTTCGCTGTATAAAAATGGGGCTGTGTCCCCACAGAAATTGTTCTCTTGTTGGATCCTGACAGAGGGGGGCTTGCTGCTGGTGGGGGCCCAGGAGGGACCGCCATGGGGGCTACCTCCCTGCTGGAGGGCCCTGTGTGCTGGCCCCTGGGCCCTACCTTGCCCCCTGGATGGCTTCAGGACCTTATGGACCTTTTTGCTGGTCCTTGGTCTCTGCCCAGGCTTGGTGCAGCCTGCTAGCGCCCTGGGAGCGCTACATCGCTTTATTTGCCCCATAGGAGCGCTGGAGCTCCGAAGCGAGGCGCTGTGTTCTGTTTAGAGGGAATCCCCGTCGTAGGGATTCCCCCCTGATGCTGCCGAGAGCGGGTGCCCACCCCGCATTCTGATTATGCTTTGCGAGTGCCCACCCCGCTTATGGTGCTATCTTTACAGCGGGTGCCCACCCCGGTTCTACATTTATTTTTGTGTGCCTACTGCTCTTGCCGCCTAGAGAATCACCGCCGCGGCCCTTGCCGAAAACCGGAAGTCAGGCAGGCCCGCCCGTGACATGGGCGGGGCCTGCAACCAAGCCGGAAGAGGCCGGCGTGAGTTCGTGGCGCGGGGCTCCCATGCTCGAGGGAGAGCCCCGCGTCGCACAAACAGCGAAGAGGAGAGTTTCCCCCGATGTGGAGAGCACGAGGGAGAACAGGAGCCCACCCCGCCTCCCGGAGACAGGGGAAGAGGTATTTGCCCCCGGAGCCCTGCGGGCCCCACAACCAAGTCCCGAGTGCGAGCGCAGCGCGAGGCTCCCATCTGCGAGGGAAGCCCCGCGCCGCATGAGAAGTGCTGCCGCGCCGCAGGAGGAGTGCTGCCACGACCGGAGGAGTCCTACCTCCGCCCCCCAACCGGTGAGTGATCTAAGTGAGTCCGGATGGGGGGAGGCAGGGTCAGAGCGGCCCCGCATGACAGTGGGCCGCTCCAACGGGGCGCATTGTTTGTTCTAGAGCCTGTAAGGTTCCAACGTTACGGGGCACAGGTGGTTCCGAGCGCGAGTGCGCTCCCTCGCTTTTAGGGGCATATTTGTTTTAGAGCCCCACAGGCTCCAACGGGGCCATCATTATTGTAGAGCCAGAGGGCTCCAACGCTCGGGGCCCTAGTTATTCACAGAGCCAGTGCGCTCCAGAGGGGCTACATATTTCCAGAGCCAGATGGCTCCAACGAAGAGGGCATCATTTGGTTAGAGTCCAGAGGGACTCCAAGGGGGACATGTTATTTTCTGAGCCAGGTGGCTCCAGCGTTTTGGATAATGTGTTCAGGGGCCAGTGAGAGCCCATGCCTCCTATTTGCCTTCCCCAGCTGCGCAGCACTTAGTGCCAGCTGCAGCGTTTAGGCCCTGCCTTGTCCTCAGCTGCCCAGCAAGTAGTGGGCAGCTGCTACGTTTAGGTTCTGGCGCAACCTGGACTCTGATGTGATTTGGGTGCTAGGAAATGTACGGTGTAGTATGTTTTGCGCACCCTGTGTTCATGCTTTTGGTGCTAGGAAATGTACTGTATATAGCATGTTTTGCGCACCCTGTGTCTTATACCTCTAAATGTGGTTATTTCTGCCTAGAAGGTTGTTTTACCTGCTTAGGTTGATGGTAGGGAGAATGTACTTCCCTGTGCGATGTGCGCCCCTAGTATAGTTATACTTAGGTGGTTAGGTCTAAGGCGTTAGACCAATGAGAATTGCATAAATGTGATTTATGCCCCTGTGATAGATGCAGGATAGGTTTTATACCTGATGCTAGTGTGATGACGCTGAGGTCATTATTGCGCCAGTGGATACTGGTTATGTTCTACATGTACACTTGGTAATTTGTGTTATGTTCTAAGAGTGCTAATTCCTGACAGTGGTCCATGTGGCCCTGTCCCCTGTACATATAATCCCTTGTAAATTCTGCCCGTGCCTGTTGGCACATTGTAGAGTGTGTGTTTTTATCTAATGTGTTGTGTATAATACAAAGGCTATTTTTATAGAATACCTTGTGTGGAGTTTCCTTTGTGGTGGGCCTTGGGTGTTGTTGCTGGGTGCGCGCGCAAACGCTTTACACATCGCCTCAGGGATAAGCCTGACTGCTCGTGCCAAGCTACCAAGGGGGTGAGCAGGGGTTATCTTTGGCGTGTAACTTCCTTGCCCTGACTAGAGTGGTGGTTTCTGCCTGACTTTGGCGCAAGCCTTAGCCAACCAGAAATCCCATTTCTAACACCGGACATCCAGTCTTGGGTTTGTGGTTTGTGTAGCCTGGGACATAGCATGGCCTTGCTTTGTGAATGGGGCATACACATGTTAGTGGCATGAGCGTTGTTTTTGAGTGTGGTTGTGTCCGGTGAGGGCTTGGGGATAGGTGAGTGCATTTGTTGTAGTTGGGGTGTGGATGCCATTCCCCCCATGTTATATAAGTTGTTTGTTTACTCACCAGGCTCGGCAACTCCTTCGACTCCGTGTACTCCCACCGGCGGAAGCAGGGCCATCACCTTCTCCTCCCAGGGATGGTAATGTACCGGTCTGCGGGGCAGCCCACCTCCAGTGATGTTGCTCTGGGCGTAGTCCTCATTCATTTTGCACTTGACTGCCCTCCGCAGATCGTACCAATTGGCTTGGCATTCATTCCTGGTTCTTCTGATGGGCGCAACAGCATTCACCCGATCGACGATCCTCTGCCACATGCGTGTTTTTTCGGCTATGCTGGTCTGTCTGACCAATGTTCCAAACAGCTGTGGCTCAACTCTGATGACTTCGTTGACAAGGATGTCCAGCTCCTCCCTTGTGAACTTTGGATTCTTGTCTGTGGGCATGGTGTGGGGTGTGGGTGTGGATGGTTGTGGGTGTGTGGGTGTGAATGTGAAGGTGTGGGTGTGAATGTGTAGAGGGGGTATGTGTGAAGGAGTGTGTTTGAAGGTGTATATGTAAAGGTGTATGGGTGCAGTTGTGGTGTGGTCTGTAGCTGCAGTGAGTCTGTTGGTAAGGCTCATGGTTTGTGTGTGAGTGCCCTTTTTATTTGTCCCTTTGTGGGTGTGCCTGAGTTTAAAATTTGGGTGGGTGTGTTATAAGAGGTGGTTGTGAGTTTGGGCCTCTGTTTGCCTGTTTGGATGTGGCAGGTCATTCATTTTGATGTTTTTTATATTTTAGACGTGTTTTGTGGTGTTGTGCGAGTCTAATTGACCCTCCTTGTGCTGTTTTACAGTGTCCTGGTTCTGTACGATTCGTTTTCGCGTATTAAAGGTGTGTACATACGCGATGCTGGGGGACAGAGCTGGTGTACGGTGCTGGGGTACGGTGCGTACAAGGACGGTGCTGGGGTACGGTGCGTACAAGGATGGTACTGGGGTACGGTGCGTACAAGGACGGGGCTGGGGTACGGTGCATCCAAGGACGGGGCTGGTGTACGGTGCTGGGGTACAGCGCGTACAAGTACGGGGCTGGGGTACGGTGCTGGGGTATGGCGTGTACAAGTACGGGGCTGGGGGATGGTGCGTCCAAGTACGGTGCGGGGGTACGGTGCTGGGGTACGGTGCACACAAGGACGGTGCTGGGGTACGGTGCGTACAAGGACGGTACTGGGGTATGGTGCGTACAAGGACGGGGCTAGTGTACGGTGCTGGGATACGGCGTTTCCAAGTACGGGGCTGGGGTACGGGGCGTACAAGTACAGGGCTGGGGGACGGTGCGTCCAAGTACGGTGCTGGGGTACGGTGCTGGGGTATGGCGCATCCAAGTACGGTGCTGGGGTACGGTGCATACAAGGACGGTGCTGGGGTACGGTGTGTACAAGGATGGTACTGGGGTACGCTGCGTACAAGGACGGGGCTGGGGTACGGTGCGTCCAAGGACGGGGCTGGTGTACGGTGCTGGGGTACGGCGCATCCAAGTACGGGGCTGGGGTACGGTGCTGGGGTACTGCGCATACAAGTACAGGGCTGGGGGACGGTGCGTCCAAGTACGGTGCTGGGGTACGGTGCTGGGGTACGGCACATACAAGTATGGGGCTGGGGTACGGTGCTGGGGTACGGCGCGTACAAGTACGGGGCTGGGGGACGGTGCGTCCAAGTACGGTAATGGGGTACGGTGCTGGGGTACAGTGCGTACAAGGATGGTGCTGGGGTACGGTGTGTACAATGACGGTACTGGGGTATGGTGCGTACAAGGACAGGGCTGGGGTACGGTGCTGGTGTACGGTGCATCCAAGGACGGGGCTGGTGTACGGTGCTGGGGTACGGCGCGTCCAAGTATGGGGCTGGGGGACGGTGCGTCCAAGTACAGTGCGGGGGTACGGTGCTGGGGTATGGTGCACACAAGGACGGTGCTGGGGTACGGTGCGTACAAGGACGGTACTGGGGTACGGTGCGTACAAGGATGGGGCTGGGGTATGGTGCTGTTGTATAGTGCGTCCAAGGACGGGGCTAGTGTACGGTGCTGGGTTACGGCGCTTCCAAGTACGGGGCTGGGGTACAGTGCTGGGGTACGGGGCGTACAAGTACAGGGCTGGGGGACAGTGCGTCCAAGTACGGTGCTGGGGTACAGTGCTGGGGTACGGCGCAGCCAAGTACAGTGCTGGGGTACGGTGCATACAAGGACGGTGCTGGGGTACGGTGCGTACAAGGACGGTACTGGGGTATGCTGCGTACACGGACGGGGCTGGGGTATGGTGCTGGGGTACGGTGCGTCCAAGGACGGGGCTGGTGTACGGTGCTGGGGACCGCGCATCCAAGTACGGGGCTGGGGTACGGTGCTGGGGTACGGCGCGTACAAGTACAAGGCTGGGGGACGGTGGGTCCAAGTACAGTGCTGGGGTACGGCGCGTACAAGTATGGGGCTGGGTACGGTGCTGGGGTACGGCGCGTACAAGTACGGTGCTGGGGTACGGTGCTGGGGTACGGTGCTGGGGTACAGTGTGTACAAGGACGGTGCTGGGGTACGGTGCGTACAGAGACGGTACTGGGGTACGGTGCGTACAAGGACGGGGCTGGGATACGGTGCTGGGGTACGGTGCATCCAAGGACGGGGCTGGTGTACGGTGCTGGGGTATGGCGCGTCCAAGTACGGGGCTGGGGTACGGTGCTGGGGTACGGCGCGTACAAGTACGGGACTGGGGGATGGTGCATCCAAGTACGGTGCTGGGGTACGGTGCATACAAGGACGGCGCTGGTGTACGGTGCTGGGGTGCGGTGCGTCCAAGGATGGGGCTGCTGTAGGGCACGTACGAGTACGGGGCTGGGGTATGGCGCGTACAAGTAGGGGGATGGTGTACGGGACTGGGGTACGGCGCGTCCATGTACGGGACTGGGGTCCAGTGCGGTAATGGGGGGGTACGGTGCTGACATACGGGGGGTACGGTGCAGACATACGGGGTACATGTGGCCATACGCGGGGGGATGGGGGGGCTGTACAACTCGTATCCCGGGCACAGGTTTACCCGGGATACGAGTGGTACGGAGTTCGCTCCGTGCGGGACTTTTTACATACGCTTGTGTATTGGGAAGGGCGGTACGGATCGTACTTGTGCCCTCGGACTTCATTTTTACCAGTTGTACATAAAACATTATGACGACGTCTCGTAGACATTTACCCGATACGAGTCGTATGTATTTTACACGTACGAATCGTACTTCACCGGTGGGACAGCACTTGTACAATTCGTACGTAAAAAAATATGGATACGAGTCATACGGGACATTTTTTTACAGGATTGGAATCGGCACCTTTGTGTTTTAGTTCTGTAGCAGGTTGTGGGTTTATAGGGAAATAGTGTGGGAAGTAATTTAATTATAATTAATTCATACATATTTTTTATTAATTAGTAATGTTACTAGTATTTTATAATGTCAATTGTGGTAAATAATGTATTATTAATTAGTTATTAATTGGTTAATAATATTGAATAATTAATTGTTCATTGTGTTAATTGTGTCATTTTTTAGGAGTGGGTTATGGGTTGATAGGGGAGTAGGGTGGGAAGTAATTTAATTTTAATTCATTTTTTATTGTGTTTTATAAAATATTTATTTAATGTTGTTTTATAGTGTTACTTGTGTGAATTAATTTATTTAAATAGTTTTTAATTTGCTTGTTAATTGTTAATAATTGATTAATTAATTGCTAGTTAATTATGTTAATTGTGTCATGTTTTACGACATTGGTGGTGTCATTTATTGGGGAATTTGCTGGGAGGTTAATTATTTTTAATTTATCAATCGATTGTTAATTAATGCTAATTAATTTGCTGAAGTGGGAATAGTAAATTATTCCCCTCCACTATCCAAAACTTTCCCTACTGTTGCACTTGCTGAAGAGCGTATTGTAAATTATTCCCCTCTGCTATCTCACACTTTACCTACTGTTGCACTCGCTGGAGTGGGAATAGTAATTGTTACCCCTACGCTATCCAACACTTTCTCTACTGTTGCACTCCCTGGAGTGGTAATAGTAAATTATTTCCCTCTGCTCTCCAACATTTTCCCTACTGTTGCACTCACTGGAGTGGGAATAGTAGTTTTATCCCCTCCGCTATCCAACACTTTCCCTACTGTTGCACTCTCTGGAGTGGGAATAGTAAATTTTATTCCCTATGCTAGCCAACACTTTCCCTATGGTTGCACTCCCTGGAGTTGTAATAGTAAATTATTTCCCTCTGCTATCCACATTTTTTCCTTACTGTTACACCCTCTGGAGTGGAAATAGTTGTGTTATCCACTCCGCTATCCAACACTTTCCCTACTGTTGCACACTCTGGAGTGGGAATAGTACATTTTATTCCCTATGCTATCCAACATTTTCCCTACTGTTGCGTTTGCTGGAGCAGGAATAGTAAATTATTACATTATTCCCCTCCCCTTTCCAACACTTTCCCTACTGTTGCACTCCCTGGAGTGGGGATAGTAATTTTTACCCTTACGCTATCCAACACTTTCCCTACTGTTGCTATGCCTGGAGTGAGAATAGTGATTTTTACCCCTATGCTATCCAACACTTTCCCTACTGTTGCACTCCCTGGAGTTGGAATAGTAAATTATTCCCCTCTGCTAACCAAAACTTTCCCTACTGTTGCACTTGCTGGAGTGGGAATAGTAAATTAGTCCCCACCACTATCCAACACTTTCCCTACTGTTGCACTTGCTGGAGTGGGAATAGTAAATTATTCCCCTTCACTATCCAACACTTTACCTACTGTTGCACTCGCTGGAGTGGGAATAGTAATTGTTACCCCTACGTTATCCAACACTTTCACTACTGTTGCACTCCCTGGAGTGGAAATAGTAATTTTTACCCCTACACTATCCAACACTTTCCCTACTGTTGCACTCCCTGGAGTGGGAGTAGTAAATTATTCCCCTCCGCTATCCAACATTTTCCCTACTGTTGCACTCTGTGGAGTGGGAATAGTACATTTTATTCCCTATGCTATCCAACATTTTCCCTACTGTTGCGTTTGCTGGAGTGGGAATAGTAAATTATTACATAATTCCCCTCCCCTATCCAACACTTTCCCTACTGTTGCACTCCCTGGAGTGGGGAAAGTAATTTTTACCCTTACGCTATCCAACACTTTCCCTACTGTTGCTATACCTGGAGTGGGAATAGTAATTTTTACCCCTACGCTATCCAACACTTTCCCTACTGTTGCACTCCCTGGAGTTGGAATAGTAAATTATTCCCCTCCGCTAACCAAAACTTTCCCTACTGTTGCATTTGCTGGAGTGGGAATAGTAAATTATTCCCCACCACTATCCAACACTTTCCCTACTGTTGCACTTGCTGGAGTGGGAATAGTAAATTATTCCCCTTCGCTATCCAACACTTTACCTACTGTTGCACTCGCTGGAGTAGGAATAGTAATTGTTACCCCTACGTTATACAACACTTTCACTATTGTTGCACTCCCTGGAGTGGGAATAGTAATTTTGACCCCTACGCTATCCAACACTTTCCCTACTGTTGCACTCCCTGGAGTTGGAATAGTAAATTATTCCCCTCCGCTAACCAAAACTTTCCCTACTGTTGCACTTGCTGGAGTGGGAATAGTAAATTATTCCCCACCACTATCCAACACTTTACCTACTGTTGCACTCGCTGGAGTGGGAATAGTAATTGTTACCCCTACGTTATCCAACACTTTCACTACTGTTGCACTCCCTGGAGTGGAAATAGTAATTTTTACCCCTCTACGCTATCCAACGCTTTCCCTACTGTTGCACTCCATGGAATGAGAATAGTAAATTATTCCCCTCCTCTATCCAACACTTTCCCTACTGTTGCACTCCCAGTGGTGGGAATAGTAAATTGCTCCCCACCGCTATCCAACACTTTCCCTACTGTTGCACTCCCTGGAGTAGGAATAGTAATGTTATCCCCTCCACTATCCTACATTGTACCTACTGTTGCAGTTAATGTAGAGTAAAATGTAGTTTAAAAAAAATTACATTTTAATATTTTAATTTATTACATATATATTTTATTTTTATTTTTAATTTAAAGGTGTATGTATATATATATATATATATATGTATTTATAATTTTTTACATCTGTTTATTAAAATAATTATGTATTCATATTGTTAAGTAAATATATATATTATATGTTATATATATATTTAATTTATGTTTACATTATATTTATTACTTATAATTGTAAACATTTTTTAATAATTCTAACTATGTTTTTTAATTATATGTATTATATAATTTATTTTACATTATATTTTAAACATTTTCGATAGTTTTATACTTACAATTATGTAGATAGGAGGTCGATATTTTTGACAATAATATTTTTGTCACAAAATTTTTGTAGGCCGCCATTTCTGTTGTTGATATTCTGTCAGTGATCCCTCAAGACCACTTGGGCCAGAACAACGTGGAGACACACCGGCCATTTGGGAAATACCTCTGCTGGGTGGCTGAAATGGGAAGGCACCAGTACTGTAGCAAAGGGTGACAGACCACATTCGGTCCCTTGCGTACAGGATTAGAAAGGCAGCAGCCTGTCTTCGCGCGGTGCAGATGCAGTGGGCCCAGCTTATCCCCAACACCTGCTGTGGTGAGAGCAGTCCTCACATCCCTGGGGACCCGCTCCTGCAGCATACAGGTGAGTCGACATCCTCCTACCCTCCGGTGACGTCCCGTGCACTGCCCTCAGGTGAGTGGCACGACCGCACTCCTCGGCGCTGGTTACAGATGGGCTACTACTGGGGAAAGAGAGCCACCAACACGAACCCTCAGCACAGCATCCTGTCCAGGTGCTGCATCTCTTCAGTAGGACGGAACTCACTAAGGGGTTTTCAGATGGACAGAAAACGATCCATAGACAGAGAGATGGCGTCACAGGACAGCACTTCTTCCTTCAGGACACGTAAGTCGTGGCTTCCTTTCAGAAAGGTTGGAGCCAAGTTAAAGAACACTCACATTGTCACTCTGGGGGTATGGGAAGCACGCTTGTGGTGCTAGCTTTCCACAAGGTTCTACCTATAAGGCGCTCCATATGAGCTGGAGAGACAGGAACAAGGCGCTCCACACTGATTTTCAAGAACGCTGCACAGCTGCTGAGTTGGTGGTGCAATGATAAGTAAAAGGAATGCGCTCACCTGACAGTGAGAACCAACAGCCCTCTCCCAAGTGAAAAACACAAAGCACTCACCACGCGCTAAGTTTCCAATATCACAGGGCATGCCACCAGGCCCTAGAAGATCACTGTGGGCACATGAGAAAGGAGACAGGCAGCAGGCCAGCACTTCAGATAGCTGCATATTGACAGTCTCTCCAGCAGCTAAGCAGGCCCACAGGCCAGCACAACAAAGTCAAGTCCAAGTGAAAGGAAATGAAAAATTATATTTATATAGCGCGTAACTACCCGGAGGCCTCGTCGCGCTTCTGCAGATTACTATGATGAGCTCCAAGGTACATTAACACGCTTTTGCAAACAAATGAGTTTTTAGGACTTTCCTGAATGCCAGCCTATTGTTGATCTGTCTAATACTCAAAGGAAGGGAATTCCATAGTTTGGCAGCAGAGTGTGAGAAGGAGCGACCGCCCCAACGAGCTTTGATAACCTTTGTTGAAGTTACTAAGTGCAGTGAGCCGGAGCGGAGGGCTCTGGGAGGGACGTAAGGCACTACAAAGGGGAACAAGATGGCAGGGCCTGCTCGATGAAAAGTTTTGTGCACAATGCACATAGCCTTAAACTGAGCTCTGGCAGTCATTGGAAGCCAGTGAAGCTCCTTAAGGGCTTTCTTGGCTGATTGCCAAAGGGGAATATTAAACAATAGCCGGGCGGCACAGTTTTGGGTGACTTGGAGCCTTTAGTCACCGCTGCAGGAGCGCCTAAATATAAGGCGTTCCCATAATCCAGGCGAGAGAGAATCAGGGCCTGAACCATGACTCTCCTCGCCTGGAAAGGGAGCAGAGGAAGAATCTTGCGGAGCATTTTCATTAACCCCGCACAGGTTGAGGCAGTTTTGGTAGCTTGGACCGAGAAGTCAAGCGCCCTGTCAAGCCAAATTCCAAGGCTCTTTATCTGGGGCTTAGGGAGGGGAGGAGTGCCGAGGCATGTAGGCCACATGGAGGCCAAGGTGTTCGGTGAAGAGTTACCTAATAACATGATCTCCGTCTTCTCCCCATTAAGTTTAAGACAAGACGAGTGCATCCACTCAGCAACAGCCTCTAGACACGGACCCAGGGTGTTAGACGACCCCTCCAAGTGGTCCAAAGAGACCACCAGTTGGGTGTCGTCTGCATAGGTGACAATACGCACACCAAAGGGCTGGACTATATTTGCTAGATGTTGCATATAAACATTAAAAAGAGTGGGGCTCAGGGACGAGCCCTGCGGGACCCCACAACTAAGTGGTTGCTTGGCAGAAGTCGTCTCACCCTCGAACACCTGAAAAGAGCGCTCATCCAGGAAGGAGGTCAGCCATTCCAGGGGCGCGCCCGACACACCCATGCCTTTCAAACGATGTAATAGGATGGCATGGTTGACAGTGTCGAACGCGGCACTGAGGTCGAGTAATATGATGGCTGCTTTTCCTCCCTGGTCCAGCACCGCTCTAGTCTCTTCTGTTACTGCTATAAGGGCAGTTTCAGTTCCATGCTGAGGGCGAAAGCCCGTCTGAGAGGCACATAGTAGGCTATTGGATTCTAAATAGTCCACTAAGATGTTATTAATGTGTCTCTCAAGAAGTTTGCTCATCCAAGGAAGTAGGGAGATAGGGCGAAAGTTGGCCAAGTTGTTCTGATCTAAGGTGGGTTTTTTCAGAAGTGCCCTAACCATCGCACACTTCCATTGAACTGGGACAAAATTCGAAGCAATGGAAGCATTGAGGACATCCAAGATGACAGGACGGATGACGTCGATGACTTTGATAAGAGTCTGAGGAGGTGCTGGGTCGTTGGGGGAACCCGAGGTAACTTTGGAGATTATTCCATCCAATGAGGAGGAGTCTAGAAGAGGGAATTTATTCAACAGGCAAGGAGTCATCGTGTCAGGATCCATTGTGGTGGTAGGCTCCAAGTTCCCACCAGCTATGGAGAAAGAGGAATAGATAGTTGAAATCTTCTGAGAGAAGAAGATTGCTAAGTTATTACAACGGGTTTTTGCGCCGTCAAGTGACTGGCGCTTAGGAGGAGGGGGGGTGATTAAGGATTTAGCAATTTTAAAAATTTCCTTAGGAGAGTTGGCAGCTGAATTTATTTTTATGATTCATAAAATTGAGCTTGGGCAGATTTAATTTCATTTTTATAAAGCTTTATAGCAGCTCGGTACTCCACTTTTTTGGATTGAGAATATTCTTGTCTCCAGGCTCTCTCTAGTTTGCGACAAAGTTGTTTCCTAGTCCTGAGAGCAGGCAAATACCAGGGAGCAACTTTGGGTCTATTTATTAGATGCAAAGATTCCTTTGGAAGGACTAGATCGAGGGTGCTGGAGATCCAATTGTCAAAATTGACAGTGGCTGTGTCGGGGTCAGTCTTCTCCGGGGCTGGCTGATCAAAGAGAGCCTGTTTCCATTTAGCGAGTGGAAGTGAAGCCCATTTTCTTCCCCAACGCTTATTGTGGATGTGTGGAACAGGAGAGCTGCCGGTAGACCAAGAAAAAGGTACCAGAAAGCGATCGGTCCAGGGTAATGGTATGGGTGTCTCCACAGTTAGGCTCTCTAGATTACTGTAAATGTGATCTAGAAAATGGCCCCTGATATGCGTTGGTTGAAAGCCTTTCTGAAGCAGGTCCATGGCCTGAAGATTAGATCGAAGGCTATTGGCCCCTGAGTCAAGTGGGACATCCAAGTGCAAATTCATGTCTCCTAGCAGAGTAAAATTTGCCGAAGGAAGCACTAAGTTGGCGACTGTGTCCGTTATATTGGTGACAAAATTGCTAAGGGCGCCAGGTGGTCGATAGACTAACATACCAGAAAAAGTGTTTGAGGGGGAGAATTCAAGAGTAAAGTTTAAAGTCTCACAGGCTGGCGTCGAGGATGGGGTGACACGACATCTAAAATTGTCCCTGTAAATAATAGCTAGTCCTCCCCCTCTACCTGTCTTACAGTCCAAACGTTTACAGGTATAGCCTTGGGGGGTGGCCCATGCAATTGTAGGATCGATATCTAGCTGAAGCCAAGTCTCCGTTAAAAAAAGGGCATCAGGTTTAAGATCTTCTATCAACATAGCTAGTTCAATATGGTGTTTTGGCAGGGATCGGCAATTGAGGAGAAACATCTTCCATTTGCACGTGAGGGGATGTTTCCCTGAGTTTGAAGGTGAAGCACTCCAGTCACAGGTTTTACAGTGGGCCTTCCAGTTTACAGGCAAGACCGAGTGTAGGCAGGCAGCTTTAGGGGTAGAACGTAGTGCATGCAGCAATGGAGCACTGTAAGTAACACGGTTACCGACCATGTCAGTGGAACTGGGGACGGGAACTGGAGCTGGAAGCGTCTGAACGCGGACTGGCGCAGACTGGCTTCTCTTTGGCGCCTCTTCGGCGCGTCTACGGCGCTCCCGCTGCGCGTGCCGCTGCGCGGTGCAACAGTGGATTAAATAGATTTAGGCTCAGAGGAGACTGGAGCGTCAACCCCCTAAGATGGCCGCCCTGTAATGGCACCACCAGGAAGTGAACGCGCTCTGTACTCCCTCCACAACAATCAGCCTAACGCTGCGGTGGACCGGGGAGTCAGAGTACAATTCAATTTAAAATGACAACAGTAGCAGCAACAAGGTAGCAAGCATAAAAACGTTTTTTAGATAAAACACCAATAGCTAGGCACACACGATGTTGTTAGCTGAAGCGCTAGTGCAGGAGTGACTCGAATCAAGGTTTCTCGAGCGCGTAGGTGCTGGGAGCCTAAATAGTCAAGGCTCAGAGGAGACTGGAGCGTCAACCCCTTAAGATGGCCGCCCAGTAATGGCACCACCAGGAAGTGAACGCGCTCTGTACTCCCTCAGAACAGGTGCAGCACGTAGAGCCAGCAGCGTCTGGTTGCAAGTCCCACGAGGTATCTAAAATCATCCGGTAAGAACCCCTGTACTTATACTCAAAATGTCTTTAATGTGGATGTAACTTCAAACAAACTTATCAAGTGCACAACACCCCCATTCAATCCCCAGCCCTGGTCCAGACACACTACAGGGGGGTGGATACAGCATTGCGAGAGGACAGGCACAGCCCTATTCAGGTGCAGGTGACAGTTCCTCCCACCGCTCTAGCTCAAAAAGACCCATCAGGATATGCAGGGCACACCTAAACTCCCTTTGTGACTGTCTATAGTGGTTGCACAAAACAGGCCCCTGTCAGTCTAAACCAGACGTGGATTGGAGTCAGGCTGCAAAGCTCAAAGTCGTAAGCACACGGAAATGGCCACTTTCTAAAAGTGGCATTTCTGACATAGTGATGAAAAATCCACTTCCACCAATAAGCAGGATTTATCACCACTATTCCAAACATACCAAACACAGCATTGTTACTCATTCCAGATCAGAAATTACCACTAAACACCTATCAGGGAATTCCCAATGCAAACCGATGAGTGGGAAGGCCACACAGCAGTGAGAAACCAAATAGGCTGTTTTTCACTACCAGTACATGCCACACAACAAAGTCACATGTCTTACCTATTACCTACATAGCACCCTGTCCATAGGGATACTAAGGGCCTACCTTAGGGGTGACCTATATGTAGTGGAAGGGGAGTTTCAGGCTTGGCATGTAACTTTACATGCCAAGTCACGGAGGAAGTATACAGTGCACGCAGACCCTGCAGTGGCAGAGGACTGAGACACGTATGAAAGGCTACTTCTGTGGGTGGTACACACAGCGATGCAGGCCCACTAGTAGCATTTAATTTACAGGCCCTGGGTATAGACTGTACAAGGGACATGTAGGTAAATTAAATATGCCAAACAGGTGTAGACCAATCATACCAAGTTTAAAGAAGAGAGCACATACACTTTAGCACTGACCAGCAGTGGTAAAGTGCCTAGAGTCCTAAAGCCTGCAAAAGCAGGTCGGAAAAATACAGGAGGAAGGCAAAACGTTTGGGAACAACCCTGCAAAAAGGGCCAGGTCCAAAAGTATTATGCTATGGTTCACTGTGGTTGTGTTAAAGGGTGAATGCATGAATGAGTCAGTGGATATATGAAGGCATGGATGCGTAAGTGCAATGAGAAGAGACAGAGTACATGTATGATGACTTAGTGAGTGCTGAAACACATCAGTGACATAGAAGTCATTTTCATTCATAAGTTTGACCTATTGGCATTGCCAATGCTTGTTTTCTGGCTGTGATAAGCCATTCATGTAAATTTCCTGAGGATGCTGTAATATCAGGGGCCATGCTACAGAAGCCAACAGAGCACTATTTGGGTGTTTATTTAATTGATCGAAACAAAGAAAATGCCTTTCTCCTGGTCTTAAAATGAGAAGGTATAGGGTCATTATTCAGGCGAAAACAGTGAATTGATCATTTTCTTTTTAGGAAATGGATGATCACGAGTTCTGCTTTGTTTATTGATATCTCCGTGAAACGGGAAATATGTATTTATGAGCGAAAAACGCGGTATATTTGTTTGTCAACTGTTTCAAAATCTACATTCTGATTATCTGACTAGAGCTAACCCCCTCTGTGATCTTTCATGGAGTAAACATTTTGTGCAGAATTACTTGTTACCAGTGATAGAAGTGAGCGGGATCGGAAGGGCACAGCGTTCCCCTACTTTTTAAATGTAACACAGTCCGTTCCCCTACTTCTTTACTTTAGACATGCGTCCCAGGAACGCAATAATAGTCCGAATTTAAACAATATTGCGTGATCGCCCAGCCCTGTGAGTTGCACATTAAGGAAGGCGTCTGCAGTTGCCACAACCTCCTCCCCCTTCCCCTCTGTGTCTGGAGGCAGGGGCCTGCAAAGCAACACTGTAGGAGCAATCAATCAGCAGCGAGAACGGCAACCTTTGGTGGCCCTGCAGCTAGAGTACGATTTACACCTCATTTAGTGAGGAGGCCCCCTGCCTGCCCCCACTGTGACCAATACAATAGTCACAACAGGATGAATTTTAGGCACCACCCTTGACCTCATCTGCCCTTTATTTTCAGCTCACACAGACTGACTACGCCAAAAGGAAAGGAAAAGCACTCCGTTGTAGAACTCCTGGCAGACTTTGCCCAAACCATGGCGCTTTAAAAAACACAAGCATTTACAATGCAATAGGTGTCGTATTTTAAAACTTTGGCCTATTGGTATTGTAAATGACAAAATCTTTTATTATTGCAAGTTTTTTAAACATATATAAAAGGCATTGTCATTTACAATACCAATAGCTCAAAATCTCGCAAATGCGAGACCTATTGCATTGTAAATGCTAGTTGAAGTTGGTCATGGTGCAGAATAGAAATGAAGTGCCAGTGCTGACATTTCTACCAGGCAAAACTGATGCACTGTGGGATGGAAACCTCAGACCATTTGGAAAGTCGTCTGTGGCCACCAAAGCTCTACAATGCCATATCAGTGACAGATAGCATAGGCAGCCCCAGTGTTACCGGTTCCATCTACATTTGCTCTGTGCCCCCACATGTCACACTGGGACTATATGCCCAAATTATGCCCTCGTTGGAAGGTATGTTCAGGTCGCTCTCATAATGTGTGTTCCCAGGAATTTCATGTAGATGCTTGTAACATTGCCCAAATAAGGTGTGCAAGTGTGTGCGTCTCCCATCGCATATTATGCTTTGTCTTTTGTTTCCCCCAAACCACTTATTTTGGTCTTCCAGCCTGCTTGAGCCCCTTTTGTGGAGCACTCGCCTTGCCAACCTGTGGGTAGTCATCCCTCTAACTTCACTCTTCAGGCTTGAGAACTCACCTACTGACAACCGATAACTTGGGAATACCTCTCTTCCCTCTTACCAAAGTGTGCGTCAGCAGGAGCAACCTGTAAATATGTAATTTACCCTAACGGCATGTTTCCCATGTTCGCCTCTCACTCACCACTTATATAATGTCTTCGCATGCGTGCAACTGATAAATTTAGTAAAAACCCAATTCGGCACTCTGGCCTGCATTGCCCCAGGGAACCAACAAATATGAATCAAAATACAGAGCAAAGTTATAGGAGCTGGTGTTATGTGCACGAGTACATCCATGAAGATAATCAGGTATAACATTTGAGGTATGTTTAACACTTCAAAAACAATAGTTTTGTAAGTTTAAAATAACATGAAAAAACTGCCGGTCAACTCAAGAGGGCCATCAGAATAGACATAGTTTATGAAAGGTTTAAGGAGGCGTGGGGAGACGGATATTAAGTGAGGGCGTGCAAATGGGCCACACACTGAAATTATTTGCGGACATTTTGGGTTGATTGCTCTTTATTCAAAGGTTCATATGCATAGCATTCCACGGATCCCATTAAGGTTGTAATCCGTGATTTTCCTGCTTGACCCACAACCGTCATGTGATCTGTCTGCCCACTTGCAGCTGTTAGGATCTGGGCATAGATCGCTACTTTGTGTCCATAGAATATTGGGCCCCAACTTGGGTTGTGTGGAGTAAAATTCCCTTTAACGTGGGTGTTTATTTGCTAATTACAAACCAGGTAAAAATGTACAGATCTGTATATGGGACTGTGTTAATTCACCTTGGGATATAGACAGGACCACTGGAATTATGTGACAATGATGAACCAAATTATGCAACTGGGTTGACTAATTTATGCCATAAGAAAAGGCACGTTACGTTATGCGGTGTAAAATGGCACATGGGCATTATTAATTATTATGTCTTTTTGTGCATGTTAATACTTGGAAAAGGTTCCACCTCCTTCCTAACAGTGTAGCACTCAAATACTGAAATAGACAATTAAAAGGTGACCAGTCAACTTTTGAAAAGCCCCCCCACGTACGCCAACACGTTGCGTGTTTTTTTAGTAAATTGTGATGCCTTCCCGATAGAAACAGAATTTTGTTTTGATAAAAGTTATGGATGATGTGGCTAATCCATAATTATGCGGAAAAAACACCCCCACAGAATTGCATAGTTCAACCTGCCCGGGATATAAAGTCGAGGTCAACTACATTACTACTCAATCCAGTTCATTTTTGCTGGCTACTGGAAGTATGTGATTGTGCTGCTGAAGAGATTTCCCTCATAAATATAAATATGCTGCACTTGCATAATAATTGACCATCTCAGGCATAATATACAGCTGTGACCCAAACAATTTTGTTTCTAGCTCGAGCCGATGTGAGATTCGTAAGAGAAAGGGCCCAATGGGGGAACAACCTTTACAACGCAACTTTTACAACGCACTACACTTACAACGCATTTTTTACAACGCAACATCCAGTACAACGCATTCCATTACAACGCAGGACACTACAACGCATTGTTAAAAACTACCTTTACAACGCATTCCATTACAACGCATACTACCTTTACAACGCATACTATAACAACGCATAATATTACATTAAAACCCCTACACTATCCAACACTTGCCCTACTGTTGCACCCCCTGGAGTTAGAATAGTAATTTTTACCCCTATACTATCCAACACTTGCCCTACTGTTGCACCCCCTGGAGCTAGAATAGTAATTTTTACCCCTATACTATCCAACACTTGCCCTACTGTTGCACCCCTTGGAGTTAGAATAGTAATTTTTACCCCTATACTATCCAACACTTGCCCTACTGTCCTACTGTTGCACCCCCTGGAGTTAGAATAGTAATTTTTACCCCTATACTATCCAACACTTGCCCTACTGTTGCACCCCCTGGAGTTAGAATAGTAATTTTTACCCCTATACTATCCAACACTTGCCCTACTGTTGCACCCCCTGGAGTTAGAATAGTAATTTTGACCCCTATACTATCCAACACTTACCCTACTGTTGCACCCCCTGGAGTTAGAATAGTAATTTTTACCCCTATACTATCCAACACGTACCCTACTGTTGCACCCCCTGGAGTTAGAATAGCAATTTTTACACCTATACTTTCCAACACTTGCTCTACTGTTGCACCCCCTGGAGTTAGAATAGTAATTTTTACCCCTATACTATCCAACACTTAACCTGCTGTTGCACCCCCTGGAGTTAGAATAGTAATTTTTACCCCTATACTATCCAACACTTACCCTACTGTTGCACCCCCTGGAGTTAGAAAAGTAATTTTTACCCCTATACTATCTAATACTTACCTTAAATGCAATTTAATATTATGCGTTGTAATGGTATGCGTTGTAAAGGTAGTATGCGTTGTAATGGAATGCGTTGTAAAGGTAGTTTTTAAAAATGCGTTGTAGTGTCCTGCGTTGTAATGGAATGCGTTGTAGTGGATGTTGCGTTGTAAAAAATGCGTTGTAAGTGCATGCGTTGTAAAAGTATGCGTTGTAACGTCATACATCCGGCCCAATGTGGTGTTGTTAAGTGTTAGACATCTTGAAAAGCTTAACCAATCAACTTTAGTTACTGATTGCAGCATTCGGATATTACACTGGTACTAACTTGGTGAAATTTACACCCTGGCAGAATTCATTAGTGTTACAATAACAGCATGGAAAACTAATAATGTCACAGGTTGCACTGTGTTATACCGCATAAATTCTAATTTTAATTTAGACAAGAATGCTTTATAACCTGTAACTCCATCGCCCTTTTACGCTGCTGTATCACCATAAATTAGATGAGTGACATCTTCTGCTGTCCTTCTGGGACATGCACTACTTTCCTAATGCATCTTGGCCGCGGTTTGCGACACTCATAGTCACCCTCACTTGCTTAGGGAGACCAGCAGTAGCCTGTGATCAAATATATTTAAAGGTAGGCCCACCGGGAAATAATGGTAACTAGTCCAGCTGCATTAGTATAAACAATAAATGCATTCTGGGTCCTGTAGTGCTAGCATTAGCACTGCAAATTGGGTCTGCTTGTAAGTTCGTAGCGCATTGTGTCTAAGCTTAAATATGGTCGGTGGAATTTCGGTGCCGTTTTACCTGAAACTCACTATTATTTATCATCATAAAATGGTATTGGTCAAATCAATGTTATCTTCCTCAGCCCAGCAGTGAAACAGGAATACATCGAAACGAAGAAACCTTGCACGGAGTGCAATTTGCAAAACGTGCAGATAGAGTATTGCATAACATTGTAGCATTTATATAGCGCTTTTACCACTCTGTGTGCGTGGGGGTGCTGCAGCACTTGCCTGCAGGCACGCCTGGCAGGCTGTGTAGCTGATAGAGTGTGATCTCTGTTTTGATCCCACGTGGGAAGTGCTTCCTTGTCATGCGTGATGACCTTGGAGGAGCGGTTACCCAGTTATGGGACGCAGGATTTAGCAGTGTGTCTAATGGATGAACAGTGAGAGAAAAGTAGCTTAGCCAGTGCCTGTTTTTATTCTGATGTTAAGAGTTTTGTTGCCATGAGTCAAATTCCTGCAAGCACACCAAACTAAGGGGCATATTTACGAGGACCTTGCATCCTGTTTGCACCACGGAACGCGGTAAATGCACAGCGCAAATCTCCAAGTCATATTTATGAAGCTACTCATAGCCACTTTGCATGGCTTTGAATGGTTTCATAAGTATGAGTAATGCGACAGTGCAAATCGCCGCTTTGCCTTCCTCTGCACAAGGGACGCGTTGCGGTGGGTGATCCCATGCAACTCCCATGGTTTTTGATGCTTTCCTAGATTTACAATGACTTGTAAACCTGGGAATCTATCAAAATCGAACGCCTCCCCAATGGAGGCACAACAAGGAGAAATATCTTTATTTCTCCCAGTTGTTCTCTCTTTCTATATGTGCAGCACACATAGAAAGAGGAAAAAGCCTCTCAGGATTGTTTTTGTGCAGGAAGGTGACCCTTCCTGCACATAAAAAATCCTGCATGCAACCGGGTGCCTGCATTGGCGCTAGGCTTAAGAAACAGCACCGGTGCAGGGGGAAAAGACAGAAATGGACCGTATTGGATAAATACGGGGCATTCAGGCTGATGAAACGGCGCCAGCATTGGGGGACAAGACAGAAATGGACAGTATTGGATAAATACGGGGCATTCCTGCCCTTTCCCTGTGACACAGGGCAGCGCAGCAAAATAACTTGTTGTGCTGTCCTGTACCACCAGTCCTGTATATATACCTCTAAGTTTGCAAACTTCACAGTCTCTCTGTTTCATGCACAAGCACTTTTAACATGTGCTGCCTGCTTTGGAGCCACTGCAATTATGCAGCAATGGGGGACAAAATTATGTTGCAGTGTTGGCTAAATTATGCAGCAAAGAAAGGCTGGTGCGTAATGTGTGGTACATTTTCTGATACTTTATTATTTTGACTTTTTTACTCATACCATCAGTCTCTGTAAAGCTTTTGCCTCATTAACACCAGTTTAACATACAAGTGCAGCAGTGAGAACGGTGACCAGTCAACCTTTGTAAAGGGCCTTCTGCTTCAGAGCAACACACATTGCGTGTTTTTATCCGTTTATTGTTGGGGAGAGGAGTTGGCCTAACGGCTAGGGTGGTCGACCTTGAATCTGGGGAACCGGGTTCGAGTCTCAGCAATGAGGATTCACTTAATCTCCCCGTGCCTAACAAAAATGAATGTGTACTCATGTAATGCAGCTGTGGTGCTGTTTAAAGTGCTCTGATACCCGATTCAGGTCAAGTTTGTGCTATATAAAGCTCTGTACAAAAAGAAATTTTTTTAGTTAAAACCATCAGATTATGCAGCCGATGATGTTTTATGTGGAAAATATGACAGAGCTATTATTATGTGGAAAACATTTGCAAACTAGGATATTTTGCGATTCATGTTTGAACTTCCTCATGCAGTCTATGTTGGGTGGTATTTCTAGACATCTACAGTGCTCGCGGTTAGACAAAGGATGAAGGTGTCTAATAGTGATTGCAGAGGATGGTAGTCTGAAGGGGAGAAAATAACTGATTGAGATAATCCGAGGACCACTGCCTATTTCTGACTCTAGCAATGTTTGAGTCTCATAATTTCAGAATTGATGCATTTGCCTTTCTCATTGCTAACTAACTTGAATAATAATTACACAAACTACTAATATAATAATTGTATCTCATTCATCTGATATTGCTAAAAGCATCTGCAAAATCAACAGGCCTAGGTTGCCTTAGGTGTATATTTTCATTTTTGAGTGCTATTTCTAGATACAATAACAGGAAACCAGGAGGCATCTAATGTAGGCTTCATGACATGTTGCATGAAGCACAAAAAACGTAGGACTACAATTTTGCATGGACCGAGGGGCTCAGAATGATGTACTCAACAGTGCTTCCCAACATGTGGGGCCTCCTGTCATAACATTTAAACCCAAATTTTATGTTCAGAAATGGTTAGAAAAAGGGAGAAGTGCTGATGAAAGAACCCTCATGAGTTGGAGACAAATGACACCTGGTTCCACTTATAAGCGTATTTGGGACATTCTGTGATTGAAAACGTATCCTACATTGTAAATGTATTTTAATGTCATAAACTAATATATTAAACCTCAAACAAACGTGTATCCAATGGTTGTATTAACTAACGTTATAAGCTGTAACTGGTCAGTGAAATGCCAAACATACTAAAAATTGATGTTTTGCTATTTTTAGCCACACCTCTGACTCCGCCCACTGACCCAATCCTCTGGTTATTCCCGCCTCCTGATGCTCCACCCACAGTTCCCCTACTTTTTCCCCCCTACTTCGACCACTGCTTGTTACTGCAAATAGTGTAAACATGTACTTGTGCTGACGTTGCCTTGAGTGTAAAGATTCCGACGTGCAGGCTCAGAGGCATCGCCTTTCCCAGGATGCAACAGCCGCTTACTATGTTAAACAACTGCCTCTTGCTCGTCCCCATTTACTTCCTTTTCGTCAATTACTACCGGCGCCCCGAGCCTGTTCGCATACATTTCTGCGCCCTCCGCAAATGACTCTGCTGCTCCGACCACCTATAAAGGGGGTGGCATTGTCAGCGCGAGATGTTCATGCTAATGCCGGGGAAGAGTGTCACAGAGGTGTCTGAAACCCATTACCGCCGCGTGCTGGCGAGGGGGGGCAGATAGACTGCGGCGCTTCAGGGCCTTCCGGTTTATTATTGCTGGCAGCTTCATTACCATCGCCGCCTACTGTACTAACGCATCTGAATGTGCACCTGACTGAATGCCGCGCAGGTGTGGGAGGCGGAAAACGTATTCAGAATTGATGATGCACAGATTCGGCAGCGTGATTCACCGCGGTACAACAATGTGGGTTCACTTGGCCTCCCAGAGGGCACGGAAAAATGTAACTCGGAGGTCCTGTGAGGGCATTGCCATCCCGGAATTCATCATCCTACATTTAATCACGTTCTCACGCTGCAGCCCTGCAAATAATGGAGTGAATAACGCGATTATGTGGATATGCGGCCATTTTAAGGAGGTGGAGAGAAGAGAAGCGCGGTATAGGCAGATCTGAGATGCAAAAGAGTTTTTACCACGCATGTTCACCAGAAACAAAATAGTGTGGATTGCTGGGAAAATGCATTAATCTATTGAAAATAACAAAGTTCCACCTTTCAGGAAAAAAATTGAAATTTCACAATACTTAATCATAAGTAATTAATTAAAATATCTCGCACGCATTTGATTAAATATCTGTATGGTACTGTAATTGCATTTATATAGCGCTTACTACTCCTGAACAGGCGTTGAAACGTTTTTTTTTTTCCGGAGGGTAGCACGCTTCTCCAGAACACATAAAGGATTAGTGGTAAATTAGTATACTGAAATATGAAAGTAATTTGAGGAGTGGATATGTTAGTTATTGGATTCAGAAGGATAGTGGAGGGATTATGAGCTTTATATACGAGGAGCATAGCTTTGGAGATCATGGTGTACCTCTCACACCTTGTGCTTTTAAAGGCATTATTTCTATCGCCAAACAAATGCAAATTGGCTCAGTAGTCAGTCAGAAAATTGGGAAACCGACGTAGGAATGACTGATTGCCCCACCAAGTGGGGTGATATTTAGAGCTGAGTCATGGCAATGGGTGTGGGAGAGTCTTTGCAAAGATTTCTGACTTTGCACAAATTTGCCAAAGTAAAGTAACTCCTTTCATTCACTCTGCTGCAAGGCAGCATTTGCACTACAGGATATGTGGTGGGCAGGAGTTGAGGCGCAAAGAACTCTGCCCCAGGCATGAGATTTGGGAAATGGGTGACTGCGCACCCAATGGGGAGACTGGTGAGTTAGGGTGGAAGCATCTAGGGATACTCCTCATAGGTATGGAAGGGGCGGGTTCTGCGTGCTAGTCATGCATTATTTAGGTCTGGCAGGACTGGTGGCCTCAAGGGACAGTGCGGGGGTGGTAGTGCAAAAAGGGCAGCACAGACAGATCAGGGTAGGGCATTTGAAGGGTGACAGCCAGTGCCAAGAAGACAACAACCCTTAAGTAGCACATAACATCTGAGCTTGGTTTGTAAAATATCAGACTCCACTGGTAAATAGCATAATGAGACATGCTTCTATTAAAGTGAGTTTGTTCACATACTGGGAACCAATAGAGTGATTCTGGTTGCTGGTGTCACTTGAGCCCAACATTTCCTAAGATGTAAATAGCAGGAATCAGTAATCTATTAGTGTTGCAGATTGCATAGTTTACAGGCTATTCAGCCCAAACAAGAGAAGTTAATGTACTATACCATGAATAAGATTAGGCCTGGGTGGAGTTCGCACAGTTGTACTCCACGGAAGTGCTTCAAAAACTCTGCCGCGCTCCACAGAATTCAATTGAATCAAGCTTGGTTTTAAGCGCCAAGAGTTTGTCCTGTGCTGTAAAATCAGCGCGAACAGCTCTCCATGTCGCGCCGAAGGGCGCTGCTGCTTTCAGATGCTCAAGTAGACATTCTACTTGAGCGGCAGCTTCCTCAATGTGAGACGTAGATTTCTCAACGCAAGCAGTCACAACCAGACCGCGACCTCCCACGCTGAGAAATCTTGCCAGGAGGTCTAGCACGCGATCTTTTCTCATGATCGCTTTACAACTTAACGTTGGCGAGTCGCGCAGGAGAAAAAACTCTGCTCAATGTCACTTTGCTGAGTTTTGCAGTAGTCCACACTCTGTGCGGAGTGGGCAAAACTCAGCGTACTATGCCGGCAGATTTGAAGTCTTCGCACACCCCTAATTATCATTACAAATGTTACTTACACCAGAGAGTTGAGTATCAGGCAAAAAAGTTTAAGTTCTTTCCAATTTTTGGTAATCTGTTGAAACGTAACTGCTAACAATATATCCACAATCCTTGGATTATGAATACAATTATCCCAGGCGGGTGATAGACTTCCTAAAAATAAGTGAAGAATGGCGAAAGAAATCTTGGAGCCTAAGATTAAGTTACTTTGAACTCAGACGTTTTTCCAGAAAGTGTGCATGTGTAGACATATAAAGAGTAAATGTTTCAGGTCAGCGGAAGTTGAAGTACATGATCAACAGGTATTGGGGTGTCAGAATGCCTTTGATGTAAGTTAACTGGGTGTAATAAAAGTGTATTATATATAAAAAATAGTGTTTGTGTGGTGTTTGCTGCTCTGGAATATTTCCTGATTTTAGTCCATATTTTATTCCAAAACGGAATTAGCCAATCCACCTCAAGAGCCTCTTCCCAAGATATTTTCTACTTTAGTCTTCTCTCTATCAGTATGTAAGTTACGTAGATAAGTGTAAATAATAGAAGCTCTAGGGCATGAATATATGAGAGTGTGTAAACCATTAACAGGGTGAGAAAAAGAGTGACTATGGGATAAAACCTGAGCATGAGCAGTGGAGAGGGCCTGCCTTAGAAGAGTGTACTTAGACTGAAAAGAAGGGGGTAGATCAAAAAGCTGACTATCCTGTGAGAAGGATCTGACTTCATTTTGACAAAAATGTTGGCGTGTCCAAATTAAACCCTTATGTCTCCAGGATTTCCAATAAAAGGGTTTGCCATGTAACAATATGAACTTATTATGCCATATTGTGAAATTATGAAAATATTTTGAATCTGTGGAAGGTACCAATGGACTAGATTCTTGAAGTTTGCATGTGTGTTTGAGGATAGGAGTAGTAATAGATTGTGGGTTATGGGTGAATGACAGATATTCTTTCAAGGAAAAAGGAGATAGATATGACCTTTCAAGGTCCACCCACAAAGGACAATCTAATGAAGATTCAGAAAGCCATCTTGAAGACTGACAAAGTAACAAAGATTTTTGATAAGTGGGAAAGGCAGGAAAATTAACACCACCTACTGACTTTGGCTTTGTTAATCTCAATAATTACATGGAAGACTTTTTATTATTCCACAAGAATGATGATAGTATAGAGTTTATTTTTAAAAAAAAAATTAAGTGGATGGGTACTGGAATATTGGAGATTGTATATAGTACTATAGGCGACCCCGCCATGAGAGGTATAAGGGGTGCAATTTGGTCATTGAAATTGAAGTGGAGATTTTCTGTATACACTTCTCCATACACAGAGAAAGTGTTGGCATTAGAGGAGTAAAATATAGTCCTAAGTATTTTATGTGCTGAGATTTCCAAGTAAAGTTTGAAGTAGTAAAATCCTCCTTGAAAGTATACTTGGTCAAAGGTAGTATTTCACATTTATCTCTAGTAGCTTATAGTCAGAAACAGAGGTAAAGAGTTCCACCTCTTGTAAAAAGGTACGGATAGAGGATTGGGGTCTAAAGACAAACAATATATATCACCGGCATAAGCCGCCAATTTGATTTGTTTTTTGTTAACTTCAAATCCATGTATATCATTATTCTGACGAATTCTAGACAGAAAAGGTTTCAAAGCTAGGTTGAAAAGAAATGGGGACAATGGACAGCCCTGAGGAGCACCTCTTCCCAAATCAGAGCAGGGTGATGTGTTACCGTTTACATATACGGCTGCCCGTGGATTAGAGTATAAAACTGAAATCTAAGATATAATCCTAGTGCCAAAACCAAACCATAGAAGTTGTATGAAAGAGATAAGACCAGTTAACTCGGTCAAACGCCTTTTCCGCGTCCAAGGCCACAGCCGCTAATGAATGAGGTAAGTGAGAGGACTTGGAAAGAATATCAAAAAACAGACTGGTATTATCGAGAAGGTGGCCTTTAACAAATCAGGAATGTTCCTTGCCTAGTAGTTGAGGAAGATAGGATGCCATACGCATGGCCAAAGGCTTAGAATTTTTTTTTGTAGTCAATATTGAACATTGAGATAGGCCTGTCATTTTTACAATATTTAAAATCTTTCCCTTCTTTAGGGATTAGACAAATTAGGCCTTCTAAAAAAGACCTTGAGGATTCACCTGATTGTGAAAAAGAATTAATAAGTGTATGTAGTTTTGGAAAAAGTAGGGTTGCAAAATGTGTGAAGAATTCCACTGTCTAGCCATCTGGACCCGGGGCCGTGTCTTTCTTGAGTGTTTGTAAAGTGATAAAGATTTCCTGTTGTGAAATATCAGATTCTAAAGGAGTGAAATCTACTTGGGTGTCAGAAGAACGTCAAATACCTGAAAGGAACTGAGAAACATCGATTTCTGAAAGCATGGTTTCAGGCGTATAATGCTTTGTAAAAAAGAAGATTTTTTAAAAATAATTCTGCATTCTTAAAGCTTAATGTATTTTGCTCATACATAATAGATTCAGTATCAAACTTGTTGTGTTTAACTTTTAAATAATTCACCAAGAGTTTACCAGCTTTGTTTTGTCCACCATAACACTTTGCACTAGATTTTAAGAAATAAAGTCAGGTATTATCTGTTGATTCCTTATTGAATTGAAATTTTGCCTTAATGAGCTGAGACAAACAATCTTTGTATTTTGAAGAATAATAGGAATGCTCCAATCTCTTTTTCTCTGCCAAAAGATCTCTGGTTAGTTTACGTGAAATTTCACGTTTCTTGAACACAAAACCAATATTAAAATCTCAAGCGGCTGCATTAAATGCATCCCAAATAACGGAGAATGATAAAGTATCAGTCTGATTTAAGGAAAAATATTCTGTAAAGAAGGAAAGAAAAGAGGAGTTAAACTTTGGATCTAACAGGAGTGAATTATTAAAGCATCATCTGGGATTGCTAGATTTTGGCACTATATCCAGTTGAATAGAAATGGGAGCATGATCAGATATTAGAATGTACCCAATATCTGCATCACTTAAAGATTGGGATATGTTGTGTGAAACAAAAAAGTGGTCGATTGGTGATTGGGTTTGATGAGCCGGAGAGTAGTATGTATATTCCCTTGTGGTAGGATTGCAAATTCTCCAGGCATCTATAAGCTTATATTGCTGGATGGTATGGAGAAAAGTTCTATGTGTTTTATGTGGTTTAAAAGAGACCAGCGAGTTATGATCTATAAAGGGATCAACTACTTGATTGCAGTCTTCAGCAAGGATGAAATTATCATCAATGCAAGTTGAGATTTGTGGAGTTAAAGACGTCCAAAAGAAGGAGTCTCCTTTAGTGGTAGCATAGATATTAAGCAATTTAGTGAATAAACATCTTCCATCATCATCAGATAACTCAGAGAGCAGCTTAGCAGAAATCAACTTATGAAGAGAGTTAATACTCCATTTTGTTTGCCATCACCTGGAGAGAAAAGGATTTCCCCTGCTCAGCCCTTTTTCAGTTTCAGAGATTTCGTTTCCGCTAAATGAGACTCCTGTATAAGAGCTATATCGGCCTCCAATTTTGATAAATGTGTTAAAAAACGTTGCCGTTTAATGGGAGAATTCAAACCTCAGGCTCTGACATTCAATGACACAATTTTCAAAGGCATGGGAACAACAACAAGAATATAAAAAGATGATGAATTAGGCAAACCATCAAAAAGCATAGGACAAAACTTGTAACAGCCCAACCATGTATGCATATAATAATAAGATATATAGGAATTAAAAAGAATGAATATAAGTATAAATGTGAAACATTAAGCTGAGAAAAGGTACAACATACCTAAGAGTATCATAAGGGGATGGGGGTATGAAACCACAAGGAACGGATGGCACTCCAGACTCAACAGAACGGAGAACGGGGAAGGACCACATCACATAAAATAGGTTAAGGGTATGAGGTAGACACAGACATCAACAACCCTGCAAATGAGGAGAAAAAGCAATTATTATGAAATAAGGAGGAGATAAAAAAATAAGATGACAAAACGAACTGTTGAGAAACGAAGTACCAAACAGCATTAAACTATTAAACCGTAAATTAGAGTTCTGAAACAGAAGAAGAAAAAAAAAGAAACTACCATGGAAGCTGGGAAGAATCAAATATTTTGAGATGACGAGGGTCCAGAGAATTCCATAGATTTTGATTTACAGGAACTGATGAAACTCTGCAATTTAATTGGATCTTCGTATGCTGTAGTCTTGTTCTTATAGGTGACCTTGAAGAGACAAGGATGAAAAAGTCCATAGTGGGGCCCAAAGAACGTAAATCAGGTCTCATGTTGAGAAATTCTTTGCGTCTATTCCCTGTGGTGTTGGCGTAGTCTTGAGAAAAAAACAAAGGGAAACCTGACCATGTAAACGCTGAATTGATTTAACTGCTGAAAGAACTTTGAGTAGGTCTATACTAAAGAAAGTATAAAATAACCCCTCTTGGTCTCCGAGGAGTAGATACACCGGTATGCTGATGTCCCAGTCTGTGAGCACGTTGGATATTGAGCACTGTTCCTTCTGGTAAATGTAGCAATTTAGGAAGGAGAGACCTGAAGAAGGAGGGTAGTTAGAGCCTTCCGAGCCTACTGGCAGACCATAAACACGAAGAATGTTTCTTCTGTTCCGATTTTCAAGGTCTTCGACCTGTCGCTGAAGTGAAGAGACCTGGGATTGAAGATTGTTAACTTTTTCGTTGGTGAGTGCAAATGAGGAGACACTATGCTCTACTGTTGTAGGCCAGTCATTCATCTGAGACCAGTTCTTAGTTAGAAATTGTAGTTTGGTAGTTGTCTCTTCCATGAAGGGACAAAGGCCAGGTATCTCCTCCAATGGCATGTCTAAGGAGACAGGGGAAAAGGGTTTTGTTGGAGTAGATGGATCATTTTGAAAACGTTTGGGGGTCGCCTTCCCTGCAACAGACTGGATAGTGCTCAAGGAGGAAGCCCTGAGAGATAGAGACCAGAGAGTCCTCCATTTTAGAAAGTTCTTTGAAAATCTTAGAGTTTTTAAAAAGCAGTGCATAGTAAAATACTAGGAGTCAGCGGTGCCAAAAAATGTAAAAGCGCTGGTAGCACTCTCAATGTGAAATACCACATTGAAAGTGCTACCAGCAATTCATCTGGGAAACATTGACTTTCCTTCATGAAGAAAAATAAAATAAAAAATTTCGCCAAACTGTCACCAGAGAAATGTGGTACGGAAAAGCCTCACAATTGACTCATCAGGAAAAAGAGAGAGGTGAAAGGTGGTGTTGAATACAGCTTTGAAGGCTACATGGCTATTTCCATTGTATTTGTGACATGAGCAAAGCACAATGGCATATGTAAGGATTCCTGTCTTTATTTGCTTATGAAAAAATGTGAGCTACGAGATAGAGCTTGCCACCATTGTTTGCATATTGAATGCCTAATAGTGTTTAAATAGGTATATCCCTTGTAGCCACACTTACTGGTCAATATTTTGATTACCCAAGTCTCAAAGGGTATATTAGGTTCTCCACTTTTTCTTAAACTACACTTTAGAGGAAGCAGCCATACACCTGGGATGTACCCTGCATCAGCAGTGCCCCCTGCCTGACGCCAAGGAGCGCTGAATAAATGTGGGAGAGCTGCAAAGCAACTCAAATCTGCAATCCAAAGCAACAAGGAGAAGAAGGACTTCCCTGCTGAAACCCTGATCTGCACCCAAAGGACTGCACTCTGCACTCTGAAGGACTCTGAAGGACTGCACCTGCTGCACGATCTGGTACTACAGCCTTAAGGACTTTGCCTGGATTCACTACGATTAAGAAGTGGACCTCCTGAAAGCTACAGGTTCACAGAGCCCACCTGCATCATCTCCACTAAGCTGTCCCCGTCCTGGAGTGCATCCAATGGACTGTTAAAGATTGGGCCAGGTTGATTCTGGCAATTGTGGTCACAAACATTCAAAGGACCATTGTAGAGCTTATTGGCACTTGGAATGGTGTTTTGGACAATTAGGAACCCACAAGACGAACTTTAGGAAGAAGTTCCAGAAGTTTGGAGCAACATTTGTAAATAGATCCATAATTTGACAAGGTGCATTGTGGGAGTTGTAGTTCCAGACCATAAGAGGAAAAAAAGAGCATATGTACTCTTGACTTGGACTGTGGACCACTTTCCTGCACCAAGAAACATTTCTGGAAGCAAGTGTAAAAGTGTTACATAGTGGGTGGCCTGAACTCTGGACTTTGTCCAGGTCCAGCCTGACCTTTTTTTAACCCTTTGAGCGCGATTTGCTTTTAAGCAATAGTTTTACTTTTATTCTTTAAACAATCATATCTTTGTTACCTTATTCCTCTTTCTCTGATCACTTAGCCCACAGATATTAATTGTCAAAATCCGGAGATTCATGTCTTAGAATTGAAGTTTTCTCTCTTTACATTCGCACAGTAGACCCATCTGGCTGCTCGTCCGACAGACCTTACCTTGCCATCTGTACTCATTTTCATTTTCCAAACCTTACCAATTATCCTATCCAGCACACATTTAGCACCACTCTTCTGCCTCTTTAATTGCCTCTTTATTTGCCTGACAATATGAAACACCTTGACCTGCCATGATCCCCCTCCACCCCCTACAACCTGACCCCTGACCCTCCCACCCCCCTCCTCCCCTTACCTCCCTTACAGGCAATTAGGTCACCCAGACCTAAATATGGCCGAGACGTCTTTCGTAAAGGCAGCGCCCATCCCCCTCCTCCCATCAAGAAAAACAAGTGTGAACCCCGACAATAGTATGTATCACCACCAAATAAATCCAACCATATAGAAGAAAAAAATCTCCGCATATAATCAACATTTAAAAATCACATCATACTTTTCTTTGATCGTCCTTATTGCTCTTATTGGTTTCCCCCGTGCCAGACAGTGCCCTCGGCCCACGCGTTTCGATCAAATCAGTGAGAAACTCTTGGGCTTTAATCTCTGAAAAAAAGATTCTCGCCCGACCTCTATGAATAACCTTAAGTCTTGCGGGAAACAGCAGAAAGGCATCACATCCTGCCCCTTTAAATGCAGATATCAGCTGGCACATCCTCCACCTCCTCTCGACTGGTTGAAATCTTTACAAATAGATTTAGTATGTATTCAAGAAACCCATATAGAGGGTAATAGAGCTTATTTGATGGAGCACCTTGGTTTTAGATTGATTGCGTATACCACACAAGGTGCTCAAACTCGTGGGGTGGCAATCCTCACTCGGAGAAGTGATATAAGAGTTCTTCGTAAATCAGCTGATCAATGGGGTCGTTGGGTAATAATTGAATGTTTGGTTAATAACTTCAAATTTACACTTTGCTCACTGTATGGCTCAACCGGTGACGATCCGGAATTGTTAGAGTATTTTGATGGGAGATTGGCATTATGGTCTGTCCCAGTTGTTTTATGTGGTGATTTTAATATTAATGGTCTAGGGGTACAATGGGATAGTCAAGGGAATAACTACTTAGGAAGGAAAAAGAAATCTAGCACTGCCCTATATAATCTAGTTCACAATAATGGTCTGATAGACCTACTGATTTAGGTGGCACCTTTTTTTCAGCTCCACATAAAGTTATTTCCCGTTTGGATTATTTTTTTGTATCCAATCAACCTCTTATTAATTTGGGTATTGAGAAGCATCCACGTATTTTATCAGATCACAATCCCTTAGTTTTGACAATTAATATTAGTTTGCTGGAAATAAAGAATATTGGCTGGACCTTTGAAAGGAGGTTATTATATGATCCAGACTATATTGTCAACATGAAGGGGTGGGTTAAAGAATTTTGGGAGTTTAATCGAGGGAGCACACGGGTTGGAGTTGTTTGGGATGCCTTTAAGGCAGGGGTTAGAGGGGAAACTTTAAGTTTCAGCTTACGGCGACAAAAGATGGAAAGATTAAGAGAAAGAGAGATAAGGGAGGAATGAAATCATCTTGAGGGAATCTTAGCTACAGCCATTAGCACCGGTGAAGGAATAGATAGGATACTGGCTATTAAAAAGGCCGAGATAGGTGAACATTTGGCTAAAAAGGCAGCAGAAATGTTTTTGGCTAAAAAACAGCATTGCCATGAATTTAACGAGAGAATAGGCCACACGCTGGCAGTAAGAGCTAGGCAGAAAACCTTGGCCGGGACGATCTCTGAAATCTATGATACTAGTAGAAAGGTTATTACTGATGCAGTAGGTATTCGGGAAGTTTTTAGGTTATACTATCAGCAACTATACTCCGGTGGACCTGCCGCTATACCTGGTGGTATTCGTGAATATTTAGATAATATACCCAGTCAGAAGGTTGATCCTATAGATAGGGAGGAACTCGAGAGGGTTTTCTCCGAGGAAGAAATAAGGGATGCTCTACAAGAATTACCGTCCGGTAAGGCTGTCGGCCCAGATCAGATTCCGTTGGAATTTTATAAAATTTGTATTCATTCATTAGGACATGATCTGGTGGAGGTTATGCTATCGGCACAAAGGGGGGATTCTACACCCGAGTCTTGGGTGGGGGCAGATGTCGTTATATTTTTGAAAAAGGATAAACCAGATAAGGATCCTGGCTCCTATCGCCCCATCACCCTAATGAACAGTGATGTTAAAATATTTTAACATTTTTTGGCTATGAGATTAAATGGTATCTTGGGAAAAACTATCCATCCGTGTCAACATGGGTTCTTTATGGGCCGGGGAACCACGCAACATATAAGGCGATTGATCACCCTTTTTGATGTAACAGAGATCTCAGGGGACCCTATGTCTGTGTTACTACTAGATGCTGAAAAGGCATTTGATAGGGTCTCCTGGGATTTTCTCTGGGAGGCCATGAGGTGGTTCGGATTGGGAGAAGGATTTATTAAATCTGTTCAAGTATTATATCTGGCCCCAACAGCTCGTTTGAAGATTAATGGTAACTATACATCTCCATTTTATATACAGAGGGGGACCAGGCAGGGCTGTCCCTCGTCTCCATTGCTGTTCGCTATCTATATTGATCCCCTGCCACGATTATTTGAGGCCAATAGGGTAATCCGATCAGTTGTATGCCAGGGGATAGAAACTAAAGTGCTTGCATACGCTGATGACGTGGCTATTGTTACAGCGGATCCGCAATTGGCTTTGGAAAGGGTTGAGTCAATTTCTAGTGAGTTTGGTATTTTTACAGTATACGCATTAAATAAAACTAAGACTCAAGTTATTAAGAATCGTTTTATTAATTTTGAAGATGCTCGGGTTGTTGATTCGGCAGTTTATTTGGGGATACGTGTCACTTCAGATCTTGGGAAATTGGTGGCCGTCAATATGGAGCCAGTAATCAGCAAAGCGAGGGTGGATTTTGTTAGATTAAATAATCTCCATCTCTCTCTTGTGGGTCGGTGTAATCTCATTAAGATTCTGTTTTTACCAAAAGTATTGTATCTATTTAGGTAAATTCCTTTAGAATTTCAAAAATCCTGGTTTGTTATTTTAGAAGGTTTAGTTAATAGGTTTATTTGGGCACATGGGAAAACTAGGCGGGCTCTTCGGTTTATGTGTTTATCACGGGAGAAAGGAGGATTTTCGGTGCCGGATTTTCGTAGCTATTATTGGGCAGCAGCTCTGCAATATATGAGGATATTGGTTGGGCCGTGCTCCGGGGAAATGGAAAGAGAAAATGATCTCCCGGATGTTTATAGACTATTACTGGGCCAAAATGCTGAATATTGTTTTTTCAAATTTACAGAACCCAGTTATTACAAACGTACAAAATTTAAGACGCTGATAGCTGCTTTTAAGATTTGGGGGGGCTAAAGAAAAAGATTGGATTAGGGAGGCTTAATTTCTACACAGTTTTGTTTAAAAACCCAATGCTTCCCGAGGTATTTTCGGATGAAGCTATGGCTGGCTGGGCTAGCAAGGGTATCCGTCAGGCCGGGGATATAATAGAAAAGCAAGGTTTTCGACAATTCAAAGATATACAGAAGGACTTTGGGTTGGAAAGTTGTAATTTCTTTAAGTACCTACAACTTCGTAGCTTTTTCTGTAAGAAAATTGGTGGGGCATGGGGGTTCGCTAGCAATAGCATAATTGATATTATGAAAAGTGGCGCTAAGGGGACGATTAAGCTAATTTATGCAGAATTGATTAATCTGAAACAAGATGATTTACTTAAACATGAGGGTAAGTGGGCTGAGCGTGTTGGGGCTGCCCCCGGAACAGTTATGAAATCTTTAAAGCTGGGTCAGTCAGCTCTATTCTTGGCTGGGCTTCAGGCAAAACATTTTAAAAATGTTTTCTCTTTATATTATACCCCGGCCAAAATAGCACAATGGGGCGGCTCTACAGGGATTGTATGCCCACGGTGTGGGGGATTGGAAGCGGATTTGGTGCATATGTTTGCTTCCTGTCCGCGGCTGCAGGCATTGCTGGATTCAATTTTGGAATATTTAGATCATACACTTGGGGTAAAAACAATATTGACCCATGAAATTATTTTGCTAGGATTAAGTTCTTCAAATCAAGATAAGATTGCTTATCAATTTATTTTTGTTGCTATGGCGGTTTTAAGGATAAACATTGCCTCTGCCTGGTTAGATCCCCTTCCCCCTACATTTCAACAATGGCTAGCTCGTTTACTCTCCATATATACAATAGAAAGTGCAATTTATGAAAGGAAGGGAAAAAAAGCGAAATTACTGGGCAAAAACATTTGGGCACCTTTATTAAAATGGAAGGAATCAATATAATTTTACTTATTTTGTTTAGCAAGATAATGATGGTTGATAAGAAGGGTGAATTAGGTTTTCCCTTAATGCTTTATAGGAGTGTTGTATTTTTTTATTATCTTTTTTTGTTCCCCGCTCCTTCTTCTTCTCCTTCTGTTATATGTACACTTTTTGTTTCTTAAGATCTGCTATCTGCCTTATGAGACATAATATTTTGTGGATATTTGTTTGCTCTATGATATTATGTACCTGCACTGATCTCTCATGGCTAATGGGGGATTAAAATCTTAATAAAGATATTTAAAAAAAAAAAAAAATCATATCTTTGGTTTCCTGCATTTCATTTTGGTATCTATTTGTTCATAAAAATGTAACCTGTTTTTATAAATTGATGTTGGATTTTAAATGTATATTGTGCCTTACTTATTTAATGTATTGGTGTTTATAAATGCTTTACACACCTGTCTCCTAAGTTAAGCCTGCCTCCTTGGTGCAAACTACCAAGGGTTGAGCAATGTAATTATTTATTGAGACCTTGACTGAACCTTTTATTGTGTGTGTGGCCTTATTACTAGTGGTAGGTCTCTACTTATTACTACTAATAAACTACTTTTCAACAAGGTCCGAAACCATGTAGCACAAAAAGCAAAAATATCTCAAGCACGTATATATAGAGAGTAAATATGACTCGGGTGAACCAGACAACATAGAACATTTCGAAGTATTCCACTCTGAAATCCACTCCTGAGAGACCCAGGTTAAAGGTGCGATTAAGGGAAAACCTAATAGTCCCATATTATGTAGACTCTGGATACATGAGATCAAACAACATAAAGCACCAGACTTATGTTGTGCATATTATAAATGGAGAATAGAGCTAAGCGAATTATGTAAATCATCAACAGCTTTATCCTTAAAATGTAAACACAGGAATGCCCAGCATTTGAAAGCGACATGCTGTCATTGAATTCATCCCTTAAACACAACCTATCACAGTCATATGCACGCCAAGTCAGATCAGTACATGTCAAACTGCCCTTCAATGCCCTCCATGGCATCTAATTCATTTGATCAACCTGCAAAATGAATAACAGATTGAATTACAGAAGCATTAATGCTGATTTCTGTTAGGGTCAAAGGGAAGGCTAGTCAAGTACTCTCGAAGTGAGGACCTGTACGCTCCACCATCCTCAGGTATGTTCGCCTGTAAGTATGTGCTTATGTGTGGCTGCACGCATGTATATTTATGTCTACTTGTATGTCAGCTTGTTGGCACAAACAGTACTGAAAGTGGCAGATCATCGTACAAGTTAGGGGTGGGACATGAACAGGGTCTCTTTGGGGCCCATTAGGATGTTGGGCGGTGGCCACATTAGTATGGCTAAACATAGCCCACTTCCCAACCACCGCGGAGCGACGTGCATCGCCATCAGAGTGCGCCCGCCACCGCGGCAGTGGGAGCCAATGGAGACACTCCGCTGTGCGGAATGACGTCTGCCCCGCTCCACAAATTAGGATGACTCAAACAAGCAGATGCATCGCAGCGGAGATACCGCCCAACCAGAGACGGCTGAAGCTCGACAGCGGAGCACGAAACCAAAGTCCCGGTCCACACCACCCGGTCACGACCGTCATGGACCCAGCTCTACACGTCTTTCCAGTGCTGTACCTGCTACATCACCAGGAACTCATGGACCGCCGTGGACGCCAGCACAGGTACGCAATAACTCAAACACGACACACAACACACGGGCAGACACAGGGTCCAAATCAACATCAGACCCACTGGTGGGGACAGGGACAAATCCACAAGAGCACCCACAAATCACCCACCTGCCACAAAGTCACGCCTCTGCGTCCTGGGCACACAGCTACAGCCACCATGCAGCAATGCCCCGGTCACGTCACCGCAGCGGCAAACACAAGGGAATACTTACGCACAATGCAGAAGGCAGGGCCAGCGCCAGGCATGGGCATGGCACAAAGAGTACAGGGCCACACCTCCACAAACCACACACTAGCACACCCCCTGAAGGCACATGCCATGTGCCCCTCCTGTGCACCTCATGCACAACATCAAGCCAGGTGAAGACACGCCCTGCACCACACAACAAACAATCATGGAGACAGACACTGCAGGAGTGGCTGCACAGGAACACACAGCACAGTAGCATAGGGCCAGGGAAACACACCCACCACCACAACACCACACTCAGGGAAATAAAAATGAGGACAAGCACCAAATGAACACATACAAGGAATTAACCTCCAAATAGACACACAGCCTGCACAGTCACACATACATAACACAGACTGACACACAGACACATACACACCCACATGCCAACAGCAATGGAGCACAACAAATAGGGAAACCAAACTAGGCTGAACACAAATAGAAGGCCATGGAGACACACAACATGCATGTGTACATCACATCAACACAAGGAACAGAGAACAACACCCTCACACCATCAAAGCACACATGGCTGGTACAGTCAGTGAACTCAAACCACAGACAGCTCAGTGAAACAACACAGGGAGACAGCAAGGCAAACCACGTATAGGCACAAGGATGAAAGGAAGGCCCTGAAGTCAAACTGTGAACAGCCACACATCTATACAACTACTTCACAGGAGTACACCAGCAGCACTACACACGGGGCCAATTGACACACCCCAGGACTGATAAACACCAGTAGGAATCTACACACATAACCCCCTCACACCAGCAGCACACAACACTAGTGCCAAACACACTGAAGGCTGGCAATACTTGCCAGTCAATATACACACAAACAACCACACACCCTGGGATCAGCCACAAACATCACACACACACAGGGATGCCACAACAAATGTCTACACAAAAACAACACACAAACACATAACTCAACAGAAACACACACAGAACCACAGCAACAACAGACATGCCCTGTGCAGATAAACTGTGGAAAGGCAATGGGAGAACAGACACAACAGGAGTGCACAACCTCATCACTCAGGAACAATGCACAGACAACATACCACAACACACACAGGAAGTGCACCATCACAGAACAACACAGCCACATCAAACAAACAACAGATGCACAGGCACAAAAATCACACAGCAAACACAGCTGGACATCAGGGGATGCACACCAGGCAATGACAGGCCAACATACACACACAGTACTGCATGCACAACAAGCTGTGTGTGCACACCAAGCATACCAGACACACACAGACATCAGTGACAGAACAGCAACCCACACAACACCAATCAGCACAGCACAAAGACAACAGCACACCCAGGAAGTGAAGCAATAACACAGCCAACACAAATACATCCAACACCAACAGATGCACAAGTCTGGGACACTAAGGTGGAAACAACTTGACCAGAGTACTGGGCAGCACCCACAGTTGAACTGCATAGGAGCAACCATGACTGACAAACAGCACCAGAACATCACATACAACCCATTGGGGAAATGCCCTGAGTGACACATTGACTCTGGCCAAAGAACTGCACCACAAAGCACAGTGTCACAAGTAAAGTCATAGGGAGTCACACACACATATAAACCAAGGGGACAGCTGACACCAAAGTGAAGTGTACTGCATGTCAGTAGGGGACATGGCAGGAGTGCACCATACACAAAGAGGGGGAGTGCAGACCCACAAGGGGTAGGCATCTGAAGCACAGATAGGGGATGGTATGACAACACACACAACATGCCACACTAGAGGCAAGAAGGCACCATGGGACAGCAAGGCATGAGAAAACACAACCACAATGGCAGTGTGGAACAGCAGGTCTGCACAGTCTCCACAAATAGCAACAAGACACATGGATGTGCAACAAAACACAGCACTGACTTGCCAGTCACACACTCTGCATACTCACAAGTGACAAAAACAAGAAGTAGGAGTCAGACAGAACTGCAAGGACACACCAACACACTGCACAGTGCACAACATACAACTCACACATGGGCATACAACAACATCCACAGGGCTGAACAATCAAAACAACAGGCACACAACTCCTGGGTGACACGTGTGTAGTTGACAATGCAGAGGCATGTACACATCAACACTCCCCACAAACTCACCCCCTTCACACTGCACACTACCTGGCCCTCCAAGAGCACAAATGGAAAGTAAGCCATGGGACTAGGAGGACTGGCCATCACAAGATGACCACACACATACACCACTGGGCACACATAAAGGAAGAACACACATACATGATGACCCTGGCCAGCCTGCCTGCAATACTGTGTGCAGAAACCCAGTCTGTGCTGGCAGTGCCCCCCCAACCTGACATGTGTACAATATAGCCAACATGAACAAATTAAGTACATGACTACTGTTATCCATTGTAAATTGACACCATTGCCCACACAAGTATCTGGGTCAAGAAGAACTGAAGACCCTGTCACCCCTGAAAAAAAGAGAGTAAATGAGCCCACACATTGACTATGTTGAAGTGGCACACAGACCATGTGGTACAGTAAACCATATACACACAGTAAAATAACTTTATTCAAGACACTGTCAAAATGGACAACAGGAGCAACTGTCTTTACTCACATATTGCACAGATAGGTATCATGAGAAGAGAAGAGCAAGGCACAAGATGCAGAGCATGTCCATGAGAAGCTGCACAGGCAGGGGGCATGGAGTAGTGAATGGCAAGGCCAGTGGGCAGGACAAAGTGCAGAGTGAATCCATGAGAAGCTGCACAGGCAGGGGCAAAACAGCAAGGCCAGTGGCCAGTCCAAGGTGCAGAGTGAGTCCATGAGAAGCTGCACAGGCAAGGGGCACACAGCAGTGAACAACAAGGCCAGTGGGCAGGCCAAAGTGCAGAGTGAGTCCATGAGAAGCTGCACAGGTAGGGGGCACAAAGCAGTGAACGACAAGGCCAGTGGACAGGCCAAAGTGCAGAGTGAGTCCGTGAGAGGCTGCACAGGCAGGGGGCACACAGCAGTGAACGACAAGGCCAGTGGGCAGGCCAAAGTGCAGAGTGAGTCCATGAGAAGCTGCTCAGGCAGGGGGCACACAGTAGTGAACGACAAGGCCAGTGGGCAGGCAAAAGTGCAGAGTGAGTCCATGAGAAGCTGCACAGGCAGGGGGCACACAGCAGTGAACAACAAGGCCAGTGGGCAGGCCAAAGTGCAGAGTATGTTCATGAGAAGCTGCACAGGGAATGTGTGCGACTGTACCTTTCTGTGGTCAGCAACACAGTCAAGGGGTAAAAATGTGCATTACAAGCCCACCTGTGTGAGAGACAGGTGTGTGAGGGTGACTAAAACTCAGACTTGGCTGTCAGGCGGACTGGCTGTGTCTCAGGGACTGTCGGGGCACTTGACCGGGGAGAGAGCAGACCAGCTGAGGTAGAGCTATCAGTGGCTTGGCAAGCCGGATGGCTCCTTAGACCAGGTGGTGTAGTGGCACGTGGAGGTGGAGTCATGCAGACGGGAGACACGGTGTGGCTGGGAGATTGTGGAGGGGTGTCCTTCCACTTCTTGGGGATTCTAAATGGCTTGCATGACTTTGGATCAATGGGAAGTGGTGTGGGCACAACAGGCACTCACCACCAAAGCTGCATCAAGTGCAGGCGCTGGCATGACCCTCTGGTGATGTGCTGGACCCAGAGGAACGCTTTGCCTGGCTTTGCCTCTGCCCCCCTTCCCCTGTTTACCAGGTGCTACCCCTATAGTGCCCTCCGGCCTCTGATTCACTGGGCTTGGAATGGGAGTCAAGGTGGTGGGTGAATCTGCCTTGGAGCCCTTCCTAGGTATACCCTTAGCAGGCACCACCTCCTTGGTGGGCACAGACACTGTATGATTCTCTTTGCGCGATGCTTTAGGGGCAGGAGAGTCCTTGGATGGGGATGCCACTGAGGCATGTGTGCCTGAGGTCTGCTGCTTTGCTTTTTATCCACTGGTGTCGCCTGACAGGCTTTTCTCCCTGCGCTCTGGGGTGACTTTGGTCTTCTGTGGGGATGGTGGCTGCGCCCGGGATGGCTTGGGATGCTGCTGCTGTGTGCTTTGTGTGCTGTATCATGACTTTGATGCATGTGTACCGTGGTCACTATCGTCAGACATGGCTACTTCCGGGGGGGTGGACAAAGGGACCGGTGCTGGACTGTGAGTATGTGCCTGTTGAAGGGCAGACATCACTGTTGGTGACAAAGCCTAGACTGTCCGGTGCAGCCCACCCACGTCTGAATGTATGCACTCCATGAAAGCAACCACCTGGGCCAATTTCTTGTCATGGTCAATGAAGGCATTGAGGGGAGCTGTCCGGCCTACACACAGGCAGTAGCTACCGCAATTTGGGTGCCATACATTGACTCGAGCCTTTGCCATTCAGGTGGCGGAGCATGCCAACCGCCATTTCCACATGTCTCCATGCCTATCAGTACCACACTTGTGTGAATGGGGTTGCTGGTGACACACCGCCGGGGCCAGGCGGTAGCTACCACGATTTGGGTGCCATACATTGACACGAGGCTCGGCCATTCAGGCGGCGGAGCATGCCAACCGCCAATTCCACATGTCTCCATGCCTATCAGTACCGCACTTGTGTGAATGGGGGTGCTGGTGACACACTGCCGGGGCCATGCGGTAGCTACCACGATTTGAGTGCCATACAATCGCAATGGCTATCTGTCAAACATCAACAGGGTACAGTGCAAACATGGTCAATGGCTTCAACATTGTGCACACGATGCCAATGTTCCATTTACTCCACTGATGGCTACACTTGCCATGTTTGTGTGTGTGTTTCGTAGTTTGGCCTGTACCCACTCACATGTCACTTATGGATTTGATGCTGGTGTAGGCAGGACAGTGTTGTTCTGGACTCTACAATTTGTACACATGTCAATATGTTGAGGTGCAGTGACAATCCCAGCGATGCTCGTCTCAATAATTGATTATCTATTTTGCATTGCCTCTCATGTCTGCTCATGCACACATTCGTCATTCCAGCGCCGACTGTGATCATTGTGTGGTGGATGTGTGCCAGGTTGTAATGACGTATTAAGGTGTGACAGGTACAGCAGCTAGGTATGAGACAGTGGGTTTGATTAGTTACACATAGGCTGGATGCTATACTCCCAGGCGTGCCCATGTGAAATGTGGCCATATCCCTATGTGCATTCACATTGACCAAGATGGTGTTTGAGGTTCGTGTCTTGTGTAAGTTGACAGGTGTGCCCTTTGTGTAGCTGAAGGTGTCCCTACATGTAAGCTGGTCTGTTAGTCAAGATTGATGTCAGTTATTGTTATCATTGTGTCATACAGAACGTGATATGCTGTGCACATCTCATGATGTATTACATTGACATTTGTTCACTATCATCTCAAATAGGAGGAGGACAAATTTGATTTGTCACTTGACGGTGCTGGAGGACATGGAGGATGTTGCGATCATATAGAAATGCCGCCTGGATAGAGCCACCCTAAAATCCCTTTGTGATCTGTTGGAGCCCCACCTGCAGCCTCTCCGGACATATCCAACAGCTTTCACCCCTACTTATAAGGTGATGGCGGCCCTGCATATTTTTGCCCCTGGATCGTTCCAAGAGACAGTGGCCAGCGCTGGTGGGATGTCACAACCGATGTTCAGCATGGTGCTGCGTGATGTACTGTCCATCATGATGATATACAAGGACAGATACATCCATTTCCCATCCCCAATGTTGTTGGTGCCATTGATTGCACCCATGTCGGGCTTGTGCCACCACAGGCAAGTGAGCACATTTACCGCAATCGCAAGCATTACCACTCCATAAATGTGCAGGTGGTGTGCCTGGCAGATATGACCATCTCCCACGTGTGTGCCAAATTCCCAGGCTCGACCCATGACTCCTACGTCCTGCGGAACAGCATTGCGCTCCAGGTGATGGCTAATCTGCTTCCCGAGCATGCATGGATTGTGGGTGAGTATGCCTAGTCATATGGCGTGCTGGGTATGTGACCTGCTGCCCTTAGCCTCTGCGACATTGCAATGTCTATTTGTGTTTGTCATACCTAGGTGACTCTGCATATCCCAACCGTCCCTGGTTGCTGAGCCCACTGAGGAATCCCAGGACCCCAGCTGACATCCGCTACAATGAGGCCCATGGGAGAACCCGTTGTGTGGTGGAGTGTACTTTTGGTCTGCTCAACCCACGTTTCCGCTGCCTGGACAAGACCGGAGGTGCACTGGCATTAGGCCTGGGCCAAAATTCCGTTCCGTTCGCAGAAATTGCGATTATTTGGCATTTTCGTGTTCTGCGGAAAGCGCGAAAATGTCAAAATTTCCGCATTCCGCAGCTTAGCGATAATTTGTTTCTTGCTCGCGCTATAAAATAATACATTCTCGCGTGCACGCGATCGCCTTACCTGAATCCCCGCGTTCGCCGACAAGTTTTCCCGATCCGGTTGCGTTCTCCACAAGATGTTGGATTGTTGGTAGCCATTTGCGCTGTCTCGCGGCAGTTCACTCCCGCAGTAACGTCATCCGTCGCGCGATCACGTCTTTCTTCTCGCGATCATGCACCGCGAGACAAGTGAAAACAAGATGGCCGCGAGCAACCGCATGGGTAAGTTGGCGAGCCGCGACCAAGCAGAAAATACCGCGAACGGGCGGGAAAAATACTTCCGCATCTTCGCGATATTTCCGCGTGTTTGCGGAGATTTTTAACATTTTCGCGATAATTTGCGAAAGTGAATTTCACAAATTCTGCCCACCCCCAACTGGCATACTCTACCGGGAAGGTGTGTCAAATTGTAGTGGCATGCTGCATGCTCCACAACCTAGCCATTCGCAAGGAGATTCCCTGTGCTTCTCTAGGTGCCTTCAACTTCTCCTTGCCTACATACAGCCCATGCTCCTGGTACATTGTGATAATGTTGAAGACTGTACATCCTGCAATAAAGACAGAGCAGACACGACAACATGTGTGCCAGGATATTTTATTTGCAATGGTGAGATGCGAGGGGGTGTACATTTCCACTGTGGGGGGGGGTGGAGCAGTGTGTTTACAGTTTTGGTAAATGAGATAATCGAGTAGTGATGTGGTGACCCAGTCCAACAGACAGATGCCATTCACAAGGCAGTGTGGGGAAGGACAGTCCAAAAAGGCAATGCATTGGTGGAGAGGGTTGCCATCATGGCTGGCTCCCAGACTGGCGTCTCGCAGGTGCTTTACCTCCAGATACTCTGAGGGTCTTCTTAGGATGGCCTCTTTGTTGTTTGGCAGGGGGTGGGCCCTGCTGCTGGGCCAGTGGGGTCTGAGGACTCACCCCTCTCTGTGGGTGCAGGGGAGGATGGTGAACTTTAATCCTGCGGCCCACCAGAGGGAAGTGGTGTTGTTGTTTGTGGTGCAGGCCTGTCCCTCAGTACCGCCACTTGCTGGCCCAAGAGGTCCACGATTTGTCCCATGCGGTTGTCAATGGACCTCATCAGCAGGATGATCTCGTGTAACAGTTTGTCCGACCGTCCCGTTCGTCCCTGGGCCTGTTCGTATGAGCCAACGACTCTGGTGATGTGTTCCAGGGATTGGGTCTCAGCCTCCTGGTGTCTGTGGGTGTCCCTGTCCCTCCCACTTGCCCTGCTGCCACGGACCTGTTGGCTCCCATTGTGGGAACCCACATCCTCTCCCTGCCCTCCTCCATCGGTGGTGTGTGCTGGTCATCCTCTGGGACAGGGAGGGTGTTGCAGGTAGCACTGGTGGTGGTGGTGGCAGTGGCTGCACAGGCCGTGACAGGAGGGGTCTGCAGTGAAGTTGTTGTTGGCGCAGATGTGGTGGGGGATGATGGTGTCCTGGGGCCTGTTGCTCCCTGGCAGATAGGCAACATCTGCCAGGGAGCCAACATCCAACATCCGAGAGTCTATGTACCAAGATGGGAGACTGGCTCTGCAGGTTGCTGGTGTTGTCCTCTGCAGTGAGTTCTTGGTCACCTGTGGGTCAGATGGGAAATGGTCATTGTAGTGCACCTGGCAAGCATTGTGTTAGCTGTGTGTCATTCACTTTTTGTACACTGCACAATTGACAGATCATCACATTGTTTACTATGTGCTCTACTGTGCTTCCTGACATGATGCAGTGGTAGATGCATTACTTGTCCATGGTGTGAGGTGTCAAGGCATAGCATGCGACCCGTGCACAAATAATGAATACAGGGACTTGCCATCTCGGGCCTGGCACAACAAGTTTTAAATTGAGGACTCATTGTTGATTGGCAGGCGTCACATCTGGCCATTGTCGTCTCCTGCATACCTTTGTCCTCTCATGTGCATATCTTGATTTGAACCACCACACATGGTTTCGTATTTTTCGTATTTTTCAAATGGGCCTTGTTACACTTGCCCCATGGCGATGCACATGTAAATAGGTGCTGTGCATGATTGTGCCCTGACTTTCTTCTACTTGTGCATTGGTGTGTCACACTTTGGGAGGAGCAAGATGGCGGGCTGAAACGCCACGGAGTTGCAGCGTCTTGGAGGTCCCTGCTATACATGCTACACTCGACCTAACCTAGCAGATTAATGTGGTGATATGGGCATCTAAACCAGCGTCACGGACTGTATTCGGCAAATAAAGAATAATAAATAAAGAATAAGGTGCAACGACGGAAGGTTTTCATGTACTAATTGAAAACCGATGCATCAACTTTTCAAAGCATTGCGGCGGCTGTTGTGGGTGGCTCGTATTGCTGTGCCGATGGTGATCAGGTGGTCGGAGCCCCGCCTGCCTGACAGAGTGAGACTCGCGCTCTTCGTATCCCCGGTGTATCCAGCCTCCTACTCTGCGGACTCGGATATGGACAAACACGCAATCCTTTTGGACTCTGGCACCATGGCTTCAAAAATGGTAGCACGGGGATCTCGCACAGGGCAGAATGCTCAAACCGCAGCAACCGAGGTTGTAACTCAGGGGAATCTTACCTCTGCTGTGAGCGGGACTAGTACTGAGAGACCAGCATCAACTCCTGGTAAGCCGTTGATCCGTCCCCCCTTGTTTGTCGCCATAAGTGATTCTCGGCTCGACAAGAAAGGGAGGCCTTCTGTAGATAATAACGTACTAGTTAATGAAAATGTTGACTCCGTGGGTCTTTCTAAACTGGGCCTATGTTTTGTTGAGCCTGTTTTAACTCAGACTATGCTTGTTTGTACTGATACGCACTCTACAACCACTGGTATGTTTGGCGCTAGCAGAGCAATTATGGCGGAGTCCCCGGGCAGTCAGGAGAAGTCTTTAACTGACAAGGGGAATACTAACGGCTCAACGTGTATTGAATATGATCTTGTAGGCACCGCAAACTCAGAAACTCACAACTGCATTTCAGCTGAAGCATTTCACCAAAATACGACTGTGGTGACCTGTGCTTCTATCTGAGCTGAATCAGATGGTTCTAACTTAAGGATACAGGTCGTTTCTACTGATGAGAGCGAAACAGTAGATAAAGAAGTGATAGAGATCACGGAAAATTCCGAAGATACAGGTATCAGCTTCAATAACGAAGAGGAGGAATTTAATGAGGAATCAGAGACTTCGGGTAATTTGACGGCGGACTTGGCAAAAAAAATGATGCGTAAAAAAGCGAAATCTAAGGCTAAAAATAAATTTAAAAAAGGCAAAGTCACGGCTATCTCCAAAGTCTCTGCAACTATACCAGAACCACGTGGGAAACTTATCGCTGATAACAGTCCACTCCGTAAATGGATCCAGGCTAATGGGAGGGTGAAGAAAATGGCTTTACGACTCTCTGGTATCAATCCACAAGTGGGAGACCAGACAAAAGAAATATCTCCAACTCAATCTCAAACACAGGCTGACATATTAATATCTTCGTCACTGTCTCCCACTTACGGACTCACTAATGTACTACCAACAACCCTAAAAGCTTCGTATGGACTCGATTCTGCTACTGATGCTGCAATGCCAGTTGGAGATGAGCTCTCACCTACTGGTGACGAACGTACTTTTAAACAGATTGTAGTTCCCACTTGGGTGAGCGTCTCAGCACCCGATGTGCTAAATACTTCTTTAGTTATCAATTCTGATAGTTCTGGAAAACAGCATCCCCCTCTAAATATTATCTTACAGACTCTGACTGATTAACATAAGGAAACACAGCAACACTTCCTCCAATTAAGGGAAGATAATATCAAGATACAGAATTTCATGCAGGATTTAAACAATAAAATTGGAGGAGTTGTGCAACATCTTGAAACATTACAACAAAGGGTGCTGGCTGTTGAGGAAACATCAGCTTGCAATCAAACTGTTGCTCATAACCATCAGGAACAAATTGGACTGCTTCAGAATAAATTGGAAGATATGGAGAATCGACAAAGACGTCTCAATCTCAGACTATTTGGCATACCTGAAGGATCTGAAGGGGCTGATCCAAGGGCATATATTGTACAACTTTTCCAGAAGGCTTTTCCCGATCTATCGGACTGGGACTGGGACTCGCAGCTTCAGAGAGTCCATAGATTGCCACCTCACTCATCGAACAGCGGGAGTAAACTCCCACGTCCTTTTCTGATTTATTTTGGTAATTTTTTGCTAAGACAGGCGGTTTCATTTAAAGCTAGGCCCAATTCTCCGGTCCTAATCGATACTATATCTTTTTTCGTCAGATCTGATTTGAGTAAGAGCACTGGATAGACGCTGGAAGCTACGCCAGCTCATAGACCCATTTAAATCTTTGGGCGGACAGTTTTTTTTACAAGAACCGGCTCGCCTAAAGGTGATCAATGGGGGGCGTACATATCTATTTACAGATGAGAAGGAGGCAGAACAAGTGCTCTCAAAATTAACAACCTAGAAACGGAAGAAGAAATTCTCTTTCTCGGGGTGGAAGTGTCAATGACCTCCTTTTTTTTTTTTTTTTTCTCTTTTTGATGTTTGTGATTTTGTCTCTTTGACACGTATAGCAATAATAATTGATAATTGTCGATAAAAGGAAGGGGGAAAAAAAAGCAAGGAGGAAAAAAGGAAAGAGAGGGTGAAAAAATAGAATGTTAAAAATATATAACTATAACTCTATTATACATTAAATTGCACATAATAAATGCATACATGTAGCTTAGCGGGTTGATCTCTTCTGCTGCTACACTGCAGGGCTGCCCAGTCAGCGGCAGCAGGGTATAAGAGGGTCTCCTCCTCTTATGGACTGGGTGTGGGGTTCTGGGTGGAGTTCACCTGGGTGGGTTTGTGGGGGTAAGGTGGGGGGGGGGACTTCTAAAATGATCAGGATGGGAGGGAAGTTACTGAGATATGATATGCTTTTTATGAAACATTATATTGAATTACAAAAGAATGGGCGGGTGGGAGAGACATATGTAGATGATGTATAGAATTAGATGTATGGCATGGAATGTTGCAGGTCTTAACAGTAGGAATAAAAGGCGACTTGTCTCTGAAGAACTCAAAATGTATAACCCTCACATAGTTACTGTCGGAGACGCACATTACTTATAAGGATCGTAAGCTACTCGGGCAACTAGGATATGATGTTATTGTCTGTTCAGAATGTAATACCCCAACCCGAGGGGTTGCCATCTTAAAACAGAAAAGGCTCAGCTTCGAAATCATTAAGACAAAGGCTGATAAAGGGGGGCGATGGGCCATTGCTCAAATACTTTGGGATAGCAACAGTTATACTTTTTGCGTGTTTTACGGCCCAAATATGGATGACTCTTCTATTATAGATCGGTTAAATATAGAATTACTTGATAGCTGTGGAGAACTTATGATAATGGGGGATTTCAATCTTATTATGGACTATGACATTGATACTACCAGACACCGAGCTTTTCATAGGATGCGCCGCTCTGGAGCTTCCATTATTGAACTTGGACGTATTCATAACTTAAAAGACGCATGGCGCACATTGTACCCTACCGTTGCAGGTTTTACCTACTATTCAGCACCTCACCAACTATGTTCAAGAATTGAAATGGCCTGGGTTCCTGACAACATTTTAGCGAATAGCTTGATGGAGATTTGCCCGAGGGTGGCCTCAGACCATAATCTAATTATTTTATCGTTTACTACCTTACAGAGCTGGCAGAAGCCTAGGCCATTCACGTTCCCTAGACATTTGATGTCAAATAAGGACTACGTAACACAATTAAAGGCACATATAGTCGAGTTTATTGCAATCAATCTAAACTCAGCTACATCTGGTGTTGTCTGGGATACTTGTAAAGCTAGTATTCGGGGGTTTACACAGCAATTTGTATGGAACCAAAATTTACTCTATAAACGTGATCTGGATACATTGGTTAATAAAGTTAATACATTAGAAAAGCAACTATCATATGCACTGACTCAGGGATCATTAAATACAACGGATATTTACCAAAAACTAGCTAGTAAATATCATCTCTCCCAATATGAGGACGGTGACAGGATAGGTAAACTTTTAGCATATAAAGTTGCAGACGATAGGTCTAGAACACTCATAAAAGAAATTAGGGGCCAAAATAATATGATATATACCCAACCAGAACTGATCCTTGAGCAATTTGTGGCATTTTTTAGCGCATTATATACCCCAGAAGAATATCCGGCTATGAACAAGATTCAAGAATATTTAGATACTAATTTAACCAATAAAAAGGAGATTGAAGGAATTGAGTCACTCATTGAAAACATCACCGAGGCAGAGATTAGATTGGACTTCGCTACGCTTCCTACAGGTAAAGCCGCCGGGGAAGATACCTTCCCATTAGAAATTTATAAACTATGTATAGAGGAATTATTACCACTATTATCTAATGTGATAGGTAATATAGCGAATGCTGGGAATACACCCAAATCCTGGAATATAACAAGGATTGTCTTTTTAAAAAAAAAAAAAACAAGCCAGGAGATCAATGTGGGTCATACAGACCCATCTCGCTTATTAATGCAGACGCTAAAATCTTTGCCAAAGTATTGGCCACACGACTAGCTCCACTTATCCCTCATCTGGTGACCCCTCAACAACATGGCTTTGTTATGGGGAGAGACACTACAGCCCATATTAACATGGCCATTACAGCATTTGATGTAGCCGGAGTCAGCTCCACCCCACTCGGTATGATACTCTTAGATGCTGAGAAGGCATTCGACCGAGTGGGGTGGGACTATTTGTGGACAACATTGACAACTATGGGGTTTAAAGGTCAATATCTTAAATGGCTACAGGCTCTTTACGACCATCCAACAGCCAAGCTTAGTTATGCTGGGATAACCTCAACTAGCTTTACAATCTCTCGAGGCACACGGCAAGGGTGTCCATTATCACCCTTGCTATTTGCGTTATCTTTGGAGCCTTTTTTATGTGCTTTACAAGCTCACCCCAACATCATCCCATTCAAACATGGTTTGAACTCGCTAAAAATCACGGCTTATGCTGATGATATAGCGATTTATTCAACCAATGTAACCGAAGCTATATCGGGTATCACTGAGGAGGCCGTCAAATTTGGGTCTGTATCAGGTTACAAACTTAATACCCATAAAACACAAGTTATCATGAACTATAAGTCACCGGTCCCGGTTCCAGGTTTGTGTGGAACAGCCACATATCTTGGTGTCAAACTTTCTTCTAAAATTAATGAAATAGTCACCCTTAATTATGAGGCTCTTCTTAAAGAAACTGCTATTATTTTAAAGAAATGGCATAAGGTTCCACTTAATATTACCGGTCGGATTAATTTAATTAAAATGAGTATACTTCCCAAATTTCTTTATTTATTCAGGTCTATACCACTCTCGGTTAATAATACTTATTTTAAACGATTAGATGGGATCTTTAGTAGCTATATTTCGGGATACAAGAAAGCCCGTAGATCAATTACTTTACTTAAACTATCGTTTAGTCAAGGAGGGCTTAACTTTCCTGATTTCAGATTATATTTTTTTCAGCTTTTTTAAGTCGTCTCCGCAGTTTGTTTATTCAGAACAGGCAACAATATTACTGTTACAAATTTATGTTGGGTGAGGATTCTAATATGTTTCTAGCTAAAGTGAATGATCCAAACTACTTTAAGCGAGTAAAATTTAAGACTATTAGAGACAGTGCTAAAATCTGGCAACTTATTTTAATTAAATGCAACACTTCGTTTTTTCATCCCGAATTTTCATTATGGGCGAATCCTGGCTTGCCAGAAATATTTTATGATGGGATATTCAAAGTTTGGAATTTGGCTGGAATAGAAACACTAGGTAATCTATATGGTAAAGACGGCTTTCTGGCATATGAGACATTAAAAACACTATACAAATTACCTGAAATTTCACGTTTCAAATATATTCAAATTCACGATTATCTCATACGCAAAATGAAGGTATTAAATATTTCTGATTCTGACATTTGGAATTGCTTCTATTCCACCAAGGCTATATCACTTATTAGTGAGGGGTATAGAAGTTTAATTTCTTATAAACTAGATGACTGTGGGAAAATAGCTGAGAAATGGAGAGTAAGACTAGGTATAAACATCACGGCCAATCAGATCTCTGCTGCTATCTGCAGTTTAAATCGGTCTATCCACTCCTCAAGCTTGAGAATCCAACAATACAAAACTATCTGCCAGTTATATTATACCCCCGAAAGAATTTCAAAGTGGTCCAGTAATAACCTCAGTAGCGAACGGACTAGGTGTCCCAAATGCGATTCCATAGCTGCTAGCTTAGAACATATGTTTTTTACATGCCCTGGACTTACTGAATTCTGGGCAAAAGTTCAGCAGGGCTTAACCCAGATACTACATCGACCAATAATTCTTAATGTGGCATATGTATTGTTGGGTATACAGACTTTAAACAACCCACAAGAAGATCTCATAAATATTCTAATGGGATGTGCTAGACTGATCATAGGTAGAACATGGATATCAAGCAAGCCACCACACGTTATGGAGTGGTGGATACTCGCCAAAGAAACATATATCATGGAGTCATCCCTCGCTAAGATTAGAGGTGCTAAATCTCTGCAGAAGCTAGAAAGAATTTGGGGATCATCTTTTATGTGAGAATTTCCTCCTCTTCCCTTCCCCCTTTTTTTTTTTTTTCTCCCCCTTTTCCTGTTTTTTCTTACTGTAACATGTACCTGCTATCTGTCTACAATTATAATAAGTTTACAGCTTAATTGTGAATTCTGTATTCCCACAGCCCATGATCTAATATAAACTCGATCTGTTATGTTGTTATTTGCTATTTATGTTGAAAGGTATTGACCTCTTGTCCTGAAAATAAAAGTTTTTTTTTTAAAAAAGGTAGCTGTGACAGTTTCCTTAGCTTACCTGTGTGCACACTGTGCTTGGCAATGGGGTAGGTGTGCCTCTTTGTGCAATGAGTGGGCTGGTGTTGTCATATGGCAACATTTAATTTGTGATGAATGGGTGGGTGCACGTACTGGCTACTTACCTGTAGTGTGCCCACATTTGTGTTTGTGACGTTACAAATGTGTGTGCGTGGTGGCGGGTTACATCCTGCTCATTGGGGTCACAGGACAGAATCATATGTCTACCTACCTGTAAGTTTGTTTGGTGTACTGCAGTGGCTTCCAACTGCTTCGGGGTGGGGAGGGGGAGGGCTCCATCCTGCTGAGGTGTGGGACAGGGGTCCTGGTGGGAGTAGTCGTACAGGTCTCCCACCCACAAACACCCTCATTGTGAAGATGGCTACCTACCTGTAAGTTTGTTTGGTGTACTGCAATGGTTTCCAACTGCTTCTGGGTGGGGTGGGGGGAGGGCTCCATCCTGCTGAGATGGGGCCAGGAGGTATGGTGGGAGTGGTGGTCCAGGCCTCCCACCCACAAACACCCTTATTCTGAAGATGGCTAGACATCTGTAAGTTTGTTTGGTGTTCTGCAATGGCTTCCAACTGCCTCTGGGTGGGGTGAGGAGAGGGCTCTATCCTGCTGAGGTATGGGCCAGGAGGTATGGTGGGTATGGTGGTACAGGCCTCCCACCCACAAACCTAGCTGTAAGTTTGGTGAGGGTAATGTAATGGCTGACACATGCTTCTGGGTGGGGTGAGTGGAGACCTCCATCTTGCAGATTCTGTGGGACATGGGGGCCTGGTGGGAGTTGTAGTGCTGTCTGTCTGTACACATGCCCCCATGGTAATGTTGGTAGCTACATTTGAGGAGAATGGGAGTTGGTGAATGTTGGATCTGTGAGACATACTTTTGTGAGTGTGTGGTGCAGATGGATGGGATTTGTCTTTGGTGGTGTAGCTTTGTAGTTGTGCGAGACAGTACATAACAGAGTGGTGGTAGTTATTTGTTTGTACTTACCAGCCTCCACTCCCCCAGCTACTCCTGTGAGACTCTCTGGATGCAGTATGGCAAACACCTTCTCCTCCCATGGTGTGAATGGTTTTTGTGGAATGGGAGGGCCACTGCCAGTCCTCTGAGCCAGCTTACGGTTCTTGCTCCTCCTCTCCTTGACAACCCTCTTCAGATCATGCCACCCCTTCATGATCTCCTTTTTGGATTTTGGGGTGGTTCCTACTGCATTGACCCTTTGGACTATCCTTGCCCACATTTGTGTCCTTGTGGCTAATGGTGTCTGTTGGACCAGGCTACCAAACAGCTGTGGTTCCACTCTGACTATCTCATCTACCATGACTGTCAACTCACTCTCTGTGAATTTGGGCATTTTCTGTGTGGCCATGGTGTGTGGTGTGCAAAGTGATTGTGGGTGCAGGAGTGTGAATGGTGGGTGTGGTTGTGATGTGTTTGGTGTGTGTAGTGCAGGGGGGTTAGTTGTGCAGGTGTGGAAGTGGTGGTGGTGCTGTGTGTGGTGTGGCTAGTGATGTTGTGTTCTTTGCCTCTCCTTTCAGCTGGGGTGTGTGTCCCTTCTCTCATGGAGTATTGCAAAGGATTGTGGTCAGGGAAGGGGGTGGTTTTATACTCAGCTATGTGGGTGTGTCTAATTGGGGAATTGCTGTCAGGTGTGTTGTCCTGGGATTTGTATACTTCTCTTTTGTTCTGTGGTTGTGTCAATAGGGTGTGTTTTGTGTATTTGGGAGCCATGGCTAGTTTGCTGTGTTTACTTTTTGGCCCTGTTGTGGATTTTTTGCTTCGTCCGACATATTTATCACGGTGCGTCCGCAGCGGTGGCTATGCTGCAGCTCTTCCACTGGCTCTCCCATTCATTCCATTGTGCGACCGCGATGGTCGGAGAAAGCGGTACGTACCGCGGGACCGTCGGGGATATCCTAATTTCCTGTGCGGTGTCTCCGCTATACTTGCGGCGGGTTGGTGTTTTTCCGCTGTGGATCTGACCACTGAAGACGGATTTTGGCCATCTCCGCCCGCTACGGGCGTTTTTTCTTGGCCCCATTCCGCCGCGGTCAGTGTTTTTTGGTGGTTGATCCTAATTTGGCTGCCGGTTTTTCCACGGTGCCGGCGGGCGGTTGTTTTACGCTTCCATGGCGGTCAGGGTGCTTTTCCGCCCGCCATCCTAATAAACCCCTATGTTTGGTTTACTAGTCTTAGGGCCTAGAGTTAGCTCTAACGGACACATGACAAAATACTTTTGCCCATTAAAACCCAAACTACCCTAACTAAGTAAATCAGGAACTTCAATTTGGTAATGGAATACCCAAATTGAGTGATATAGCAGGTGTAATTAATTCCGGTTTGTAAAACATACGTAATCTCCTATAGAACATGCCATCACCCATTGTGGTTTCTGCCTCTTTTCCGGATGCCATACCCGAATTTCCAGCCTTCTTACGCTTCTGGAGAAAAATTCATTTGACCTGGAGACTTTGCTGGTAATAATGCATCATGTGAAATTACCACATGAGTTACAATTTGCGGTTTGGTATGAGACTCCTGTTACTGGCAAAATCATGAATTACAGGACAATCAGGGGCATACTTACAAAGGCATTACACCCCAGGAGCATCACTTTTTCCGATGCTCCGGTGGCGCAATGCCATGCACCATATTTTCAAGGCAGCACTAAGAATTTTTGCGTGGCTCAACACCGCCTTTAAATATGTCCCTCCTCACCACAGTTTTCTGCGGCAAAGGAACGTGCAATGGGGGTTGCTGTTGGCATTCCCACACAACACAGATTGTTTTTTGACACTGCCCTAGATTTACGAGGATCTGCAAATCTGTGGTAGCACTAATGCCTTTGGAAAAAAGGCATTGGAGTGGTGCAGCAAGAAGAAATACTTTTATTTCTCCTCGTTTATTTGCTCTTTTCTATGTGTGCTGCATTTAGCAGCACACATAGAAGGAGCAACCCGCCATTAAGGTGCCTCTTCCTGCAGAAACACAATCATCCCTGCTACACAGGCACCGTGGTGAAAGGGTGCCTGCTGGTTCTAGGTAGCTTTTTTAGCACCTACGCAAGGGAAAGCACAGGAGTGTGCCGTATTCTTGTAAATATGTTGCAGCCTTACATTTTTTAAATGACGCAACGCAGCGCTGATAAATGACTTGCAGCGCTGCACTGTGTCATTTTGCTGTCAATATATTTCTCAGTGTTTTTTACAGTATCTTAAATAAAAGATATAGTCAAAGTTATCACTAAAAACATTACAAAATAAGCAAAAACGATGAACAGGCATGACTAGTAACCTAAATGTGCATGTCCTGGGAGACAGCCCTGCTACCTTGAATCCTGCTTCAGTCAGGCTCTTGCGGTGTAATTCGAAGCATGACTTTCACCATAACTTATTCATTTCCAGATGTAGGATGTGCCTGCATTATTCAGTCTGAGATTCTTACAGAGCCAGTTCGTTTCATTATGATGCTGGAATGAACTGCACAGTCAGATTCCCAAGACCACTGAGTGCCACAGATGACCCTGTTTTATTGCACCCGCCAGGAGGCTGAGCCGGTAAGTGATGCAGTTGTTCTGAGCACCACACGTCCCCGAATGAGCATTTCAAGAGCTCCTTCCCGGACCGACAAGGTGGACATCCCAAGAATGACACTCTTTTTTTTTGTCTTTATTTTATTTTAAATCTCCGATTTAAAATGAAGAGCAGAGTTAAAGTATTCTGATTTATCGATCAGAAAACTCTTCACTGGCTGTGTGCCTAGCATGCTTTTGCTAACAAGTGCGACTGCTTTGGCGCACACGTACAATATTTAACATGCAATTAGCACATGCAGCTAAGTTTTCGTGTGCTAGGTTTCGTACAGATCTGTAGAAGGGAGAATAAGTTACAGGAGGTTCATACAAGATGATTTTTATTCTTTACATCTTATAGGAATTTTTTCTCTCTACTACAGCAAAAATTCTAATATACCAAATTTAGTATGACCCTCGAATGTTTTATTGGAATAATAATTTTGTGGGTTGGTGTGAATCTGACAGTTTTTGCAATCTCAATAGGGTTATGGGCTCGATTCACAAACTGCATTTTGTAGTATGTAAAGCAGAGTAGAGAAGAGTGTCGTGGAGTGGAGTGTTGTTGAGGGGGGTGTCTTAAAATGGAGTGTCATTGAGTGTTCTATCCTTATTAGTTTCTTACTGCAGCAAACCATTGAGGATCCATTTATCGAATATATTATCTCAGGGGATTTTAATCTAAATCTATTAGGGCCAGATGTACGAACCACCAATTTGATAGTCGAAAATTGAGTCACATTTGCGACTCGCAATTTGCGTCTCGCAAACTAGGATGCACAACAGTGTCTGAGACACTGTATGCGATTCCCACTGGGGTCGAAACTGCATGCCTCATGCATATGAATGAGGCTATCACAATTTGCGACCCCATTGGGAATACCTGGCACTCCCACGGATGGTGGCCTGCTGGGGTCAGCAGACCACCATGTCCGGAACTGCTTTTGAATAAAGCAGTTTTTTTTAAATGCAGCCCGTTTTCATTAAAGGCAAACAGGATACATTTAAAAAATAAAAATTAAACTTTTCAGTTTCATTTTTTAAGGTCAGGCAGTGGTCTCTAGGACCACTGCCTGCCGTTAAAAAATATTTTCATAGCCACTCACAAAGGGGGAGGGGTCTCCTGGTGACCCCTTCCCGTTTGCGAGTGGTTTACCACCCTTCTATGAAGCGCAACTGTCATACATAGCTTCAGAAGTCGCTATTAGGAAGGGATGCCTTTGGAATGCCCTTCCCTAATAGTGAGTTGCTAATCCTATTTTGAGAGTAGCAAATTGATTTGCAACTCGCAAAATAGGATTAGTACATGGGCCACACTTTTTTTGTGGTTGCTAATAGGTCTAAAACCCATTTGCACCCGCAAAAAATGTTAGTACATCTGGCCCTAAGTGCCATATTTTAGAGATAATTCAATCGCACAACAGGATTATCTATGGGTAATTCCTCAACAAATATAACCAATGGAAATAAGTATCATACAAAGTAAAATCGGACTAAGTTTCCTTAAAGATATAGTAGTGTTGGGATTAAGAATATTAAATGGGAGGTTTCTAAACGATACACCCCTAGCATGGACTTATCATTCGCACAATAAATCAAGAACTGAATATACAAAAGCATCTTGGTAATGTAATGTAATGTAAACTAAATTTATATAGCGCACTATCACCCAATGGGTATCCTGGTGCTGAGAAAGTACCTTGTTGTTATATGGCGTAGTTGATCGGCCACCCTAAAATGAGGCATACAGATTAAAAATTAAGAGGAGGGAGGGAACCAAAGTGAGACCGCAGGATGGATCGGTGACACTACATCTATGTATTACTCCTCCTTCGGGAACAGCCAAGTCTTCAACTTCTTCCTGAATTGCATTAAATTCTCACTTTGACTGATCTCAGTCAGGGCCGGACTGGGAACTGAAAGCAGCCCTGGCAAAATTTGCTAGACCAGCCCCGTCCAGCGCGTAGCGAGAGAGCACAGCGAGCGTGCCCGACCGCTACTAGGGGGGTTTGGGTAGGTTATACCCCCAAGAAAATTTTGGAACACAACAGACAAAAATGGTGAATTTTAAAGAACATTGTCCAGTACATATTCGATTGTATCAACTTTCAAAGCACAGTAAATAGTAGATGATGACCTTAAAGAGCACCAGGTTACCCAATGTGGTCCCCGGACCCACAAAAACTTCTGGCATGCCTTAGAATCTGTGCATTTTTTAAGGCCTCTACATGTTGGTGCATGCAGATATAAACAATGCAGAGCTACTGTGCAGTTGCGGTTGACATGCATGATTCTGTAATATTTAAAGAGAAATATTACGAGGACAGCATTTCAGAAATTGCTGTGCATGCCAAAAGATGTGCTCAAGTTGTAACTACGATGCACACGTTCCAAAAATTTCAACTGGAAACAACTGCAAATAAAAATGTGCAAGTATGTGTACAAAAAAGCGACCACAGCAGAGAAAACACCAATGCCACATGCTTTTGGGTTGTATATTGCTTTCAGTGGCATTAGTGAACACAAAAACAAAACCTTTAGATTAATTGTTCAGACAGTCCTTTTATAGTAGGCCCCGGGAGCCCTGGGTTAATTAGCTCTCAATACTTCTTCACTCTCTGACCACACTTCCACCCAGGAGGAATCGCGTTAGCACTCAGAGGCTGCAGAACATCGATCTCCTCCAGAGATCTGAAGGATCCACCAGACATCTTGAAAAAGGAGGGCTGTCTCCCACATGAGGGAAGCTTATGTCTGGAGAAACTTTAAAGGGTGGTTCGTCATGCTGTTTCCTTGGAGAGATACTATGAAACACAATAGCATCAAATTCCTCATAAGAGGAATTATTAATTTTCTCTGGGATTATATGCGGAGGTGGTATGTGTAGAACCACAGCATCCACCTTTAAAAAGTTTTTCACCTTTTTCTTATATTTTTTGCCCGAAGGGAATATGTTCTGATGTCAATCGTGAAGACTATTTTGATTTAGAAGCTTTCCTCTGTATTTTCATCAGGGGTGTGGCGGAGTAGTTTCATGTGTCCTGCAGTAGCAAAGCACCTCTGCTGCGTACCCCAATACTGATTGCTTAATACAGTAAACAAGGGCACAAGCTTGTACACCATTGTACAGTATTTGCCAAAGACTTGGGCTCAAGGTGCAGGATCATTTTCAGGACTGTTGGAGCACAGTTTTGAGAAAGGAGCAATCGCCTACAGTATTGCTCAGGTTCAGTTAGACATTAATAGATCATCTGATAACATTAAACCAGAACTTGGGAGGAAGTATGGTGGGGGGGGGTTGTATGATATTTACTAACAAGAGGATGCTCCCAGAGGGTTCGCTCCGAATCATGAAGGGCCAGACGTGTTTACGGCTATGTGACTGTCCCTAGTATAGAGTATTCTTACATTGCAAGTTCTTGGAAGATGCAATCAACGACAGAAATGCCATTTAAATAGTACTCTATTGAAGCCTGAAGAATAACAAAAGAAAAAATGAGTTCCACTCAAAGCGAGGGATCGCTGGAGAAGCCAATCACTATGTACTGATCGATCAATGGAGAAAGTGGTGAAGTGGCGGTTGAGACATGACTAGGACGCAAAGCTCAATTGTCAAAGGGGACTTACACTTTGAGGGCACATTTATTTTTTCAAATTAACAGTGTTCATTAGGGGGACTCTTTTTTCAAGCCCAGTCCGTTATTGCTAGTTATGACCACACAAGTTTGAGCTTCTCTGTTATTGTTTTGTCTACATATGACTCTAAGTGAATCACTAGTCCAGTTCTTTACATCACTCTTCTAATTAAAGCACCACTCAGCCCTTTTACAATGTTACTATCATCCACACTGTGCACATGCACATAGGTATGTATACAGACCCATTTCCAATCACAGAATGTCCCAAATACGCTTAAAAGTGGAAGCACAAGCCATTTGTCTGTGATCCATGGAGATTCTGTTTTCAGCACTTCTCCCTTTTTCCACAAGAGCAGGTCAAACATGAATGGGACAAATATCCTAGTTTGCGAAAGTTTTCTATATAATTATGACTCTGCCATATTTGCCACATTATACAACATGTGCTACATTATCTGACAATTTTAACTAATAAATTGTTTTTAGCTCAAACGGATCAAAAGTTACTAAAAAATGTGACTTGTGCTGCTGCGAAGTTGACGGCCCTTTGCACTGATCACCTTTCTCACTGCTGTAGTTGTATGTTACACTAGTACTAATAAGGCAAAATCTTTCCAGAGATTGTTAGCATGTGTAAAAATGTCAAAATAATAAAGTGTCAGAAAATATACTGCATTACGTTGCAGCCTTTTTTTTCTGCATAATTTAGTCAACACTGCGGTGTAATTTTGCTGCATAATTCCAGTGGCCCGAAAGCAGGCAGCACATCTTAAAAGTGCTTGTGCATAAAGCAGAGAGAATGTGAAGTTTGTGAACTTAGTTTAGTGTGCGTGCAAATCCTGTATTGCCAATCACTGGTGAGTTCCAGCTACTACTGCTGAAACAAGGCCAATAGCGATACCAATGGGTGAGGCAGACTGGCCTCAAGGGCAGGGCCGGCTTTAGCGCTGGTGGTGCCCTGTGCAACAGTGTTTTTTGGTGCCCCCCAATGACCACCTCCACCACAGAGTACCTTAATTCCACCCTTTAACAGTGCCCCTCAAGTCTCCATAACCACACTCTCTCTCAGATGCATTTAATTTGATTTACAGCGCCACTCAATCCAGTGTAGGGTTTCAGAGCACTTTACATCACACAGACTACAGAGAGACAATCAATTATACATGTGTAAATCACTGTATAGGAAATGTTATATAAGACAAAGGACTAAAATGTGTAGAAGTCACATGCCAACCATACTAGTGGGCAGTATAATTTAATAGTGATTGGTCTGGACAAACACAAACTCAGAATTTAAAACGTTATACCATGGTTGGAGGTTCTCTTTAATAATCAGAATTAATTTCTATCCAAATGAACACTTTTTGCAACATTAGGATAATCAAAGACTGTTCTATGTTAGGATTTTAACTTCTAAACTACAAGCAATCAAAAATCTGTCTTTCAAAAGCAGTAACCCACTGACCTATTTACATTACTTGCACTTTGTGATCTGCATATTACATGTTCTTTGCAGCTGGCACATTATCTTTCTGCGCAACCTTTCCATGAATCAAAACTTCCACTAGATAAAACTCCGATCTCTCTCTAGGAAGAACATTAATCAACGTAGTTATCATAACATTTCTATTGTTGCCGAAAATTGCTGGAGGCCAGGAGGGAGGCAGCAAGCACTTTTAAAACCATAGTATACTTGCCACCCAAAGTCAGCACCCGGTGCAAACACACCGGTCGCCCCACCCTAGAGCTGGCACTTCTCAAGGGTCCTGTGACTTCAGTGACAGAGTGACTGTTGCTCTAGGGTGTTGTACTTCATAAGCCTGCCCGCAAGACTAGAGGTGAACTTCAGTATGGATTGTGGTGGACAGGCCTCCAAGGTTAATCCACACTTGCCCCCACTAGGGTAAACCTGCTGGTGCTAAGACACTGGGTCATATATGGCCTTGCGGGGCCTTCTTAGGCCTAGCAGGAGAGTGGTCTGGGGGGCTGGTCATGAGGGCTGAACCTGGTTCCTCAGTTCCAAATCCACAAGCTCTGACCATAGTGCCACATCCTCTCCCCCACTGAACACCATACTGCCCCACTGAGAGAAACTTGCTCTGCCTTCAGCTACAACCTAATTGTGCCCGCTATAAATACCTGGATGTGACTCAGTTCAAATTACACACTAGAGAAGAGCAATATATGCTGCGTAAAAAAACGTAACAACATCCGGAAAAAAGCAAACACCCATAGGGAATGCAAGATTAAGTAAAGCATGTAACATGTAAGCAGGAACAATATGGATAACTTAAAGCATTTACACTCACTTTTCAGAAATCAGTGTGAGCTTGTGCCTGAAAAGTTAAGGACATGACTGCAGGGCCCGGAAGGGACCTGCTTCAATGTCCATTGCTTATGGCCTAACAAAACGCAAGCAGTATGGTTTAAAAAGACCACATCCATGACCACCGACCCGCATTATGCATTTTGTTTTCCAATCCACCCATCAATCCGGCATTGCAGTATCTTCAGGAGTCTTGCACTTCCTCATTTAGGGAAAACATTGCCGTTCAAATAAAAGATAAAACAAAAGTAGCGCTTCACTGGCAAACTCTGTATAGTGGCGCTAATGTGTTTGGGTGTGAATAAAATCAATCTGGCTGCTTTGCGAATACTATCTTGCTTTATTTAGTTATTTAGTTATTTTTCATAGTTGAACCTTTTATTTCTCTCACTCCTGAGGCTGTACTTTGGAATAGAATAAAGTCAGACAAAAACAACATTTGCAGCAAACGTATTTTTCGTTTTTGGATCCATTTCACAGTGAAACAAATAAACGAAAGGAGGAAAGAGAGGGTGAGAAGTAGGCCAGCCCAGCCACCACCTCGCTACCTGCTACAAGTGACACACAACAAACAAAAGTCACTGCTCTGTTGAACCGGGCCGGGGCCTAGGCCCTCCTTGCCCCTTCCTTAGGCCCCGGCCCTTTTGCTTTTGATTTTGACCCCGGCCCAGTTGCTACGCCCCCCGCCCCCGGCCCCAGACTGCGCCACCACTGCCACCAGTCACCCATAAATCAGATCTGGCCACGAACAAATAGCACTCACCTGCAGACTGGGGGAATGAAATCACGGGGTGCTGTTCTCTTTCCCTGTTCCTGACAGTCTCCCTCTGGCCTCTGAATGCCTGCCTCGACCTCGCCTCAGAGTCATGTCATGTCACCCGACTTTGATGATGCTGTAGACGTGCGCAGCGTGACAGGTCAGGGGGTGTGTGTGGGGGGGGTTAATAATTTATAATGAGTAGGGCAGCGGGCGGCGGCTGATCATCTAGCCTAGTAGCCTGCCTGTACACGCGTTGGAGCAGAGAATCCTTGTCCTGCTCCCACCAGGCCTCAGTCAGACAGGCTTAATCTAAGCACTGTGTTCTGTTGTTGGGGCTGATTTGGACCGACCGTGACTCAAGGAGTCACGTCGGTCCAAATCGGCCCCAACAACAGAACCGGCCCCCTGTCACAAAACCGGCCCCCACCCCATCCAGCCTACCGGGGGATTGCCCGGTGCCCGGAATCACCAGTCCGGGCCTGATCTCAGTTGGAAGTTCATTCCACAGCCGTGAGGCCACGGAGCTAAAGGCTCTCCCTCCTGTTCTAGCTGTTTTAAATTTTGTAGTGTTAACCAAATTTGCTGTTGACGAACAGTGGTTTCTTGGGGTAGTATACCACGTGAATTTTCTCTGCAGTGGTCTAGGACCCAGACCATGTACTGCCTTAAAAACGATGCAGAGGGATTTAAAATGTATCCCCTGCCGAATCGGCAAGCAATGAAGATCTCTTAGAGCCAGAGATGCGGACGACCTGCGCTGCCGGTTTAAAGCTAGCTTTGCTGCTATTGTTTGGATTCTTTGCAACTTCAGCATCAAGGAATTTGGAGCTCTAAGACACAAGGAGTTACAATAGTCCAACCTGCTCAGAATAACGCTCCTCACTACTTGTATTTTGGCAGAAACTGGCAATAGTGGGAGAATCATCCGAAAAGCTCTAATCAGAGAAAAGCAGGTGCCAACTGTTTTGTTTACTTGTGAGTCTAATTGAAGATTATTATCCATCAACAACCCCAGACTACGTACTGTTTTGACTGGGATTAGTGGAGTATCTGTGGGGGTGAGCCGGAAGTCAACAGGAAGGGGAGAAGCTATTTTGCTCGTAGTGCAATATACAACTTCTGTTTTATCTCCATTGAATTGGAGGACGTTGTTTATAAGCCAGTTTGTGGTACTTTCCATGCACTTATCAAATTTATCCATGGGGATTGTTTGATTCCCTTCCAGCAAAAACACAAGCTGTGTATCATCAACATAGTTGACTAATTTTACTCCAAAGGACTGGATGATAGGAATAAGTGGATGCAGGTATATATTGAATAAAATCGGGCTAATTGCTGAACCCTGCGGGAGACCATGTTGAACAAATGTCTTTGGATATGTGAAAGGGTGAATACTCACTGCCTGTGTCCTGTCCGATAGATAGGACTGAAGCCATTTTAATGCTTGATATAACTCCAGTGTTTCTAAGTCTTTTTAGCAGAATGCTATGGTTCACCATATTGAATGCTGATGACATGTATAGCAGCACTAATACGACCGATTGTCCATTGTCAGCTCGCATTCTCAAATCATCAAACACAGGCACTAGGGCTGTTTTGGTGCCGTACTCAGGACGGAATCCGAATTGCAGCTCATCCAGTAGATGATTATCCTCTAAATAATGGGATAAGGATTTACTAACTAATCGCTCAAGAATTTTTACTGGGTAAGGTAACAGGGAGATAGGTCTATAGCTAGACGGACAAAGAGGATCAAGTATTGGTTTCTTGAGTAACGGGGTCACTATTGCCTGTTTTCTGTCTCTTTGAATATTTTTAACAAAATATCATCTTTCCATAAGGAAAAAGTGAGTGATAGCGACCATATACAGCAAATACTTGTTATAAAGCTGAATTTTCTGAAAAATCAAATGTATGCAACTGTACCTGGCCAGACAGGAACAACTAATTACAGGAGACTATAGTGGAAAGAAGATTCCAAAGAACTTACTCACAAGCTGACTCAAACCTTGGTTAAAGAATGCTTTGAAGAAGAACGTTTGACTGTAATGGAAAGATGGGCGAACTTCATAAAAAAACTAGTTAATACATATGAATCTAAACCCCATTATGAGAAGTTCAAAAAATAGATAAGGCGAAACAAGAAATAAAATCAAGTGACTACACTCAACGCGGATTCTAAGAAGATCTCGTAGACAGATAAAATAAATGCCCAAATGATATGGTTCTACACTCTAATTTAAAAAGTATTAATCATAACCTGCAGAAGCTAATCTGGGAGGAAAATAAACAAGCAAAGCAAGATATCTGGGCTAAGGTGCTGTTTACGAGTAAACAATCAAACTTTTTGGAAAATGATAAATGGTTCATCACAACCCTCCGAAACAGCTGTATCATCTACATTAAGCGAAGAAGATAGGATCAGATTTTTAAGAACACACCTTAACTTCAACTATGAAATCACCTAAAAGGACGACAGTGTGAAGGTGATTAATGTGCCAATAAAGGATTTTGACTACAAAATTGATATAACACCCAATCAAGTATGCAAGCTAATAAAAAAAGAAAATGGGGCTCCTGGTCCCAATAGAATTCCATTTGCATTCTACAAAAATAATGTGTCTTTTTGGGCAGAATATCTCACAAAGGTGTTCAAGGAAACTGTCGAGACATCAACAATACCTTAAACATGGCACGGCTCGTTAATATCACCAATATATAAAAAAGGAGATTGGGCACAGCCTGATAATTACAGATAATTTACCTAACTGGATACTGAAGCTAAATTATTTGCTGGAGACCTACTCTCAAAACTGACCACATGGGCAATGGAGAAACAGATAATTCCTCCGAATCAAACGGGGCTTATACAAGGATCAGGAACCATAACAAATATATTGGTGTTCTCAGTATTAATGAATAAATACGCTGCATAAAAACAACTGTTATATCTGTGCAATGTGGACTTTAAATCGGCTTTTGATTGTGTTCAAAGGCAACTACTGTGGCAGAAGGTGAAAGAGCAAGGAATTCCACCTTCCCTCTTAAGATTGATCCAACTACTCTATTCAAAAACTGGGTCAGAGTTCGGATGGGTGATGTCTCGTATGTATCTAAGGAAATTCCAACTTTCAGGGGCCTAAAGCAAGGGTGTGTTCTGGCCCCATTGCTTTTTAATCTGTTTCTATCAGACCTAACACACGCGGTGGATGAAGTGAATGCCTATCCACCAAAATTAGCTGGTACTCATATATCAAATCTGTTATATGCAGACGATGTTATCCTATTAAGCAAAACAAAGGTTGTGCTACAGCACATGATAGATAAGATATCAAGGTACTTCCAAGAGAATGGTATGTTTATAAAACATGCCAAGACAAAAATTATGAAGGTAAACAAAAACCTAAAAGCAAAGTATAAGTATAAATGGTTCCTCCAAAACCTGTCATTAGAACATGTAAGAACATACAAATATCTGGGAGGACTATTCGACGATAAAGGATCATTTCGTCCACATAAGGCTGAGATCCAAAGAAGATCTGACACTTTACTGACTGCATTTAGAACTTTGCAGAAGTCATGAGGAGGGCTGACTTACTTACCACTACTAAAAGTTATATTGGCAAAACTATTGCCAACTTGAACATATGGTAGCGAAGCACTGTTTGGAAAAGACACTATAATCATCAATAATGCTGTGGCAAAAATCTTTAAATCACTTTTTTATCTTCCATATAATTCATCGCCTACACAGATGAGATTGGAATTTGGCCTAACCAATCAGCTAATTGCACGAAAAAAACCAATACATAAAAGTATGGAAAAGAGTCAAAATGGATAATGTAAATCAAATGTCCAATTTTCTATGGCAGGAAATAAAAACAAATCAGAAGTCTTCATTCTGAGAGTATCTACAAGCCGTCTAAGATGAATATTCAGCGCATACAATTTGGGATATGCCAATAACCACAGATTCATTAAATAAATCTATCAACAAAATTCCAAAACATCTATCACCGTGTAATGATAAAAATTCCCTGGCAAAGAGAACACATGCTTGGTCAGTAATAAATGGGTATACAAAATTGAGAGCCAATCATACTTAGAAACTCCTTGGTCCTTGAAGTATAAAAAAGTGCTTATAAAAGCTCGCTTAGGCATTGACCCAGGCTCATGACACGTAATGCCTGGGCTTTGATCAACGGAGATGATGCTGTGTCGCCTATGTGAAACTGGAGAAGCAAGCATTATTTATTTGATGTGTATCTGACCAAACCTTAAAATTGAAAGAAAAGCTATATTTAAGTGGTATTTAAACTCCTGAGAAATATGGACCTGTAGGCAAGCATTGATAAGATGCTTTCAGGCAGAGGACATAGCACTGAACTCCGCTTTTGTAAAGTTTGTATTAATAGTAACAAAGGGCATTAGACCAGTAAGAATAATTTGAGATGTCATATTACTGACCTCAGCTTTTGTAAAATGTTATTAATAGTAAGAAGGAAAGTGGAATTACAAGATTAATTTGAGACTTTGAGCAGACGTATTCTGTCCAGGCTCTCCCAGCAGCAGCAGTCGGTACAGGTAAACGTGGTGGGCTGGTAGCGGGGCAGTGTGGGAGCGGGGGGAAGTCAACAGATGACATAATATATATAATTAAACAAATAACACCTATTCTGTCATCTGTCGGCTTCCTCCCACGGCATGCCCTGCCCTGCCCCACTACTGCACCGCATTTACCTGTGCCAGCCGCCTCCGCTGGGAGAGCCTGAACAATATACGTCTGCTCAGAATCACTCGATGTACAAAGTTTTGCCCATCAGTTTTACGTGTGCTAGCCACCACTGTCTCCCAGTCACAGAGTTTAATTAAACTAAATTGTTCCTGTTTTGCCAAATGCCCCTTGTCTTTTCGTTTATTTAAGGTAAATTAATTTCCGAGCAACTTGACCGTTACATTTACACAGACATACAGTTTTACTGATAAAAGTATACAGTGCACACACGATAAAGTGTGTAATTGTCATCACCTAGTGTATTGATTTGTTTGTATTCAAATATTTGTTTCCACCACACTTCAGAAAGATACAAAAATGTGCTACATTTGTACATGCCTAATTTTGATATATTCTAAAATATCTACACAGCTCACTTACAGACATTTAAATGTTGCTGTGTGTTAGGAAAAGCCTTTACTATCAGAGCAGGCTTGTCACATATGCTTTCAGAGCAAGATTGTCAAATTCCTCTCACTTTGAAGTAAGAGAAAAATAAATAAACACCAACCTCCATCAGAAGACAAAGCCTGACATTTGACCTCTATCTATGAATACACTGTAAATGTGACAACAAGATAAGAACAAGATTTAAAGGCCTATTTACAGAAAGTGAGCACTTGTGGAAAAATACAAGCTCTGATGGCAAACAGGCAATGCTCCATGGGATGGACAAAGACATGCTGGACAGCCTAAAACAAATAAATAGAGCAAAACAAAAGCAAGAAAATGCGAGTTATAAACCAGAAACCTAATGGTGAGCATTGGGCGAAATTGATTCTCAGTGAAGCTTTCCAAATGTCTCCAGATATCTTCAGCAAACCAAACAGCAGAAAGGCTTTGACGTAAAAATTAAGGCAAGACCAGGAGGAGAGGCTGGTAAAAGGGGCATACTTACTACTAAATGGGATGGTATTTAAGGAGGAGAGAAGAGTTATTTGGAGAGGGTTAGAGAGTGGTTCAGGAAAAAGACATGCACCCACCCACAAAAAAGTAAGCTCATTGCTGAAACGGTGAAATCTTTTTAGAGGTTTATGCTGTAAAGCGCATGCCAGGTTGGTCTTGCTAATGTGTGCTCGGTAATTAAGAGCTGAATATAATAAAATCCCATGATTTCTTGAGCCTTAAGTACTACTGGTGGAATACTCATTGATTCTGACCACCATGCTGTGGACCAAGGTGATGAGTTCTAAATAAGCCCTTGCATGCGTTTGACTATGGAAACGCCCTCTACGCAGGAACCTCGGCCAAACTCCTGAAGCAACAACAACGCATTCAGAACGCCTCTGCACGCCTGATCCTCGACATCCCTTGCCGCAGCCACATCACACCCCACATGAGAGACTTGCACTGGCTCCCCGTCAACAAGAGGATCACCTTCAAGCTCCTCACCAACGCACACAAGGCACTCCACAACACCGGACCAGCATACCTCAACAGACAACTCACCTTCTACACCCCCAACCACCGGCTCCACTCTGCCGACCTCGCCACTGTCCCCCGCATCCAAAGAGCAACCTCCAGTGGCAGACCGTTCTCCCACCTCGCCGCTAAGAACTGGAACACCCTCCCCATCCTCCTACAGCAGACCCAGGACCTGCTAACCTTCAGGAGACTACTCAAGACCTGGCTTTTCGAGCATTACCAGCACCTCCTACCCCCAGCGCCTTGAGACCCTCACGGGTAAGTAGTGCGCTTTACAAATGCTATGATTGATTGATTGATTGCAAGCATCCATGCATGGAGTTAAATTTCAAGCAGTTGCTGGACATCAAGTTGGAAACTGGTATAAATCTTAAGAAAACACTCTTTGACTTCAGGGATCCTTCTGCATACAAACTTAAAATAATAATATAAGTGTCATCTCCATACCAGAGACACACATGATCATAGTTCTTCACGAGCACAGATAAAGGCTCAACATAAAGGTTAAATAAAATGGGTTCCCATGAGAATCCGCATATAATGTGCTGGTGAGAAGTGCAGCAGAAAAGTGTCATGAAGACCAATTTACTTTTTTCGCACGAAAGGGCTGGAACCAAGAATAGGCCTGATTACTGATGCCAGTCCTGAAAGCCGAGAAACATGTTTTTATGGCAAACAGTGTCAAATTCTACAAAAAGATCTAAAAGGACTAAGGCAGCAATGCCCCACTCAAGATCAAACACATTTGATTTTAACTGCAATCAGTGCCACATCAGTTACATTATTTGGATCAAAGCCAGCTTGGTCATCATCAGATACAGAGTTGTCTGTAATATACTGAGATAGACGCTTATTAGCTAAACTTCCTATGATCTTTGTGCAGCAAGATAGCAAACATAAAGGCTGGTACCCACAAGAACAGGTGGCTTCCTTTTGCACAATTGCTGATTTCCAGCTCACAAGGACAGTTCCATATTCGATTGAGGTACTCACTAAGCCACAAATCTAAGGAGTTATAATAGGTTTGTCCAGAATTTTATTGAGAAACAATAATGCCAAAGATTCACAAAAGCCAACCGATAGAGGTGTCTTAATTTCAATAGCCCCTGGATCCGGAATCCTTTCAGCATTTTACAATCTTCTGAAGGGGAAGGTTACTATTGAGGAGGCGAATGGTATAACATTCTGTCGGACATGTCTCCCATTACATTAGATCCTATGGTTTAAACACCTCCTAGCATTTATTTGTTTCCTCTTTCAGAGTTTTTCTGTCATAATGTCTCTGCTACTTTGAAAGCTCTTTGGAGTTTGGTCAGTTTATATTACACCGGGGTGCAGATGGCACTATGCAATAAGAAGTAATGGTTTTAAATGGAGCAGTAATTAGCGTGATTAGTGTAATTACGTATAGTTACCACAAAATTACTCATTATTACACAAAGAGCGTATGGAGCTTCTAGTGCTATTTTCTTAGCGCAAACTGCACCCTTATCTCCAAAATGGATCAGAGCGATGCATTTTGCGCTGAGAAAATATTGCTAAATGCATCAGGGCACCAACAGAAGGTGCCATAAGCCGCTTATGCTTTGTAAATTTGTTGTTCCTATGCTCCTGGTGTAGAATGTTTGCCCCAAATTACTCTTAATTACTCAAACAGGGGTAATAGTGCAATTTCTTTAACTTACCATCACAAGACTAATGAAGAATCACTGAAATTACTCTGATAATTTCAGCCAATTACAATTACTACCAAGTCTAAAAGTAACTCAACCACTGATTGGGAATTGTTTTCTTGAATGTTACCCTGAAAAACACAAATATTCATATTGAGTTCTTGACCAAATTTACTATAGTTAACTGCAGATAGTTCATGTTTGTCCCCTGTTTTCCATGCTCGCGTACGCCCACTGCTGGTCTTATGCCAGGATGCCAGACACTGGGATACTATGGAGGAGGTTCCCAGTGGGCTTTTGCTAGAGGAGGGGCAAAAAGTCATGCCCTGCCCCAGTTGTTGTCCGGAACGTCGATTCTGGATTTGCGATCCCCACTCCCGCACTGCCCTGCTGCCCCGCTGTCACCATTGATCCCATTACTGCCACTGTGTTCGACCCATGCGGGGAGCGGCATAGGTATGGGGGAACTGTAGGGTGGTAGGCGGCTTCTTGCGACTGATGACAGCCAGTGCCAGATATGAACGTATGCAAATATCTTGGAGAGCCTGCATTAATGGGGGAGCTCTGTGACACTAAAGGCATGCAGCAGGCCTTTACCTTTACCTTGAACAACGTGAGAGCCTTTGGGGTTTGAGCCCACTGCCCCTTCAGAACCTGGGAAGCTGTGGAGTAACCCTCATGCTGGTACTGGTACTATACTTGTACTATACAGGTGTCATTTACAGTCTACACCACACTGGTCTGATGGTTTGCTGTGGTTTGCGGTGGTGGCCAACGCTGAGACTATCAATCCAAGGAAGGAGGTAAGCTAATGTTGCTGCCATGGCTGACGGTCCAGCTTTGGTTTCACTCTTCACAAATAGCTACTTACTATGTGTCACAATTGCCACCACATGCAGTGTCTCTTATAATTTCATTAGCGTAACTGGATTCCAGACCTTGATTTACAGAGACTGGGGTAGCTGATTGACTTGAGACTGGGGCTGGCTGGGGGAGGGGGCCTGAAGTTATTACAGCTCCCCTGCCCACATTTGACTCTTGCTGCCACTAGCATCCCCTGCGATCTCAGTACCTGGAGGAGGCTTGGCTGGGTTGGGCTGAGTCCCCCTGCTAGCTCCTCTGCCTCCTGCACCGTAACTCTTCTGGTGAGTTCAGCTAATTGTATCCTATTGACTGTTAGCCACCAGCTATGGGTTAGTGCTAATTGGCCACTGGGACGGACAGTGTCTCTGTTAATCCCCAAGTTGGTACAACACTGAGCTCTTTTTGGTTCGAGCAGTCAGTGTAGTCAATAAGGAGATACAACTGCAGAGAGACGCCTGTCCCTTGAAATTGGGCGAGGCCAAGTATTGTCTCATCGAGTATTGACCTATTGCAGTCCTGCAACCCTGAGTTAGTCCCTGTAAGCTTTTGCAGCTTAACTCCTTCTAAGGCCATGCTTCTCTGATGACCTTTAGTAGGGAGCCAGCTATGGATGTACTTAATTTGTCTGTGATTACTAGCCCATGTGAGCCATCTGCCAGGCAGAAGAGGAAAACCAAACAGGGGCCTACTGCCTGCTCCTCCACCAGTGTGTTGAAACCTGCTGGGCCTTGTCTCCCGCCGGTAGATATGGCTCCAACCGCCAATCCTGATTACCTTTGCAATGCATATGCAAAAGGGAGGGGGGTCTGAGTGGGCTTGGGAAAGTTTTCTGGATCAAGTTAAAACTATTGCAACATCTGCCATTTCTCCTCTTGTGATAGGATAAGCACCATGGAAGGGGCTATCCGGGAATTATCTTCTAAACTCAATTATCAATCAGCGCTTGCAGCAGCCATGCAACCCCATGATCCAGTAACCTTCTATCAGTGGACCCAGCACTAGCAACATCTTCTGACCAGATGCCCACACACCGCGTGGAATCACCTACCCAAGCTGCAAAAACCCCTAATCCAAGTTAGGGGGTCGGGCCTTTGTCCGCATCAAGCTCTGATATAGTTAGTCATGGGCAAAAAAGGCTATTCGGGACAAATAGTTCGAACAGAGCTCCTCCCCAGCCCCATACGGCTCAAATCCAGTCATCTTTGAACCTGCCGCCAGAATGCTGCTCATCTGTGGCAGTATTGAAAGATATACAACGTGTTCCTTGGTCGGATCACGCGGTAATCTATTTCAAAGTCAACTTACACCTTCCCACAATTGGTCGGAAAGACCGCCCTCAGTTAGCTAAAGTCCGGCCTTGGAAGGACATACAAAGTGAGGAACTAGCTAAAATTTTGACAAATAGCCTCCCTCACATCGAGGATAGTAATGGAGGGGCTATTCATTTTGATCTGTGGATCAGTAAGGCAATAGATAAACTAGCCCCGGTGAAAACAACCCAGCCTAGGAGACGATTACTGACTTCTCCATGGTATACGGCAGAGTTAAAGGTTGCTAAAATTAAATGTAGGAGACAGGAACGTCTCTGGAGATCGGATTACAGTCCTGCACACAAGAAGAAATATAATCAAATATTGGAAGAATATAAATCCCTTATAAAAGTGGCTAAAACAACATATTTTACAAATAAAATTCAAGAGGCTAAAAACTCCTCTAAGAAACTCTTTAAAATAGTGACCTCCCTAACTAAGAGCCCTAATGACATAATTTTTCGTCCTGGTCAAAATTTCATTGATAAACTTGCCCTTTTTTTTCAAAACAAAATTCAAGAAGTTTATAATGAGCTTCAGAATCTGCAGGTCGATCCTGGAAATGACACATTCAAACCCATTGAGGATCCAGTTAATCTGAACTGTCTGACCCAATTTTCTCCTTTAAGCGGAAACCAGGTCAGTGACCTATTAACTCAAATTAAATCAGGTTCACCCCTGGACCCTTGTCCTCCCTGTATTTTCCATCTGGCTCCTACAGAAATAACTGCTTTCTTGGCTCCCCTGTTAAATGAGGTTATTAGATCTGGAGTTTTTCCTTCGAGATGGAAAATGGCCTGTATTAGGCCCATTCTTAAAAAACCTTCATTGGATCCACAGGACATCAAACACTATCGCCCTATATCCTGCCTCCCGTTGCCATCTAAAATATTGGAAAAAGCCATCAACTATGAGCTGATGGAATTTATAGACACAAACTGTTCCTTGGACTCTACACAACATGGCTTTAGACCTAGACACTCAACAGAATCTGCCTTAATAATGGCAACGGAGGAAATCCGTAGAGTTATGGACAATGGTGGCAGAGCCATCCTTATCCTCCTTGATTTAACGGCAGCGTTTGATACCGTAAATCACAGGGTATTATTGGGAAGATTGAAATCATTAGGTATCAAAGACTCTGCTTTAGCGCTACTTCACTCCTTTCTGGATTCTAGATCACAACAAATTCACTGGGAAGGACTTCAGTCTGAGGTGTTCTGTCTCCCATGTGGCGTCCCTCAGGGATCTGCGCTATCCCCAACATTGTTTAATCTTTACGTAACACCACTGGCAAACCTAATAAAAGATCATGGGTTAAAATTAGAGTCTTATGCTGACGACGCTCAGCTGGTGGTGTCTCTGACTCAAAGTGTGGAAGTCACGGCGGAGAGATTCAGAAATTGCCTCTCTAGTGTGATGAGCTGGATAAGTACGAATTTTCTCAAGCTTAACACTGAGAAAACGGAGGTGATCGAATTTGGCCAAAAACCCTCTCTCTGGAACCTTCTTTGGTGGCCTCCAGAAGAAGGTGTGTGCCCAGTCCCAACGCATAAAGTGAAGAACCTGGGCTTCCTGGTTGACAAAGATTTAACACTAACATTTCAAGTCAACCAGGTCACTTCGGCCTGCTTTTTGATGATTAAGGTTCTTCGGAAGATACTACAGTTTATTCCTTTCTTCTTAAGGAAAACTGTAGTAGGGGCTCTAGTTCTATCTCGTATAGACTACTGCAATGCGTTGTATGCTGGAATTGGTGAAAGACAGCTCTCTAAACTCCAGTCCCTGCAGAACGCGGTGGTAAGAGTACTGTTAGATCTTCCGAAACACCCTCCTACATCATCAAGTATGAGGTGTCTTCATTGACTTCCAGTGCGGAGGAGGATACAGTTTAAGGCTTTATGCCTAGTACATAAAGCTGTACATGGAGGAGGGGCAGATGATATGAAATTTCTCTTCCCTCGCTATGTACCGACTCGGACATTAAGATCGGGGAGTTTGGGCCTAGTGTGCCTATCTAAAATCAAGAGGGCCCGGTGGGGTGGTAAGGCTTTTTCATTCCAAGCGGCAAAGTTATGGAATACCCTGCCAACAGAACTGCGATTAGGAACAAACAAGACTCTGTTCAGAAAAGCCTTAAAAACTTGGCTATTCACTAAATCTTAGATACGATCCCGATTACCTCCCTCTCTCACAGCGCCAAGACGCCTCGGCATAAGTGCGCTTAATAAATATCTCAGTCCGTTCTGCCTCTTACATCCAATAGGAAGGAATCTTATCTGGAAATGTAAAAATAAAGTTTGCCATTGGCTCTCATGGAACACTGCATTTGCCATCTCTGAGTATGAAGACATACTATTGGTGAGGCGAATTGGGGGATTGGCCAATGAACTAAATCAACTGAAGGGGATTGTGTGATTATTACTGTTTGCAGGTACCCGGACTTGGCGCACCACCTGGTCAAAACCAGCAGTAGGCTTGGCAATGTAGGTGCATCTCCATAGTCCTTTTGAGCTATTTCTATAGACCTAGCTTTCTAAGTTTCCCTGGTCAGATGGCACGTAGAGGGACTCCTCATCAGCAAGCAAAAGCACTGGGTATATTTACTATCCCCTCTCACAGCAGATATCTGCCACTTACAGATATGGATACTAACGCCTGACTTGTTCAAATGCGGTCTGACTACAGGCGCCTGATACACTGAGTGAGTCGGAAGCTAGAATTAGTTCTAATGTATTTCCTCACCCCGAAGTTGCTGATCACCCATCATGCTGATGTTCATAGGTTTTCTACTGATAATATGTTGCAAACTTCCATATCCAACTGCCACCAATCTTTGGGAATTGTTGCTCCGAGTGTGACCATTAGTAGCGATCCCTCACCTAAGGTTGAACTCTTTATGGTGGAGTCTAGATCTTTTCCCAGATGGGCCCAAGTGGCCCAATGGTACATACAACAAGGACTCCAGGTTAACAAAGCGAGCCCTAATAGCTGCTATCAGAGGTGGGACTAAAACTTCAATCCAGGAAACAAGGGCTTCATATAAGGCCAAATTAGGCACGGCGAAGTGAGATTATGAAATGGCCAAATGGGAGTCATTATTGCAGGCAGTAAAAGTGAACTATCACCGTTTTTTGGGCAAATTATAGCTGATAGGGGCCCAGAACTTGCTTCTTCATTGCCTTGCAATATAACGGCTGCTGCCTGGGTTGATCATTTCACAGGCCTTTATGACTGTGACTTGGGGTCACATGGATTGGACAAATAACCAGCTGCTTGTATTGCAGTGAGTCGAGCTAGTGTCTGAAGTTGTGGCTACACTAAGGATGTGGTATGGCAGTACCTTCAGATTGGACAGAGGAAGGTCAATTATTCAGAATTCCATCTGGAGTTGTCTCGCTCAGACTGGTCCCTCTCTCTGTGAGGGAAATAGCTAATGCTATGGATGGGATTACCGCTAGGAAGGCGCCAGGCCTGGACAAGGTACTTGGGAAATTGTTTAAAGCTGAGAAGGAGACATGGAGAACATATGTTGCCCTGCACTTTAATAGCAATATAGATTGGCTTCCTTTGCCTCCGACATAGGCTGAGATAATCCCAATCTACAACAAGGGCCTAAAGTCCCTTTGCTAAATAGACTACAAGATTGGATGGAGGACATATGTGTTCTGAGGCCCCTGCAAGCTGGGTTCAGGGGAGTGACTAGTACTACTGAAGAAGTACTCCAACTGCAATTAATTTATTGGAAATGTGTTACATTAAGGACAACCGTCTCCATGTAATTTTTGTTGACCTTCGGTTGGCATTTGATCTGGTTCCAAGGGAGACTTTATGGAAAGTCCTGACCAACTTGGGTGCCACGAAGTATTGAGTAGATGTCTTCAGCAGGCTCCACTTGAGTAACTATGCCTAGGTCAGGTGTGAACCCCAAGGGGAGCTGACAAGTCCCATTCCTGCGACACAGGGTGCAAGGCAAGGGTGCGTTTTAGCTCCAACTCTCTTCTTGTCATTTATAATTGATTTGGTGGCTTACTTGGAGCAATGTAAGCATGATGCCCTGAGTCTGGCTAAAGGGAAAGCCCCAGTGCTCCTCTATGCACACAACACATTGCTGGTCTCAAAATACCCCACGGTCATCAAAAACCTGTTGGACCAGTTTGGTGTCTTCTGCAGCCAGAGAGGGTTGTAGATCAACCTCAACCAAACGAAGTACATGGCCCTGAATCCCTGCCATTTGACATGATCGCATCCTGTGCTCAATGGTATTCCCTTGGAGATTATCCGTACCTACGAGTATCTAGGATGCACTCTCAATGAGCACTTTTTATTATTGCAAAAACCAAAGGAAATGATGGACGGAGTGTTGAACATTGCAAGCACTCACCCCCAGTCAACTGATCTGGGTTTAATCCATCACCGTTCTTTAGCCCACTCTGCCACCCCAGTTCAGACATGGCCATATGCAAATCAGTCTGACCCTGTGCCTCATGGGAACAGTCCAGCCCGAACTGCCAAGCCATGTCTTCCCTGGACCGGAAACAAGCTTCCTAGGACCGGTTTCTGGAATTCCAGCCGTCTTCAGCCAGGCTTGCTTGAATCCAGTGGCAAAGTGAGCAAGGGACTCACGTCTGAGCATACCCTGCCAACTTATGGCGTACAAAGCAAAATCCAAAGGAAATGATGGACGGAGTGTTGAACATTGCAAGCACTCACCCCCAGTCAACTGATCTGGGTTTAATCCATCACCGTTCTTTAGCCCACTCTGCCACCCCAGTTCAGACATGGCCATATGCAAATCAGTCTGACCCTGTGCCTCATGGGAACAGTCCAGCCCGAACTGCAAAGCCATGTCTTCCCTGGACCGGAAACAAGCTTCCTAGGACCGGTTTCTGGCATTCCAGCGGTCTTCAGCCAGGCTTGCTTGAATCCAGTGGCAAAGTGAGCAAGGGACTCACGTCTGAGCATACCCTGCCAACTTATGGCGTACAAAGCAAAATCCAAAGGAAATGATGGACGGAGTGTTGAACATTGCAAGCACTCACCCCCAGTCAACTGATCTGGGTTTAATCCATCACCGTTCTTTAGCCCACTCTGCCACCCCAGTTCAGACATGGCCATATGCAAATCAGTCTGACCCTGTGCCTCATGGGAACAGTCCAGCCCGAACTGCCAAGCCATGTCTTCCCTGAACCGGAAACAAGCTTCCTAGGACCGGTTTCTGGCATTCCAGCCGTCTTCAGCCAGGCTTGCTTGAATCCAGTGGCAAAGTGAGCAAGGGACTCACGTCTGAGCATACCCTGCCAACTTATGGCGTACAAAGCAAAAACCAAAGGAAATGATGGACGGAGTGTTGAACATTGGAAGCACTCACCCCCAGTCAACTGATCTGGGTTTAATCCATCACCGTTCTTTAGTCCACTCTGCCACCCCAGTTCAGACATGGCCATATGCAAATCAGTCTGACCCTGTGCCTCATGGGAACAGTCCAGCCCGAACTGCCAAGCCATGTCTTCCCTGGACCGGAAACAAGCTTCCTAGGACCGGTTTCTGGCATTCCAGCCGTCTTCAGCCAGGCTTGCTTGAATCCAGTGGCAAAGTGAGCAAGGGACTCACGTCTGAGCATACCCTGCCAACTTATGGCGTACAAAGCAAAATCCAAAGGAAATGATGGACGGAGTGTTGAACATTGCAAGCACTCACCCCTAGTCAACTGATCTGGGTTTAATCCGTCACCGTTCTTTAGCCCACTCTGCCACCCCAGTTCAGACATGGCCATATGCAAATCAGTCTGACCCTGTGCCTCATGTCTAAACTGGGGTGGTGTAGAGGGCAAAAGAACGATGGATTTATCCCAGATCTCTTGACTGGGGGAGAATGTCTGCACTGTCAGCATTCCGTCCATCAATTGTTTGTTGTAACGCTTTTCGCCCTAAGTGGGATGGGTATTCCCAGACGTGGGACCCGTGCTCACTGCGCCACTGGAGTCAAGCTATCCTGGCTGATGACGGCTGATAGACAGAAACCGGTCCTAGGATGCTTGATTCCGGTCCAGGGAAGACATGGCTTGGCAGTTCGGGCTGGACTGTTCCCATGAAGCACAGGGTCAAGACTGATTTGCATATGCCATGTCTAAACTGGGGTGGTGTAGTGGGCAAAAGAACGATGGATTTAACCCAGATCTCTTGACTGGGGGAGAATGTCTGCATTGTCAGCATTCCGTCCATCAATTGTTTGTTGTAACGCTTTTCGCCCTAAGTGGGATGGGTATTCCCAGACGTGGGACCCGTGCTCACTGCGCCACTGGAGTCAAGCTATCCTGGCTGATGACGGCTGATAGCCAGAAACCGGTCCTAGGATGCTTGATTCCGGTCCAGGGAAGACATGGCTTGGCAGTTCGGGCTGGACTGTTCCCATGAGGCACAGGGTCAAGACTGATTTGCATATGGCCATGTCTAAACTGGGGTGGTGTAGTGGGCAAAAGAACGATGGATTTAACCCAGATCTCTTGACTGGGGGAGAATGTCTGCATTGTCAGCATTCCGTCCATCAATTGTTTGTTGTAACGCTTTTTGCCCTAAGTGGGATGGGTATTCCCAGACGTGGGACCCGTGCTCACTGCGCCACTGGAGTCAAGCTATCCTGGCTGATGACGGCTGATAGCCAGAAACCAGTCCTAGGATGCTTGATTCCGGTCCAGGGAAGACATGGCTTGGCAGTTCGGGCTGGACTGTTCCCATGAGGCACAGGGTCAAGACTGATTTGCATATGGCCATGTCTAAACTGGGGTGGTGTAGTGGGCAAAAGAACAATGGATTTAACCCAGATCTCTTGACTGGGGGAGAATGTCTGCATTGTCAGCATTCCGTCCATCAATTGTTTGTTGTAACACTTTTTATTATTACCTTTATTACAAATATTCAGAAGTGCACACTTAGGCTGCAGCACTACACAGGAGGTATCTTGTGGGCTCTGCAGGGATCCAGTTTTCGTCCAAGAACCCTTGCATGCAAAATTTACAATCTCCAACCCCTGATGGATCCATTATATGGCAGGGAGATCTGGGGTCATGAGAGTGTAAGTGACATTGAGCTGGTAGAGAATATCTTCATATGACTACTTACTAAACTCCCTGTTATTACCAAGCTGGTGCCCCTATGGCTAGATTTAGGTCTCAGATCCCTTGTTTACAGAGCAAGACTGAGACCCCTGTTGTACTGGAGATGGATGTGGTCCTCTATAGATCTAGTGCCCTATCAGATGGGTTTAGGCGAGATCTTAAAGCTACCTGGGGCCATTAAGATCCCATTTGTGGGGTATATTAAACATTGCCTATCAGGAATTGGGTGTGAAACCTATGGGTGAACCCATAGACTGCGTAGCGTAACAAAGCCCATATTTAAGGGGATGTATTGAGACATGTTGATGGAGGACTTCATAGGACTGAGAGGATAGGCTCCCGGACCTTAGCCTGTTTCGAGTTTAACTAGGATTACTATTTGGAAAAGTGCATGGATGCGATTGAGTTCCTGCTAGCTAGTACCCTGTACCTTAAATTTCGGATTGGGACACGGCCGCTTTGAACATTTACTGCGAAATGGCATTGTCCCTCCTCCAATTTAGATATGAGTTGCCCCTTTTGCTCTGAGCCAAAGGAATGTCTAGGCCATGTGTTGTTTTTGTTCCCCATACTATCATGCTTATAGGAGGAAATGGATCCTGCCATTGTGTTATAACCTGGGTGCCAGGGACTTCAGAATTTTTTTGAGGATCCTTAGATCAAATACAGCACAAATAATTGTATTTGCAATTTCCCGTTTCCTACTACATTTGTGGAGAAGTAGACAGGAAAGGCCTACTCTGTTGGCTGTAGACCTGGCAGAGGGACTTGAATGCAATCCATGTCTGCATAATTGGTTGCTTTTACATGGATTTTATGTCGTTCCTTTAGCTAAGAACATGGACTTTTAGCAAATAATATGAATTGTATGTATTTTATTTTTCCTTGTAGTATGAAATAGTGTTTCCCATATTATGCTATTTCTTGCTCTCTCTTGGATTTTTTTGTAAGTAATACTATTTATTGAGATGACTTAAAATGGTGTTATTCTATTGATGTATCATATTGTATGTGTTGTTTTGGCAATTTGCCGAAATAAAGGATTGCTGTTGCTGTTGTAAATAAAGGTAGTTATGTGTTTGTTAGGGGAGCATATGAGTGAAAAAGAAGACATTTATGAGCCGATCAGGTAACTGGAAATTGTGCACACTTAGATAGAAACTTGCCAGATGTATAGATCGTGACCTATGGAAGTGCAGGCAGTTATAATGTGGATAGAGGCCAGCTAGGTGGTTAGATTGATATGATTGATATACATGAAATAAAATGACAAACAGCAATCCAAACTTAGAGGATCAGCACCAACAGTCGATAAAGTAAGACACCTGTAAATGTACTAGGGGACTGGGAGAGGTGGAAAAGCCATTGCCTCAGCCAGCATAAACCTTTATAGGGAGTGAATCTCGCATTAAACATTATGGCCATTAACCCTTCTCCCTCACCACTATTCTATCTTCCTGATCTGCCCTTAACATCTTGCTGAAGGGAGAAAGTCCAAGATGAATATCCCACGTGGATGCCTCATTTAACCATGTTACCATCATAAAGATGAAATCTAACGCATGTATTGTGAAGGAATGCACATTGTGTAAGGCTCTAAGGAACTTCAATTGAAAAGGCAGCAAGACTGGCAGAGGTCGGGAGAGGCAGTCACAGACGGGATTGCCTAACCTTGGGCAATGAACTCCACTACGCTAGCAGAGGTTGCAGATATTACATTGAAACATTAAAAACATGGAATTCATGCAAATACTCAGTCTGCCACGTAGCGGAGTTAGCTTGCTAGTGCACCCACAACCCTTAGCTACTTTACGTTTACATGCTAAAAAGCATATAACCAATTCACAAAAGTGAACTTTGAAAAATATCAGGCAATGAGAGAGGTGATGATTTTGGGGTTCCCCCTAACCTAGGGGGAGGACCAAGCAGGTGCCTTGAACACAAAGAGCATATCATGTTGAACGATCCGGCGGTGGTCCCATCCTCCTAGGACCACCCCAAGCAAAGTTGTGGGAAAAAATACAATGCCAACCAAAGGCCCAGCAAAGCATTATGGGGCAAGATTCTAGAGTGCAGTGAATATTATAGTATTAGCTCTCAGCTGAGCCGGGAGAGCTGCTGCCCCTTGAGGAATATTTTGATATTGGATACTATAATATTCACTGTACTCTAGAATCTCGTCCCATAATGCTTTGCGGGACCTTTGGTTGGGATTGTATTTTTGCCCACAACTATGCTTGTGGTGGTGCCAGGAGGATTCAACAGCTTAAAGGCTGTCTGCCTGGGCGAAGCTCTGTTCAATGCTCGCGAGGAGGGGACAATTCTTGCCACGAGTGTGTTCTTTTGATTTTAACCCTTTTAAAAACGCTTGTTAAACCCTTATTTAAACTCTTTTACCAGAGATTACCTGTTGCTGCTACACTTGCTGTTATTTGCACAAGGTGAAGGGAGGGAGGTGGAGGAAACCGCCGGCTCGCCATTATTGACTGGTAGCGGTCTAGTGGTTGGACGCTAGGCTTCTTAAACAGGACGCGCAGCGCTGTGTGCCTGAGGGAAGCTGTGTTCAATACTCGCTAGGAGGGGGCAATTTTTGCCACAAGTGTGTTCTTTTAATTTTAACCCTTTTAAAAACGCTTTATAAACCCTTATTTAAATGTTTTTACCAGAGATTACCTGTTGCTGCTACACTTGCTGTTATTTGCACAAGGTGAAGGGAGGGAGGTGGAGGAAACCGACGGGCCACCATTTTTGACTGGTAGCGGTCTAGTGGTTGGATGCTAGGCTACTTAAACAGGAGGCTGACGTGGATGCGCAGCGCTGTCTGCCTGGGCGAAGCTGTTTTCAATGCTTGCCAGGAGGGGACCATTCTTGCCACGAGTGTGTTCTTTCGATTTTAACCCTTTTAAAAACGCTTTTTAAACCCTTATTTAAACTCTTTTACCAGAGATTACCTGTTGCTGCTACACTTGCTGTTATTTGCACAAGGTGAAGGGAGGGAGGTGGAGGAAACCGCCGGCTCGCCATTTTTGACTGGTAGCGGTCTAGTGGTTGGACGCTAGGCTACTTAAACAGGAGGCTGACGTGGATGCGCAGCGCTGTCTGCCTGGGCGAAGCTGTTTTCAATGCTTGCCAGGAGGGGACCATTCTTGCCACAAGTGTGTTCTTTCGATTTTAACCCTTTTAAAAACACTTTTCAAGACCTTATTTAAACGTTTTTACCAGAGATTACCTGTTGCTGCTACACTTGATGTTATTTGCATAAGGTGAAGGGAGGAAGGTGGTGGAAACCGACAGGCCACCATTTTTAACTGGTAGCTGTCTAGTGGTTCGACGCTAGGGTACTTAAACAGGATGCTGAAGCGGACGCGCAGCCGATGCGCCGCTGTCGCACCAAAGGCAAGCCCGTCTGTGCCCGTCCGCACTCGGACAGGGCTCAGGGCCAGTCCCCCTGGTCATTTATCCTTAGATATCATGAGCTATACCAGAAGAGAGCTACTCAGGCTGAATCCTGGAAAGGATCACGTAGTTGCCCTCCTATTTCCCTTAAGGCCGCAGACAACGGCAGGGAAAGCACATGCCCCAGCTGCCGGCTTTACCTTCCACATGTCATGGACCTGCCAGCTACTGGTCCAGGTCTTAGACCAGCTAAGAAGACAAATGCAGCTGATGCTGGTCCTTTAAAATGTATCTTATTAAATGCCAGATTATTAATTAAACTCAGCACAGAGTGTGCGCTACTTCTGGAGGAGCACAAGATTAAGTTGGCTTTCATTACTGAGTCATGGACAAACAGTGCCTCTGGACCAGATTTAGTGAAGGCAACTCCTCCAGGTTTTCATTGCCATACATTGGGTAGGCCTCATAAAAAAGGGGGATGGCTTGCAGTTATCTACCACGATTCAATGGAACCCACTTTCTATGTTGCCTCCAATACTTCCTGTGAGGCCTTAGCTTTTAGTATTCACACAACATATTATAGTACCTTCTTTACCGTCCACCTGGCACAAAAAGAGGATTTCTGGACATATTAGGCACCCTGCTTGAGGAAGGGCTATGCCTAGACTCTTACACGGTGCTGGGAGATTTTAATTTCCATCTGGAGGTCCCCTTGGATCCAGATACTTATCAACTGGTGCAAATCATGGGGGCTGGAGATCTCAAGCAGTTGGTGAAGGCCCCTGGAAGGGATTTATTCCAATAACCAATATCTAGTTTGCACTACAGTTCTCCCTCTTCTGCGGTCTGATCACTGTGCTATTCAATTTGAATTGAAGAGTCATGGGGACCATCTAGCCAGTGTAAAGCCAACCCAAAAGATTGCAACAAGAGCCTTGGGAAGAGTGGACATTGAGAAATTAGGAGACACCCTGAGGCGCACAATGCGCCCTCTCCTCTGGGAGTGGAAGACGCCACATCAGTTTATACACAATGGCTAGATGTAACCTGCAACAACCTAGCCCCCGAAAAAAGTGGACCCCAAACGGTCTCAACCCTCAGCACCCTGGTACTCTGAGGAACTTAGAGTTAAAAAATTGGCCTGTAAGCAATTAGAATGGGCTTGGCAGAAAAGGTATGCATTTGCTGATAAAGAACGGTATAAACACAACATTACCATCTATAAACAGTTATTACTAGAAGCCAAAAGAAAGTTCTTTACTATGCAAATAGCACTAGCTAAATCTAATTCGATAGAACTTTTTAAAACTATTAAAAAACTTGCCACCCCTAACGTCCCCAAGAGCTTGAGCAATCCTGAGCTCTGTGATAAACTGGCCGACTTTTTTAAAGAAAAAGTAGAAATTATCTTCTTTTCATTCACCCAAGCTGACAAAAGGGCACAAGTGCGGCCGCATATGGACAGACTGGATAGACCCTGCCCTCTATCGGTTTTAGAAAAATTTACACCCTTGGAGATATCAGAAATAATTAAACTTCTGAATTCAGCCCCTACAGATCCCTGCCCAGCGCAAGTTATCGGAATAGCACTCACATCCCTGCTGAATGCTATATTTAGTTCAGGCATATTTCCCAAAAAGTGGAAGAAGGCCTCTGTTCTTCCTTTGATGAAGAAACAGACCCTGGACCCAAAGGATCCCAACAACTATAGGCCAAATTCACGGCTTCCATTTCCTGCCAAAATTCTGGAAAAAGCCATGAATACCCAACTCAACACGTTTCTTCGTTCTAATAACTTCCTTGACCCATCCCAATATGGGATTAGAGCAGACCACAGCACTGAATTTGCTCTAATTAAATCTATAAAGGAAATTAGAGAGACCCTGGACAAGGGAGGCAATGCTATACTGATCCTGTTGGATCTGTCCGCGGCCTTTGACACGGTCCATCACAAATTGATGATGGACCGGTTGACTGATACCATAAAGTTTGAAAACAATCCGCTTGTGTGGACAACTGATTGGGGGCCGGAAGACCTTGGATATTGCCCCTTACCCACTAGGACGACCGACATGAGGCTGAATTCACGGATGGTCCGTGGAAGCCTACTCGCAGAACCCTGGTGAGACACACAGACCTGCCCTGCCGGACGGGGAACGTTGTTGGAGCCCTCCCTTACCGTCACTCTTGCAGCCGCTCCTCTGGCTCTCCACGCTGGGTGCAACCCCGCCGCCGCCGCCGCTACTCCATCCTGCGGCCAGGAAGCGTGGGACTACAGTTCCAAAGCGCCCTAGCGCCCCTTGACGCCACCTACGCGCCCGGAGGCGTACTAAAAGACCGTTGCTCCTTTGGGGGAGCGGGAAGCCTACTCGCAGAACCCTGGTGAGACACACAGACATGCCCTGCCGGACGGGGAACGTTGTTGGAGCCCTCCCTTACCGCCACTTTTGCAGCCGCTCCTCTGGCTCTCCACGCTGGGTGCAACCCCGCCGCCGCCGCTACTCCATCCTGCGGCCAGGGAGCGGGGGACTACAGTTCCCAAGCGCACTAGCGCCCCTTGACGCCACCTACGCGCCCGGAGGCGCACTAAAAGACCGTTGGTCCCTCGGGGGAGCGGGAAGCCTACTCGCAGAACCCTGGTGAGACACACAGACCTGCCCTGCCGGACGGGGAACGTTGTTGGAGCCCTCCTTTACCGTCACTCTTGCAGCCGCTCCTCTGGCTCTCCATGCTGGGTGCAACCCCGCCGCCGCCGCTACTCCATCCTGCGGCCAGGAAGCGGGGGACTACAGTTCCCAAGCGCCCTAGCGCCCCTTGATGCCATCTACGCGCCCGGAGGCGCACTAAAAGACCGTTGCTCCCCCGCGTCGCGGGACGCGCGTGGGCGGGCGCCGGGCTAAGCCCGGGCAAAGGGCGGGCCCTCTGTGGCCCTCAGGGGACAGGAGACGGGACGGGCCACCCCCCTTCGATCCATCCGTGGCCTGGGACAAATCACTGAGGTGACATTAGTACGGTGTCCCTAGGACATACGATTGGCCGTGTGGCCTTGTACAATAGCTAAGTGTAGCTTTTTATAAGTGCCCAGTTCCGTAGCTATTTCATTAAGTGACCCTGTATAGAATGACTAAAGTGAGAAAGACCCCCGTGGCAACAAGATCAACCACCAGAAAGAAAACTGTACCATCCACACCACTACCGTCTCTTACAGCTATAGACTTAATGCTACAAAAAACTATAGGTGTAGTTGCAGATGCTATTCAAAACACGGAGAGGCGCCTCTCATTGACCCCAAACATGTGTTTCCCAAATCTTGTAATGCATACTACTGCTCATAACAACACTGTGGAATCCTTCACTAATGTAGAGGACTCACTTCTGTTGCAATACTTTTCAAGGCTACCTAGCGGTAAAAATTGTAGTAATGATATATCATCAGCCTCATTTATTCCACCAAATATTGTTGAAGGAAGCCCTTTGTCTGTCTCTAATCGTGGGGATAATCTGTGCTTATTACAACCAGGAAATATGTCACTTAATTCCCCAGGGGTAGTACTTGCAGAAAGTTCCCCTCTAGTTAGTAAAATAGTAGCAGATAAATCGCCTCCTTCAAAAAAAAAAGATGAGGAAACAGCGCTATGGGAAAAAAACAAAATCTATTCTGCGGAAAACTTATAGACCTTTGGGTAACCACAAGCCCTCTGCAAAAGATGTCTGATTAAACTTCAGACTGGCTAAATCAATTACTAGAACATCCATAACATCCCCTAAGCAAGATGTACTACCGTCTGAAGATAAACAACCAGAGAATAATAAAATTATCATAGACCAGACAAGTCAGACCGAAAGGATGAGTTCATTAGTTAAACCATATCTGACAGAACTGGAACAGTTAGTTAGATCTCTCCTACAGCCTATAAGTGAAAAAATTACCAGTATAGAGCAATTCCTAGCGAAGTTTGAGAAGCCCCAAAACAAGGATTTTATTAGTATGTCCAAACTCTCCACTGCACCTATACAGATTGACAATACAGAAACTGTTGGTTCTAATTCAGCATTTACCCCCCTTTTGGGTGCTATAGATCACAATGATCCAAAACTGCTTATAAGTGTACATAACGAAATAGCTGTAGCACCGACTGTGCCCACTACCTCAGATGGTTTTTTAGCTGGTTGTGAAGAGAGTGAATGGGCTACGTAAGGTGTATCTCCTGTTTCATATGTTGATCAGGCTGAGCCTGAAAGGCCTATATTAACAGTAAATACAGCTACCAATATTCGACCAGCGCAAATATCTACGCTGTTACAGCAAAATAACAAACCCACTCACATTAATCTCCCTCCCGAATCCCACTTATACACTATAGTAATGATAGGTGTTCCGCAACTAGAAAAGGGTAAGGTAGAGAGATATGGGGATCTGAAAAACAAAGTAAGCCACTGGTTAACCGCCCATAGACCGATCCCTCGCCACATTAGCGGTAAAATAACAAATGTCAGGAGGGTCGACTGGGTGGGCCATAGATTTAAATCTACTGAGGGTGACTGCATTGTTGTTACATTTAAGGATAACCGTGTAGCAAGGCATATCACCAGCTGGAAGGATGGCCTGATTAATAGCCTGATCCGAACTATGGATCTAAGTTATTTCTACCCCTCAAGCGATTATAGTTTTAACAAAATGTCTTCTTATCCCATTATAGAGCAGGAGGAAAACCATGTTAATTATAATTTATATTACAATGAAGTAACACCAAGGAACCATGGCCCCTACACTATAGGAGATCAAAGACAGTATAGGAGAGAGACATTAGGGGAGATTAGACAGGTTAATTATCCAGTAACTTACTATGAGAGACGGGAGGCCCCACACGGGTTGCATCATCATCGTAACCACTTTCAACCAAAATATCCTAATACCAACTACAATGTACCTACCTCAAATAGGTTCGATGTCCTCTATGAGCAGAACAGCCTAGAGGGGGTTGATTGACTGTATGCTGTATCAGCCATACCTATGTACACTGATCAAATATTAAGCAATTCTGTTCATGGTGATATTAGGTCCCCACAAGCAGCAATCGTTCCCCTCTTAACCACTGAACCGGATAGCAACATTTATGAAGAGCCAGATGCAGATTTTCTTTCAGATAGCCCCTCATTAACCGAACGCGAGCACATTAGGACATCGCATTATTTGTTTGAAGCTTTTAACACACTTCCAGTCCATGTAGAACCAAATTCTTCTAAAATAGAAACCACGGGAGTTACACACGTTGAACAACCAAGCCGGTCATTAGAACCTATTTTTACTAAAGTTGCCATCGAAACAGAGACTGGTGATGTTTGTAATACGAGTTTAGTTTCATGGAATATAGCAGGTTTGGCTGATAAAATTGTGACCCTATTTGGTTGGCATTTGCTAAGAAACATGCACTTATATGCCTCCAAGAGACATGGATGGAAAATAATAATGCCTTTATTGAAGGATATCAAAGCTACCTTAGGCCAGCAGCCCCCTCAGCTAGTGGTAGAGCAAAGGGGGGCCTGGCTTTTTTTATTAACTTGGCTCTTTCTTGTCATATTAATAATCGATATTACGCAAATAGAAATATTCAAGTGCTTGAACTGAAGAGAGGCAAACATGCTCTGACCCTGGTTAACTTTTATAACGCTACATCCAGTGTTGGGGAATGTAATATACTGCTTTTGAAAGAAATGTTGAGAGATAGAACAGGTATATTGCCACGTAGCTTAGTGATTGTAGGAGATTTTAATGTACACCCATGTGGTAACCCACGAGATACCCCCATGGGATCCCTGGGGTGCAATAGCGTGAATGGTTTTCACTTTGATCATACCAGGCGTGGTCTTCACCTTAATGATCTGTTAAATGAAAATAATTTGTTTACGGCTATGTCTTTGGTGCCAGAGTCTAAGGTTTATGACGTTCCAACATTTAAAGGTTCAGGTTATGGGTCTTTTATTGATCACATATTACTATCTGCCGACCTTGCAAATCAGGCTTCCAGTTTTACCATACAAACAAATATCTACAGTGACCATAACCCCCTAACCATTAGATTGGGTGGTGGTATATTCGAATTGCGAACGCACTGTGAAGACCGGGGAACCTTAAAATGTACAAATGGTAAACGTCGTTTGAAATGGCATCTGGTAAATCATGAAAATTTTTATAATGAAATTAACAAATCATGTGGGGAGGAACTTGTGGCCTGTGTATCAACACCTATATCCCCAGAACAAATTTTAGCTATTTTTGAGGGTGTGGTGCCAACAGTAGGTTCTATGTTATTAGTTCCAGTGAAGGGACAAGTTAGAAATAATCCTAAATGGTTTGACCATACATGTTCCAAGGCAAGCAGAGATTTAAGAAAGGTGTTAAAAATTAAACCCAGAGATTCAGGTCAAATTAAAAATCTCCGCTTGATTTACAAAAAATCACTTGATAAACGGAAAAAGGAAATTAAGGCCCGTACCTGGGAGTCCCTGCTTGATCCTTCAGTCCTGGGTAACAGCAGTAAATTCTGGGAAATTATTAATAAACCTTTGTTTGATAATCCCAGTGATACTGCACTAGGTACTAATATCCCGGAGGAAGACTGGGTCACTCACTTTAGTGTAATTTTTAAAAGCAATAAACAACAGGCAGATTATGACTTTTTAACTCCTAAGGAGCACTCTTTGTCTTTTTCAGTCAACGAAGTAGAAAAGGCCATTCAAGGGCTAACTGGCAATAAGGCACCAGGCCCGGATGCTTTGCCACCGGATCTTTTTAAATCCTGTATTTCATTATGGGCCCCTGTTCTCACGAACGTAGTAAATGCAGCCGCGACTTCTAAGTGCCCAAAGTCGTGGGGCAATCGACTATAGTTCCCGTGTTTAAAAAGGGTGACCGTAGCAGCCCATTATGCTACAGGCCAATATCTTTAATCAACGCCGTAGCAAAAGTGGTAGGGGGTGTAATTTTGAACAGGTTAATAACATGGGCAAATGAGAATAATGTTATTTCCCCAATACAATATGGCTTCAGACCCGGCCACTCAACACCCAGTGTCTGAACCTATATTTGATTGCAGGCAAATACACCCTGGCCCGGCAGGGAACCATTCACATGGCTTTTATGGACCTGTCGTCCGCTTTTGATTGTGTGGACAGAGGTAAATTATGGGACACTATGTCAAAGATGGGCGTTGAGCAGAATTTAATTCACCTATTGGCTGATTTACACTCCGATACAAGAGCCAATGTCCGTTACACCCAAGACTTGAAAGTGACGGGGGATATTAGAATCAACCGGGGTGTTCGTCAAGGTTGTATCCTGGCTCCCTTTCTTTTTAACCTGTATATCAACGAGCTGGAGGATTATTTGTTAAGAACAGGTGCGGACTACCCCTACGTAGGCCGAAAAGGTGTCCCAGTCCTGCTCTATGCGGACAACGCTGTCCTTATTTCAAGGACAGCAATCGGTCTCCAGACACTTTTAAATTCATTTTTTGACTTTATGGAGTCTCGAGGCCTAAGTATCAACAATTCTAAGTCCTATGTCATGAAAATAGACCACGGGTCGCGAAAACCAAACTCTTTCATCATAAACGGGGAAAAAATTCCAACCTCCAAAACCTTCTCATACCTGGGGGTCCTTCTTGACGATCAATTATCTTGGGGCCCTGCGGTTCTTAAAAAAAAGGGCGAGGTAACACGCGTTAACACAGCCATACTTGGCTTTGCGAGAAAAATGGGAAATAGCCCGGTGGCTGCCCTGCTTAAATTATACCAAGCCAAGAGCATTGCAGTTGCTTGCTATGGCAGCGAGCTCTGGGGCTATAGCCAGACGCGAGATCTGGAGGTTGTAGAAAACAACTTTTTAAAGAAGGTTTTGAAGCTGCCAAGGGGAACCGGAAACTTCTTGGTACACGAGGAGTTAGGTGTACCCTTTCTTAGCGACAAAATAGCAGCAAATCCCCTATTATGTTGGATGAACTCCTGGCTAAACAGCGATATACCTCTCACCCATGACATATTAAAAGAAGCTTTAACCTGGGACGGTAGGCTCAAGGTCCCGTGGTTGAAGTATATTAACGACCGACTAACTGAAATGGGACGGCCGGACCTGTTCTCAACCTAACCATAACTAAAGCAGATGTTATTTTCGTGAAAAAAACATTTATGACAACTAGGTATTTCGCCAGGGAGGAGGGTGAGCTTTTGAAAGACAGTGTTAGGAAACACGTCCTACTTAGAACATGTCTACAAATGGAACCGTATTTATCATGGCCTATGTCTGGCTATGATCGTTATTTATTGACAAGGTTCCGTTTTGATTTGTTTCACCTCTTACTGGCAGTACCAAGAGGGGCTCATCGAGGCCAAGTGCTGCCTGCTTGCGGCTGCGACGGGAAGTCTCCGCAAGACTTGGCGCACTTTTTATTAATCTGTCCTTATTATACAGTACCTCGGAGCCTATATTTAAAGCCTTGCCTAAAAGATCTAAAATTTACACAGATTAAACCAGCACTTTACTACCTTCAACTCCTGAACTGTGACTGCACCCTATTTGTATGCAGTTTTTTTAAATTAGCTATTACTTTCAGGAAAAGTATGGAGGGATAATTATGCTGCTATCATCGTTGTACTTTTTAAAAAAAAAATTATTTTTTTAACTTGACATAATTATTTATATTTTTAACTTGTCTATCCTGCCTGTTTCTCTTACTTTATAATGTGTATGCAAATTATTTGTCTCATAAATGAATTGGATGTTTTGTTTTTAACTGTATGTTTAAGAAACGTGTTTATGATTGTATGTTTATGAAATGTGCTTTTATGATTGTAAGGATTACAATCGAATAAAGTTACTTGAACTTGAACTTGAACACTAGGAAAGCAAAAAACCTTGGGGTACTGGTGGACAACAAACTCAACATGGGTGACCAAATAAGTATGGTGATCTTGGCCTGCTTTCTGGCACTAAGAATTATAAGAAAAATTAAGTTTTTTCTCACTGTAGACAGCCTCAAGACAGTGGTATCGGCCCTTATAATGTGGCGCCTTGACTACTGCAATGGCTTATATCTTAATGCCCAAAAACAACATATCAATCGGCTTCAACTTGTCCAAAGTGCAGCGGCTAGATTGCTGTCAGGGACTCCGAAATTTGTCTCCGTAAAGGAGGAATTTAGGTAACTCCATTGGCTCCCGGTTAAACAAAGAGTGCGCTTTAAGGCACTTTGTACCGTCTTTAAGTCCATCAATGGAGCAGGACCTGATTTCCAGAGGCGTAAATGTCAATGGTACGTCCCTGGAAGAATGTTACGATCAACAGGAGCTAAACAAGTTCTAGTCCCCTCTTTCACAAAAGTCAATTTGGGAGGCAGGAGCTTTATTACTTGTGCCTCCAGGGCATGGAACGATCTTCCTTTTCATCTCAGGAACGCCCCGGATCTCCTTTCCTTTAGAAAAGGGTTGAAGACTTGACTTTTTTCTCAGTAGTGCACATCTTCATGTTCCCCAGCAGGCAGTGCATAGCGCTAGGACACCCCAGGGTAACCGTGCGCTCTATAAGTGCAACTAACATAACATAACATAAGTTATCTGTAAGACTACAAACAGAAGATTTAATAAGATCAATTAATGTTTGCACTGAGGCTGTTAATAGAGAACAATCCAGGGAATCAGTGGGTACAGAAGGCAGTGATTTGCTAACGTTTCTCTGGGACTTAGAACTTGAGCCCGGTTTTAACACAGATGCCATTTTTGTAGCTTTTAATTTCCCATCACATGGTACTAAGTTGGAATTAACAGAACGGGTTTTGGGGATTTTGGGACGCTGAGATGGGGGGATATCGTTCGGAGTACCCGATGAGATAAGGGTAAGGTTCTGGACAAACTGATCTTAATCTGCTATATCTAGAGTCGTGGGCTGCAGTTCAGGCAATTGGTTGGCATTTGAGGCAGGTATATATGTATTTGAAGGTTCATTGCTACTCTCAGAACAATTAGTTAGGGTTTCCTCCACACTTAAGATTTGCTTCTGGAAGTCCCCAGTTGCCCCTGTCATATAATTCATGATGGACTGCCGTGATTTTGGTGGTGATTTTGCTAGGGCAGAACTCGGTGTTTCATTTTTCCCATGTACAAAAGGAGAAACACCACTGATTGAACCCAGAACTATGCGTACAAAATTAGGGCAGTGTAAATATAGAACTGACAGCCAGAAGTTACAATACCATAGCCGAAGTGGTCGTTGAAGAACAAGAAGGCAGACGACTAGGGGTTGCTGCCAGAACACGCGTCAAAGAGGGGGGGTCCAGCCCTGCCTCCTCCTGCCACTGACAGGCGCAGACGGGCCCATCCTTGGCCTGAGCTGTGTCTGGGAGCGGCCAGGGCATGCCTGCACGCGTCCCGAACTGCAGGAGCCCTGAGCTATCTTTATGCACCCCTGGGCACCGGCTGGGTACGTTACACCTCCTGGCGCAAGTGCCTCTGGGAATTGGAGTCCCCGATGTTGGTCCAGTGGTGCAGCGGCTGTAACGGGCTCCTGCGCTGCGGGAGCCCCAAGCTAACTTTATGCGCCTCCGGGCACTGGCTAGATATGTTGGCGCCTCCTGGCACAAGTGTCTCTGGGGATTGGAGTCGCCGATGCTGGTGCGGATTTGCGGCAGCTGTAACGGGCTTCCGCTCTATGGAAGCCCCAAGCTATCTTTATTCGCCTCCGGGCACTGGCTGGATACGTTGGAGCATCCTGGCGCAATTGCCTCTGGGGATTGGAGTCCCCGATGCAGCAGCTGTAACGGGCTCCTGTGCTGCAGGAGCCCCAAGCTGTCATTATGCGCCTCCGGGCGCTGGCTGGATATCTTGCTGCATCCTGGAGAAGTGCCTCTGGGGATTGGAGTCCAGGATGCTGGTGCAACGGCTGTAATGGGCTCCCGCGGCGCTATCTTTATGCACCTCCGGGGGCTTGCTGGATACGTTGGCGCCTCCTGGCGCAAGTGCCTCTGGAGATTGGAGTCCCCGATGCTAGTGCATAGATGTGCAAGATTCTCACCTGCGCACATAAAGACCTTCACAGCACCGGACAAGCATACCAGAACAGCCGACTCAAATTCCATGCACCCCAAAGGACCCTACGATCAGCCCAGCTCTCCAACGCGTGGTCCCCCACACCAGAAAGTCCAGATCGGGAGGCTGTTCCTTCTCCTTCCTTGCGGCCAGAGCCTGAAACGCCCTACCGCTCTACCTCAGACAGACATCACTCCCCATCTTCACGAGAAACCTCACAACTTGGCTCTCCGACAGACCACCTCCTTGATGGACTGGAACCTGCCTCCCACCCCACCCCCCCAGCGCCTTTAGACCCTTACGGGTGAGTAGTCGCGCTTAACAAACACATGATTGATTGATTTAGTGCGGTGGTGCGGCGGCTGTAATGGGCTCCCACGCTGTGGGAGCCTGGAGCTATCTTTATGCGCCTCCGGGAGCTAGCTGGATACGTTGGTGCCTCCTGGTGAAAGTGCCTCAGGGGATTGAAGTCCCCGATGCTGGTGCGGCAGAGCGGAGTCTGTAACGGGGGCTCCCCATATTAGTCATGAATGCACACATCTGAAAATTCTGATTGGCTGGATGTGACTAAAAATAATTTTCAACTTTCTTTAAGTAATGCCCAGGATATGTCCGCAAGTCGTCATTTTGTAGAAAAAATGTGTGGCTATAAGGAGGAGTATAACTTAACTCTTGGGTGGATGGGTGAGGTACCAAGGGGGAAGATATTACACCCAAATAATAATATAAAACACATTTTTTCATATTGGATTATCCACACTGCGCACACATTTGTAATCTCAAATACATCAGCTTCTTTGTTTTTCTGAAATAAGGGTACATGTCAGATATCCACTATTTTTTAAGTATTTATAACATTTTGCAGTACCTGGGTAGTGTCTGTTAGCTCTGAAATGGGTTCGGTCCCATACACCATGGACATCGTATGTAAAAGTGAAAAGACCATGCATTATCTCACAGTATACAAAGCAACAATTTCAGCTACAACAGGTAACACGGCTGCTTAGTCAGTTGTTGCACCAACTGATTGGCCTGCGGCTTTTTTAGTCTGAGAATGTTTACAATACAAACATGGTTTGGAAGTAAAATATATAATAACAATTTTCATTCCCTATGCATGCATTCATTTGTGAAAATCGTTCTGAATTTATACTAAGAGACAGCAAAAGTTTATAACCACTAAAAAAAAATACGCTAGAATTGTTATTGAAAAGGACACAGTGCATGCCAACAATACAGATTAACAGTATTCTGTTTAAAAGTTTCTAAAATATTGAATGATTATTTAATAAAAGGATATGATGGACTGTCCTAGAGGCGTGGTTTTAATAGGAGGTACATTTCTGTAGGTGGGCAATACTTGCAGCAGCATGCATTGGGAATATTTGATATTGGATCACGTGTTTTATGTTTAACTTGTGAAGATTATAAATAGTTTTAGGATGTAATGTGTAAAGTGGAGAGTTTTATTTCTAAACATCATCAAGTATGGAAGACAACGCAGTCCCTGATAAAATAGATGGTAAGTTTTTGAAAAATTTTATAGGCACAATCTTTAATCTCAATACTAATGAATTCAACTTTTTTTTCAGTTTAAAAGAATTTTATTAGGTAATGAAAAAGGAAAATGCAATACAGAGTATCAATTAGGAAGGGGGGGGAGAGAGAGAAGGGATAGAAAAAGGGGAGGAAAGGGGATTGCAAAATACAATATGTAAGAGAAAGTACACAACAAAACAATGATCATGGGCATGAAAAGAAACAAAGAAATGACATCAATCATAATTAAGCGGTTAATTGCAGAGAGAATGAAAATAAAACAGCAGGTTGGAAAATTCTGAACGTGAAAAGGGTATCATGGGGGCTTAGGAACTTCTTGTTGAGCAGGTGATGGACGGGAGGGGCGAGCAACACAGTTATCTAGATATAGCGTAATGGGGAGCCACAAGTCTGCACGTTTAGCTGCTAATTGAACAGGAAAGACAAAGGCATTATCAAGTCTAGGGTTATGACAGACATTGTACCACCACGCTTTGAAAGAAATATTTGATGCATTTTTCCAATTAACAGTAATCTGTTGAAAGGCAACAGCCAATAACAAATCAACAATGCGAGCATACATATCTACGTTATTCCAGCTAGGGGATAAACTGCCTAGGAAAAGGTGAGTGAGAGAAAAAGGAATACAAGTATGAAAAATAACATTGACTTGAGCCCACACCTGTAACCAAAAATCATGTACATGTCTACAAAGAAATATCATGTGAAGTAGGGTAGCATTATGAATTCAACTTTTAAAAAACAAATTTAACGAAATACAAGGTAGCCATTCATCATGCCTGGCCACCTTCTACATATTAAACACCCATATCAAATACTCCCCTAAGTCAGTTTTACAACCCCTCACACCTCAAGTACGTGTGTGAAGTACATTTAATTATACATGTGATCGAATGTTTTTCTTTATCAATTTAAAATTGACATTAATTTTAAAATATCTATTTTATATTAATCCCTTTCAGATAGTTCACTGGGCAGATACCTTTAATCTCTTACACTCTGGATACTATTTTAACACTTTCAAAATAGGAAAAAAGTAAATAACATGTTAAAAAGCCTATAAGATGAACCATGTATGTTTTTGGTTTTTTAAAAGGGAAAATGAAATAGTGGCAAAGGCATGAAACACCCATGTTAGTCAATGGAAAAGTTATATCAAGGAATCAGGGAATCATGGAATTGTAAGCACGCTACTCACCCGTGAGGGTCTCAAGGCGCTGAGGGGGGTCCTGAGATCTGTTTAGCCGAAGAGCCAGGTCTTGAAGGTCTTCCTGAAATTGTTCAATGTGATACTTAGATATTTTCTAATATCCAGCTACAGACATGTCAGTGGAAATAACTTTTAGGGGTTTGTCACAGGAGGAACATGACCTCTCATAATTCACTCATCTCCCACTCTATTTTCTGGCCAAACAGAGGAACTTAAAGAGGCCCTCTCGAGAACTAAAAGCACTGCACAAAATTTTCTTTTGGGTTGTTTCACAGCAGGATGTTAGTCTGTTGCTACACATGTTATGCATGTAGCCATATTTAACAGGCTAAACCTGTGGATGGCACCATAAGTGCTGGCCTACACAGCTGGCATTTAACTACACCATATATTAGAGACATAAGGGAAAAATACAAATGTCAGTCATGGATAACACAATGTACCCCTTTGTTAAGGGGGACCATAGCTATGTTACTCCTGTTTAGAAGGGTTAAAGAGCACAGAGATCAAAAACACCCTAAACTAGTGTTGTGAAAAATTATAACAATCAGTGATGGCCATTCAGAAAATGGGGATTTTTTTGCAATATAGAACAATTTGTGACATAATTTGCATTTAATATATCTTGAAGGTAACAACCAATATTTTTTTATTATTTACATTTACATTACACAAAAAGAGGGAAATTCAAATCTTCATCCTGTGGAAAATCTGTGAACAAAAGATAAAAGCAAAGTCTGGGTTGGGAGTGAATAAAAGTCCAACAAAGAATTGTGCATTTCTCCAGGATTAGTCCTTGCCTTCCCTACACCAGTAGCTTTATGCTACTAAGGTGGCTCTCCATCTCCCTGTAGCTGATGTCTTCCAGTGACAATTCCTTAGGAGGGGTGACGTCTTTACTATTGTCTTTGGTGGGTAAGGGCTAGGTGATTCTGAGAAGGGAGGGAAATGGAAATGGTGAAAGATATGTGACTGTGGAGATTGTGAGGTATGGAAGGGTTTGAGAGCATTGGAGTATTTGGTGTATGGTAGGGTTTAGATGTATTGGAGGATGTAGACGCAAGATGGTTTCAGGGTATGGAAGGATCAAGGTGCATTAGAGGCTTTGGTGTATGGGGATTTCTATAGGGTTTGGGGGTATGTGAGTGTTTGGGGTTATGGGAGTGTTTAGTAAATGGGAGGGTTCGGGTGTGTGACTGGTAGGGTTTCTGTGTATGAACGGGTTTTATGGTGTGGTTTTGGGTGTGCTTGAGGCAGTTGGAATGATGGTGAGATGTATAGGAACGGTATGGGAAGGTGACAAAGGAATGGAATGTGGAATGGGGTCATGTGATTAAATGATATCAGATGATTGGATGTGGACTGGGGGAATGTTGGCAGAGGGTGTGATGTGGATACAATGAACACTATGTGCAGAAATGGGGAAGCACTTATGTCAGAGGTGGCTCTCAGTGGGGCCGACAGGGTAGAGTGCATGCCATCCAGGATGGTGATTTCCTATTTTAGTAGTTTACTGCCACCCTGCAAGGAATTCAACAATGTCATCTGCCATAACAACCGACTCCTAAAAGCCTTCAAGGGCCTCCTCTGAGACCTTTTCTGGGTGGATAGGGGAAGGGAGAGAGGTATTCTTGACAAAGGAGACTCCATCCCAACAGTGCTTTGGGTAATTTCTGGGAGTACAGCAGTGAGAGTGTTGATGGAATTTGTAGAGGAGGTAGATACAGGATTAGATGGTATGTCCTTGAATGTTTCCTCCACCACCACAAGGCCCTAGCCTGAGTTGAAGGCCTCCGAATCTGTAGATGTTTTGGCTTCCTGGCCAGCACCATCCCCCTCAGTGCTGGTGGGTTCTTTGGTATCTGTTGGTTCACCTTTGACTCCCAATGACTCTCCCATTGCTCCCCAGAGGTCTTGTCAACATCTCCTTTGCTAACTCCCGAAGACTCGGAAAACACACATATGCAGAGTGACCGAGTGCCAAGGACAACATTTTTACATATCAAAGAGGTACAATCATACATTCTTTTCACATCACAATAGATTTAAAGGTCACACAAATACACATTAGACCATTATTGGAATACTCAATAACAAAATGTTTTTGAGGCTATTTCACTTATATTAATATTGAGAAGATATATGTGAAATTTGAGACGGAGTAACACAGCAAAAACTATATAAAAGTGGCCCATCATTTTAGGACATGACACAGAGGCTAACATTATGCAAATCTCCTTTATTGCCAGCTCACAGCATCAATAACTGAAGAATCTAGAACTTCAATAACATTCTAACAACTTATAAAATCCTCCAACACGCAGCTTTCTCCCTTTTTGTTGCTGCTGCTCACAGATATGTACATCCTGCTGTTCATGCTGCATGCCTATTTAACCTATATTTGCATACAGGTACTACCCCTATAACTAATACCGCTACTTGACTGTGTATACCTCTTATCCATTCCAAATTGGTTTGTTTATCGTAATGCAGGGAAAGGTGGGTGGCGCCTTTTGAGATTATCAATTTTAATTTATGGGTTCTGGCCAAAGGTCTTCTCACCTCCGCACCCAAACCCACGTAATGTCTCTTTCGGCCCCTTAAGGCTGAAAACGACCTTGTTTATCCAGCGCTGAAGTCTCCCCTATGAGACCAATCTTGCGCCTCACTCAGGCCTTCAGAAGTAAATAAAGGCTGTGCCCGTTGCTACGGCAATGGGTCCTCAAGGGTAAGTAAACTGCAAGCCTGACTCAGCAACCGGAGACCGACTTGCGGAGGTTAATACCCTGAGGCCAACGAGTGCGATCACACAAGGTGTTGTGCGTCTCACCGACCTCAATAATAATCCTTACCAGACGCGAAGCCCTGCAGCATCCAATTCCTGGATCTCCACTCACCCGTGCACGCTATAGCCTAAATAAAAACATTTTAGAAAAGGGAGATAAATCTCATCGTAAAAATAGACAAAGGACGTCAAAGGAAAAGCCCTGTAAAACTGATCAGAAACATTACAGCCATTTTAAGAGATTGGAGCTTAATAATAAAAGTACTACAGCTGCCATTTTAATAACTTAGGAAACTAACTGAACTCTGGCAGTTGTAGTCCAAACAACTGACATCAGCTGCTTCCTCTTACAGAGCCTGACAACACTGGTGCCTAATTACTTGTCATCATCTCTTTTAACCCCTCAATAAGTACTATGGAGGATAGGATGGAGGGCTCATTAACCCCTTCGCTGCTAGGCCTTTTCCCCTCCTGTGCGAAGCCTTTTTTGGGCTATTTGGGGTAGTGCGCGCTTAGGCCCCTGTAACTTTTTGACCACATTAGGTATCCACGCCAAATTTGCGTCCTTTTCTTCCAACATCTTGGGGATTCTAAAGGTACCCAGGGTTTGTGGATTCTCCTATAGGGTTCTCAGAAATTAGTCAAAATACAGCAAAATTTTGTTTTTTTTGTGAAAAATGGGAAAAACGGGCTGCAAATGAAAGCTTCTGGGTTTTTCTCTGCAAATGGTATCAAAAAAGGGTTTGTGGGGCTGAAATCACCATTTCACCAGCTTTTAGGGAATGACAGAATTTTGTCAGACAACCAACAGTTTTTACACAGTTTTGGCATTTTTCTGGGACATACCCTATTTTTGCTATTTTTTGTGCTTTCAACCTCCTTCCAGTTAATGGTAGAAATGGGTACAAAAACAATAATGGATCCTGGAAAGCTATACATTTTTAAAAAGTAGACAAAATTCTGAATTCAGCAAGGGGTCATTTGTGTAGATCCATCAAGGTTTCTTTATAGAAACTACCAGTTAAATATAGGAAAAAATAAAAATTAGTTGAAAAAAGCAGCCTTTTGAGTCGCGTTTTCACCTGTAACTTCTTCTAATTATGACATCTCTTAGAAAGCAATGTACCGTTACATCCACTGGACCTTCCTGGTTGTGGGGATATATAGGACTTGTAGGTTCACCAAGAGCCCAACGAACCCAGAGTAAAAAACTGAGCAGCATTTTGTAATGTTTTTTTTTTTAGTTCTGGGTATATAGCAATTATAGTGTGAAAATGTATACATGGAAAAATTGGTATGAAAGACACCTTTGTATTTCTGAAATGGGAACAAATTACAGAGTTTAGAAACAGTGTATATTTGCACTTTTTCGAAATTGGGAATACTCATACTTGCATGACAATTATTTGTCATTTTTCAAAATGACTTTTTTTTTTACACAATGTCTTTCATTTGGAAGGGAGAAATGCATCAAAAATCAATAGGTAATAACTGTTGCTTTACAAATCTGAACTACCCTAAGTCTCCCGATAAAAACGGTACCTCACTTGTGTGGGTAGGCATAGTGCCCACGACAGGAAGTGGCTCAAAACCTAAGGTGAACACACCACATTTTCACACTGAAAATTTACACATTTTTTGCGAAGAGTCTAGCTGTAGTTTTTGAACCCTAGCCCTGCCGGCACCTAGGGAAACCTAGCAAACCTATACATTTTTGAAAACTAGACACCCAGGGGAATCCAGGATGGGGTGACTTGAGTGCGTCCCACCATGGTCTGTTACCCAGAATCCCTTGCAAACGTAAAAAATTGACCAGAAAAACACATTTTCCCCACATTTCTGTGGTGGAAAGTTCTGGAATCTGCGTGGATCCACAAATTTCCACCCACCCCGCGTTCCCCAAAGTCCTACGAGAAAAATGGTACCTCACTTGTGCGGGTCGGCCTAGTGCCCGCGACAGGAAACGGCGCAAAACGCAACGTGGTCACACCTCAATTTTGCAGTGAAAAATGACCCTTTTTTGGCAAAGTGACTAGCTGTAGTTTTTGAACCCTAGCCCTGCCGGCACCTAGGGAAACCTAGCAAACCTATACATTTTTGAAAACTAGACACCCAGGGGAATCCAGGATGGGGTGACTTGAGTGCCTCCCACCATGGTCTGTTACCCAGAATCCCTTGCAAACGTAAAACATTGACATAAAAAACACATTTTCCCCACATTTCTGTGGTGGAAAGTTCTGGAATCTGCGTGGATCCACAAATTTCCACCCACCCCGCGTTCCCCAAAGTCCTACGAGAAAAATGGTACCTCACTTGTGCGGGTCGGCCTAGTGCCCGCGACAGGAAACGGCGCAAAACGCAACGTGGTCACACCTCAATTTTGCAGTGAAAAATGACCCTTTTTTGGCAAAGTGACTAGCTGTAGTTTTTGAACCCTAGCCCTGCCGGCACCTAGGGAAACCTAGCAAACCTATACATTTTTGAAAACTAGACACCCAGGGGAATCCAGGATGGGGTGACTTGAGTGCCTCCCACCATGGTCTGTTACCCAGAATCCCTTGCAAATGTAAAAAATTGACAAAAAAAACACATGTTCCCCACATTTCTGTGGTGGAATGTTCTGGAATCTGTGTAGATCCACAAATTTCCACCCACCCTGCGTTCCCCAAAGTCCTACGAGAAAAATGGTACCTCACTTGTGCGGGTCGGCCTAGTGCCCGCGACAGGAAATGGCGCAAAACGCAACGTGGTCACACCTCAATTTTGCAGTGAATAATGACCCTTTTTTGGCAAAGTGACTAGCTGTAGTTTTTGAACCCTAGCCCTGCCGGCACCTAGGGAAACCTAGCAAACCTATACATTTTTGAAAACTAGACACCCAGGGGAATCCAGGATGGGGTGACTTGAGTGCCTCCCACCATGGTCTGTTACCCAGAATCCCTTGCAAACGTAAAAAATTGACAAAAAAAACACATTTTCCTCACATTTCTGTGGTGGAAAGTTCTGGAATCTGCGTGGATCCACAAATTTCCACCCACCCCACGTTCCCCAAAGTCCTACGAGAAAAATGGTACCTCACTTGTGTGGGTCGGCCTAGTGCCAGCGACAGGAAACGGCGCAAAACGCAACGTGGTCACACCTCAATTTTGCAGTGAAAAATTACCCTTTTTTGGCAAAGTGACTAGCTGTAGTTTTTGAACCCTAGCCCTGCCGGCACCTAGGGAAACCTAGCAAACCTATACATTTTTGAAAACTAGACACCCAGGGGAATCCAGGATGGGGTGACTTGAGTGCCTCCCACCATGGTCTGTTACCCAGAATCCCTTGCAAACGTAAAAAATTGACAAAAAAAACACATTTTCCCCACATTTCTGTGGTGGAAAGTTCTGGAATCTGCGTGGATCCACAAATTTCCACCCACCCCGCGTTCCCCAAAGTCCTACGAGAAAAATGGTACCTCACTTGTGCAGGTCGGCCTAGTGCCCGCGACAGGAAACTGCACAAAACGCAACGTGGTCACACCTCAATTTTGCTGTGAAAAATGACCCTTTTTTGGCAAAGTGACTAGCTGTAGTTTTTGAACCCTAGTTCTGCCGGCACATAGGGAAACCTACCAAACCCACGCATTTCTGAAAACTAGACACCCGGTGGCTTCCAGGGAGGTATGGCTTGCGTGGATCCCCCAATGTTTCCTTACCCAGAATCCCCTGCAAACCTCAATTTTTGCTGAAAAAATCACTTTTTTCACACATTTTGGGGTGGGAAAGTTGTGGCATCACCGGGCTCACACAAATTTACCACCACCCAGCGTTCCCCCAGGTCTCCCGGTAAAAATAGTGCCTCACTTGTGTGGGAGGCCTAAGTACCCGCGGCAGGCAAGGGCCCAAAACGTAGTGAGGCGACATCAAAATGGCCTATCGCAAAACCACCTGGTTTTGCAAGGGGGGTCACTTTGGTTTTTGACCCGGTGCTCGGCGGCTATCTAGGGAAACCTACCAAACCCATGCATTTCTGAAAACTAGACACCCGGCGGCTTCCAGGGAGGTATGGCTTGCGTGGATCTCCCAACGTTTCCTTACCCAGAATCCCCTGCAAACCTCAATTTTAGCTGAAAAAAATCACTTTTTTCACACATTTTGGTGTGGGAAAGTTGTGGCATCACCGGGCTCACACAAATTTTGCACCACCCAGAGTTCCCCCAGGTCTCCCGGTAAAAATGGTGCCTCACTTGTGTGGGAGGCTCAAGTACCCGCAGCAGGCAAAGGCCTAAAACGTAGTGAGGCGACATCAAAATGGCCTATCGCAAAACCACCTGGTTTTGCAAGGGGGGTCACTTGGGTTTTTGGCCAGGTGCTCGGTGGCCATCTAGGGAAACCTACCAAACCCACGCATTTCTGAAAACTAGACACCCGGCGGCTTCCAGGGAGGTATGGCTTGCATGGATCCCCCAACGTTTCCTTACCCAGAATCCCCTGCAAACCTCACTTTTTGCTGAAACAATCACTTTTTTCCACCACCCTAATTAAAATTTGCCTAAAGAAATCCCTGGTGTCTAGTGGGCTTTTTGCCCCCGGAGGGGCAGACAGGGGACTACTGCCTCATCTGTCACCCGGGGGGGCAGGAAGGCTGTAATTTTTTCGGGGAGGGGGTGGGGGCATGGGCATGCCAGTTTTGGGCAACCCCCACCCCAATTCAAATTTTCTTCAAAACACTCCCTGGCGTCTAGTGGGCTTTTTGCCCCCCCGGTGGGGCAGATTGGGGGCTAATGCCCCCATCTGCCCCCCAGGGGAGGCAGAAAGTCCACTAGGCGCCAGAGAGTTTTTTTGGGTAAATTTTAATTAGGGTGGGGGTTGCCCAAAACGGGCATGCCAATGCCCCCACCCTAATTAAAATTTGCCCTGAAATATCCCTGGCATCTAGTGGGCTTTTTGCCCCCCAGGGGGGCAGATTGGGGGCTACTGCCCCATCTGTCCCCCACGGGGGGCAGAAAGGCTGTAATTTTTGCAGGGAGGGGGTGGGGGCCTGAGCATGTCCGTTTTAGGCAACCCCCAACCCAATTCAAATTTGCCCCAAAATATTCCCTGGTGTCTAGTGGGCTTTTTACCCCCCCCAACAGGGCAGATTGGGGGCTGATGCCCCAATCTGCCCCCCAGGGGAGGTAGAAAGTCCACTAGACGCCAGGGAGTTTTTGGGGCAAATTTTAATTAGGGTGGGGGCTGCCCAAAACGGGCATGCCAATGCCCCCACCCTAATTAAATTTTGCCCAAAAAAATCCCTGGCATCTAGTGGGATTTTTGCCACCCTGGGGGGCAGATTGGGGGCTACTGCCCCATCTGTCCCCCACGGGGGGCAGAAAGGCTGTAATTTTTGCAGGGAGGGGGTGGAGGCCTGAGCATGTCCGTTTTAGGCAACCCCCAACCTAATTTAAATTTGCCCCAAAATAATCCCTGGCATCTACTGGGATTTTGCCCACCTGGCAGGGCAGATTGGGGGCTGACACCCCCATCTGCCACCCAGGGGAGGCAGAAAGTCCACTAGACGCCAGGGAGTTTTTGGGGCAAATTTTAATTAGGGTGGGGGCTGCCCGAAACAGGTATGCCAATGCCCCCACCCTAATTAAAATTTGCCCCAAAAAATTTCTGGTGTCTTCTGGGCTTTTTGCCCCCCCGGGGGGTGCAGATTTGGGGCTAATGCCCCCATCTGCCCCCCAGGGGGGGCAGAAAGGCTGTCATTTTTGCGGAGGGTGGGTGGGGGCATGGGCATGCCCATATTGGGCAGCCCCCACCCCAATTTACAAAAATAAAAAAAATCCCTGGCGTATAGTGGGCTTTCTGCCCCCCGGGGGGGCAGATTTGGGGCTAATTCCCCCATCTGCCCTCCAGGGAGGGCAGAAAGGCTGTCATTTTTGCGGAGGGTGGGTGGGGGCATGGGCATGCCCATATTGGGCAGCCCCCACCCCAATTTACATGAAAAAATAAATCCCTGGTGCCTAGTGGGCTTTTTGCCCCCCCGGGGGGGCAGATTTGGGGCTAATGCCCCCATCTGCCCCCCAGGGGGGGCAGAAAGGCTGTCATTTTTGCGGAGGGTGGGTGGGGGCATGGGCATGCCCATATTGGGCAGCCCCCACCCCAATTTACAAAAAAATAAAAAATCCCTGGCATATAGTGGGCTTTCTGCCCCCCGGGGGGGGCAGATTTTGGGCTAATGCCCCCATCTGCCCTCCAGGGGGGGCAGAAAGGCTGTCATTTTTGCGGAGGGTGGGTGGGGGCATGGGCATGCCCATATTGGGCAGCCCCCACCCCAATTTACATGAAGAAATACATCCCTGGTGTCTAGTGGGCTTTTTGCCCCCCCGGGGGGGCAGATTTGGGGCTACTACCCCCATCTGCCCCCCAGGGAGGACAAAAAGAGTAAATGGCACAAAAAATATTTTGGGGGAGCAAAAGCCCTTGCCTAAGGGGCTGCTCCCCCCTCCCTGGTGTCTAGTGGGTGGATCCCTGCTTGGGGATCGCCCTCCTGGGGCAATCCCCAAGCAGGGATCCACTGGGGACGGGTACCATTGGAAAGGGGAGATTCTCCCCTTTCCAATTATACCTCTCCCGTCTTTCTATGTGCCCGGGGGGCTGAGATAGCCCCTTGAGCACATACAAAGTGAAACTGAAATGAGCCTAAAGGCTCATTTCAGTTTCGGTTTCTATGCAATGAAGACAGCGCGACGTGCCCGCTGATCTTCATTGCACAGAAACCAGGGAGGGGGCCTCGGGAGCTGGGGAAGCTCTTCCCCGGCTCCCAAGGTCAAAGCCATGAAATAGAAATCCCTCTGCTGTCTGCAGCAGAGGGATTTCGTGCCCCTGGCCTCATGACGGAATGGTTCCGTCATGAGCACAGGGGCACCGATGCTCATGACGGAACCATTCAGTCATGAGCATCGAAGGGGTTAATAAAGCTATAGATAAAGTAATAGGGTTGTTAGACGACACAATCAATGAAAAACTGGAGGCTCGCTCCAAAAAAGGCTGGCCAACTGCCAGCACAAGACGGGACAAACAAGGTCCAGAGAAAAAGAACTGCAGGGGACAACAGAACAAAAGGAGGTAAAAAATCTAAACCATCTAACCAAATGACATCACGCATTGGCGATTTATCAGACGGTGCCTTAGGCACTATAGACGGGCAAGAAAAAGGCCCAGCTGCAATCCCTATTGACGTTGATGATGATCTGGAGGATGAAATTAACCTTTCCTACTCCTCTGACTTGAATGAGAGCACCAAAGGCCTATGGTTCAGAAATGGGCATTGTGGACCAATTGGGCGAATGTATGTTCGACCCACTCATCATTAAACACCCCCTATCTCTGGTATGGACTCCTTCTCAGCCTGTTGCTGAGTACCTCTCCTTCTGGCTTCGCAAAGAAATTCCATAAGAAGACCCGAATGCCCACTCCCCTTCCCACCAGACAAAGTTGCCTCAATCTCAGAATTGGACCCAAAGGTGGTGGTATTTATTGCTGAAGGAGGAAAATGCCTAGACAAAGGTCTAAAGTCCTGTCACAATCGCCTACTTGATATTATTGGCCCACTCACAAAAATGTTTGAAATGACTGAAGGGGCCTATCATTGACCCAAAGGCACTACACCAATGGGTGCAAAGAGCCATTTACCTCCTATGAAACGCCCTCTCCAATGTGAGAAGAAAAAGTGTCCTACACAAGCTATACCCAAAGCTGGTTGAACTGGCCACGAAAGAAGGAGGAGAAACCTCCCAGAGACTACTGTTTGGGTACGACTTAATTAGAGACATGGCAAAGTATGCAGGAGTATTCAGCTTCACCTAGAAGTCCCAGAAGGACATCAAAATAGTATTTCAGAATAGGTTTTTTGGCAGGGCTAGGAGAACAAGGTGTTGGTTCCTCGGCCGTGGCTAAAGGTCTTCAAGACCCAACAGGGGAATGGGTCTAAGATTTATGCACCCAGGCTTCGCTTCCTAATCTACCTTCTACCCACAGAAACAAAGAGCTTGTGGTAGAGGATTCAGAGAGAACAATAGATCTGCTAATCTTAACTCCATATGGAGTTAAGAATAGAGGTCCGGTTCGAGTAAAAATCCACCGGACCGTCGGTCTACACTCTCAGTTGTTGTGGTTACAAAATAGGAATGGGCGAAATGTTTTAGTTATAAACCACTACAATAATGCCTTTAACCACTCAAAAACAGATATGGTTGATGAACTTGAAGCGGAGGTGGAAAGGCTATATGGGTGCAGTGATGTGCCTTTTGATATTTTGTGGGGCGGAGATTTTAACATTCACATGTGCCCATTTGGCGGTAATAGGGTGTGTGGACATGGGGATGAAGTGGGGGAAGATCAGACCCACTTTATACATTCGGTTTATGGGGATTCCCTTAACACTTTTATGCTTAAAATGGATTTATGCATTATGTTACCTAGGGTAGACAGTGAGGGTAATTCGGTACCAACCTTTATTGGTAGGAACTGTGCCACGGTTATCGATTACCTCATTGTCTCCACCAGTATTACAGCTCTGTGTTCCTTACCGGTAATAGTAGACCCGGCCCTAAGTGATCATAACTGTTTAACAATGTATCTTTCTTTGTGGGGGGACAAAGAAAAGGCGTTACATGGTGAAGTGACAGATATAGTTCCACATAGACCTAATGGCCCTAGAATTAAATGGGGTAGGCAAAATGAGGAACATTTACTATGTACTATCGTGTCTGCCTGTATAGACGAGGTGGAATGCTGTCTCGAACCCGGAAAGAATAATGTTGATATTCTAGTTAGTTTCGACATTATTAATAAAAATGTTGCTGAAATTTTAACTGGTAGAAAATCAAAGGGCCCTAGGATTAATGGGGGATGGTTTAACAGAGAATGTACCAAATCCTTACAAAGACTCAAAGCTGCTCTTAAGGGTAAACCGAGAGATAAGGAAGCAGTTAAAACCCTCAGAAGGGAATACACAATTCATCTGAGGGATAGGAAACAGGAACTAAGGGAAGAGGCCTGGAACAATTTGACCAAGGCAGTGGACCTTAAGGATACCAAGCTTTTCTGGTCCACTGTAAATAGTCCCTTCCTCCAAAATGAAGAAGTCCCGGTAATGTCAGCCCAGGTATCTGAGGAACAATGGGTGTCTCATTTTACTAGTATTTTTAACCCCGAAGGACTAGCTGTAGGGGGGGATAGTGAAACCATGGCTTTAATCCCCATACCTCTCAATATCACAGTCTTAGAGGTAGATGCAGCCATTCGGGCTAGTAAGGGGGGAAAGGCGCCGGGCCCGGACGGGGTACCCGTTGACCTTTATAAAGCCGAGATTTCCATTTGGAGCCCATTGTTAACAAAGGTTTTTAATGCAGCTGCGACGATTGCGGCTCCTCAGACCTGGGGGGAATCAATTATTATTCCGGTATATAAAAAAGGGGAGAGGGGTGAGGCAAAAAACTATCGCCCGATCTCCCTCCTTACTGCTTCCCTAAAAATTATGAGTAGAGTATTACTGAGTCGTCTGGAGGAATGGGCAGAAGATAAAGGGATCCTTGCAGATTCACAGTACGGATTTCGCAAGGGGTTGGGCACTATAGAACAGTGCATTAACCTAGACCTTATTATATGCAAATATACACGAGCCAAACAAGGCTCGTTGTTTCTTTGTTTTGCTGATCTGTCCAGTGCCTTTGACTTGGTTGACCATGGTCTTCTGTGGTCAACCTTGTTGGATATGGGTGCCCCTCAAGATATTATTTATTTCCTGGCCCAACTTTATAGGAACCTGACAGCTAAGATACGATACGGGCAATCGGGGGCGTGTACCCCCAGTGTTAAAATAGGATCCGGAATTAGGCAGGGATGCGTCCTTGCACCTCTCCTTTTCTCCCTTTTTATTAATGCAATTGAGTCGGAACTACGGTCCACCAGTGCAGATGCACCGACTGCTGGTGGCTTGTCCATCCCAATATTGCTTTATGCGGATGACGCGGTTCTGCTCTCACAAACCCCCTTAGGGTTGCAAAAACTTATGAATAAATTTGCAGATTTTATTAAGGGGAGAAAATTAAAAATTAATAATTCAAAAACTTTTATAATGCCCTGTGGGAAGAAAATTAAGAACCTAAGGCCCTTTACAGTTATGGACCAAACCATAAAAGTGGTGGACAAATTTTGTTATTTGGGTATCACCTTTAATAGTGGGGGGATGTGGACTTCCGAAATGACAAATGTAAGAGCCAAAATGGCCAAGTGCTCTTTTGGCTTATTTAGGTTTGCATCCAAGCTAGGCTCAAGACGGATACTAGACATGTTGTATTTATATCGACATAAATGTGTTGCTCTGGCCCTATATGGTTCAGGAGTGTGGGGCCATTGTAATAACAACATGCTCCAGGTTGAGGAGAACAAATTCATCAAAAAACTCCTTTGTTTACCATCTTCTTCCTCAACAAAGCTGATCCATCAAGAGTCTGGTTTAGAACATCTATCTGACCTGATCAGACTAAGACCCCTGTTAGTATGGAGATCTATTTGGTCGAAGGAACAGACTGGTTTTACAAGAAAGATAATCTCTGATTGTCTTTACTTGGATAAATGTTCCCGCATCCCGTGGCTTAACTATATTATCCGAACATTTGATGATGTTTTTAATTTTAGGGTCTGTGATAACCCTTCTTGTGTTTTAGATATCACGAAGAGTGAGATTAAACATGAATTTTTGAGGGTTAGCATGATGAAGCGTAACGCAGCTACTGTCCAGTTCTCCTCACATGTCTTTTATGACAAGTATAATAAGGAAGAAATGGGGCCCCCAGGATACCTTAAATTGGTTACTATCCGTTCCCACCAATTTGTGTTGACAAGACTCCGGATGGGGACTGTTCATTTGCTTGTTGCGTATCCTGTAATGAAGACTTATACTACCGCCCCCTGTCCGTGTGACGGGACTACAAAACAAAGTACGGAGCATTTTTTATTGTTATGCCCTCTTTATCTCCATCTTCGAAAAGTATATCTGAAACCGCTTTTTAAAAAATATAATGTATTCAATATTGTTTCGGCCATGGGGCTTTTATTTGGACTTAATTCACAGGACATCTGTTTTTTTACTGCTGTATACATTTTAAAATCGATATGTCTGAGGAAAAGCACCATTTTCATGATATGTGATTAATTTAAAATTTGCTGAATCCTCATGTTTTTATACCTATGTATGTATGTACTTTTATGATTATTAATTAATGATCGAATAAAGTTTTTGAATTGAATTGATTTATGCACCCAGGCTTCGCTTCCTAATCTACCTTCTACCCACAGAAACAAAGAGCTTGTGGTAGAGGATTCAGAGAGAACAATAGATCTGCTAATCTTAACTCCATATGGAGTTAAGAATAGAGGTCCTCAATTACTATATTTTGACGCACTGCACCATAGCAAGCCTTCCTGCTGTGTTGCTGTGCATCAAAATAAAAGGGCAGGGTGGCACCAATATGTCGTAGTCTGTCCTACTTCCCGGCACACAAACAGTAGCCGTGGCCCAACACTGACACCCTTGCGAAAGGGTGTCTACGTTGCAGGAAGGATTGTTGTTGTGCAGGAAGGGACACCTCCCTGCACAAAAGCAATCATTAATGGCGTTTTGCTCCTTCTATGTGTGCTGCAGAATTCAGCACACATCGCAAGAACAAAAGACAAGGAGAAATAAAAGTATTTCTCCTCTGTGCACCACTCCTATGCCTCCCTTGGGAAGGTGTAGGATTCTGACACATTTCCAGGTTTACAACACTTTGTACATCTGTGAATGTGTCAGGTTCCAGGGATGACGCGTGGAAAAACCCACAGCAACTCCCATGATACACCCCTTTCACGCGTGAAAGGGGCCAATATTTTTAGGAACATGAAAAGTCTTGCAGGGTGACTTTCCGTGGCATTGTAAATATGGGCAGACACTCTACACCACTGGTGTGTCAAAAAAAGTGACGCACTGGCGGTGCACTGGGCTTATAAATGTGGCCCGCAATATCTAAGCTTACCATTATGCACATATTATCGAAATTTTGTAGAAGTCAATGTTTTAGCCATGATGTCAAAACAATACCTTTCACCTAAATTTTCTGACAAATGTGCCAGGAGGGAGAACGATGAATGCCTCTGCCGGCATCTCTCACAGGCATAGCCACTCTTCCTTCAACATAGCCGACGCACTATAGAAGTGCTGCAAGCTTCATGCACAGCTGTGCCTCTGTTGGGGAACCACAAAGACATTTCTCGAATCTCTCTACCACTGCCGTAAGGCTAACCAAGTGCAGGGGTAAGAGCAGGAGGTGACACAGGAATGAGTGCTCCTATTCAGACAAAATGCACTAGAAAAGTGAGAAAAAAGCATAGGGCTGGAGTTCTGGAAGCACCAACCCTACATTGCTGTGGAGCAGTGTTCCTCTGACAATCTGTCCAGCTTGGGGAGCTGGGAGGCTGCACTGGGGGAGGGAGTAGGCAGGCAGGGAACAGGAACGTGTAGGAAAGATGTAATCTATACATTTCAAACTAATACCTGCTTCCAGCTGCAGACTCTGGTGTTGGCTTGGCATCACCATTAGTTTGATCAGGTGTTACTTTTCCCCCTCAAATGGCTAAAACAGAGAGCAGCCCTCTGCTAAACAGAAGTGATCCAGGCAACCCAATCAAAAACAAAATGCAGAAAATATCAGTTTCTACCAAAATATATCACCCGTGCAAATGACTTACAGGTATCTCATGTTTTAGACAATTAGGGCTAAAACACTGGTGAGGGAGAACAAAATCAAATTAACAAGGAATGTCTGAAGATAGAAGGTATACAAGAGGGTTCGCAAGGCTGTAACATTTCAAATGATACCGGGCTAAAGAACTGTAAGAAGGCAGATAAAAATATCAGAAGTTCTCATTAATGTAGATGCAATGTCGATCATAGCCATAGCATACAGTCACTAGTATACACAGTGGTGGACAGCTCGAAAGTACCATAAATCAGGACACTAGTTTTCAAAGGACAAAAATGAAAGCATTATTAGACAACAACATTTTGATTGAGAAAAGTAATAAAGGGATACTAAATATTTTCATTATTTTCTGGTAGATGGCAAAATTACACACATGAAACAAGTCAAAACAAGGTATTTTAATAACAGAAGTAGGTGATAGTGTTGTGTAGATCCTAAGATCCTAAGGTTCCCCAGGACCCGTGCATTTTGGATGACCTAAACTGAGGCCTTGGTGTCCAAACCACTTCCAGACACCCCCACAGGATATGTCAGCCGTTAGATCAGCTAGCTCTACAGTCTACAGTGCCACTACCACCCCCTGTATCTTACTGTGGTGTAGGTAGTTTCTGGCAACCACTGAACATGACAACCCTGTTTCCTCAGGGATCATGGTAAACAGTGCAGTACTTTTCATTCAGTCACTCATGCTTGCTTATTCTCTGAAAATACACAGGATGGCAATTAGGACATTTCAATAAGTATTTATTGGTCCAGCGTCAGTTTTGTGTAAAACATATTTGCTGCGACAATTAGGAGACAAAAGCATACGAACGAAATCGCAAGTACCAATATAGTAAACAGTACATACATTTCTATCATAGTGCAAGGAAGATGAACATATACAGTTCAGATTAAACAGTAGCACTTGCATATTCGTAAAAATACGCACCCTATGTAATTTGCCTAAATGTACCTAGCCAGATTCTGTATGTGTAGCATGTATATGCGTGTAGATATATATGTAGCCAAGAATCCCCTTGGGAAGAACAAACCCCCTCACTTGATGATAGAGAATAATGGACCCCGTCTCTACTTTGAGGGTGACACCCCGCAAGGGATGTCAGACCACTGTGTGTCGCAGATTCAGCATGCAGGACTCAGTGTCATCTTGGAAGGAATTCTCCTCTGATTTGTACGGGAAATAAGGGTCTTATATACTAGAGTGGTCACTCCAGGGTTTCTTCTAGAATCAGTACATTTTAAAAACAATCATAAATGTTTTTCCAAACAAATGCGATCATGCACAGTGGGCTGCTGGTCAAGGATGAAAAAAGTGGTGACCCTTAAACAGAATACTTATGCAGTACCTGAGGACATGTTTATGTACGTCAGGTACAGGGATTATGTTAGAATACTAGGAACCTGGTGTCAAAGAGACAGGCACAAGCTACTAGGTAAAAGGTCTTCTGTTCAATATCGTTATTGTCATGAGGATGGGACAATGTATGTTAAAAGGGGCCTACATGAAAGGACTAGCATAAAAGACATGACACCCACTCCTCATCAAAAGGTCAACAGGGTCACCTAGATAATGATAAAACTAAGGTCATTAAAAAGCATACAAATAATTTATAACTCAAATACTTCAAGCACTTTAAAAAAAAGTGTTTGTAAAAGAAAAGCCATTTTCCCTAAAGGTGTTTAAAAGGTCCTCTAAACTTGAATAAGTGGTTATTATTACACTGAGAACCTTGAAAGCCATTATGCTCAGTCAGAGCAGAGAAGGAAAAAAATAAAACAAAGTCAGTTTCAACCTTCAATTTGGTAAATGTTTTTAAAAATGCCGAATAGTTCCCAGCACAGGAAAGGCCAGATTGTTTATGAATCCTGTGATGGGACTCAACATCACTGAACTTTGCATTCACAGGTGGCAATCCCTCCAGAACTTCCAATATAATGTCGAGTGAGCAAAGATGGTCATCTCTGGTTCCCACAGCGGCCACCGGGGAAGAATTAGATGCCTGCACGCCTGGAACCAGTGCTTGTACCTCTAGAGCAGAGCAGATTTCCCTTCCAACAGGAGTGGAAACATCCCTTCGAGGTTCTGGAAATGCATTCATCAACATGGGAATACGCTGTGGACAACTGTACACGTGGTCCTGCAAGGGCTGCAGGAGCACGTCTATGTCCGGTGGGGCAACTGATGGAAGTGTCAGACACAGGTCCAACACACATCCGAATCCACAGAAGAGGTAACCTAACACAGGCAGGACACAGTATGGCCAACCGGTCTAAAAGATAGGAACCAATGCTCACTCGGCTCTCAAAGCTGAGGCGTAATCAGGTAGAACACCATTCGTTCATGACAACATCATTCCGGCAGTGTTCTCTCCATGTCTTGAGGGACTGATACGTCCATTGCGAATCAATCGGATTAAAATCAGAATGCCTGCCACTGATAGCAGGACCAGAGGAAGCCCTCCAAAAATACTTCCAAATACGGAGTGTATAAGGGCTGGAATTACTCCAAAGATGGTCTGAAATGTAGTTAATAGACCTGATCCAATACGCTTAAATAAGCGTACAATCCCTCTCGTATCAGACATGTTAAAGATACAATGAACCATTCCTCCTAAATGGATCAGGAATTTCGTAAAAACCAGGGTCTCTATCTCTGCCAAGGACCTTGCAACCTAGAGATCCAAAGTCTCTCAGTTGAAGTGAAGGCCACATTTTGTTGAAACAACATTGCTTCCAGTCTGCTCAGCAAATAAAACCTAATACTGGAAACATTCAACGAAGGCCACAGTGGTGCCTCCCTAACTAAGCGAGCTAGGGGAAACAATACTTGCTTACAATAAATAACCCTGGAGATTACTGTGACTAGATATGCGATGCTGGCGCCATCCCGCAACAGCCATGATCACTCAGCATTTAATAACTCCCATTTTAGAGCAACTCGAAAATTGGATGAATCACAGCAGCTGGGGATCTTTTCAAGTAGTAAGATAAATTTGCTATTGTAGTATAAAAATCTCCGTAAATCGAGACCTCCTTACACACTAAAGACCCACTTAAATCCTTCTCACAGTCTGTACCACTCAAGAAAACTTCAGTGTCCTTATTTCTACACATATATCTGTCTGGTAACTCCCAGGTTTCCTGTATGTACCCTTCACCCAACACTTCATTCCTGCCTACCTGGTGGTATTTAAGGCAGTATTGGTCCTGGAATGTTTTGATTGGCAGTGTGATATAGCCATGTTTCAACCTTTCCGTAGATGGTGACTCTGCTACTGTAAAAGTTAACTTCTCTAACTTTTGCCATGGTCATTTGTCTGTCGGTCAGATTATAAGCAGAAAACAGATCTGTGACATTAATGTACCGCCATGGCACGTGGCCAGAATGCAGTGATTGTAAGGTCCAGCTTAAAAGCATAATGGAGCGCAATTGAGATTGCCCATGTTGTAGAATAGACAAATCTTGTTCCATTATGTCACTTGCTGAGGACACAGTGTTGCACAGTGAATAAATATGTGAAGAAAGTGTGAGCATTCCATTGTCTACCACAGCTCAGGCCTTTTCGAAGTTAACTGTATCACTCTCACGGAATCTCTTAGCAGCTTCCTTTTGGGAGACTTTCCACAGTTGATTGTAGATGGTAGATAAGAAGCGTTTTTTACGCGGTTTCTTGGGACCTAACAAGAAATCCCTAAGATCTATGTTATCTGACAGAAGGGACAAGTGTTATTTAATCTGTAATAGTGTTGAGGTTTTTAGCCATTCTAGGCTTAACTTCCCACTACTATAAGAAGTTACTACCCCTGGGTCGCCTGTGTGTACATAGCATGGGTCAGGCCTATGGATACTTAACCTTCCGGTGGTACCCCTGAATCCTGATTGACATCTAATTGTGTTAACCGTCAAAGCACCCATCCTTTCCGATTGGGAGCTGATGCATTGTATGTACCCTTCTTTATCATTGTACTCAGTACCTTCTCACTTATCAGTGTATTAAGCGATATACCTTCAATAGGTGTGGCCGAGGGGATACGTGAGGTTTTCAGGTCTTTTATTTTTTGCAAACCTGTAGCAGGTAGTCTGTTGCACTGTTCTGTTCAGGAAGATTATCTCTAATGGTATGAGGCAAGCTCTAAATAAAGCCTCTGTTCCCTGAACCTGCCAATCTCTAGTCCCGCAGATGGATTTTGTGTCTATTGTGTCCCTCCAACAGTCGATACACTGGGAGATAAACGGTGCTGAATATATCAGCTTTATGTTTGTCAGCATCATTTTCTTTGCAGTTGCATTTGATTGTGCAAGCTTATAGTAGTATGACGTCAGGTCTGATGTATTGAACCCTGAAAAGTATGCAAATTTCTATGCGAATGTGGCAGAAGTACCTCTTGTGGTGTTGGGCTATGTTCCCATTAATGGTAAGTGTTAATAGTGTGCGGGACACTTGTTTTATGCAAAAAGTGATGAGCATAATGTTGGTAACAGTACATAGTGTCAAAGTCAAGTGTATCTTCATACAAATCCCTGTAAGAAAATGCAGCAGATTGTTCTAAACCTGAGAGCATAGTAATTACAGTCTCAATGTCCCAATCATCAGAGAGTGCACCCAGGGTAATTAAATCATTCAATGACATTTTAAATACATGTGGAATTTTCAAATGTTCACTAGGACCAAATACATCATATGAAACCCTATCCCAAACTAAACCATCCGATACTGGAACTGCTGTAATGTTCACTAGGGATAGGTCTCTCTGTTCACGGTGTGATGCCGTATGTGGTTTCAAGACCAAGTTCAAAGATTTTACTGCAGAGCGTTGTGGGAGGTAATGTACATTAAGTAGTAGAAAAAAGACAGTTACGATACCAATCCAAAATTAACAGGAACAGGATCCCTAATACAAACCAAAGATGCAACCAAGGGGGCACAAAGTAAGTATAAGAATTTTTGAAATTACTCTTTTTTGTAAATGGGTGGTGTTTGCTCAGGTTCACTTGGATCTGAAGAAAAGTCATCAAAGTTGATGAAGTAGCCAGACGCAGTTTGATCTATCTCTGGTAGCTCAACAGGGTTTGTGGAACTGGCAGGTGCTATTTGTGAAGGCACATTGATGTAAATTTCCTTATTGGGCCAAATTGCAATTTGCGTTTCATTTGCATTTGAATGTTGTCCAATTTCAACAGGTGTAATTCGTACTCCGTTATTTGATACTCCTGCATTTAGCGCAGGAGAGTCTTCACATGTTATTAGTCTTTCCATCTGAACTTCCTGCATGGTAGCCAGAGGAGATCTGTGACTACTCAGGACTCTACGCAACCTGCTGTTGAGGATCGGCCACATAGTGTGGTTTGATCAGATCAATGGAGACAAATATTTTTTTGCTTTTCGGCCGGCAAGAAGCAGAAGAAGTACTGTTTTTGTTCCTTGAACCACCAGGACAGGTACAGTTGTTCTGTATGATGGCTAGGCCTGGGCGGTAAATTCCATTCTGCTTGCGGAATTTGGGTAATTTGGGTGATTTTGCCCAAAATTCTGGGTTCCGCGGCTTGGCGGAAATTTTTGCTTGTTTGCATTTTCAAAATGCGTGTTCGCAAGATATTTCCCCCTGAGCACGGAAACAGTGTTCGCGAACAGGAGAAAAGCATCGCGAACAAGCAATTTTGCATGTTTGCGGAATTTCTGCATGCTAGCAGAGATTTTTTACCATTTCGCAGAGCTTTGCGTAGCACCGCTACGCCAATTCCGCCCACCCCTCATGACGGCCGAAACTCCTTCTTGTCCATGAAACTGGTTTTACTTCCCCAGTGGCGGTGCGTTTTACTTGGACATTGCTTCATAATGCCCGTAATTAATTGAGTTCTTGTAAAACAGCCAAACGATCATTCAATTCAAATGGTTTTACATCCACCACTGTGCTGGCACAATCGAGGTCAAGTACCCACATTATTGTCCCAAACAGGATCTCATTGGGGGTACGTCCGCCTAAGGATTTCACCCAACTACCACCCGCACCTAATACCCTCACTATTAAGGATTGCTTTAGGTACTGGTTTTTCCTCTATACCACTGAATTTCCCTCTGGATGGTAGGGGAGGAGTACCGCAAGGTCATACCCATACTTTACATGGCTTCCTTATAAGTCTGAAAGCTAAACGCAGGGCCACGGTCGGAATGTAACGTGCCAATTGCGTGTGTCCCCATAAAGACTTACAAATCCTTTATAACAGTTTGAGCGTCAGCCGAGCACTGAGGCAAAACCTATAGAAATGTAGAGCATGAATCCACTGCCACCAGGATGTACTTGTAAGCCTCGTCTGAATGTAAGTGGCTGCAGTGATCCAAATAGACACATGCGAGGGGTCTGTCTGAAATGAGTAATGATGTTTGCGGTGGCCGTGCTACGGTGGAGCTTTTCATCTGCTGGCAGAGGTCGCACTTTAAGATGTAAGGCTTTGTTTGTTTAGACAAACTTGGCCACCAGAATCGCCACTTCATAATGAGACCGTAGCGGTGAACCCTGCGCGTGCAGAGCCCAGACCCTCATGTGCAGCTAGAAATAAACCTAATCTGCGATCAGTATTCGGTATAACTCTATCCCCCACTCCTGGAATTTGAGCATACAGTGTGTATTGCGCATCTAATTTATAGGTATATTTGAGTGGAAAGCCCTTTGGAATGGGACAGCCATTCTTTGAGGCATTGACATCTATCAGTATGTCTCTGTCTATCCTCGTGCTAGACCGAGTGATTGCAGCAACAGCAGCAGTTTGCACTGTCTCCTTGGTGGCTTCATGAGCCAGTGAATTCCCTTTAACGTATATGCCAACACGCTGGTGACTTAATGTGTGAATAACTTGAGCCCGTGGCAGGCATGCTTTCAGCTTTGCCAGTGGTTCCCATAATAATTAATGTTTAATTGTGCAACCCTTGGAGTCTCTAAAACCATTCTGGCCCCAGTAATGAAGATAGGCATTGTAAGACTACACACAGTAAAATGAATCACACACTATCAGTGTGAGGAATTTCCGATCTGTATACTGTAGTGCAGGGCTTTCAGAGTGCCAATATCAGGGCTTTCAGCTCTGCCAACTCTGCTGTACAATCTCCAAGAGATTGTGTACTCGTATTGCTGGGATGGAATTTACTGCCCTGTAGACGTCCCATCACTATAGCACATGCAACACTATACTGCTCTTTACTTCTTATGGCAGACTGAGCAGATCCATCAGTATAAATGATGTATTCATACTTCTCTAGAGGCAAGATTTCATTCGGGAGAGGGTATTCTTGGTCCTACTTCAAGAATTCTTGTGAATCAGATCTGTAATTTACATCTGTTGCACTGAGAGAAGTAGCCCATCACAGATGTAGTGCTTTTGCATTTGGAATGCTTGCTTTGGTAATAGCTTCTAAAGTTGGTGCCAGGGTTCCAACAATAATGCGTTTCCCCTGTGCTAGTTCCCTTTCTCTCACTACAGCAGTCTGTACTGCGGTCAGTATTTTTTCTGTTGCCGCAAATCGTATTTCAGCATTTGTGTAAAAATGTGATTTGTATGCAATTGGAACTGTCTCACCTTCATTAAAAGTGAGATAAGTATATCTTGAGAATCCAGGGACAAACCAGATCACCAAGTTTGTAAAATGTACACGTGTGTGCAAATGTTTAGATGCTATCATGTCAGCCTGAACAGAACAGAGAGTATCTGTGTGTTGCTGTGTCCAATGATGTGGTGTGAAATCAGGTCTGATTAAGTCGTAGAAGGGTTTTACTCTTTCCGCGTATTCTAGAATGTATGTTCACCCAAAATTTAGAAATTCTAAAATGGATTGCAAACCATTTAGATTCTTTGGAGGTTGGAACAGCGTACACTTTTCTAAAAAAAATTGGCTGCCAGACTCCTGCCTTCACTTGATAGCTCATATCCCAAAAACAGGACATTGAGATGGACAATTTTAGATCTTTTGAAATTAAATTTGTAGCTCAAGTTTGTGAATTCCACAATTATGTTTTTTACCCTGCTCAAGTGTTCAAGTAATTCATCGCCTGTTAGGTAGATGTCATCTACATAGGACACAGCCTCCTCATTGCAAGTTTGTAATATTTATGACACTCTTGCCATGGAAAGCCCTGCACTGCTGCCCATGCTCATATGGATGGCGGTGTCTAGCACACACCACCACCATATCCAGCCCCTTTTCCGCCCGGTCGACTGATCGACCGTCGGAAACCGTTAGACGGTCTTTCCATCCGCCGGGGTCCCCCCGCCATACTAATATGTCGGGGGGAAATGGGTGGCGGGCAGGGTATGATGTAGGGCAGATCGCCACCACCATGCGGGCGGTGACAATCCGCCCTACATCATAATAGACCCCCAAGTTGTTTTGTTTTATAATAATTATTTATTATATATTATTAGTAATATTTAATTTTAGGAAATATTTAACAAATAAAAAATAAATTGAGAGTAGTGGTTTTATCAATTATTAATTATGTATAATATGTTATAATTAAATGTATTAATGTGTAGTGTCCAGCACCTTCCCTTATTTAATAGTAACTGGAGTGGTAAAAGTAAATTATATAGTTTTATTAACCAGCATATTTCTTTATTTAATACTAACTGGAGTGGGAATAGTTAATTATATATGTTTAGAGCCCAGCACCTTCCCTGAGTATATATTAACTGTAGTGGGTATAGTCAATTATATATGTTTACCGTCCAGCACCTTCTCAGAGTATATATTAAGTGCAGTGGGAATAGTAAATTATATATCTTTAGTGTGCAGCACCTTCTGTGAATTAATACTAACTGTAGTGGGAATAGTAAATTATATATCTTTAGTGCTAAGCACCTTCCATGAATATAGATTAACTGGAGTGGGAATAGTAAATTATATATGTTTGGTATCCAGCACCTTCCTTGACGTAATACTAACTGGAGTGGGAATAGTAAATTATATATCTTTAGTGTCCAGCACTTTCCCTGACTTAATATTAACTGTAGTGGGAATAATAAATTATATAGCTTTAGTGTCCAGCACCTTCCCTGATTTAATTCTAACTGGAGTGGGAATAGTAAATTATATATCTTTATTGTCCAGCACTTTTCCTGACTTAATAATAACTGTAGTGAGAATAATAAATTATATATCTTTAGTGTCAAGCACCTTCTGTGACTTAATACTAATTGGAGTGGGAATATTGAATTATATATCTTCAATGTCCAGCACCTTCCCTGAGTATATATTAACTGTAGTGGGAATAGTTCATCATAAATGTTTAGTGTCCAGCACCTTTCCTTGACACTAAAGATATATAATTTACTATTCCCACTAACTGGAGTGGGAATAGTAAATTATATATCTTTAGTGTCCAGCACTTTCCCTGACTTAATAATAACTGTAGTGGGAATAATAAAGTATATAGCTTTAGTGTCCAGCACCATCACTGATTTATTTCTAACTGGAGTGGCAATAGTAAATTATATATATTTAGGGGTCTATTACGATGGCGGGCGGACACCGTAACGGAATGCGGACCGTCCGCCAGGGGTGCGGCAGTCCCGCACTTGCAATTAGGATGCCACCGCCACCGTGGAAGTGGAATCCCCTATTCCCAGCATGTGAGCACCCACCTCACTGCTGGGAATGCACGTTGTGGATTGGCATGCACAAGGTGACAGGCACCGCGCGGTGCCTGTACCTTGTCTATGCCAATGCAGGGTGGTATGTGCACCCCCCACCTCCCTAAACTCCTGGGGGCCAGCTACAGGCCCCCCAATAGCAAAGGCCTCATGCCTGCCACCATGGAAAGGCTGATCTCTGCCGTAAGATTAATATGGATGGCAGTGTCTTGCAGACACCGCCACCATATTAACCATGTTTTCCGACCAGCGGAAAAGTGGCGGACGGTCTTTCCGTCTGCCGCGGACTCCCCAGCCATCCTAATATGGCGAGGGGTCTTTGAGGTGTGGATGGTAGAGAGGTGTGGCTCACTGGTTAGAGGCGGCAGACCCGCATGCAGAGAATCGGCCAGGGACCAGGGTTCAATTCCCGACGCGGCAGGGTCGTGGACCAGGGTCAAAACGGACTCGATAATTCTCGCCTCGGTACCTACTCTAACCAGGAACACACTCGGCAACTCTGGGCATTAAGCTTGCCTCATCTCTACAACGGCCCCCCACAGACGCCGGGGATGCCTGGTTTCACCTTGGAGATACCCAGATAGGGACCATCTCACAGGGAAAGCCAGGACGGGTTCCCCAGCGGTCTTCAGCGCCGGGACACTTCCGTTGGAGGTAGCTGCGCGCTTTACAAGCTTCCATAACATGGTGGGCAGATCGCCCCCGACGGGCCAGTGGTGAGTACTGCCGGCCAGGCGGGGCGATCCGCCCGCCATCCTAATGGGCCCGTTAGTGTGCAGCACCTTCTGTGACTTAATACTAATTGGAGTGGGAATAGTAAATTATATATCTTTAATGTCCAGCACTTTCCCTGAGTATATACTAACTGGAGTGGGAATAGTAAATTATATAGGTTCCCTGATTTAATATTAACTGGAGTGAGAATATTAAATTATATATGTGTAGTGTACAGCACATTATTTGAGTAAATGCTAATTGGTGCGGGAATATTATATTATATATGTTTATAGGTCTGTGATTTTAAAATATTTGTATAATCTGTAGTGGTAATAAGTATGTAAAATAATTTATTTTATATATACAATTGCTATAATTATAACAATATATTTTGAAAATACATATTATAAAAAAATACATTGCATTAAGATATACATTTTAGGAAATTATTTAATAAAAATAAATTAATAGAAAAATAATCAGACTTGTAAATGTTTAAATGATCTTTATTTTCTACTAATAAGATAGAGTAAAAAACATTTTATTAAGGGAAAATAATACACATGAAGAAACATACAAAATAAATACACATTTTTATTTTTTTGACAAAGTATTTTGGATATATGTTGATTTTCATATATTGTATTTTTGAACATACATATTGTTAACTTTGTTATATTTTATGATACAGGTATTTATTTTTTGTAAAAGAAAAAATTTTTTGGTATTTTTGTTTACAACATTTTTGTAACATAGAATCATTTTGCAATATAATTTTACAGTTTATTTTTGCATGTTTAAGAAGAAATAATTAAATACATATTTTGTTAACATTAAAGAATATAACATAATACAGATTTATTAACAAAAATTAACATTTTAAGTGGTTAACAATTTTTGTACATGTAACATATATTTTTTAATTAATATTATTAATGTATGAAATATTAATATTATCAATTATTACATTGTTACATTTTATATAAATATGTTTTTGAAGAGGTACGTTTTTATTTAACATTTGAAAAACTTGTTAAAATGTTTTTTTGAAAAGCATTGTAAATAATACAAATAAATAATTATAATATTAATAATATATTTTATACTAATTATTATTATAATTTAGAAAACAATTACATTATTTTTAACATAATATTAAAATATTCTAATATTTTTAGAAAATATATGTCATTTATTTATTACTGTATTACATGTTTTTAAATTAATTTCTATCTTTTTTATTATTTAACAAGCCATATTTATTTTACAGGTACTATTTTGTAACCGCCAAGGGGCCGACTCAATCCTGTAAAAAGGCTGTATGAATCGTTGTATGGAGCGTTTTCCCCGTACGACTCGTACCCGGTAAACTTTCCGTACAACCTAGGAAGGACGATTCATACAGAAAGCCTATTTCCGTACGTTTCGTACAAAAGCCCGTACGGGTAAAAAAAAACTACGATTCTGATCCGGAACAGCTTGTACGCGACGTCCGGACATATTTAAGCAGCGGTTTCCGGCCCAGCAAGTACGATTCGACCCTACGTCACTCCGTACGGCTCTTTTTTTACGGGAGCCAAACACAGCCGGAAAAGCAGAGTCCTACGTGAACCGCTACGCAACGGAGCCCCAGTACGCGACGTACACACCATGAACCCCATCGCACGTGCCATCCCGGTCCTCTTGGCCTACGACCTGGTGCACCGGACCTGACGCACACGCCGCAGAATGTGAGAACAACACCCAGGGGCCACGATGGGGGTGAGGGGCAGGAAACATACCCCATACCCAAAGCCAAACCTATAATATGGAGGCCATACATTACCACCAGGGTCTGGTCACTTGGGGGGGCATGTCCAGCAACCCCTGCATACTGCAACAACGGAAGTGGACGTATACGGTGCAACACGTACCCCTACGGCACCATTAGAACAGCGATACGGACCGTACACACACAATGAATGCGTGGGTACGGCACCATTAGAACAGTGATGTGGACCGTACACATGCAATGAATGCGTGGGTATGGTGCGTGTCACACGTACCCCTACGGCACAGTAGAACAGTGATACGGACCGTACACACGCAATGAATGCATGGGTACGGCACCATTAGAACAGTGATGCGGACCGTACACATGCAATGAATGCGTTTGTACGGTGCGTGTCACACGTACCCCTACGGCACAGTAGAACAGTGATACGGACCGTACAAACGCAATGAATGCGTGGGTACGGTGCGTACCACACGTACCCCTACGGCACAGTAGAACTGTGATACGCACCGTACACACACAATTAATGCGTGGGTACGGTGCATTCCACACGTACCTCTACAGCACATTAGAAGAGTGATACGCACCGTACACACGCAATGAATGCATGGGTACGGTGCATACCACACGTACCACTACGGTACAGTAGAACAGTGATACGGACCGTACACACGCAATGAATGCGTGGGAACGGTGCGTACCACACGTACCCCTACGGCACAGTAGAACTGTGATACTCACCGTACACATGCAATGAATGCGTAGGTACGGTGCGTACCACACATACCCCTATGGCACATTAGAACTGTGATACGCACCGTACACACGCAATGAATGCGTGGGTATGGTGCGTACCACACGTACCCCTACGGCACAGTAGAACAGTGATATGGACCATGCACACGCAATGAATGCGTGGGTACGGTGCGTACCACACGTACCCCTACGGCACAGTAGAAAAGTGATACACACCGTACACATGCAATGAATGCGTGGGTACGGTGCATGTCACACGTACCCCTACGGCACAGTAGAACAGTGATACGGACCGTACACACGCAATGAATGCGTGGGTACGGTGCACACCACACGTACCCCTACGGCACAGTAGAACAGTGATACGGACCGTACACACACAATGAATGCGTGGGAACGGTGCGTACCAGACGTACCCCTACGGCACAGTAGAACTGTGATATGCACCGTACACACAACATGAATGCGTGGGTACAGTGCATACCACACGTACCCCTACGGCACATTAGAACAGTGATACGGACCGTACACACGCAATGAATGCGTGGGTACAGTGCGTTGCACACGTACCCCGTTACGGCAGCAGAACATTTGGGATACGAGGCATACACACGCCAGGAATGCGGGCTTACGGACTGGCCCTGCATGTTACCTTCATATTGGTGTGTGTGTAGGTCCAGGCCAGCAATGTACTGTTCCAAGGGTGTGCGTGGGTGGGTGCAGAGGACTCCCAGCAGTGTCCAGACATATGAGGGGTGGGTGCATATGACTACCAGCAGTGGCCTGCAATATGAGGCGTGTGTGCATTAGACTACCAGCAGTGGACAGAGATATGGGGGTGGGTGCAGAGAACTCCCAGCAGTGGACAGATATCTGAGGGGTGGGTGCAGAGGACTCCCAGCGTGTCCTCACATATGAGGGGTGGGTGCAGAGGACTCCCAGCAGTGGACAGAGAAATGGGGGTGGGTGCAGAGGACTACCAGCAGGGGACAGAGATTGGGGGTGGGTGCATATGACTCCCAGCAGTGGACAGAGATAGGGGGGTGGGTGCAGAGGACTCTCAGCAGTGGACAGATATATGAGGGGTGGGTGCAGAGGACTCCCAGCAGTGTCCAGACATATGAGGGGTCAGTGCATTAGACTACCAGCAGTGGCCTGCAATATGAGGGGTGTGTGCATATGACTCCCAGCAGTGGACATAGATATGAAGGGTGGGTGCAGAGGACTCCCAGCAGTGTCCAGACATATGAGGGGTGGGTGCATTAGACTACCAGCAGTGGCCTGCAATATGAGGGGTGTGTGAATATGACTCCCTGCAGTGGACAGAGATATGGGGGTGGGTGCAGAGGACTCCCAGCAGTGGACAGAGATATGGGGGTGGGTGCATATGACTCCCAGCAGTGGACAGAGATATGGGGGTGGGTGCAGAGGACTCCCAGCAGAGGACAGACATATGAGGGGTGGGTGCATTAGACTACCAGCAGTGGCCTGCAATATGAGGGGTGTGTGGATATGACTCCCAGCAGTGGACAGAGATATGAGGGTGGTTGTATATGACTCCCAGCAGTGGACAGAGATATGGGGGTGGGTGCATATGACTCCCAGCAGTGGACAGAGATATGGGGGTGGGTGCAAAGGACTCCCAGCAGTGGACAGATATATGAGGGGTGGGTGCAGTAGACTACCAGCAGTGGACTGCAATATGAGGGGTGTGTGCATATGACTCCCAGCGGTGGACAGAGATATGGGGGTGGGTGCAGAGGACTCCCAGCAGTGGACAGAGATATGAGGGGTGGGTGCATATGTCTCCCAGCAGTGGACAGACATATGGGGGTGTATATCATTATCAGATGACCACACCTACATGGTGGTATGGACGCATCCCTAACTTTGGACTATGATGATAGTGCAGTAACAACACATCACTGACAGCAGTGTCCCACTCCCAGGAGGATGGATATCTTTCACACACTGCATGACACACCACATGTGGTTGTGAGGACATATAACACATGCATACCCACCCATGGCAGATGCAGCACAAGACACACCCTGATTTCATGCCAACAGACTGTATAGTCATGTAACTGCATACAAAACTAAGATAGCCAAAGGGAAAACATACTGTCACGCACATCCCAGGAGTGATAGGAATGTTCAGGTGCTGGTCCAGCCACCAAGATGTTGTCTCTCATGGAAGGAATAGGGTGGAATTCCGCTAGATACAATGCCCACAATTGTGAGTCAGGTGCCCAAATACCCTGCATAACAAGTACCATCTGTGTGGTAGGACGTGATTACACACATGCATAGTGCTGAAAAGGGGCAATTTGTCCCTGTAGGCATTCCTACATGCCCAAAACACAAGTACAGTGACTAGCAAGGATGGCACAGACGATTCAGCAGGAGACATCGGTGAGCATGCATGGCCATTGTTGAAGGGATCCGTCACCAACAAAGGAAATGTGGACACAGGTCAGCACAACAATGACTCCAAACAAAATGAACACACACTACCAATGATTCTTTGAAGAGACATTGTGATGCACACAGATACCATGGTCCACCTCATGACCATCATACAAAAACATTTCTCAGTACCCTAACACAATACCAGAACACCAACTCCAGGAGCCCCAACACCAACATCAAGTACCTGAAATGCAATAGTGTTGAAAGTAAAAGAAAAGGCTTTATTCAGCACAAAAAATAAAAGCAAAAAGAGACTATTTACAAAGGCCAATGGCCAGTCCATTTCACAAGTCCAAGGGGGGACGTAGGGGACCGCGTCCACCCCTACCTTGCCTGCACAAAGTAACCTCAAGGTTTGTCGACCGGGGGGGCATCTTCAGTGGCAGTACCATGCCCCGAAGGGACAGGAGGGGGATGGGTAGGTGTGGTGGGTGCAGGGGTGGAAATCTCCACCACAGGGGGTGGGGCAGTGCCAAAAGTGGAGGTGAGCACAGCGCTGCACACTGCTGCTAGTGCGTCCATCTTAACCCCTGCGCCTGAAGATCCCCCAGGACCAATGGAGTGTGTGGTGGCTGAGGGATGGGGTGCAGCGCTCTTGGGGGAGGAGGTGGACTTGGTGGGGGACTCAACTCCCCTGCTTGGGGACTTCCTCGCCCACTTGTGGGGTGGTGGCTCAGTGGGTGCAAGGTCCAGCTCACCCATAAAGATGTCCTTGGGTGAGAGTTTGGCTGGGGAGCTAAGGGGAGTGGTTTTGGAGGAACAGGGTTGTAAGGACTGTGGACTGCGACTGTGGCTGCGTGTATGTCGTCTGCCCCCAGACCCTGTGGGTGTGCCTACATCTCCCTGAGTGTGCGTGCCAGGAGGTGTGCGCTTTGCCTTACTTGGGGGTGTGCTGCCTGTGTCTGGTGGGGTGCGTGCCTGTGACTGTCTGGTTGTGCGTTGGGCAGGCATGGGAGAGGGCAGTGTGGATGGGTCCGGGGTAGGGGGGGATGGAGCGCTGCGGGAGAGTAACTGCTGCCGGCAGTGAAGAGTCCATGGACCGCAGAATCCTGCGTTGGACAGACATCGTTGCTGACATGCCCTCCACGAATGACACCATCTGTGTGAGCAGTTTAGTGTGTTCATGGAGGACATACAGCACCGATGCCTGCCCAACCTGCAACTGCCGCAGTATGTCCACAGACTCTTCACTGAGGGCAGCAGGGGTGACAGGGGCAGGGGGTGTGGTGCCTGGGCCGAAGGAGACATGGTGGGACTCTGCACGGACAGAAGGGATGGAAGCAACTGGGAGGGCGGAGATGGTAATGGAGGAGGTGGGGACAGATGTGGGGATGCTGCCAGTTGGTGTTGCAGCCTCCGCCTCCTCAAGGATGTCAGCCTCAGACCCGTCAGCGTCGTAGCTGCTCTCGCCTCCAGACAGGTCCTCCGACTGACTCCCCCCGCCCTCCGTGCCACTGGCTCCTACTGACTCCACAGCACTGGTGGTACTGTCGCTGGGTCCCTCCTCCATGACCATGCAGGTGTCTCCCTCGGTTGTGGATGATGATGCTGTGGGCAAGGAGAAGAAACCGAAATGCATCAGTCACCTGTATACATCTGACACATGAGCACAAAAACAATTGGTCACAGTGCATATCAGGCAATGCATCATGAGTAACAGCTAGATTACTCCGCACATATGTAAGCCCAATACTGCCCAGTTTGTAGACCCACTATGCCACTTGGACACCAGGAAAAAAAGAACACACCAGGCCACAACTTGAATGAGAAATACACTGAGAAGCTAGTGTCTGTGAACCGGTGAGCACAGAAATACAATGAAGTCATGCCACCTCTTGTTTACCCTGAAAGAAACAGTAGTGGTTCACCTAGGGTAAACTAACACACCTCAATACTCAAGGTGTCACCACACTCAGAGACCTGTAAGTACTTTGGAACACTAAACGAAAAAATGTTGTTACCTTGGAACTCACAATACTTTACACAATCAACATGTTTTGAATATGGCAATTTGCCATTTCGTGAAAAGAACACTCATGTGCCTGCATGAAATATGTTGCACAAGGCAGTGCACACAAAAGGACATTTGCACTGTCATTGAAGAAGCTGACACCTTTTCTAAGAAGCCACTGTTAAAAATAAATGGTGTTGCAGAAAGTACATATACATGGGCCCACGGAGGTGTGATGTCTTGAGACTCGTTAGTTTGTATCACCAACAACAAAGGAGTCTCACAAAATCCAGACCACTGTGGGAACATGTATATGGAGAATCTGCAACACCATTTAATTCTAACAGTGGCTTCTTTGAAAAGGTGCCAGTGTGTTCCATGAAAGTGGAAATGTCGTTTGGTGTGCACTTCCTTGGGAGACTTTTTTCATGCAGGCACATCAGTGTTCTTAACAGAAATCATCAAATGACCACATTTAAAACATGAAGAACTGTTGACAAGTGCTGTGAGTGGCAAGGTAACATTTTTTTAGAGTAACAACTTGAATTATGTCAGTTGTCACATGGCCATCCGTCACCTGATTAGACAATTGGCTACACACATGACCTACTGCCTGTCATCTGGAGTGGCACACATGCCCACACCCAGGACAATGCATAAGCTAATGGGCCTGCAATTGGGTTGTAAAAAAGCCTAGCTGTACTGTGGGGACACCCTAATGGTAAGCCAGAACGTACACAGCCATATCGAGAGTGAGGCCAGCTAGGTGAGTAGGTCTCACCACAATCTGCTGTAGGCCAAGGCAGGACAAGGTGTTGGATAGTCGCTGTGTGCTGGGATAAGCATCTGTGTGGGGCAGCCCCTATGCTAATGAGGGATCCGAGATCCGCCGAGAGACCGAGACGCCACGACCAGCCGTCCCAGCCGTCCGATACTTAGTTGTGCTGCGGGTTTTCCCGGGCTTCAGTCGGCAGTGAGCAGCAGCAAGCAAGTCCGTGGTCCACGGGACAAAGCAGGACACGGACATCAAGGGAGAAGGGTAAGTGCGAGTGGAGTGCTTTTTCAGCTTGCCCCGCGGCTCTCCTGCTCTCCTGCTCTCCTGCAGTCTCAAGCGTGACTCTCCACCTCCCACCCAGCCACCTACCGTTTTGCTTCCTGCCCCGTGCTCCCGTGAATTCTTCGGTTGGAAGGCCGGGTGCAGTGGCTGGTTTATGCTGGGGCAGCACCGGTATTCTACCCGCCTGTTTCTGCCTGCATCCGAGAGCCACACATCCGAGAGCTACACAGGGGGCGGCACGCAGCAGTCTGTCTCGTTAGGTGAGAGCTCCGGGTGACGAAGGAGGGGGGAATGTTAGCCTGCCAGACGGCAAGAGACTGCCAAACTCCGCTAAACTTCGAACTTCCAAGTTATTAGACCTCTAATCAACAAACACTACTCGGTAGCATACTGACACTGCCTATCACTGCCTATCACTGGTTGCTGCCTGAGGGACTCCAGCTCCCAGAATCTTGTACTCCCCAGAGGGAGGGGCACCATCACACATGCGCTTCAAAAGCGCCAGGAAAAAAGCCCGGGCAAAGGGCGGGCCATTTGGGGCCGTCCGGGGCAGGACGTGGCAGGGCCAGGCCACGGACTTTGGTGATTGCTGGTAAGACTTATCGCTTTTTATGTGAGATACTTTTTAACATATTTGGTTTGTTCATTACAATCGTTTTATTATTAATTTTTGCCTATATTCATCTCTGTGTAATTCATGATAGCTTGGGTGTGTTTGTCCTAATATTTGTGTAGCAGGTTGTGCTTGTAGCCTTAAGTATGTCCAAACTAAAAGCCTCTAAACCCTCTGTAGTGCCTGCAACGCTAGATAATTACTTAGTCAAAGTCGTTAACAAAATCAATAATGACCGCCGACTTTCCCTAAGTCAGGGTAGTCCCCCTGCTTCCCCGTCTATTCTGTCCACTTCTCTAGGTGTACCAGTGTTAGATGTTAGCTTTGACCATGGCTTACAGGTGGTGACAAATAGCGATGACTTAGTGTCACCGATCCTTAATCAGGCTGTGGTAAATGATCTCTCTGATAACCCTGGAGAATATTCCCCGGTATGTAGAGCTGTTAGGGCCTGTCGGAAAATACCTATGAAGCGAGGGGGGAACAAAAAGGTCAAGAGAATCCAATCACCACCCAAAAGCATAGCTGGGGGGGAGGAGGTCCTAGAAAAGGACGGTTCAGCCCAATTGAATTCCGAGCAATTCAATTTGCTGGTTAGCATTATTGACGCTAAATTTGATAAGATCATTCTACCGCTGGTGGCTAAACTAGATCAGATTTTGAAAGAAGTAACTAGATTGGGTCACCTTTTGGATACCCACACTATCCGGGCTGGCACCCCAATGGCCACTGATGCAGGTAATAATGTAAGGAAAGATGTTGTAATTCCATCAGATGAGGGGATTAAGGCTAACCAAATAGTCATCCCAGTTCAACTGCACACTGTGAGCCAAGAGAACCAGGCTACTACAGCAGTTGAAAGTAATGCGGGTTGGACTGAGTTGAGGAGAAAGGGTTCTATTAATCTTCCGCCAGACTGTGCCCCCTATGTGGTGGTTTTAACTAACGTACCACGGGTTGACTCACTTATGACCCAGTCTCAGTATGAATCTCATGATTCTCTGAAAAATAAAACTGTTTCTTGGTTGCACAAGCAATGCGGGTTCCCAACGGCCTTTTCTAATGATATATTAACTACTAGAAGTGTCAACTGGGTTGGTAATTCTAGAAAGAATTGTAGGGGCGACTGTGTTATTATTAATTTTAAACATCCTCAACACGTCGCTACAGTTCTGCTCAGAGCAGCTTCCCTACCGTTTACCGACAATGGTGTTTGTGCTCGCCCGCTTGGCTTCTTCTATAGTCACCTTATTAAAATCCTTCCCAATGATAATAACCATCTATGGCTACCCCCTCCGATTCAGCCGCGGGGTTTTGCCATCCCATTGCACAACCGTTTTCATGCCCTAAATAGCCTGGATTCTAACGACCGACTCAGCCCGGAGAGCCCGTTACCCCCGGGTGAGGATATCAACAAGTGGGTTATCGAAACCACTAATGATATTTTGGTTTCGGAGCCCACCAGGGTGGAGGATTCTCCTGATAATGATTGTAGGGGGCCATTTAGTGGAAATCAAAGGGAGGAAAATAGCCCTAGTGTAATTATTACACTAGATAGGACCAACATAAGGGGTAAAGGAATAATTTTAGCCAGCTGGAACGTCGCAGGATTGAAATCCAAGGGGAAGGTTCTGGGCTGGCAGAATTTTATCAACACCTATGACATTGTATGTTTCCAGGAGACATGGTGCAGGGAAGAAATTAATTATGAGGGGTTCGTCTCATACAATTTGGTGGCGAAGGGCACTGGGCCGGGCAGAGCTAAAGGTGGTTTGTTGATATTAGTTTCAATCCACCGCCCAATTATAGTAAAAAGGTATATAACAGTGGGAGAACATGTTCAGATTCTTTGGTTGTTAGAGGAACAAGCCCATAACATCTTGTTGTTAAATTATTATAATAATATTTTTGATAGTTCTAGGGATATAGTCGTCCGTGATTTGGCTAGTGCCATTGAAAGTTTAAACCTAGAAGTTAATGTTTCTTTTGATTTTGTCTGGGTTGGTGACTTTAATATCCCATTATGTGAACTGTCAACTGAAAAAGTTTGTGGATTTACCAATGATGCGGGAGTGGGTGACCTGCATTTTTGTCACAACAACTATGGAGATGTATTAAATTATTTTATGGGTTACTATGACTTAGAAATTCTAGGTCTCCCAAAAGAGGAATCTGGACAAATTATCCCTACCTTTAAGGGCCATCATTCCTGCTCAGTTATTGATCATGTGATCGTTTCTTCTAATATTATTTCTTGCTTTGCTCCCCCCAGGATTGAAGTAACCACCATAAGCGACAACAATTGTATAACAACTTTTTGGGGTGATAGTTGTGTTAAAGTGGGTGCTTCGGTTTCTAATATAGAACCGTATAGATCAAATGGTGTTCGTCTGAGATGGGTAGGGGACAAAGCAAGTGACTTAATTGGTCCCATTGTGAGGGATTGCTTACCAAATATCAACCTTATTTTTGATAATAGTACTGATGAAACACAGGTTTTAAATGCTTTTAAGGATATTAACAAAATTATCGAGGCTAGATTCACTAAACCTAAGGGTGGCCAGAGTAGTAACGGACCAAGATGGTTTGATCATATGTGTACCCGTCTATTAACTGAATTAAAATTTGCTCTTGCTAAAAAGCCCAGGGACACTGAATCAGTAACCAAATTAAGGCTAGAATATAAGCTTGCCCTAAAGCGGAGGAAGAGCGAGCTACAGCAGTCGGCATGGGACTCTTTTAATCAAGCAGCTGAATTATCCAACAGTACTTTGTTCTGGGCTACTGTTAACTCTCCTTTTCTTAAGGACGAGAATATTCCAATGTTAACCTCTAACGTCCCGAGCGACGGCTGGGTTGCTCATTTCTCAAATATTTTTGATTCTAATAGCTGTTTGGGCACTTGCCAGATTAGTTGGCCTGTCTTACCCTTGAACATTACAGTCAGTGAGGTAGAATCTGGCATTTGTGCCAGCAAGGGGGGGAAAGCTCAGGGCCCGGATGGGGTGCCCATTGATGTGTACAAAACAGTCCCCGAGATGTGGAGCCCTCTGCTAGCAACAGTTTTTAATGCTGCTATATGTACTGAGACCCCTGAAACATGGGGGGAATCTATTATTATACCAATACATAAAAAAGGCAGCAGGTCTGATGTCAAAAATTATCGACCCATCTCCCTTCTTGATTCATCTGTCAAAATTATGAGCAGAATTATGCTAGTGAGGTCGAGCAAGAGGGTATCCTAGCTGACAGTCAGTATGGATTTATAAAGGGCAGGGGCACACTCGACCAGTGCTTAAACCTTGATTTATTGATAGGGAAATACACTGAAGCTAAGCCAGGCTCACTTTACCTCTGTTTTGCAGACCTTAGTAGTGCCTTTGACATGGTTGACCACTCGATTTTATGGTCAACCTTGTTACAGTTAGGTGCTCCAGAAGGTATCATTTATTTTCTTGCTAGACTGTATGGGAATTTAAAAACCTGTGTGCGTTTTGGGACTAAAGGAGAATGCACCCTAAAATTTAGTGTAAAAAGAGGTATCAGACAGGGCTGCATACTGGCCCCCCTCCTTTTTATCCTATTTATTAACGGAATCGTAGCAATTTTAAAAACAATTAAAGCAGATGCCCCACAGATCAAAGGTTCCCCTGTGCCAGTGTTATTATATGCTGATGATGCTGTTCTGCTTTCCAGAACTCCATTAGGATTACAGCGCTTGATTGATAGATTTTCTACCTTTATTAAGGATAGGAAGTTGACTATCAATAAGGGGAAAACGTACATTTTGACATGTGGGGCAAAAAGCAAAAAGAAAAGCAAAGTTTTAAATTCCTTTTTTATAGATAAAGACAAGGTGCATCAAGTGGATACTTTTTGCTATCTTGGTATAACCTTCTCTAATGATAGAAAGTGGCTCAATGAATTTAAAAATATTTGTATTAAAATGGCAAAAAATGCCCATGGCGTCTTTAGATTTGCTGCGAAGATTGGGGACCGACGTACCAGGGACATGCTTAAGATTTATCAAGCTAGGTGTGTTAGTATTGCTCTGTATGGGGCGGGTGTTTGGGGACACTTTCATGCCCATACTTTGCAGTTGGAGGAAAATGCTTTTTTTTAAAAACTCCTGTTACTACCATCTACTGCCTGTACTGAGCTTGCCCATCGAGAGCCGGACATTAATTTTCTTACTGATCAATTATCTTTGAGGCCACTCATGATCTGGCGTTCTATCTGGTTCGAGGAAGAAAAATCTTTCAATAGATCGGTCATTGAGGATTGTCTCTTGTTGGATACATTTCTATATATACCCTGGTTAAATTATGTTGTCAGATGTTTTTCAGAGATTTTTAATTTAAACATCTTGGTGGACCCTAATGCAGCATCTTTAATACCGAAACAAGAGTTGAAAATAAATTTCTTGGCATTTGCTTCAAGGAAACGGGCTATTGCTAATGGTTCTCTATCTACTGTTATGTTTTATAATAAACATAACATTGTTGAAGGTTTTCCCATTTACCTAGTATGGGTGACTAGGCCATCCCATAAGTTTGTTCTGACCAGACTGAGGTTTGGTATAGCTCATCACTTAGTGGCAATGCCAATACTTAAGAAACATCCGCAGGGGCCCTGTATGTGCCATGGCGTCTCCAAACAGAGCACTATGCACTTTCTCTTAATTTGTAAACTGTATATGAATTTCCGTATTGCCTATTTAAAACCTATGATTTTTAAATATGGTGTACGTACAGTTAATCAGGCTATGAGCTTAATTTTTAACTTACAACATGTCGATATCTGTTTTTTTACTGCTATGATTTTAACCCAATCTATTAAGGCCAGGAAAAGTATGTGTTTTTAACTTAACTTATATGTAATATTTAGGTTTTGTCTGCAAACTCGTTGTACCTGACTCCCAAATGTATGTTTTATTCTTTTTTGTTGTGCTTTTATGGTCATTTTATATGTACCGAATAAAGCTTAGTGAATTGAATTGAATTGAATGTACACACAGATGTCAGCACACAAAGTCCAAACTGCGTTGCATCTGAACCACACACAGGTGCCAAAAATGTATGAGCAGGATTCATGTTTTTAAAAAACTGACACAGGCTGCAAAGCACGAACATTAAGCACTGGCCAGAGTCACAGGGGCACTGCACGGTGAATCTATGTACAGCCAATTTTCATATACAGGTCAGACCTGGCAAGGAAAAATCAGGGTTGGCCATGTAGGCCTCTCCCGCAGACCCCCCATACCTGAGTGAATGTGATTGAAACAGATCAAGAAGTGACACCTCTTATTCAGGGTTATAAAAACTGTGCAGCAAAAATTGCAACATTTACACACCATCACCTCGTGGGGCTGGCAACACATATTTGGGATAAACAACCATCAACAGATTGTTGTGAATAGCCACACAGGCACTGTTCAGTGTGAGTATGCACAAGCAAAATGGTGTATGCCTGTCCAGTGGACACATGTAGCACACATTTTAAATATACAAACTATGCCACAGAGGCAGACCCCTGCTGAACACACAGAGAATGTGCACAGTGTTGGATGACACACATGATTAGGAGGCCAGGGTGTCTCAGGGGACTGTAGTGGGCACACTGCTCAGTGTTCCTGGAATGAGCTGTCTGTACCATGATCAACCGTCATGGCACTATGCATATCTCCCACTCATGCACATCATGTCTGAGGCCACAACATTGGTCATGCATGGTGCAAGGGTATTCATTTGAAACCTCACACTCCTATGTTGAGAATCATCATCATTGCCAACAAATATGGACCCCCAACATAGTGAACAGGTCATGGCACAGGCAAGGTACCAACACAAGTCACAGACCACCCTCCCACATGATGCAGAAAGCAATGTGCACTTTGATCTTCTGGCAGCCTAGATGACCATGTGCAAATGTGATTACACACAGACCAGGGGACACATGTCAAGGTGGGGAAGGGATGAAAAAGAGCAACAGGTGACATTGGGGAACAGAAAATGCACTGCACATATAAACTCTGGGGGTGTATCCAGGCTACAGAGCACTTCCAAAAGCTGGTGAGACATAACACAACATACAGCCATGTACCTAACCCCTCCTTGCTGCAGTCTCTCCTGTAACTGCCTATCGAGGTCAGGGAAGACCACCGCCAGGACACGTCTCATGTGGGGAGGTTAGGCGTCGGCGTCTGCCGTGGGGACGAGGAAGGTCGAGCCCCAGCTGGACCCGGGCGATCCTCCGGGTCCAGCACCGGATGTCCTGCCACCTCTTGCGGACCTGTGGCAGCTGCCGACGACGCTCCCCCTCAGATCTCACGGCCCTGATGATGTCGTTCCAGATCACCCCCTTCTTGTAGGCAGTTACCTGTCAGGATGACAAAGTGACACAACATCAATACACCTGCTCCATGTCCCAGGGACACACATTTGAACATCTTTGAAATGTTGAACAGGGCATAGGATGCTGACAGGAATTGCTTCATTCACAATAAGAAATTGGCCTGGGTTCAAGCCCCAATGCACTACATGGCATTGAAAGTCAACAGGTGGCATGAGGGGTGCAACACACTCACTGATCATTGCACACTGTGCAGCACATGCAACAGCAGGCTGATGGCCAGCACGTGCAAAGCAGTCACATGTCCCACTCCACTGAAGTACCCTCAGCAGACTAGACAGACACACCCAAGCACAGATCACTCGCCTGTTATTGACAACAGCGGATACAACCCTCACTCTGCACATGTGCCACTTGCCAGTGGGGTGTCACAGGTGTCATGCTAGCTCTGCAAGTCAGACACACAGCACGGCTTACTTGTCACATCAGATGGGTTGATCTGTTGCCTCCTCCATGCAGCTGTGGTGCAACACTTCACATAGACACTCACCCACATGTAAAGGAACATTCACACACATCAATGTCCATGAGGTCGTACACATCATATGGACACTCTCACCACAGGTCCACTCAACTCATACACATCTGTGGGTACAGTCACCTGTCACACCGGGGGGACCACTGAATCACATCAGGACAATAGGAAAAAAAGCCACCAAGGATTTGCCAGGATGAATGTGTCATGCACTATGCAGTGAAAGTCACAGTAAGCACAATGCAAGTGAGGAGTGCACACAGGAACTACATCATGCTCTGCATCAGAGACATCAGCATGTCCCCCCCTGGGACCCACTCTAAACAACATTGCATGTCTGTCCCACCTGGACACAATATTGACAGTCACACAACAGGTGCATAGGCAAAGGTAGTGGACTCTGCACTCACCTGCTCCCCTGGTCTCCCATACAGCTTGGTGTACTGTGGGAGGAGGCAGTCCAGCAAGGCCTCATTTTCCTCCTGGCTGAATGGCTGGGCCCTCTCCACAGTACGTGACATGGTCCAGAGGAAGCAGAGACAGCAGCAGTGTGGTCGACTGGAAAGTTGTGCAGGCAAGTGCACTCTCATGGGTTCTGGCTGCCTTATATCTGTCTTGCTGAGGGGCATTCATTTTGAGGAGTACATAGTGATTGGTCCGACTCATTAGCATCGTACGTTTACTCCAATCACTTTAAACATACACCAATGACAGCATTCGCATCGTTTAAATTTTGAGCATCATGTCAAGTCAACAACCACTTTGCAACATTGTATTTTGTGGCCAACTGACTGTTCCAGGACACCTGATCGACACTTATCAACTGTCTCCATGACAACCAGCATGCATTTAGGGCCTAAGACTTGTCCCTTATGTGTCCTCTATATAATTTTGAAATCCACACACAGGTACGGTGCGTTTCACAAGTACCCCTACGGCACCAGTACTATGGTGAAACGAAGCATACACACACAATGATTGCGTGTGTACAGTGCATTTCACACGTACCCCTATGGCACCAGTACAATGGTGAAACGAAGCGTACACACGCAATGATTGCGTGTGTATGCGTTTCACATGTACGGGTACGCACTACTTCACACGTACGGGTACGCACTAGTTGTACGGTGTTTCTCAAACGTACATGTACGCACTAGCTGAAAGGTGCGTTTCACACATACGGGTACGCCAATAGTTGTACGGTGCTTCTCAAACGTACATGTACGCACTAATTGAAAGGTGCGTTTCAAACGTACATGTACGCACTAGTTGAAAGGTGCGTTTCACACGTACGGGTACGCCAATAGTTGTTCGGTGCTTCTCAAACGTACATGTATGCACTAGTTGAAAGGTGCGTTTCACACATACATGTACGCACTAGTTGAAAGGTGCGTTTCACACGCTTACAATGGTAATACAGGCGTACACATGCCAGGAATGGAGGGCTACGAGTCGCACAAGGATGTCCATCAAGTACTTGTCATTGCATACTTACATGTGCAGGCCCTAGGTGTGGCAGACAGTGATATTGCACAGGTCATCTCATCTAGTTGCACAATTGATGTGTGATAACCTGTGGACACATGTCATGTGTGATGGGGCACTATGTGGCACACATCACCTTGACACTTGCCACATGTGTGTCTGTAGTCCAACTGTGTCATGCACAGCAGCAGTGGGATGGCACAGTCAACAACACCCGCAACTGTCTCCTGATGCCAGGGACAGGGACACTCTATCAACTGACATGTCACGATCAGCGTGCCCCTTTGTGACTATGTCAGGTGTGTGTTATGTGTTCCCATGAGCTTGCTGTCAGTGTTCCATCAACTGCATCTGCTGTTGGTGCATCCAACATGGGTCTGTGTGGAGATGGGCATGGCACACTTCTACGCACACCATGCCACATGTGTATTCCCATGGCTGCAGGATCAGTGTGCATCGGACATCATATTTTCCCATGCATACATGTCTGCGTTGTCTCAATGGGTGGGTTTTTCTGTTGTCACGTGTACCCCTTCATCGCAATGTGTTTGATATGTACATTTGACATTCCATGTGACCTGTGCGTGTGCCTTGCAGTCAGCTGTCTGGATGAGATGACATCCTTCCAATGCAGCTATGTGGTTGTGTGTCACTCCGGTGATATCTCTGGCTGTTCACTCAGACTGGCCCCCAGCTAATTTCAGGGCATGTCATGTAGACTTGACAATAAACAGGTGTATCTAGCTTTTTGTAGGAGTGCCAGCAAGCTGGCATATGTGTCCTGGAAGTATTGCACACACCCTACTCCATAGTTACCTGATGTGTATTAGCAGTGTAGCATGTGCTATTTTTATTGATGTTGCCAGACTCTCAATCTTCATTCTTCCAAACAATGTTTTGCAGGGCACCGCCTGTCCCAAGACCAATGCCAGACTTGGGTGCCATGAGGGAACGTGCCTGCAACCGCCGTTACAGATTCACTCACCAGTTGATTGAGGACTTGACAAACAAGCTGGCACCACACCTCCAACCGCGACATAGGTATCCTACTGCGCTGACCCCCAAGATGAAGGTGATGGCAGGCCTACATTTTTTTGCCACAGGTACGTTTCAATTTACCATAGCTGATGTTGGTGGGATGTCACAGACAATGTTCAGCCGTGTCCTGCGTGATGTTTTGGCAGCCATGTCGGAGCACCTTGATGAATTCATCAAATTTCCTACTCCTGAGGAGTTGACAGATGTGAAGGGTGATTTCTATGCCCTGGGAGGGATGCCCCATGTAATTGGGTCCATTGATGGGACACATGTGGCTTTGGTGCCACCACAGGCACAGGAGCAAGCCTATCGCAATAGAAAACATTACCACTCGATAAATGCCCTTGTGGTGTGTCTTGCTAACATGCTGGTTTCCCATGTCTGTGCACGTTTTCCAGGATCAGCACACAATGCCTACATCATGAGGCGTAGCAGGGTGCCACAAATGATGCTGCGGCTGCACAACGAACGAGCATGTCTTGTTGGTGGATATACTCTGTTTGTCCTGTGTGTTGCGGTATCTTTGTCTCTTACGGCATCTCCTGACCCACTTATTTACATGATGTTTCCATGTAGGGGATTCTGGCTATCCCAACATGCCATGGCTGATGACACCTCTCCGCAACCCAAGAACAGCTGCAGATCACCGGTACAACAATGCACATGGGCAGACCAGGCGAGTGATTGAGAGGACGTTTGGACTCCTGAAGAGCCGATTCCGGTGCCTTGACAAAACAAGCGTGTCCCTCCCATATGTACCGGAGAAGGTCTGCCAAATCTTCCTTGTGTGCTGCATGCTGCACAACATGGCAGTTGAGAAGGCAGTGCCACTCATCCTGGATCCGGATGAGCAGAAACATCCACCAGTGGAGGATCAAGGGCTTGGTCATGAGGCTAGTGATGAGGAGGAGGAGGATGATATCTGGAGTCAGCTCATACGCAACTTCTTCTCATAATGGTGAGTCACTGGGTATGAGTGTGCAAGCTTGTAGCATTGAGTGGCATATGTTGCAATGTGTGTGTTCAGCTGACTGAATGCAAGGTGACTTTGATGTGTGTTCAGATGTGTCACTCGAGTGATGATGTCATGCCACACTGTTTAGCGGAGAGACTTTCTTTGAAATTCGCATGTGTGCAACATTGTTCATGTTTCGTAAATGTCCATGTGTGCGTCGAGAATTGTCTCAGGTGACTTCTTGTGTGTCTGTCTTTCCCAGGTTCTTGCGCCTGTTGTCTGCTTGTGTCATCGTTGTCCTCCTGCTATTCCTCATGAGGATTGCAACGTGTGCTGATTTAGCGTTCCATGCACGGACATGTGGAAATGTCCGTTTGGGTAAGGATTGCAGCAAGGCTTTTTGGTGTTGGTACCGGTTGGGAATGTGTGGGCCTGCTTCTGTGCATGTTGTGGTACCATGCATACATGTCTTCTCACCATGGAGCATATCACATGTAGCATCACTCCCATGACATGTAAGTCACCCTCCTTGACAGTCATCTGTAGTGGAGTGTGGCGTCTGATGAAGGCATCAATGTGTGTATACCTTGCCTGTGAAACATTGTGGATGGTATGGGTGGACATAGTGTGGGACATCACAACAACAGGCTCTATGGGGAATTGCAGCCTCTCCGTGTGCAGCAGGATGTGTTTGGCTCATCCCCTTAACTTGTGTGCCAGTTCATTGGGATTTACATCATTCGTGTTGTGAAGGGGGGGTCCAGCGTATGTCCCACATATTATGTCAACTGACCTGTGAGTCTGTTCATATGGATGCATTTCCCTTTGTGTGTGTTTGTGGAATAAAGGTGTTCAGCACAATCCAAAGTGCCTCATCTCTGTCAGTGCAGCACTCTTGCCAGTTTGCATGCGTCATCTATGGCATAATTGTCAAAGATTGAGCATATGAGTGTATGTGTACTTTGGAAACATGCATGCAGTTCTTCATGTCTGATAATATCTATTGTGCATGAAGTACCTGGTTGTGTATTGTTAGAAATGAGGGGGCTCTGGTTGACGCAGGTGTGAACCCACAACAAGCAGGGACCCTTTACTTCTTGTCAGGGCGAAGGATGACTCCCCAGAATAACCCCTGCTCACCCTCTAGGTGCGTGGCGCGAGCAGTCTAGGCTAAGTCTCAGGCGTACACGGTTAAGCAAATGCAATTACACATACAGTAAACCCCTTGCATGCACCACAAACGGACACCAATCAGGAAGTATATAAAAATAAGCTTTTATGTAGATTCAGCAGATTCAAATACAAGGCCCAGTAACGTTGAACTGATGGGGCCACAATTCTCGGAAATACGGTCAAGTTCTCTTGGTTTTACGGAAAGTTCTTTAGGCGGGCACAAGGTGACTGTAGGCCTCCGCGCACTTCGTGCTGAGGCAGCGCCCAGGGAGCACACAGCAGATGACAGGGAAATAAGAACGTTGCGGACCCTGGATCCGATGCGAGCTCGCGGTCGAGTTCGTAAGTACAGTACCTTGTTTCTTGACGCAAAGGCGGGTGCGGGATTTCAGCGGCTCTTCGACAGAAGAGCGAGGCGGCGTCCGGGGCTCCCACACTTCACGATGGGGGTCTGATCTTCAGGCTCACGACAAGAGCGGGGTGTTACAGGTGGCGGGTGAACAAAGCGGGGCAGCCGGGCACGCAGATACGTCCGGGCCGTCCGAGGCTTGGAGATACTCACAAACGCCGATTCCGGCGGGAGGGTGAAGGTGCACAGCGAGCCTCCAACGAGCGTGGTGACGGGGCGGCCCAGCACAGCGTAGGGGGAGCGGCTCCGATCGAGCGAGGCTCTTCCCAAGGCGGGGGCGGCTAAGCAGTCCTGGTCACGGCTCAGGGAGGGACTGGGCACGAGGGTCACAGCTCCGGCGAGGGTAAGGACACCACAGTCCAGCAGCGGGCGAGTGAAGATCAGGTAGAGCCCAATGGTCCTGGGGCTCAGTTCAGGGGGCAAGCTCAGTTCCAAGCCCTTGGAGATCGTTTTGGAAAAGCACAAGTCTTGAAAGTAAAAGTAAAGTAAAAGTCTTCAGCAACAGTTTCTCTTCTCTCCTTTGGTAGCAAGGTCACCACTGCAGGCCAATCCCCCAGGATAGGGACAGTCTTCCTCCTACAGCTTTCCCGGTGCCTCCTCCTCAGGCAGAGATTCTTCTTGGTCAAAAGCGGATCTAGTTTCTTAGGAGCAGGGCTCCTCCATTTATACAGCAAATCTTTTGTTCTCCCAGGCCAGGGGGGCCCTTGCCTAGTTCAGTCCGGTTTCTGAGCACTTTGTTTACGCGATGCAGGCTTCTTCTTTCAGAGTGCAGGGCAGAGTCATCAGACGCTCCACAGGGGGCGGAGCCGGCATTGAGGTAGCAGAGCACTGTCCTATTCAGAACCTAGGAGCACTCCTCCCACCCATCTACCTGTCGATCGTCCTATTCATACCAGGCTACCTAGCCCTGCCCATCTGGGTTCCCCCAGCCCTGTCACTCACACCAGCCAGACATCAGATACACAACACGCAGAGGCGGCTGAAAGGTTTAGGCAAGCAAAGGCCAACTTTCTAAAAGCGGCATTTGCAAACCCGGAATATTAAAATAAACCTTGCGAAAAGATGTACCTTATTATTCCGAGTTCAGGCATACTAAACTCGATCTCCTACCATGTTCCCTGGGTCGGTTAGGATCATAGGGTGTAATAATCCAGGCCGCCCATACTGGCCTATGAGAACAGGGTAGCCTTGCAGTAGTGAATAACAAGATGGCGGTAATTCACTACTAGGACAGGTCACGCATCCAGGCTTGTCCTACCTTAGGCGTACAATGCACCCTGCCCGTGGGCCTACCAGAGGGGTGACTAACATGCAGCTAAGGGAAGGTTTCAGGGACCGGCAAGTGTGGGCACTTGTCGGTCGGCGTGTCAGTACCAGCCTGCACGCAGGTTCTGCGGTGGCAGACCTCAGACGTATTTTACCGGCCGCTTCTGTGGGTGGCACAACCAGTGCTGCAAGCCCACCAGCGGTGTTCGTATTTACATGCCCTGGCGCCCCCGGCGCACTTTACTGGGGTCTGACAGTAAATCAAACAATCCAATCATGGAATCCAACCAACATATACAATTTACATAGGGAGCACTCGCACCGTGACACTGGTTGGCAGTGGCACAGCGCGCTGAGCGGCCAACACCATAAAAACACATGAGGCACAGTGACAAAAAGAGGAAGGGAGACTCACGCCAAGGTGCCAGGTCTAACACGTGTCCCCTCCAGCTGAAAAGTGGGGAGAACTACCCTACCCCAGGGAGTTCCTCATCACTAAGGCGGAAAAATCTGGACAGACCGTCGGCATTGGCGTGATCTGTACCAGGGCGATGTTCCACCGTGAAATCCATACCCTGTAGGGAAATGGACCACCTCAACAGCTTTGGATTCTCACCCCTCCTATGCATCAACCATCTGAGGGGCCTGTGGTCCGTCTGAACCCGGAAGTGAGACCCAAACAAGTAGGGTCTTAGCTTCTTCAGCGCCCAGACCACAGCAAATGCCTCACGCTCAATAGCACTCCACCTTTGTTCCCGTGGAAGTAACCTCCTGCTAAGAAAGGCTACGGGTTGATCTAGGCCCTCCTCATTAATCTGTGAAAGAACAGCCCCCACACCATGCTCTGAAGCGTCTGTCTGAACGATAAACTCTTTGGAGAAGTTGGGAGCCAAGAGCACGGGCGCCGTGCACATAGCAGTTTTCAAGGCCTCAAAAGCTTTCTGACAGGTGTCAGTCCAGATCACTTTCCTGGGCTGCTTCTTCGAAGTCAGCGCTGTCAAGGGGGCAACCATGTTGCCATACCCCTTGACAAACCTCCTGTAGTACCCGGTGAGACCTAGGAAGGCTCTCACCTCCGTCTGGGTTTTGGGCGCCTCCCAATTCAGGATGGTTTCTATCTTGGGCTGAAGGGGTGCCACCTGGCCACTCCCAACTTGGTGTCCCAAGTACACCACGGAACCCTGCCCAATCTGGCACTTACTCGCCTTGATCGTGAGGCCTGCCTTGCGCAGCGCCATCAACACTTCCCAGAGGTGACGCAAGTGTTCCTCCCAAGTGGAGCTGAACACTGCGATGTCATCCAGGTAGGCTGCACTGAACGAATCCAGCCCAGCCAACACCTGGTTGACCAATCTCTGGAAGGTGGCAGGGGCATTCTTCATCCCAAATGGCATAACCCGGAACTGGTAGTGCCCATCTGGGGTGGAAAATGCTGACCTCTCTTTGGCCCCCTCGGTCAAGGCGATCTGCCAATACCCAGACGTTAAATCAAACGTGCTGAGGTAGTTGGCAGCCCCTAGCCGATCGATGAGCTCATCAGCTCTGGGGATGGGGTGTGCGTCGGTCCTAGTGACCGAATTGAGTCCTCTGTAGTCCACACAGAACCGGAGTTCGGGTGTGGCTCCCGGCGCTGCAGCCTTTGGGACCAAGACCACGGGGATGGCCCAAGGACTGCTAGAAGACTCAATTACCCCGAGTGCAAACATCTTGGAGACCTCCTCCTTGATGCATGTCCTCACCCTGTCAGTCACCCTGTAGGCCTTGTGCCGCACAGGTGGACTATCCCCAGTGTCCACATCATGGACGCACCAATCAGTGACACCAGGGACCAGGGAAAACAGGTCAGAAAACTGTCCCAGCAACTGGCGACAATCATTCTGTTGCTCAGGGGTCAGGGTGGAAGAGAGGATGACACCATCCACTGACCCATCTTGCTCCTTGGCTGACAGGAGGTCAGGAAGAGGTTCTGTCTCCTCTTCCATTCCAGCATCTGTTGCCAAGAGCATGCCCACTTGGGACCTCTCCAAGTGGGGCTTGAGGCGGTTGACATGTAGGACCCTTAAGGGGTTCCTAGGAGACTTCAGGTCCACCACGTAGGTAACAGGACTCTTGCGCTCCACCACCTCAAAGGGACCGGTCCACTTATCCTGGAGCGCACACGGCTCCACGGGGGCCAAGACCCATACTTTCTGTCCAGGCTGAAGCTCTACCAGAGTGGCATTCTGGTCGTACCACCGCTTCATCTCTTCCTGGCTGGCTTCCAGATTTGCCTCAGCAAGTTGCCTGAATCGCCTAGTCTGATTCCTGAAGGCCAGCATGTAACTATATACATTCTGGGGAGGTTTCCTGGGAGATTGCTCCCAGCCTTCTTTGACCAGACTTAGAGGTCCTCTGACTGGGTGACCATACAGAAGCTCAAAGGGACTGAACCCCAGAGACTTCTGTGGCACCTCACGGTAAGCGAAGAGAAGGCATGGTAAGAGGACGTCCCACTTGCGCCTCATGGCCCCTTCTAGGCCCATTATCATGCCTTTGAGGGTTCGGTTGAATCTCTCAACCAACCCGTTTCCTTGGGGGTGGTAAGGTGTGGTGAATTTGTAGGTTACACCACACTCTTGCCAAAGAGATTTCATGTACTTGGACATGAAATTGGTACCTCGGTCAGACACCACCTCTAGAGGGAATCCCACTCGGGAGAAAATTCCCATCAGTGCCCGTCCCACCACGGGGGCCGTCACTGTCCTCAGAGGAATGGCTTCCGGGTACCGGGTGGCATGGTCCACCAGGACCAGGATGAACCTATTGCCCATCGCTGTCCTGGGGTCCAGTGGCCCTACAATGTCAATCCCCACTCGCTGGAATGGGGTACCGACCACAGGGAATGGCTGGAGTGGAGCCTTCTGCTTCCTTCCACTCTTTCCACTTGCCTGGCAAGTCTGGCATGTCCTGCAGTGAGTATCTGAACTCCTGCGCATTTGAGGCCAATAAAAGTGGGTGACAAGCCTTTCAAAGGTCTTGTCCTGCCCCAAATGCCCTGCCAATGGCACATCGTGAGCCAGCCCCAGTAGGAAGGCTCTGAAGTCCTGGGGTACCACCAGCGCACGGGCGGACCCAGGCTCAGCAACCTTAGGCTCTGTATATAGGAGGTCGTTCTCCCAGTAAACAAAATGTGATCCTGACTGATCACCTGCGGCCTGGTCTGCAGCCTGCTGCCGCATACCCACGAGAGAAGGGCACTCCTTCTGTGCCTTGCAAAAGTCCTCCCTGGTGGGACCCCCTTCCTGCTGCCAATGGGTCAGCTCCGGCAGGTCTCCCAGTTCAGCTATCTGCTCCCCTGTAGGCTCCAGGGCATCCCCCTCAAGGTCTGCTTCCTCCTGGACCGTGGGAACTTCAGGGGCCGGCTTCCCGCGCCCCTTGCTCCTTCTCTCTGAGGCCGGTTCCTGGGCCTCCCTCTCAGGCTCCAGGACCTCTTGAGTACCTCTACTGGCTGCCATGGACCGTGTGGTGACACACGCCCAATCCGGCATACCCAACATCTCCAGGTGGGCACTCCGCTCCACCTTAGCCCAAGGTGAGCTCTCCAAATCGTTCCCTAACAAACAGTCTACAGGCATGGCGGGCCTCACAGCTACCTGAAGAGTACCAGAGACCCCCCCCCACTCAAAGGGAACCTGAGCCACCTTGCAGTGTCTCTCTGTGTTGTCAGCGGCAACAACGGGATAGAATGCATTGGGGACCACCTGCTCCTGAGACACCAGGTGGCACCTGACAGCTGTCACACTGGCTCCTGTATCTCTAAGAGCTTCCACTCTATGGCCATTTATGGTCACCCACTGCCTGTACTTCTTAGTGTTCTCAGGCAGCTGGGTTGGAGGGACCACTTCACGGTCTCCTAGCGAGACCAGGGACATCTCTGCGGGACCCCACCCACCTTGGACATCCCTCTCCTCCCCCAAGGCTACACTAGTCACCTGCCGGGGTGGAGCACCAGTGGGTGCTGGTTTACCAAACAAGGGACACTTTACATCAGAGGCAAAATGCCCCAAATTGTTACACCTGTAACATCTTACGGGCCCCTTTTGAACAGGAGGACCTGTCGGGGCCCCGGTCGGTTTCTGGGGTGGGGGAGGCTGAGAACCCTTCCCTTGGTTCCCTTGGGGACTATTTTGGGGCCCTTTTTGGAACTGCTTCTGTTTACCCCTGTCCCCCCCACTCTTCTGCTGGGGACCCTGCCCACCTTTGGCGGAATCTCCCACGGTACCCTTGTGGACCCTGGTACTGACCCAGCGGTCCGCCTCCTAAGCAAGCTTCCTCGGGTTAGTCAGCTTACTATCTATCAGGTGCTGGCGTAGCTCGGGAAAACAATTACTGGACAAGTGCTCCCATGCCATTAGATCAAGAAGCCCTTGATAATCATTCACCTTACTACCCTTTACCCAACCATCCAGCGCTCTGCAAAAGAAAGTCACATACTCCACATACGTACTATTGGGAATCTTAGTGCAACCCCTGAACCTCTGTCTATATAACTCAGGGGTCAACCCATACCTAGCCATCAATGCTTCCTTCATATGGGCATAAGAATTACGAACATCAACAGGTAAATCTAACAGTGTGTCCCGCCCTTCACTCAGGAACCTTCCCCACAACCCCGCTCCCCAATCTTTCTCAGGGACCCGGTGGGAGGACATGGCTACCTCGTAGGCTCTGAACCACTGCCCGATGTCGTCATTCCTGAAGAACTCCTTCACTACATCCTTGGGAATATAAACTCTTGGTTCCGCCGGTACTGGCGGTGTGCTGCCACCAGAGGGATTAAGCTCCAAACTTTTTGCTTTCAGCTCCAGCTCCCTCAGCTTCATGTCATGCTCTAATTGTAGTTTCTTTTCTTCCATGGCTAATCTTTGTTTTTCCATATCCATCTGCCCATGAAGTTTTGCCATTTCCACCTCGTGTGCCCGGGTTGCAGCCCTGACCGCCAACTCTTCTGGCGACAGGCATCTGCCAAACTCATGGACACTTTCTGGTGGAACCACTTCCACCTGATTCTCTGGTGCCTTTGACTCATACCAGGCCCTCAGCGCCTTCACAAATTGTTCCTTCTTTTTCAATCCAGTTTGGGCAATCCTGAACTTGGAGCAAAGACCCTTCAAGTCTTCATTGGTACGATTCAGAAGTGCGTCTTCTTCCCAATCTACGTCTTCAAATCCAGAGATTATGGAAGCCGCCCTTCCGGCAGAAAGTGAACCAGGCATGGCTCTAACAACGGAGACTCTTGGCAAAACAAAAAACAAATGCTAGCCTTGTGGCTGTGTTACTGGTCTGCTCTCACTACGTGGTGATCAGTGGTTCACTATACGCAAACCGCAAATGCACATCCGTAAATCCTCACCGCTGCCACCAATGTTAGAAATGAGGGGGCTCTGGTTGACGCAGGTGTGAACCCACAACAAGCAGGGACCCTTTACTTCTTGTCAGGGCGAAGGATGACTCCCCAGAATAACCCCTGCTCACCCTCTAGGTGCGTGGCGCGAGCAGTCTAGGCTAAGTCTCAGGCGTACACAGTTAAGCAAATGCAATTACACATACAGTAAACCCCTTGCATGCACCACAAACGGACACCAATCAGGAAGTATATAAAAATAAGCTTTTATGTAGATTCAGCAGATTCAAATACAAGGCCCAGTAACGTTGAACTGATGGGGCCACAATTCTCGGAAATACGGTCAAGTTCTCTTGGTTTTACGGAAAGTTCTTTAGGCGGGCACAAGGTGACTGTAGGCCTCCGCGCACTTCGTGCTGAGGCAGCGCCCAGGGAGCACACAGCAGCTGACAGGGAAATAAGAACGTTGCGGACCCTGGATCCGATGCGAGCTCGCGGTCGAGTTCGTAAGTACAGTACCTTGTTTCTTGACGCAAAGGCGGGTGCGGGATTTCAGCGGCTCTTCGACAGAAGAGCGAGGCGGCGTCCGGGGCTCCCACACTTCACGATGGGGGTCTGATCTTCAGGCTCACGACAAGAGCGGGGTGTTACAGGTGGCGGGTGAACAAAGCGGGGCAGCCGGGCACGCAGATACGTCCGGGCCGTCCGAGGCTTGGAGATGCTCACAAACGCCGATTCCGGCGGGAGGGTGAAGGTGCACAGCGAGCCTCCAACGAGCGTGGTGACGGGGCGGCCCAGCACAGCGTAGGGGGAGCGGCTCCGATCGAGCGAGGCTCTTCCCAAGGCGGGGGCGGCTAAGCAGTCCTGGTCACGGCTCAGGGAGGGACTGGGCACGAGGGTCACAGCTCCGGCGAGGGTAAGGACACCACAGTCCAGCAGCGGGCGAGTGAAGATCAGGTAGAGCCCAATGGTCCTGGGGCTCAGTTCAGGGGGCAAGCTCAGTTCCAAGCCCTTGGAGATCGTTTTGGAAAAGCACAAGTCTTGAAAGTAAAAGTAAAGTAAAAGTCTTCAGCAACAGTTTCTCTTCTCTCCTTTGGTAGCAAGGTCACCACTGCAGGCCAATCCCCCAGGATAGGGACAGTCTTCCTCCTACAGCTTTCCCGGTGCCTCCTCCTCAGGCAGAGATTCTTCTTGGTCAAAAGCGGATCTAGTTTCTTAGGAGCAGGGCTCCTCCATTTATACAGCAAATCTTTTGTTCTCCCAGGCCAGGGGGGCCCTTGCCTAGTTCAGTCCGGTTTCTGAGCACTTTGTTTACGCGATGCAGGCTTCTTCTTTTAGAGTGCAGGGCAGAGTCATCAGACGCTCCACAGGGGGCGGAGCCGGCATTGAGGTAGCAGAGCACTGTCCTATTCAGAACCTAGGAGCACTCCTCCCACCCATCTACCTGTCGATCGTCCTATTCATACCAGGCTACCTAGCCCTGCCCATCTGGGTTCCCCCAGCCCTGTCACTCACACCAGCCAGACATCAGATACACAACACGCAGAGGCGGCTGAAAGGTTTAGGCAAGCAAAGGCCAACTTTCTAAAAGCGGCATTTGCAAACCCGGAATATTAAAATAAACCTTGCGAAAAGATGTACCTTATTATTCCGAGTTCAGGCATACTAAACTCGATCTCCTACCATGTTCCCTGGGTCGGTTAGGATCATAGGGTGTAATAATCCAGGCCGCCCATACTGGCCTATGAGAACAGGGTAGCCTTGCAGTAGTGAATAACAAGATGGCGGTAATTCACTACTAGGACAGGTCACGCATCCAGGCTTGTCCTACCTTAGGCGTACAATGCACCCTGCCCGTGGGCCTACCAGAGGGGTGACTAACATGCAGCTAAGGGAAGGTTTCAGGGACCGGCAAGTGTGGGCACTTGTCGGTCGGCGTGTCAGTACCAGCCTGCACGCAGGTTCTGCGGTGGCAGACCTCAGACGTATTTTACCGGCCGCTTCTGTGGGTGGCACAACCAGTGCTGCAAGCCCACCAGCGGTGTTCGTATTTACATGCCCTGGCGCCCCCGGCGCACTTTACTGGGGTCTGACAGTAAATCAAACAATCCAATCATGGAATCCAACCAACATATACAATTTACATAGGGAGCACTCGCACCGTGACACTGGTTGGCAGTGGCACAGCGCGCTGAGCGGCCAACACCATAAAAACACATGAGGCACAGCGACAAAAAGAGGAAGGGAGACTCACGCCAAGGTGCCAGGTCTAACACGTATGCATTTGTGGAGGTTGCTCCACACAACGGGACGTCAACGCCTGCTGATGGTGTGTCTCCTGTGCGCAGCTCCGCATTTTGTTGCCTGATCCTGTGTCCGTGACTTCTGGGGATTGTTCATACATTTTCTCGGAGTGACCCATGAGTAACCTGACACTCCTTCCTTTACATACACCTGTTGCACTGGGCCTTTCTGACCTACTTGTCTTTGTGTGCTACTTTTTGCCGAATTTCTCACCCCTTCCACCTGCTGCTGCCTCACCCGTGGCACCGCCCCACCGAGTGCCCAGATTCTGCAACCCACACGCCTCCAAAATGCTCCTCCCTTCCCCCTCCACCCATTCTAAATGCAGCCAGCAGTTTTTCTGTGCCACTGTTGCGCCAACGCCGTGCCAATGGCAGGACCGTCTGTGCCTGCAATGTGCACAGTGCATGACCCTCTGGTCTTTGCATGACCCACGTCACACAACAGGCTCATGCTGCAGCCACCCTCCATGCAATGTCCTCCATACAATCAACCGCCTGCTATCAGGCAACCCCTAAGCACACACACGACACCTTTGCATGCTGAGTGTGCAACACCAACTGCCTACACAGCGCTGCCCAGTCTACCAGTCCCTGTCAGAACAACCAGGTCATGTGCCTCCAACTCCACACCCGCTCCATCCACCAGCACGCCATTGGACTCTGTTACCTCCTCAACACAACAGCCACACACATCACCTTCATGACAGTAACCTGGACAAAAGCCTCCTCAGCACACAACTTCTTCATTGCCATCTCAGACGGATACAAGATCACCCGCAGGGACGGCACCAACAATCCCGGAGGATGAATTGCAATTAATTCCCAAGTACACCCTCAGAGTCACAAATCCGGTTTAGCACCAACCCCCAGGCAACCCTCAGAGTAACACTCATCTACAGATCTCCAGGCCTACATCCACAATTCCGCTAAGCCATCAACACGTACATCTGCATGCACCCTCTCACCTCCACAGGCTACATGTGGCTGGGGGCCAGTAACTTCTTGCTGGAGGAGAACCACACCACCATCCATCATTGGTCCATCAACATTTGCATCCACGTCTCTGAAAAGCAACACACTGCCCCACACCCCGCTACCGATCCCCCAAAGATGCTTGATGTAAGTCACCACAGACAAGCTGTGTGGGACACTCAAAACAACACCACCGCCACACCCTGCAACCTCACACACTGGATCAGCAAGTGATCCAACAATCTTGCCACATTGACGGACTTTCCTGTGAAGCACAACAACAGTTAAGCCACCTGGGACAAGGCAGACCTACTGGACTCATACAGATCTAGCCGGACTCTTGTGCAAACCTTGCAACACAAAGAACCATCAGTTACCTTACAGCCCTGGAAAACGCCACACACAGCCATCACCATATCATCAGCAAAGACAAGTGGATATCCTTAAGATAGGGCCGAGGCACCAACACACACAACATCAAGGTGGTCATCAGCATTGTGAGTGAACTGACAGCAGGTCTCCATCCAAAAGACACCCCACCCTTGCAAGGCAGATCACATCCCTTGCAACTTTCTACCACTGCAAGATCATGGCCATACACGACAGCCTTGGCACACAGAGGCAGACAGCACTATTATCCGCAGGACAAACCCCACTCCAGCTCTGGACTCCCGTCAGCAGCAAATACACCACCTGGCTCATGTGCACCATCCACTCTGGCTCTCCATCAGGCCCCTTCCTACACAACATCTCAACCACATCATTCCCCATCCTTGAAGCCCACGTCCAGCGCGTCATGAATGTCTCCTTTGAGTTAGCCACATTCCATGGGAGCTGGAGGCATGCAGAGACCCAGGCCCTTGTTAAACAACGGACGGCAGTACCGCAGGATCACCTGGGACATCACCCTGCTTCCCTACCCAGCAAATGTAATCAGGAAGACACTCAACGAGCAACTGACAAACTTCCTCCACGCAAACAGCTCCAGGCAACCGGCACCAGACCATCTTCCACAGTAATCACACCACTGCAACCGTCACCATTGCCAACACCAATGACAACTTTGCCCTGCTCAGCAATGGTGAGCACCCCCCCCTTGACCTCTCAACGGCATTCTATACCATGTGCTACCACACAGTCAGCTCACACTTCTCCAACACTGGTATCCAGAGGAGGGCCCAGGATTAAATTAACAAGTAGCTCACCAGCAAGGCCCAGGGAGTCGGCCTCCACCCTGCAGCATGTAGTACACTGGGGTCATCTGGCCCATGCCCCAGGGCTCTTCTCTCAGCATGACGATCTTCAATGTCTCCATGACCCCCTCTCCACCATCACATGCGCACACGACCTCATCATCATCTCGTATGCCATTGACACCCAGCTGCTCCTCACCAAAGACCCAGCCATTGTCAGATCCAAAATTCAAGAAGGCATGAGGCTTGACTTGGACAGGACTGAGGTCATCATCTGAGGATTGTCCCTTTACGGCTGGGTCAACTCCTTGGGTCCCACTGGTCTGTGCACGACACCAGCACCCAGTGGCCACAAACGCAATCTGGTGTTCATCATGGACCCATCGCTTACAATTACCATGCAACTCACCACCATCTGTACCTCATGCTGCAACACCCTCCGTATGCTGCAAATGATCCACAGATAGATCCACTCCAAGGCAAGACAGACCGTCCCCCAGGTCCACGACACCAGCCGGCTCAAATACAGCACCGGCCTCTAAGGAGAACAACAGCAAAACTGCAGGAGAACTTGTCCACATCCAGGGTGCTTCCGCACACCTCATCTTCATCATCCCCCGCCCCAGCCACATCACCGTCCACCTGAGATAGCTACAATGGCTCACTGTCTGCTGCAGGATCCCCTTCAGACTCCTCAACCACAGTCAGGAGGCAGTCCACAACCCCAGACCCAAAACAAACCTTGGACGTCTGTCATCCAACACCCCATTGGCACAACTCCATGCAGCCCACCTTGGCCTGGCCACCATTCATCACATCCACATAAAAACTGGATGCAGGAGATAGTTCTCCCACCTCGCCAAACAGACCTGGGACTCCCTCCCCGGGCACATCACCATGACCCATGACCTCTACACCTTCATGATACTCTTCCAAATTGGTCTGTCTGAGCAGTATTGCAAGCCACCCTCAGCAGCTTGAGGCCATCACGGGTAAGTATTGGGCTCCATGTCTGTATTTGGTGATACATTGTGACCCATGTGTGTCCTCGACCGGACTCAGATCCAAGTGTATGGATGGCTGGAGTTAGTTCCACACTCAGGCATACTTTGACATATCCCCACATGTATGTTGTGGACTCATGCTAAGTGACTGCAACATACATTTTCAAGTATTCATTTTTTAATTATAGCTCTGGGGCATGATTTGTGCACAGAAAAAGGTGCAATGCAGGGACTATAGAATCCAAAGTTCACAGGGGGAGATGGGATTCTTGGCATTTGAAGTCAGCAGAGTCCAGACCACAGTGTTTGGCATCATTGGTCAGACTGTGACCAGCAGGTCCATGTGGCAGATGATGTCAGTCAATGAGGTGATGCTGTCGCACATGAAGGCCAGGTGCCAGGCCAGGTGACCTGGGAGATGTGGATGGTCCACTGCCTCTCACGGTCTTTTACGTGAACGAGCCACCTTCCTCAGGGGACCCTCAGATGCAGGCCTTGACGATGCTTGGGACGCTCCGTCGGACGAATCCTCCTCCTCCTCCCTCCCTGTGGCTGGTGGTGGTCTTCGCCTGGTGGCACAGGGAGGGTTGCCCATGTTGTCGGCAATCCGACGGAGTGAATGGCTTATGTCCCTTTGCACCGCCAGGAGCTCAACCAGTCTTGCCTCCATCCGTCCTTGGTGTTCTTGTTGACTGGCGTGTTGCTCGGCCTGCTGGTTCTTGATCTCTGTGAGGGTCTCCACTACCTGGCTGAACTCCCTGGTGTCACGAAGGTATGCAGCCATGATGTTGTGTATGTGTGACATACCGGTCCCTTCAGCTGGCTGGTCAGGTTCTCGCCTCCGCCTGCCTCCACTCCCACCACCCCTGCCCACACGAGCCTGGCCTGCCGTTGTGGGCACATCGGGTCTACGGGACCCCTGAGGGATGGCAGTGACAGTGTTGTCTGCCTCCTCCTGGGTGCCCGCCGCACCTTGTCCCTCCTGGTCAGACTGGCTCAGTGGTTCACTGCGGGCAGGGCTCCTCGGTGTCTCCTGGTATGTGGCAGGAATGGGGGTGGTGGTTGGCACAGATGTTCCTGAACCAGGTTCTGCAGGGGCTTGGACACGAGAGGGTCCAGGTCGGTTGGGGTCATCCGCGGAGTGTTGAGAGGCGTCGCTGCCGGTGGGATCAGGTTCCTCCCGAGCCAGGGACTGTGAATCTTCACCCCCATTGTTGGGGGTAGATTCATCACGTTGCCCTGTGTGTGAGAGACAAACAATGTTAAAGCTGTTTCATGCAACATGCATGTTTCATACACATTCAAGTTGGCACTGTTCCTCCAGGTAGTTGTATGTGTCTAGCATTCTCCTCAATGTTCACTTGTGGATGGGTATGTTGTGGGGGACAGATTGATATGTTCTCCTGAGTCTTTGACATGTATAATTTTGGCTTGGATGCTTCTTCGGCTATGTATGGGTCTTGTTGTGTTACATGTCCATTGTGACAGTGGGCAAATCCATTGCCTGTCCCGGGAGTGTCTGCTTGTGTGAGGGGTGTGTGTGACAGGGCCTGCTTGTGTGTGTAGTGTGATTTTGCCCTGGGGCTCCCAGTTGATGTAGCTGTCCTCCCATGGAGCATGCTGCCATGACAGTGAGTGTGAGTTCCTGTCCTAGATATCTGACCTTGTTGGCTTGGTGTTTGTGTTTGCACTGGTCAAAGGAGGGCCTTGTGCTGCCTACACTCGGGCCGAGTGTGAGGTATCTTGTCAGTACTTTCCCAACCCTGGTGCATGGGTATGTACCTGGGCCATATGGGATGAGGGCAATTATGTCTGATTTGGAGTTCAACAATGTGTTTTGTGCCACCCACCCTCCCAGCATACCGGACATCCATTCTTGGGTTGGTGCTTCGTGTAGCATGGGACATAGCATGGCCTTGCTTTCTCAATGAGGCATACACATGTTAGTGGCATTAGCGTTCTTTTTGATTGTGGTTCTGGCCGGTGAGGGCTTGGGGGTAGTTGTGTGCATTTGGTGTAGTTGTGGTGTGGATGCCATTACCTCCATGTTACCTAAGTTGTTTGTGTACTCACCAGGCTCTGGAACTCCTTGCAGTCCATGTACTCCCACTGGCGGAAGCAGGGCCATCACCTTCTCCTCCCAGGGATGGAAATGTACTGGTCTACGGGGCCCACCACCTCCAGTGATGTTGTTCTGGGCATAGTCATCATTAATTTTGCACTTGACCGCCCTACGCAGATCGTACCACCTGGCTTGGCATTCAGTCCTGGTCCTTCTGATGGGTGCAACAGCATTCACCCTATCGATGATCCTCTGCCACAGGCGTGATTTTTCGGCTATGCTGGTCTGTCTGACCAATGTTCCAAACAGCTGTGGCTCGATTCTGATGACTTCATTGACAAGGATCTCCAGCACCTCCCTTGTGAACTTTGGACTCTTGTCTGTGGGCATGGTGTGGGGTGAGGGTGTGGATGGTTGTGGGTGTGTGGGTCTGAATGTGACGGTGTGGGTCTAAATGTGAAGAGGGGGTATGTGTGAAGGAGGTTGTGTGAAGGTGTATATGTTAAGGTGGATGGGTGCAGTTGTTTGTGTGTGCTCTCTAGCTGCAGTGAGTCTGTTGCAAAGGCTCATGGTTTGTGTGTGCGAGCCCTTTTTATTGGTCCATTTGCGGGTGTGCCTCAGTTTGAATTTTTGGTGGGTGTGTTATAAGGGGTGGTTGTGAGTTTGCCCCTCTGTTTGCCTGTTTGGATGTGTCCAGGTCAGTCATTTCCATTTTTTGTGCACTGTAGACGTGTTTTGTGGTGTTGTGCGAGTCGAATAGACCCTCCTTGTGCTGTTTTACAGTGTCCGTGGTTCAGTACGGTACAGGGGTACGAGTCGTACAGGCACACACCCCCATGTGTTTTGTATGTACGGTGCGTACACCGCCATTGCGTATGTACGGTGCGTACACCGACATTGCGTATGTACGGTGCGTACACCGACATTGTGTATGTACGGTGCGTACACCGACATTGCGCATGTACGGTGCGTACACCGACATTGCTCTGTACGGTGCGGACACCGACATTGCGTATGTACGGTGCGTACACAGACATTGCTATGTACGGTGCGTACACAGACATTGCGTATGTACAGTGCATACAACGACGTTGCATATATACAAGTCATTCCCCGTGTACGGGACGTTTTCCGTACAAATCGTATATCGGAAAGCCGGTCCGGATCGTACTTGTACGGTCGGACTGTATTTTTAGGCTTCGTACGGAAAAGTGTCCGGGTCCGTCTCGTACAACTTTTCCTGATACGATTCGTACGGATTGGGCTGATCCGTATGTATTTTTCCCGTATGAATCGTACTTCACGGGTCGTACGGTAAAAAAAAATACAGGATCGGAATCGACCCCCAACTGTTGTTTTGGGTTATTTCTGAGGGGACAAGCTTGCGGTTAGGAGCTGCGTTGCTTCAAGTGTCATTTTCTTTCATTAAACTACGTTTTTACTTGAATTTGAATGTACTTAGGTGGTAGGTGTTGTGTCTAGTGTTAGGTGGTTGATGTGTTGGTGTGTTTTAAGTGTTAGTAATATTTTCGCTAAATATCGATAGTTACTGTTTGAGGCCTAATGTAGAGAGGTTAGAATATGTACAGAAATGTGTGCCTATGGTGTTAAAAGTGTTTGTAAATCTATTTAATTAGTGTATGTGTAAGTTTGTGTGGGTGGGTATTTTTTTTACTTATTTACAGGTTTTCCTTTTTCAGAATCGCGTTTTGAGAAGATAGCATTAAGAAGTGTGTATTAGTATTTTAAACTAATATTTATTTAACACTTTCCTAATTTTTCAGGTTTTCCTGGAGCGTTGTTTTTTTAAAATATATTTTCGGGTTTTTTATGGTTTAATCAACTTGGATTTACCGACTCAGGATTATTTTGAAACAGTTGGATTTTTGCATTATTGGGGGGTAATTTTTACTTTAAATTGGATTGAGAGATACCTGATGGATTAACAATATTTGTAATATCTTTTCTTCAGCTACACAAACCGTAAGTAATATAGTTATTTAATGTGGGAGGGAAATGTTGGGAAAAATATTTTTAATATGTGTTATATTTTGTAAAATGTAATTAAGATGTCAATATATATTTATATTATGAAATTAAATATATATGACAAATTATTTATATTTTACAAAATGTAGAAATATTATATGGATAAATTAATTACCAATTATTAATTAATTATCAATCAATTAATTATCAATACATATAAATCAAAATTAATATTTAATTTACTATAATTAAATTACTTCCCACCCTATTGCCCTATAAACCCACAACCCGCTACGGAATTAAATTACCCAAAAATTAAATTACATAACATTCATTACTTAAAAATAATACATAATTTTAACACTACTACCATACATAACACTAAAAAAAAATGATAATATGGAAATCGATATTTTAAATTCGATATTATGGAAATCGATATTTCATACCCCACTTTCGATATTCTGTCCTATCAAGTGGCGGCTCCCCCATTGGGGCGTGGAGGTGTCGGCCCACTGCTTTCGCAGTGCGAGAAGGCAGAAACATAAATGGTAAAAACTACCACCATTTATGTTTCTAATTCTCGCACTGCGAGAAACCAGAAGTGCCTGGTTGGGGGTGGGCTGTCCTGCTCGAGGGCGGGTGGGGAGTGGCTTGCCCACTGTTGTGCGTATTGACTGTTTGGTCGGCCCTAGGGCCGGCCAAACAGTCAGTACGCACAACAGTGGGCAAGCCACTCCCCCCCACCTTCGAGCAGAACCGCCCACTCTCCCTTTTTATCTATGTAGGCTGCTGCATGCAGCAGCCTACATGGAGAAAATGGCCCGGGCGGGGCGCGCTCCGCTGCACCTCACCAAACACAGCGCTGCCATTGCAGCGTTGTGATTGGCGGAGGGGAGGGAGGGAGGGAGGCTAAATTTCCTGTGATGACAATGAGAGCAGAGCTGCCTGCAGGAACTGGAAAATGCAGGCCAGGATGGTGGGAGTCGGGACCCATCCTGGCGCAGGATAGTAAGTTTTAGTTTATATTTCTTTTAAATTAAACCCCTCCTGCCTCCCCAGCGACGACCCTATTTCCACCCCCCACCCGCCCGTGATGCCAGCCGCGTCCTATCTATATTTTGGTAATTTGATATTCTGTCCTACCTATATTTTGTAATCGATATTCTGTCTTCTCTATATTTTGGATTCTATATTTTGGTCGTTTACCCCTGCATATTCCCAAAATGCGCGCCCTAAGTAATTTTGCCCACATGTACCTGGCCTCACCTGGATGTGTAGGTGTAAGTGTGTATATGTAACCAAGAAACCTCTAGGGATGAACCAGCCCTCTCACCTGATGGTTTGAAATGAAGGACCCCATCTCTGCATCGAGGATGACAACCCGCAAAGGATGTCAGATTACTGCTTGTCGTAAATTCAGCATGCAGGACCCCTGTTTCAGCTTGGAAGGAATTCTCCACTAATTTGTAGACGTGAGTGAGGGTCTTTTATACTAAAGTGGTCATACCAGGATTTTTTCTAGAATCAATATTGTTTTTAAACAACCATGGATGTTTTGAAAACAATCATAAATGTTTTTAAAACAATCAAAGATGCTTTTCTAAATGAGTGTGATCATGCACAGCTGGCTGTTGGCCTAGGATGAAAAAGTGGTGACGCTTATACAGAATAAATCTGCTGTACCTGGGGACATGTTTATGTACGTCAGGTACAGGGGTTCAGATAAAAGATTGAGAGCCTGGTGTCGAAGAGACAGGAGCAAACTATTAGGCAAAAGGTCTCCTGTTTAGAATCGTTATAGTCGTGTGGATGGGATAATGTATGTAAATGGGATATACATCGATGAGACCATCATAAAAGACATGACAGAAGGAGAAAGTGTCTGGTGGAATCTGAAGGTGGATTCTAGTTGAGAGGTAACTGCAAGCAGAGAGAACAGAGCAGAGTGGTTGCATTTTTCCCAGCCTACAGCTTTCTAGAGGCACACAGGGCTTTTAATTCTTGGAATGAAAGCTCACTGTATCTAGAGGGCAGAAGGCCACTGCCTTCTCCTTTAGAAGACATACTAAGTGTGGTGTGGTGTTGCACCTACCTAACCAAGTGGGAACAAAACTCTATGAGATTAGAGAAAGGGTGTGCTAGACCCTTGGCTTACCCAACCCTAAGCTCCGTAGAACTTTCTATTCTAAGCTTGTATGATATGTGCCTAGTAATACTGAAGTTTTTTTCTATTAATCAACACAAAGATTTATCTGGTAAAACAATGCAGGCTTGAATCCTAACCGCTGCACACCAATGTGGGAAGCTGGCCTGGTATATGATGTCCACTAATGTGAGTGGGCACCCTGCACCACTCCAGACAAACCTTATGGTGATTTAAGAGGTCTTAGACAACCTTAGAAAGCTCTCTAAGTGGTAGCTGTGGAAAGCAGCCTTCAGGCTTAGTGCAGAAGGAGTGTAAAGCAGTTTGTTTGACCAGAATGCAATCTTACAGTATAGATTAAATGTAAAAGAACCCCACAAGGTATTTATAAAAATATGTATATATTATATAATACTCTATAACACATAGAAATATCTCCTACCCAGAGATGTACACAATGCAAACAATACTTTGCATAGAAATTAAGTAAATAGCACGAAATACAGTGTGGACCCCAGAGGGGGACCAAACCATATACTAAGAAAATGGTATAAGAACCATGACTCGGGTCAAGACAATATCGAGAGGACATAGAAGTGCTGGGGACCCAAGGAACCACCCAAGGTGAGTGACTAGGAGCCCCATGGAGAGCGTGTGAAGTGTGGGAACACAACCACGTGCTCCATACAAATCAACGTGTAACTCGCGGTTGGAATTTTAAAGATTAAGGACCCTTGCCAGTGGACCCTGAAGAAACCCAGTGGAAGACAGAAGGTTGGAGAGCCACCCCACTTGGGGATACCCTAGTACCACATTACCTACACCAGGAAAGTCGGGTGCATAGGTGTGAATTGGTGTCAGAAACCGTCCTCGAACCCAATGGAGGACTTCAGGAAAGTGCCGCTGCTGAAGAAGGAGAAAGTGTCTGGTGAAATCTGAAGGTGTATTCTAGTTAAGAGGTACCTGCAAGCAGAAGGGACAGAGTCTATGTCACTCAGGAGTGACCCGGAGATCTGGAAGATGAATGCCCACCGATGTCGGGTGTTGCAGGAGAGTTGACGGTGAACTTGACTCTGCAGCTGTGAGGACCAGGCGATGCTGAGGAAGACCAGGAGCTGTGCACAAGCTGTCCCACAGTGGATGTCGAGTGCTGAGGCACCTTGGCAAAGACAACCTACGCATAAGTCAAAGAAGGTGCAATTTTGGAACTAGCAAGGTCCAGGGGACTCACCACAAGCAGGGGAGCCAGGGTAGGCCCCGAGCAATCAGGGGAGCTCAAAATAAGCATAGATGACTCTCAACAGGACCCACAGTCTGGAGGCACTGGAGTCCCAAGAAGACCTCGAGCAGCTCACCAAAATATGCAGACCAAAGTGGAAGCAATATGGTGTGTCCAAAGATTCTGGTCACTAAAGATGCTTGAGGTTTGGGCTACTTGGAGCCCAAAGATCTTGGTGGAAGGAAGCCAACAGGCTTTTGCAACAGCAAGTCAATGCCGTGCACAGGGGTTCAGTTCCTGCGGCTCCCACAAGTGATACTTGCCTCAAAATTGGTGAAATGGCATGGCAGGCCTTGAAAGCTGTGGAGAACCTCCAACTGTGTTGCAGAACCTTTCGAAGTCCGTAGGAGCTCAGGATCAGACTACCAGTCAACTTGGTTGCGGCGCATGCAGATGCAGGTAAGTGACTACTTCACTTCAAGGGAGACTCCCTCAAGTGTCTTGGATGCCCCCAGGCCGAAGGAAGGTTCCTGTATTGTGCACAGGCACAGACGATGCAGCAGACTGAAGGGGGGATGAAGTCGAGCCCAAACAAAGTCCAGTGAAGTCCAGAGTGCCCAGACGGTAGAAGAAGAAGTGGTGTCTGAATTGAATCTTGTCCCACAATGAATGTAAGGACCCACCAACAGGTAAGCCCTTGAGTACCCTAAGGAACGGGTTGGGACGTTTCAGGGGAACCTCCCAGAGGAGGGTCTGGAGAGGGGGAGGTTACTCCCATGTCCATTGTCCAGTTGCTGGTATGAACTGCACTATGCATGGGGACATCAAATGTGCCCCTTGTGCAGACTAAGTGGCACTGGCAAGTGCACCCACCCAGCCCCAAGACACTAAATCCTGTCTGTGAGGTGGTCGCACCTCTCTGTGAGAGGATGGCTACTGTTATGCCTGCCCCTGCTCGAGTTTGGCTCAGTAGCAGGAGGGCAGAATCGTGTCTCTGGTTGGCAGCTACCATTTTGTGCTGTCCAGGTCTATCCCATGTCCATTGTCCAGTTTTGCACCAGAGCAGGAACCATTGGCTCCCAGAGCTAGTATGAACTGCACTATGCATGGGGACATCAAATGTGCCCCTCGTGCAGACTAAGTGGCACTGGCAAGTGCACTCACCCGGCCCCAATACACTAAATTCTGTCTGTGAGGTGGCCACGCCTCTCTGTGAGAGGATGGATATTGTTCTGCCTGCCCCAGCTCAAGTTTGGCTCAGCAGCAGGAGGGCAGAATCGTGTCTTTGGTTGGCAGCTACCATTTTGTGCTGTCCAGGTCTAGAAGACGGGTACTGGGAGCACTGAGAGCCTGACGGAGGGCTCTTCCAGTACTTGGAATCATACCACCCACACCATTTACAGTGTGGGAGGCATGATGCCAACATGTTTGATACCAAACATGATAGGATTTGTTGCAACCGATTTCGAGATGGTCATCGCATAGTTATGCAGTGCCTCCATGTATAGTATATGGCTGCTTCACTTACAACCCGGTAGAATGGACTCAGTAGACTGTAGAGGTGCCCTGCTCATGCAGGGGCACCCTCACACTTAGAATCACGCACCCTGCCTTCAGGATTACAAAGACCTGCTATAGGGATGACTTATAGGTTTTAAGTGCAGTGACCCTAGATATAGGAAACTTATCTCTTTAGTAAGTGGTACTAGCACCATCTTACATAGGCTGCAATGCCAGGCATGTTGTTCCATTTTGAATGGTCTTCATGGGTGGCATAATGCATGCTTCAGTCCATGGGGGACCTCTGCGGTAACTATGCCCTGGGTACCTTAGTACCATTTACTAGGGACTGACAGGGGTACCCCAGTATCCGATTTGGGATGTATCTATGTACTGAACAGAACAATTTAAGGGACAAAGCAGATAGACTGGGGTCCTGATTAGCAGGATCCTAGTCAGACTAGCCAATAACAGCTTAGCGCCAGGCAGAAAGTGGGGGTAACCATAAAAGCAGATCCTACTTTGCTACAGGCAGCAGTTCTTACAAATTCATACAGTACACAGTTTAAGACAGTCATCACAACAAAAGAGTAGATAAAGGCAAAAAGGTTCAGATTTAATTCCCAGCCATAGGTCTTGCTACTTAGCCTTGACTGTTGGTATTTGCCACCCATTTAATAATTCATATGATCTAATATTGAACCCTACATCCTTACACTTAGTTTGCGTTTAATTGGCACTTTGAGAGAATATAAGCTATACTCAAGATCACAAATGGCATAGAATCTTGCTCTCCACATTTTGAATGACCGGGGTTCCTTCTGCACCCAAAATGATGCTATGCATAACCGAGCCAACGCAGTTGCCATAAAGATTAGGTACCTACCATGCTGCATCGTCGGGTTAGTCAGAGACTCATCTAACAGACCTAAATGCATCTTTGTGGGTGTAATGGTAATTTCTACACCAATGATATCGGTCAGAAAAACCTCTATTCCCCCGATTAGGTGTCTTAGTTTAGGACACATAAAAATCATATGGAGAATGTCAGCTTTATCGGCCACACAGCGAGTGCATTTACCATCATTTATCCCTTCCCATTTAGATATTTTGGATGGAGTATAGAAGAGATTAAAATGGTTTTAAAATGCTGTGCCTTCAGATTAGAAGAAATCAAAATCTTCTCCACCAGAACAATAGATTCCTGCAAAATGTCGCCGCTTTGGCTCAATCTGACATTCCATTTAAGGTTTTGAGCCTCCAGATCATCAGTTTGATTTTCAGTAAGCCAGTTATATAGGCTATCAATCCTATGTCTCCATCTAATTGCCTCAAACAAATTGTTTTTAGCTAATGTGGCCTGATTTAGCTTTCTCAACAGGAAGCCCAGGATCTGTAAAAACTTAAAAAGATCTGTTTTGGCAGTGAATATTTTTCTGCCAATGTGGAGAATAGCAAAATATAATCTTTATCATAGAAAGCCCCGAATATCATTAACCCTTTTTGTCTCCATCTTACCATAATAATATCCCAAAAGATAGGTGGTAATAATAATGATGCAGGAGTGTGTGCATAAGAGCAGATCCTGCCAAGCTGGAGGCAGTTTTGGACCTGCTTCCAGACTTTGTAAGCAGCCAAAATAACCTTAAATCGAGTCTTTGTATAATAACTTGGTTCAACAATCTTAAATAAACACCTCTTTGCCTCCGAGCTCAGCAGCATTTGATATATAGATGGGGCTTCTGCCACATCAGTGTTTACCTTGCTTGGAAGTAGGATCCTTATGTGCTGTAAGAGACAGGCCCAATAATAAATTGTGAAATTTGGGACCACCCTCTTCCTCCCTCCCCTCCCGGTTTCTAGGTAGAGTCAAATATTTCATCTTCCTGCGGGGCTTCCTCTGGCCCTATATTAAACTATCATAGATTGGCTGCAACTTTCTTACTTTAGGTAGTACATTCATTTAAAGACATTGCACTTGATGTAAACACCCAATTCTGTCGAGCTTACTTTAATTCTAATCAGCAGCTACCAAATTTTCCAAGGAAGTTCTAATTTCAAAGACCGAGGAAAACTACTTCCTTAGTAATCCTTGGGTCATTAAAAAGAGCTTGGTTAGTGCAAATAATCTGGGTTTTGGCTGTATTTAATTTATACCCGGAAAACTGCCTGAATCGGTGAACCAGACGCTCAATTTCTGACATTGTCGCTGCTGGTCCTGGAGTGATAATAGCAACATCGTCGGCATAGGGAAACAATTGATTCTCTTCCTGTCCGTGCTGAATCGGTTTAATAACCGGTCTTCCATTCCAGCATGATAAAAAATGGGTTGATATATAAAGCAAACAATAAAGGGGAGCATGGGCAGCCTTGTCTCGTCCCCCTGGAAATATGTACTGGCTTGATTCTAAACCCATAGCACACATTCGGGCTGAAGGTGTTCTATACATGGCCCTTATAACATTAATGAAACCTGGCCCAAAGCCTTGCCGTCACAGTATTGCCCAAAAAAACTCCCAGGAGACACAGTCAAACAGCTTTTCGGCATCAAGTAACACCAATCCAAACGGAGCTTGATGTACATTGGCCAGATCGAGTAAGGTAACCATCCTCCTGATATGATGAACCGTGCCTCTTCCCAGGATGAAGCCATGTTGCTTGGATGAGACCCAAGGGGTAATAAAACTAGCTAAATGCATAGCCAGGATCTTTGCGTAGATTTTTTTGTCATGATTCAATAAGGAAATGGGTCTATGTGACCCTGGTAATGTATATGGTTTACTCTTTTTTTTAAAACAACAATATTTGCAGAATCTCAAGATAATGAAGCCTTCCCCTTTTGTGCCGCCTGAAAAGTTATCAGCATGTCTGTTTTTAACTCTTGAAAGAAGGTTTTATAAAATTCTAAAGGCAACTTGTCAGGACCGGCAGCCTTACCTATAGCTCGAAAGTTAATAAGTTCTGCAAGCTCATCTAGTGTAATAGGAGCATCCAAATGCTCACAGTCGTCACTGCTAAGACTCTTTATACACAGAGCCTGTATCAATGCATCTTAACGCGAGTACCTGTTTTTTGCGCTTTCTGTATACCTGTCTTCATAAAAGTCCTAAACACTATGAGAATCTCAGAAGGTATCTCAACAAGCCTACCTGAAGAATCTTCAATGGAGGCTAACACACGCTCGACCTCCTTACACATAATCCGTTTTGCCAAGCATTTACCTGTGGCCTCACCATATTCGTAACATTCCCTTTTATACAAATGGTATTTATAAGCATTCCCCTTTGACCAATGTAGATTAATTCTGGCCCAACATGGGCAACCTCTGTTTGTGTCAAGGTAATTTCCAAATTCCCCTGTAAACATTGTACTAAATTCTGCTCATCCTTCCTGAGATCATCGTATAAGCCCTTTATCAAAAGCTTTTGCTGTCTCTGTAAATGCAGACTGAAGCTGAGGACTTCTCCACTAAGTCCTGTCTTTGAGGCATTGCATGCCACCACACAAGCAGCAGTATTGCAGTTGATTTCCAGGAATTGTACTATCCGCTGCCTTATATTACTAACAGACGAAATATCGAATACATGTTTCCTGTTGAAAGAAAAAGACCCTCGGCCTGGAGAAACCCCGAAACGGAATGTCTAACAGCAAGGGATTGTGATCAGACGAGACTCTGGGAAAAATCTGTATTTTAACCTCTGCTACATATGTCATAGATATCATAAATATAATCTAATCTAACAAGTTTATTATGTGGGCAGGAATAGTATGCAAAACCAGGGCTGGGATGCCTAGATTTTGACCAAACATCTATTAGACTGTGATCAGGTAAAAGCCACTGTAAAGCCCTATATACCATAGGTTTCCTCCCCATGTACCTGCTACAGCCTATTAGTGCCATGGAACCATCTAGATGGATATTAAAATCCCCACATAAAACTATTGGTGTATGCCAAGTTGCAAGTTCCATGTTGAGGAAATCCAGGAACTGTGCTTGGTCAGTATTGGTTCGTAGGAAGAACATATTACTAATTTAGTGGAGCCAGCAGTACATTCCACAATCACCCAACACCCATACATATCTATGAGTGCCCTGCCAGTAATACGTGTAGTTTGCTTTGGGAGGATGGCGACACTTCGGGTTGTAGAGCCCTGCTGCGTGTAAGCTAGTAGAGTTTAGCCAATTCTAAAATTATTCCACACTTCTCATATATGAGTATCTTGACTGACTCCACATTAGGTTGCATTACTCTTAACTCCTGAGCTACTCTGTCTTTTGGTCCTATTGTTAAGAACACAAACATTAAAGGAACACAGTGAATAAGGGACCCACGTCTGGGCATAACCACCCCTCGTAGGGCAAAAAGTGCTATACAAACAAATGATGGACGGAATGCTGAATAAATCAGACATTCACTCCAAGTCAAGAGATCTGGGTTAAATCTATCATTCTTTTACTCACCATGCCACCCCGGTTTAGGCCCACCCATATGCAAATCAGTCTTGACCCTACTACTAATGGGAACAGTCCAGCCACAACTGCCAAGCCAGGTCCTCCCTGGACCAGAAAAAGCATCCTGGATTAAACACAGATCTTTGTGAGTAGGGCTGAAATTTTGCATTGTTCAGCATTCTGTCATATGTTCTTTTTGCTTTTGTCGCCTAAAGTGGGAACGGTATTCCCAGACGTGGGTCCCCCTGCTCACTGCACCACTGTGTTCAAGCTAGTTTGGCTGATGAGGGGTAATGTCCCAAAATCAGTCCCAGAATGCTTGTTTCTGGTCCTTTCTGAATTCTGAAGGTTGAATCATCTCTAGCCAATAGGAAAGGATCTTTGGATGGTCCCTCATCTTCTCTCTCGAATCCCACGGTAAACGTCCATGTAGACATGTTATTTGAATGCTGCTACAGCGTATTACAAAAAGATGCATCTAGGAAGGTTCTCATGAGACCCTTTTCAAGCCTACTCTATGAAATGAAGTATTAATATCTAGCAGTTCCTATTTAGATCATGAGTCTCTAGTCTATAGCAATATACTTGTTCATTATAAGCGTGTGGTAGAGGTAATTATCTGAAATGCCATGAAGTCATATGGTGTGAGGAAGGAAAGAAATACATTTTGCAGCAAACAGCACATTTTACTAAGATGTTAAGTACTGCAGCTCAATTATAACTTTAAATCCGCATTACAAAAAGGCATTTCTTTTTATCAAAGGGAAAGGAAAGAATAACTATTGAGGCCTATCAGTGACAGAACGACTGAAATGTTCTCTTTTCTTTTTTGCTGGTTTGAAAAAAGAACATTTCCTCTAACATTTATGTTGACAAGCATTTCCTATGTTAATGTTAAGACACATTTCACACATTTCTACATTGACGTGTGGTAAATTTAAGTAAAAAATGTAAAGGTCCTCACAGGCATTGGTAAAAAAAAAGAAGTTCTTTGAAGTTGCATACTGCTAAATTTCCTTTATAAGATATTTAAGAACATAGTACATTTTCTAGACCCAGTAACAAATTAGATGCTCCATTACAACTGGAGAAAGACTGATTGTAACTGCGTGCAAAAATATGGTCAACATCTTATGCAAACTTTGTCACTGTCCTTCAGGCGCGCAATGCACATAGGGCTCAAAGTACATCAGCCCCGCCCTCTTCTCTTGTGTGTCAGCCCCGGCTGACAGCGCTTCCGGGGCACACACAGAGACAGTTTTTGAGTACTTCACAGGTCTTTAAAAGACCATTTACTTGTTAAAGAGGCTTTGTTGTTTTTCACCCCTTCTTTTGCATCTCCACTCTGCCTATTACTGGAAGAATTAACCTCCCTCCCTGAACTTTTAATTAGCCGCCCCCACCCTGAAATTTGGCTCTAGTTGCTCCTCTGCTGTACGTTATGTCGTGTTATTTTCATTTTTCTAAACTGTAAATCATAATAAAATTCCGAGTGGTAATCTTCTTTCTCCTAATTAATTAATTAATTTTGCAAGGTGACATGAGCACTTTAATCTTCAGATGTGCCTTTGCTCTTTGTTGAAAAAAGCAAGAATATTATTGGTCTCAATTGTGTGGTGCTTTGAAAGCTGAACACTAAAAAACTCTGCCCCCACATTCTCTCCCAAGCATACTTTACTCTTCCCTCAACAGAGTTTCAGGGAAATGTGGAAAATGCAGGTTTGCTCTAAGGTATGTCTCACTGCAGGCTAGAGGCTCCCTCTTCACAGCTGTCAGTGCCCCGTAAAAACAGACCACATTTTTAATTGCCAGCCACAGTGAAAAAAAACCCCTCTGGACTCGCTTGCTGCCCTGCTCACAGAACCCCTGCAGCGTCGCCTCTGATCACCATCATCCTGAAGCAAGTCCGGGTCACCTGGCGTGCTGGCAGAGCAGGAGCGGGTCCCGCCCTCTGTGCTGACTGTGATCATCAGACGGCGCGTTTGACTGCGGATCATCGGACATTACTAAAGCTTCTACTCCCTGAAACGCACAGTACTGATTACGCCAACTTGCACCCCTGTCTTCCTCCTTACTATTAGCACTCAGCATCTTTTATTTACCTACTAAACAGTGGTGGAGGGGAAAAACACTTCATAACACGATGACAATATTATACTTGAACGTACCACAGACTCCGACTTTAGGTTGTCAATTTATTATAAGGCCAAAAATAATAAGATGTATACACATCGTAAGATTAGCATGTAGAGATATAAAAAAATCAATACAGAGCCGCTTCTACGAATATAAGTAATTTGGCATAGCAAGAATACAATGGTAAATTTAATAAGATGCATACACATCGTAAGATTAGCATGTAGAGATATAAGAAAATCAATACAGAGCCGATTCTACGATTATAAGTAATTCGGCATAACAAGAATACAATGGTAAATTTGATTATCAGGATACAGCTCAACATTGAAACAGAGTCTAGATCCCTTTTCATTTGAAATAAAAACAAATCTGTCCCTGCACTGTACTAATAGAAAATGCTATCTAATACCCTTCCATCTATTCCCAAAGGTGTCAGCACGTGTTGACTTCCTGAGAAGTACTCACGTCAAATGGGTTAAGGTGCTTAAGGCTAGGAGCGCGTTCTAAGATGCTCCTTTCTCTCCGAAAGCTAGAAGAAGTCTCTGTCCCTGCGCATCAAACAATATAGAATTCGATTCTTGGTTTCAACCTGGTAACATTTTCCATTGCAACTTTTTCTATGTGGGGAGGTTCACGATGTTTTAATTAAGACCTCTGTTCGGCGTGGTGACCTTGATTCCCAGACCGGCCAGACACAAAAGATATCCTCCTTTCTCGCTTCCAACTGTCTTCAAAGCATTGCTTGTATCTTCTCCAATCTGGAAATAACGAGTTGGCATTCCAATACCTGCACTAGGAGGCAAGCACTGCTATCTCTTGAAAACAACATGCATTTCAATATTTATTTCTCGAGAAGCCACGGAGGTGCAAAAACGAGAACAGTCTTGGGCCTAGGAAGTCGGGCAACTTTAAACAACGAACGGTTACATTATATCATTATAAACGGTCCTACTTTCTGTATATGCAGGCATGATGATACATACATAATCATATTATAACATTGCAGTAAAATGAATGAGTAAATGAGTCTACTGAATACATGTTCATGATCATAAAACACTGCAAACGATATACTTGTGTGTAGGTGCATGGCAATCATGACTATAGTGCACCCATGCTGAAAGCGCTCTATCAGTACCAAGCCGAATGCCGGAAGTGTTCAACTGCAGTGCGTCCTGGAGCCTGAGGCTGACCCCTGACAGTCCTTGGCCTCTTTCTGAGGAAACAAGGGAAGTGTACGCCTGCCACAGACGTGTAAATTGTCTCCTCGGTCCCCTTGACTCTGACATAACCTCAAAAAGGGGGGCTCAAAAGAACTGTAGGATATTTTTTTTTATTTTTAGTTTTATATAGCGTGAACTTGACCCTAAGGTATCAGAGCTCTTTACATGAGCACCAATTGCGTTACAGAGGCACACATTAATTTTTTAAGCAAAGCGAGATAAAGTGATTTGCCTAAAATCACAGGATGTTTGAGCCTCCGGCCAGACTCAAACCGGGTTCCACTGCTTCAAAGTCCGCCGCTCTGGCCGTTAAGCCACATCATCTCCGCTTTAATTGTTGATTATAATTCTCAGGGATGTGCTCATCAAGCCAGGAATTAGTTATGAAAGAACTTCCATTCTCTCTGTATTGAAACATGAGTGTGTCGCTGACACCCACTTTTGAGTGCAATCCCAGCGAAATTGCCTTTATTTCCAACTCTAATGTCTTGAACTGGGAGAAGCCCATTGCATCCGGGCCAGTGTGTGGACCTGCAACAGGATACCCGGGGGTATAGCCTTCCCTGGGTCAGATTTGAATATCCACTATCAAGGGAACTATGAAAGAGACAAAGGAGCACAGGATGTCCTGTTCCTGCTTCATTCGATCCATGTTTCAGGTGCTCTAATTGGTCAGTGTGCTTCCCACAATGTGCTGCTCTGTGGCGTGAAAGGTGTGATAAGGGCAAACAATTGTAGTAAAGATGTTAGGGAATAAGTGAGCCTCCGACACAGATTATAGTGTAACTCATTTTTTTCTTCCCGAGCACCTGGCGTTCGTCCGCTCGCTACCATTTACCGCGGCATCTAAGATGGCCGCCCAAATTCCCGGCATGCCTAGGCGCGCTCAAACAACTAGAGCACATCACTACATATCTCCCTCCTTTGGACACCCACCAAATAACAAGTAGGGAACAGTGAGCATAATTACATTACAGTCTTACTTGACTCTCATGTCAAAGTCTTCAAACCTCTTGGGCGCTTTGACCAGTCTGCCCAGCCTTGTTCGGGAGTGTGTAGGGAGGATGGCCGCACTCTGGTCACTTATAGGAAGTCCTCCTCCTACCATCGCATCCCCTTGCAGCTCTCTCTCGCTCACTCTGATGCCCAGGTTCCTCGGTGTGAGTTGACTGGTAGTTTCTACACCTCTGCTCTCTCCTGAAGTGTATTGGTCTTCACTGCTACCCTTGGGAGTGGTGGGCCCTTGTACAGTGTACTCCAGCTCCGGTACTGTCCCAGGCTCATTTCCTTCCTCTGGGGTAGCCGAACCTCCACTCTACGGATCTTCCCACTTCATAATTCTGTTGCATCTCGCCATTCTATCCTGCGACCATACCTTCCCATCACTCAACAGGGCCGACCTGGCGTACGGCTCCACCACTTATAAAGGTGGACTGAATTTACTGTCTCCTTTCTTTTTTTCACTCTCACCCACTCACCCCTTTCTAGGGTTACCTCCTTGACATTACGACGTCTGTTGTAGTACTCGGTGTACAGGGCTTGCGCCTTGTCAATGTTGCGACGCACCACCGCTGGTGACCACATGCTTTGAATGATTAGTGGTTTCCATGCCAGATTGTCCCTCGTGAAGGGTTTACGTCCTCTGAGTATTTTGAATGGGCGGTATCCAGTGTTTGTCGGGGTGATGCGGTAAGCCCATAACATGCGTTGGAGCTCCTTTTCCCAATTTTGTCCTGCACTTATCGCCGGTTGCACAGACCCCATAATTACTCAATTGAATCTCTCTGCTAGTCCATTTCCCGCCGGGTGGTAAACTGGCATGTGTTTGACTTCTATTCCGTTGTGTTCCATTTTGCAGAAATGAATTGTGGTCCATTGTCACAGGTAATCACCTGTGGGATTCCTTCCCTCAAGAATGTGGAGGTGAGAAATGACAGCACCGCCTCGGTGTCCGCAACTTCACACACTTCCACTTCAGGCCACTTAGAGTACCTATCCACCAGTACTATGGCTTATTTGGGCTCGCCTTCTATGTCCAGAATGGGACCTAGTATGTCTACTGAAAGCAATTCCCACGGACTGGAAGGGCAGGAGAATTTCCCTAGTGGCAGGCATGGCAGTACTTGGGTCTTGTCTGCCCGGTTGCATTGTTCACATGTTCTGACGTGTTTCTCTAGTTGGCTGTCCATGGCTGGCCACCAGTACACCTGCTTTGCTCTTGTCTTGGTCTTCATGATCCCAAGGTGCCCTTCATGTAGGATGGTTAGAAGATAATCCACCTAAGGCAGTGGAGGGACTACCTTGTCTCCTCTTAGTAGGAACGTGGGATTGTCTCCGATAGATAATTCCTCTCGGACCTCCCAGAATTTCCTCAGATCGCTATTTAGATGCTTCTTGTCTGGCCACCCTTGCGTTATGTAACTCTTCATAGTCTCCAAGGTGTCGTCCTTAGTGTACACTTCCTCCCACTCTTGTGCACTGATCACTCCTTCGTGGTCTTGTGTGAGTGCCACCATGTAGCCTTCCCATTCTGAGGGTTCCTGACCTGCTGCCGGCTCCATCGCGGCTGCTCTGCTAAAAAAATCAGCAACTCTGTTTTTGGTGCCGGGAATGTACTCCACCTCGTACACTTAATCAAGTAGTCTCAGGGTCATCTTCGCTATACGGGGGGTCACGTGTGTGTGTCCACACGATATCAGGACTCTCACCAATGGTTTGTGATCGGTACGGAGTAAGAACTTTGAACCCCACAAAAACTGTCTGAAACATTCCATGGCCCAGACTGAGGCTAACATCTCCTTTTCTGTCACACTGAATTTCTCCTCGTTGGGTGCTAGAGATCTCAAGGCAAAGCTGATCATGGTGACTTCTCCTTCCAGGGATCTCTGCATTAGCACCGCGCCCAGACCCTTGTCGCTGGTGTCGGTGGTTAGTATCGACAGGGCTGCTTGGTCGAACCCCTTGAGAGGGATGGTGTCACAGATGTCTTGCTTTAACAGGTCAAATTCTTTTTGCTCTTCGTGTGTCCATTTGAAGGTGATCTTCTCTTTCAGGAGTTGTCTCAAGTGGTGTGTTTTGGACGCAAAGTGAGGGACAAATTTGCTGTAAAACTCCGCCATGCCTTGAGAAGGAACGGACATCTTCCTTCCTTTTGGGCGTAGGCGCTTCTCTGATGGCTGCTACATTGGCTCATTTCGGTTCTATCCCTTTTCCGCTGATCTCGTGGCCTAAGCAGGTCACCGATCCCATGCCGAGCCTGCATTTTTCCCATTCTGCGGTCAGGCCATTTTGCGCCAGTATGGTCAGAACAGTATGCAGCTTTGTGTCATGGTCTTCCTTTGATTTCCCCATGATGAGGATGTCATCCTGAAAGTACTGCACCCCCTCCACCTTCTGGAACAATCGGCGCATGAGCTTTTGGAATACTGCTGCTGCCCATGCTAGTCCGAACTGCATCCTAAGGAACTTATAGCATCCGAAAGGCGTGATGAACGATGCCAGGTGATTGCATGATGGGTGCAAGGCGATTTGGTGGTACCCGGAGGTTAGGTCCACCGTCGAGAACCACTTGACTCCCTTAGTTCTTGCCAGCATCTCGTTTATCCTGGGTAGTGGGAATTTGTCCACCACTATGTTCTTGTTGAGCTCCCTCATGTCCACACATAGACGCACCTTCCCATTGGGTTTCTGTGCGACCACTAATGGTGCGAGCCACTCTGCACTTTCGATGGCTTCTATGACGCCGTTTCTCTCCAAACGTTGTAGTTCTTCCTGGACCGCCTCCCTGCTCCTGAAGGGAATGTTGCGAACTTTGTGGCTTACCGATTTTGCCCCTGCCTTAAGGCATATCTTGTGCATGAATTTTGTTAACCGCCCTATCGTCCTTGAAGACTTTCAGGTTGGTGAGCGAAGACGACTGCGCGCAAATTTTGCCCCTGTTGCGTTGGGCAGGTACTTGTTGTGCTTCTCCCCCTGGTGGGCTCTCTGGGGCTTGCCTCTCTCTTGCCCCACTGGGTGGCGTAGGTGAAGGGTCTCCTCACCCTACTCGGGATGGACCTGAGGCCTCCAGAGCTATGCGCTTTTGTGCTCTCCTGTGCCCTGCTTTGTCATCGGTAACTTACTGTGAGGTAGTCCTGCCGATCTAGGCCTTGGGCTCCGCAGATTGGTTCGACTGTAGCGTGTTCTCTCCCCGTGGGTGTCACTCGACCCCTGGTAGTGCTCCGGGACCTCCTCTCTTTGGCCCAAGCTGTCGGCAACTGCCGGATGGTCCCTGTGCGTTCTGGGCTGCTGTGGCTCCTGCACGCCCCTGCAGGATGGGTAACGTCGCTCTCAAGGGGACAGGCAGCACCCGTGCAGCATGCTTGTGGCTCCACCGTCTGTTTACCTGCACGTGGTGTGGCGCTCTCCGCTGCCACGCTCGGGCTGTGATGGGCTGGGTGGGTTCTTGGCCTGTATAGGTCGATAGGCCGTCTCGGCGCCCATCCCGCCTCGTCTCCACTTTCTGTAGTAAAGATGTTAGGGAATAAGTAAGCCTCCGGCACAGATTATAGTGTAACTCATTTATTTCTTCCTGAGCGCCGGGAGTACGTCCGCTAGCTACCATTTACCGCGGCATCTAAGATGGCCGCCTACATTCCCGGCATGCCTAGGCGCGCTCAAACAACTAGAGCGCATCACTACAACAATCACTTCATTAGGTTTAATTTACATTTTGTATAGCTTGTGGAACAAAAGTGGGTGTCAAAGTGCTTTACAGAAAAACAAAAACAAAGAGAGCCAGGTGTTGTGGTTAGATTTAACAATATGAAGGAAAACAAAACATTACATTAAAAAGAGGGGGCCATATAACTTGAAAGCGAAGGAAAGATGAGTGAATACGAGGAGGAGTGGAGGTGGAGAAAAGGAGTAGATGTGGGAGAGAAAGAATTACTTGGAGGAAAGAGGTTGGACGAAGCTAGGTGAGAAGGGAGGACAGGAAAGAAAGAAGGTGAGAAGAAAGAGATTATAGGGATGTGAAAAGGCCAGATAAGACAACCGAGAGACAGAGGAAGAGGATAGGAATAGAGGAGGGTACGCAGCATGAGGCGGGAGGTAGGGCATGGGAGCAGGAGGCAGGGATCTGGGAAGCTGGCGAAGGGAGTAGAAAGAGTCAGGTAAAAATGGCGCGTGGGGGTGGGAAGGCAAAGGACAGATGGACCTCGCAGACAGGGAGGAAAGAGGAAGGCAGTAGAATGGACGGATTGGGGTGGGAGCGGAGGGGTAGGAAGCAGAAGTGGGTGAGAGGAAAGTAAGAGTTACAGGATGATAGGGAGAGGTAAAGAAAAAGAACAAATAAAAGAGAAGATTGGTGTTCAAAGGAGGTGGAAAGAGATAGAGGTCAAGAAGATAGTGAGATCAAAGGAGGTGATTAGCAAAAGAAGAAGAGGGGGCAGAGAATGGGAACCGGAAGGCAGGAAAGGAAAGGTGGAGGTAGGAGAGAGATGTGCAGAGAGGGCAAAGGAGGTGTAGAGGTTACAGTGGGTAAAAGTTCATATCAGCAGTCTTAATTGAAGAACATCAGAGAAGAAATATTGAAGTTTCTTGCTAAAAGCTAGGAGGCTGACCTGGCATCAAACCTCAGCACTGACAGAGTTACACTGAGAAGGAGCTGCGCCAGAGATAAACTATAACTCGACTTACTGGGTTTACAGATGTTTAGATTCAAGTCAGAGGATACTTCTACTTTTTAGGTACTTGTTGCAACCTGAGGTTTTTTATGGCAGGTTACATAAATAGTCTGGGTGAGGAAAGAGAATGACTTTAAAGGGTATGCATGCTGGTCTGAACCTAATTCTGGATTCGATGGGGCACCCATGCAGGTTTCCTAGGAATGGGTGATATGGCTAAATTTGCAGGTGTCAGACACCCGCGAGCTCCTGTATAAAAGATGGCATTGAGCTGGGCTATGGAGTATTTTGGCATGTAAATTCAAATCATGGTAACATAGTAGCTTCAGGAGATTATCAAGAATTGGCTCTTGAGATGGAATTCAATTGATGGGAATAAAGGTTTGTGTTTTCAGTGAGATGAGGGACATTCTAGACGATTTAGCCATGCTGGTAATGTTTGCTGTCATGTTTAAACAGGGATTGATCCACCTTCTCAGATTTTACTCTTTAGGAAATTATTTGGGTAAAACCTCCAGACTAACATTTCAGATGTTTCTGTTGGATTGAGTCCAAGGAAGGTAATTGTTATCCACTCTTGTAATTTTACTAAGCAGGTTTTCAAGGTGCAGATGTCCTGAAGGGAGTTGGTTTTCACATAGATTCGGAAGTCGTCAGTGCATTGGTGTATTATGGCACCCAGTCCTTCCATTACATCCATCAGTATTTTTGTGTAAAGGTGGAATAGCGTAGATGGAAGAAAACGTGATCACCTGCACATATAAAAGCATTATCAGAGGGCATCGAGCTAGACTTGCTGAATATGCACCCCTATAAGGCTGACTGCTTATCGGCAAGATCATAATAATACACCAGACTCCCTGAAGAAATTGCTGGAACCATGGAAAGGTTAGGTAGGAGAATTGGATGACTTGGATTGGTCAGCAGCACTAATGCACCCGAGGGAAGCGGCAATCAAGTCAAGGCTGTGGCTAATACAGTCCAAAATTCTCCAGCAGGTCTATTATGATTGTGTACGCCTGCACAAGATTTGAAGAGTGGTGTACATGGGTGTTGGGGAAACAAAGGGTCCTTTTCACATGCCCCTTTGGACATGTCTCAACAACAGCAACAAATATTGCATAAATTAGATAAGATCGTGGGGGCATCCTTCCCCGTTGAACCCAAATATGCCCTCCTTGGTATCCCCACAGATGTGGCTGTCCTACCTGCAAAGCTGCTCTTCAGTAATCTGGGCCTTGTGGTGGCAAGGAGAGACAGGGCCAGGCATTAGGGCGCTCCTGAAATACCATCCCTCCAGGAATCGAAAGTGGGGATGGATCAATATATGGCTGCTGAAAGGGTCACCTACAAAAGCAGGGTGTGCGTGTGCAAAGTCTATAACATCTGGGGTGGTTAGACAGAATACTATGATCTGGTAATGAGACCCATGTTGACTAGTATATATGACCTGAATGATGCTTTAACTTGTACCTATATTTTCTTTATGATTTGTCTGCTTGTTCCACAATCATTATCTGTAAAATGTGTGCACACCTTTATCGTGCTGCTGCTCTTCCTCTCTGTTTACTTTAATGCTGTTAGCACATTCCTGTGCTCCTTTTATTTTTCCAAACAACAAAATAAGGATTTGTTTTTTTTAAAGAGGGTAAAAGGCTGCAGAGAGGTTGAGTAGGATACAAAGACTAGAACCATCTTTGTCAAGCGTGTTGTGAATGTCATCAAGTACTTTTAGGATAGACATTTCAGTACTTGCAGCCTTTTAGAAAAGTCCACTTGGTAGATCATTGTTAGTGATGTGGTTTGTAAGCTGAAGATCAACACATTTATCAATTACATTTTCCAACCAGTTAGTAATGGGTCTGTAGTTTGATAGGAAATCAGTGTTAGCATCCAATTCCATTAGTAGAGGACTGGTGTGACCAGTTTTGAGGCTGTCCGGGAAAATGCTATTGTTTATAGATGTATTGATTCGTTGACAATAGATTTAATTGAAGGGGTGGAAGTTACTTATAATGATATTTGATTGGATGACATTATCTTGTTAGGGTGCCGGCTTTAAGGTTTGATTATTTTTTTTCAAGGATGTGTCCAGAGATTGGAGTAAATTCAGATCATTCAGTGCAGCAGGAGGAAGGAGGGATGATGTTGTGATTGGTGGATATGAATGGAATCAATTCTGTGTTTAGAATTGCTTTGACATACACAATGCCCTATCTTTATGATTGACTAGTTTGAGTTGATATTTTGTTTTTAAGGAATAGGGTATTGGATTGGATCAGGAGAGCTTTGAAGTGATAATGGAGATTGTGTATTTCTACCAGCACCTCTAAGATGGAGCTGGATTTTGGGATTTTCTAAGCTCTCCATATTCATTCCACTTTTCAAAGATCTTCCATGAAAGAGGTAATCTACAAACAAGGCTGGCCAAAGTTGATCAAAGCTCTCCATGATTTGGGTCTTAGAATATTGTCTACAGCCATGGTGAGAGTTACATAGTATTGTTAGAGTAGCTAGCTAATGTTGGCTACAATAGAGACATTTTCAGTAATTGTAGGTTACGACATGAGCAAAGTTGTTGTCAGAGACAGGTTTGAAGGAGCATTGTGGTACTGTATTTGCACTGCATTTGTGTGATTCAAGCATTTTGGGAAAAATTATATTTATGGGTGAATGAAATAGTTCGACCAGTACATTTCCATTGGTTTCAAGCAGGCGAGGAAGAATAGTTTTATTGATTTTAATGAGTTGTAAAGAAACGTTGTGTGTTATTCACAGGAGAGAGAGTTATGGTATGTTACAGCAACACCACCTCCTGAGTGTGTCCCCATCCGTATGGGGGATAGAGAAATTGAATGGATGGTGTCAGAAAGATAATGATAAGTTGAGAGTGACTTCTTAGTTTTGTTTCAGTTAGAAAGACTGGGTCTCATTTATGAAGTGTTTTGCGCCGTCGGAACGTCACTTTTTGTGATGATCCATGGCGCAGGAGCCTGCTCCATATTTACAAGGCAGCACTAAGCCACTTTTTTGGCTTAAAGCTGCCTCATAAATATTGTCCCCTTTAATGCAGTTTTCTGTGTTAAAGGGGCATGCAATGGGTGTTGCTGGGGGCACTCCCAGCAACACCCATGGCATTTTGAAACTACTCCAGATTCATGAGAAATCGTAAATCTGAGATAGAGTCAAAAACGTACACCTCCCCAGGGAAGGTGTAAAGGAGGGACAATGAGGACAAATACCTTAATTTCTCCTCATTTTCCCTTTTTCTATATGTTCTGCAATCAGCAGCACACATAGAAAAAGAAAAAAGCCTCTTGTGATTGTTTTTGTGCATGAAGGTTTCCCTTTCTGCAAAAAACACAATCATCCCCTCAATGCAGGCAGCCTTGCATCATGCTGCAAGGTGCCTTCGCTGGCGCACAGCAGCCTATTGTGCGTTGGCGCAGGGGAAAGAACAGGAATGCGCCGTATCTCATAGATACGGCGCATCCCTGCCCTTTTCTTTTGTCGTAGGACAGCGCAGCAGCAAGGCCTGCTGCGCTGCTCTATGGCAAAAACACATAAATGAGGATCACAATTTTTAGGTTAATATTGATTATTTTATGAAAGATGAAGGTATGGTGTGTCTTTGCTGACAGACAATTCAGAAGGGCGCATGGGATGTGATAGTGACGTTGATATTACCGCCTTCTAGGGAGAGCCACCTATCTGTTTCACCAATATTTTTCTAGATTGGTCTACGAGTCCCAGTCCCCTGAAACCAGGTCAATCACCTATCCACATGGGACATGGATGTTGTTTATGTGTCAATTACTTGTGTGTGAAATGATGATTGTGTAACATGTAAGTCATATGTGGCTGTGGCCACATTGGGTTTCATTTGGAGCCTACTGTATTCAAATGGTACCTAAGCTACAAAGACTGAGGGACAGCCTATGCAGCAGAAGTAAAGAAAAGTAGATTTCAGGGATTGCTTGTAGTGGGCCAGACTGAAGAGTGTTAAGATAGGAGACAGTGGACTCTTTAAGGCTAGGAGGTTTCCTCTCAGCTTTCATGAACCATTGTTCTCTGGAAAGGCTACCTTCCTCATGTTAAAAGGTACTTAGGTGAAACAGCCTTCTTTACTGTTGTGCTTCTATTTTAGGTTATTCTTGGCTGGAGACTGCCACTCTTACCTGCCTTCCGACTCACACGTGTGACAAATACCGTTGCTGAACCTTTCTGCATGGAAATAACAAAAAGTGAGACTGCACATAACATGTTTAAAGAAAGGAACTTGTTTTAATATGCAAGGACTACCTGCAACTTGGGTAAAAAAATATTTATTTTTGGAACTAGCAAGCTGGGAAACATTGCATTGGGCTGCTAGGAAAGTCTGCCTGGTCTCTAATTTGAGGGAGAGAGTTGATTAACTCTTTAGAAGGAGCATTTGGGATGCCCTGATATGACGAAGACACTGCTCATAAGAAATGGGAAGTCAATTACCTGCACCGCGCTCTGTGAGGGTGAGGTCCTGAAGTCTCCAGACGATCGCTACAGTGTGATCTGACTATGTACCCCGTGAACAGAGAACGCAGTGGACCTCACGTCTGTCTGAGCCACAAGAAGGCAGAAGGTGCTACAAGAAACGGACCCCAGTCCTCATTAAGTAGAAAATAAGTTTGACTACAGACCTCAACTCCATTGATGGAAGGGTCTGAAACAACAGTGAATACTAACTCAGAGTGATAACTGGGGATAGGCACCCAATTTGCTTGGGTGGTGGGTTTGTTTCTGGGCCTAAGGAAAATCCAAAGTCATGATACACACTAAACTGTGAGCACAACAACCTCATTTTTTTGTTTAAATCAGTTTATTAATTTCTTTTCACATTTTATAGCATACAACCATAACAATGCCTATACACCTTGAGCAGTTATTTGCAAGTGTTACAATTATCCAGTACCCATCCATAAGGAAAAGGGGACAGATGAGTTGTGCAACAGAGGCTAAAAGGAGTCTCATGACAGCGCCCGCATAGAAGGTGTAGCGGCACCTAACAATCATACCTCTGGGCTGCTTGTGGACATTTCATACATGGTGTATCTTAGACCAAACTGTGGACATAGGGGACAACAAAAGGAGGACAAGTTAAGCAAGAAAGGATGAGGGAGTCGTATGAGACCTGCTGCCGTGCTTAGTATATCCGGGGATGCCAGCTCTATCAGAGCTTAAAGTCAACGGGATTCTGAACAAAGGGGGGGGGGCATATCGCTCTAGAAGTTGGGGCTACACACCACCTCTACTAAGAGGGAAATAGGTTGTGTGTGTCACTCTTGAGTATCCCCCCGGGGTTCCCCAGTGTTAGTGGCCAATTCCTGTAATTTCGACACCATGGTGTCCCATTGAGACACCAGGGGTAACCTTCGGATACCAAGCAGGTCTTGCCTGTGCCACGCCACTCCCTCTGCTCTGGCCCAGTGAGCACCACAACCTCATGACAGCCTCCTGGATTGTGGCGGTGCTTTCTGTATCTCACCTACATTGTACAGGCACAAATGCCATATGTGTGTCCATCAAATGGGTTGGGGTAATGACCCATCTCCTGCACTCCTTGCTCTGTGGGTTGAACAACTCATAGGCTTGTCATGGCTGCCAACACTGAGTACCACAAACATCATGAATTCTGAAGAGAATGGTACTCATACCAGTAGGGATGGAATAACTATCCATTCACTCTCCTATCGGGGAGCATTCCTCCCATAAAACTATTAACTATGACACCAGAAGTACCAGGAAAGGTAGTCCCACAGGATCAGGATAAGGCTATATCCCCTCTAAGATACAAAGGTTATTAGTGTTAAATAACCTCATTTGTGTATCAGTATTTTGTGTGTGTGTATTCAATAAAAATACTTATTTTCTGTAGAATAGGCATTGGCTCGAGATTGACGTACTGAACTACACTTGTTGTCTTGTTTAATTCAGTCTCTAACCTTAAACCACCTCCCTGAGTAAGCATTATACTACTGGACTCCACACCCCTGAATGCCAAGTACAAAATGTTTGGATTTGGTGTTCAGCTTGGAGATAATAGCTCTAGTTGATACACTCTGTACAGCAAATTGTCTATGTCAAACAGTTCACAGTCAGAGAATTTATGTCACCCAACTGTGCTGTGCTGAACAGAAAGGCTAAAGGGGAGGTTGTTGGAAATTGGGTTACTGGTTGGGGGTAGGGATGAAATCCTATTCAAGCAGCAACCACAAATCCTGTTATGGTGAAATTACAAGCAACCCCAAATTAATCTGTGCTTAACCCTCTGGTAGTTTGGCACAAAAGAGTCAGGCTTAACTTAGTGGCAATGTGTAAAACATTTATGCAGCACTTTGAACAGTAATGAAGTGAAAACACATCATAAGAAAAATCCCACACAATTAAAAAAATAGAGTTAAATGTAATAAATTATTTGACACCAAAATGACAAAAAAACGAATTTGTGGAAACGGAGACATGCAAAATTCAAAGATTTATGTAAAACAGAACGTAAATTGAGATTGCGCCAACTGTGGTTATCTGGTCGCACCAAACTGGGACAAAGACATAAGTTCAGGCCAACTGCAATGGAGCACGAGTCAGATACAGGGACCCATTTTGGTCAGCTGAACAAGGTACATTAAATCTTGGTGCGTGGTCTGCCCGCCATCATTTTGCAAAGCTTCCCTTCATCCAGCTTCGGTTCCGATGAGCTGCGAGGTCCTGCGTCAGTTCCGGTGAAGCTGTGCAGCAAGGCTCTGTGGTGCTGCGAGTTGCTCAGCTTTGGTTCCAATTAAAATTTTAGCTGTGCGGCGAGACTATGTAGGGCTTTGCGTTGTTTAATAACAGATCTGGTGAAGAGCACAGCTGGGCTGGAAAAGCACACTCAGTCCCACGTCTAAGGGTCCAGTACAGGGGTGGAGCCACTTGGGGGTTAGGAATCACAGCAGGTAGATTCCAGTTGCAGGGTTCAAGAGAGTCAGAGCATTTTCTTTCCCCGAGGTTCTGATCAGGAACCCAGCCAACTATCTCTTGGAGTCATTCTGGTGGTCCTGGGCTCAAGATGCAGATCCAGTCCTTCCCACTCAGGCAGCAGGACTGCGGGGCAACAGAATAGCAGATTTGCAGTCCTTCTTGCAGCAGAACAGCAGTCCATCTGAGTTTTCCACCGGTCCAGAGGTATACTGAAGATTTGGGTCGTGGGGTCTATTATTTATACCGGGTGCCTACTTTGAAGTAGGAGTAGGTTCTGGAGGTTTCTACTGCAGGGGTGTGTGGAAATTCCCCCCCTCCCTACCCTGGTCCTATTTTGTCTGGGGTCACAAATTACAAGTGTCAAAATGCTTTGTTAGTGTGCTGGGCAGTAGTTTTATGAAGTGCTGGTGTAGTAGGTGACTGCTGCTCCGGCCAATCATGGAACAGACGACCCATCATGCCAGCTAATATTCCCCTTTGTCTCACTGCCTGGCAACAATACAGAACGACCAGCTGTCAGCTACACCTGTTCATGTGACCCAGGTTACATGCTGCAGGTGCCAAATGGTTGGAATAAGAATATATCCACTTTCTAAAAGTGGCATTTTCAGAATTGTGACTACAATTCTGACTTTACCATTAAAGAGGGCTTTAAATTTCAATTTTTAGACACTAAATTCGACATTCTTCCCTGCTCCCAATTGAAAGTTATAACTTATTAAATGTAATAAGTTAACCCAATTTTATTCTATGGGAGAGGCATGCCTTGCAGTAGTGAACACAATTTGAATACAGTTTTACTGCCAGAACATGTAAAAGTGAAAGGTACATGTTCAACCTTTTAAATACACTGCACCCTGCCCTCTGTGATGTTTAGGCCCTACCCTAGAGGGTGACATACGTTTATAAATGTTTATTTTGAAAGGTTGAAATGGCACTTCAAAACTGCACACACAGGCTGCAATGGCAGGCCTGAGATATGTTTTAAGGGCTACTCAAGTGGATGGCACAATAAGTATTGCAGGTCTACCAGTAGCATTTCATTTGCAAGGCCCTGGGTACACATAGTACTACTTTACTAAAGACTTAAAAGTAAACTAAATGTGCCAATTTAGTGCAAGGCAATTTTACCATGTTTTTATTGTTGTTCAATACACTTTATTGGTTTTTATAATGAAAAGCAATACAGAGGAAATGAGGAGAGAGAAGAAAAAGATTCAACCTCCTACATCCGACAGTTGCCTAATGTGTTCAATAATGTGGCACATACAGATACTCATGATAAAGGCATGATATAACAATAGACATAAGTCCAGTACATAAGAAGCAACATAAGCATTTGGTACTTGGCTATGTGCATCGAATAGGACTGGATGAAGTGAAACAGGTGGACCTGTCAGATGTACACCTTTTGCGAATGTACCAGTGTTATAATAAATGAAAAAGAAAGAAGGAGAGAGGAGTGTGGGGGTAGGAAGGAAGGAAGGAGATGGTTAACATGTTTAAAGGAGTTGCCATGTTTAAAGGAGAGAGCACACACTGGTTAGCAATGGTAACATGCACAGAATCCTAAGGCCAATAAGAAATGAGATCAGAAAAAAATGGAGGAGTAAGGTAAAAAGCTTGAGGAAGACCACATTAATGCTAACAGGTTTAACAGAGGTTTATTCCTAGGCCTCTAAATCCACTAACCTAAGCAAACAAAAAATGGGATGCCTGGCTGGCTGAAGCCCGTGCTAACAAGTCATGCTGTGCACTAAATAGCGGTACCAATGCAGACCATCTGCCGTTTCTTGCCTGGTGTCTCATCATCATGGAATATGATTCCTTACTTCCAATGTTTTGTCAGGACAGCACAGGACAGGAAAGATGCTGAAAATGGTCTCATTAGTAATTGAAGTGGCCATACGAGTGTGGGACCTTCCTTTTCTTTAACTACTCATTTGACGCTGTAACATCAGTTTCAGGTTAAAGGGTGCATTTAGAGTGATTGTCCTTCTTAAAAGGAAGTAAATACGGACGACCTTCACAGGTATATAACATTCCTAGGCATCCACTTTCTGCAGCCTAACCACAGAGTTAAAGGATGAGATTTGTTGTTTCTTTATTTTCTGGTTGCTGATAGTGAAGCTTAATGTGTTTGAAGGTCACACCAAAAGGGAGCTAAATAAAATTTTTAGATTCGGACATAGATGAAGTTGATTGCTTTCTTCCTATAAAAGATTACAATTATATTTAGTTAAAAGCATTGCATCTTCCATAATTGATTAAGCTCCATCGGTTTCACATTTTATCAATCTGTGAAGATGGCAAATAAATTGGGGCAGGCCTGACTACCACCACTGGCTACCTCCACTCTGCATCGACGACACATCTCCCAACATAATCCATTCTCCACACTCTGAAAGAACCACCCCTTAAAATGGAAGAGAAATGGAAAGTGCACTCCATTACTTCTAGTCCATACTCTTACGCAATGCCACACTGACCGTACCGAGCATCAGATGTTTTTCAAGGAGGCTGGAAGGGTGAGGGACAGTTTTGTTCTTAGGGGTCGGTTTTGTTACTGAGGACTGGTTTATTACTAAGCTGGTGGGCACTGTGTTTTGCAAATTGTTATGGGTTTTTAAGAATTAGTTAATTAAACTCATAGAGAAGTCAGGATTATGAAGAAGTAAGTTTATTCCAGGAAGAGAATAGTCCCATCCATCCAGCTGGCTGAGTCAGATGCAGCTGACTCTCCCAACCAGTAGCTAGCCACACAAGGTTCTATCACTATGGTGTAGCTTCAAATGAATACATAGTAAGGCAGGCCTAGCTAGATGAAAGAAGAAGTTAAAGCACTTTATTACACACCTTCCCTCTTTATATTACAATAATGAACACCAAAAGAACACAAGAAAAGAGACCGAGTGAAACTGTAAAACAAAAAAAACCTGTAAAACAACAAGTACCTTGTAAGACACTTACTTCATGACTAAAACTATAAAACAAAAAGTATCTTATTTATGGACTTGTTTCATACAAAATCCTTAAATTTAGAGGGTTGTTTTACCACTCCTTTCTCCCTCTGTTGTATGAGATCTGAGGCTGATGGATGTGACAAATTCACATGAGAAGATTGACCTGCATTGAGTTTACACAATAAAGAATTGTTTTTGATTACAATAACTCTGTTTAGATTCCAAATATGAAAGTCTTCAGTTTTTACAAGATTAGTTAACAGTTCGAACACCCTATGCGGTCTTTGGAACAGACCTGTCGCCTTTCTGCCAAAAGGCGCCTTGATCATGATCCGATTTTCTTACATCATAAGTTAATTTCTGTGCATCAACTCTTTTAGTTTCCATTTCTCATCTGAGACTGTTCTTCCTTTTTTTGATTCAACCTCATTGACCCAAAAGTGTGCTATCAAAGTGTTAGGATGTCTTCTCCTGAACAATTCAAACGGAGTACATCCAGTAGTTGCATGAGGAGATATTCAATATATCTCCACCTTTTTATTGAGTTCTTGTTTCTAGTCCAAGCAGTTTTGTTTGGACATGGCAATGTTGTCTTTCAGAACATGGTTGAAGCTTTCCACCATACCATTCGTCTCGGGATGATATAGAGAAAAAAATTTCTGTAATATTCAGCCATTCCAAGAAATGTTATCAATTCCTCTTTATTTGTGAGAGAAGTAAGATTTTGTATGGTCTCCACTAACTCAGTCTTGGGTTCCACTCCTTGTCCAGATATGGTGTGACCAAGATAGTCAATTGATGATTTGCTATATTTACACTTATCTATTCTAACCGTGAGATTATGTTGATGACATTTCTCTAAAACCTGCTTGAGTCTGAAATCAGTTCTTCCTGATCTCTTCCATATATTAAAACATCATCTCGTTGCATTTTTACTCCTAACTGTCCTCTTTTCACCTTTTCCAAGGCCCTGTGAAATACAGAGGCTGCCGACACCAACCCAAAAGGTAGTCTTATAAATCTGAAACTTCCAAAGGGTGTTATAAATGCAGTGTAGTCTTTGGAATGTCCATCCAACTTTATTTGATGATATGCAGACTTAAGGTCTACGGTGGAGAAAACCTTTGCACCTTGTAAAAGCATAAACATATCAGAGACTTTAGGAAGTGGATGCCTATCAACCACAGCTTGTTTATTGAGTTCCCTCAAATCTATGCATAAGCGGAGACTTCCATCAGATTTTCAGGTGGCAACCACCGGAGCCAACAATTGGGTCCCTTCAACTTCTTCAATTATTCCTTCAGATGTAAGTTTCTCTAATTGAGATTTCATCTCATCCCTGACTGCAAGAGGAACACCACGAACTTTACCAGCTACAGGTAAAGCTCCAGATACAAGTCGTATTTTATTAACATAGTCTCGTAGACAACCCAATTCTTTCCTAAATACACTTGGAAAAGACCTCTTCAAATTTAAAGTGTATTCATCGCTATAGTTTTGGGTGTCAATCTCATCTACACAGAAATTTTCTTTAAAAATTATGGGCGGATCCCTGTTGGGATCTAACATCACCCCCAGATCTCTTTGATGAAACCAACTTAGGATGATATCACCTTTGCATGATACATACACTTTGCCAGAAATGTACCGCCCTTTGTATTCAATTAGACCATGAAAATATCCTATGAGTATGAGACGTCTCCCCTATAAGCACTGGGTTGAATGTCAGCTCTCAAGATTTTCACTCTATCTTTCATATTAAGCAAGTAAAAGTCTCTAGAGACAACAGTAATTTTAGATACTGAATCAAACAACACACTGGTACCTTTCCCGTCAACTAACACTTCAACAATGGGTTCCTTTTTATTATTGTCGGAAACTTGGGATACGATTTGGCCACAGTCAAAATCATAACCAGAATCACTATCACTAGATGGATCATGTGAAATTGCATTAACTTTCGCCTTATTCCTTTTAGCTTTACAAACAGTGGTGAAATGCCCAACCTTTTTGTAATTCAAACAAGTAGCTTTTAAAGCTTGGCACTTCTTGTCATTAGCAAAGTGTCCAATATTACCACAACGATAACACTTAGGTTGAAATTTGGGCTTTTTTTAACCATGAGAAACCTTTACATGTTTTTCTTTGCAAAAGGACATTCATGTACAGTTTAATTTTCAGTTTCATGTTTGGTTATGACCTCTACACACTTCGAAGAATTGTATATTTGTTTGGCAATAGTTAATACCTCCAGTAACGAGGGATCATCCTTTTGCCAAATGTCATCCTTGACTTTTTGAACATTGCATCCCAACATAAATTGATCTCTTATTCTCTCTTCCACCAAAGCTCCAAACTTACAAGAGGACGCTAACTTCCTTAAAGAAGTTACATAATTTTCAACAGAGCGACCCCACATGGCAAATCCGAAAAAATTAGAGTCAACTGTGCCGTTATAATTTATCGTTGTGAGTCCACAGTTAGCGCTATTACTCAAAGTCACAGACACAGCAAATCTTATGCTTTCGCTTCTTGGGAATTGAATATAATAAATGTTACCAACTGTGAGTGAGCCTGCACCGGTCCTCCCAACCAGTGAGAACTAATGGTGAGGAATGCGGCAAATGCTCCCAACCCACAGGAAAGCAATAAATTGGTTGAGCGCGCACTTAAGTCTCCCAACCCAAATTAAATAAATATAAGGGTGAGACGTGCGTTAAAATGCTCTAACCCAATAAAAAAAAAACTCACGTGATTTAATCTTTTTGTCTTAATAATGTTGAGACTAAGAAATTTCTTCCAGAGAGTAGTTAACTGTAGAAGCGGTACACGGGATAAGTTTCCTTCGCTCGTTGCCAGTGAGAATTAGTTAATCAAACTCATAGAGAAGTCAGGATTATGAAAAAGTAAGTTTATTCCAGGAAGAAAATGGTCCCATCGATCCAGCTGGGTGAGTCAGATGTAACTGACTCTCACAGCCAGTAGCCAGCCACACAAGGTTCTATCACCATGGTGTAGCTTCAAATGAATATATAGTAAGGCAGGCCTAGCTAAATGAAAGAAGAAGCTAGAGCACTGTATTACACATTTAAAGCACTTGCAGCAGAGATTCTTTATAACAAGCAGTTTTGAGGCAACATTAAAAATGCCATGATAATGTTGATGATTAATGTTCCTGCCGGAGAGGGATCAGAGTTTTGCCTAGTGGCAGTTTTCGCTATTCTAATGTAGCACAGAGGTTTAACATGCCTGCTGCAAGGAATGTGTACTATGCAGATCACAGAACTGTATTTGATGTGTCTAGCTCAGTGGGTTACTGCTTTTGTCATAGAGATCCTTTTGTTACTTGCAGTTCATAAGTTGCAATCATAATATAGCACAGTGAGCTATGAGCTGCCATCAAAGAGCTGCATTGAAACTGCATGATATAGGGTTGAAAGTTATATATTTTCCAAGTCTTTCATAGTGCTAATATTGATCAAAAGGGTTTGTTTAGGTAGAAATAAATACTTGTTAGTAAAACCAACCCTAACCACTGTGTTACATTTTGAATCCTGAGTTTGTGCTACTCTAGACCAAGCACTCTTAAAAAAAATGACTTTCAGTTTGGATGATATTTGAATCCTATACCTTATAGTCACCATTATCCTATTAAACATTTTCTTTACACAGATTTACACATGTATATTTGTGTTTTTCTGTAAGTGTGAGTGACGTCAAATTCTCCCACACCATAAACTGCTTTGAAAGGTTGTTGGAAAGTGGTTTATTAATAGTGATAAGTAGGGACCAGCCACTAGTAATAAGGCCACAAACACAATAAAAGGTTCAGACAATGTCTCAATAAATTATTCCCTTGCTCAACCCTTGGGAGCTGGCAATGGGCAGGCAGGCTTAAGTCAGGAATCAGGTATGTAAAGCATATAAAAGCACCAATGCATTAAATAAGTAAGACACAATACACAATAAAAATCCAACACCAATTTATACCAAAGGGTTTTATTTTTTTGAACACATAAACACCAAAAATCCAATGTAGGAAAGTGGGGACATGAATATTAAAAGAATAAACACTTCCTAGTGCTTAAAAACCAATACCGCAAATTTGGCACATCTGGTCACGCTTAACCGGGACAAAGTCAAAGTTTGAGGCTGACCACGATGGAGTCATGGTTGGATACAGTAAGCGGGAGGCTTCGGTCAAAATGTTACCTTCACACATAGAAACTTGGCTGAAGGATTTTCTCTCGACGTCGAGCAGACCGCTCCAACAGGCCAGATTCACTGCGGTTTCATCTGCTTTGTCCAGCGCGAGCCTTCGGTCAACTTCTAGTAGTCTTGAGCTCCGGACCAGTGGGGTGAATCTGAAATCCAAGCAGGGTTGTAGTTCGACGTAGTCGGCTTGACTTTCGAAGTCGGGTCAGTCACCTTATGAAGCTTTCTCCAAAAGTTGCTGGTACCTGATCCAAATGTCTGAAAGTTCTTTCAGAAGTTCATATTGAGGGTAAAAAGTTTCTTAAACACAGATCCAAGGGTCTAGAAGCATGAGATGGTCCGTGTAAGTTTGTAACTACAATTCCCAAAGCCCACAGGACACACTCCAGTCTGGGTACTTCTTAGTGGAGATGGAGTAGGTGAGTTTTTTAACCTGTAGCTTGCAGGGAGTCCACTCCGTAACCCCTGTGAAGCCAGGCAAAGTCCATAGGGCTGTAGTACCAGATTGTGCAGCAGTTGCAGTCCTTCAGAGCGAAGTCCTTTGGGTGTAGGCCAGGGTTCCAGCAGGGCAGTCCTTCTTCTCCTTGTTGTTTAAGGCAGAAGATCTGAGTTGCCTGGGAGTTCCTGGGCATCAAGCAGGGGGCATCCCTGACCAATGGGGTGTAGGGTGCCATCTAGATTATGACCACTTCGTCCAAAGTGTGGCATATTCTTGCCCCGGAAAGCACTATTCTTCTAAAATATAAGATGGAGAAACTAATCCTGAAGGGTGAGATCAGGCTAAGCCATCCCACTGGTGTGGCTACGTTTCCCTAACACTCCTCTTCCAGACCAATCACTCATCTAATTACTGGGGCTTCTCTTTGGCTGGGGTTGCAGGATGTGGGGCTGAGGCTGTGTCCTGTCCAAACTCTCATTCCCTCTTTGAAGAACAGTTTGATCCCTCCACCGCCTTCCTTCCTTGTGCTCTACAACTTCCAGTTCTCCCCCCACAGGAAATCCTTTCTTTCAAGGCAGGTCACTTGGCACCTCATTAAGGCAGCTTGGCTCAGCCTGGCAGAGCCTTGCCAATCAGAAAAGGGGTGCTGGAAGTCTGGATTTTGGCTTACAGAAAATAAAGTTGTATAACGTATTTCTGTAATAGTTATAACAAATCTAATAATGGTAAGCTGTTCGATTTATGATAACTATTCTTGTAAGACCTAGAATTATATTGTAGCTCATTTCTATCAATAGTTATACTTTGTTAAAGTATCCCCATATGAGCCTAAGGAGCCAATGCATTGCAATGGGGAGAAATAATATTGCCAGTTTTTACCTCGCCAGAGCATATGAAACATCTTTTATAATGTCCCTGCTTATGGTTACAAGGCACCCTTCCCCTATGGGAGACGTTAGGGGAGACTTTAGGGGTGACAGGTTTAAAAATTAGGAGGTTTGAGACTTTAATAGTACCTTTAATTCCAAAGTCGAACTTGCATATAATTTCATTTTAAAAGCAGCCTGCAAGGCAGTGCTGGCTTTTAAAATGAAAGCAGGCACCAAAGTAGCGCACACTAAAGTGCATTAAATCTACTGGGCCTCTAAGCGTACATGCCCTACCATATACTAGGGACATGTAGGTAGGTTGTCAGTACCAATTGTAATTACACCTAATTACCATGTACTTTTAATCCGTGCATATACCCTGTGTCTGGTGATTAACTTGGAAATGTGCCTACATTTACAAAGAGGTAATGATTCCCAAGGTAACTAGTGAAATTTAAACTCCTCACTACTATATTCACAAACTAATTAATTTTCAGGTAAGAGTACTGCGTCTTTAGATCAAGAAGAAGGGTCTCCAAGATAGTAGATCCTGTATTTACTGTAACCTTGGCTGAGACGCTAGCTTCTGCTTCTCACCCATTTAAACCCTGGTTTAAGGCTTGATGTTTAAAGGCCTATCCTGAAGTCCAGTTCTTTCTCGCTTCAACTCCTTCTTCAGTTGTAAGATCAGTGATAAATAGATATATTGTAGATTGTATTAAAGGTCTCATAACAGTACACAGTATGGACACAGATGGTATTCTCCTGTCACCTAGGCGATCACTCCGATTTGTCCTTGTGTCCCTTCAGCAGTGAAGAACCAGAACCTTTTGGGCCTGGCGGCGCAGGGTACGCCCAATGTCTGCGGAGTTCACCTGCTTCGCTACACAGAGACACGGGACACTCTGTTGGCGTTAGAAGTTCATATTTATTTAGCTGCAGCTAGTACAGTTATCCTAGAAGTACACAAAGTAGGTTCTCAGGAGACTGCCACTTCACTCTGTGGTGCATCAAGTTAAATACCATACAATGATACAATTATTAATAAAATGCCCTCCCAGAGCATACAAGAAAGAGCCAATAAGGAAAGTTGGAAAACAAGGTGGAACCAATAAGAAAGGTTTGAAAACAGAAGTGTCAGATAACTCGAAGAGACCTCTCCTCCAACTGTGTTTGTCATCCCACCCTCAAGCTAATATATTAACAGATTCATAACTAACTTGCAGGTGGCGAGATACGTGTGTGTGTGTTGGAGGACAGTCGTGAAACAAGAGAATGCTAGGAGGAGACAGTGAAGGCCAGTCGATAAGATAAGGTCAGGAAAGAATAGTGTGAGCCAATAGATAGTTGAGACAGGGATTAGAAAAGCCAGACAGGGATTAGTGTACTCGGCTAGTTCTAACAACAGCTTTGCAAATAGAGGCCGAGGGCGCATTTCAACACCAGGCTACAGAAAAAGCAGAATAGACTTTGTTCGCCGTGCTGCCTGAGTGATGGCAACACAAAATGGCGGCGGGCCACAAAATGGCGGGTCGATACGATCGTGATCGAAAATCGAAGTTCCTCAGACCCTCCTTTTGCCAGAACTCAGGCAAGATAGACTCATGTTAATCTGAGTCCACATCAGTAGCCATGAGGTCATCGAGCTGTTGCTGTAACATCATTCTTATGTTTTCTGTTACTTGTGGTTTGGGTTTTGGGATGCACATAGTAGCACAGAAGTCACAGATAGCGGGACCACAGTGCATACAAAAGCAACAGGAAAATATAATGGTCAGAATTATTCCAAGAAATGTCAATGCTTTCCAACCCCATTTGGACAGTAGTCCCCAAAAACATTCCGTTAAGGACCAATCTCCTTCGTCCTGATGAATAGACTCGGAGATTGTGTGCAACTTGGAGATAGCTTGGTATACTGTCGGAGCGACATTGGGTATGAAAATACAGCAACTTGACCCGATCAATTTGCATACTCCACCACGATCGGCAAGAACAAAGTCTAGGGCAATTTGATTTTGCAAGGTCATAAGACGATCCACCTGTAGTTCTGCCGTGATGTTACTTAAGGCTTCTACAGTGATGTCTATTGTAGTCTCTACGACACTGACCAATTGCCTTATATTCCTGCAGTTAGCCATTGGACCCCAGAAGGGAAGAAAACCTTTAAGGAAATCTCCTCCCTCTTGTCCTGCGGTGTCCTTTGAATCAATATTCCCTCTGCCGTATCGAGTCTGGTGATGATTTGCGGAAGCAGTGTAATTAGGGGGAAGAAGAAAGGCTATATAACAAGTACCAGAGAAACCCGTTGGTAACCAAGTATAAGCTCTGTTATAGCAGATGAAATAGGTGCCTTGAGACAGCACTAGAGGAGGCGAGTTCTGAGAGGAATAAACGTACGTGTAGGAGCAGTTATTCTTTTGTGAAGTGTCAGAAGAGCGATCATTTATCTGTAAGCAGAAGTTACCCTGATGTGGTACAGTCCAAATCGGTGAGGACTGTCCCTTTCCAACCTTAGTACTGAGACTAGACATATATTGGGTGACGTTCCAAATAGTGTATGCTTTTCTTTCATCAATGGGGATTTGACTGTTTTCCATGATTTTAGCCATAACTACCATACCCTTAATCAAAGAACTATGACTAAAATCCAGATAATTAATTTGTGAACTAACAGATCGTGTGAATTTGCTTTGATAAGCATTGGAGAAAATGACGAAGTAAGCCCAAGCAGAACCCTTATAAGAAAAAGGGAGAACTAGATATGGCATTCCTTTCTCTGTGGTATGTGGCATAAGACCACATACCCAACAATTAGTTGTATTAACCACTAATTGGTGCTGATGTAATAGTTGGATGAAGGAATTGTTATAGTATTCAGTTCTCCTGATGAGTTCATGTGAAGGAAGAGTATGGAAGAGGTGTGGAGAGATAGTAGAAGAAGGTAAAGAAGAAGAGGAAGGGGAGGCATCTTTTGGCTGCAAAGCATAAATTATCCAACTAATAAACGCCAAAATAATACACAATGATATAATGACACATAAAGTTATGCTGAAACGACTGTACATTATTTTACAAGATGCTTTTTTCATTTCATCTCTTCTTTCTTCATTACTTAGTGTAGTTCCCATCTTACTAATGGATGCTCACAGCAATCTTCCTCAATCACTGAAGTCACGATACTCTACCGTCCTATGACACTGAAGTTCCTGCAGACCTATTGCCACTACTCAGGTCGTGACCTAGACTCCTACTGTGACCCTGCAACCGGGACAGAAAAACTACACAAGAGAGAAAAGAGTCTTAAATGTTCTTTCTTCTAGGTCTTAACTAATATTGATCCTTCCCTGGAGTATTCTGATCTTGGAACAATGTTCGTGGTTCAGTCGTATCCAAGCGATGATGCGATGGAATTGCTTCCTGTAAAATGTCGTCGTCTTCTTTCTCAGACAGTGTCCCACTCAGGTGTGCATCGCTGAAGGGTACAAATCGTGGAACTGTTTCGCCTTCACAGTCACCAACACCTCTGCGAACCCACTGATCGTAAGGCAAAGGCAAAGGCACTTTCTTACAATGCACACCGTGAATCCAATTTTTCTTTCCTTCGACTTTAACTGCTGTTCTCGTCGCTAGGAGGACCATTCGAGGCTCCCGCCACCTGGGCTCTAAATTGCTGGACCTCTGAAAATTCTTCACACATACCCAGTCACCTGGTCGGATGGAGTGACCTGGGTCTGTGGAGGCCTCTGGCAGAGCACTCTGAACCTGTTGATGGAGAACACGCAATTTAGTCGTAAGGTCAGGCAAATAATCAATCAACATTGGATATGGCAAGTCTGAGTATTTCTTAGGACGAGGGATTCCCCATACGTTGGCCGGACGGCCAAATACCACTTCGTACGGGCTAAGTCCCAAACAAGAGTGTACTGCAGTTCTGGTGGATAGCAGAGCTAGCGGCAAAGCATCGGGCCAATTGAGTCCTGTACTTGCTTGAACCTTTGCTAACTTTAACTACAAGGTTCCGTTGTAACATTCTACTAAACCCGCTGACTGTGGGTGATTTGCCGCATGGAACTTTTGCTTGATACCAAGACCTGCACAAACTTTCTGCATGACTTGCCAACAAATTCGCTCCCATTGTCACTCCAGACAATGCGCGGCAAACCAAACCTGGGAAATAATTCTTTTAGTAGAATTTTAGCTGTGGATAAAGCTGTGTTATCTTTTAGAGGATATGTTTCTATCCATCTTGAAAAAGCGCATACTACCACCAGAACATATTTGAGGTTGTTGCATCGCTCCATATAAATGTAATCGATTTGCAACACCTCAAATGGATATGTCGGAGGAGCGAAGTGACCTGCTGGAGTTGGGGTTCCCTTTCCCGGGTTGTACATTAAACAAACAATACAGTGCTTTACTACATTGTCTGCACATTTTGGGATATTCTCATTCTGCCACACTGGAGCCAGAAGTTTACAAATGCCTTTTGCACTTAAGTAGGCTGGACCATGTGCCATAGTAACCACTGGGAGAACATAAGCATCTGGTAACAGCCAACGTTGATGTTCAGATAATTCCACCCAACAACCCATCTCATCTAACATTCCTGTACTTTCTTTCCACTTCCTCATCTCGCTCTCTGAAGCCTCTTTCTGAATCGCTTTAACACTTTCCACTGTATTCTCATACATTCCTCTCTCTCTGACCCAATTCGCAGGACCTGCCACATACATTCGACTCGTTGAATCTCTCGCTGTTTTCTTTGCTATTTCATCTGCAAACGCATTTCCTCGACCAACATCATCCGTAATCTTTTTGTGAGCGCTACATTTCACAATCGCTATTTGGGTGGGTAAGGCAAGGGATTCGAGGAGATCAGTCACCAATTGACCATGTTGTATTTTAGTGCCATGTGAAGTGAAGAAACCCCTTTCCCTCCAGAGACGCCCGAAATTGAACGCTACACCAAAAGCGTATTGGCTGTCGGTGTATACGTTCACTCTTTTCCCTTTCGATAATACACAAGCTCTCAATTCTGCTGCTTGTGCCGAACTGTGTCTAATGCGTGCAGTTTCCACAATCGTATGTAAAGTAGTTACAGCATAAGCTGAAACTGTATCTCCATTAGGCATTTTAAAACAAGAACCATCTTCCCATAGAGTTCCATCCGGATTCTCTAGCGGTGTGTCTCTCAGGTCAATTCTTCCTTTTGTCTCTTCCTCAGTACGGAAGAAACAATCATGCTGATCCTCAACACTCTCCTCATTCGGAAGGGGCAACAAAGTAGCTGGATTCAGGGTATTACATCGTTTGATGTGTATGTGACTAGCCAACAGCGTCAGCTTGGAACCAGTTAAACGAGCGCTCGTAAGATGCTGTGTTTTCGTTCTGTTTAGCAAAGTATCCACTGCATGCGGCACCATGACAATGAGAGTGTTATCCAACACCACTCCAGCAGACTGTCGGATAGAAAGTGCTGCTGCTACTGTCGCTTTGAGACAACTGGGCAATGCTTTAGCTACAGGATCCAACGTAGCCGAAAAATAAGCACATGGCCGTTGTTTGTCTTCAAATTGCTGCGCTAAAACTGACAAAGCACAACCTTCTCTCTCGTGAACATAGAGCGTAAAAGGCTTAGTGTAATCTGGAGTACCTAGTACAGGAGCAGAACACAGAGCAGTACGTAAGTTAGTGAAACTCTTTTGGCACTCATCAGTCCATGGAAGGGGCTGAGGCATATCTTTTAACGTGGGTGCCAACAAGGGTTTGGCAATTAGAGAGAAGTTAGGGATCCACTGTCTACAATAAGAAGTGATACCCAGGAAGGCACGTACTTCCCTCTGTGTGGATGGTACAGACATTCGCGAAATCGCTTGCATTCATTCTGGTGTCAATCGTCGTCCCTCCTTTGATAGGAGATGACCCAAGTAGGTAACCTCTCGACAAACATATTGTAATTTGGAAGGTGAAGCCTTGTGATTCAGTTTAAACAAGTGGCGTAACAATGCAACAGTGACATCTTTGCAGATATCTTCTGAATCAGCGGCGACTAATAAGTCGTCCATATATTGGATAAGAGCAGCCCCAGACGGTAAATGGAAAGTATCAAGATGACTTTTTAAAGCTTGGCTGTAAATAGAGGGACTTTCACATTAGCCCTGAGGTGCGCGCTTAAACCGGAAGCTTCGACCTCCAAGAGAGAAACCAAAAATGTCCCTACTCTCTTCTGCAATGGGAATACTAAAGAAAGCATTCTTTAGATCGATAACGGAAAACCAAGTCGCTGTGGAAGCTATCATTGTTAACAAAGCAGTGATATCTGGAACAACAGGAAATTGTGGAATCACAATTTTGTTTACTTCTCGCAGATCAATTACAAAACGGTACACAGGAGGCTGAGAAGGATCGGTGCGTTTAAGAACAGGAAGAATAGGACTATTGCATGTATTACCTCTTGTTTCTTCAACCACATCCTTCTGAATTAAGTCATGGATGATTCCCAAAAGCGCTTTCTCACCTTCAGCAGAAATTCTATATTGTGGGATGCGCGGTAATTCAACATTAGGCTTGAGAGTGACAACATAAGGTGGAATCTCAAGACAACCCACATCGTTAGGACCCGTGGCCCAAAGTGCTGTTGAAAGAGAAAGTAGTTCCGGTGGAAACTGATCTTTGGACAAATACATTGGGGAGACCAATTTCTGTCCTAAAGTAAGATGTACACCAGAAGGAGAACAATATATGGTAGCATGCATTCTTTTCAATAGGTCTAGACCCAATAAATTTTCACCGCAACCATTCGTTAACAAAAGTGGAGCTTCCAAATCATAAGGACCAACTGAAATAGGCAAAGGGCAAGAAACTGGATTGCGAACAGGGGCGCCAGAAAATCCTACGGAAACATTTGTTAAGCCAGACAAAGGTGCCCCAGGGAGTTTAGAATGAATGATAGAACTTCTCATTGCTCCAGTATCCAAAAGAAATGGCTCTGAAACACCCATTGTAGTGACGTTAACATAAAGACCATTTTGATCTACTGGGATTGGCACAACTCCCTTACTTTGTCCAAGGCTGTCCTAGTTGGCATGAAGACTCTCATTCTCGCCTTCGACATAATGGTCTTCATTGTAATACTAAGTAGATCTCACAGTTTGCTGATCAAAGTAGTTCGTGGAATTGGGAGAAGGAAGGGCACGCTGTTCTTGAGTCAACATACCTCGACCTCTACCTCTGTTTGCTGACTGGAGGCAAGCACGACCTCGTGTAGCAGGTAACGCTCCATTGCGCTGCAATAAAACCGGACAATTATTCTTAAAATGACCTTCCTCTCTACAATAGGCACATTGATTAGGACCTAACAAAGGTCGCGGATTGTATAGCTCAGGTTTTTGATACAACCTCTGAAACTGCGGGGGCTGCTGAATTTGGGGCTGAGCATAACTTGGCGGATAAGCTTGTTGCAAGAGAACCTTCGTCTTTAAATCTTTCGTCTTTTTCTCTTGCTTTTCTTTTTCTTCTTTGTCCCTATTCTCATAATACTGTGCAGTAGCCAATATTTTGGCAGAAGAAGAAACAGCCCATGAACTTTCTGAATCTTTTAGTTTGTGTGACAGCTCGGGAAGCAAATTGAATACAAATTTGTCCACGAATAGTCGCTGTCCACCCTCTGTAGCCATATCTTGACCACTATGGTCGATAACTGTCTCCTCGAAACGAGTAAAGAAGTCAGAGACACTTTCATCTTTCTTTTGCTTGCATGCTGCTAATTTATCCCAGTTAACTCTCAGTGCAGGCATCATGGTTTTCATTAACATAATGATTCTACCAGGGAGTTCCGAGATCAGAGCGTCGGGCTTTGCGCCACCAACTTGGTCTCTATCTGTATTAGTTATAACATCCCAAGTAGCACCTAGTTCCTGTGTGTGATCCTCTCCACGAATTTAAGCCCATATTGTCTGTGGGACTACATTACCCATTAGCATATCAATATCTGCTAGGTTCATAATACAAGCATCAATTGTCTGCGTTAATTCTTTGTAATAACCTGCAGGGTTTTTGCGAGGATTTGGTAGAGTCTGCTTAAGGGCCAAAACTTCAGATCTCTTCCAAGGGACATGTACCCATATACGTTGGAAATGAGCAGGAATAGGTGCATTAGCACCCACTGCTGCAACTGCCTCTTTCCATACTGGGGGAACCTCTCTCATAGGGTAATTTTTCAACGTCAGTCTAACCGACGGATCGGAATCAAGGAGAATCTGAGAAAACAATAAGGATCTATAAGAGATAAGTGTCCTTACAGCTTCCTCAACTTTGGAACCCACAATAAGTCCTTTTTCAAAATCAGTCTGAACATTTAACAGATCTTGTGAGATCGGACTCGAACTCACATCTTCCCATTCTTTAATGAGAATGTCGCACATTACATTGAAAACATATCTTTGCGTAGGCGCATTCCATTGCAAAAAGGTAGGCATAATATCAAGCACACTGTATTGTGGACTCTTCTTGATCCATTTTTGTGCCAGAGAGTCTAACTTCTCTCGTTCCTCAAAATCTGGGAACTGACTACGAGATTGTCTTCGAACGAAAGCCGGAGACACATTTAAAGCTCCAAAGAAAGGAGATAGAATACTAGTGACAGAGTCCGTGAGACGCTTACGCACAGACGGAGAATTAGACATAAGAATTGGAGACAGAGTATTAGGAGAACTGACAGGAGAAGAATGAATATCTGCAGGAGGAGCAGAAGGCAAAGAAGAGCTAAGATCAGGAGATGAAGGCAAAGAGGTTAAGACTAACGGAAAAACCGGCAAGGGCGGTGATACTGCAGGTGGCAAATGCGGAGGAGCCGGAACAGGCGGAAGTACCACTGGCGGCTGAACAGGCTGTAACGGCTGAGGTACATTGGCATTTTGCTCATAAGGCGGAGGCAACGTTAATAAATGGGACATTAGGGGATCTTCCTCTATATCTTTCTTATTCTCAGAAGGAGAAACAGTCAACACCGGATAGCATTTATCTATTGCCATACGATGTTGTCTTTCTGAAATTTCAGTCGCATTATCAATTTCATCGTCTTTGAACTGTTGGGCAACCTGTATAATTGTCATACCCTGTGCTTTCCTATCTCGTTTTGCTTGTTTAATTTCTTTCTGTTTGGCTTCCTTATGCCAAAGGCTGAAAGAGTCAAACATTGCCGGCCGGGCTTTTCTTTTGAACAAAACTGCTTCCAAATTATCTAGCACATCAGGATCAAAACTACCATTTTCTGGCCATTTGAGAACCCCATCTTTCTTCGTGTATCGAGTCCATGTCTTGTTAAAGGCAATGGGGCTGATACCATGTTTCGAGTAGAGCTCAAATGTGGGAGTTCCAACCGAAGGAATCGGACAAGAGTCCTCAAGTCGGGAATCCCTATTACAACCATGACAACAAATTCTTCCAAACTTAGTCAGACCAGGCATCTCGAGATTTCTCCGGACTGTTCACAAACTTCAAGGGAGTAAAACTCAGTTTACGCAGCACAAATGCACTTACCCTCGGCTTTATCTTTTGCAAAGGATAAATCTAAGAATCCAAAGAAATTAATCAAAACAAATTTGTGGGCGCGACCCACGAAGATACTTAACTAAGGACGTCTTCTTCCACCAACAGAGGCCCGTCTATCGTCTCGCCTTACCATACATCATCAAAGGAAGGGCCAAAGCAGGGCGGCAGTCAGGGCAGCGGTCGTCATTAGCCGTCAGGAAGGAGTAACCGCGCTGCAAAAGACCTTCGGACCACTTTCGACATACAGGGGTCGCTTAGTGTGGCTCGCGAACCCTTCGGAATTTTCTTGCGGGGTTCCTCACGACCTTCGAGCAGAACCGGAACCACTGAAGCCGCCCCACGTTGGGCGCCAGTTGAAGAACCAGAACCTTTTGGGCCTGGCGGTGCAGGGTACGCCCAATGTCTCCGGAGTTCACCTGCTTCGCTACACAGAGACACGGGACACTCTGTCGGCGTTAGAAGTTCAGATTTATTTAGCTGCAGCTAGTACAGTTATCCTAGAAGTACACAAAGTAGCTTCTCAGGAGACTGCCACTTCACTCTGTGGCGCATCAAGTTAAATACCATACAATGATACAATTATTAATAAAATGCCCTCCCAGAGCATACAAGAAAGAGCCAATAAGGAAAGTTGGAAAACTAGGTGGAACCAATAAGAAAGGTTCGAAAACAGAAGTGTCAGATAACTCGAAGAGACCTCTCCTCCAACTGTGTTTGTCATCCCACCCTCAAGCTAATATATTAACAGATTCATAACTAACTTGCAGGTGGCGAGATACGTGTGTGTGTGTTGGAGGACAGTCGTGAAACAAGAGAATGCTAGTAGGAGACAGTGAAGGGAAGTCGATAAGATAAGGTCAGGAAAGAATAGTGTGAGCCAACAGATAGCTGAGACAGGGATTAGAAAAGCCAGACAGGGATTAGTGTACTCGGCTAGTTCTAACACCAGCTTTGCAAATAGAGGCCGAGGGCGCATTTCGACACCAGGCTACAGAAAAAGCAGAATAGACTTTGTTCGCCGTGCTGCCTGAGTGATGGCAACACAAAATGGCGGCGGGCCACAAAATGGCGGGTCGATACGATCGTGATCGAAAATCGAAGTTCCTCAGCAGTAGACTCTGATTTCTAGCTCTGTCATGCCAATTACTATCACCATTCACCCCACTCCTATGTCCTTCTCTCTCATGTTCTATTGTGCTCTCCTGCCTATTATTTACACTCCTCCTCATCAGGGTTGGAATAGGACAGTAAATAGGCATGTGCACCAAAATAAAAGTAGCCCCTATTAGTGAATTAGATAGCTGAACAAGTTCGTAAATTTGGGGCAGTTTTGAACCTAATAAGACATGCTGTGTATGTTTTTGCAAGGGGTGAAATACTGCATGGACTTGAATTTGCTGCAGGCAATATTTGCTTTATTGTCAGTGAAAGCAATAGTAAAATCTAAACAAGCAAATCATAGTACAGGCCAATAAACAGCCAGACAAACAGCCAAAACACTGGCTCATGAGACCAGCCTGTCAGGTACCTCCTGATTGCTCTATGGGCCAGTCCAATACTTCTCCTCATGGTTAGACATCGAATGGTAGCCACCCATTAAGACATTTTCACATTTCTTGGTGATATATCAGTTTCTTGGGACTGATAACTTCATACATAAACATCCGCTGTCATCACCTCCATCATATCTCTTAATTTCCTATCTCCGGATTTCTCTTCTCTAACTCTCCTTCACACCAAAGCAATTTTACGTGACCTTAATATATGTTACAGTGCTACACAAAAACACACCACATTAACTTGATAGCCGGAATTTCGAAGATAACATTATTTTTCATAACTATAAAGAGTTTGTGAGTCTTCCTCTTCCTTAGTCTTCCAAAATCTCTCTGGATCTCCTTTTTTCTGTATCTTTCATTGTCTCTCGACATGCCTGTCTGTTTCATTTGCTTTACATACACTAGAGCACAGTACCATGATGGAGAACAAGTAATTCATTCAAGTTGAAAGGAATATATCATCTTCATTAAACTGCTTCCCTGAAAAACCAACAAATCTTCCTGCACTATTATTTACTGCACAGCTTTCTCTCCTTCATTGTACCAGATAGACCAATCCACCTCAGAGTGAATGACCTAAAAAGGGTAACGAAATATTGTTTTTAAGTGTTTTTTAGGGAGTATGTGGGCTATTTTAATGTATTTTTAGATCTATTTTGATTACGTGTTATTTTTGTTGTCGGTATATGTCATTTTAATGTTGTAGTTTACCCCTTGAAATGCTGCAACCTTTTGCTGCTAGCACAAGGCACTTTAGTTTTGGAGCTGAAATTGTAATGCACGCATTTTTGTTGCTAATAATTATGGGCATATTGTTAAAATTGTCTATATATGCTGCTATTATAAGGTACTTTAGTTTTGGTGCTGTAAGTAAATCTTATTGTATATGTATTTGTTTAGCTAAATGTTGCTGTGGATATTTATTATTTTTATTTTTTATTTTATTTTTTCCTTTGTAATGATTTTAAGTAATCAACAAATAAACCTTTGAAAAAAAAAAATAATGTCCTACACGACGGGGTCAATCCTTCTACTCTCATGCTTCTGCGAGTTTCTCCTCTACCCCTTATACCTCAACCATAAACCACTTTTCCTTGCCTCTTCTCTCTGTCCTCATTCATTATCCTCCATCCTTATGCTTTCAGGCATTCTGCCCTCATTCTAAATGTAGATTACCAAATTGGTCAAGATGTCGCCTTGTAGACGTCAGCTCTGTCATCCATGACTTTTGGTCATCAGGGCAGAGGGCCCTGTAAATGGTATGGTAACCTAAATACACAGAAAAATTGCAAATTCATGTAACTTAAATGGGTTTACAGTAGGAGTCTAAAACACTTATGTTTTTTTTTCATCTGATGGTTCAAGGGCTTTAGTACCACTAGAATTTCTAATAAGGCCCTCATGTATGAGTAGCTACCTACCTACTTGGCCTTTTACTTTATGATGCCCCCTAACACATCTTTTCATACTGTAGGGGAACAGGAACATGTCACTGATGGATACAGCTACAGTTTAGAGGAAGATAACCCTGCTACTCCTCATAGTATGTTCGATGGAAGTTATCCTGTTGCACTTGTTGCATGTGGGGTAGCTAATGTGTAAAGTTAGGTTGCACTACTGCACATGCATGTTTTAGAATGCTGACCTGAAAACGTTGCAGTCTCTTCAACTGTGAGAGCTCTGTCTACTCCAGTTATCCTCTACACTACTAAAGACCTGATTTAGAGTGTGATGTGAAAGGTGGTCTATCACAAATGTAACAGAGTACCCGGGGCGGCCAACCCTAGGTCCACCTCCACTAGTCTGAATAGGGCGGATGGTCAGTTTTTCTATGGCTATGCTCTAACCTAGCTTAAGAAACCTACTCAGCCGGCCCAACAAACTAAGGCCGTCGAAGTATGGGTATCCAAATACCCTCCATATTTAGTGCAGACATTTTGACAGCCGTGGTCCGCGCATGTAAGAGCCTAAATAATTAATATTCCCTCGGCATCGTCCCTCGAAATCCCCCCTTACACTGCCCCACTGCCCCACCGCTGTTACCTGCACGGGCCGCGACTGCATTCTGATGTCACAATGGCAGCAGTTCTAGTGAAGGCACAGAGATCACAGCTGGGTTGGCAGTGAAGGAGAATGCCAGCTTGATGAATCCATGGCCATTTGGGTGAATTACCAAACTGAGGATTATCCATTACCACAGAAAACATTCTGGGGGGAAAAAACAGACCTGGGTTCCAAGTTCCTTACCGATGTTGAATGGATAGCAATTGTAGGAGTGAAGCATTAAAAAAACAAAAAAGAAGGTGGGGAAGGAGCGAGGAATAGGGGTTATCGTAGTGCTTTTTCTATTGTGACCGAATAACAAAAAATAATAATAATAGAAAGGAAAATAGGTAGACGGATACAAAGGGAATTCTGTCATAATTGTGAAATTTTAAAAAGAGAAATGCCAGCCCCACGCAATTAGGCTGATAAAACCGTAATTTTGGAGGAAAGCCACAATAACAAAATACATTTCCCATGAAAATAGAATGATTTCGTAAAAAAGGTATCAAGCCCAAGTTTGTATCCCTACTAACACGATTGAATATTGGGTCCGGTAAAAAAAAAAACTTTTTTACAACTCCCAGTTTAATAGGAATTGTAATAATAGATGTTTTTTGAACACGAAATATACAAAAGAATAGTGTTGCAGCAGTCATTTGTATGTCTGCTGTGACTCGGTAGTGAGTGAGGGCCTCAACTCAGGGATCAAAGCAGAGAAGAGTGAAGTGCAGATAAGATGCAAGAAGGGGAGTTTTTCCTGGATGGGTGTGGCCTACATGGGATGGGGCGGATGCTAGGAGGTGTTTAAAACAGGCATCACTGTACCTCGAGGGGAGAGGAGGAGGTGGAGTTCACCGTGAGGGTCACCATGAAGGGAGTTCATCAGGTGGGTTGCATTAGTCTAGGGAAAGCAATTGGAACAGGGATAATTTGTCAAAACAAGTTCGACGAAAAACATTTGTTAGAACCAGTTTCTTGTTGTATTTATGTTAAATATGCATAGAACCCACAAAAAAGTAGGAAAGAAAAACAAGAAAAAAGTATAGTTAAATTTAAAAAAAGGGATGGGATAAGTTGGAGGTGTAAGGGGTAGACCTAAAAGCCAGGGAGATGAGCAACAGCCCTTCACAGATAAAAATGGCGGTGGAGGACTTAAACAGAAAATAAGAAAAACAAACTGAATATAAGAAGGATACTCATCAGGTTGTTTTATTCAACAGGTGAATGCCTTTCATGGTGCAAAATTCTTGGAAATCAGTTTAAAGAAAATGATTATTCAGTTTTTTTAATTTGTTTTTCGTTCTAAAGACATGTAACCATGTGCGAAGAATTTGTTGTGGTAATTTTCTGTATAATTTCTGTATTTTCAGGCCTGAATGATTTCCCTGACAACATGTAATTTACATTTTTTTGTTAACATTATAACTGCATTCCTCCTGTTTGGTTTAAGGTTTGATTTGTTTTAAAAATGTAACATTTAAATGGGTCTGACATCCCCTGCCATGGCACAGTGACAGCGTAGAACAAGCTGGGACATTTTAGCTTTGGCGTGCATATCTATGAAAATCAACATTTTTAGAGGTGCACATTTTCTTTTGTCTTGCTTAGTTAAGTTGAATTTATGTAGTCATTTTGTCAACATCTAGTAAATCTCACAAATCCTTTGTTGATTTTTGCATACATTCTCCGGCACGCACCCATGCTTCTTGGCCTACACCTCTTCCCCCATACTTCTGCACCCATGTATCTACACCCCCAGTTTTTCACCCACCCTTCTTCAGCCGTGCTTCTCTCATTCTTCTTCAACTGAACTTCTTCAGCTCTGTGTGGAAGTTCAAATCCCCATGCAGCACACAGTATGCTCAGCACTGTATTTATTTGTCTTTATCTGTAGCATCTCCAGGAGACAACTCTCCGCTCAGTATAGCATTCTCAGTCAGATCTTGGGGCCAGATGTATGAACATTATCTCCCATAGACACAAAATGGGTAAAACCCTTTGATACATATGGCCCTTAGAATGCTATACTTTCACATATCACACACTGTATTGAATGAGGCAGGCAATCTGCAGAGTATGAGTCTTCCCCCTTTAATTGTTACATAATTAAACTTTGAATACACCGAAGGAACTCTTCAACTGAATGGGAAAATGTTATATCCTTCCTATGTACTAATGTTACTCCTATCTTAACTAGCTCCTAGCTATTCAGCCAGTGTGAGTGTTCTGAGTGGAATGTTGGTGTGATGGAGATGACTGGAATGTTTGGTGCCTGAGTGGTGGGGTGGACAGAGTATGTGCTGAGCAGCAGGCAGGCTACTCCTGGTGGGGCTGCGGTACATGGACTATCAACCTGTGTGTTAGACCTGGCACCTTGGCGTGAGTCTCCCTTCCACTTTTTGTCACTGTGCCTCATGTGTTTTGTTGTTGTTAGCTGCTCAGAGCACTGTGCCACTGCCAACCAGTGCCACAGTGCAAGTGCTCCCTATTTAAAATCTACATGTTGGTTGGATTCCATGATTGGCTTATTTGGTTTACTTTCAGACCCCAGTAAAGTGCACCAGGAGTGCCCAGGGCTTGTAAATACAAATGCTGCTGATGGGCTTGCAGCACTGGTTGTGCCACCCACAGAAGCGGCCTAGTAAAATGTGTCTAAGGTCTGCCATTGCAGAACCTGCGTGCAGTCTGGTACTGTCATGCTGACTGGGCAAGTGCACCCACTTCCCAGTCCCTAAACCTTCCCTTAACTTCATATTAGTCACCCCTATGGTAGGCCCAAGGGCAGGGTTTATTGTAAGCATAAGGTAGGACAAACCCTGATGTGTGTGGCATGTCCTAATAGTGAATTACAGCCATTTTCGTTTTTCACTATTGTAAGGCTACCTGTTCTCCATAGGCTAGAATGGGCTGTTAGAATTGTTACATCCTATGATCCTAACAGACCCAGGGAACATGGTAGAAAATCGAGTTTAGTATGCCTGAACTCAGAATAATAAAATACATCTTTTAGTAAAGTTTATTTTAATATTCTGTGTTTGCAAATGCCACTTTTAGAAAGTTGGTATTTGCTTGCCTAACCATTTCAGCCCGACTCTGCTATGATGTGTATCTGCCTGTCTGGTTTGTGTGAGTGACAGGGCTGGGGAAACCCAGAGGGGCAGGGCTAGGTAGCCTGGTGGTGAATAGAGAGATTGACATCCAGATGGGTGGGAGGAGTGCATCTGGACTCTGAATAGGGCTGTGCTCTGCCACCACAATGCTGGCTCCACCTCCTGTGGAGCGCTGATGTCTCTGCCCTGCACCCTGAATAGAAAGGCAGAGTCATGTCAACAAAGTGCTCAAGAACTGGTTTGGACTGGGCAAAGGCCCCTCTACCCCAGAGGAACAAAGGAATTAGGGGTATAAGTATTGGGAACCGGCTCCCAAGAAATTAGATCCTGCTTGACAAGAAGAACCTCTGCCTGAGCAGAAGGAATTGGGAAAGATGTAAGGAGGAGTACTGTCCCTGACCTGGGGGATTGGCCTGCAGTGGTTGCCTTGCTGCTGGAAGGAGAGGAGAAAGACTACAAAGACTTTATTTCAACTTGTGCTTAAAAGATCTCCAAGGGCTTGTGCTGAGCTTGCTCCCCGGAACGAAGTCCCAGGACCAGTGGACTTCACCCCCCAGCTCCCCAGAATTCTTTGGAAGTGCCTGCTGCTGTTGTTGGGCCTTCTGAGGGACTGCGTGTCGCAAGGAGCTGGAAGCGCGACTCAAGAAGGAGAAGCGTGCCGCCGTCGGAGCAGTTGTCGTCGTATCTCTCAAAGGGTGTCGCCGCTGCAGCATCACATCGAGCGGAAGCGTCTCGCATCATTCCGGAAGTGTCTCACAACGCCGAAGAAGCGTATCACCATCGCAGCCATCGTAGCTGACGCATTGCACCGCATCAAGAGAAGAGTCTCGCATCGAGGAAGAAGCGTGTCGCCATCGCAGCCATCGTAGTTGTCGCATTGCACCGCATCAAGAAAAGCGCCTCGCATCCACGGAGAAGCGTGCCGCCGTCGGAGCTGCTGTCGTCGCATCACGTAAAGGGGTGATGCCGCTGCAGCATCGCATCAAGCGGAAGCATCTCGCAAACGTCGGAGAAGAGTGCCGCTGCCAAGGCCACTGGTGTCGCATCGCGTAAATGGGTGACGCCGCTGCAGCCGACGCATCGAGACGAGTCTTCTCGCAACATCGGAGAAGCGTAACGCATCTGGAATATCTTCACATCTTTATTTCTTTGTACCAAAAACTTCATCGCATCGACATCGTTGCAACACTTTCGTTGCCCTGCGTGTCGCATCTAAAAGGTACATTGACTTAAAGTGTCGCATTTAAGAACTTAAGAGAACTAAGCACCCTTCTACCATCTAAAGTAACAGTATTGTGTATTTTTGTCGTTTAATGGTCTTGTGGTAACTCTATATAAAGAATCCTTATTTTTAATATAAAAACCTGTGTGGTGTCCACCTATAGTGTTCTTACTTGGTTACTGTATGTGTTCACAAATGCTTAACCTATAACGCTCTGAGATAAGCCTTGTCTGCTCGCGCCAAGCTACCTAGAGGGTTAGCAGGGGTTATTTTAGGAGTGTAACCCCTTACCCTGACTAGAGGAAAGGTTCCCTGCTTGTCAGAAGTGCCTACCTGTGCCAACCAGAGAACCCGGATTCTAACATTGGTGGGCAGCGGTGAGGATTCTGGACTTGCATTTGTGACTCATGTACAGTAATTGGTGAACAATACTTAGTGAGTGCAGACCTTAAACGCAACCAATACTTGTTGGTAGATTTCTTTTGGGACTGTCTATTTTTGAGCACTGCCAAGCTTAACCATGGTGGAGAAAGCAGCATCCATAGTCTCTGTTAATACTGAATTTGAATGGGAAGAAGAGAAATTGGATAGCTACAAGTTATCACAGCTGAAATTCTTTTGCAAGAAATGTAATGTTTGCACTACTGGATGTAGAAACAAGGCAGAGTTCTACAAGGCGCTGAGGGCCTGGGTAGAAGCAAGGAATGCCACTGATGATAATAATGCAGAGGAGCAGCTGGATGGGCCAGTGGGTCCAAGAGGAAGGAGAACCCCTTTCCCTGCAGGTAGCAGTGTTTCTAGTAAAAGTTTATCTCCAGAGGAGTTGGCAGACAGGAAGGAAACCAGAGCTCATGAGATAGAGATGGCAAAACTAAATGGACAGCTGGCAATGGAGCAAAAAAGGCTGGAAATGGAAGAGAGAAAAAGCCAAATGGAGCATGAGATGAAAATGAGGGAGCTAGAGTTGAAAGCCCAGGGCTTGGGAAGCACTCCCTCTGGTGGCAGCACACCCGCAGTGCAGGTAGAGTCCAGAGTGTACATACCCAAAGATGTAGTGAAGGAATTGTTTTTAAATGATGACATAGGGCAGTGGTTCAAAGCCTACGAAGTAGCCATGTCCTCCCACCGGGTCCCTGAGAAGGATTGGGTGTGGTTCTTGAGTGAAGGGCGGGACACACTGCTAGATTTGCCCTCAGATGTGTATAACTCTTACCTCCATATGAAGGATGCTTTAATGGCTAGGTATGGGTTAACTCCTGAAATGTATAGACAGAGGTTCAGGGGTTGCACTAAGATTCCCAATAGTACGTATGTGGAGTATGTGACTTTTTATGCAGAGCACTGGATGGTTGGGTGAAGGGTAGCAAGGTTGATCATTTTCAAGGGCTTCTTGATTTAATGGCATGGGAGCACTTGCCCAGTAATTGTTTTCCTGAGCTACGCCAGCACCTGATGGATAGTAGGCTGACTAACCCTAGGAAGCTTGCTGAGGTGGCGGACCGCTGGGTCAGTACCAGGGTCCACAAGGGTCCCGTGGGAGACTCCGCCAAAGGTGGGCAGGGTCCCCAGCAGAAGAGCGGGGGGACAAGGGTAAACAAAGGGAGTTCCAAAGAAGTCCCCAAAGTAATCCCCAAGGGAACCAAGGGAAAGGTTCTCAGCCTCCCCCACCCCAGAAACCGACTGGGGCCCCGACAGGTACCCCTGTTCAAAGAGGGCCCCCAACCTATTACAGATGTGGTGAGCTGGGTCATTTTGCCAATGATCCCAAGTGTCGCCAGTTTGGTAAACCAGCACCCCATAGTGCAACCCCCCGGCAGACGGCTAGTGTAGCCCTGGGTGGAGAGATTGGTGTCCAAGGTGGGTGGGGTTCAGTAGAAATGTCCCTGGTCTCATTAGGAGACCGTGAAGTGGTCCCCAAAACCCAGCTGCCTGAGAACACTAAAAAATACAGGCAGTGGGTGACCATAAATGGCCATAGGGTGGAAGCTCTCAGAGACACAGGAGCCAGTGTGACGGCTGTCAAGCGCCACCTGGTGTCTCAGGAGCAGGTTGTCCCAGGAGCATTCTATCCGGTTGTTGCCACCGACAACACAGAGAGTCACTGCCCTGTGGCTAGGGTTCCCTTTGAGTGGGAGGGGGGTCTCTGGTACTCTTCAGGTAGCTGTGAGGCCCGCCATGCCTGTAGACTGTCTGTTAGGGAACGATCTGGAGAGCTCACCTTGGGCTAAGGTGGAGCGGAGTGCTCACCTGGAGATGTTGGGTATGCCAGATTGGGCGTGTGTCACCACACGGTCCATGACAGCGAGTAGAGGTGCTCAAGAGGACCTGGAGCCTGAGAGGGAGGCCCAGGAACCGGCCTTAGGGAGAAGAGGCAGGGGGCGCGGGAAACCGGCCCCTGAAGTTCCCACGGTCCAGGAGGAAGCAGACCTTGAGGGGGATGCCCTGGAACCTACAGGGGAACAGATAGCTGAACTGGGGGACCTGCCTGAGCTGCAAGAAGGAGGACCCTCCAGGGAGGAATTCTGCAGGGAGCAGAAAGAGTGCCCTTCTCTCGTGGGTATGCGGCAGCAGGCTGCAGACCAGGCCAATGGTGATCAGTCTGGAACACATTTCATTTACTGGGAGAACGACCTCCTGTATTCTGAGCCTAAGGTTGCTGAGCCTGGGTCAGCCCGTGTGCTGGTGGTACCCCAGCGCTTCAGAGCCTTCCTACTGGGGCTGGCTCACGATGTGCCATTAGCAGGACATTTGGGGCAGGACAAGACCTTTGAAAGGCTTGTCACCCACTTCTTTAGGCCCCAAATGCGCAGTAGTTCAGACACTCTCTGCAGGACCTGCCAGACTTGCCAGGCAAGTGGGAAGAGTGGAAGGAAGCAGAAGGCTCCACTCCAGCCATTCCCTGTGGTCGGTACCCCATTCCAGCGAGTGGAGATTGACATTGTAGGGCCACTGGACCCCAGGACAGCGATGGGCAATAGGTTCATCCTGGTCCTGGTGGACCATGCCACCCAGTACCCGGAAGCCATCCCTCTGAGGACAGTGACGGCCCCCGTGGTGGGACGTGCGCTGATGGGAACTTTCTCCCGAGTGGGATTCCCTCTAGAGGTGGTGTCTGACCGGGGTACCAATTTCATATCTAAATATATGAAATCCCTTTGGCAAGAGTGTGGTGTAACCTACAAGTTCACCACACCTTACCACCCCCAAGGAAACGGGTTGGTTGAGAGATTCAACCGAACCCTAAAGGGCATGATAATGGGTCTCGAGGAACCCATGAGGCATAAGTGGGACGTCCTCTTACCATGCCTTCTCTTTGCTTACTGAGAGGTGCCACAGAAGTATCTAGGGTTCAGTCCCTTTGAGCTTCTGTACGGACACCCAGTAAGAGGACCTCTAAGTCTGGTCAAGGAAGGTTGGGAGCAATCTCCCAGGAAACCACCCCAGAAAGTATATAGCTACATGCTGGCCTTCAGAGACCAGACTGGGCATTTCAGGGAACCTGCCAAGGCAAACCTGGAAGCCAGCCAGGAGGAGATGAAGCGGTGGTACGACCAGAATGCCACTCTGGTAGAGCTTCAGCCTGGACAGAAGGTATGGGTCTTGGCCCCAGTGGAGCCCTGTGTGCTCCAGGATAAGTGGACCGGTCCCTTTGAGGTTGTGGAGCGCAAGAGCCCTGTCCCCTATGTGGTGAACTTGCGGTCTCCAAGGAACCCCTTGAGGGTCCTTCATGTCAACCACCTCAAGCCCCACTTGGAGAGATCCCAAGTGGGTATGCTCTTAGCGACAGATGTTGGGATGGAGGAGGAGTCCGAGCCTCTTCCTGACCTCCTGTCAGCCAAGGAGCAAGATGGGTCAATGGATGGTGTCATCCTCTCTTCCACCCTGACCCCTGAGCAACAGAACGATTGTCGCCAGTTACTGGGACAATTCTCTGACCTGTTTTCCCTGATTCCCGGTGTCACTGATTGGTGTGTCCATGATGTGGACACTGGGAACAGTACACCTGTGCGGCACAAGGCCTCCAGGGTGACTGACAGGGTAAGGGCCTGCATCAAGGAGGAGGTCTCCAAGATGTTTGCCCTTGGGGTAATTGAGTCCTCAAGCAGTCATTGGGCCAGCCCAGTGGTCTTGGTCCCAAAGGCTGCAGCGCCACACCCGAACTCCGGTTCTGTGTGGACTACAGAGGACTCAATTCGGTCACCAGGACTGACGCATATCCCATCCCCAGAGCTGATGAGCTCATAGATCGGCTAGGGGCTGCCAACTACCTCAGCACGTTTGATTTGATGTCTGGGTATTGGCAGATCGCCTTGACCGATGGGGCCAAAGAGAGGTCAGCATTTTCCACCCCTGATGGGCATTACCAGTTCCGGGTTATGCCCTTTGGGATGAAAAATGCCCCTGCCACCTTCCAGAGGTTGGCCAACCAGGTGTTGGTTGGGCTGGATTCGTTCAGTGCAGCCTACCTGGATGACATCGCAGTGTTCAGCTCCACCTGGGAGGAACACCTGCGCCACCTCTGGGAAGTGTTGATGGCGCTGCGGAGGGCAGGCCTCACGATCAAGGCGAGTAAGTGCCAGATCGGGCAGGGTTCAGTGGTGTACTTGGGGCACCAAGTTGGGAGTGGCCAGGTGGCACCCCTTCAACCCAGACAGAGGTGAGAGCCTTCCTAGGACTCACCGGGTACTACAGGAGGTTTGTCCAGTGGTATGGCAACATTGTTGTCCCCTTGACAGCGCTGACTTCAAGGAAGCAGCCCAGGAAGGTGATTTGGACTGACACCTGTCAGAAGTCTTTTGAGGCCCTGAAAGCTGCTATGTGCACGGCGCCCGTGCTTTTGGCTCCCAACTTCTCCAAAGAGTTTATCTTTCAGACAGACGCTTCAGAGCATGGTGTGGGGGCTGTTCTTTCACAGATTAATGAAGAGAGCCTAGATCAACCTGTAGGCTTTATTAGCAGGAGGTTACTACCACGGGAACAGAGATGGAGTGCTATTGAGCGTGAGTCATTTGCTGTGGTCTGGGCGCTGAAGAAGCTAAGACCCTACCTGTTTGGGTCTCACATCCGGGTTCAGACAGACCACAGGCCCCTCAGATGGTTGATGCATGAATACAAAGCTGTTGAGGTGGTCCCTTTCCCTACAGGGTATGGATTTCACGGTGGAACATCGCCCTGGTACAGATCACGCCAATGCTGACGGTCTGTCCAGATATTTCCGCCTTAGTGATGAGGAACTCCCTGGGGTAGGGTAGTCCTCCCCACTCTTCAGCTGGAGGGGACACGTGTTAGACCTGGCACCTTGGCGTGAGTCTCCCTTCCACTTTTTGTCGCTGTGCCTCATGTGTTTTGCTGGTGTTAGCTGCTCAGAGCACTGTGCCACTGCCAACCAGTGCCACAGTGCAAGTGCTCCCTATTTAAAATGTATATGCTGGTTGGATTCCATGATTGGCTTATTTGGTTTACTGTCAGACCCCAGTAAAGTGCACCAGGAGTGCCCAGGGCTTGTAAATACAAATGCTGCTAGTGGGCTTGCAGCACTGGTTGTGCCACCCACAGAAGCGGCCTAGTAAAATGTGTCTAAGGTCTGCCATTGCAGAACCTGCGTGCAGTCTGGTACTGTCATGCTGACTGGGCAAGTGCACCCACTTCCCAGTCCCTAAACCTTCCCTTAACTTCATATTAGTCACGCCTATGGTAGGCCCAAGGGCAGGGTGCATTGTAAGCATAAGGTAGGACAAACCCTGGTGTGTGTGGCATGTCCTAATAGTGAATTACAGCTATTTTCGTTTTTCACTATTGTAAGGCTACCTGTTCTCCATAGGCCAGAATGGGCTGTTAGAATTGGTGCATCCTATGATCCTAACAGACCCAGGGAACATGGTAGAAAATCGAGTTTAGTATGCCTGAACTCAGAATAATAAAACACATCTTTTAGTAAAGTTTATTTTAATATTCTGTGTTTGCAAATACCACTTTTAGAAAGTTGGCATTTGCTTGTCTAACCATTTCAGCACGCCTCTGCTATGATGTGTATCTGCCTGTCTGGTTTGTGTGAGTGACAGGGCTGGGGAATCCCAGAGGGGCAGGGCTAGGTAGCCTGGTGGTGAATAGAGAGATTGACATCCAGATGGGTGGGAGGAGTGCACCTGGACTCTGAATAGGGCTGTGCTTTGCCACCACAAAACTGGCTCCACCTCCTGTGCAGCGGCTGATGTCTCTGCCCTGCACCCTGAATAGAAAGGCAGAGTCATGTCAACAAAGTGCTCAAAAACTGGTTTGGACTGGGCAAAGGCCCCTCTACCCCAGAGGAACAAAGGAATAGGGGTATAATTATTGGGACCCTGCTCCCAAGAAATTAGATCCTGCTTGACAAGAAGTACCTCTGCCTGAGGAGAAGGAACTGGGAAAGCTGTAAGGAGGAGTACTGTCCCTGACCTGGGGTATTGGCCTGCAGTGCTTGCCTTGCTGCTGGAAGGAGAGGAGAAAGACTACAAAGACTTTATTTCAACTTGTGCTTAAAAGATCTCCAAGGGCTTGTGCTGAGCTTGCCCCCTGAATGAAGTCCCAGGACCAGTGGACTTCACCCCCAGCTCCCCAGAATTCTTTGGAAGTGCCTGCTGCTGTTGTTGGGCCTTCTGAGGGACTGCGTGTCGCAAGGAGCTGGAAGCACGACTCAAGAAGGAGAAGCGTGCCGCCGTCGGAGCTGTTGTTGTCGCATCTCGCAAAGGGTGTCGCTGCTGCAGCATCGCATCGAGCGGAAGCATCTCGCATCATTCCGGAAGTGTCTTGCAACGCCGAAGAAGCGTGTCGCCATTGCAGCCGTCGTAGCTGACGCATTGCACCGCATCAAGAGAAGAGTCTCACATCGAGGAAGAAGCATGTCGCCATCGCAGCCATCGTAGTTGTCGCATTTCACTGCATCAAGAAAAGCGCCTCGCATCCACGGAGAAGCGTGCCGCCGTCGGAGCTGCTGTCGTCGCATCGCATAAAGGGGTGACGCTGCTGCAGCATCGCATCGAGCGGAAGCGTCTCGCAAACGTCGGAGAAGACTACCGCTGCCAAGGCCGCTGTCGTCGCATCACGTAAAGGGGTGACGCCGCTGCAGCCGACGCATCGAGACGAGTCTTCTGGCAACATCGGAGAAGCGTAACACATCGGGAAGATCTTCACGTCTTTATTTCTTTGCACCAAAAACTTCATTGCATCGACATCGTTGCAACACTTTTGTTGCCCTGCGTGTTGCATCTAAAAGCTACATTGACTTAAAGTGTCGCATTTAAGAACTTAAGAGAACTAAGCAACCTTCTACCATCTAAAGTAACAGTATTGTGTATTTTTGTCGTTTAATGGTCTTGTGGTAACTCTATATAAAGAATCCTTATTTTTAATATAAAAACCTGTGTGGTGTCCATCTGTAGTGTTGTCACTTGGTTACTGTATGTGTTCACAAATGCTTAACCTATAACGCTCTGAGATAAGCCTTGTCTGCTCGTGCCAAGCTACCTAGAGGGTGAGCAGGGGTGATTTTAGGAGTGTACCCCCTTACCCTGACTAGAGGAAAGGTTCCCTGCTTGTCACAAGTACCTACCTGTGCCAACCAGAGAACCCAGATTCTAACACTGTAACTTATACTCAATAAAGAAACTACAAAGATACAACTTGGCTACGCCTGGTACATCACAACACTTTTTGGCGATGATCTGGAGACAGGCTCATGCGTACAAGTGGTCTTAAGGATGACCAAGTGAAAAGGTTAAGAAGATTGCGCTAATGGAGATATTTACAGAAGCTGCAGATGCTGATATTTAAAAGCACACTAAACAGGAACAATAAGAGCCCCAACTTGTGCTGTACAGAAGAAGCTACAGGAACAATACCATCTAAGCAATTTTAAAGAAACTTAAACCTACCCATAGCAACAAAAGACGGATTGCTCAGCTGCCTTTCTGTCCCACTAATGACCTTTACATCGGTCGGCCCTGGCCAGGGCATGTACCTTCTTTCATCTTTTGACCAGTTACAAGTTATGGTGTTCTCTAGTAGACAAACAACATGATGTCTTGGTGCTTGGACACTGCACATGCTGTCTGTGAGTGCTTCCTGCTTCATTGTACAGCGTTATGCCTGCGCTTATGGAGGTGTGAAACAACACTTTGTTCATCATATGGATTATGCTGTCAAACTGTTGGGATTTGGGCACAATCCTCGTGCTTCAGTGATCAGGCAGCATTGAGCACAGTAATTTGTTTGTCTTGGCATATTCCATTAGTTTCTCATCGTTTGCGCTGCACTACAATTAATTTCAATTGCCACGGATGGCTGTGTGTAGCACATTGAGGTGTTTTATTTTAGCCAGGCATTTTTTGTATTTAAAGTTTATCGTGAGTGTTACGCTGCGTGGGGCAGGCACGTGGCTCTCCGGTTTGAATGCCTGTGTTCTCCCACATGGATCTGAATATCTTCAATCTGTGAGGAGGCCCCCTTCCGCCACGTCAGTACTGGCTGTGTGGGACTGTTTATTGCACGCAAACACCTGGAGCCACCCCACACTCTTCACTTGTACATGCCGCCATCTTTGTTAATCCAGCTTGCAGACAAGTTGAGGTTGTGCTTACAGCCCGATACCTCAACTCCCCTCAGCAGTCACAGTACCTCGGGAACAGCATCCATTAACCGGAGGTTTAAACCAGGTGCTGGCAGTCCCGTTGATCTTCTTAGGATAGTTCCACGTGGATAGAACATGCTTGGTGGGGTCACTTAACTTGTGAGAATGACTCTGTATCTGGGGTCCTCAAGTCTAGAGTGTGGCCAAAGTATCATTACTCGGGTGAGGGGTCGCACACCGGCGAATGGTTTCGGTCTTTCTGGTCATTGTCTTCCTAACTTGCTATGTTCTGCATTTCGCTTTCTCTGCATTGACAAAAGTTTTACACGTCCGTTGTGTAGTCTTTAGTGTACAGGTTTTTCCCCATGGTGGTATCCACAGAACCTTGTATTATGCATTCTACACTTTAGGGCTACATGTTATTGTTTCGTGTTTGGTCACACGTATCTGGCCTCTTGTTCATGTGAGGTTCAGTGAGTTTTTTATATTTTCTGGTGATTCATGGCTACATAGCACGCCACATATCCTACATGGGATTCTTTTATCAGCATTGTATGCCCATTTTCTTACGTTTTCCGTCTTTACACATCCTTACATGAGGTTGGTCTTATGGTTTAAGTGGGTGGTCGTCACCACTCTCTTTCTTTATGTTACACACCATTTCTGAAGGGATCGTCACTTAGATGGATTAGGTCTATATCTGCATTACACGTTACTCTCCTTTACATGAGGGACGGGAATGGGTACTAGTCCCATTTCTACATAGTACATCAGATGACCCTTACATGGGGGTTGGCCAAGTAGCTTTTATTCCCATTTACACAAGCTACTTTAAAAACCCTTACACAGGGTATATCTTTATGGGTTATAGTCCCATTCATATTATTTTCACCCTCACGTGAGGGGTAGTTTAATGGGTATCAGTCCCATTTACATAGATTACATTAAAAACCCTTACACGAGGGATGACTTTATGGGTTACAGTCCCATTGATGCTAGTGTATGACCCTTACATGAGGGGTGTCAAGGTGGGTTTTTGTTGCATTTTCACAGTGTACATTTCTATTCCTTATGTGAGGAATCCTGTCTACACTTTTTGTTCCCTTTGTTTTAGGTATTGACTTTCGGGGTGTGTGTCACCCGTTGTTACATGTTATGTTTTTTGTTTTGAATTGTTTTTTTATTATGGGTGTGGATGGGTGATATTTCTTGTTTATATATTTATTCATCCTCTTTGGTTTCCTAATTGTTAAGAGTCTCTCGAGATGTTGTATTTTCCTTTGCATCCCTGAGTTTTGATCTCTTTTCTTTATATGTTCACTTTTGTGTAGAGTTGTCCCAACTTAGCATTGTTTAATTAAGTTTCTATTTAAAAGGGGGAGGATATATTATATCCTGCCTATGTACTAATGTTACTCCTATCTTAACTAGCTCCTCTCTGCACAGCCAGTATGCGTGTCCTGAGGTGAATGTTGCTGTGATGAAGATGATTGGAATGTTTGGGTGCCTGAGTGATGAGGTGTGACAGTTGAAGATGGGCCAAGCAGCAAGCAGGCTTCTCCTGGTGGGGCTGCTTTACATGGAAACCAACCTGTAACTTGTACTCAATAAAGGATCTACAAAGATGCAACTCGGCTATGTCTGGTACATCACAACAAAAACATTTCAAACAAAGCAGTGGTGTAGCTGAGAGGGGTCTGCCCCGGATGGAACTTTTTGAGGGAGCGCAGCATTTCACCTGAGGTGAGCAATTTCCCGTGTTGAGGAAACAAATCCAGCGTCCAAGGAGGAGGTATGTGGTATGTATGTATGGTGTGTATGAGGGGAATTAACAGCGATGGCCGGTGCAGGTAAGAGTGGTAGGGGTGAGGGACGAATCGTCATTTGACGACGAGGGAAAATAGAAAAATAAAAAAACACTTACATTGCACTCACTGCATCGCCGACTTAGTGATGCGGCATGGCCAATGTACGTGTTTTTCTTTTTATTACATTTTATTTTCCCTCGTTGTTGTCTTCCCCCGAGCCCCCGAGCCCCCGAGCCCCCTGCCTCACCGCTCTTACGTGCACCAGCCATCACTGGGCAGAAAACTCAGGGCCCACTCCGGGTGGAAAAAGCTCTAGGTACACCACTGAAAAAGAGATATAAGAAATAAGATAATTACATCTCTTTGTATAAATGAAAAAACACAATGCTTGATACTGAAAATACAACAATCAGAAATTAATGTATTACCAATCGAGATGATGCATTTGTCATGAAAACAGACATAACTGACCAGATAGATTTAATCGCGGAACCTCGCTGGCTTCCTGATTTCCCTTTTTACTCTGGTTTGATATTAAGCATTTGTCATAACCTCATCATGAAATGGTACACTATCCATCTTCATTAGACAGACTTTCCTCTGAGGTTCCCCTGGAATCATTGTTATTAGATTTCACTACTCTGGAAAAATACTACTATTAATGCCCTCTCACACTGGTAGTGCTACCTCAACCTCCTACCCCTTTTGCAGGTTCCCTGAATTTAGATTGTCCTATAGGTAAATAAAAAGGGTTTTTAATGGAAATCAAATCTCCAACTCGATTTTTGTCATGAGGAATACGAACACCATGCTTTCCTTCAAACCACTGATTCATTTTCCTTTGTGCCACTTCAACAGTGGGACGTATATCTTTATCTATAGCTCTGTCGCGAATTGAATGAGTGTGTCACTCTTTCAACCATGCTTGTCATATTTGACATGCACGCAAACAACCGTTCATAATTTCAATGGTGTCTCTTCTATAATTTCATTTGGACTTGTTCGCTGAGAAAAACAACATGCAAGCCACAGCCATTTATACCTCGGTTTTGTTCTTAACTGCTCATTTCATCTCAACTCAACTAAAGTATGATTCATTTTCTTAACTAAGACATTGGCTTGAGGGTGGTATAATGTGATTCTTTTGTGTATAATATCAGTCTTTGTCAGGAAACCTTTCATCTCATTTGAGGCACATTGTACTCTGTTATCAGACACTAATTCTCTCAGAAACCCTTCTCGCAGAAAACCTTTGTTGAAGAATGAAATTACAGTGTTTGTGTTTGGTTCCTGAACAATCTCAACTTTCCATCACCTACTGCAATAATCATCCAAGACCGACGCATATCTGACCACGGGTGATAATGCATTGACAGGCCCAATAAAGCCCATCTCCAACTTTGACCATAGTCTTTTGGGGAAATTCAATGGATGAGTGGTAGTGTAACAATTTATAAAGGATTGTCACTCTTCGAGCAAATAACACACTCTCTAACTGTTTGAATAATGTCTTTGTCCGTACTTGGCCACCAATACACCAAGCGTATTTTCCTTCTGGCGATAATCTGCCCCAAATGGCTCATGTGTAGCCTGTATTATCGTGGCTCCTAATGAAATGGGAGGTATAAATTTGTGTCCCCTCAAGATTATGTTCTCGTTCTCCAATGTCAACTCATCGGCAATTTTAAAATACAGTTGTGTACTTCATAGTCAAGATCTTTCTTTTGGCCACCACTTAATTACATGCTTACAAACCATTTTTGAAACTTCATCCATCTCTGAACAATCCATTAATTCACTTTTATCAAATGTACCTTTTATGCAAACATCAACTGCAGCTATAAGACATTCTTTACAGACCTTCCAGAATTTTGCGGATTGCAAAGAAATTGCAAAATCTGCAGTTTTGTAAAAAGCTTGAAGATTCCACTATGGCATCTGCTTGTTGTGTGCAGTAACATGGGATTTGCTGCAACATATTATTATTGAAGTAGCTGCAGACATAATTGTAGCATGACTATTGTGCTTGCTAATTATAGCTGAATGTTTATCACACATACTGTCCTGAAACATGAAAAAGCTTTATTAGTATATTGTGTATAGAGATTCCAGAGTGGATAGCCAAGGCTAAAATGTTATGGGTGGAAGGTAGTGGAAAACAACGATTAAAAAAATTGCATGTAGGTGTTAAATTTATGCACTGAAATACTCACCACACCACTATCTCATCACCAAGGACGTGGACTGTTTTTTATTGAATAAAGCAAGCTGCAAATGTTAAATGATTTGCTGAGATCTCTGGAGACTTCTCAATAGGACACTACCTCTGAAAGGATGGTAGGATTAAGCTGAGCCAGCCTGTGCCAGATATCCAGCTGAGCCAAATATCCAGCTGAGCCTGTCTCAGTCATACCCGGCTATAAGAGGCACACACATTTACCCACATTCATAGTTTTCAGTCCATCTCAGCAATCTAGGAAGCATCCGTGGACACTCCCTTAGACCTTGATTCACTGCAGAAAGAGGCCCGCCAGGAATCAATCATCCTTTCGAAGGAGTAACAATCTGGATATTTCAGCCTCAGGTAGTTTCTTTCAAAATCCAAATTCCACAGTTCTGGACTATATGTTTTGACCCATTACCCAGTTCTGGTCCGAATACATTACTTGGTTCTACCACTGACCCTCACTGCTGATCCAGATATGCTAGGTGTCCTCACTGATGGCCAGTGGCTGGACTGCCACCACCCTAATCATCACACAAATTAAATAGGACGCAGGTGGCTTCATCACCGTGACTGTGGGCATTGCTCATATTTTGATATTACAAAAAAATTAAAAATTACTAAATATATAATCACTGCTCCGAGTGAACCCAGAAAACAACCCAGTAGACCACCATGAGGGGTGGCAAGACTCCCATTCAGCAGTCATTTCTCAGCTACTTTACTGAAAGTAGATATATATTTAAATACGTGAGAGTTTCCTTTCAGGGATATCATTTTGCATTCCTTTATGATGACTGGGGCAGAGTTGTGATTTTTGGCCAGGTCATCACTAAGTAATATTTGTATAAGATTTACCCAATGCCTATGTGACTGTGGAAAATGTACTCCCCCACCACAAATGTCTCCACTGACTGCGATCCTGCACCCTAGGGTGCCTGAGGAAGGGGTGTCATGCCTCACGGATCCGGGAGGCCGCTGTGCCCCGGCAGAGGTGCACACATGGGCACTAGAACATCCCCGGGAGAAATACAACCCTCTTCCACGAGTATAGGATTGGATCTGTGCTTCCACACAGCTGCAGAAACTTTAAACATGCCTATTTCAAAGTGGAATACTCTGTTAAAACAGGTTCCATTGATTTAAGGCTGAGAAGGAATGATTTTGAGTAAAATAAAGTGTGGCAGTAAAGCTGCTAAATTTTAATTTATGTGATGCAAAATTTAATTTTTTGTGTGGCAAAATTTGAAAATCTATGCCTTAATATCCTGGGGGGTCCGTCTTTATCTTTTTATTTTGTCTCACACCATTCAATCGTTACAGGCGACCTCAACAGATAGTCTGCCCCAATATTATTGCCACCTGGGATGTGTTGAAGTCGAATCTGGCAATTCTGGGTGTAAAATCCCTGATCACATTCCCACCCAAAATACCAACAAAAGGTTTGTAATCAGTCAAAAGCACAAATGTTTTACCCAAAACAAAACTCTTGACCCTCTCAACTGCCCAGCAACAAGTCTGTAATTCTTTTTTAATCACCCAAAATATTTTTTCATTTTCCCTTAAAGCCGTGGAAGCAAATCCTACTGTTCTCTCCAATTGGTGAAATACTTGAGACAACTTTGCCCCTAGCCACAATTACTTGTGTCAACTGTGATCAAACACTGACTTAAAGGTTCATATGGTGCCAATGTTCTTGGAGACCCTATCTCTTCTTTCGACCTTACAAAATCTGCCTGGCATTTCTCATCCCAGTTAATACCTTGTTTTTTTTTTAGGAATTATCAAAATGTTCTGCCTTATTGGCTAAATGTTTAATGAATTTGGCGTAAAAGTCACAAACTCCCCAAAAAGATAAGACTTGTTCTTTATTGTGAGGTACGGGAGCATTATCAATAGCATCCACTCAACCTTGATGTGGTTCTACACCATACCGTGAAATTACATGACCGAAATATTCAATGCTTGGTTTAGCAAACTCACACTTCTTTAAATTGGCATCACTACCTCTCTATTTCAACCTTTCTAATACCATTTGCATTGTCTCATAGTCCCCTGAATATCTCTAGCCGCTGCAATTATATCATCTTGGAATTCAACCCCCCCTCTGATCCCTTTTAACACAGATTCTATGATAAGTTGTAAAACTAAAGCAGAGGGCGCCATCCCAAATGGCATCCTTTTGAATTGGAATGTGCCTCCTGGAGAAATGAAAGCAGAGAGATGTCTGTCAGAGTGTTCTAACTCCGCTTAGTGGTCGGCAGATGCTAAGTCGATCTTACTAAAAATACTTGCGCCACCAAACCTGTCAATACATCATCAATCCACGGTAACAGATGCAAACCTACCCAGTTTGCTCTGTTCAAACTACATAGTTCAAAGCAAACTCTCAAATCCTCAGTTTTATTTTCCTGGTTATGACTAACAGAGATAGCCATAATGACGATTCTACGGATTCAATGACCCCTTCGATACACAGTTTTTTCAAGAATGTTTGCCAAGTCTTCCCTAATACTAAATTGCACATTTCTCAACTTGTGTTTGATTGGTACTCCATTCTCCTGAACTTTCATTGTGTGCTGAAATCCCTTGATCCTTACCGCTCCATATGTTGTTTATATGCTACCCAAATGGAGCTTTGCTACATAATCTATAAGTAAAAGGCAAGACTAATTCGAAATCTAAACTGGTTATGACAGATTACATTCCACCACACAATATCAGACATATAATTTGAGTAATTCCAGTTCAATTAATTCTCCTGAAAAGCGACAGTAAGTTAGATCTCAACAAATTTACCTTTAAGTTGACATTCCAGCCACTTATAATGGACACTACCTAGGAAGATATTGACAAAAAAAAGAAAGAGATTTCACAAATCTCAGATGTTATCTCCCTAAAATCAGATAAAAAATATAAAAACTTAGCACATTGAAAACACATATGTATAACTGTAACTGTCTAAAGGTCACAAAACCAACATTGCTCGCTATTAAGAAACCACATTTTAAATAATGTACCAGAGGTATAAAAAAAAGCAAAGGTTTTGAGTAGTAGCTAGAGGTTGTGTGAATCTTGAGTCACAATTTATCACACACTTAGATTTGCCAAACACAATCTAAGGCCTTCCTCATGATGTCGGTGGAGGTCCGCTGAATAACATAACATAACATGTCTATTTGTAAAGCACACGTTCACCCATAGTTCTCTTGGTGCTGAATAACAGATGTTTATTGTTACCCAACTCAAAAGTACTCAATGGTACTGAATATACAGGGCATTGGTCCAACCGGCATATTACAATGTAGGCTGTCATAGCGATAATGTCGGGGGGTAAAGACCGACACCTCTGACAGGATCCAAGATCCCATTGGGGCACAGGCACCGCCGTAGGAATTAGGATGTCCCTTTCTTACTGCCTTTTCGTGGTGGTTTCACCGCCTTGAAAAGGCAGATAGAAAATGACTTTGGGGGCCCAAGCAGGGCCCCTGTCTCCCGTGGGCCACTTTTAAGTGGCTTGGGGGGGCAGATGTAATGTACCCCACACATTCAAATAGGAATTAGAAAAATCTCTATGATGTGGCCAGTGCTGACCTTGAAAGTGCTTGATTCTTTTTAATATGTCTCAGCATAAGGGAAGGCGGGAGGCATGGATGCAGGTGGGGAAGCATATGGACAACGGAGGTTGTGCAAGAGGGAATGGGGACAATCAAACAGGCAATAGAGGGGCGGTGAGGGTTCTGTGTGCAAACACATGGACAACAGAGGGTGGGGGGATGGGCTGAGCTGCTGCAAGAAGACGTTTAATGAAGGGTGTTCTGGAGGGTCTTCGGGCCTGTAAAATTGTACAGGAAGATCCAAACACATGAAGAAGAAGTAAGCCTATGGAAACCGACCAATAAGAACAGGCAGTGAGAGTAAAAATGAAGCCAACCAATGGTAAGCAATGAGTGGCCTCTAAGTCACCCTCAAGATAATAAAATATCTGTCTTGGGCAATCCCTAAAAATTGCACTTTTTTTTACGAAACAGTATCCATTGGGTATGTCTTCAGTGGCGATTTCTTCTGCGGTGGAAAATCATACAAATGCAAGAGCTAGACTGTGTCCAGCACATAAGCCATTGGCGCCACTCTCCATGTATTCCCATGCAATATAGAAATGTCTGATTGCATTTTATAAATGCCTTTACTTCAACAGCAGCATACCCTTCACAACATATTTCTACACTTTCATGAATAATAAATCTGTTGGCGCTCAACATGGTTTAGGCAAATCTATTTCATCTACAAGGTCTACATTAATTTGAGCAATAGGTGACACATACATTATAGTATATTTAGAATTATTTTGTGAAGTGCCTTTCAAAACATTCAAAGTCATGAATTTAGTTCATAATAGCAATCCAATTTTCGAAAGAATGGCAGACTTAAAATTGGCATTTCAGGGCAGTCAGAATTAAAAGCTGGAACAGGGACAACAATTGTACTGTGCTAAATCACCCCAGTCAATTCTGTTTCCCAGTTAATATTCACGAGAGATTGCATTTGCATAATCCGGCAGAGGCTGTCTAGCTTGGCAAACAGCACGACTAATTTCATATTTTAATACAGCTCAGACAACAGTGTCCTGTTTGCAATACCTTGGACAGACAGAGTAAACTCTCGGAATATGACCTTTCCAGCGGTATGTTGTAGCAGATGCAATGCATGTTTCTGGCAGGAACAAATGGGAAATCACCAGAGGGAACTGATGTTTCCATTATGCTGCCTGCCATTTTTATTCCATCAATAGGCGGCCAAGCTACAACTCTCTGTAGCATATTCTTTTTATTCAAATGTTCACTATTGTTTTCCTAATTACTCCTTTCATGTGGAAACATCCGATTGTTTGTCACCATTTTTGAAGAAGTTAGGAATAGAGGAAACAAACTCAAACTGGACCATTTTCATATGAGCAGAACATTGAGGGTAGGAAAAAGACGATATGCCTTCTCTGCAGTTTGGCAGAATCAGCTGTTAGGAGTGCCATGTGCATCAATGTACTTGTAATAAGGTAGACAGGACATCCACCACTTTTTTCAGATGTCCAACATTCGCTCAACTCTGAACCAGCCTCAGTGTTTGGAATGGGATGGACCCTCACAATTGTTCGTGCACACAAACACATACGCATGCACACACACACACACACCCACACACACATACACACACACGCATGCACACCCGCCCACACACACACATACACTCACCAACACTCTGAACAAGGCCATTAGAAAGCAAATGCAGCTTTATCTAGAGCTCATATAAGGTTTAGAGGTATCAGGGCAATGTGTCCAATATATGTTATTTATTTTTATTTAGCTGAGGAGTTGGCCAGCGGAAGAATACATGGCTGTGCATACACATTCCTTCTGCCTAGTGATGCATGTTGTCGGTTGATGTTCATCTGCCACATCATCTCACGTGACCCCCTTGCAAAAGCAGCTGTCCTATTTGCAAGTATTGTTGAGTCTCCCTAAGAACTTCACTTGTTTCCGAACTTTTCAACTTCTATGGTCCTGTAGGTGAAGGGGCCACAACTACCAGAATCCTGACTTTGTCCTTTTTCATTTCCATCCTCCACTATTGCGGCACAGGCCATCAAGACTCTGGAAGCTGTAGAGCTAATGCTGGTTTTTCAAGAGGTAAGGATGGCTCCCTTTTTGTCAGGAGCAATCTGGCCTGATGTCTGGATGAATGGAGGAAGTTGCTAAGAAAGAGAAACAGTGCTCCATCTAAAGCCTTTATTGTAAATAGAGAAATAAGGGCCAGATGTAGGACCCTTGTAAATTGCGCCTCACAATTTGCCCTCGATTGCGAGTCGCAAATTGTGAGGCGCAATTTACAATGTACTACAGTGTCAGAGACACTGATTGTGATACCCAATGGGGTCGCAAAATGCGAGGCTCATAAATATTAATGAGCCACTCGCAATTTGAGACCCCATTGGGAAAAGCTGGCCCTCCCAGGGATGGTGGACTGCTGGGCTCAGCAGACCACTATGTCTGGGACTGCTTTTCAATAAAGCATGTTTTTTTTTTTTTTAATGCAGCCCGTTTTCCTTAAAGAAAAACAGGATGCATTAAAAAAAAAAAAGAAACATTTTGTTTAATTTTTTAAGGGCCGGCACTGGTCCCTAGCACCACTGCCTGGCCCGAAAAAATATTTTACCCTGCATTTGAAAAGGGGAAGGGGTCCCCAGGGGACCCCTTCCCTTTTGCAAGTGCATTACCACCCTCTTGAAGAGGGTGGTAATTTGCGAGTGTTTTGCGACCTCAATTGCGGTTGCAAAACATTCATACATGGCTTTGGGGGCGCTATTAGGAAGGGCACACCCCTTCCTAATAACGACTCACAATTCCTAAATAGCGAGTCGCAAATAAATTGCAACTCGCTATTTAGGACTTGTACATGGCCCTGTGACATTTTGCATGCGCAAACAGGTCGCAAACCCGTTTGCGCATGCAAAATAGGGTCGTATATCTGGCCCTAAGTTAGTACTGTTCGAAGTCAGGATGGGTGAAGACAAAATGCCAATCCACTGTTATGCTCCTCATTTGTAAAATTCAGTTAAAGTCCACATCCTGCTGTTTTCCTCTTTCTTCTAATTCCACAAGGAGCTGAAACCTATCTAGGTGCCTAGATGCTGTACCAAAATATAACTGTTTCTACTCACACCCTTTCCAGCCACTAAACTCCTTCTGCAGCCTTGTGACTCTCTTGCCCCAGCCTTACAGCTGCATTCTTCCACTCTTCATTAAAATTCATGTCCTTGATGCATTATATCTCCCCTTTAGCACTACTAATGTATTACCCACTGCACTTACTCATAGCTTCAAGATACCTAGATGTGGAGATAGGAATAGTAAATCCTTACTTCCTTATAGGCACTTACCTTTTGATATTTTGTCCCTCGATATTCTGTTCTCAATATTCTTGTACTATGAAGTGAACTCTTCACATCAGTAAACCTCAACACTGTTGCTATGACAAACACTCTCTCCATTCATTTTCTAGAGAAAATGTGATTTATTTGTAGACTTCTTTCACTCATAAGATACAGCTAATCGGAAATGCCGTCTGGAGTTTACCTCATCTGAGCCAACATTAAGAGACCCACCAACACATTGACCAGCTTTATTCCAATAACTGAGACCAGGCTAGTTAGGCTTATTAAAAGGGTGAAACTGACTTTTCATCATGGAAACAGTATTCTGGTTCCCTCCTTCTCTTTATCATAAAGAATTTAAATCGTTTCATAAGCATATTGTGCAATTTAGTTAATGTCCCCTAAAAAACTCCTTCAAGATAGATCACATATCAGCATTATGGAAAAAAGCAACGGATGACCCCAGAAACATATTATATCAATCTGGCTTTTCATTGGATGTAGCACACTCAAGATCCTGACGACATTCATTGCATACTGAATGACAATGCTTGCCTGATCTTCCTGAACGTCTGCATGGCAATTCATACAGTTAATAATGATAGGCTACTTGAGGACCTGGAAGCACTCCTGAGCAATGGTGATGAACCTTTGAGACGGTTCATTTCTTTCCTCACTGTCGATTATCAATAATTCTGTTTTTATGTTGTTCCCTAGGGATACATTTTGGCTCCTGTATCATTCAACCTATTAAAGGAACTGCTGAGTGTCTTTCTTGGAAGGAATAGGCGTAGTCCATCCAATTATTAGGAAGACAAACTTTAGCAACCCACCTAGCTTTAATGTACATGAGGCAGGCGCTTTTTTAAATGTAACGAAAGCATAATGTGGTAGCGCAGAGTCATTTACAGCCAGCACATTTTCCATTGAAATGGCCACTAAATTTGCACAAACATACAATTTTACTGAGAATAATATATTGCACGCAAATGATAATATTTGGAAATCGGGTTTCATTGAATAGTTATCATTTGTGCATTACCATTTTGCACCACCAGGTAAAGTGTCTTGATTTGTTTTGATCCTATTCAAATCTTTGTTTCCAACACACTTGAGGATTACAAACAAATGTGTTTCATTTTAAATAAATGTAAATATAATAAATGGTTAATCTAGAAAAAAACAAGATGATGTTCCTTCAACATCCTCAAGAGCAAATCAGAATTGCTAGCTATTTAGCTGAGCTACACCTTACCAGATGCTCCCCTTCTTTATCCATTGAAGTATGATCAATAGGATTGTAGCTGGACTCAGTCCTGACCATGTCACCACAAATGGAAAAGGTTGCAGCCAATCCAACAACTGGTCTACACTGCAAAAAAGTTTCCTCCTAAAATTTGTGGCTAGTGGTTCAGGCATTAGTCAACTCAAGAATTGATTGAAGTGATGCTGTTCCACTAAGTAATCCAACATCAGCTCTAGCTAACTCTAGGACCTATTGCAGTTGTTCTCCTCTCTGGAGTGTGCATTCATTAAACTCCTCACACACACCTCCAAGCTCTCCACAACACTAGCCCTGCCAACATGAACAACTATATTCACTTCCACCAATCTACCAGACACCTCCGCTCTACAAGTCTCATCTAGCACACATCCCATGCATACACAAAAGCAGAGCAGGGGACTGCACTTTCTCGTACCTGCAAACTACAGCTTTAAACAAACTCTTACAATACATCAGAGTCTCCTACACTCTTCGTGAAGTTCGCAAGAAGCTGAAGACCAGACTTTTTAAGTAAGCCCCTAGGGCTGACCTCACACACCTGCTACAGAGCGCCTGGATACTCTTATGGGTGATTAGCGCACTGTAAAAACAATGATAACAGAACATACCTTACAGAAAAAGTAGAAGCGTGAATACCTTAACACTTGAAACTTGAAGACTCCAAACTAAAAAAGCTGACTTACAATCGTTCACAGGCGTGGCACCTACATTATGAAATCAATTGATTTGAAATATGTAGAATTTTTATTTTAGTTTCCTTAGCAACAGAAAACATACCGGTTTAAATTACTTGCTAGAGAGCTAGAATAGCAGATAATAAAATAAAAAAACAGCATAAAATACAATAAAAATAATTCATATCAATAAGACATTTACATATACACATACATGCATACATACATACATATATAGAAGCCTACATATATAAAGCCGTTAAAAGATTGGTGAGTTTTGATATGATATTGGGTTCCACCACAGATTTAATAGGGTTTGGAGGGAGTGACCTTTATTTTGCTAGAGGGGGCCAGTCCTTCCTGGAGTAAACACCTCTATCTTGTGCCAATTCTTTGACCTTGTATGGTTGAATCGTTTTGCTTTACTTTCAGTGCTTTTTGAAATGCCTAGTACAGCAGTGATATAATTATGCTAGTGATGAGAGATTTTTTTAAAGGCAAAACTAACAAGTGCTACCCTTAAACTGACCCCTAGATTGTTCCTAAATCAGTATCTAAGCCTTTGCCTACAGTCACCAGCAATCCTCGCTTCCTCCAAATAAGGTAGCAAGAGAAGTCACTAAAATATTGTTTGAGCTGAAGGCCATGTTAGATCTGACAGCCTTAGGGTGGTCTGCCTCCAGCATTTTTCCTGCCTCCCTCAATTTTCTGATCCTGTTTTGCTGGCTTTAAGACTGTGTGCATGATACTACTGCTAAGCAGTGCTAACATGCTTGTGCTCTCTCCTCTAAATATGGTCAAATTGGCTTAACCTCAATTGGAATATTCAATGTACTTATAAGTCCCTATTAAAGCACACTACATCTGCCCCGGACCCGTAAATTAAATGATACTAGTGAGACTGTAGCACACATAGGGGCCGATTCAAAGAGCTAATCTGAGACAAAATCCTAAACTTACTACTTTTGGTATTCACAGAAGGCATTTAGTAGTAGTAAAGTTAGGATTTTGTCTTAAGTTGGGATTTTGTCTTAAGTTAAGATTTTGTCTTAAATTAGGATTTTGTCTTAAGACCAAAACTTAAGACAAACTTAAGTTTAACTTAAGTTTAACTTAAGACAAAATCCTTATAGAAACACATTCTTATTCGTACAGGAAGTCTTCCAATCTCTCACTTTCACATATACTCACTTATATAAAGCAATACTCACATATACTAGTTTAAAATATATGTAGTTACTCATAAAGACACTATAGAGACAGTCATTCACTCACTAACACACCCATACACACACTCATCCACATATACAGTCCTGCACACATACTGTCTTCAGCACATACAAACAGTGACTGACTCATTCATGCATCTATGCACTAAGTAATACCACCCACTGAACCATACAGACACTCAGACACTCATACTGATACTCGAAAAACCAAGTAATAACCCATATAGACACTCATGGAGCTTCTCACCAACCCATGCAGTCACTTATACACAAAGTGAGAGACTGATACAGATATTTACATAGTTAAACATTACTCACTAACCCATGTATTCACTAAGATACACTTAATCAGTCCGTTATACAATCAATTTTACAAAAAAAATCATCCTATTAGACACTTATATTCCCAGTTATTCTTCCATCGACCTTGAGATATACATATATAAAACATATTTAATTTTCAGAAAAACACACATTCACTGGATGATATCATCAGTGATGTCATTTGAGATGTCATCAGTGATGTCATGAGTGATGTCACTGACCATGTCATGAGTGATGTATTATGTGACGTCATCAGCAGTGCATTGCGGGCGCGCGAGTTATAGTTAGCTGAACTAACTATAACGGGGGAATTTCTAGGGTTTTGTACGAGTGAAATGTCCAGCTAACTATAACGCCCCTGAAACCTATGGTTTTTTCAGTGAATTTCTAAGGTTTTTTAAATGCTGATTGCTAACTATAACGTGCCTGAAACCAATGGTTTTTTCAGTGAATTTCAAAGGTTTTTTAAATGCTAATTTCGAACTATAACGTGCCTGAAACCTATGTTTTTTTAAGGGAATATATATATATATATATATATATATATATATATATTATCTACTGGCGGTCGCCAGTAGATAGTTATAGTTAGGACCGTGTTTCCATAGGAAATCTGAAAATTCTATTTTGAATAACTTTGGCGCCGGTTGACGAATCCTAGCGAAATTTTCAAAACTAATGGGGCGCTCCGCTCAGCTCCTACCCTGAAAGTCTCGGGGTGATTCGTCAAGCAGGGGCTGAGAAAAAAAGGGGACCCAAAACGCATTTCCGCATGCATTTTCCCATAGGACCTTTAGTCGAAGGTACAGCCCGAACGGCTGAACAGAATTACTTGAAATTTGGCAAAGAGGTAGTCCTCAGGTCAAGCATGTGCCTTTTGCATATATGGTGTCAATCTGTTCAGCAGTTCCTGAGAAAATTGCAGTTAAAAGCACATAAATATCTATAATAGCGCACCATGCGCGCACGGTGCGCGCACGGTACACGCATGGCATTCTGCGTAATTATGATTGGTGGATTCATGTCAGTCAACATTCGAATCGGTCGAAATCAGGAAGTGTCGACCGCCATTTTGTGTGTGACAGTGAAAAAGAAAGGTGGAGAACGTGAAAAGGGGGCAGGGTACAGAGTTCCTGACCCCCTAGCTTTTGTCAGGGGGTCCCTAAAGGACCATGAATGGTGAAAAAAGCATTATTTTTTTTTTTTAAATCACGGGGTGCGCGCACAGTGCGCGCACTGTACGCGCACCGTCGCGAGGTGCGCGCACGGTGCACGCACGGCGGAATCATAAAAAAATAGAATTAAAAATCAAATTTAAGTGTTTAGATGTTAGGTGGCTCTAAAAAGAGCCGTTGTGTTAATTGAGGGACAGAGGAAAAAAAAGACATGGCAAAAATTATAGGGTGCCGCACGTGTGCTGCTGTATCTTGCTCTCTATTAGCGGAATGCTGGTGTCCGCATAAGAGAGAAGAGCATTGCACGCATTGCACCGTATATGCACTCTCTTAAACAGAGGGTGTATATCCAGAGGAACCGAACCAGGGGAAGCTGCCGCCGCAGATGAAGTGCTCGGCTGAGCTGCCGATGATGTGCTCGGCTGAACTGCTGCGGATGTGCTCGGCTGAGCTGCTGGAGGGTTTTCTCTAGCAGCTCGAGCATAAGCCACAGGATGTACATCTCTAACGTGCCTGATCATAGTGAAGATACTAAAAGAGTATTTCTTTTTAGGATCTCCTCTTGATAAGACACGATCAAAAAGAAAGCAGGTGACTTTTGGAGCATTCACCTTCTTCTGCACCTTTGGAAATTGCCATATAAAAGAGTCTTTCTGTTTCCTCTGTCTCTGTCTCACAAGGGTCTCCTGCTCACTCCCAGAAGATGACTGCTGCTCTGCCATTCTCAAGTACTGGAGTACTGGAAAAGCTGCTCAGCTCCTTCTCCCAGGGAATCAGAAGTAATAATGAGGGGAGTGGGTGTGGTGTTGGAAGTTTCTGGAACTGAATCTACTATAAACCAATGAAAAGTGTTGTTTCTAAATCACATGACTTGACGCGCGCGCACCGTGCGTGCACGGTGCGCGCACTGAGCACGCACGCATGCGCGTACTGAGCACGCGCGCATGCGCGTACGCGCATGGAGCACGCACGCATGCCCGTACGGAGCACGCGTGCATGCGCGTATGCGCATGGAGCACGCACGCATGCCCGTACAGAGCACGCGCGCACGGAGCACGCACGATGTACGCATGCGCACGTGGAACACGTACGCATGCGCACACGGAGTACGTACGCATGCGTGCACCGTGCATGCACCGTGCGCGCACGGACAAAAACCCTTAAAAATTTTTTTATTTTTTAAAGTGTTTATAAGTTTATAGACGATATGAACTATGCTGTTCAACTCTATCCAAATAAAAAAAAAAAAATGAGCCATTCCATATTACAGGATAAAGTTAATCTATAACTATATATATAGGTAGCTTATTGTAAAATAAATATTTAAAAAATATAAAAATACATTCATAAATTAGCATTTAAAAAACCTTGCAAATTCACTTAAAAAAACCGTAGGTTTCACACACGTTATAGTTAGGAATTAGCATTTAAAAAACCTTGCAAATTCACAGAAAAAACCATAGGTTTCACACAAGGTATAGTTAGCTGGACATTTCACTTGTAAAAAACCAATGTAATTCCCCTGTTATAGTTAGTTCAGCTAACTATAACTCGCGCGCCCGCAATCCACTGCTGATGACATCACATATTACATCACTCATGACATGGTCAGTGACATCACTGATGACATCTCAAATGACATCACTGATGACATCACTGATGACGTCATCCATGTGATAAATTACCACATCTTCTCACACCCTAATATAACCTTTGATACACCGCCTCAAAATTTAAGAGTTCCATTCTCAAAACCATACATACTGCAATACCAATACCTACATAGCCACTTATTAACTCTTAGGTCTACATACACCTCCACTCATTCACCTGTACAGTCACTCATACTTACAGTCACAACATACAAAACTATCATATGCATTTATACACCTATATAGACACTCACACACTACCAATCATCCATAGAGGTATTCTCACACCTACTCAGTCATGTAAATAATCACACTCCCATTTACTCACCTATGTGGGTATACACACTCAAGTTCACTTACTCATAAAAATAGTATCACATTCTTACGCTCTTATAGAATCATTGATGCAAGCACACACTCATCCATACAGTCACTCTCACAATCACACATTCTCACATCTACCCACTTATATACTCTTACACGCACATATACTGCCTTTCACATATGTAGCTAGTCACAAATGTACCACTGAGATATACATTCAATCCCTAAAAAACCCATACATACACTCACTCAACCACGCATACAGTCCATCACAGATGCACTCTTAAAACCATGCACCCATAGAATCACCCACTCACACATCTATGCATAGAGTCACACACACCCTACCCACACAAACACTCATGAACCCATACAGATACTCAGACAAGCAATCAATAACTGATATAGACACTCATATAGGTATTCACAAAACCATGCATCTACTTATACACCAACATACAGAAACATACAGACATTTACACAGTTTAGTCACTAGTCTGCAGTAAGATACATTTAATGACTCACTTATAAAGTTAGTTACGCACCACAGAAAATCATCCATTTACACACTTGTACACCCACTCATTCTTCAACAGGCCTTTCCCTATATAAATTAAACATATTAAAATTGTTAACAAACACATACTCAATGGATGATGTCATCGGTGATGTCATCAGTTATGTCATTTGAGATGTCATCAGTGATGTCATGAGTGATGTCACTGACCATGTCATGAGTGATGTAATATGTGACGTCATCAGCAGTGGATTGCGGGCACGCGAGTTATTGTTAGCTGAACTAACTATAACGGGGGAATTTCATTGGTTTTTTACGAGTGAAATGTCCTGCTAACTATAACATGTGTGAAACCTATGGTTTTTTCAGTGAATTTGCAAGGTTTTTTAAATGCTAATTCCTAACTATAACGTGTGTGAAACCTTTGGTTTTTTAAGTGAATATATATATATATATATATATATATGTATTCACTAAAAAAACATAGGTTTCAGGGGCGTTATAGTTAGTTGGACATTTCCCTTGTACAAAACCCTAGAAATTCCCCTGTTATAGTTAGTTCAGCTGACTATAACTCGCGCCCCCGCAATGCACTGCTGATGACGTCACATATTACATCACTCATGACATGGTCAGTGACATCACTGATGACATCACTGATGACATCTCAAATGACATCACTGATGACATCACTGATGACGTCATCCATGTGATAAATTAGTGCATCTTCTCACACCCTAATATAACCTTTGATACACCGACTCAAAATTTCAGATGGCCATTCTCAAAACCATAGATACTCCAATACCAATAACTACATACCTACTCATTGACTCTTAGGTCTACATACACCTCCACTCACTCACCTGTACAGTCACTCATACTTACAGTCACTCTGTACAGGACTATCATATGCATTTATACACCTAAATAGACACTCAAACAGCGCCAATCATCCATTGAGGTACTGACACACCTAGTCAGTTGTGCAAATAATTAAACACAGTCCAATTTACTCATCTATACAGTTAAACACACTCAAGTTCACTTACTCATAAAAATACTAACAAATTCTGACACTCTTATACAATTACTAATACAAGCACACACTCATCCATACAGGCAGTCTCACATCTATATATATCTATATATATAGATATATATATTCACTGAAAAAACCATAGGTTTCAGGGGTGTTATAGTTAGCTGGACTTTTCACTTGTACAAAACCATTGAAATTCCCCCGTTATAGTTAGTTCAGCTAACTATAACTCGCGCGCCCGCAATGCACTGCTGATGACGTCACATATTACATCACTCATGACATGGTCAGTGACATCACTCATGACATCACTGATGACATCTCAAATGACATCACTGATGACATCATCCAGTGAATGTGTGTTTTTCAGAAAATTAAATATGTTTTATATATGTATATCTCAAGGTCGATGGAAGAATAAATGGGTATATAAGTGTCTAAATGGATGATTTGTTTTTGAAAAATTGATTGTGTAACTGACTGATTAAGTGTATCATAGTGAATTCATGGCTTAGTGAGTAATGTTTAAATATGTAAATATCTGTATCAGTCTCTCACTTTGTGTATAAGTGGCTGCATGGGTTGGTGAGTAGCTACATGGTTGTCTATATAGGTTATTAGTTGGTTTTTTGAGTATCAGTCTGAGTGTCTGCATGGTTCGGTGGGGAGTATTACATAGTGCATAGGTGCATGAATGAGTGACTCACTCTTTGTATGTGTTGAAGACAGCATGTGTGCAGGACTGTATGGGTGGATGAGTGGGTGTATGGGTGTGTTAGTGAGTGAATGACTGTCTCAATAGTGTCTTTATGAGTAACTACATATGTTTTAAACTAGTATATGTGACTATTGGTGTATATAAGTGAGTATATGTGAGAGTGAGAGATTGAAAGAGTTCCTGTATGAATAAGTATGTGTTTCTATAAGTGATTGTTTAAAAGACTAAGTATGTGTAAGTTTCCGTAGAAGTAAGTGTGGTGGTGTGTGTATAACTGTATATGCAAATAAATGTATGTTTGATTCTTTATTAGCATGAGTGACTATGTGTGCGAGTAACTCTATGGATGAGTGGCATTGTGTAACAGAATGTATAGGTGTATGAGTACATATGATGAGTGAATACATGTATGAGTGACTGTATAGGACTGTTGGTGAATGAGTGGATTTGTATGTGGATCTTAGAATTACTGAAGAGGTTGTTGTAACTGGTATTGGTATGTCCATTGTTTTGAAAAGTTTAGTCTCTATTTTTGAATGTGTGTATCAAAGGTTATATTAGGGTGAGAGGAGGTCTGCCACTCTATCACAAGGATGATATCATCAGTGATGTCATCAGTGATGTCATTTGAGATGTCATCAGTGATGTCATGAGTGATGTCACTGACCATGTCATGAGTGATGTAATATGTGACGTCATCAGCAGTGCATTGCGGGCGCGCGAGTTATAGTTAGCTGAACTAACTATAATGGGGGAATTTCAATGGTTTTGTACCAGTGAAAAGTCCAGCTAACTATAACACCCCTGAAACCTATGGTTTTTTCAGTGAATTTCTGAGTTTTTTTAAATGCTAATTCCTAACTATAACGTGCCTGAAACCTATGTTTTTTTCTGTGAATTTCAAAGGTTTTTTAAATGCTTTTTTCTAACTATGCCTACAGAGATAGGACATGTGAAGAAAGTAGAAAAAATGCACAGAAAGAAAAAAAAGAAGTGCAGAAAGAAGCAACAGAAGTCCTCAAAGACAAAGAAAAGTGCAGGAAGAAGGATAACGTGCAGAAAGAACAAAAAGAAGAGCAGAAAGAAGCCTTGTTGCAAAATCATCCTGTACCCTCAACTTTTTCAGACGGATACTGGTGGTAACTGAGTCTGACTAACCAGTCCTAGAGCCAGTGCTATGTTAAAAGACACTTAGAATACAGTGAAAACACCTACATACACTAGGGAACATTATGCGTTAGGGTCCCCCTGTGATTAGCATGACCTCTTCTGTAAGCCCCTAGTATATAATAGGGCAGGGGGATTAAAACTACCTCTTAAAACAGGCCACAGGGCGTTTTTGCACACGTTAACTCAGGCCCCGTCCCCTCCCTTCACCACTGTGTAAACACGCCCTGTGTCCGTTTTTAGTTGGGAGATTAAGTTCATTTGAATCCTGAGGGTCCCTAGGGTCCAACTAGCCCACTAGGTACCTCCAGTAAGTGCCACTGAGCTTGCGTTGCAGAGAGGTGTAAAAAGTGGCACGGCCTGGACCACCTCTCTGCAATGCAGCTCAGTGGCGCTTACTGAAAGCACTTGGTGGGCTAGTTAGCCCCCAGGGGCCCTCAGTATTGAAGGAAAATTATATCCCCAATTTAAAACGTGCCATAGTGCGTGTTTGCACACGTCACCTCAGGCCCCGTCCCCTCCCTTCACCACTGTGTAAACGCGCCCTGTGGCTGTTCTAAGTTGAGAGATTAAGTCCCCTTGAATCCTAATGGTCCCTAGGGTCAAACTAGACCACTAGGTACCTCCAGTAAGGGCCACAGAGCTGCATTGCAGAGAGGTGTAAAAAGGGGCTTGGCCTCAGAACACCTGTCTGCAGCGCAGCTCCCTGGTGCATACTGGAGATGCCTGTTGGGCTAGTTGGCCCTCAGGGACCCTCAGTATTGAAGAGGAATTAATTCCCCAACTTACAACTCGCCAGGGGGCGCGTTTGCAGAGTGCTGCAAGGAGGGAGCGTGGCCTCCGGCACGATGCCAGTCTTTTATTTATTTAAATTTTTTAAGAAGGGGGGCTGTGTGGTTCCCCTTCTTATTCTAATTTATTGGCCCTGATGACCCCATCCCCCAGGGCCTGTCTCCTAATTATATTTTTTTTACCCCAATCCCCAGGTCCGGCCACTGTTTTTTATTATTTTTAAAAAATATATATTTATAGACACACCTAGGACATGCTGGACAAACCGTACTTACCTATCACCATGACGATTTGCGTGATATTCATTAAAAGGCGACTATGCATACAATGAATCCACGTGGAATGTATTTACACCACTAGTGAAGCTCTGACATGTCTGATGCCCTACCGTCCCTAATCCTGGTAGACACCCTTGTCGTTTATTTATACAAACATGGGTAGCTATTGACGGGCACATTTAATACACATGCACACCAAGCCATTCAAAGAGGATTCGACAAAAATTCGACCAAAACTATGCAAGAAACCCCCCTCACGGTTAATAAAACACACATCCACTGCCGGATGTGTAATACTTTTTATTTTACTCTCTGGAAAGTGGACGAACATCACTTGAGAGTCACAGCGCGCTCCTGGCAGAGCCCAATGCTGTGTTACACCCACCATTGCCTGCTGAGTGCCACACACCTCTGTGTTGTATTCCACTAGCTAGTGCATATGATATGACACTCTCTAGCCCATGTGCACTGTAACACCACCCCGTGAATATGTCATGCCACACTTGTCTTCGCACGGGTTATATTGCCCCATCTAACGTGCCTTCCTCGATGCCTATGGTATAACGCACAGTGCTATGCCATACATATTACAATCTGGAATCCATATCTTTGTCACAGTGCATATGCAACGTTACACTCCCCAGCACATATTTTATATTACAACTTTAGAGACTAGTTAGGTTACACAACACTGCCCTGTGCATATTACACTCCAAGGCGCATATCGCATAGCATGCGCTAGTGCCTGTGCTATCTCGCGCTCTCCAATGAATCTGTCATTGCGCACAATGTATTGCATATTATATTTCATGCCCGGTTCATCTTATATCACACTTTTTGGTGCATAGTTTATACCATACACTATATCTAGTTTTCATTTTCAATCGTGCTCTCAGGACTATGTTCTATATACCACTGTGTTCACCTACCCTTTTCACGGGCATTACATTTTGCGATAGGGGGTGGAGGGTCAGGGGGTGTTTCTGCCAAGTGATCCCGGAGTCACATTCACAAACGTCCTCTTCTTCCTGAATAAAAGTGAGATTATGCTGCATACTTGTTCATATTTTAAGTAGTTCGCACAGACACACGTTTTAAAAACAATAAAGTTCCTAATACCCGCCTTCTCTGAACAGTTAGCTTGCTGCCCCATCCCCCTCCTCCCTATCCTCTGTTGTGTGAATCCATGGACTAGCCGCCTCCCTCCTGCCATGCATGGTCTGATGTGCTGCCACTGCCCTCAATTTAGTATGATGTACCATTCCACTCCTCCTGCCCTCCATTGCCCAATTCTATGCCCCATCATTGACCTCCTGCTTAAACTCTGTGCTTAGCTTGCTGCCCCTATTCTCCTTCCCCCTGCCCTCCGATGTCTTTGTGCATGCCCCTGCTCCATCCTTTTTGCCCACCATGTTCCATGGACCTGCCACTCCTACTTACTCTGAGTGTTCTGTTGAGCTGCCACTTCCCTCCCACCTGCCTAGCATTGTCAGATGACTGTAACCTGTCCTTGCCACCTCCACCCTGCCTGTCCACATGCAATGCTCCTATCCTCTTCCTCCTGTCCTACATGGTCCATTGTACTGCCACACCCTTCTGCCCTCCCTGGTCTGTTGTGCTGCAACTGCTCCTCCTGCCTGCCCCGTGCGGTCTGTTGTGAGGCCCCTTCCCCTGAACTTTCTTGTCTGTACACAGGTCCTGACCCTCCCTTCTATCCTCCATCGTCCTTTGTGCATGCCACTGCACCCTCCTTCTTGCCCATCATAGCCATTGTGCTATCACTAACCCTCCCACTTGCCATGCATGGTCTTCTGTGCTGCCATGGCCCCTCCCACCTTCCCTGTGTGGTCAGTTAGCTGCCCCTGAACCCCTCCCACCTTCCCTCCATGGTCTGTGTGTATGCCTTCACAGTCTCACTGTTGCTCTTCATGGTGTGTCTTGCTTCTAGTGCCCATCCTGCCTGACCTCGATGGCTATCTTGCTGCTCCTGCCCTGCCCCCTTGCCCCCAGCCCTCTGTTTACATGTGCAGACCCCTACTCCCTCCCTCCTGGCTTGTCTGTTCCATTGTAATGCCCCTGATCCATCCCTCCTGCCCTTTATGGTCTGTTATGCTGCAGCTTTCTCTCCTGTCTGTCCATTATGGTCCTGCCTCTTGCCCCTCTGTTCTCTGTTGTCCATGTGCATGGTCCTGTCCCCTCCCTCTTGCTTTCTATGGATTGTTGTGCTGCACTCCCGTCCCATATGCCCTGTGTGGTGTATTGTGCTGCTGCAAACCCTGATGCCTGCCCTGCAGGGTCAGTTTGGTGCACCTCTCCATGTCCCTCCTGTCCTCTGTTATCCAAGTCCATGTCCCTACCCCATTTCCTTCCATGATCCAATGTACCATACTTGCGAACATTTTGAACTTAGTAAGAGGGAGATTTTGAAAAAAAAACTGGGGTATTGATTTTCCCCTTTGAGTTACATTGAAAAAGAGGAGATTGTAGACAGGAGACAGATAAAATAAAGCCCATTTGAGCTTAAAAACATTGGACGTTTCCTGGCTGAATCGGTTCTGTTGGCATGTATGGTTGTACTACCATTGCCTCTTCCTTCTGCCCACAATGGTCTATTACATTGCCACAGCCTCTCTTGCAAGTCCTGTATTGTTGGTTTGTTGCCCCTGCCCCCCTTTCCACTGCCCTCCATAGTCTGTTGTGCTGCCACGGCCCTTCCTGCCTGCTCAGTGTGGTTAAATTGTTGCCTTTGCACCCTCCTACCTGCCTTCAATTTTCAGAGTCCGTGCCCCTGGCCTCTGCCTCTCAACAGTATCCTAATGAACAACTAGATTGCTAACATTCTATATTTATTACAAAAGTGTGGAACGCCTGACGTCATCTTGATGTAATCAAAACTGTAATACCTAGAGCATTTCCTTTAGAAATTACATATATGAGAGGGTCTTATTGCCATCAAAATTATGGTTAGTGCTCTAAAAGACTAAAATAAGGACATATTTTCTGAGTTTCCAAATAGCGAGAAAGCACTTTTAAATTATTTGTTACCTTTATGTATTTTTATCCAGTTGACCACTTGATTAAATGTTGCACTTAGGGGAGAGGATGTGGTGTTACTTCCAGAACTGCAGACTTTGCAACTAGGGAACCAGGTTGGAGTTTCTGCTTCAGCTCGACATTCTGTGATTCTGGTCAAATCACTTAGTCTCCCCATGTCTACAACCAAAATGAATTTGTTCTTGTGTGATGTAACCACTGCTCATGTAAAGCACTCCAATACCTGACAAGTCTGCACTATATAACACTGCAAAAACACAAAATAATATGTGTTTTGCACACTTCTGTCATTGGGCTATATTTGGGCTACATCTGGGTGATTTTGGTCTACATTTGGGCTCTTTTGTCTCCGGTGGCCATCTTGGGAGATTTATTTGTTATGAAGTTTCCTAATTTCCTCATGTACTGCAGTCTCCTCAGTAGGAAATGCTTTCAGTTTTTTACTTTGATTCCATCATGAAGGTATTCAGATATGTCACGCATTTGCCATAAATTCTGAATGTTAGCACTCTAGTTGCTCATTCGATCACTGTAGTAAAACTACTGTTCACCATGGATGTCTGCTCCTGGTATTAAAAGTGCATGTTTCAGTCTGCATGTCAGAATTTTTTAATGAAATAGAAGAGGATTTGAGAAGTCACTCAAAATGTGCCCTCATTTTCTTTCTTCAGCATTAATCATAATTTCTATGGCAAAATGAACCCCCTCATTGTGTTCCTTTTTAAATTAAATGTTTTAAGTGTTACCAGTTTATTCCAATCAAGATGGCTTCAGGTGTGCCATACTTTTGTCATAATGAAAACAGTAAGCGCTCTAGTTGTTTTTAAGAACACTCTGGGACATTCTGTCATTGGGCTATACTTGGGCTACATCTGGGTGATATTTGGGCTACATTTGGGCTCTTTTGTCTCTGGTGGCCATCTTGGCAGACTTATTTGTTATGAAGTTTCCTAATTTTCTCATTTACTGCAGTCTCCTCAGTAGGAAATACTTTCAGTTTTTTACTTTGATTCCATCAAGAAGGCATTCAGATGTGTCACACATTTGCCATAAATTCAGAATGGTAGCACTCTTTTTGCTCATTAGATCACTGTAGTAAAGCTACTGCTCACCAGGGAAAACTGCTGCTGGTATTGAAAGTGCATGTTTCAGTCTGCATGTCAGAATTTTTTAATGAAATAGAAGAGGATTTGAGAAGTCACTCAAAATGTGCCCTAATTTTTCTTTCTGCAGCACTAATCATACTTTTTATGGAAAAATGAACCCCCTCATTTTGTTCCTTTTTAAATTAAATGTTTTAAGAGTTACCACTTTAATCCAAGCAAGATGGCTTCAGGTGTGCCATACGTTTATCATAAGTAGGACTGTTAGCGCTCTAGTTGTTCTTTGGAACACTCTGGGAAGCTGCAGTAGAACACAAAGGAATCAACTGACAGTCTCTGCCCTCTACATGTTTTACTGAGAATGTCAGACTTCATTCTCACATGACTGAGAAAGATAATGTGAATTTACAGAAAATAAGCTCTCAGTTTAGCTTATAGATCACCTTCCAAACCTCTGTGGGAAAAGCATGAGAAAATATTTTTCTCTCAATCATGATATCCCAGCAGAAGGCTTTTTCACATGGTGAAATCACCTTAGAACATACCACAATTCCTAAAATGAGTATGGTACCATCAACAAATGATTTATAATGTAACTAAAGTCTTAAAACCTTCTATTAACTGCAATGCTTTTTAATGAGGTGCTATCATGTATATTGGTCCCAAGATGGCTGCCAACACTTCTAGGATGAAGTGCTGACAGCCAATCAGATCTCAGGATGAGATGTGTGGTTAGGCTCCGCCCACATATATATATATGATTTTACTTTTGATTTTCTCAGGAACTACTGAACAGATTGACACCAGACCTGCAAAAGGCGCATCCCTGACCTGAGGACTACCTCTCTGCCAAATTTCAAGTAATTCTGTTCAGCCGTTCGGGCTGTACCTTGGACTAAAGGTCCCTATGGAAAATTGAATGGGGAAAACGCGTTTTGGGACCCCCCATTTTTCTCAGCCCCCGCTTGACGAATCCCCCCGAGACTTTCAGGGTAGGAGCGGAGCGCCCCAACTATTTTGAAAATTTCGCTAGGATTCGTCAACCGGCGCCAAAGTTATTCCAAATAGAATGTTGCGGATTTCCCATGGAAACACGGTCCTAACTATAACTATCTACTGGCGACCGCCAGTAGATAATATATATATATGTATATATATATATATATATATATATATATAGCAGCAGGTTTATGACGTGAATAAACCTACCTGTGTCCAAGTGACCGTCCGTTTCCCTGGTGATTATTTATTGACTCCGAGAGCGCGTTTGGGACTCCATTCTTTTCGATAGTAATGCCGGTTGTCTCCGCCGGTCCGCGCCACCCCTCCAACGGGGGCTCGAACTTCAGAAGGAGTAACTTCGTGGATGTATATATATAGTGCAAATAGTTTTCTAATTTATATTTATATATATATATCACTTAGACTCGTGACACCTTCCCTCTGGTTTCGCGCAGATATGACGAGTGCAGACCTTCGATAGTGCAATTAGTTTTTTATTTCAGTATTCGGTGTCTTGACGCATTTCGGCCATTCAAGCGGCCTTGATCACATATATATTTATAAAACCAGTACCTCCTCCTTGATAGGAAAGAGCACGACACACTCCGGAGTTTGAAGGCAAGGGCTTTATTAAAATATTATGCACGTGGTGCTGGCAGTCCCTTGAAACGCTAAGGCAGACGCGTTTCAAGCCTTCCAATGGATCTCATAAGTGCCTGTTCCTTAATCTCCGCGCTCTCTATGATGGTCAAACAAGGTGCAGGTGAGTAGAAAACCGCTCCTTTATGATGTAATCGCGCTCCCCCTCCAATGGGCGGTATACTGACCATTCGCTCTTTCAGCTTGTCAAGCAGATGCATGCTGGTAAATGCAGTCCATAAGGATGTCTGTACCGTGACAAAGACTCTCCTCACATCAGGTGATGTCCCCAATTGCTGGATATGGGCAGTACCCCAGCTCAAGTGCCCAGCAGGACGACCAAAAGCCTCTCACCCAACTCCTTAATCAGGCGAACAGCATCGCCTCCTCTCTCCCCAGTGCAGCATATCACACCATAATGGCAGTCCAAGCCGCTAGGTGGGGCTCCATGTTTATGTAGTTCATGCAAATGTCCAAAAGAAGTGCTGGTCTGAACACGTGCACCAGACAGAGATGGTGTGCCGTTTGTCGGCGACCTGCTTGCTGACAACACACAAATCCATTACCTCCTCCTCGATAGGAAAAAGCACGGCACACTCCGGAGTTTGAAGGCAAGGGCTTATGGCCGTGGTGCTGGCAGTTCCTTGAAACGCTAATGCAGACGCGTTTCAAGCCTTCCAATGGATCTCATCAGTGCCTGTTCCTGGGTCTCTGCGCTCTCTATGATGGTCAAACAAGGTGCAGGTGAGTAGAAAACCGCTCCTTTATGATGTCATCGTGCTCCTCCTCCAATGGGCGGTATACTGACCACTCGCGCTTTCAGCCTGCCAAGCAGATGCATGCTGGTAAATGCAGTCCATAAGACTCTCCTCACATCAGATGATGTCCCCAATTGCTGGATATGGGCAGTACCCCAGCTCAAGTGCCCAGCAGGACGACCAAAATCCTCTCACCCAACTCCTTAATCAGGCGAACAGCATCGCCTCCTCTCTCCCCAGTACAGAATATCACACCATAATGGCCGACCAAGCCGCTATATATATATATATGCACAGAGGATCCCTGCAATCCTGGCAGGGAAATACGAGCCACTCCGGTTGTATGGTTTACTTCAAGCTTTCGGGTTTATTTTCGGCAGCAAAAAAGACGCATTACGATCTCTAGCGAGATCTTCGTCACATGACCTTCAGTTAGTTCCGCATATACTTAAAGGTACAGTCCTAGGCACGGCACAGCGTGCAGTGAAACATAGAAGAAATACTCTAGTGAGTTAGTGTATTAATAAAAAAACAAATGCAAATTAATTAACCCCTTGCGTGCGGGTTTATTTCTCCTGCTGTGCGGGAGAAATAAACGGCGATCGCGATCACGACGGCTCCCGGCCATCGTGCGCACACGCCCACCGTGATGCACGACGGCCGGGAGCCGTCGTGCGCACACAAGGGGTTAATAAAACATTGTTAGTGTCACAAATTTTTCATGAAGGTGCTGAGCTATCGAATAAGGTTATCGGTGCAAATTGTGTTTACAGCACCAATTGTGTACAGCAGCTACATTCAAGTATTCTACATAAGAGAAATCTGTCTCAAGGGACTAGTGCCTGTGCCATTTGATTTTTAAGGATTGTTGATAATGGTATAGTACCCAGTTAACCAGAACACAAGTATAGCTATATTGGTATATATCTTAGAGTTGATTTGCATCTTGTGCAAATCGATTATAACTACTCTTCCTGTGCCCACATGTTCAATTCAGTCTATTGACTTTAACAAAATTAAATATAAAGGTGATATGGTATACCACATTAAGCGGGTAGTGCACTTAGGATGATAGCATAAGTTTAGTCAGTGGTTCTGTAGAGACGCCAGTTCCTATGAACATGCTGGATCTCTTGTGCTCTTAGCATTAACTTTGTGACTATTCTTCTCTCATGACGTACTACCAATCTGTTGAAGATACAAAAGACATAGACTATTAGTGACAGTGTAACATTCCATATGTGCTAGTCATATTGTTACAGTATTCCATCACATAGGCATTTGAGTTAATGATTTGACATTGTGTCTTCATACTGTAATGAACGTATGCTGTATTCTTTAGTAACACACATTATGTGCACATGATGAGTGACAATAATAAACAAGAACTTAAACAGTACATAAAAATAAATAAAATAAGAAATTGAAAAAGTGAGGTTAAAGTTAGAGACTCTTATAGTCTAGCTAAGTGGGAACTAGTGGGTTGTTAAGCAGGAAGTGTCACGTCTCATAGATGTACATATAACTCTTCATCGTTATTCATACCTGTGGGGAACATGCTACCGGCCAATAGAATCAATCTTGATTCAAGTCTGCGTAAGGCCTGAATGTGGTTACCTCCTCTAGGATGTTTGGGGATTGTTGCTAGACTGAAGAATTTGCCTTCGGTCCAGTCACCCCCATGTGCCTCATTCAAATGTCTTGACGTGCTATCACTGAAGTCGCGATTTGTGATCGCTCTCCAGTGTTCCAGGATTCTTTTCTTGACTGGAAATGTTGTTGAACCAACATACCATTTATCACAAGGGCAGGTGATGGCATACACTACAAGCTCTGTCACACAGGTTATTGGTTTGGTTATTTTCCATTTCTTCCTTGATCTTTTAAGGGTCACTTCCTTCATATTCTCGCTCTGGCTTCAGGCTTTGCATTTACTGCACTTGTAGAAGGCTCCCTTTTGTTCTAGCCAGGTTTTCTTGTTAGATTGTAAATTACTGTTCACCAGGATGTCCTTAAGGGACGAGATTTTTCTATAGGTGATGTCTGGTGAATGACCTAGCTTTTTTCAAGTATTGGATCCTGTGTGAGGATATGGCATCTTTTCTTCAGGACCTTCTTCAGTTGTTCTGCCTGTGTGCTATATGTGGTTATGAACCTCACTGGTGTGTCTGTGTTATCTAGTGTGGTGTGATTCTTAGGTGGTGCAAATAAGGCGTCATTGCGGCTGACTGAATCAGCTTTGAGGATCCCTCTTTGAAGCATCTTTGTTGGGTAACCTCTCTTTTTAAACCGCATGAACATGTCAGATTTATTTCTTTCATAGGAGGTGTCTGTACTGCAGTTCCGTTTGGCTCTAAGGAACTCACTGAACGGAACACTCCATCTGAAATTGGGAGGGTAGCAGCTAGCTGAGTGCAGAATGGAGTTCCCTGTGGTCTTTTTTCTGTATAAGTCTGTTGTTATTTTACCATCAATAACAGTTAATCTGATGTCCAGGAAATCAATACTTTGCTGGCTGTGTTGCATAGTAAATTTCAAATTGATGGTATTACAGTTGAGACGTTCAACAAATTTAAGGAGATCACATTTGTTACCTTCCCACACAAAGAACACATCGTCTATAAATCTGAGCCACAGTCCAAAATTGTTTGACGAGGGTTCCATCTCCTCACTCCAGAGTACCTGCTTCTCCCACCAGCCCACCAACGGGTTGGCATAGCTGGGGGCGAAGCAGGTACCCACCGAAGTGCCCTGCAGTTGTTTGTACCACTTACCATCAAACATAAAAATGTTTTCTGTTAGGCATATTTCAATCATTTGCAGGATCATGCATGTGTGTTCTAAAAATTCGATGTTCCTAGCTTTGAGGAAGTGTTGGCAAGCTTTGAGGCCATATGCGTGTCTAATGCTGATATATATATATATATATATATATATATATATATACATATATATCTCAAAAGAGATCACCGCATTCAGCAAAAGACCATCCAGCACTCCACGAGGTAATAATCACTCAGATTTATTTCTTTTGCAACGACAACATCTACGCGTTTCAGCGGATTCATCCTGCCTTGTTCACGATGTAGGAGAGCCATTTTTTTCACATTAAAATAGTCACTTAATTAACAACATAAGCGAAGGACTTGTACTTTCTTTGCACTAAAAAAATTACCGCATTCCCACTGCTGGCGCCATCTTATAACATGTTCCATAAAGTCATATTATAAATGACATTCTACCTGTTTCCAAGTGTATACGTTTTGTTTGAACACATTACACAAACAATTCATCTTTATACACTAAGGTCAAAAGATGTTATATTCAATCAAAGATTCTGAATTCCTGTATTTTACAGCAAAATGAATTACTTGCATTAAAATTCAGAACAAAATTACTCCTTTATGCATATACATGTTATATGGCTGTCTTTCTTAGTTTCATGTATGCCAATCAAATAATATTTTAACGGCAAACATGTTACAAATTTAAAGTGCTAGTGCTTAATTTAGGCATTCACTTAATACATGATCAATCAACAAAAAGTGCTAGTGCTTTTGTAAATACAGTACTCTTTCAAAAGTGCTAGTGCGTAAGTATACATGAGTAGACTTAATTTCAGTTAGTATCAGCATACTTTTCTACAGTACTAGATAATTCTAAATAACTGTGAATAAGTACTGGACCCCTGACACCATGATTCCAGTACACTTCTGGACCTGCAACTATTCTGCCAGGAAGAAGAGCTTCTGCTGTCAGCCAGACGAATCCCTCAGGATAAATGCGATGCTCAAGTTGGTCCAGCTCTTAAAAACATCTTAAAAACCTCAACTGCTGAATGCTGTAATAGCACAGTCAGTTGCGAGGATTGAGCGAGAGAAGGGGATGAATGGAAGGGGACAGCTGGGAGGGAGACCTGAAAGACACAAGATCCAAATTTTAGTAAGATACGATGTAAGCACTTCACTACATATCTTCAACCTATTTCTATACCACCTTACCTGAAAGAGAAAAGGGTTGGGTTTGATTTTCTCTATCTTTCAGGGAGTTTTATCAGAGGTTGGTTCTAATCTTAAAAGTGTAAACATGACATCACAGCCATTTTAAGTTCATCCTTCAACATGACTGCTGTAAATATGCTATACATATTGTCCTAACTTAGACCACTGTTGCATGTATCTCACAGAAAATTCCTTTGTATCCAATCCCTGGTTAAGCAACAATAGGAATGTGTTCTTGTAATTATGTAAATATCAAAACCTCTTTCTCTTGAAGCACTGAATACAGTTCTTAAGTTTTTACACAAGCGGAGACCATCTGCTTGGTTCAACAAGATGTATCTTGTTTCCACGCTGTTAATAAGTACTAGCGAAGCCCACCTTCATTAGTCCGTACTGCTCGTGGAAATATTCATATAATCAAATAGTGAAGCCCACCTGTGCTGCTGAAAGGACTGCCAATCTGCTGGACTGATGTTTTGCTGGATGGCTGCCTTGCTGTGCTCTTGCCTGGCTGAGCTGCCCTGCTGCCTACTGTTCTCCTGCAGGAAGAGAAGACCTGGCCTTGCATCACTGGAACCCAGAGTGACTCCAAGGGCTATCTGGCTTGCCTACTGTTCTAAGTTTCAGGGATATCTAAGACTTCACCTACGTGCATCTGCATTTGGACTCTACAAGCTGTGAGTCTGCCCTACCAAGTGGTGCCACCCCAATCATAGACCCTTGAAAGTGAGGCCTAAGGCACTTCTACAACCAGAACCCAGGCATACTCATTGGAACCTGTGCCTCTTCACCTTTGCATGGATTGGAACTGGCACATCCTCGTCGAAGGGTAGAAAGGAGCTGGTGCATCACACTCATAACCAACGCATCACCTTTGGAATCCACGCATCCCCTGCTGTGGGAGCAGTAGTTGCGCATCACCTTCAGAACCGGTGCCCTGCACTAAGAACTGATGCATCGCTACCATTCCGTGGAGAATTTCAGTGAATGTCACCACCCGCGTGGCTCAATATCGACGCATCACTTTAGCTGCACCTCGTATCTTCAACGGTGACATATCCCTGATCAAGGTACTTTGGTTCAGTGGGCGCAAGTGGGTCCCTGTATCCTGCACACGCTCCATTGCATTTGGCCTGAACTTTTTACTTTGCCTCGGTCCAGCTCGACCAGATAACCAAGTTAAGCGCTTATTGCTTCAAAGTGCTATTTTACATTTATTCTTTAAGAATTCATGACTCAACTTCTACTCATTGGATTTTTGTCATTTTGGTCTTGTTTTATTTAAAAATGTAAGCTCTATCTTTCTAACCTGGTGTGGAGTCGTTTTGTGGTGTTTTCAATGTGTTACTGTTTGTAGTGATACACAAATACTCTACACATTGCCTCTTAAATTAAGTCTGACTGCTATGTGCCAAGCTACCAGAGGGTAAGCACAGGATAATTTAGGGTGTGTTGTTACTTACCCTGACTAGGATTATGGGTCATGGTTGGACAGGGTGCATACCACTGCCAACCAGAACCCAATTTTTAACAGGCCAAATATTTTATAGTAATAACTATGCCCAAGCATTGGTCCCTAAAATTGCAGGTGGCATTGAACATTGAGGTCAAGTCTTCAGGACAGTTTAAAGAGCATACTGAAAATAAGATTGAGCACAGGCACTAAACACCAAATTTCAAAGGAGGTCAAACAACCAAAATAGGTGGATCCATGCTTACAGATGGTAAAATCAACGTTAATGAAGAGAAGAACATGTGTGGTTGCAATGGCAGAAAAAGTTCATTAGAAATATCAGGTATTTGAACAGGTATTTTACAAGAACAGCTAATGTCCTGGGCTGACTGAGGGTCATGGGAATGCTGAGGACATCTAGAGAGACCTCACTCTATTCTAGTTATTTTAGCTCTTACATTTGAGGTGTGATGCAACAATTGTCAAATCCCCCGAATAACAGTGTAGGAAGTCCATACGTAAGTGATCATCCTGTCAAAATAGGTGGGTTTAGCTGCAAAATGCACCCAAAACTGATGTATTCCAAGTTATTAGCTGTCATAAACTCCCAAGGAGATAGAATATAGTGACTCCAGAGAGATTCAAAAGCATCCATGCAGAGAAGCTCCATGGGTGCACCATAACTTACTTGACTAAAGGCCAGTATGTACATTCAAACTGCAGACACCACTGGCTCAATCTATAGTAAGTTAATTTAAGCCACATAAGTCATAAAACATTGTCACAGCTTCAAAAGAAATTGCAGAACAGAGCATCATCATCTGCTCCTGCTACACTAGTATATAATTCAAACTCCACCAAGTTATTGCCCCACCAAATTCAATTTTGCCAGCCACTTACTCAAGGGGAGAATTACAACAACTGCCAGTGGATGGAACACTACTGTCCATATTTTAACCTCAGGGACACAGTGTTATGTATTCCAATGTACCCCAATCTAGGCCTAGGTAGCTACACAACCTTTTACCTACATTGTCCTACCTTGCTCTGCATAACGGTTCTAGCACTGACCTTTTACCCAGCTATGTGTTGAATAAATGTCAGTTAGTTTCCTTGAAACTAGCCTCATTTATTATGCATGAGGATTCCTCGAAAAGTCCATGCACTTGGCATACATAACAGGATTAACATACGCTGTACAAAAGCCATGGTCATAGTCATCCTAGGGCGGAATAACTACTTTGCATTATTGCAGGTATTGATTTATACTCATTTACATAATCGTTCTCACAATATATCGATTGTGTAAGGAGCCCCGAGGCTATGTTTATGGTATAAAAGAATTATACAAAGACTAGATAGGCAGAGGAGAAGCTTCAAAACGCTGACACTAGATGCGCCTGCTGAAGCTACAACACACAGCGGTCTGACATTCCTTGTGTTATTCTCTCCTATCAGGTAATGGGATTGGCTCTTTTCCAGGGGATTCTTGGCTTTACACCCACAAACACGCAAGGTACACTTAGGTAGGGTTTGCATCGTAGGAGTATGCTTGATTACCGTCATGTATGTATATGCCTGCATATATTCACTGTTTTAGCACCATGGTAGACTTCTACCTTTTATTTACTCTGTTGGTGCTTGTAATCATATACATCTGTTTCTGTCTAATGGTTGTCACAGCACACATGTTTTATACTAGACTGACGCGGGTCAATAAGCACTTATTGAAAATGTTCCCATTGTTGATTCTGTGTATCTCTCTGAGGCTAAGTGAGTACGATTGACTGAGCGAAAAGTACAGTACTGTTTTTACGATCCTTGAAGGATCAAGGGTTGTCATGTTCGATAGTTGCCAGAAACTATACGCTCCTCAATAAGGTTACGGGGCTTATGGAGGCACTGTGAGCAAGCTGGTCTAAAGGCTTAAATATCTTTTTGGGGTGTCTGGAATCAGTCTGGACACCAATCCCTCAGTTTATTTAGTCCAAACACGCAGCTCCTTTGTAATTTTCAGAACTACACGGCAACTGTGTATGAAACTGTCAGCTCTAACTTGTAAAAGTTTGATAACCAAAACTGAAATATGACAGTGATAACGACTAATTTGTGATAATAACATAATTGTGCTCATGGCTGTTTTAAAAATTGAAACACATTAACAATGTGAGGCCTTGGCTAACATGATTTCAACTAGGTTTATGAAAAATCAATCAATCGTTGTAGGGAGAGCAACTGACCAAAATCACTAATCCTAGCAAAGAGTAAAGAAAGCGCTATTCCATTATCAAAATAATTTTATGGAACACCTTTCTAAAACCCCTAACAAACAAATATGAATAATTTGTTGTAAAGTTTCCCCACAAAGCCTTCCTGACTTCCCAAACTTAGTGGTTGATTTATTTGTGTTGCTGCGCTCATGGTATATTTTACCCAATATCATTTTCTAGCACCATATTCTTTAATCAATGTTTTTATTATAGTTTTTGCCTTTTCTAACATCAACTTTCTTTGTTTTTATTAAGGAGGATTCTTGTTTGGAATGTCTTTTATAAAGTTACATCAAGTTTTAAGAGTTTATGTTTTCCATAGAGGTCCTATTCTTTATCTATCTATGTATATTCACTATCGATGTCCAGGCGCCGTGTCTGTCAGATTCTTCCCATTAAGCCACTTCGCGACCCATTGTAGCTGTGCAGCTAAGTAATATAATACCAAATGAGGAACTGCCAAGCCTCCACGCTCCCGTGGTGAGTATAATTTCTGCAATGCTATCCTGGGTTGTCCTGCGTTCCAGATCAGGCCTCGGGTTAATCCCTCTAGCTCCCGAAATAATCGTACCGGGACATATACCGGAAGGATTGCAAAATAATACAATAATCGTGGCAGTACTATCATTTTGGTTAAGGTAACGCGACTCATCACATTGAACGGTAGGATCTTCCAGAATTGCATCTGCGCTCTTATGGAGGAAATGGTGGGTACCAAGTTCCCTCCAATACGTCCACAGGGGATCTGTAGATATATATGCCCAGGTACCTGAACGTGGTCGGGTACCAAGTAAGCGCAGTCCCGCTGAATACTATATCCGCCATCACCACTTCCTGGTGAAAAGAGTAGGCTCCTGATTTAGCCCAGTTCACCTTGAGGCCCGACACCTCCTCAAAGCTACGGAACAGTGCAGATATGGCTGGTGGTACAGTATGCAGGTCTCTGATGTACAGCAGCAGGTCATCCACGTATAGGAATACCGTGTGGAAACCATCCTGCAAGGGGATGCCCCAGTCCGCACCACCCTCTCGTGGGAGATCTTCTAATGGCTCCATGGCAAGGGAGAAGTGCAAAAGGGACAGGGGGCATCCCTGCCTGGTCCCTCGTCTAACCCTCATTGTGTCAGAAATGAGCATACCCGTGCGAGCCTGTACCGTGGGACGCCGATACAGCAACTGCACCCGTTGTAAATACCCGTCTCCTAGTTCGTATTTGCATAGGACCGCTGCAAGATAGGGCCATTCCAATTAATCAAAGGCCTTCTCTAGGTCTAGTACTAGACAGCCAGCCTGTGGCCAATTCTTCGTTGCATACTTCTGGACTCTAAACAGCCTACGAATATTAAGAGAGGTATTTCTGGTTGGGACAAATCCGTTCTGATCGCTGTGTACCAGAGTCTGCACAAACGGGGATATTCATTTAGCTAGTGTGGAGGACAGTAGTCTGTATTCAACAGAGCCAATGGACGGTAGGAGCCCAGCAGCTCAGGGTCTCTGCCCGGCTTTAGGAGGGAGATCAGTGTAGCCTCATTTTGCGTAGGTGTAAGCTCCGATTCATCTAGAGTCGCCGCGTACACCCGCAGCAGTTCCAGTATCAGTATATCTGAGTAGGCTTTGTAAAATTCAGCCGGTAATCCGTCCGGACCCGGAGACTTACCGTTTGAGAGGGAGAGAATACTATCTCTTATTTCCTCTGGTAGTAGAGGAGCTCCCAATTCCTCCTGCTGATGCTCTGTCAGCTGTGGCAACGTTAAGGTACAGAGAAAGTCCCGTAATACCGCATCTGTGGCTAGCAGGCAGGATCTGTACATCGTGGAATAGTGTTCCACAAAAGCGTGGTGTATTTCACTATTTCTAGCGTGTTCTGTATGGATATCACAGGCGCAGTGACTGAATCTTGCTGTATCAGCCACGACAGCAACTTGCCTGGTTTGTCTCCCATATGATGGGTACGTGCTGAGTGCGCCGCATAGTTCAGTTTACGAAGTCGTTCAAGAAATCTGGAATGTTTCTCTTTGTCTTGCTCTAAGGACCTAGCATTACCCCCTAGCGCCTCCTCCTCACTTCGGAGTAGTTCACATTCAAGGTGTGTGAGCTCAGCTTCCAACTGTCTCCGCATACCCACCTGTGCACAGAGGCAATCACTTCTGACCACCACTTTAAACACATCCCATTCTGTCTGCGGCGTCGTATCCGTGCCAGTATTTTCTTCAAAGTATTGAGTGATATTAGCGGCTAGCAGACAAAAGGGTGCGTCCAACAGCATGTTTGGTTGTAGCCACCAAGTTGGAATTGGTGGGCGGGGATGTTCCCATGACACCTCTAATATATGTGGGTTGTGGTCCGAATGTGTCCTGCCCAAGTAATAGACTGCAGTTATGTGTGGGTACAGCTCCTCCGAAAGCATGTAGCAGTCTAACCACACATGCAGGTTGTGGGCACCTGAGTAGTAAGAATATACCCTGTCATGGGGGTGGCAATGTCTCCAGGCGTCCCTCAGGCGCCATTGTGTCGCCCAGCCAGTTAGTGCCTTCATGGCATTGTGCGTGCTTGTACCTGGAAGGGGTTGAAAGGAGCAGTCCAGTGATACGTCGAGTACACTATTGTAGTCCCCTCCCAAGAACATGGAGATGTCATGCCATGGTGCCAAAACGTGTGATATATTGTCAAGAAAGGCAGCTTGCTCTGTGTTGGGAGCGTATAGTGATGCAAGTACAACCTGGCAGCTGTCTAGGGTACCCTTAACCACAAAATACCTGCCCTCTGTGTCTATCAATGATTGCGTAATTTTAAGCGGGACCCCTGGCTGCACCCAGATTAGTGTGCCTCGCACAAAAGCCGAATACCCCGTGGTGTATAATTGGCCACGCCAGCGGCGCTGCAAGCATTGAATTTCTGGGGGGATCAGGGGAGTCTCTTATAAAAGAGCTATTTGTATGTGGTGTCGCTTGAGGTATGAATATATCTGATACCTGCGTGATGGTGAATGCATGCCCCTCACATTCCATGTAGCAATTTTAAGTGGAAACATAGTCCTAATAGGGTGTGAAGTAGTTATGTGTCTGCAGCGACCCAGCAAACATGCATGGCTTACGTGTCTCGGCAGTGCATAACATTCCTAGCATACTGACTCATGGCATATTATAGCATATGAATCTGCTTACAATAGATGATATCACACAATAAATCCGAAACAAAAACATTTTAACGAACAATTCCAAAAGGGCGAAAATGCAACCAGCAATCGTCCAAACTCTCAATAGAGACAACAGTCAAAATCGATCTGGGGGGTGTGCTGCGTGCTAGTCTTATATAACTTACAATTCATGTGTCCAGTATCTTAGAGACTCCCCATCTACAGGCAAAATATAGTAGGAATAAAAAAGGGGGGGCAGTCTATACACATCGGCTCAAAAACATATAGTAGGCAAGCAAAGTGGACTGGTGTCCACGTGACTATAATAGAGCATATGTTCAAATCCTGCACCTCCCTCCAATAGCAGGATATCACCCCTTATCTCATGTGAACTTACAGAATCGTGGCAGCATCTACCTCATACGACTATGTGAACAGCAACTGTACACTACATCATACATATCACATCATAGTTTAACCAGGAATAGGGTCCCACAATGTTCACATTATTGTGTCAGCCATCTGCGGGGTCACATCCGGCAGTTCTGTCGAGTCCTGTGAGTTCTGCAGGCCATATATCCGCTCATCGTCACTAGATAGGTCTTGCTGACTAGAGGTGGATGCGCCCTCAGTCACCAAGGAGCTGCTGATTTCCACTAAGGCTTGCAAGGCGTCTAGTTGTCCACTGAAAATCAAATCTGAGTGTGGTCCTACAGGTGGTGAAGGTGGTGTTTGAGTGCCTGTCGATCTCCGGTCTCTGCGGCGGCGGCGGAAGGGGCCTCTTAACTTTGGTAGGGTTGCGGTCGCAGCTGTGTCTCGAGGTCCTGCAGTAGTGAAGGTGTCCAGCCAGTCCTCTGCCTCTTCTGATGTGGCAAAGAAGTGAGTTTTATCGCTTGCAACCACTCGTAGGCGTGCCGGGAAGAGCAGAGAATATTTCATGTTGTTTTGCGGAAGGCATTTCTTTACCGCCATGAATGAGAACCTCTGCGTCTGCACCTGGATGGTATAGTCCGGGAAGAACATTATTTTGTGATTGTCTATATGGATGTCTTGTAGCTTCCTGGTTTCCTGTAGGATGGAGTCCTGGTCCCGGTAATTGAGGAGTCGAAGGAGCAAGGGCCGTGGGTTTGAACCTGTGGGAGGCGGTCTCGCTGGGACTCTGTGTGCGCGTTCTATGACAAAGTGTGATAAGAAGGGTCCCCTCAGGCAGCAGATCTCTAAGCCAATTTTCCATATGCGAGGTAGGTTCTCTTCCTTCCCATCGCTCTGGCATGCCCACTATGCGTACATTATTGCGCCGTGCTCGCCCTTCAGCATCCTCGGCCTTGTCTTCCAGGAACTCCAAGAGGTTCAATAAATCTTGAACATGTTTATCTGTCTGAGTCAATTGTGGTTTGATTTCAGCAAGCATGGTCTCCAAGACAGTGGTGCGGTCTGTTAGCTTCCGGTGATCTGCATGTAGGTGAGTGAGGTCGATAGCCACTTTGTCAGTTTTAGATTCCAGGGAGGTGCGGGTCTGATTAATGGTTCCTTCCAGCCGCTCCATTGCAGCCAGCACCGCATCGAGCTTATTTGCAGTGTTGTCCGTGAGTCCTTGCTTCGCCATCTTGTCAGTCTTCGGCTTGGGCGGAGGCGGTAGGGTCTGAGCTCCTCCAGTGCCAGTTCGTGCCCGGGTGCTGCCCGACATGAGTTGCAGTAGTCGTATCCTTATGTTGGTCTGTACGCGGCAAGGTCTCGGTGCAACGTCTTCAGGACGAGAGCTCCACAGCGGGTCCCGTGTCGATACTAACGGGTCACAGATCGCGGCCACTTCACAGCTTGCGACTTCAGCGGCAGGGCTTCCCAGCCATGTATAGGAACCCCCTCCACAACACGGTCACTGTTCACAAAGTATAATAAAGTCGCGCCAGGTAGTGGTGCACGTCTTCGCCCCAAGGATAGGTCACGCTTTCTTGGCGTCGATGGCGTAAATATCTGTGGGCACCAGCAATTTCCACCTCCGGTCACCTCCCGGACAGTCTGTGCGAGGGCACCCCAGGTGTGGCACACCAAAGCAGGGCTGTGTCTGCATCAATGGTGCAGTAACCACCATAGGCCAAGAGATGTGTATCGTGGTGCCGCCAGTAGCCACAGTAGGTTGTGCACCCACACAGTGTCTAGGTATTCATACAGCATCAGCCCCAAGGATCACCAGTGTTGTAGGTTGTGGGCAGTAGCCTAGGTAAACTCAAAGTTCCCCCGTAGGTTACCATACATCCTCCAGAGGGGGACCAGAAGTACACTCCGCATCACAACGCCGCAGCCGCTGCTCAGCACGCCCCGCCTCACTCGGCAACGTCACAGGCAGCATCAGAGGGGAGCTTGTCGGGTTGCTGTGGGCAGCTCCGCTTCAGTGGCACCCTTTGCTTAATCTCGCCACGTGGATAATGGCGGCGCTGGCGAACCCAGCGGCAGCCGCACACACCGTCTTCCACTCCCCGCAGCTGTGGCTAGTAAGTGGCCTGGAGGGTCGCAGGTGGTGGCGATACGTGGGCCGGCCCAGTGAGGCCCCAGTAGCACCCCAGCTGTAGACAGCAAATGTCTATGGGGGCAGCAGCAGGGCGAGCGGCCACAGGTGCCGCGCAATGGTAAGGGCTCACTTACCGCAGCCGCGCCGTGAGGGCAACAGCAGCATAATCGGCCAAGACAGCGTCCTCCCCCACAGACTCTCCCCTTCCACCGCGGCAGTCAGAGGCCGATCCCGGGGGTACGCTGCAAGTAGTGTGAAGGTGGTCCTGGCCGCATGTCATTGTAAGGCGGCAGAGCAAGTAGTCATGGTGTTCCTCCATAGGTGGGGGCCCACTCACCATGGACACGCCACAAAGGCAGCGGCTGAGCAGGCGAGTAGGGCAGCACCTCCCTCCACAGTCCACCGCCGTTCACCGCGGCAGGCAGCAATTCGTATAGGGGCCGCACACAGCACAGCCAGCATGCGACCCAGCAGGAGGAACAGCCACGTCTCGCCTTCATTGGTTCATTTTTTCTGCGCCATCTCTTTGGGCCTAGTAGTTGGAGCAAGCCGCATAGGGATCTCGTGTCAGGCGGGCCATCCAGGTGGAATATGCAAAGCGGGACTCGGGCAAGGTGAGACTCGCAGCGACACGAAGGAGTATTTTCCCGGCAGGGCTGCGCCTGGTGAGAGCCTCCTCAGGTGACTACATGGGGAGTGCAGGGCCTGTTCAGGTGAGCCGCCGATGGAGCTCTGCCCAGACACATCTGCCTCCATTGCAGTCGTAGCCACGCCGCCAAACAGCGGTCACACTGTATCAGGGATTGGCCTGCCCAAGCTCACTGAACAAAGGAGGGAGCCCACACTTCTGGAGCCAACACAGGAAGGGGCTCCCCTTTAAAAATCTAATGAGTAAGGCCCTGACAGTGATGTCAGTGATTAGCAGAGCTAAGGTCCTCAATGGAGATGTGACTATTGACTTCTGGATGATGCTATTTTGAACCGTCTCAGCACGCTGTGCAGGAGAGCTGGGGCAGGAGCGGAGATGTGACATGGCTCCCTAGAATTGGCCGTGGGTGCCTGGCTTCTGGAACCTTCCTCTTCCCTTGCACAAGGGGGAGACTCTCTCTTGCCTGATGTTTTTCTGCACTATTGTGCAGACCCTTGGACCGCCATGGACAACTGGAAGGAAGATCCCCCAGATGCCCACAAGGGACTAAGGGCTCTGCCCAGTTGGCCCCAGGACCATTGGGTTTCCCCAAAGGCAAGTGTGGTTGGGGAAACCCTGAACTTCAGTCCCCGAGACAGAAACCAGGCAGAATGTTGGTGCAGGGAACAAGGAGAACTAGCACCCTGAGGACTGCACTACTTTGGAGTTGAGGAGGTCTGCTGCAACTGCTCCTGGTGGCTAGAGATCACTACCAGAAGTAACATGAGCCCATAATCATCTCAATCGGCTCAACAGGGCCCCAGATATGACATTTTGAAGAACAACGACCTATGACCTTACTGTCTACAGGCTGATTGCATAGGGCTCTGCCGTTGTTTCCAAATATACCCCTGAGGTGGGCCAGCTCAGGATTTGTTTTTTTCCAGGCGGGAGCGAGTGTGGAGCCCTTCCCCGTTTTTACCTTTGCCCCCAGGGGACCCATCTCCTGAGAGATGACTCAAAAGTACGAGGATCACAGTTTCACTCCCACAATTACAGTGGACCTATCCACCATGTGCCTGGGGAGAGATGGGGGAACTAAAGAGCAACACCCTGCCCGAAAGGAGGCGGTCGCACAGGAGTTGGCATGACAGACAGTTATGTGCTCCCTGGGCTGCCCCCAACATTGGGACACCTGGGTTGCGAAGGTGGGACTGGGCACCCTTAAAAAATTAAAAGAAAATGCAAATGAGGCATGCAGAACAAGGTCGTGCCCAAAAGAAAATACAAGCTGCTCTCCCTGACACAGCAGGAGCGCCTCATAAGATATTCACTGCTGCTGGCTGGAGTGCCCCATAATACCCTGTGAGGCTTTTTCATATGTGCATGTTTTTCCACTCGTGGTGTCCCAAAAACAGGTAGGGGCACCACCAACAATATCAAGAAAGTGGGGGGGCTGCATGAGCACAGCAGCTCCCCCTAAGCAGTTTTTAAAGGCATTGACCCTGGGTTTGCAGAGTCATAGAACCTGGGAACCCTCCAAGATTTTCTCAGACTTTTTAAACACTGGAGCCTTTGTTCTACAGGTCAGAGTACTGCACCCTCTATGGGCTGATCTTATGGTTACCATTATTCTGAATTGAAAGTGTATAAAAATGGTATATGTATTGAAGTGCCTTTTAGAGGCTATGTCTATGGTTATAGGGTTATGTAATCACAATATGATGCTCCCAAGGGGAAGATTTATGATTGCCTTTCTTGGGGGAGGAAAAATTATTTTATAAAATCCACAGACACGTTTTACTCATATTAAATGCTTTTTTGTGATAATAATGTTGACAATTATTATTGCTCACAGTGTATATGTTGTAACAAGATTAAGTTCATGTACACATGATTTCGATTAGGGATGATTACATTTGCATATAAAATAATGTCTTTAACATGTGATTTGTTGATCTGGACCCTTTGACTAAACCAGTAGACTTACATGATATGTTTGTATAACCCTTTTTGAAATGTTATTGCTTTGTGATAAAAGACAAATCTATAAATAAATTAACAATAAACCCAATCTTCACGAAAGCAGGCAAGTATACTTTTATGACTATTTATTGCACTGCAGTGGTAGAAGATGCTGTCCATCTGAGGTTTATCATGAATTATCAGATGCGGTCCCTCCATCCCCAATGGTTCCTCTTGTTAATGTTCCAGCATTGAATCAACGTAGTATGCTCCAATCCTAAATGCATCTCTAAACTCCTGAGGAAGGAGCCCCAGTAGTTTTACCCACAAATGAATTTGAAGATTAGATCAGTTCAAAAAGCTTCCTTTGAAATGCACAGGAGCCCTCTAAATATAGCCCTGTCCTACCCTGGAAGGCTTGATAAGATTCACAAAGGTAGACTTAAACGTTTGGTCTCAACTTAGACCAAACGTCTACGTTTACGGCTTTGGAGTTAACAAAGGGCATTTACGAATACTATCTTTATGTCTGCACTCGAGGTGGAGATCCAGCACCAGTGCAGACATAAAGACACTACTCGCAAATGTCCTTTGTGAATCCCAAAGTCGTAAACTTAGAGTTTTGGACTAAGTTTAGACCCAAACGTCTAAGTTTATTTTTATGAATCGGGCCCAATATCTTTACTGGGCAAGGACCCTTCCCCTTGGAATACATGTGCCAATTCCTCCCCCTCTTATCCATCCCAGGAAGGCCAATCAGAGTCAAAGGTCTGCAGTCTCACTTGAGTGTCTCTAGTTTATGGCCGTCTATCAGGAATGGCAAATCTGTGGTATGTTTGTAGAGCTACCTATGTTGGTGGCACAACCAGCACTTCCAGCCCACGGAGCAAAATTTGAGTTACATGCCCTAGGTATATGTCTTTCCAAAGGACAGGGGACTTACAGCTAACTCAAATCAGCCAATCATGTATACAACACTCACCAGTATGTTTATGAAAAGCACAGCGCTTTGGCACTGAATGTCAGCGTCAAAGCACTCAAAGTCCTAAGGCTAGCACGTAGATCAGCGGAAAATGAGGAGGGGCAAAAGCAAAAACATGAGGGAAAGCATCCTGAAAAGGGTCCTTTCCAACAGTATAGCTTTACATGTTTTTATTTATCTTTAAGACAAGTGACAAGGAACAAGTTGATCTTCTTTAGAAGGGCAATACGTTTATTGCTAAACGGTTATATTATTTATTGGAATGAAATGGAGAAATGGGAATGGGGCACATAGAAGTGGAATATGACAAAGAACATGGCATATAAAAATATTTAGAACATGAAAGAATTATAAAAGTGAAATTAACTTAAGAAAATTTGGCATTTTAAAAATGCGGGCTTGGTTGAGAGTTAAATGCCAAACAAGACTGATGAATTATTAAAAGACAGATATCATATTCCAAAAGTAGACTGAGAAGAGGGATTAAATGAGTTGATTTATGACAAGAGAGTATCTATTTTTGCAAAAAGAGGCAATAAGGGACCTTAGAATGGTGTGATGGTGAAGATGGCTGACAGGACACCTATGGAAATTTGTCCCTAGGGTAGGTCCTACACAACGCTGATGAAAGGGTGCAGTGCATTTCAAAAGATGGACATGTATTTTTACGTTTTACTTGTCCAAATAGAAAAAAATTAGTAAATTTGAGTTACCTCATTACATTTAATAAGCTGTGACTTCCAATTGAGATCAGGTAGATAGGCTGAGTTTGGTCTCAAGATTTGTAATTAAAAGACCTATTTAGTGGTAAAGTTGGAATTTTAATCACAATTTTGAAAATGACACTTTTAGAGTGTTGGCATTTTCTTGTCCTAACCATTTGGTGCCTGCAGCCTGATCCTGGGTTGCATGATTCGTTGTAGCTGGCAGTTGGTCTTTGGGTACTGCTCCCAGACAGTGGGACAAAGTTAAGATAGGTGTTCAAAGAATGGGCTATTCTAAGTTAATGACAGGAGGATCTGTCACCTACCACATTACAAATGCTTTGCCGAGCACTCTCACAGAGGGCTTGTCACTAGTCTTTTGTGGTCCCAGAAAAGCTGAAGCCAGGACAGGGCTAAGGGGATACTTGACACCTCAGGGGTGTTGGACACCTCCAGAAGCTTTCTTCCCTTTAAAGTGGGCACCAGGTACAAATGTTGGACATCAGAACCCAGCTCTTCAGTACACTTCTGAACCTGTGGACTCTGCCAGAAAGAAGAGTTGATGTGCTGATGAACAGACTGCCACTCTACTGGACTGCTCCTCTAAAGGTCTGCTGCCCTGCGGTGCTGACCGGCTGCCCTCTTGTCTGGTTGAGAAGGACTGGGCCTGCATCTCCTAACCCAGGACCCCAGAGTGACTCCAAGGGCTAACTGACTGGCCTTCTGATCAGAAGCCTGAGAGACATAACAGGCTTCCAACAACCTTGAACCCAGCACCTGGACTCTGCTATCTGTGAGTCATAACCTGCCAAGTAGTGCCATCCCAGTCCTGGACCCTTGAAAGTGGGCCTAAAGGTGCTCTGCCAGCCGAACTGCGGACCCATCAAAACTGATGCATCTCCTCTGTTGCACGGCTCAACCCCAAGCTGAACCGACGCATTGCCTCTGCTTCATGACTTTCCTGGTGCAAGAACTTAACATCGCCCACACAGCATGCAGCTCCATCAGAACCACAACTGCATGACCCATCATCCATCTCAGGCTCTCGCTTCACAAACCTCATGTTGACAGCAGCCTTGACCTCCGAGATCATCTGCGGCGTACCCCAAGGGTCCTCCCTCAGCCCGACACTGTTCAACATTTACATGGCCCCACTCGCACACGTCGCCCGACAGCACAACCTCAACATAATCTCCTACGCCGACGACACTCAACTGATCCTCTCCCTCACTAAGGACCCCATCACCACCAAAGCCAACCTCCACGAAGGAATGAAGGTCATCGCTGACTGGATGAAGACCAGCCATCTGAAGCTGAACTCGGACAAAATGGAGGTCCTCATCCTCGGCACCAAACCTTCAGCCTGGGATGACTCCTGGTGGCCGACGGCACTGGGAGCAGCCCGGACACCCACCGACCACGCACGCAACCTGGGAATCATCCTCAATTCAACGCTCTCATTGACCAAGCAGGTCAACGCCGTCTCCTCCTCCTGCTTCAACACCCTCTGCATGCTCCGCAAGATCTACAGATGGATCCCGACAGACAAAAGAAAGACAGTCACCCAGGCCCTCGTCTGCAGCAGACTCGACTACGGAAACGCTCTCTACACAGGAGCCCCGACCAAGCTCATCAAATGACTACAACACATCCAAACCGCCTCGGCACGACTGATACTGGACGTACCACGCCATGGCCACATTGTCCACCTGAGGGATCTGCACTGGCTCCCCATCAGCAAGAGGATATCCTTCAAGCTCCTCATCCTCACACACAAGGCACTCCACAAGACCGGCCCAGCCTACCTCAACAGACTGCTCTCCTTCTACATCCCCAACCGCCAGTTACGCTCCGCTGACCTCTCACTAGCCACTGTCCCGCGCATTCGAAGAACAACCACCAGCGGTAGATTCTTCTCCCACCTCGCCGCCAAGACATGGAACACCCTCCCACTGAGCCTACCACAGACCCAAGACCTGCTGACCTTCAGGAGGATGCTCAAGACCTGGCTGTTCGAACAGTAGTGCCCCCCCCCAGCGCCTTGAGACCCTCCTGGGTATGAACTGCGCGTTACAAATGATTGATTGATTGATTGATTGATTGATTGACGATACAGTACTCTGCATCGCAAGCCCTGCAGCTTCTTCCGGATCAGCCAGTGCATAACGCATTCTCAATGCAGAACTTTGCATCACCAGCCCCCTTGTCGATGACGTCCTCCAGGATAAAGTAGGGCCTCTCATTGCAGCTTCACAGCTCCTCGAAACCGACGCTGCATGGCACATCTCTAGCCAGGACCTCACATCACCTCTGCTGCGTGATGCATCCTTGACGAAGGACTCTGCAACTCTTTGCAACCAGGATTTAAGGTACTCTTGTTCTTGTTCAGCGGGTCTAACTGGGTCCCAGTAGTAGACATGTACTCTATTACAGTCAGCTTGAACTTGTGACTTTGTCCTGGTTTAGCGAGACCAGATATCCACAGTCAGCGCTTTGTACTTTCTGATGCTATTTTCATCTTAAATTTGAAGAAATGTAAATTTCCAGTTCTACTGATTGGATTTTTGTCGTTTTGGTTTCGCGATATTTATCAAAATGTACTCTTATTTTCTAAATTGGTGTGCATTTTTCTTGTGTGTTCATTGCATTACTATTTGAAATGCCTCATAAATACTTTACAAATTGTCTCTAAGTTAAGTCTGACTGCTCTGTGCCAAGCTATCAGAGAGATGAGCGCAGGTTAATCTGGGGCTTGCTTGTGTCTCACCCTAGCAAGGTTTGTGGCTAGGCCTGGGCAAAAATTTCGTTCCGTTCGCGGAAATTGCGATAATTTGACATTTTTGCGTTCCGCGGAGAGCGCGAAAATGTCAAAAATTCCGGTTTCCGCAGCTTGGCGACAATTTGTTTCTTGCTCGCGCTGTAAAATGATACATTCTCGCGCGCGCGCGATCGCCTTACCTGAATCCCTGCGTTCGCCGACAAGTTTTCTTGATCCGGTCGCGTTCTCCATGAGATGTTGTATTGTTTTTAGCCATTTGCGCTGTCTCGCGACAGTTCGCGCCCGCAGTGACGTCATGCGTCGCGCGATCACGTCTTTCTTCTCGCGATCATGCACCGCGAGAACAACTCAAAACAAGATGGCCGCGCCCGCAAGCAACCACATGGGTAAGTTGGCGACCCGCAACCATGCAGAAAATCTCGCGAACATGCCGGAAAAAAACTTCCGCATCTTTGCGATATTTCTGCTTGTTTGCGATAATTTTAAACATTCTCGCGATAATTTGCGAAGGTTAATTCCGCAAATTCCGCCCACCCCTATTTGTGGCACCTGCTAGAGTAGGGTTTCACCCGCCCTCAACCCGTAATCCAATTTGTTACAGTACCCCATTGCCATGACAACGAAGTATCATCTCTGCCAAACCTGAAGGAGGAGGACCTTAAGTATGTTGACGATGAAGGCTACTCTGAAGTCACCATCAATAAACTTCTCTGGCAGTATTAAGGGAGTATGGACCCTCACAGTTTAGTCAATCGACTGTCCACCCATTTTACAGTGTGCAATCATGGGGTTTATTTGCTGTCCAACAGCAGACTATAAAATAAATAATGAGCGTACACCATTTCCCAAGATGAAAAGATCATACGTTTTTAATTTTTCAAAAACAGCTGTGGAAATGTTCTTTTTGAAAAATTTGAACTTGGTAAAAGTTTGATGTGCGTTCACGATGTTTGACGGAGGCGTCTGTCACATTTTTCCACATTTGGCCGTAATCGCCACAATGGTGTTGCCTGCCAATGTTTAGAGTTCTCGACAGCTGGCAGACAGCTCCAAGTTTGGCAAACTGAGGACCCTCAGATGGTCCCAAAATCAGGATGGTGGGGGCAATGTCTTACTCCATCCCGACAGAGTACACTTCGTCCACCTCAATCTAAATCAGCCACAAATGATTACATTTGCATAAATCAAATCTAATGTTAACTACGGAAGGGCAAAAGTGTTTAATGAAATGAGTTTTAGTTAGAACTAGAATTTACACACTGGTACAAAACTGGTGTATTACTCTAAAATAAGAAACAGTGACTAATGTTTCCTTTCCAAATATATTGCCCTATTAAAAGCATCCAGACCCCTAATAATGACAACACCACAATACTACAGTTTACTTTCCGATCTGATAAATATTTTTCTTATACTCATTTCTGTTATAATCTGTTTTCCAGTGTTCAGCTACTTGCTTTGTATAAATAACAACAACAGGCTGTTAATCGGTTTTTAATGATTAATAAATAATTGCTACATTAATATCTAACATAGTCATTTATTATAGTCAGATGTGTCATACTTTATAATTGGGAACTTAGAGCACATTCAAAAACAATGCATATTATATCATTTCACGGGGCATGGATTTCTAACCAGGGGTCCCTGGGAAATAGCCAGTATTTCCAAACTACATATTTGCAGTTCAAGTACAATAGAGCCAAAGACTAATGTGCAGGTAGTGTAAATGTATTTAACCTAATTTATTTAACGATAGATATATAGATAGGCAGGCAGGCTGGCAGAGAAAGAGAGAGTGAGAGAGAAAGAGAAATAGAGAGAGAGAGAGAGAGAGATAGTAACACTTTGCCAAGCTGCCAGCTGTTTCACAAGCAAAGACTTTCAACTGCTTAAGTTCATTACACCACTTTGTAACCTTCAACATAACCGTGGCATTTGCCGCCCTCTTTTACATTTGCATAGTGCTCCGAAGGAGATGAAAGCCTGCAAGTTAGCACTATATACACCTCTGAAATAAACACAATACATAAAGACGAACTCAACTCTACATTATACCTGCTTTAATTCAACATTTTAATTTAGAACATGAACTCAGCCCCCCTTAACTCGTGTCTGCTCCCCTAGGGGGGACTTGCTCGTTCAGCAGACACACTTTTCCTGCAGGAACCCTCTTGCATATACCTCAAAAGCTAACAAGGCAAACAGAAGCTGCTGAATTCCCATCTCTGCTGCGGATGGCGCTTCTGGCATTGAAAATGAGTCACGTAAATTCAGAGAACTCTAGGCACATTGCGAGATCTGTAAAGTTCATATCAATCCGTTAATGTTTCAACAAAAATAACAAAACCATTAGGAAATGTTTACCTTTTCATTCGTTTCTGTTTTATCTCTGTATGATAAAACATGTGGTTACAATTATAATGATATCAGTGAGTCGCTGTTCGGTAGAGGGTTGCTGCGCATCACAACACGCGTTTCATCACCACATGAGGCCTGCAATGTGAGAGGAAACATCAATGAATGAGCTGAAGGCAGACTGACTGGGATGTGCCACACTGTTCTCATCTGAGGCCACAACACTCCTAGGGATGCACAAGACAAACCCTCCTCGTTCAAGGTCACAGACCTTCAAGGTTACAAAGGAGCTCTGTCTGTCAAGCCTCTGTGTCAAGAACTTATAGAAACACCAACAGAAAACGTGAATGGCTCGACGTGGAAAGAGGCTAGGAGCCTGATTCACAAAGAGAACTTACACTTTTGAGTATGTACAAACTTGTGTGTTTACTACTTTTCAGTATTCGTAAACTGAACTTTTTGTAGTGACTTACACTTTTGTAGCAAGTCCAGCACTACACTTGCCCAATCCACACACTGCCATGGAAAATAATGGAAGTAGGGACTTGCTACAAAAGGGTTCGTTACTACAAAAGTGCAGTTTGCGAATAGCGCTTTGCAGTACGCTTTAGTATTATAAAAAGTACTACAAAGTAAGGTTTATGGACCAGGCTCCTATCATATGAAGAAAATGATGAGCTCCAACTTACCTACACTTGATTCTTTTGATGTGACATCCTGTCTGCCCGGGAACAAGGGCCTTCAAGTGCTGTACATGAATGGATGCAGGCAAACTAGATACAAGAGCACGGGATAACAAAGCACAGAGAGCATCAGGGCATTTTCTTTGTTAGCATTTTATTAAATGTCCAAAAAACGATGTGAAATTACTATGACGTAAAATGCCAATTTGGCTGATTGACTCAATTTGCATTTAAGAAAAGCACAGTAGTTCAAATGACGGGAACAACAGTTGCCTGTATTTAATTAGTTTAAGTGGTTCTCATATTAGACATTTTAACTGAACCAAATCTCAGCATTTTGCTTAGCAATTGAAATGCAAAATTAGTTGAGATTACATCGCAATTAAACCTGACAGATTTAGGTTGGTCTTCCCTCAACTTTTTGCCTGCCTCCCTCAATTTATCTGTACTTGTTTTACTGGCTTTAGGACTCTTCACACTTTACCACTGCTAACCAGTGCTAAAGTGTATAAAGTGCATGTGCTCTTTCCCTAAACATGGTAACATTGGTTCATGAGTGGTTTAGGTCCTCCCTTCACAACCGATCACAGAGATTACTAATTAACGGTAACCTGTCTTATCCCTCCCCAGTCACGGTTGGAGTCCCCAAGGATCAACCTTGTCCCCCACCCTCTTCAACCTTTACCTAGAACCACTTGCCGAAGTACTACACACGGCGAATATCTCATACCACATGTACGCTGACAACAACCATATCGACATCAAGATCTCTTCTCTCGAGGAGATTCTTTCCCTGAATGAAGCCTTGAAATTGACTGTCCAATGTCTCTCCTCCAATCAAGTCAAACTCAACGCAAAGAAGACAGAATTTCTTCGAATTTCCCCACCCAAAACCAACCCTGAGACTCAGGTAAGGATTAAGGCCATCACAGCCTTAAACTGCCCCCGACCATTGTGGACTCGGCCAAATCCCTTGGAATCACCCTGGACTGCAACATGAACATGCGGGACACATCCACTCGATGGCCAAATCAGCCAGATTCCACCAGAGCTATCTAAGGAAACTGAAACCCTTGTTACTCCAGGGGCTAAAAATGGCAGTCCAGGCACTAGTCATCTCTAGACTGGACACTTCAATCGCCAGACATTGATTGTGAACTTAGTTTGCTCCCCCGAGAAGGTCATTGTTGTTTTGGAGGAGAACTATTGTGAGAGTCTGGCCTGGAATTAGATGTCCACTAATGTAAGTGGGCACCCTGCACCAGTCCAGACAATCCTTATGGTGATTTAAGAGGTCTTAGACACCCCTAGAAAGCTCTCTAAGTGGTAGCTGTGGAGAGCAGCCCTGAGGCTCAGTCCAGAAGGAGTGTAAAGCAGCATGTTTTACCAAAATGCAATCTTATAGGAATAGATTAAATGAAAAAGAACCACAAAAGGTATTTATAAAAATATGTATTTATCATATAGCACTCACTAATACGTACAAATATCTCATACCAAGAGATATACACAATGCACACAATACTTTGCATAGAAATCAAGTAAATAGCACAGAATACACAGTGGATCCCAGGGGGGGACCAAACCATATAATAAGAAAGTGATATAAGAACCACGACTCGTGTCAAGACAATGTCCAGTGGACGTAGAAGTGCTGGGGACCCAAGGAACAACCCATGGTGAGAGACTAGGAGCCCCATGGAGATCATGTGCAGTGTGGGAACACGACCGCGTTCTCCGTACAAATCAACATGTAAGTCACAGTTGCCATTTTAAAGATAAAGGAACATTCCCAGTGGACCCTGAAAAAACCCTGTGGAAGACAGAAGGTTGGAGAGCCACCCCACCCATTGATACCCTAGTACCCACATTACCTACACCAGGGAAGCCAGGTGCATACGTGTGAAGTGGTGTGGGAAACAGCCATTGAAACCAATAGAGGACTTCAGGAAAGTGCTGCTGCTGGAAAAGTCGTAAGTGTCCAGTGGAATCCGAAGATGGATTCAGGATAACAAGTATCTGCAAGCAGAGGGGACAGAGTCTATGTGACTCAGGAGTGACCCGGAGACCTGGAAGACGAATGCCCACCGATGTCGGGAGCTGCAGGAGAGTTGACAGTCACCTTGATTCTGCAGCTGTGAGGACCAGGTGATGCTGTGGAAGACCAGGAGCCGTGCACGAGTTGTCCCATGTTGGATGTCAAGAGTTGAGGGGTCAGTGTCCGTTGGGAGCACGAGCATGCCTTGGAAACTGCGAACAACGTAGAAGTTGAAGAAGATGCAATGTCGGGACCAGCAAGGTCCAGGGGAATCACCATAAGCAGGGGAGTCAGGGCAGCCCAAAATAAACAAACGTGACCCTCAACAGGACCTACAGGCCGGAGGCACTGGAGTCGCAAGAGGACCTCGAGCAGCTCACCAAAAGATGCAGACCACGGTGCAAAAAATGCGGTGTGGATGAAGATTCTGGTCACTGGAGATGCTTGAGGTTGGGGCTACTTGGAGGCCGAAGCTCTTGGTGGAAGGAAGCCAACAAGCCTTTGCAACAGCAAGTCAATGAGGTGCACAGGGGTTCAGTTCCTGTGGCTCCCACAAGGGATACTGGCCTCAAATTTGGTGAGAGGGCAGGGCAGGGCAGGCCTCGAGAGCTGTGGAGAACCACCACCTGTGTTGCTGAGCCTTTCGGAGTCCGTAGGAGCTAAGGATCAGCAGACTGGTCAGCTTAGTTGTGGTGCCTGCAGATCCAGGGACGTGACTTCTTCACTTCGAGGGAGATTTCTGCAGGTGTCTTGGATTCACACAGGATTTGGAAGGTTCCTGTATGGTGCACGGGCACAGGCGATGCAGCAGACTGAAAGGGGGACAAAGTCGAGCCAAAATGAAGTCCAGTGAAGTCCAGAGTGCCCATATGCTAGAGGCTGAAGCAGTGTCTGAATTGAATCGTATCCCAACACGAATCTAGGGACCTACACCCAAGTAAGACCTTAAGTACCCTAAGGAAAGGGTTGGGACGATTCAGGGGACCCTCCCAGGGGAGGGTATGGACAGGGTGGAGGTTACTTCCATGTTCTTTGTCCAGGTTGCTCCAAAGTGGGAGCAAACGGCTCCCAGAGCTAGTTTGAACTGGACCATGCAAGGAGGCACCAACTGTGCCCCTCCTGCAGACTGAGTGGCGCTGGCAAACACACCCACCTGGACACAATACACGGAATCCTGTCTGGGAGGTTGTCGCACCTCCCTGTGACAAGATACCTAGTGTTCTGCTTCCCCTGCTCGGGCTTGGCAGGGCAGCAGGAGGGCAGAATCATGTCTCTGGTCAGCCATGTTGTGCTGTTTGGGTCTAGAAGACTGGTACCGGGAGTACTGAGAGCTTAACAGAGGGCTCCTCCAGTGCTTGGAATCATAGCTCCCACACCGTTTACAGTGTGGGGGTTTGATTCCAACATATTTGATACCAAACATGATAGGATTCGCTGCAGCCGATTTCGAGATGTTCATCGAGTAATTATGCGGCGCCCCTCTATATGGTATATGGCTGCTTCACTTACAACCAGGGAGAATGGACTCCGTATGCTTTATGGGTGTCCTGCTCATTCAGGGGCACCCTCACACTTAGAGCCAAGCACTCTGCCTTCAGGATTGATAAGGCATGCTGTAGGGGTGTTTTATAGGTTTTAAATGCAGTGATCCTATATATAGGAAACCTATATCTTTCGTAAGTGGTGCTAACACCAGCTTACATAGGCTGCAATGTTGTGGCATTTTAAATGGTCTCCCATGGGTGGCATAATGCATGCTCTGCCCCTGGGGGACCTCTTGGGTACTTATGCCCTGGGGACCTTAGTACCATATACTTGGGCCTGATAAGGGTCCTGGTTAGTAGGAACCCAGTCAGTCTAGTCAAAAACAGCTTAGCACCAGGCAAAAAGTGGGGGTAACCATAAAAGCAGATCCTACTTTCCTTCAACTATCAACTGCAGGACAGGACAATTACCTTCTATCCCAACTCTAAAACACCTCATAGCCAGGACTAAAAGACCTACTGTTCAAATAACACCACCCCCCAAACTTTTACAGAAATAGTAATTTTACAAGAATACACAATCACACACAAAAATGAAAAATTAATTCTTCATGACAACAATAGTCATGAAAAAAGAATTATCATCTTTGCCACTAACACCAGCATTCAAAAGTTGAAACAATGAGAAACATGGATGATAGATGGGACATTTAAAGTTTGCCCTAAACCTTTTTATCAACTCTATACCATCCATGGTGAATATAAAGAAGCTAACATCCCCTTCATTTTTGCCCTACTCCACAACAAACAAAATACTACCTACATAGAACTCCTTACAACAGTTAAACAACAAACAGAAAACTACTTCCCAAAAAAATAATAATTGATTTCGAGCAAGCAATGGTTTAAGCAATTTTAAAAATATATCCATATACTGCAATACAAGGTTGCTATTATCATTTCAAACAAAATATATGGAGACATCTCCAAAACTCTTCCCTAAGTATGTAATATGCCACAAACAACAACTTTGCTGACCAAATACAAAACAATAATGGGCCCGATTCACAAAAGTAATCTGAGACAAAATCCTAACTTTACGACTTTCGGTATTCACAAAAGGCATTTAAGAGTAGTAAAATTTGGATTCCTAACTTTACTACTCCTAAACTGAGACAAAATCCTAACTTTATGACTTTCAGTATTGACAAAAGACATTTCGGAGTAGTAAAGTTAGGAATCCTACCTTTACTACTCCGAAATGCCTTTTGGCAATACCAAAAGTAATAAAGTTAGGATTTTGTCTCAGTTTAGGAGTAGTAAATATCAAAGGGGAATGGATCACTTGTACCTGCAACCATGGTTCGGGAGTTCTAACCGTCATTACTTTAAAAACCCTCATTCACATGAACAGGTCGTTAGGCGGTATTTCATGATTCTCCGTCTTGTTCAGATCTGTGACAGCATCATCATTGGGTTTCTTTTTATGCTTCCTCCACCTGGAGGGAACCACTGGTTATTTCAGTAGTGATGAGTAATAAAAGGAAAAAGTGAGGGTGCTGAAGTGGAGTGAACTTAAAAAATCCTCATGCTGCCTAAACTTCAACTTTATTGAGTTCGGAGCATGGGGAAAATAAAAACAGTGTTGTGCGTTGCCGGACAGGTTATGAGTCCACTGCACTTAATAGTCCAGATAGATGGTCGACATGCCCAGAAGGGTCGGGGGGCTTTCTTCAGGACCTAGAAGAAGTGATGGTGGAACTGGATATTCTCACAGTCCCAGCTGTGTGAGTCAGAAATTGTATATTTGAGTAATAGGTCAAAAGTACCTAGAGTGTAGAATAAATGAAACATGGGAGACAAAAAAATGATGCTTCTAAATAAATGCTAGAATTGGTTAAAAAGGTCTCATGATGCTGTTATCAATGTTCAACTTGAACATGTCATCAGAATAAGCAATTGAGAACATGGCAATACTTTAAAACCCAAAACAGGGGAAGGGGATTCTGCATGGTTACAAGTATAGGTAGATTGCACTTGAATGCAATAGAAATTAGGTGGTCGTATACTAGAATGATTGGGCAAGGTATAATAGACGCTTTTGTGAGATGGTTCAGTATGTGGTCTGGATAATGTGTTTGAACTTAGCAGTTTGTGGCTAGAGGACGTGGCGCGTGCTTATCATGGTGGTTACACGCCGCAATATATAGAAGGCGCGTCCCGAATGATTTAAACACAGCGTGTATCACATTATGATTATGCATGCTTATCAGGGTGATTACATGTCCCAATAAAAATGAGGCGATTCCTGAATGATTTAGACACAGCGTATATCACATTTTGGTTATGCTCCTGGTTAGCCTCACTAATTAAGGAATGTACATGTGAGGTTTCGCAAGGGTGCTGATTGATGCACAACTGTCGGAAACATAAAGAAACATAAAGAAACAAGGAGAAGACACAGGCAGGTGACTCAGAATGCAAGCGTCACCTTCCCATAGCTAATGTTCAACATTGCGAAATAAGTTAAGCGCATACCTTTAGAGTACTACATTTGGCAGAAGTATACGCACTGTACAGCGCCCAAAAGTTCTTAGGTCTACTATGGGGTGGTGGGAGCTCACTGAAATTTTCTGTTTGTGTGCAACAATACAGCATATCTGATGTCCATTGGGCCTTTGTAGGGAGCGGCCCTTTTGACCAACAAATCGCCACTCTGCATTTGGCTATTAGCAACCCCATGTCCACGAACCTGTGCAACCCTGCAGGTAAAGGTTTAGAGAAGCCTAGTAACGCCAGGGCTGGCTCTGGCTCAAGCACACTTCCTCTAATCTCAGACATCGCTAAAAACACACTCTCCCAACATTTTTCTACTCCCGGACAGAACCATGCCAGATGCATGAAGTCCACCACCTGCTTGCTGCAACGCTCGCACTTAGATTCTTCCCTCAAGCCATGCCTACAAAGTCTCTCCGGAGTGTAATAAACTCTATTGAGATATTTAAAATGTATCAATCGATGTCTACCATTGAGGGAGACTTTTTTCATGTTGGTGCAACAGTATGACCACATAGCATCGTTCAAGTCTCTTTGCCATGCCAAACGAGCCTTTGCATAATAGTTCCTCTTGTAGCCCATAGTGTGGTTATACATTTTGGAGACCAGTCTAGCAGGTATTTTTGTTTTTATTACTAGTGAAGGTGCCGTCAGTTCCAGCGGTTCCGCCAGATCAGACCCCAATAGTTGAATCAGAGCATGCCGGGCCCTATGGAATTTAAACCTGGTTAGGAGTGAGGGCTCGTCCGCCCACAAAGCTACGGTGTCCCAAGTTTTAGCTGTGCTGTCCTCAAACAAGTCTCCTACCGTATGGATCTTAAGGGAAGCAAGCGCACTCACAACACCCCTGTCTTTACATGGAGGTAACCACTGACACCATTTCAGCGGGGTCAAAGGCGAATAGAAGATAGCCCCGGTTTGCAACTTTAGGAGGTGATGCCAGGCATGGGTGGTTGCATTAATCAAATCTAGCATTCCAGTTCTACAGTCAGGAGGACCGCCACATTATTACGGCAGGCGGTACATCCAAACCCCATGTATCCGAAAGGCTCTTTGAGCCTGCCGGCGCGGCGGAGGGCCTCCCTAGCCCTGAAATGGCGGCAGTGCCTACCAGGCACCGCCGTAGGGATTACTATGGTCCATCCCTCCCAACCTTTCCATAGTGGTTCACCCGCCAAGGAAAGGCTGGCGGGGATGGTCTTTGGGGGCCCCTAGTGGCCCCCGTTTTCCCCGGCACTTTGTTTTTTCCCCCCTACATTTCCCTGCACAATGTGGCAGGCAAATGTGCTGTTTTTACATGGCGGCGGGTGCTGCTGTCAGCAGCACCCACCGCAATGTAAAATATGGGGAGTGCGACCGCTGTGGTTTTGGTCGCATTGTAATCAGCCTTGTGGGACCGCCAACTTGTAGGCGGGCAGTCCCACTTCCCGATAATCACCCCATAAAATAGGTCCTAAACATAGTAAGCAAATAAAACAATGTACAAACACCTACAATACAAAACTAGACTCTACCCAAACATCAAAGGACTAGAATACATAGACACAATAGCAAAATCTATACTTTAAAAATAAAGTAATAGCACACCATGCAGCATTTAAAAAGTGCAAAACAATAAAACAACATATTTCTACTCTTGTTTAAATAATTACAATTATGTCATCTAGGGCCATATGTAGGTAAATTACATTTACCGATTCTTAAATACCGAATTTTACCGATTCGGTATTTTTGAATCGGTAAATGTAATATAGGTAAAATATTACCGATTCGGTATATGTCGGTATTTTAGAATCGGTATTTACCGATTCGGTAATGGCAACTGGCTTCCCATTCATTCCTATGGGCCTGGAGGCCCATAGGAATGAATGGGAAGCCAGTTGCCATTACCGATTCGGTAAATACCGAATCGGTAATGGGGGAGGCATCATCATGGGTGGCAGGGTGTCACATTGACACCCTGTTGCACCCCTGATTCGTCCATGTGTGCACATGTGGCGCACATACATGCCCTAAGGGCATGTATGTCTGCCACATTGCACACTTCAAATGGAAAAAAAATGCTTTTTTACAGGTATTCGTCATTTACCATCAACTTTTAGTTGGTGGTAAATAACGAATCCCCACACCAACGACACACTTCCCCTACATATCATTTCAGGATTCGGTATTTACCGAATCGGTAAAATTACCGATTAGGTAATTTTACCGATTCGGTAAATTACCGAATCCTGAAATATGCCCCCTACATACCAAAAGCCTAAATACCGGTCGGTAACGGGATATTTACCGAAAATCGGCCGTTACGACCGGCATTAGGCTTCCTACATATGGCCCCTAATCATTAAAAACGTACATAAAAATATGACATATTATACTTATTCAAATAAAAAAGAAAAAAGGAAACAAAATGTTAACCAAAAACATTTCCCACCCATAATAATTAAAAATAACTTACAGTTTTTTCGCTGTAGATGGTCCACAAAAACTAAAAAATCCATCACACTTAAAATGAAATACGAATCAATGAAAAATAGAATACCCCAAAAAAATGCACAAATACAACTGTAGAAAAAAGGGCACCAGCGACGCAATGCTCTCAATAACAAAACCCTCAAAACCCAGAATTTGACAAAAAAAAACGCTCCAACAAAGCCGAAAAAATGAAAGAAAATGTGAAAAAGTAATTTGTTTCAAAGAAACAAAATACATTTTCCTTTAAAAAAAAAAAATGAAACTTCCGCACCATAGCTTATTCAAACCAGAAACCTGCAAAAAGAAAAAAACAACACCCTCCCACATAAACACAAACAAACCCACACACATTAACCTCTTCAGTGCCCATGACGAGATAGTCTCGTCATGGAGCACGGTCGCGCTGTGCCCATGACGAGACTATCTCGTCATGAACCCCACCCACTAATGTAACGCCCGGCACAGGAGGGGGAAAGGGCGTGGCACAGAAGAGGTTAACTACAACATTTAAAACTACATAACATAATTAAACATCACGTAACTAATACTATGTAATATTCTACTACTCTTCAAAACCATGTCAAACACATCAAACACTAAACTACCAAAACAAAATACACAGGAAACAGACATTTGACACTCTAGCAAGTCTACCTACACTACCAATACCTTCCCCCACCCTAAAATTACCTTAAAAGTAAGCTAAATTATTAATGTTACCTCAAGCGATGAAACAGAGCTCCCAACTATGAAGTTTTGTCTTCCAAAGTGACCTAAAAACGGAATAAATAGACAGAAAAGTGAGCAAATAGAACAAAAATTGGGTGTATAATGAAAATAAAAAAAGACTACCTACCCATAGACAAGAATGGAGTATTGAAAAAAAAAATTACATATATATTTTTATACTTTGAAAAAATAATATGAAAATATTGAAAAATATGTAAAATAATTGTAAAATATATATTAAATGTATTATCATAAAACATAAAATATGATATGTAATATATATTACCATATATATTTCTCTGGTGTACTTACTTTCACCATATAAAATGACAATAAGAGTATTATGAATGTACAAACAATATAACAATGTTTAAGTAAAACATATAATATACAAATATATATTTTTGAAACAAATGTGTATATTATTTAATATATAAAATATTATTAAATGTATATATTTAATACACTAAATAATAACTAAAAAATGTATAAACTATAACAATCTAAAATACATATATAATTTTATTAAAAAAGTAAAATTATCTAAAATGTATAAAAAATATGTAAAAACAAATGTACTTAAATGTTTCTTTTTTTGAAAAAATTGATGAAAAATAACAAAACTTAAAAACTCTATAATGAAACTACAAAAAATATACTTATTTTACTAATGCATAACTGTGGGGATCATTATGATGGCGGTGGGCCTGCCACTGCCAGCCGTACGGTGGTGGTCCCTCGTTATATGGCGGGGGGAATCGTTGGTGAAGCGTGGCAGTCGTACAAACCGCCCACCATGGTTCCGCAAGGCCTTCCTCTTCCGACCGCCTTGCGTAACAAAAATATTGCCCAACATTGCCGTAGGGATTACGATATCTCATTCTGCCGGTCTTTTTGCTGTGGGCAACCCGCCAAGAAAAGACAGGTGGAAACGGATTTGGGGGCCCATAGTGGGCCCCCCTTTATCCCTGGGCCAAGTGCACGCATGGTGCCTGCCACTTAGTGCAGGGATTTGCAAGTGCCTTCATTTTTGCATTGTGACGGGGGCTGCTGAACGCATGTGGGGTCCTCGGTGGACGGAAAGACCGTCCGTCGCTTTTCCGCCGGTCGACTCATCGACCGGGCGGAAAACATGTATAATATGCTGGTGGTGTCTACAAGACACCACCATCCATATTATGATGATGGTGGCAATAGGCCTTTCCATGGCGGCATCGCCGCCATGGAAGGGCATGCGGTCTTCTGTGTCTGGGGCCCGTTGCGGGCCACGGGGTGTTGTGGGGGTGAGGGGTGCACTTGAGGGGTACCCATGGTACACCCCCGACAGTTGCATGCACACGGAGGCAGGCACCATGCGGTGCCTGTCACGTTGTGTATGCAAATGCACAACATGCAGTTTTTGCAGTAAGGCGGGTGCTGCTTGCCAGCACCGCCTGCCGCAATGTAAAATATGCAGGATGCGCCCGCCAGTGTGGCGGGTGTATCATAATAGGCATAGTGGGACTGCCGCACCCCTGGCGGGTGGCCCCGCATACCGTTACGGTGGCAGGCGGACATCGTAATGGTGCCCTTTATTGTGAAAAATTTTTTAACATAAAAACTCACATATGTCTACGTTTTTAATTCTAATTTCTGTATAAAATAAAAAAAAATGCTAAATAATAAAACTGAAACAATTACTATTCCAACTCCAAACAAACTAAACTGAGGGAAAATGCTAGACGATAAACCATTAAAAATTACTATTGCAACTACAAACCAACTAAAATTAGGGGCCCGGCCGGAGATCCTGACATACAATTAGTCCACTAGTTTTAGTTAGACATACAATCCAGTAACACATGTTTGGCTCCGGGTATTTACTCTGCATGCTAATTATATTAATGAAGTTTGTATTGCCATTTGGCAGTTCTTGATTTGGCACGTTCCATACCTCTGGTGGTAAAAAGTTGAAACAGAGGTTTGTGATCAACTTGTACCTAATGCCTCTTTCTCGATTACCCCCTTCAAGCTTCTAGAGGCAAAAGCTACAACGTTATGTTAGGTTATGTTATGTTAAAAACACTTCTATAGCGCACAGATGCCCCAGCCAAGGGTCGTCCCGGCGCTTGACAAAAGGTCCCAACACCACAAAACTGTATAAGGGCAGAAGCGCGCAAACCAAGTACTAGACTGAAAAAGGAAACAAATGCGTTTTGATAGCCCTCCTGAACTTCAGAAGTTTATCCATTTCACGAATGTAGGGCGGAAGAGAGTTCCACAGCTTTGCAGCCAGGACCCGAAAAGACCGGCCTCCGGCCCTGCAGAGCCTGAACCGTGGAACCACCACCAGGTTTTGCCCTGAGGATCTCAGAGAACGCGAGGGCACATAAGGCACCAAAAGGTTAGCAAGAATCTGGGGAGAGGCCCACTTGAGGATCTTGAAAGAAAGACACAAGGTCTTAAAAGAGATCCTCTGTGCTATAGGCAGCCAGTGCAGAGAACGGATGGTACTTTCCGCAGAGCAGAACCTCGGTAGACCTACCAGAGCTCTAGCTGCGGCGTTCTGAATACGTTGCATCCGGGCAATTTCAGCCTGGTTGGCCCCCAACAGGAGCGAACTGGCGTAATCAAGCCGAGATAGTATGGATGCCTGTATGACCAGCTGCCTAGTAGGAGCATCAAAGAACCTCGGATGGGATCCGAATTGCCAAGCAATGTCTTCCCTGGACTGGAAACAAGCTTCCTAGGACCGGTTTCTGGCATTTCAGCCGTCTTCAGTTCGGGCTGGACTGTTCCCATGAGGCACAGGGTCAGACTGGTTTGCATATGGCCATGTCTGAACTGGGGTGGCAGAGTGGGCTAAAGAACGGTGATGGATTAAACCCAGATCAGTTGACTGGGGGTGAGTGCTTGCAATGTTCAACACTTCGTCCATCATTTCCTTTGGTTTTGCTTTGTTCGCCATAAGTTGGCAGGGTATGCTCAGACGTGAGTCCCTTGCTCACTTTGCCACTGGATTCAAGCAAGCCTGGCTGAAGACGGCTGAAATGCCAGAAACCGGTCCTAGGAAGCTTGTTTCCGGTCCAGGGAAGACATGGCTTGGCAGTTCGGGCTGGACTGTTCCCATGAGACACAGGGTCAGACTGATTTGCATATGGCCATGTCTGAACTGGGGTGGCAGAGTGGGCTAAAGAACGGTGATGGATTAAACCCAGATCAGTTGACTGGGGGTGAGTGCTTGCAATGTTCAACACTCCGTCCATCATTTCCTTTGGTTTTACATTAAGAAATTTTCCCATGTATTGATAACTTCAAATTCTGAATAGAAATTATAAGTCCATAACTAATTCGTTTCTTTTACGGATGTCTTCTCGGGATAAAATGTATCTCATCTATGGGACCATTATAAGTTCATCAGGTCGGATTATACAATTGCAACTTTTTCTCGACTTTCAGGGGCATCTGGCATCACTCCCAGATTTGTCGTTATATACATGGCTTTTCGGTTCATGTAGAGGACAGGGTCGCAGTCAGCGCAAAGCCTCTTTTCATATTACATCTACTCGAATGCAGGCTGCGGATGGTGGCCATCTTTCAGCAGGCCACAATGGTCAACTTAAGCAAAAAGAAACACAAAACATATTTACTACATGGAAATGATTATACAGTGTTATTCCCTTGCTAATACCCTTATGTGTATGTATTTATCTAGCCATTTGCGACATCAAGAAGCCATTAATGCATATTTATTAAAAGCGCAACACATAATAACATCACATAAGCAGCATCTATAGAGTCAATTTGCTCACCAACTTAGTTCACTTATTATTTTAGCCATGCAATTGCAATCCCATGTGTAATTCTTCTGTTAAGAAGGTTGGTTAGACAAAACTCGACAAATCTTTAGTAATTACTAATTAATCAGTAGTATTTTTAATAATGACACACAAAAATGAAACAGGTATTTGGTTTTATATTGAAAACCCTGCTCCAGCAATCCCCCCTTTGGTGATATATTATCACCACAAAATCAAAACCCAAAAATCAATTTAATTTCCCCCTTTTGAAGAAATTTCAAAATGTCTTCTTGTTCATTTTTAAACTCTTGTTTCTTTATCATCTTCTCTTTTTGATTCTATATACATGCTTTCCCTAAATTCTTCTAATTCTATTTCTTGTGGATCTCTTTCTGGTTTCTTTTGTCTCTTTTTAACATTTTTTATTTCTTATGTATCTACAACACAGACACCCTAATCTAAGAATTAATAATGCTACAATTGAAACTGGGCGTGGCCAAGTAAGATGGCTGACTGGTAGTGCACTGAGTCAGCTCCGGCCCCACGGACTCCTGTGAGCGGCTAGACGGGGGCTCTGGACTGGCGCACTGCGAGGAAAACACTCGCGGGACACCTGTGGAGGCGAATGGACCGGCGGCGAGGATGAGGCGGCCCCGGTGCGGCTAGAAAGCGAGCATGGACCCGGGAGCGATGACCGAGCAAAATGGCGGCGGACGGCCACGATCGCTCGCCGAGCGGCGGTTCACCCGGAATCAGGAGAGTGACTGGAGGCTGGTCGCGGTGACCGTGCAGCGGGAGTGACCGCCGCGGCTGGAGTGCGGCTGAACCGGAATCTGCCGGCGCCAGTGAGCGGGACAACGCACGGGGACACCTCACCGTGGGACGTGCATGAGGAAGCGGAGATTGCGGCCATCACGGAGCCCATGAGGAAGGACGGAGGGCCAACAGGAGATAAGTGGTCCGCCCTGACGGTGACCGAGCCAGGCTGGAGGGAGCAGGGGCGCAGGGGGCAATCACCGCGCGCCCGGGCGAGAGACGATGCCTGACTCCAAGATGGCGGCCAAGTAAGACACCTGCCGGCACCGGGGGAGCCTCCGCAGCACTGGTTCTCTGGCGCGCTAGATGGGAAGGGTGCCCTGAGATATAGGTGCGGGTCGGCGCTGGTGAGGACTTTCTGAGGCACGGCACGTGGGACCAGCTGAGTGCCTGGAGGCGGCGAGCGGAGACGAGTCGGTCCCCGCTCTGGCTTCCGGGGTCCCGGTGGCTGAGCAGTGGTGGTCGGCCGCGACAGGGCCATAGAACTGGTGGAGGTGACGTCGTGTGGCACGGAGGGGACGGTCTGATGGGGAGGTCGTCCCGTGCGCCCCCGACAAAAAAGGCGCCGAAGCCTCAGGAAAACCGCGTGGCGAAGTACTTCCAGGCGCTCTCCAGCACTGCAGACGAGGGAGGTCCAGGCGGAGGGGACAGCATGGCCTTGACGAAGGATGACCTGGTGGCTACGCTCCGGGACTTCAAGAGGGATTTATGTGGTGAACTTAAACGGGACCTCCACGCCAGCCTGGACCAATTGCGTGGGGACCTGACGGAGAAGCTTGGTGATCTGCGCAGTGATGTGGACGCCGTGGGGTCGCGAATCCTGGAGGTGGAGGAGAAGGTGCAATCCCTGGATAGTACAGCTCAGGCTTCCCGGTCGGAGTGCGCGGAGCTTCGCGCTCAGCTGGCGCAATCTGCTCTGAAGCTGGAGGACTTGGAGGATCGTTCCCGGAGGGAGAATATACGGGTGAGAGACTTGGAAGAAGGCGCAGAGGGTCCGGACCTGGAGGCGTTTATTATAGGCCTCTTTGGAGAGGTGGTGAACAAGCCAGACCTGAAAATAAAAGTGGATCGGGTGCACAGGGTCGGACCACCGGTACACGGCGAACGCCGGAGACCTAGGGATGTCCTAGCAAAGTTGCACGCCTTCCCAGTCAAGGAGGCCATCCTAGAAGCGGCTAGGAAGAAGAAGGAGGTCTCGTTCCAGGGCCACAGTTGCTCTCTATACTTGTCGCAGGCCACCCTTGTTCGAAGGCAGCAGCTCCGCCCAGTGACCAGCAAACTCAGAGAGGACAATGTGCGCTATCGTTGGACCTATCCCTTTAGGCTCAGCTTCGAATGGCAAAATAAACGACACCACATCACAGACTTGGGAGATGGGCTGCGTATCCTGGGCCTCCCGACGGAACCGGAGGAAGGAGGCGGCCCGGGGCCATCCGGGACAGTGGCAGTCGGCTCTCAAGGGGAGCAGTGGCGCAGGGCGCAACGCCAGCGAGGAGGGCCTCACCGTGAGTAGAGGTCGCGAGCTGGAAGAACGGGATTCTCCGGGATGCAGTTCAAGAACGACCGCGGGGGGTCCTCCGGCCGGGAGGGACCCGGGAGCCCGAGCGGCGAAGCCAGGTGGCTGGTGACGAGTCTGTGAAGGCCCAGCGGAGAGATGCGGCAGTCTCCACAGAGACACTGAGGTTACATGGACACTGAGGTTTTTGTTTTTCTCTATGAGCCCTTTGTCTGGCACACATGTTGTTGATGCTCTGCCGGTTGCGGAGCAAGTTGATGAGGTTAGGAGTTCGATGGGGCGGGGTCTTGGTTACTTTCCCTGGAACTACCCCAGGCACGAGGGGTTCCATGGTTGGGTTCTTGTGGTGGGGGGGTGCGGGAGGGGGGGGGGATGTGGGGGAGTCTGGGCGGGGGGGAGGGTGACAGGGGTAGGCTGCAACGAAGACGTGGAGAGGGTCCGGGGAGGGACGGCGAGACATTAGAAGGAGGGGTCCGGGGGGCGGAGGCGGACAGGCGCTGAGGTCTGGTATCGGCGGATCCCACAACACGGGGTGGAGAGGGGGGTCTACACTCACTTAAGATGGTGACGTGGGCTACATGGAACGTGAAGGGCCTGAACTCGCCCCAGAAGAGACAGCAGGTCTTGAAGTACATTGTGGATCGGCAGGTCAAGGTAGTTGCTCTGCAGGAAACGCACCTTACACGGGAGGATGTGGGGAGGCTCAAGCATAGGGCATTCCCGCAGATTTTTCACTCAGCGGCCACCACCAAACATAATGGAGTGGCGATATTGTTCCATAGCTCAATGCCCTTCCAAGTAGTGGACTCACAGAGAGATAAGGAGGGGAGGTGGCTCATGCTCAAGGGGCGGCTTCAGGGCCAACTATGCACCATTGCGGTCGTGTATGCTCCGAACACGGGCCAGGCGGTGTTCACAGCCCGCATGTTGGGGTCCCTGGGCGGATTCGCGGAGGGCCCCATCATTCTGATGGGGGACTTTAACTGCCTGTGGGATGGCATCCTGGACGGCTCCCACGTTGCGGGGGCCAGATCATCAGTGTTTTCCAAGCGAGTCAAGGACCGCTTCGATTCCCTAGGTCTGCGGGATGGGTGGCGGGCTCTCCACGAGACGGCAAAAGACTATACTTTCTATTCCCATGTTCACCGGACTTACACTCGAATAGATTACATCTTCATTAGCCAGGCATTAGTGGGGAAGGCGACAGGGGCGCAGATTCTCCCCATCTCGGTCTCAGACCACGGGATGGTTCTATTGGAGCTTCAGTGGGGGGCGCGGGGACGTGGCAGATGGTACTTTCCGGGGGCCCTCCTGCGAGACCAAGTGCGAAGGGTGGAGCTGACCGAGGCCATAGGGGAGTACTTCCAGGACAACCCGCCTGACGACACCTCACATCAGAATACGTGGGACGCATTCAAGGCGGTGATGAGGGGCAAATGCATCCAACTACAGGCGTCGCTGCGGCGACAACAGGCATTGGAACGGGAGGCACTGGAGGAGGAACTTAGGGGGTTGGAGGGCAGACATAAAGATAAACCCACTCGCGACCTGCAACGACGACTCACGGCGGTGAGGGGTAAATTGCGGGCGATTTACAGCGCCAGGGCGGAATATACCTTGCTGAGGCTGCGCCGCGCGGGGTATGAACAGGGGGACAAGGTGGGTTCTCAGTTGGCTCGAAAGCTTCGCATTCAGCGGGCAAAATCCTATGTGGAAGGCATTCGGGTAGGGCCAGACCGAGTCACACACGAGGAGGCAGCGAAGACCAGAGCCTTTAGGGATTTCTATGGCGAGCTGTATGGGGGGAGCCCGCTGGCGCACGACGTGCAAACGGCATATCTCGATGGGGTGGAGTGCCCCCAGCTATCAGCGCTGGACCGGGAACGGCTGGACGAACCTATTTCCGTGGAGGAAGTGCGGAATGCCATAAAGCGTCTCAAGCTCCACAAGGCACCTGGGCCCGACGGCTATACCGCCCACTTTTCTAAACACTTTGTAGACGAGCTCGCCCCGCATCTGACGGCTCTGTTTCGGGCGGTGGCGAAGGAGGCGAGAGTGTCCAAGTCAATGGCAGAGGCGGTGATTACGGTCCTGCCTAAACCGGGCAAGGACCCACTGGTGTGTGCATCATACCGCCCCATAGCACTTCTGAACCTAGATGCCAAGCTCTACTCCATGATCCTAGCTAGCCGCCTGGATGACCTGCTGCCTCGATTGATCCACCCGGACCAATCGGGCTTCATTAAAGGGCGCCAGACGCACGATAATATACGGCGTACCATCCACCTTATTGAGAAATCATCCAGATTTAAGATTCCAGCTGTGCTAGTAGGATTGGACGCTGAAAAAGCGTTCGACCGCGTGGACTGGCCCTTCCTCTTCTTGACCTTGCAAAAATTTGGGTTCGGGGACGCTTTCATGGAGATGGTGCGAGCTAATTACAGCCATCCCTCCGCGAGAGTGGTGGTCAACGGGACACCTTCCGAGCCCTTCCATCTGACTAGAGGTACTAGACAGGGGTGCCCGCTGTCCCCTCTGCTTTTCGCCCTCAGCATTGAGCCACTAGCCATTCGGGTGAGGGAGAATGCTTCCATTAAAGGGATCCGATTTGGCGGGGAAGACCACAAAATCTCCCTCTTCGCGGATGATATTCTGCTGACTCTGGGGGAGCCACATGTCTCTCTGCCCGCGGTGCAGGGGGAATTGAGGGACTTTGAGAGAGTGGCAGGGTTCAAGGTCAACATGACCAAATCCTACATACTCAATCTCACACTCTCGAGAGCGGAGGTGGCCTTGCTCAAATCCCAGACGACGCTCTCATGGGCCCAACACTCGCTACAATATCTAGGGGTGCAGCTTACGCCGACGGTTTCGGGACTGTATGGGGCCAACTACACCACAGTTTTGCCGCACTTGCGGCAGGAGTTGCGGCGGTGGACGCCCTTGTACATATCTTGGTTGGGGCGAATCAACGCGGTGAAGATGATGGTGCTGCCCCGGGTCCTTTACTTGTTTCAGGCCTTGCTGATCCCGCTGGAGAAGGCATTTCTCCCGCAGCTGAAGACGTTGATCACTCAGTTTGTGTGGCAAGGAGGGAGGGCCCGGCTCCCTTTCACGGTGCTTCGGAAACAAAGGGCGGATGGAGGGATGGGGCTGCCGGACTTTGAGCTTTACTATCAAGCGGCCCAATTGCGGGTCGTGTTGGAATGGACGGTACGGGAATCAGAGAAGCATTGGGTTCATATGGACCGCGCAATAGCCGGCAGATCCATCTGGGATCTGCTGTGGAAACCGAGGAGAGATAGACCGCCGAATGCATATCTTAGCATGCCAACGCGCACTACGTTGGAGGTTTGGGATAGGGTCACGCAGAGGGAGGGGTGGACGACATTCCCTTCACCATATACCCCGATACACTTTAATCCGGCCTTCGCCCCAGCCAGAGAGGAGGGTCCCTTTGATGGGTGGCGAGAGGGAGGGTGTCTAAAGCTGGCGGACCTATTCGACAAGGGGGCGTTCCGCTCGTTTCAGAACTGTAAGAGTGAATTTGGGGTCCCCAACAGTGAGCAGTTCCATTATTTGCAGCTCAAACACTGGGCCACGGCGCCACCGTTCAGGGAGGCGGGCTGCCGGAGCCTTACGGATATGGAGAAACTGGTTTTGTCGCGGGCGGGCTCGATGAAGGGGGCAATCTCGTCTCTCTATGGGATGCTGCTGACTACACTACACACACCCAGGGCCAGACATATGGAATTCTGGGAGCTACTCCTGGGGAGAGAAATCACTGAAGCTGAGTGGAGGGGCTTGTGGCGGGACATTCCCAGGCATAACTTGTCGGTAGGCTTACGGGAGGCTCACTACAAGACCATCTTTGATTGGTACCTATACCCCACAAAATTGGCTAGGATCTTCCCGGGGACTTCTGCACTCTGCTGGCGGGGATGTGGTCTCCTCGGGGATTTCAAACATATCTGGTGGGACTGCCCTAGTATTCAACCTTTCTGGGCAGAAATTTTAGCGCAGATTAAAGAGATTTTGGGCTTTGAACCCACCGGGGACCTGGCTCATGTCATCCTGGGTCTTCGGGGAGAGGACTGGGAGGGGGTGTCCAGAGGAGATAAAGCTATATGGTGGCTCTGCGTGGGGGCAGCTAAGCTCACGGTGGCTGCGGCATGGAAGAAACAGGCTGCTCCCGCTATGTCACTGTGGCATGCCCGCCTGTGGCGCCTGCTCTCGATGGAGCGTCTGGCGGTGTGCTTTAGGGATGATCCCACAGCCTTTGAGGAGTCTTGGGGCTCGTTGCTGGCCTACTTATCTAGGGGCCTCCCGGCAGCCGTCTTCCCGCCCGCGTGGAGGACGTTGCGTATCTTCCGGACCTGGCACTCCACAGACTGAAACTGTTTCCCCTTTTTTTCGGACGCTTTGCAGCAGCCTCTGGGGGGGGGGGGCGGGAGGGGGGTAGTGGGGGGGGTGGGGGGTGGGACGGGGTACCGGAGGAGTCTGAGGAGGGGTTCCCCTGGGCCGTACATGGAGCATCTGAACCACCTAAGGGGCATTCTGCAGATACCTATGGCCAGGGGACACCCGGCAGTTACTTGTTATTGTATGACTACACATGTGCAATGATACTGTTGTTCTGAAAATCAATAAAAATGATTGCTATAAAAAAATAATGCTACAATTACACACGTTAATGGAAATAATACCTTACCAAATATAGTACTACCTATTTTAGCTATAAAATTCTTAATAGCAATCATTTTATTAGCCATTTTAGTCCAGATACTTTCAGCTTCCAGTGGTACTAATTCTTCATGCAAATCAGTAATATTTTTGATATAGACCTTAAGATCTTTGCTTTCATCAGGAATGTAAGTGCAACAATGTTGAACTTTCAGCATTCCACAGACTCCACCCTCTTTTGCCAATAGAATGTCAAGGGCAAGTCGATTTTGCTTCGCCATAGCGCGTAAAGCAACCATTTCAGTATTTACCAAAAGAAAGCCTCCAGCGGTGCTTGTTGACAAGCGATCCACCACTGTTGACAGCTTCCGAATGCCAAATGCATTCAATGAAATTCCCACTGCTGGTATTAAAGCTCCAAAAATATCTCCTACAATTTCTGTCCATGTTTCTCTTCTATAGCGTGTTAATGGATTAGTTTGTTCAGCATTTTCTACTCTATCCATGTGAAAAATCTTTGGAAAGACCAGGCCAACATAACATGTGCCATACCAATGGTCAGGCAACCTGTAATAAGCCTTGTTCCCACAAATATAATACACTCCCGGAAAAACTGGATCTTCTCCACCTCTAAATCCCCATCCGGTTGCAATAAAGTATGTATCATGGCACTCACTAGTCCCTATGAAATAATAATCATACTGGGATTTCTTCCTGGTAATGCATAGTTTGCCTTTTTGTGGTGCATCTATAGCCATAGTTGGACTGGCTCCATTTTTCAACTCTTTTTCTTTCTCAATATCCCACATTGTTTCACTCATCTTATGTCCTTCTGCTTTCTTATGCATGTTCAACCTTCTTCTCTCAACCATGTCTAGGAATGTTTTCTCTTCCTCCTTCAAACTGCAGGTTAAATTGTTTCTAAAAACCTATTCTAATGTTAATTCTCTAGTTTCAATAAAAATCTCACCTAAAGTGTTAGCTTCTTTAGCAGGATTCAATTCTTTATTCATAGGCAGTTGCCCAAGAATATTATCTACATTTGACATGTTATAATCTAATTTCCCTAATAGATAAAATATACTAATTAACACACTACATGAAATTCCATACGTAGCCGGAAGGTGATGATAAGTCACTCCTTTCGAAACAGAGGCAAGTAATTGCATACAGACGTAGCAATCCCTTACATCCATTGTCTTTACATATTCGTACAATAATTTTGAAAACACGTTACTAGAAAAATCATTAATAGACCTATCCTTATGTACATGTATATTGCTCATTCTAGTTGGCACTATCTTCTGTGAACTCTTCCCTATGTTAGTTATGTTCTCAGTATGTCCCTCTAAAGTGTCTATTGTAACTCTAAAAGAAATTAGTAGAGCAAGCACGCTCCAGAGTAGCATTAATAATCCTGTACAGCAGCAGCACATCTTGCACCATCTTCTCATGAAGGTACATCTACTTTGATTATTCTCTGTGTTAGCCATCTTGTTACTTTGACCGTGTCTTTTGACTTAGCCTCTTCTACTCCACTACCGAACTTTTAGGGCAGCAAGTACCCACCAGATTATTACAATCTATTAATTCTTAATATACTTCTTCACTTTCTTCTTCAAGTGATTTCTTTGGATTTACTCAATTTGGGTTTTCAACATTCTTCACTGTGTCCTCATCATCATCAAACTGTATCAGGTCCTGAACATCCGTTTCTTCTCCAATGTCGGACAAGATAACTCTCAGGATTCCAACAGCTTCTTCTTCTTCAACCACTTTCAGTAAAGTCTCCTCTGGATTTCTTTGACTATCTGCCTCTTCTCCTTCTTCAGGCAGTGCCACATACGTCCATTCTGGTGACTTATACTTCTGGTTTGGTTTTCTGATTCTTTTAGTTTCTTCAGATCTCTTTGCTTCTTCTCCTTTTGTTTGGTTTTGACTTGACACTTCGTTCACCTGTTCAGCTTTCGAAGAGTTAACTCGTGTCAGTCGGTATCTCAGTCTCTTTACCTTATTGGGCCAAAGATCTCCTTTAGCATTTCTTTTTTGTTTTCCCTCTTTACTGTTTCTTTCTCCAATCCAAGTTCTTTTTCTCAGAACTCGACCTTCAAGTATCTCATTCTCACTTTCATCAGATTCTGTCTCAGTTGCCTCGTGTTCATCAACAATTTTCCCTTCTCCAACAGTCTCTTTTCCCACCGATTGAGATTTCCCTACTTCTGTCCCTCCTCGGGTCTCCGACACGCAATCTTCTTGCTGTCTACTTGTCCCTTCACCTAGCTTGTTGTCGATGTTCCCTACACCTCCTCGGGGTTCTTCCGCAATCTGTCCCTCTCTTTCTTTTTCTGTCCCTTCCTCTTCAAGAATTATCTCAGGTGGAACTTCTCCAATTTCCTCATTTGATTCAGGTGTTACCTCTGTGGAAATGTTATTTTCTTTTCTTTCTTTCTTTTTGTGTTCGTCACTGTTAGTTGGGACTTCAGGCACTTCTTCAGAATCTGGACTCGTCTCTGAAGTTTGTAATGTTCCTTTCTGAATTCCTTCTGGCAGGACAATAGTTTCTCTTGACTCACTTTCCCCCCTTTCAGGATTCTTTTTTCTTTTAACTGCCTCACTGTCTGCATCATCACTGGAATCTGATTCTTCAAAGTATTCTTTTCCAGTACCATCTCTTGGATTTGGAACTCTCAGAGTGTGACTTGCATGTATCCAATTTTTCACTCCAGCACACTTCACAGCAGTCGTTGTTGTCAGAACAACTTGCCTTGGTCTTCCCCACCTTGGAACCAAGCAGTTTCTTCTTCTGTGGACTTTTATTCTTACCCAGTCCCCTGGGCTCAGATGTTGGGCTGGTTTCTTTTCAAGTGTGGTGGCGTCTTCTCCAACCTGGTGAAACATAGAATGGACTGCGTCAGCCAGGCCTTTACAGTAATCCAAAATCATGTCATCAGTTATAGTCATCAGCTTGTTGACTGGCACAAACGCATGTCTCATAGCACGTCCCATGATGATTTCATGTGGACTCAAACCTGTTGTTCTGTCTGGAATAGACCTAATTGTCATCAGGACTAGAGGCAAGACATCAGGCCATTTCATTCCTGTGGCCAGGCACATTTTGCCAATTCTGTTTTTGATGGTACCATTCTTTTGTTCAACCACACCAGAAGCCTCTGGTCGGTAAGCACAATATAGCTTCTGCTGTACACTCAATGCTTCACAGATTAAACTCATGATTTCATTATAAAAGTGTCCTCCTCTGTCTGATTCAGTGGTCACTGGGAACCCGTACCTTGGGATAAATTCTCTTAACAATAGCTTGGCCACTGTTATCCCATCATTTCTTCTTGTTGGAAATGCCTCCACCCACCTGGAGAACAAACAGACTACCACCAGTGCTGGAGCAGAGTTTTCTGTTGAAAATTTATCGAGTTTTAAGCTCCAGTTTCGTTTATATGTTTTGACTAAAATTATTAATTTAAAATCATTAATTCATAGTTTGTCTTGTTGAAGTCGGACTAACCAATATTACTAATGAGAGAAAACTACACGTGGGAATGCATATACGTTGCTTAATAATAATGTGCGGTTTTAATTAAATGAATGTTGCAAAGTGCTATTTGTTTAAAGCACGAAACGCTTTTGAAATAACGTGTACTAATGCTTTATTGTGTTGCAAGAGGCTAGATAATTACATACACATAAGGGTATTAGAGGGAATTAACACTGTTTTATCATTATGCTGTGGTAACGTTGTTTTGTGTCTCTTTTAATTAAGATGGTCCGTTTTGGCCTAAAACAAGATGGCTGCCTTTTACAGCCTGCACTCGAGTGATTGAATTTTGATGGGAGGCCTTGCTGAATATGGTCGAGAGTCACCTGACCACAGCCTTTGCCTGGTTAGAAAATCTTCCGTGAGGACAGCAGCTCTGGGAACGATTCCAGCTGGCCTTGGACAAGGATAAAGCACAATGAACATTGTCCAGTCTGCGGTGACTCTGCTAAGATATCAAGGAAGAACATTTACGAAAGTAACATTTGCAAACTCGAGTTTTCTTCTTCCGTCTTTTTATTTTTGTGATTTTTCCTGAGCGGAGGTTTCCTAAATGTAACCGAGAGACTTCCTTTCCTGCTCGCTTTGCTCAGTGGCTCAACGGATATCTAATTTTTGATTGTAACTTTGGTTCGCAACATTCTCTATAAATATGTTAGACTAGAGAGGGTCCGTGTTCCATTGCGCTTATTACTTTCATTGCGTTCCTTGCGGTTCATCGCGTTTTGGACTTCTTCCTGAACCTATGCTGAGGACGGCATCTCGAGAGACTTTACTGAGAGACCTGTCCTGACCCTTTTAGCTAGAATAGGTAATTATGAGAATAATGTTTTTACTAATTATTGACTTTCATCCTGAATTAATTTAGATAAATAAGCATTTGATCGGTTTACGGTGTTGGGTGTTCATTTCTTGTCATTTATTGAGTTTTCAAATGTATTTCTTATGTTTTAAAATCATGACTCAAGACAATGATTTTCAGGTCGCATCGACCTCATTGTAGATGCAGATTGGTTCTCCTATATTCAGTGTGGATAGAGTAATTGTATGAATTTTAGAGTGATGGGCCCTAGCGTATGATGTGTGTATGTGCGTGTGACTGTAGGTTTACTCTGTCCGTGGAAGCAGGGAGAATTTATATGCGCCGATCTGCAGCAGTTTCCTGGTAGCAGTATGATGGTTAGATTATTGTCTTGATCAGATTAGATTGCTTGTACATTGGCTTTTGATTTATTGATTATTGATTGATGTTGGTATATGTACTAATACTATATGTTGAAGTCGTCGTATTGAGTTTTATGTAGTGCTTCTGGAACTTGGGGGCTGGTGACAGTTCCGTAGTAGGGCAGAGGGAAGAGTGTGCTGCTCTCGAGAAAAACGGGATTGTTGGAATTACCTGTACGTATGCAGGAAAAACGTGTGACAATTGAAGTTGCGCGTCACATTGTCTGGGTTCGGAATCAGTGACATCGTCGTGTGTTACTATTAGATATATTTTCGGTATAAAAGGAGTGTGTATGCTAGCGAAGGTTATCTGTGAAACTCTGGTCATAAGTCCCAGGGATCCGTAAGGTTTGCCGTTAAAGCTTATCGCGGGAGGAGTAATAGGTATTCTCTGAGCTTGTCTGAAGGACTGGGCAGAGGTAAGTGCTGCTTGGTTACCGTGTGTTGTAATTCTGTAGTGGGACAGACTGCTCGCTGTTCTCGGGAAAGGCAGGATTCTGTGTGCATGCGCTACATTTTCTGGTGTAAAAGTGCGTGAATGAATGAGCATTTAATCGATTGTAAGACTCTTCGGAGCAGTCCTAGAGGAAACAGTTAATGGATGCATGTTAGAAGGGCAGAGTAGAGGGATGTGCTACTGTGTCAACGAGAGTATTAATTCCGTAGTGGAGCAGAGGTAAGCGCTGTTCTAGAGAGAAGCGGGATTCTTGTGAGAAAGAATTTTCTTTACTATTCTGTGGTTAGCGAAGCAGACAATGGAGATGTTTATATGTTGTAACTAATAGATTTTGTGGAATTTGAAACGAAGTCTACTGAGAAGGCTTTGTAAAGGAGGGGTAGACGAGTGACAGGAGACAGGAGCAGAAGCGACTGCAGCGACTGCTGATGTCATACAGACCGCGCTCTGATTGGGTAGTGAATCAGAACAGTGCTTGCGCTAGGATTGGTGCGTTAGTGTGAGCCGCGCAGGGATTGGAAGGAGTACAGAGTGACGTAGACGTTCCAGGATTGGTGCGTTGGTGTGAGTCGCGCTGTTATTGGACAAAAGATCGTAATTGTACGGAAGGGATTAGAGAATATTGGTAAACATTACAATGTATTACCAACCGGAGGAAAAGAAGAAAAGATCCTTGTTCGGTAAAATAAAAAAGTGGTTCGACAAGGATAAGAGCATAATAACTAGAGAGGGTGAATTGCTACCTCTGACGAGAACTCCAGCATCCTTCATGGTTGCGAAATATGGGTATCATACCTGTATTTGGTTAGATAACTGGGCTAAGTATACTAAGGAAGATGGTGTCTTAGCATTCCCGGAACATGGTTCATTTAATTTGGCTGTGTTGAGAAATTTACGGGAAAAGATGATGTGTCTAGAGCCTAGACCAAGGCCGACACAGTTCGAGGCGTTGGTGGAATGGGAAGATGAGGTGCATGAATGAGAAAAACAGAGGAGTGGAAATAATTATAGGTACTTCTTTGGGAGAAAATATGATCGTGGAACTCATCATGATCGCATGAGGAGATGGCGAGATGCTAGTATGTCAGAGGCGTTATATCCTATGAGGACAGTTGAAGAGAAGGAAGAAAGGAGGGCTACAGAAAGGGTGCCTGATGCAGAAGTGAGAAGGTATGGAACTAATGATTATGAGGATGAGGTCTTGGATGACATGATTTACAAGAGACCACCTCCGTATAGACCAGAACCAGAAGAAAGTATGTCAGCTGCTACTTCTGTAAGAGATACTTTGCGGATTATTAAAACTGAGGTTGTGACACCTGATTTGAAAAGTGGTAGCTCTTTCGCGGAAAGGGAGAGAGAGAGAGAGCGAGAGAGAGAGCATCGAGTTAGTGACGAGAAAACAAGAGAATTAGCCAGAACCACAACTGAGCTGACTGAGAAAATTAGAGAGCTAACGAGAAATCTTGAAGCAGTGACGGTACCTGTAACTATTGGTCCGGTTGTGCCTATTTTTGATCAGCAAAGAATGGGTGAAAATGGTTTGACAGTTCCCTATGTTGGAAAAGGTTTGGTTGGTACTTGCTCTTTGGAGAAATCAGGAACGAGAACAGGAGGAAATAATTTTAGTCAATTGAGACATGACACTTGTAGTGGAGGATTAGATGTACAGCCTAATTCAGGATTGAATACTGGTTGTTTGGGAGGAACAATTCTGGAACCACAGAGGGTGACAGAACAAGTGAGTGCAGTGAAAAAGTCTACTGAAATAACAGATAAAGATTCACAAGCAATTGATGTAGCCAGGTTGCGCATGGAATTAGAGGAGCTTATTGCAGGGACAATTCCTACAGATATACTCAAAAATCATCATGATGGGGAGTTGTTATTCATGTGCAAAAGCATCACCTGGAGGGCTAAGAGTACACATGACAGGTTAAGAGCAATAGCGAGTGAACAAGGAGTTGACATGGATAAGGTGAAAGCTTTGCAGAAATCTTACAGGATGGATTTCACTGTCAAAGATATTGAAAATGTAAATGGTGCTGGTAGAACAGGACAGATTAAGGAAATGATTGCCTTATTGCGAAAATGGGGTGATGTAGAAAAATGGAAGGATAGATGGTACAAGAAAAGGGAAGATTCAGTGGACAGGACTTATTCAGCTTTCCCTGTGAGAGAAAAAGAGAAAACAGTGGATGCTTATCCTATGAGAGAGATTCCTGGAGGTGGATATGTACATGTCCCATGGACTAGACAGGATATATTATCATTTACGAATGATTTCCCTCGACTGAGAGAAAAGCCCGTCGAGTGGTATAGGCAGGTAGATAGGTTTGTGAAATTGTCAAAAGTGCCGTGGATTGATCTGAATAGTCTGTTTGATATAATTGTTCCAGCAGATTTGTGGGCTGAGTGTAAAATAGTTATAGGTTGGCCTGCAAAGGAGTATCCCAGAGATCAGAAAACAGGAGCACCAGATCCAGAGGTTATGAAAAAGTATGATCAGGTTATGTGTTCCTGAAAAATAAAGTACCCCGAAAAGAGACAGACTGGGTTAAGATAGATCGAACACATCAAGAAGCGAAAGAATCAGTTCATGCTTTTTACGAAAGGCTGATACTGGCTTTTAAACAGTTTAGTGGAGATAAACACCTGGGTGACAAGGATTTGAGTCATTTTGTATACAGATTTGTATATGGCCTGAGACCTGAAATAAGTGAAAGGATACGTGAGCATACAGTGGATTGGCAGAGTAAAAAGATTGATGAAATCCTGAGACATGCAAAATACTTCAGTGATGAGATTGAAGCCAAACAGAGAAAGCTGAAAGAAAAGGCAATGTGGGCACAAGTGAAAGTTGCTGAGAGACAAGAAGCACAGTTGATGGAACAGGCAAATAATCCAGGAAATAAACCCAGATATGCAGGAAAAGGAAAGGGGAATTTAGAGGAGGCCAAGAAGAAGTTCCCTTGTCACAACTGTGGACAATTGGGGCATTGGAGATCTGAGTGTACCAATCCACCATTAGTGAGTAATGAAACTAAACCATTAAATCAACAGGTGCGTTCCTTGCGGTTCATCGCGTTTTGGACTTCTTCCTGAACCTATGCTGAGGTCGGCATCTCGAGAGACTTGACTGAGAGACCTGTGCTGACCCTTTTAGCTAGAATAGGTAATTATGAGAATAATGTTTTTACTAATTATTGACTTTCATCCTGAATTAATTTAGATAAATAAGCATTTGATTGGATTACGGTGTTGGGTGTTCATTTCTTGTCATTTATTGAGTTTTCAAATGTATTTCTTATGTTTTAAAATCATGACTCAAGACAATGATTTTCAGGTCGCATTGACCTCATTGTAGATGCAGATTGGTTCTCCTATATTCAGTGTGGATAGAGTAATTGTATGAATTTTAGAGTGATGGGCCCTAGCGTATGATGTGTGTATGTGCGTGTGACTGTAGGTTTACTCTGTCCGTGGAAGCAGGGAGAATTTATATGCGCCGATCTGCAGCAGTTTCCTGGTAGCAGTATGATGGTTAGATTATTGTCTTGATCAGATTAGATTGCTTGTACATTGGCTTTTGATTTATTGATTATTGATTGATGTTGGTATATGTACTAATACTATATGTTGAAGTCGTCGTATTGAGTTTTATGTAGTGCTTCTGGAACTTGGGGGCTGGTGACAGTTCCTTAGTAGGGCAGAGGGAAGAGTGTGCTGCTCTCGGGAAAAACGGGATTGTTGGAATTACCTGTACGTATGCAGGAAAAACGTGTGGCAATTGAAGTTGCGCGTCACATTGTCTGGGTTCGGAATCAGTGACATCGTCGTGTGTTACTATTAGATATATTTTCGGTATAAAAGGAGTGTGTATGGTAGCGAAGGTTATCTGTGAAACTCTGGTCATAAGTCCCAGGGATCCGTAAGGTTTGCCGTTAAAGCTTATCGCGGGAGGAGTAATAGGTATTCTCTGAGCTTGTCTGAAGGACTGGGCAGAGGTAAGTGCTGCTTGGTTAACGTGTGTTGTAATTCTGTAGTGGGACAGACTGCTCGCTGTTCTCGGGAAAGGCAGGATTCTGTGTGCATGTGCTACATTTTCTGGTGTAAAAGTGCGTGAATGTATGAGCATTTAATCGATTGTAAGACTCTTCGGAGCAGTCCTAGAGGAAACAGTTAATGGATGCATGTTAGAAGGGCAGAGTAGAGGGATGTGCTACTGTGTCAACGAGAGTATTAATTCCGTAGTGGAGCAGAGGTAAGCGCTGTTCTAGAGAGAAGCGGGATTCTTGTGAGAAAGAATTTTCTTTACTATTCTGTGGTTAGCGAAGCAGACAATGGAGATGTTTATATGTTGTAACTAATAGATTTTGTGGAATTTGAAACAAAGTCTACTGAGAAGGCTTTGTAAAGGAGGGGTAGACGAGTGACAGGAGACAGGAGCAGAAGCGACTGCAGCGACTGCTGACGTCATACAGACCGCGCTCTGATTGGGTAGTGAATCAGAACAGTGCTTGCGCTAGGATTGGTGCGTTAGTGTGAGCCGCGCAGGGATTGGAAGGAGTACAGAGTGACGTAGACGTTCCAGGATTGGTGCGTTGGTGTGAGTCGCGCTGTTATTGGACAAAAGATCGTAATTGTACGGAAGGGATTAGAGAATATTGGTAAACATTACAATGTATTACCAACCGGAGGAAAAGAAGAAAAGATCCTTGTTCAGTAAAATAAAAAAGTGGTTCGACAAGGATAAGAGCATAATAGAGAGGGTGAATTGCTACCTCCGACGAGAACTCCAGCATCCTTCATGGTTGCGAAATATGGGTATCATACCTGTATTTGGTTAGATAACTGGGCTAAGTATACTAAGGAAGATGGTGTCTTAGCATTCCCGGAACATGGTTCATTTAATTTGGCTGTGTTGAGAAATTTACGGGAAAAGATGATGTGTCTAGAGCCTAGACCAAGGCCGACACAGTTCGAGGCGTTGGTGGAATGGGAAGATGAGGTGCATGAACGAGAAAAACAGAGGAGTGGAAATAATTATAGGTACTTCTTTGGGAGAAAATATGATCGTGAAACGCATCATGATCGCATGAGGAGATGGCGAGATGCTAGTATGTCAGAGGGATTATATCCTATGAGGACAGTTGAAGAGAAGGAAGAAAGGAGGGCTACAGAAAGGGTGCCTGATGCAGAAGTGAGAAGGTATGGAACTAATGATTATGAGGATGAGGTCTTGGATGACATGATTTACAAGAGACCACCTCCGTATAGACCAGAACCAGAAGAAAGTATGTCAGCTGCTACTCCTGTAAGAGATACTTTGCGGATTATTAAAACTGAGGTTGTGACACCTGATTTGAAAAGTGGTAGCTCTTTCGCGGAAAGGGAGAGAGAGAGAGAGCGAGAGAGAGAGCATCGAGTTAGTGACGAGAAAACAAGAGAATTAGCCAGAACCACAACTGAGCTGACTGAGAAAATTAGAGAGCTAACGAGAAATCTTGAAGCAGTGACGGTACCTGTAACTATTGGTCCGGTTGTGCCTATTTTTGATAAGCAAAGAATGGGTAAAAATGGTTTGACAGTTCCCTATGTTGGAAAAGGTTTGGTTGGTACTTGCTCTTTGGAGGAATCAGGAACGAGAACAGGAGGAAATAATTTTAGTCAATTGAGACATGACACTTGTAGTGGAGGATTAGATGTACAGCCTAATTCAGGATTGAATACTGGTTGTTTGGGAGGAACAATTCTGGAACCACAGAGGGTGACAGAACAAGTGAGTGCAGTGAAAAAGTCTACTGAAATAACAGATAAAGATTCACAAGCAATTGATGTAGCCAGGTTGCGCATGGAATTAGAGGAGCTTATTGCAGGGACAATTCCTACAGATATACTCAAAAATCATCATGATGGGGAGTTGTTATTCATGTGTAAAAGCATCACCTGGAGGGCTAAGAGTACACATGACAGGTTAAGAGCAATAGCGAGTGAACAAGGAGTTGACATGGATAAGGTGAAAGCTTTGCAGAAATCTTACAGGATGGATTTCACTGACAAAGATATTGAAAATCTAAATGGTGCTGGTAGAACAGGACAGATTAAGGAAATGATTGCCTTATTGCGAAAATGGGGTGATGTAGAAAAATGGAAGGATAGATGGTACAAGAAAAGGGAAGATTCAGTGGACAGGACTTATTCAGCTTTCCCTGTGAGAGAAAAAGAGAAAACAGTGGATGCTTATCCTATGAGAGAGATTCCTGGAGGTGGATATGTACATGTCCCATGGACTAGACAGGATATTTTATCATTTACGAATGATTTCCCTCGACTGAGAGAAAAGCCAGTCGAGTGGTATAGGCAGGTAGATAGGTTTGTGAAATTGTCAAAAGTGCTGTGGATTGATCTGAATAGTCTGTTTGATATAATTGTTCCAGCAGATTTGTGGGCTGAGTGTAAAATAGTTATAGGTTGGCCTGCAAAGGAGTATCCCAGAGATCAGAAAACAGGAGCACCAGATCCAGAGGTTATGAAAAAGTATGATCAGGTTATGTGTTCCTGAAAAATAAAGTACCCCCAAAAGAGACAGACTGGGTTAAGATAGATCGAACACATCAAGAAGCGAAAGAATCAGTTCATGCTTTTTACGAAAGGCTGATACTGGCTTTTAAACAGTTTAGTGGAGATGAACACCTGGGTGACAAGGATTTGAGTCATTTTGTATACAGATTTGTATATGGCCTGAGACCTGAAATAAGTGAAAGGATACGTGAGCATACAGTGGATTGGCAGAGTAAAAAGATTGATGAAATCCTGAGACATGCAAAATACTTCAGTGATGAGATTGAAGCCAAACAGAGAAAGCTGAAAGAAAAGGCAATGTGGGCACAAGTGAAAGTTGCTGAGAGACAAGAAGCACAGTTGATGGAACAGGCAAATAATCCAGGAAATAAACCCAGATATGCAGGAAAAGGAAAGGGGAATTTAGAGGAGGCCAAGAAGAAGTTCCCTTGTCACAACTGTGGACAATTGGGGCATTGGAGATCTGAGTGTACCAATCCACCATTAGTGAGTAATGAAAATAAACCATTAAATCAACAGGTGCAGAACGAGGGGTGTAATCAACAGCAGCAACAACAGAAGGTTGTCAGACAGCAGAGCCAAGAGCCAAAACCGCCCTTGCCGCAGAATAGAGGGTCCCAAAAGTATAACCAGGATTCAGGATTCTACAATGATGAGCAGGTAAACAAACCGAGACGTTCTAATCTGGTACAACAGTACTGGTTAAAGAATGAGCGGAGTGAGTCTGAAGGGGACTATTGACGGTGCCGAAGAGAGGAGGAAGAGTGCATACTTGGTGCAACTCTAGAAATAGACCAGGCAGGACCATTTGTAGATGGGAAAATAAATGGGGAGAGTGTTACTTTTTTGGTAGACACAGGAGCGACGAGATCAACTGTCAGGTCAGCAGATATTAGAAATCTTCCTCTCTCGGACAAAGCAATCCAAGTAGTTGGTGTAACCAATACACAGATTAAGACTCGTCTTACTGAACCAGTAAGGGTGAGTATAGGGAAATTTTCTGAGATGCACAGATTTGTTGTCTGTGACACTAGTCCAGTGAACTTGCTAGGTAGGGACCTATTGTGCAAGATGAATTGTACAATTTTTTGTACTCCGGATGGAATAGCTTTTGAGACACCGGATGAGGATGTCTTGTACCGGATGACTCTGGATAATAGAGAGAGTGAGATTGTTGGTTCATATGCTGTGTTTAATCCAGATGATTTGCCTCAAGAGTTGAGACACACAGTGAAAACAGCAGTGTGGGATTTTACTGGAGAAGATGTGGGATTGATGAATAATGTAGATCCAGTGAAGATTTCAGTGAAAGAGGCTATTGTTTATCCTAATATTCCTCAGTACAGATTGACACCAGAAATAATTGAGGGAATAACACCTATAATTGACAAGATGATTCAACAGGGTGTTTTGAGAGAAATACTGAGTAGCCCGTGTAATTCACCGATAATGGGGCTGAAGAAACCTAATGGGAAGTTCAGGATTGTACAGGATTTGAGAAAAGTTAACAAAATTGTGGTGGCATGTTGTCCCATTGTGCCAAATCCTTCAGTGATTTTGTATCAGATTCCCCATGATGCTGAATGGTACACGGTGATTGATTTGTGTCATGCTTTCTTTTCAATTCCATTGCATCATGACAGCCAGCCGATTTTTGCATTTCGGTTTGGCCAGCGTATTTTAGCATGGTGTCGTATCCCACAGGGGTATACAGAGAGTCCTTTGATATTCAATCAGTTATTGAAGAAATCATTGGAGAGTTTGATCATGCCTGAAAGCTCAGTACTAGTGCAGTATATCGATGACTTACTTGTGGCATCGAAGACACGTGAAGCTTGTGAAGTAGATACTATAGCTTTACTGAATCATATGGCAGATGGAGGGTTAAAAGTATCTCCAGCCAAATTGCAATTTTGCAAGAAAGAGGTGCATTATCTTGGACATAATATTGAAAAAGGTCTGAGAAAGGTGACCGATGACAGAATCAAAATTATCAGAGGAATGAGAGCACCAATGACTCAGAGAGAAGTGAGGATGTTTCTGGGGATGGTGGGTTATTGTCGTCAGTGGATAAGTAATTTCTCCCTGATAGCGAAGCCACTGATTAAGTTGACAAAAAGTGAAGTGAGAGACCCATTGGAATTGGATGGAGAACAAATGGCAGCATTTGAAGAGCTGAAGAGCAGAATGTGTGAAGTCCCTGCTTTGGGAATACCAGACTATGAGAAAGAGTTTGAGTTGTACTGCAGTGAGAGAAATGGGTGTGCACTTTCAGTGTTAATTCAGAAACATGGACAACTGAGAAGGCCGATTGCGTACTTCTCATGGTGTCGTATCCCACAGGGGTATACAGAGAGTCCTTCGATATTCAATCAGTTATTGAAGAAATCATTGGAGAGTTTGATCATGCCTGAAAGCTCAGTACTAGTGCAGTATATCGATGACTTACTTGTGGCATCGAAGACACGTGAAGCTTGTGAAGTAGATACTATAGCTTTACTGAATCATATGGCAGATGGAGGGTTAAAAGTATCTCCAGCCAAATTGCAATTTTGCAAGAAAGAGGTGCATTATCTTGTACATAATATTGAAAAAGGTCTGAGAAAGGTGACCGATGACAGAATCAAAATTATCAGAGGAATGAGAGCACCAATGACTCAGAGAGAAGTGAGGATGTTTCTGGGGATGGTGGGTTATTGTCGTCAGTGGATAAGTAATTTCTCCCTGATAGCGAAGCCACTGATTAAGTTGACAAAAAGTGAAGTGAGAGACCCATTGGAATTGGATGGAGAACAAATGGCAGCATTTGAAGAGCTGAAGAGCAGAATGTGTGAAGCTCCTGCTTTGGGAATGCCAGACTATGAGAAAGAGTTTGAGTTGTACTGCAGTGAGAGAAATGGGTGTGCACTTTCAGTGTTAATTCAGAAACATGGACAACTGAGAAGGCCGATTGCGTACTTCTCATCGACACTTGACCCCGTAGCTGTGGGTTTGCCAGGTTGTCTGAAAGCAGTGCTGCTACATGCAGAAGCTTAGAACAGAGTGAGGGTATAATAATGGGATATCCTGTAAGGGTATTCGTACCTCATGATGTGGCAATTCTTTTGACAAGAAGCAGAACTCAGTACATGTCACATAGTCGATTGACTAAATATGAGAAAATCATTCTGGGAGCATCAAATGTGACTCTTGAGAGATGTGTGAATGTGAATCCAGCGACACTTTTACCAGATGCTGAAAATGTGAATGTGGGAGATTATGTTGATCATGATTGTTTGGATGTGCTTGATTACTGCACAAAACCCAGACCAGATATAAGAGATTTACCATTGCCTGAGAGTGATCATGTGTTGTTTGTGGATGGATCATGTCTGAGGACTGATGAAGGTGTGCTGAGTGCAGCATATGCAGTGTGCAAGGTTTCAGAAGTTATGGAAGCTTCGCCTTTGAAAGGAGTGAGATCTGCTCAAGTGGCTGAATTGGTGGCATTGACGAAAGCTTGCAAGATTGGGAAGAATTTGAGAGTGACTGTGATGACTGATAGTCAGTACGGATTTGGAGTCGTTCATGACTTTGGCCAGCTTTGGCTCCAGAGAGGTTTCTTGACGTCGAGTGGGACTCCAATAAAGAATGCTGAAGTGATTGGGAAATTACTTGAGGCGATACAGCTGCCTAAAGAACTAGCAGTTGTGAAGTGTGCTGCTCATGGACAAGGAGATGATTTTGTTACTCTTGGTAATAGATTTGCCAATGACATAGCGCAGTATTGTGCGAAAACAAATCAATCGATTAATAGTGCACGAGAAAAGGAAATTTCTTTTTGTTCTGTGATGTTTACTAATGTCCTAGAAACGTGGGATGAAGTGAAACAGTTGCAGGATGAGGCAGGAGATGAGGAAATGAAAGATTGGATCAAGGCAGGTTGTGCCCCAAGAGAGACAGATCATGTTTGGATCTATAGAGATGGTAGACCAGTCATGCCTAACTCAATGCTGTCGACAATGGCAAGAATATATCATGGCCAGGGACATCTGGGAAGGGACGCGATGATTAGGTCATTCAAGCAGACCTGGTACAATGCAAAGTTCAGGTTGATTGCAGAAAGCATCTGTCAGAGATGTTTGATTTGTCAACAGTTCAATACTGGGAAAAAGACAGTGGTGAGTCTAGGAACGATAGGTAGAGAAGGAGGTCCTTTTACCAGAATGCAAATAGATTTCATTGAAATGCTCCAAGTGAACAAATTGAGGTATGTTCTAGTGGTAGTCTGTTTGTTCTCAAGATGGGTGGAGACCTATCCGACTAGGAGAAATGATGGAATAACAGTTGCAAAGTTACTGTTAAGAGAGTTGATTCCTAGGTACGGGTTCCCAGTGACAATTGAGTCAGACAGAGGTGGACACTTCTACAATGAGCTCATGGGTTTAATTTGTGAAGCATTGAGCATACAGCAGAAGCTACATTGTGCATACAGACCAGAGGCTTCTGGTGTCGTAGAGCAGATGAACGGCACAATAAAAAACCGAATTGGTAAGATGTGTTAAGCCACTGGAATTAAATGGCCTGATGTCTTGCCTCTAGTGCTGATGACCATTAGGTCTACTCCAGATAGAACCACAGGTTTGAGTCCGCACGAAATCTTAATGGGACGTGCGATGAGACATGCTTTTGTGCCTGTCAACAAGTTGATGACAATAACTAATGACATGATTTTGGATTACTGTAAAGGCCTGGCTGACGCAGTTCATTCTGTGTTTCACCAGGTTGGAGGAGACGCTACCACACTAGAGAAGAAGCAAGCCCATGATCTGAGTCCAGGGGACTGGGTGAGGATTAAGGTACACAGAAGAAGAAATTGCTTGGTTCCAAGGTGGGGAAGGCCAAGACAAGTCATTCTGACTACGACAACTGCAGTGAAGTGTGCCGGTGTGAAAAACTGGGTGCATGCTAGTCATACTCTGAGAGTTCCTAATCCAAAAGAAGGGACTGGTAAGGAGTATTTTGAAGAGTCAGATTCAAGTGATGATGCAGAGACTGAACCAGTGAGAAGAAAGAAGAATCCTGAAAGAGGTGAAGGACAAAGAGAGTCAGGTGATTCTTTCTTTCCAAGAGAGGCTTCAGGGGAGACATTGAGAGTCTCAGAGGAGAGATCAGTTAGATCGGATTCTGTAAGAGTGCCTGAAGTTCCAAAAAGCAGTGGGGAAAACAGAAGAGAAAAGAGGAATTCCACAGAAACTACTCTTGAATCAGATGAAGAGGTTGAAATTCCACTTGAGATTACACCTGAAGAAGCAGGGTCAGAGGAAGATAGAGAGGGACAGATTGCGGAAGACCCCCGAGGAGGTGTAGGGAACATTCCTGTTGAGCTAGGTGAAGGGACAAGTAGACAGCAAGAAGATTGCGTGTCGGAGACCCGAGGAGGGAAAGAAATAGGGAAGTCTCAATCAGTGGTGGGAAAAACTGTGGAGCAAAAGAAACCTGCTGAAGAACAAGAGGCAAATGAGACAGAATCAGATGAGAGTGATAATGAGAAATCAGAGGGTCGAGTTCTGAGAAAGAGAACTTGGATTGGAGAAAGGAATAATAAAGAAGTGAGACCGAAGAGAGTTGTAAGAGGAGATCTTTGGCCTAATAACAAGATAAAGAGACTGAGGTACAGACTGACACGAGTAAATTCATCAAAAGCTGAACAGGTGAACGAAGTGTCGAGTCAGAATCAAGCAAAGGGTGAAAAACAAAAAGTCACAAAAGAACCAGATGAAATAAAGAGAATCAGAAAACCTAACCAGAAGTATAGGTCACCGGAATGGACGTATGTGGCACTGTCTGAAGGTGAAGAGGCAGAAGGTCAAGGAAATCCAGAGGGGACCGTACGAGAAGTGGTTGAGGAGAAAACTGTTGGAATCCTGAAAGTAATCTTGACTGACATTGGAGAAGAGTCAGATGCACAGGATGTTGTTGATGATCTGATACAATTTTATGTTGCTGAAGAAGAAGTGAAAAGTGATGAGAATCCAAACTGAGTGAACTAAAGGAGTCACTTGGAAAGTGAAAAGAGAAAATCTGAAATTAGCTGTTTGAAATAATCTAGTGTTCTAAAATCTTAGTAGTGGAGTAGAAGAGGCTAAGTCAAAAGACACTGCCAAAGTAGTAAAATGGCTAACACAAAGAATAATCAAAGTAGGTGTGCCTTCTTGAAAAGATGGTGTAGAATGTGCTGCTGCTGTACTGGATTATTAATGCTATTATGGGGTGTACTAGCTTTACTAGTTACTTTTAGAGTTACAATAGATACTTTTGGAATACATGCTGAGAATGTGACTAATGTAGAGAAAAGTTGACAAAAAGTAGTTCCAACTAGAATTAGTAACATTTACATACATAAAGATAGGTCAATTAATGATTTTTCTAGCAATGTTTTTTCAAAGTTATTGTACGAATACGTAAAGACAATGGAAGTTAGGGATTGCTACGTATGTATGCAATTGCCTGCATCCGTTTCAGAGGGTGTTACTTATCACCATTTACCAGCTACGTATGGAATTTCATGTAGTGTGTCGAGTAGTGTTTTTTTATTTGTTAGGGAAAATAGATTATGAGATGTCTAACAAAGATAGTATTTTTGGGCAATTGCCTATGAACCAAAAGCTGAATCCAGCTAAAGAAGCTAACATTTTTGGTGAGATTTTTATTGAGAAAGAAGAATTAACATTAGATTACATTTTTAGAAATAATTTAACTTGCAGTTTGAAAGAAGAAGAGAAAGCTTTTCTAAACATGGTAGAGGAAAGGAGAATGAGCATGCATGAGAAGGCAGGGAAAAATAAAGTGAGTGAAACAATTTGGGACATTGAGATGGGAAAGGAGTTGAGGAATGGAGTTAGTCCAACTTTAGCTTTAGATGCACCACAGAAGGGTAAATTATGCATTACCAGAAAGAAGTCTCAATATGATACATATTTTGTTGGGACTAGTGAGTGTCATGATAGATACTTCATTGCAACAGGATGGGGTTTTAAAGGTGGAGAAGATCCAGTTTTCCCAGGAGTGTATTATGTTTGTGGGAACAAGGCTTATTACAAGTTGCCTGACCATTGGTATGGCACGTGTTATGTGGGCCTGGTCTTTCCAAAGATTTTTCATATAGATAGGATAGAAGATGTAGAACACATTAATTTACTAACACGTTTTAAGAGAGAAACTTGGTCAGAGATAGTGGGTGATATTTTTGGTGCTTTAATTCCAGCAGTGGGAAATTCTTTAAATGCATATGGGATTCCGAAACTGTCAACAGTGGTGGATCGCTTATCGACAAGTACCGCTGGAGGGTGTCTTTTGGTGAATACGGAGATGATTGCCATACGTGCCATGTCTATGCAAAATCGACTTGCCCTTGATATTCTATTGGCCAAGGAGGGTGGAGACTGCGGAATGCTGAAAGTTCAACATTGTTGCACTTACATTCCTGACGAAAGCAAAGACCTAAAGGTCTATATCAAAAATATTACTGATTTGCATGAAGAATTAGTACCCCTGGAAGCTGAAAGTATCTGGACTAAAATAGCTAATAAAATAGTTGCTGTTAAGAGTTTTATTGCTAAGATAGGTAGTACCTTTATCGGTAAAATATTGTTCCCTTTGACATGTGTAATTGTTGCTTTATTGTTACTAAGATTGGGGTGTTTGTGTTGTAAAAACAGGGGAGGGAAAAAGAGAATAATTAGAGAAAAGGCAGAAGAGAAACAAAAGAGATCAAGGAGAGATCCACAAGAAATAAAATTAGAAGAGTTGAGGGAGAGTGTTTACTTGGAGACAAAGAGGGATGATGTGAGGGAGTCTGGTGTTTAGTGTTGTGTCATAAAAGACATTTTCAATTTCTCCTAAAAATTGGGACTTAAATTTATTTTTTGGGTTGGTTTTGTGGTTTTTTTGTGGTGATAAGATATCACCAAAGGGGGGATTGCTGGAGCAGAGTTTTCTGTTGAAAATTTATCGAGTTTTAAGCTCCAGTTTCGTTTATATGTTTTGACTAAAATTATTAATTTAAAATCATTAATTCATAGTTTGTCTTGTTGAAGTCGGACTAACCAATATTACTAATGAGAGAAAACTACACGTGGGAATGCATATATGTTGCTTAATAATAATGTGCGGTTTTAATTAAATGAATGTTGCAAAGTGCTATTTGTTTAAAGCACGAAACGCTTTTGAAATAACGTGTACTAATGCTTTATTGTGTTGCAAGAGGCTAGATAATTACATACACATAAGGGTATTAGTGGGAATTAACACTGTTTTATCATTATGCTGTGGTAACGTTGTTTTGTGTCTCTTTTAATTAAGATGGTCCGTTTTGGCCTAAAACAAGATGGCTGCCTTTTACAGCCTGCACTCGAGTGATTGAATTTTGATGGGAGGCCTTGCTGAATATGGTCGAGAGTCACCTGACCACAGCCTTTGCCTGGTTAGAAAATCTTCCGCGAGGACAGCAGCTCTGGGAACGATTCCAGCTGGCCTTGGACAAGGATAAAGCACAATGAACATTGTCGAGTCTGCGGTGACTCTGCTAAGATATCAAGGAAGAACATTTACGAAAGTAACATTTGCAAACTCGAGTTTTCTTCTTCCGTCTTTTTATTTTTGTGATTTTTCCTGAGCGGAGGTTTCCTAAATGTAACCGAGAGACTTCCTTTCCTGCTCGCTTTGCTCAGTGGCTCAACGGATATCTAATTTTTGATTGTAACTTTGGTTCGCAACATTCTCTATAAATATATTAGACTAGAGAGGGTCCGTGTTCCATTGCGCTTATTACTTTCATTGCGTTCCTTGCTGTTCATCGCGTTTTGGACTTCTTCCTGAACCTATGCTGAGGACGGCATCTCGAGAGACTTTACTGAGAGACCTGTCCTGACCCTTTTAGCTAGAATAGGTAATTATGAGAATAATGTTTTTACTAATTATTGACTTTCATCCTGAATTAATTTAGATAAATAAACATTTGATTGGATTACGGTGTTGGGTGTTCATTTCTTGTCACTTATTGAGTTTTCAAATGTATTTCTTATGTTTTAAAATCATGACTCAAGACAATGATTTTCAGGTCGCATTGACCTCATTGTAGATGCAGATTGGTTCTCCTATATTCAGTGTGGATAGAGTAATTGTATGAATTTTAGAGTGATGGGCCCTAGCGTATGATGTGTGTATGTGCGTGTGACTGTAGGTTTACTCTGTCCGTGGAAGCAGGGAGAATTTATATGCGCCGATCTGCAGCACCAGAACATACCTTAATCTATTGACTTGGGGCATTTCGATGAAGTCCACCTGCATTCTGGTGAAGGGTCCTCCCTCTCTGCCTATTGTACCTAGGCTCACCACTGTTTTCTTTCCAGGATTGAATTGCTGACATATCAGGCATCTCTGACAGAGACTTTCTGCTATCAGCCTGAATTTTGCATTGTACCAGGACTGCTTAAAGGCCCTTATCATAGCATCCCTCCCCAGGTGTCCCTGGCCATGATACATCCTTGCCAGTTTTTGACAACATGCTATTGGGCATGACTGGTCTTCCATCCCTGTAGACCCACACGTGGTCTTTTTCCCTTGGTGCACAACCTGCTTTCACCCAAACTTTCATTTCCTCATCTCCTGCCTCATCCTGCAACTGCTTCACTTCCTCCCATGTTCCCACCACATTAGTAAACATTAAGGAACAAGAAGACATTTCCTTTTCCTTACTCCGGTTGATGGAGTGATTATTCCTTGCACAATGCTGTGCTATGTCATTGGCAAATTTGTTCCCAAGGGTGACAAAATCATCACCTTGACTATGTGCAGCACATTTTACAACTGCTAGTTCTTTAGGCAGCTGTATCGCCTCAAGCAATTTTCCAACCACTTCAGTATTCTTTATGGGAGTTCCACTTGAGGTCAGGAAACCTCTTTGTAGCCATAACTGGCCAAAATCATGGACAACTCCGAAGCCATACTGGCTGTCAGTCATTACAGTCACTCTCACATTCCTTCCAATCTTGCAAGCCTTCGTTAGTGCTGTCAATTCTGCCACTTGAGCGGATTTAACTCCTTTCAAAGGTGATGCTTCCACAACTCCTGAAACTGTACACACAGCATATGCAGCACTCAGCATTCCTTCATCAGTTCTCAAACAAGATCCATCCACAAACAACATATGATCACTCTCAGGCAGTGGCAGATCTCTTATGTCTGGTCTTGGTTTTGTACAGTAATCAAGCACATCCAGGCAATCATGATCAACATCATCTCTTACACCCACATTTTCAGCATCTGGCAACAGCGTTGCTGGATTCACATTCACACATCTCTCAAGACTCACGTTTGTTGCACCAAGAATTACTTTCTCATATTTAGTCAGCCGACTATGAGACATGAACTGTGACCGGCTCCTTGTTAAAAGGATTGCCACATCATGAGGTACGAATACCCGTACAGGATATTCCATTATAATGCCCTCACTTTGTTCCAGACTTCTGCATGTAGCAGCTACTGCTTTCAGGCAACCTGGTAAACCCACTGCTACTGGGTCAAGTGTTGATGAGAAGTACGCAATTGGCCTCCTCAGACGTCCATGTTTCTGGATTAACATTGAAAGTGCACATCCATTCCTCTCACTACAGTACAGCTCAAATTCTTTTTCGTAATCTGGCATTCCTAGGGCAGGAGCTTCACATAGCCTGTTCTTTAATTCTTTGAATGCTGCCATTTCTTCTGGGTTTAATTCCAATGGGTCTTTCACCTCACTTTTAGTCAATTTAATCAGTGGCTTGGCAATTAAGGAAAAGCTACTTATCCACTGACTACAATAACCAACCATTCCCAGAAACATTCTTACTTCTCTTTGTGTCATTGGGGCTCTCATTCCTCTGATGATTTTGATCCTGTCAATGGTCACTTTCCTCAGGCCTTTCTCAATATTATGTCCCAGATACTGGACTTCTTTCTTGCAGAATTGCAATTTGGCTGGAGACACTTTTAATCCTCCATCTGCCAAGTGATTCAGTAAAGCAATGGTGTCTACTTCACAAGCTTCACGTGTTTTTGATGCCACAAGCAGGTCATCAATGTACTGGACCAAAACTGAATTTTCAGGCATTGTTAAACTCTCCAGAGATTTCTTCAACAATTGATTAAATATCGAGGGGCTCTCTGTATACCCCTGTGGAATTCGGCACCATGCCAAAATTCGCTGTCCAAACCGAAATGCAAAAATCGGCTGGCTATCATGATGCAACGGGATTGAAAAGAAAGCATGGCACAAATCAATTACTGTGTGCCATTCTGCATCATGGGGAATGTGATGGATTTGGCACAATGGGACAGCATGACACAACAATCTTGCTAACTTTTCTCAAATCTTGTACTATTCTAAACTTCCCATTGGGTTTCTTCAGTCCCATTATAGGTGAATTACATGGGCTGCTCAATATTTCTCTTAACACCCCCTGCTGAATCATTTTCTCAATTATAGGGGTTATTCCTTCAATTATTTCAGGTGTCAGTCTGTATTGCGGGATGTTTGGGTAAGCTATTCAATCCTTTACAGTCATTTTTACTGGATCTACGTTTCTCATCAGGCCCACATCTTCTCCAGTAAAATCCCAAACTGCTGCTTTTACTGTCTGTTTTAATTCTGGGGGTAATTCATCCAGATTGAACACTGCATATGTTCCAATAGCCTCACTTTCCCTGTTATCTTGGGTCATTCTGTAAAGGACATCCTCATCTGGTGTCTCAAAGGCTATTCCATCTGGTGTACAAAAGATGGTGCAATTCATCTTGCACAGCAAATCCCTGCCTAACAAGTTCACAGGACTGGTGTCACACACCACGAACCGGTGCATGTCTGAGAATTTCCCTATTCTAACCCTTACTGGTTCAGTAAGATGAGTTTTTATCTGTGTGTTGGATACACCAACTACTTGGATTGCTTCATCCGAGAGAGGAAGATTCTTTATATCAGCTGACCTGACAGTTGATCTCGTAGGTCCTGTGTCAACTAAGAAAGTAACACTTTCACCATTGATTTTCCCATCTACAAAAGGTCCTGCCTGGTCTATTTCTAGAGTTGCGCCAAGTACGCACTCTTCCTCCTCTCTTCGGCACCGTCAGAAGTCACCCTCTGAATCACTTCCCTCATTCCTTAGCCAATATTGTGACACAGCGCTTGCGCGTTTTGGCTTGTTTACCTGTTCTTCATTGTAGAACCCCGAATCCTGGCTGTACTTCTGGGATCCTCTGTTTTGTGGCAAGGGCGGTTTTGGCACCTGATTCTGCTGCTTAACAGCCTTCTGCTGTTGCTGCTGCTGACCACACCCCTCGCTCTGCACCTGTGAATTCAATGATGGATTGTCATCATTAGCAGACGGTGGATTCTTACACTCTGATTTCCAGTGCCCTAATTTTCCACAGTTGTGGCAGGGAAACCTTTTCTTTGCTTCCTCAATATTGCCCTTCCCTTTTCCTGGGCCATATCTGGGTTTATTTCCTGGATTATTTGCTTGTTCAACCAACTGTGCTTCCTGTCTTTCTGCAACTTTCACCTGTGCCCACATCGCCTTTTCTTTCAGTTTCCTTTGCTTTGCCTCAATCTCATCACTGAAGTATTTGGCATGTCTCAGAATCTCATCAATCTTTTTACTCTGCCAGTCTACGGTATGCTCCCTTATCATTTCACTGATCTCAGGTCGCAGGCCATACACAAATCTATATACAAAATGGCTCAGATCCTTGTCACCCAGATGTTCATCTCCACTGAACTGTTTGAAAGCCAGTATTAGTCTTTCATAGTAAGCATGGACTGATTCTTTCACTTCTTGATGTGTTCGATCTATCTTAACCCAGTCTGTTTCTTTGGGGGGTACCTTATTTTTCAGGAACACCATGACCTGCTCATACTTTTTCATTACCTCTGGGTCTGGAGCTCCTGTCTTGGGATCTCTTGGGTATTCTTTAGTGGGCCAATCTACGACTATCTTGCACTCTGCCCACAAGTCTGCTGGTACAATTATATCAAACAGACTATTCAGGTCAATCTACAGCACTTTTGACAATTTCACAAATCTGTCAACCTGTCTATACCACTCGACGGGCTTCTCTCTTAGTCGAGGGAAATCATTTGTAAATGACAAAATATCTTGTCTGGTCCATGGGACATGTACATACCCTCCTCCTGGAATCTCCCTCATGGGATAAGCTGCCACTGTTTTCTCTTTTTCTTTCAAAGGAAATGTTGAGTAAGTTCTATCTACTGCATCTTCTCGTTTTTTATACCATCTATCTTTCCATTTCTCCACATTTCCCCATTTTCGCAGCAAAGCAATCATCTCCTTAATTTGCCCTGTTCGGTCTGCATTATTCAGATTCTCGATGTCCTTATCTGTAAAACCCACTCGGTAAGGCTTTTGTAAAGCTTTTACCTTGTCAATGTCAATTCCCATTTCACTGGCTATTCCTTTCAACCTGTCATGTGTGGTCCTTGCTCTCCATGTGATGCTCTTGCACATAAATAATAATTCCCCATCCTGATGGTTTTTCAGCCTTTCTGTAGGAATTGTTCCCACTATTAGCTCCTCCAATTCTATGCGTAGTCTAGCTACATCAATTGCCTGGGAATCCTTTTCTTTCCTCTGCAAAACTTTCAGCCAATCATTCAAATCTTCAGCAGTTATCCCCGTAGATTTCTCTGCACCCACTGGTTCTGTCATTCTTTGTGGTTCTAGGATCGATCCTCCAGTCATTCTGCTCCTTTCCACACAACCGGAATTCAAAACTGAGTTAGTCTGCACATTCAACTCTCCACCACATATGGTATGTCTCCACTGATTTTCTCCTGATCTCCACTGATTTTCCCCCGATCTCATTTCTGTCTGTTCTGGAGGAACAACCAATCTGTTACCTACATATGGTACTGTTAAACCACCTTCACCCGTCCTCTGCTTATCAAAAATAGGCATAACCGGACCTATTGTTACTGGCACCGTAACTGCTTCTAGATTTTTAGTCAGTTCTCTGATTTTCTCCGTTAATTCAAATGTGGTCCTTGCTAGTTCTCTTGTCTTTTCATCCTCAATTTCATTTTCCCTTTCTCTCTCTCTCTCTCTCTCTCTCTCTCTCTCTCTCTCTCTCTCTCTCTCTCTCTCTCTCTCTCTCCGCAAGAGAACTACTGCTTTTCATCTCAGGGGTCATGACTTCCGTCTTTATAACCCGCAGGGTGTCTCTCATTGGGGTAACTGGTGTTCTTACTTCTGGTTCTCGTCTATACGGGGGTGGTCTCTTGTAAAACATGTCCTCTAAGACATCATCTTCAGACTCACTCGCCCCATACCTCCTTGTTTCTACATTATGTTCTTTCTCTGTACACTTTTTCCCTTCTGTTTCTCCTGTAGTTATTACAGGATATAATCCCTCAGTCATACTGGCATCTCGCCATCTTTTCATCCGATCATGATGAGTTTCACGATCATACTTTCTCCCGAACATATATCGGTAGTTTTCTCCACTCCTCTGCTTTTCTCGCTCATGCATTTCATCTTCCCATTCAGTTAATGCCTCGAACTGCGTCGGCCTAGGCCGAGGCTCTAGATTCATCATCCTCTCCCGTAAGTTTCTCAATATGGCCAGATTAAATGAACCATGTTCCGGGAAAGCTAAAACTCCATCCTCTTTAGTGTACTTTACCCAATTGTCTAACCAAATACAGGTATGATACCCATATTTTGCAACCATGAAGGATGCGGGGATTCTTGTCGGAGGAAGTAACTGTCCTTCCCTAGTCACAATATCCTTATCCTTGTCAAACCAGGTCTTAACCTTACATTTACATTTTTGAAAACTTTATTCGACAATTAAGTCATGAAAGTATCGTACATCAAGCAATTACATTAACATAGTTTATAAAGAAACTGTGATAAAATAAACTCAACACATGATTTTTACACTTAAACACCCTAGTTTACGAAATACTCCATGATTACTAATCGATGTTAATTCCTGAGCATCCAGTTCGATTAAAACAATTCATTTTTAAACAACAATAATAACTCATCCTCAACAAAAATTAGTCGAAACCACAAAAAGACCGAGACTAAAAGTTTTTGCATGTGAGGATAGGTGAGTAAATTTATATGAAATGATAAAAACATGACTACATTAGGGTGCCTTATCGTTAGTCACTTTCACATTAGAGTGTCTATACCGTATAGTCCAAGCCCACTTAATATATTTAGCCATTGCTATTGCAATTGTCGGGCTTGGATCTGAGCGCAAGATTCTTAGTGCCTCCTCATACCTTCGAATGCCTATAAGACGACAGACAGGTAATACCCATTTTTTACGAGGGTGCTCATAGAGGGGACAAAAAAAAATGAAATGACTAAGAGACTCAGTCTTGTCTCTACATTTAGGACATTTATCCTGGGACCCGTTAGTCCATTTGCACGTAAATGTACGAATGGGAAGGGTACCTATCCTGAACTGGAAATACAATTTGCGATCAGTTGGTTCTTCAATCATGCCCCAAAATTGTTCCTGCCCAGGGTGGGCCTTAATCTCTAGGTATCTAGCTGTTAGCTGGGATGTACTCCCCCTGGAAACAGATTCCGTGACTACGAATTCCCAGTACTTAGCTTTGACAATATCTTTTGAAGGGAAAACCGCATTTTGGGGATCATCCCATAGATTGCTCCACCCCAATCTGAAAAGTAATGTTTTAATAGACTTCAGCCATTCTATTTTATGAAAGAGGTCTTTCTCCATTATTTCTTTTAATCCCAGGGCATAATGCCTGAGCTCCTCAGTTGACCAAACCCTACGCCAATACAACAATGGTCGCAAATTAGCAGTATCTTGTAAGGTTTTCAGACCGAGGTCCCAAAAGAGGGGTAACAGGGGAGTACTTTGTGGTACACCAACGATTTTCCGTATAAACTCACTCTCCAATGTATTCAAGCGTTTGGGATTGTTACCGTAGCCCCATAACTCTGAACCATATAATGATGAGCTACGGATCTTCATTGAATACATTTCTAGAAGTGGGCTTATTGGCTGCGAGTGCGAAGCTTTAAATCTTTTTGTAAGAAAGCCTGTCTGCTGTTGGAACTTCAGAATTGACATGTCTAGTTGGCTTTTCCAACACATATTCTTCTGTATCGTAACTCCCAGATATGTAAATGCGTCAACTTGTTCCAGGGGCGAGCCACCCATTACAATTTTACCACCAAACGGTTTATAGGATCTACACGGGTTAGGGCCGTTAAGAACCATAAACTTGGTCTTGGAAACATTTATTTCCAGACCACGAAGCAAGCAGAACTCTTCAAAGCGTCGGAGGGTAAGCTGCAGGCCACTCGGAGTTTTAGAAATCAGCAATGTGTCGTCCGCGAACATGAGAACTGGAATTCGAGTACCATTCATAGCCGGTGCATCCGAGGGGACCCGGGAGAGGAACTCGGCCACCCCGTTCACGAAGAGCGAGAACAAGGTCGGTGCCAAAACACAGCCCTGCCGAACTCCTCGCTCCACGGGGAAAGACTCCGTTACCTCCCCCTGCCGCCCCCATCGGACCCGTGCAAAATTGTTCTCATGTAAGCGGACCACCAATGCCAACAACTCCGGCGCCATCCCCAACTCCTCCAATACCTTCCACAGCTTGCCTCGTGGGACCAAGTCGAAGGCCGCCCGTAGGTCAACAAACACAGCATACAAAACCCCTTTCTCTAGGACGACTGTCCGCCAATAGAGGACGACAAACCTGAAGACCTGATCTATTGTACTTGATTTTGGACGAAACCCAGCCTGTAAAGGACTTAATATACTGTTATCTTCCATCCAGGTTTGAATTTTGCCCAAAACCAGTCTGCCCAGGATTTTTTGCATAGCGTCTATTAGGCTTATGGGCCTATAATTGCAAGCCAGCGATTTGTCCCCTTTTTTATATATCGGGACGATTTCGGCACCCTTCCAGGAGTGAGGGATACTCATTCCCTGGGCTATGGCGTTAGCTAAATGAGTAATATATAGACACCATCTTTTTCTATTGTACAGAAATACATCAGCCGGGATACAATCCATGCCAGGTGCACGTCCCTGGGTAACCATGTCAAGCGCTGTGTTGACCTCCTCTGTGGTAAACACAGGGCTATTATAGAACGGCCTCTCCCGTTGGGGCATTCTAGCATCCTCGATACCTTTACAATATTGTGTCTTAAAGAAGTCTATCCAAGAATTCTGGGGTACATGATTATGAGGACTGTCAGTAATTTCGCCCCTCTTCCATTTAAAAATATCCCAGAATTTTTTCTGGTTTTTATCAGCGCATGCTGCTTTTAAATCTTGCCACTCACACTCCTCCCAATCTTTTTTTGCTTTCCATAAGGTCTTTTTGTGTGCATTACGAGCTATTTTAATCTTGCTCATGTCCTTAGTTTTAAGAGCAAGACCCAGGTTGCTGCGGGCATATTTACAGGAGGCATTATACCAATCCTCCTGTTTGCGTTTAGGGGCTTGTTTTGCTTTAGAAGGTCTGCAAAAACATGATTTCAAATTGGCTACTAGTTTTTCATGTATAATCTCTTGTTCGACTAAAGGTTGACAATTGTTACCTATTGTCATGATTGATAACAACGCCTCTTCCACATAGGACTCGATACTGCCTAAAAGATCAGGGTGCTCAACTACGTTACGCCATTTAGGGTGGCGTTCATCATTTGATAAAACAGCAGCTGGACCAATCATTTTTTCAGAACCATGGGCCTCCCTATCGCCCAATCCTAACTTAAAAGTTGCAACTAGCGGATTATGATCGCTTTCTATCCGTGTCTCAACCACCATATCCACAAGGGTATACCACATCCTTAGGTGAACCAAAAGATAATCTATGTTGCTTGCCCTGATACCATTATCGAACGTTTTATTGCATGTCCTATCTGATATGGTTCTGCCGTTAGCCGCCCTCAATTCGGTTGCTCAGGCAAAACCCATTCAGGTACAGGGCCGCCTCAGTCCACTTGGTCACTGCCTTTGTCTCAAGCAGTGGAACACCCCACTTCAGATCTTCTTCCTCTACTAAAAGCATATCTTGAGACCCTAGAGGCTCAAAGTTTGTATTAAAATCACCCGCTATAAGTGGGAGCACATCGATGGGATTAGATTCGACGAGAGTACTTAGTGCAGGCATCACCTCAGAAATTTTCCCACCAGGTAAGCCCCTTACGTATACGTTGTATACGTCAATTTTGAGGTTTGGCATACAGGTCATTATTCTGAGTAGGAATGGATTGAGTTTTACACCCTAGACTATGTTTGATCCAAATGACCAAGCCTCCTGATGGCCGTCCCTTGGATTTTTTAACCGCGGGGACATAAAAATTCAAATAGCCCAACATAAATACAGGCTCTGTTGACCATGTCTCCTGAAAAAGACAGATATCATGCTTGTTAATGAAGTCTGCCCACAAAGGAGAAAGAAGTTTAGAACCAATACCCGCAACATTCCAGGATAGGAACAGCACATGACCAGCGGGATTAATTCCGCCTTTGACACTCCCAGGTTTAATATAGGTAAAGGGACTACACCTTGTGAAAGGCTAGGGGTGCCCTCAGTGCTTAGATTTTCATTTTGGAATTCACCTTGTAAGCCTCCCTCACCAGCCCCACCAATGTTAGTTTGGTCATGAAACCTACTGGCATTAGTTCCATCAACTATTCTAGGGAGATCCCATTGGCATGTGCCCTCTACTTCCTCTGTGACTATATGCAGTTTTTCATGATTGCCCGATGTCGTCGGGGTCGCATATAACATTTTGTATTTAGGATATACTCTACCCTTATTCAGTCAGTCGCAATCCGCTAGCCCAGAGAGCACATCGAATCTATTGATGGATCTTATGTCCTCGTAGGCGTTACCCCTCAACAGAGAGCCCCCACATATGATCCCACCTAAGGGCAAGGACATGGGTGCATAGAAAAATGACAATGGCATTGTACGTATTAGGGGAGAAGGGTCGATTTGGGGCCAAGAGCAGATATGTTCCACGCACCATCTATCCCTAAAGTTAATAACAACACAATCTCCCTTTAGTGACTTAGGACTCCTGCCCACCCAGTTCACTCGCCTAGCATACAAGATTTCAGCTCGCATGTGGGTCGGCAATGGTCGCTTATCATTAAGCCAAAAAGTACATTTGTTCTTTAAGTCCCCATAAGATTCTCTTGCTCCATCAGTCAAAGGTGGGACCCCCGTTAAGATCACCACATAAGGGGCGGCTTCCGGGGGCAGATGTAAATTAATTAAGGCCGATGAAGCTTGCGCAAAACGTTGAGCAAGTGGGGGTGGCTTGTCGCTATTAGTTCTGCCTGTCCCAGGACTATTTGTTACCACGGATGGAAGTGGATGTTCGACTCTGGGTTGGTTACCAGCAGCTGGAGTGGGTTGAGATCCATGAGAATTAGAGGGATTGTTCTTCGCAATTATATTATTATCAGTGAGATTGGTCTCGGTACAATTGCCTACTGCACTAGGACATTCCTTTGGCAATCCCAAGCCTGGCCTACCACCTCGAGGTTGGGCCGATACAAGTGAAAGTTCCATACAGGTAAGTCTACTTTCGATCGAACCAAGCCTTTCATAAATCGGGTCACACAGATTCTTTACGATTCTTTCTAGTCTTTTCCAAAATAGCGTTGGGTCTGATTCTGCCCCACACATGGACCCCGTAGATAGTGATAGGTTTGTCCGCGTTTCAGTAGATAAGGGTTTAGGACATGGGGGTAAATCCTTCCTTGTGATGGGGGGAGGAACGTGATCAATATTAGGCTTCTTCCCGGCAACAATCTTTTGATTTCCCCTGCGAGTTTTTTTCAAAATAGGGGCTGATTGTTGGTGATCAGATGCCGCTGTTCTATTGCTAGTTGAGCGGGTCTTAATACTTGATAAAGACTTAGAAGTCGGAACCAAATTTGCGCGGTTCGCGACATCAGTGTTATCATCCAATATTTCAATCAGAGGGGTGGGACACATCATGAGATCATCATTTTGCTCTTCCTCCAGAGGAGATATACAGGTCATAGAATCCGACCTAACGGGCTGTCGACAAGGTGGTGAACTTAGGTTAGCCATACTTCCTAAAGAGGACCTCTTGTCACAAAGGATATCTAAAGATAATCTTTTTTCAGTTAGTTCGATATCCTTTGCAAGAACTGATTGCACCCGGACCAGAAAGTTGTCCAATGTTCCCATTAGTGCTCCCCCAGTCGACTGTGTAGTAATACCATCCCTTTTAGCAGACTTTTCCATTCTTCGTTAATACTAACAGCCACTTGACACGAATTCCCACAGCGTTACACACAAGGGCCTGGTGCTTACCCTTGCTGATTCTCTTTGGACAATGCTTGTTAGAGGAAGGTCCCGTTCCGTTCTCGGTCGGTCTCGGACGGGCTCAGACGGGCCCGCCCTTGGCCCGGGCTTCGCCCGGCGCGCGCCCGCGCGCGTCCCGCGATGCGTGGGCCGTGAGTAGTCTTATGGCGTCAGGGCGGGAGGGCGGGAGTACGGGAAGAGGCCACAGCTGTGTTGAATTACGGGGCTGCTGGTCCTCGCAGTCCCGTGTTCGTTGCTCTACTTCAGCAACCAGTCACCTTTGTGGATGTTAACAGCTCCCTCGTTATGGCAGCACTCGCCCGATCCTTGGATTAAAAGTTCCGATAAAATGGCACACAAGAGACTCCAGCCACGAACGGCTCCCGCGAAGCGGGGGCCGTGAGTAGTCTTATGGCGTCAGGGCGGGAGGGCGGGAGTACGGGAAGAGGCCACAGCTGTGTTGAATTACGGGGCTGCTGGTCCTCGCAGTCCCGTGTCCATTGCTCTACTTCAGCAACCAGTCACCTTTGTGGATGTTAACAGCTCCCTCGTTATGGCAGCACTCGCCAGATCCTTGGATTAAAAGTTCCGATAAAATGGCACACAAGAGACTCCAGCCACGAACGGCTCCCGCGAAGCGGGGGCCGTGAGTAGTCTTATGGCGTCAGGGCGGGAGGGCGGGAGTACGGGAAGAGGCCACAGCTGTGTTGAATTACGGGGCTGCTGGTCCTCGCAGTCCCGTGTCCGTTGCTCTACTTCAGCAACCAGTCACCTTTGTGGATGTTAACAGCTCCCTCGTTATGGCAGCACTCGCCAGATCCTTGGATTAAAAGTTCCGATAAAATGGCACACAAGAGACTCCAGCCACGAACGGCACCCCTTACCTTACTAAACAAGGATTTTGTTTTCTTTTCCTCAGCGTGGTAATACATTTTCTTGTTTTCCACAACCCTTTAGTCTTTTCTACAACTGTACGATCTCCTGTCCAATTGCAGCGCGACTCACACTAACGCACCAATCCGGAGCGTTTACTTCACTGACTCAGTCCACGAATCTCAGCGCGACTCACACTAACGCACCAATCCTGGAGCGTCTACGTCACCCTGTATGTCTCCCAATCCTTACGCGGCGTACACTAGCACACCAATCACCGTGCTTCCACCATTCTAACCCACTGTCCAATCACAGCGCAGTCTTCCTGACGTCAGCAGTCGCTGCAGCAGCTCCTGCTCCTGTCTCCTGTCTCTCGTCTACCCCCTCCTTTACAAAACTACTCGGTAGACTTTGTTTCAATTTCTACGAGTCTGTTAGTTACAACAAACAAACATCTCCATTGTCTGCTTCGCTAACCATAGAACAGCAAAAGACCTTTCCCACGAGAATCCCACCTTTCCCGGGAGCAGCGCTTACCTCTGCCCCACTACGGAATCGTTACTTCCGTTGATAAAGTAGCACATCCCTCTACTCTACCCTTCTAACAAGCACCAATTAACTGTCTTCTCCGGAATGCTCCTAAGAGTTTCACAATTAACCAGAATGCCTTCTCATTCACTCACTTTCACACCAGAAAATGTAGTACATTCACACAGAATCCTGTTTTTCCCGAGAACAGCGAACAGTCTGTCCTACTACAGAATTATATCACACGTTAACAAAGCAGCGCTTACCTCTGCTCTGTCCTTCTAACAAGCTCAGAGAATACCAATTACCTTTCTAGTGATAAGCGTTATTGGAATACAATTTTGTAGTACTGTCTTGTAATAATGCTCTGCTAAGTTTGCGTTTTGGCTATCTATAGGGTAAAAAAAATATCCTTAGAAATGTACTGGCTAAATTACTAATATTATTTCTTAAAACACTGTTATTTAGTGTCGCACTATTATTTGTGTTATTTAAGTATCTGCTTTTCATGAATTACTTCAGACTCCCACTAGAGTCTTCTCTGCCCTTATTTTCTCAATATCTATCTTTTGCACATGGTTCTTTTTCTTTGTTTCTGTCTCACTCTTCCTCTCTATGGGCCCGATTCACAGAACTAATCTGAGATAAAATTCTAAATTTACTACTTTTGATATTCACAGATGGCATTTAGTACTAGTAAAGTTAGGACTCCTAACTTTACTCCTACTAAACTGAGGCAAAATCCTAACTTTACGACTTTCGGTATTCACAAAAGGCATTTAGTAGTAGTAAAGTTTAGGATTTTATCTCAGATTAGTTCTGTGAATCGGCCCCAATGTCTCTAATCCGCTTTTTCACAGATTATTTCCTGAACACAAAGGACTCATTATGAGTTGATCGGATTTAGGTGCAGAGATACTAACGGCCATTACAGCTTATAGTCCCCAGCATGGGGAATAACCATGCTGACTAAATAATTTAAGGTTAAAAGTTCCAATTCTGCTCTGATTGCTGGGACTATTCTGCAGATATTTGATTTTCGATTTAATCCGGATGTAAAAAAGCAGGGGTGGGCTGATAGGCTTTCTCTCGGTAGTTGGCCAGGACGTTCTCTGGGGAACTGTTTATAACAAGGCAGTGTTTCTTCCTAGACCATACTGCAGAGGGTGGACAGTTGCTGTCCTGTGCTTGTCCTCTGACCCTGACCACTTTATCAGGTAGAAATCCACATCTTAAAAATATTGAATCCAGTGTTTCTGGATCAAGTAATTTGAGTGTTGGAAACATCAAAGCACTAGTTCAGCTATATTTGCTGCTGACATAGTTGCAGATAGACACGTTTCCTCTTTAGCAATGCTGAGGATTCTTGCCTTTAAAACTAGGTAGATTTGTTTGTAACTATCCAGTGGTTTAAGTCTGTATGCTCTGATTAAATAAGCTGACTTTATTGACAGGAGTATCTTATCTCAGGCCCTTAGTGTTGGGTTTCCTTTGTGTAGCCTAGAAGGAGGTTGTTTCGCATCTGCACATTGGTGGACAGAGATGTTCAAGTTGTTCTACGGAGCTGCCTCAAAAACCTATTAACTGACCCAGATACAAGGACCCTTTTAACCTCACACAACATTATATGCACCCAGGAATCGTGGCGAGAGAAGGAGACAATAACAGACGGATACTGTGAGTTTTATTCCCCAGCAACCAGAGTTCATACAAAGGGCCATGTAATGCGGGGGCCTTTAACTTTTCTTCTCCACCTATTGGGGGTTTACAGTCAGGGAGCATGTCATGGGTGATAAATATCTACAATGTGTGGAAATCAAAAATGTACAACATTTTAAATTTGCTACAGAATCCTTATCAAAGCATGGTAGAAAATACAGCAGACATCCAGTGGCGGATTCCTACACAAGTTCTACGTCCGCAAAGAGTAGACTCCTTACTTGCAGCCTTAGAGGCGTTGTCAATACGAGCACTGTATGTTCGCTTCACAGAAGACCAACACATCCGCCCGACTCATTATTGTCCAAGGAGGTCAGCAGTGCTGGATTACACCTTTATCTCCATTACCCTCTTCAACTTCATTTGAACTTACTCCATTCAGTTGCACTGTGAAAGCGATCACATGCCACAGGTTTGGGGATTACGTTTTCTTTTGAGGCACTCCTAAAAACAATCTCTGCCTAATTAGCGCCAACATTGTCATATGGGTCAGAGGCTTACCCGGGGAAACTGGAGGCCTTTTAAAACAGGGCACAGAGCGCAGTTTTCAGGTCTCTATTTCAATTACCATGCAATACCTCGCCAGCCCAGATCAGGATGGAATTTGCACTAAAAGACCAGTTGTTTGTAGAGAAGCCTAACATTATAAAATATCTGCACTCCACAAGGTCAGCTGAGCAAGGATCATTGAAAAACCTCATCTGGCTCGAAGCTGCGTTTTCCTATAGTGCAAGCCTTACAAATGTCTGGTCACATGCCCCTTCCGAAGCATTGGTGCAAACATGCCCCACGGAGCTATGGAATTTAAAACTACCTCACCTGCAGTTTAAAAAGCTCTGAACAGAAAAGTAAAAACTAAGGGGGATATTTACAAAGAAGTGGGGGAGTTAGGCATTAGCCGTCATGGCTTAATGCCTCACTCCCCCACTTCAGAAACGCAAGGCTGCACCATATTTACAAGGATATGGTGCAGCCTTGCATTTCCCCTGTGTGGTGCTATACCTAGCAGTGTAGCGTCAACGCAGGCACCCTTGCACCATTGTGAAAGGGTGTATCCGTGCAGGGGAAGATTGTTTATGTACATGAAGGTCCCCCTTCCTAAACATAAACAATCTTGAAATGCCATTTGGTCACTTCTATGTGTGCTGCTTAGTGCAGCACACATGGAAGTTACAAAATGTCATTCTTTTAAAGGATTGTTTATGTGCAGGAAGGGTCACCTTCCTGAAAATAAACAATCTATGGTATTTTGCATTTTCCATGTGTGTTGCACAAGACAGCACACATGGAAAAGGCAAAAACGAGGAGAAATAAAGCATTTCTACCCAGTTCGCCAAGTTAAGATCAGGTTTTCCCTGGTCTTAATTTTGGTGCTGCCTCCTATTTACGCTGCCCTTCAAAAAGGAGCAACATCACCAAAAGCAGGGGAGTCAGGGCTGGGCCCCGAGCGATCAAGTAAGCCCAAAAGAAACAAGTCTGACCCTCAAGTGGACCCACAGGCCGTGGGCACTGAAGTTGTGAGAGGACCTCAAGCAGCTTACCAAAAGATGCAGGCCACGGTGCACACGATGTGGTGTGCCTGAAGATTCTGGTCACTGAAGGTGCTCGAGGTTGGGGCTACTTGGAGCCCAAAGATCTTTTTGGAAGGAAGTCAAAAAGCCTTTGCAAGTGCAAGTTCATGCGATACACAAGGGTTCTGTTATTGCAACCCCCGAGGGATACTGGCCTCAAACTTGGTGAGAGAGCAAGGCAGGCCTCTGGAGCTGTTGAAAACTACCACCTGTGTTGCAGAACCTTACAGAGTCTGGAGGGGCTCAGGATCAGCAGACCAGTCAACTTAGTTGCGTGCCTGAGAATGCATGAGAGTGACTCCTTCGCTCCAATAGAAATTCCTTCAAGTGTATTTGATGCTTCACAGGCCTTGGAAGGTTCATGTATGATGCACAGGCACAGACGATGCAGCAGACCGGAAGGAATACGAAGTCAGGCCCAAACGAAGTCCAGCGTGCCCAGACAGTAGAAGTGAAGTGAAGTGAGAGGTTTTTATAGAGCGCGTCTGCTGCCCGCTGGCGTCCAAGCGCTGGTAGTGGAAGGAGACTCTGAGGAGGGGCCGGGAGAGAACAGGGAGGATATGTGAGAGGGGGCAGGAGAAGATTAATTTCTGAATAGAAATATTTTCAGTTCTTTGCGGAAGTGACAGAGGGTGGGGTTGGATTTAAGTGAAAAGGGAAGAGAGTTCCAGAGTTTGGCAGCATTCAGAGAAAAGGATCTACCACCTACTCTAGCTCTTTTAATCCTTGGGACTACGGCGAAAAAAGCATTGGTGGAACGAAGGGTTTTACCGGGACAGTAAGGGGAGAGAAGTGAATGATTGATCTCCGGGCTTACTCTATGAAATGCTTGATGCGATATGCAGAGGGCTTTGAACTTTATTCTCTCTCTGACTGGGAGCCAGTGGAGAGATCTGATCCCTGCCTTGACTGACTGTCTGCAAGGGATCTGGAGAAGAGTGCGGGCAGCACAATTCTGTGTTCTCTGCAGTTTTTCCAACACATACTCTGGGGCTACTAAGTATAGAGCATTGTTGAAATCCAGCCTAGATTGTACAAGGCCTTGAATAACCACCTGCTTGGCTTCAAAGGGTAATATTGGCAGGATTTTTTTCAACATTCGGATAATCCCGAAGCAGGTTGCAGCTGTTTTCGTTGCCTGAGTATTTAGTGTGAGTTTGTTATCTAACCATACTCCTAGGCTTTTTATATCTTCCTTCGGTATTGGCATTGGTCCTAGACTTGCGGGCCATAGCTGGTCATGAGAGGTGAGAGGAGAGGGGCCGAGAATCATTATCTCGGTCTTATCACCGTTGAGTTTTAAGGATGACTTTGTCATCCAACTTTTGACATCCTCCATGCATGCTACCAGATTAGATTGGGGAAGCGCACTGCTTTTCTGTGTCAGGGAGACCACCAGCTGTGTGTCGTCCGCATACAATATAATTTTGATACCGTATTTTTGGACGACCCTGCCAGTGGCCTCATGTACACATTAAACAGCGTGGGACTCAATGAAGAGCCCTGGGGCACGCCGCAGTTTAGGAGTCGGCTTGTGGAGTAAGAATCGCCATCAAAGACCTGAAAGGTTCTGTTGCTGAGAAATGAACTCAGCCAATCGAGGGCATTTCCTGAGATGCTAAGATCAAAGAGTCGGGATAGCAGGGTTTTGTGGCATACTGTGTCGAATGCCGCGCTTAGATCGAGGAGGACCACTGCCACTGTCCCTCCTCGATCCAAGATCCTCCTGGCTTCTTCCGTAACGGCTAACAGCGCTGTTTCTGTGCCGTGTCTAGGGCGAAACCCAGTTTGGGTGACGTCCAGTAGGCGGTTCTCCTCAAGATAGTTGGTAAGATGGCGGTTAACAAACTCTTCCAAACTTTTACTTGCCCATGGTAGCAGGGAAATTGGACGGTAATTATTAGGGTCTGATGGGTTGAGATTCGGTTTTTTAACAAAGCTTTCACCATTGCTTGTTTCCAGGTGGGAGGTACCATCCCTGATGAAATGGAGCTGTTGAGTAAATCCAGGAGGGTAGGAAGAATGATAGAGTTGGCCATATTCATCATTTTAGGGGGTGCAGGATCAAGGGGAGAACCAGATTTTACCTGGAGAACAAAAGATTTGAGTGATTCCAGATCTAATAATGGAAATTCATTCAGGTGAACTAGCGTAGGGTGTTCAATGGCATTTGTGGGTTGTAATGTGACAACTTCTGAGTTAGGGGTTGTGAATGAAGAATATATTATATTTATTTTTTGAAAGAAGAACTCAGCTAATTCGTTGCAACGGGAAGTAGAGACGTGGGTTGTGGTTGTAAGTGAGGGGATTTTGGAAAGGGTTTTGACTACCTGATAAATTTCTTTGGGTTTGGACTTAGCTGCCATAATTTTCTCATTGTAGTATATGGATTGGGCAGAAATTATTTCTGTTTTGTAAGCTCTAATATTTTCTCTGTATCTTTCTTTATCGATAGAGGCGTATCCCAGGCGCCACTTTCTCTCCATTTTCCTGCACTGTCGTTTCAGTTCCCTGAGTTTGTCCGAGTACCAGGGGGCGGTTTCTCTGGCTCTTTTTAGCATTGTCTTTCTTACGGGGAGGATGGTATCAATAGAGTCCTCTAGCCATTTGTTAAAAGTTGTGCTATTTTGTTCAGGATTTTCAGAAAGGGTGGGTTTGGAGTTAGAGAGAAGGCTAAACCACAACTCTGGCGGAAGTTTCGACCAATTTCTCATCTTCCTTGTAGTGAGAGGGGGGGGGCAACGGGGCTTTCCATGTGGACCAGTTAAGGAGGATCAAATGATGATCCGTCCATGGTAGGAGGGTGACGGAACCAACTGTTAGAGTGGAGCAGTTGGTAAAAACTGGGTCAAGCAGGTGACCTTTATCGTGAGTAGGTAGCTTTATCAGTTGTCGTAATTGGATCGCGGCTAGACTAGAGACGAGCTCGTTGGCAGTGCAGTTGGTGCTAACATCAAAATGAATATTGAAGTCACCCAATAGCGTGAAATTCGAGGAGGACATGGCCGTGTCTGCAGCGAACGAGGGTAAAGAGGAGGGAAAAAGGTTCAGTGGGCCTGGCGGGCGATATATAAGTGCCCCTGTTAAGCTGTCGTTGGAAGTGAGCTTGAGGCAAAAGGACAGACTTTCACAATCCGGGATTGGGTCAGAGGTGCAGTGGCATTGAAAGATGGACTTATGGATAATGGCGAGGCCTCCTCCTTTCCCGCATATGCGGTCTCGGCGTTCAATTTGATAGCCCGATGGCAGTGTTTGAATTACGTCTAGGTCACAGTCTGGTGTTAACCAAGTCTCGGTTAAGAAAAGAGCATCAGAGGATAGTTCGTCTAGAAGAAGTGAGATTTCTACTTTGTGTTTTGACATAGACCTGCAGTTTAGAAGCAATAGGGTGAAATTTTGCTGTAGCTGTTTAGATTGACCAGATTTTAAGTTAGCATTGCAATGCTGACAATAGAGGGGAAGATTGAGGGGATGATATATGTGAAGGCAACTGTCCTTCGTGGGGGGTTTCAATGAGACAAGGGCGGCGGAGTTATATTGCGTTCTGTGGGAAGAATCAGGGGGGGTGGCCCCTGTCCCCGGCCGGACGTGGACGGGCGCAGACGGGCGCAGACGGGCTTGCCTTGGGCGCGCCTTCGGCACGCCGGCGGCGCGCCCACTGCGCGCGCCCACTGCGCGCGGCCGCTGCGCGGCCGGGCCAGGCACATGATGGAAATAGGGCAAGAAGAGGGGTGTGGCCTGGCGCTAATGGGCGTGTCTTCAGCCCAGGGAATCCCAAACAATGGCGGCGCAACTCGCTTCTGGCTCCGCAGCGAGTGGAAGGAGGGGGAACACCACACAAGTAAGTTAAAACACAAGATTCACATTCTGATTAAAAATGAACAAGCGCTCCCGGCTTTCCGCCTCAGGAGGTTGCTTCCAGTCTAATACGCGCTGCGAGAGAAGGCGCGATTTAGATAGTTGGAAGGGGGCGTGGCCTGGCGCTAATGGGCGTGTCTTCAGCCCAGGGAATCCCGAACAATGGCGGCGCAACTCGCTTCTGGCTCCGCAGCGAGTGGAAGGAGGGGTAACACCACACAAGTAAGTTAAAACACAAGATTCAAATTCTGATTAAAAATGAACAAGCGCTCCCGGCTTTCCGCCTCAGGAGGTTGCTTCCAGTCTAATACGCGCTGCGAGAGAAGGCGCGATTTAGATAGTTGGAAGGGGGCGTGGCCTGGCGCTAATGGGCGTGTCTTCAGCCCAGGGAATCCCAAACAATGGCGGCGCAACTCGCTTCTGGCTCCGCAGCGAGTGGAAGGAGGGGGAACACCACACAAGTAAGTTAAAACACAAGATTCAAATTCTGATTAAAAATGAACAAGCGCTCCCGGCTTTCCGCCTCAGGAGGTTGCTTCCAGTCTAAGAAGAAGTGGTGTCTGATCTGAATCTTATTCCACGATGAATCAAGGTACCAGGTATGCCCTTAAGTACCCTAGGGATAGGGTTGGGATGATTCAGGGGATCCTCCCAGGGGAGGGTCTAGACAGAGGGGAGGTTACTTCCATGTACTTTGTCCAGTGGCGTACCAGAGCAGGAGCGAATGGCTCCCGGAATTGGTTGGAGCTTGACTATGCATGGGACCCTACATGTGCCTCTCATGCAGACTGAGTGGTGCTGGCAAGCACACCCACCCTTCCCCAGTACACTAAATCCTTGCTAGCAGGTGGTCACACCTCCCTGTGACAGGATGCCAATTGTTCTGCATACCTCTGCTTGTGCTTGGCGCTGCAGCAGGAGGGCAAATTCGTGTCTCTGATTGGCAGCAACCATTTTGTGATGTCAGGGTCCAGAAGGCTGGTACCAGGACCACTGGGAGCCTAACAGAGGGCTCTTCCAGTGCTTGGAATCACACATCTGGTGTGGGGGATGATTCCAACATGTTTGATACCAACATCAATTGCAGCCGTTTTAGAGATGGCCATCGCATAATTACGTGATGCACCTCTTTATAGTATATAGCTGCTTCACTGCTTCACTGACAACCCGAGAGAATCTACTCCGTAGGCTGTAGGGGTGTCCTGCTCATGCAGAGGCACCCTCTCACTTAGAACCAAGAACCCTGCCTTCAGAATTTCAAAGGCCTGCTATAGGGGTAACATATAGGTTTTAAGTGCAGTGACCCTAGATATGGGAAACCTATATCTTTAGTAAGTAGTGCTAGCACCAGCTTACACAGGCTGCAATGGCAGTCCTGTAGTTCCATTTTGAATGGTCTCCCATAAAACATGCTTCAGCCCATGGGCGACCTCTGGGGTACCTATGCCGTGAGTACCTTAGTACTATATACTAGGGATAATTGGAATGTACCTAGGGACTGAACACAACAGGTTTTGGAAAAAGCAGATAGACTGTAGTCCTGATTAGCAGGATCCTGGTCAGACTAGTCAAATACAGCTTAGCACAAGGGAAAAAGTGGGGGGTCACCATAGAAGGAGATTCTACTTTCCTACACTGGGATTGCACCAACCTCCATGGGTGGATGCGCAGGAAACTCCACACCACATCCATGGAACACTTACCCAAAGCAGAGTAACGCAAAGCAGAGATTTGCCTTATTCTGGATTCACTAAATCCCACATACCTAGGGAAGGTAGCTTAGCAAATATGACTTATGCACTTGCGTTGCCTTGTGTCGCCTTGCGAGATAGATCTGGCCCTGAGTTCTGATTATCTCAGCGATCATCTCTGACAGTCAAACCAGAGTATAGTCATCCTCATTCAGTAGCCTGCACCTTTTCTTTCCCAGCAAAGAAGTCCTTCTGCAAGTTCTCTCTCTCGACCACTGTGGAATGTTGCTGCAGCTACATTATGCATATCTGCTTCCCTCCTTTCACTTCTACGTCTTTCAGTCTTATGCCCAGGCGAGGCTCAGCGCCAGCAGGGAGTTTTATAGATTGCCGCCTTTTTAAAAGAGTTCTCTTCCTCGCAAAGAAATTAAACAAATGCCCATTGCCCTGTAGGAAGCATTAGTTTAGTGAATTGTGGAGAGAGATTATCCACAAAGCCCTATCAGTAGGCAGCAGAAGTGATACCAGAGTTCTTCGCCGACTGCAAAAGGCGAGTCTCATGGAAGTGTCTCGGGCATTAAGGCTCTCTCAGGGGACTCCTGGCTGAAGAGCTGCTGGGCCTCTCCAAGCAGAGGCATGGTGGCTTCGCCCTCCCAGGCGACCAAGGTGATGCTCTGCTCTGTGCACTGCAGTGTTTACCTCCAGACAAAGCAACTTGTTAACATTCCACGTGCGTGAGATTCTTTAATAACTGCTCACACCTGCCTAATTAAAAATCTCTAATTAAAATAATGAGTCCCTCTCCTGAAGGTGCAAGTCATTGATCTGTAATCTCTTCGTGTTAAACCCAGCAATTTCAATGAGCAGACTGTCAAGAGGATACAAATTAATGATGGAACAACTTGAAAAATATAAATGTTTTTTTATGTCTGTCCTGGAGCAATTCAAGTTTGAAAGTCGATTATGATATATGCCCCTGTTAAATCAATGTGAAAAACTTTGCAGACTGGTAGAAATTTTGCCAAAATTGTCAAATTACGGGGTATTTAGTAAACTCAGGTCCCCATTTACGGGGTGCTGGGAGGCGTAAAGATTTGGTGCTTTGCCTAGTTGGCGTGAATGTGTAGATCTGCGGTAGCGTCAAAATCCATGGGTGGCTTTGTGTGGCTTCATATAGGATTCAGAGCCCTAAGTCACGCATGTACCACTTTACGTGGTGCAAAAGTGATACAACGCTCTCATAAATAACCCCCTTAAACTTTACAGGAAAGGTAAAAACCGGAGTCTATTTGCAGGGGTGTTCAATCAGTCACAGAGCAATGATTCGCATATCTTGCAAACCAAATAAACGAGGCAATCAGCAATACATGTTACCGTGTGTAGACAGGATACAAAAAAACAGAGAAAATAGCATGGAGTGGTATGCGAATAAGGAAGAGAAATGATCTCCTCTTTAGAGCATGAAGGTGAAAAACATGTAAATATGAAATATTCATAATAGAAGTAAGAGAGCAGCGCTATAAAGCACGCTGAGTACTCAGGACTGAACTAGCCAATATATAACTTCCTAGTAGGCTACTTGGTAGGGCATTACTTTTGAAGCAGGAGGGATGCCATGACATAAACATGTCTCTATAAAAGTAGGAAAAAAGCTAGACACTAGTTTCAGAGCAGGATGTGACGCCATGTCCTGAACTTGTTCCTATAAAGATGAGTCCTCAACCTCACGCTTCGAGCCTACATTACACCACACCTTAGGAAACTCCACTACCTCCCGATAAACAAGCATGCACACTTTAACCTCAAACACCCACACTTACAAAGCTCTCCACAGCACTCGCCTGCCTACCTCAACAGCTGCATTCACTTCCAGCAGCCATCCCGACACCTATACTCTGCCGATCTCTCACTAGCACACACCCCAAGCATACACAAAAGCAGAGGAGGGACCTGCACCTTCATGTACCTGACCCCTAGAACCTGGAACCACCTCCCACAACACATCAGAACCTCCTCCTTTCACTAGGCTGACCACACACACTAGCTAACAGCATCTGGTTACCCTCACATGTGATGGGCGAGCTATAAAAACACAAATAAGAAAACATATAATTCCATTGTAGTTGAGGCCTCCTGCAGTGTGGAACTGGTATGAAAATTTGTTTCGAAGGCTGATTCCAATTTTCAGTCCGCCTCTGGTAGTAACGAAATTGAGAGTCCCAAGTGCCGGGAGAACAGAAGGGTTAGCATTTGGTATTCCTGTATAAAAGCTCTATATTTATGCCTTTTATCCTCAAAGAAGTTGACAAGAAGAAATGGTGAAACAAATCTTCCCTGGGTTATTTCTTGATCAAAGGTAGATTCTATTACACAAACTCAATTCTATTTTGTCTCTTCACTTTTTGCAATTGCCCAAACCTGCTGAAAACAATCAATCAATCAATCAATCATAACACTTGTATAGCGCGCTACTCACCCGGCAGGGTCTCAAGGCGCTTGGGGGAAGGGGTCTGCTATTGCTCGAACAGCCAGGTCTTGAGTTGTCTCCTGAAGGCGAGATGGGCCTGGGTCAGCCGAAGATGGATGGGGAGGGAGTTCCATGTCTTGGCCACCAGGTAGGAGAAGGATCTGCCACCAGCGGTGGCTCTTCGGATGCGTGGTATGGCGGCGAAGGCGAGGCTTGTCGAACGTAGCTGGCGGGTGGGCGTGTAGAAGGTCCGGCGGTTGTTGAGGTACTTGGGTCCCAGGTTGTGGAGAGATTTGTGTGCGTGTGTGAGGAGCCTGAACGTGATCCTCTTGCTGACGGGGAGCCAGTGCAGGTCCTTCAGGTGGCCGGAGATGTGGCTGCGTCGGGGGATGTTCAGGATGAGACGGGCGGAGGCGTTCTGGATGCGTTGGAGTCTTTTCTGTATCTTGGCTGTAGTTCCGGCGTAGAGGGCGTTTCCGTAGTCCAGTCGGCTGGTGACGAGTGCCTGGGTGACTGTCTTCCTGGTCTCGGTCGGGATCCATCGGAAGATCTTGCGGAGCATGCGTAGGGTGTTGAAGCACGATGAGGAGACGGCGTTGACTTGTCTGGTCATCGAGAGGGAGGAGTCCAGGATGAAGCCCAGGTTGCGTGCGTGGTCCGTTGGTTTGGGTGCGCTGCCCAGGGCCGGGGGCCACCAGGAGTCGTCCCAGGCAGAGGGTGATGATCCACGGATGAGGACTTCTGTCTTGTCTGAGTTCAGTTTCAGGCGGCTGTTCTTCATCCACTCGGCTACTTCTTTCATCCCTTCGTGTAGGTTGGTTCTGGCGGTGGCAGGGTCGTTGGTGAGGGAAAGGATCAGCTGGGTGTCGTCAGCATAGGAGATGATGTTGAGGTTGTGCTGGCGTGCGATGGCTGCGAGAGGTCTCATGTAGATGTTGAAGAGGGTGGGGCTGAGTGATGATCCTTGCGGTACACCACAGATGACTTCGGTGGCCTCGGAACGGAACGGGGGGAGGCGCACTCTCTGAGTTGTGTCGGTGAGGAATGAGATGATCCACTCCAGTGCCTTCTCTTGGATACCGATGTTGCTGAGGAGTTGAACTAGGGTGCGGTAGCAGACTGTGTCAAACGCTGCAGAGAGGTCCAGGAGGATGAGGGCCGCTGTTTCCCCGTTGTCCAGCAGGGTTCTGATGTCGTCGGTGGCTGCGATGAGGGCGGTCTCGGTGCTGTGGTTGGCTCGAAAACCAGACTGTGAGGGGTTGAGGGATCCGTTCGTCTCGAGGAAGGCAGCGAGCTGTCTGTTGACGGTCTTCTCGATGACTTTGGCAGGGAAGGGGAGGAGCGAGATGGGGCGAAAGTTGTTGAGGTCGGTGGGGTCTGCTGTTGGTTTCTTCAGTAGGGCGCTGAGCTCGGCGTGCTTCCAGCTCTCCGGGAAGCTGGCGGTGTTGAAGGAGGTGTTGATGATGTCCCGTAGTTGGGGTGCGATGATGGAGTCGGCCTTGTTGAAGACGTGGTGGGGGCAGGGGTTGGTCGGGGATCCGGAGTGGATGGTGTTCATCGTGCGGGCTGTGTCTTGGGTGGTCACCGTGGTCCAGGTGCGGAGGGTGGTGGTGGAGGGCGTTGGTTCGTCGGTTGGGTGTGTTGATGGTGCGCCGAAGCTGTTGTGGATGTCGGCGATCTTGTGGTGGAAGAACGAGGCGAGAGAGTCGCAGAGGTCTTGTGAAGGAGTGATGTCGTTGTTGCCGGTGCTGGGGTTGGAGAACTCCTTGACGATGTTGAAGAGTTCCTTGCTGTCGTGGGTGTTGTTGTCCAGTCGTTCCTTCAGTTTCTTCTTGGTAGTGCGGATAAGCTGGAGGTGCTTGCGGGTGGTGTGTTTGAGGGCGGTCATGTTGTCTGTGGTCTGGTCTAGGAGCCAGGCTTTCTCGAGGCTGCGGCAGTTCTTCTTTGAGTCCTTGAGTTCGTCGGTGAACCAGGAGGCTTTCATGCTTCTGGGTCTGCTGGTAGGGTTCTTAAGTGGCGCGAGGTCGTCAACGCAGTCGGACAGCCACTTCGTGAGGTTGCGTGCAGCTTCGGTGGGGTCCGTTGTGCTGGCGGGTGGGTTCTGACTGAGGGAGGTGGTGAGCTGTTCGGCGGTGATCTTGCTCCAGCTCCTGTGGGGAACCTGTTGCGGGTGGTGGTGGGTCGTGGTTCTTCTGTAGCTGAAGTGGACGCAGCTGTGGTCGGTCCAGTGAAGTCCTGTGGAGTGGCTGAAGGTGATGTGCTTGCTGGATGAGAAGACAGGATCAAGCGTGTGGCCGGCGTAGTGGGTGGGGGTGTTGACCAGTTGCTTGAGACCGAGGTTGGCGAGGTTGTCCAGCAGGGTGGTGGTGTTGTGGTCATTGTTGTTCTCCAGGTGGAAGTTGAGGACCCCGAGGAGGATGTAGTCGGCGGAGGGGAGGGCGTGTGGGCTGATGAAGTAGGCGATGTCTTCGCTGAATTGTGTGCGGGGTCCTGGGGGTCTGTAGATGAGGGTGCCTCTGAGGGTGGTCTTGGGGTCGGTGTGGATCTGGAAGTGAAGGTGTTCGGCCAGCGAGAGGGTGTCGTCGGAGTTGGTCGTGATGCGGATGGTGTTCTTGTGGACGATGGCGATGCCTCCTCCGGTCTGGTTGACGCGGTCCTTCCGGGTGATCTTGTATCCGACCGGAATGGCGATGGCAATGTCTGGCGCTGAGGAGGCGTTCATCCAGGTTTCTGTGAGGAAGGCGATGTCTGGAGATGTGGTGTCGAGGAGGTTCCAGAGTTCCACGGCGTGTCTGTGGACGGAGCGGGTGTTGAGTAGGATGCACTTCAGGTGGTTACTGCTGGTGCTCGTCTTGGCGGGTGCGGTGCAGGTCCGGATGCAGGAGAAGTTTCAGGCTCGGCAGCAGAAGGGTCCGTGGGAGCATCTCGGGGTTGCTCGGTAGCATCCGGAGGATCGGCCGGGGTTGAGTGCGTTGAGTGTAGCAGCGTCGTAGGACCGGCGGATGGGTTGGCAGCCTCGGGGGCCAGGGGTCCTGGCGCTGGGTGCGGTCCAGGCGCGGACGGGCATAGACGGGCTTGCCTTCGGCGCGCCTTCGGCGCACAATAGGCACGCCCGATGCGCGTGACCACTGCACGTTCGCGTGGGCGTCATAATAGAGGAGCCGGGAGGGAGGAGCAGCTGGGTGGCGGGAGCGGGGCGGCGAATGGGCAGGAGGGGGGCGGGGACGCAGGGAGTCAGCGGCGGGAAAAAGGAGGGCAGAGGGCGGCTCAGCGGCAGCTGGGTCGTCCGGGGAGCTAGAAAAACGGAGGAAAAAGGAAAATACAACGGAGGGCAAGCACAATGCAGGCAAGCAAAACGGGAAAAACAGAGGCGAAGAGAAAAAAAATACACGAGGCTAACACACAATGCAGGCAATCAAAACGGGAAATACAGAGGCAAAAAGTAAATATCCACGAAGGTCAGAACACAATGCAGACAAGCAGAACGAGTCAAAAGCAGTGGTGTGTGGGGGCGACCTCGCCTGGTTATAGGCTATTGGGTCTAAAAGCATAAGACTTGTTGCAGAATCACAAAGCCCCAACTGACTACACCCAGACCAGGCCCAAAATGTTCAGTAGCTCACCCTTGTCCCTCAATCCATGAATCCCAGTGCTGGCCCCACAATCTCACACACTTAAACAACACTCCCCAGCACAAGTCACTGAGCCCCAAGGACTGTCTGGTATACACCACAAAGTATACACTTACACAAATAGTAACAAGTCGATTTTTGATACACCCCACCTAGTCTTCCACACATCATCAACTGACTTGTTCCCCCTTACATTCTGGAACCCACACAATGCCATGTTAGGTTGTGATTCCCCAGCTCGTGACAAGCCGCATTCATGTTCACGAGAAAACCGCGCTTCCCCCTTCTCACAAATGAGTTAGTATGAACAATATATACATGCGCTCATTTTACCACGTTTGTCAAACATATTGAAGATTAAGTAATAAATAATATAACTTACAGCCCACACCCTGCCCTAGACCCTCTCCACCTCCAAATCCAACCCTGGCCACCAGAAATCAGAACGCAACCTTTCTTTGGTCTTGACTATTCCCATATGACCTTCATTGGCTAAATAAATGAGTCTGTTTCTCAAACTCACTGGTGGGATCAGTCTGGTTCATCTCAACAACAAGTCTTTATCCACTGACAATTGATCCTCACGTTTGGACCAAGGTTTACCAAGAGTTGTTGACTTTTTACCCTTACTAGCATTTATGACTTCCATTAATATGTCATCCTTTTCTACTTCATCCACCCATTAACTCTCCGAGATAGCACTAGAAGTGATTTCAAAAACTGCAATCTCTATCTCTCTTAAATCATCATCATTTTTTCACCTTCCCCACCTGTTCCCACTAACCAAGAAAGGCCGTCTTCAGAGTAATTGTTAGCCCCCAGAATGAATTCAACAGTAAAACTGAAATCTTGCAAGGATGTGACCCACCTTCTAATCGTCGCTGAAAGAGCATTCAGACCTTTTTTAAAGGACACCTCTGTTAGAGGTTTGTGATCTGATCGAACTATGAAGTTCATGCCCCACCATTGTATTTCATACCAAAATTCTTGAACTTATTTAATTCCCAGTAAATGCCCAATGCTTCTTGTTTGATGACAGAATAGTTTTTCTCCATACAGGCAATCAATTCCTCCTTTCAATCTCTCTTCTGAATCAAAACCGCACCTAAATACTATTGGCCAGCATCTGTACTTATGGCAGTTTCGTCACTAGGATCAAAAACCTTCAAAGTTTTTTACCACTTCAAACTCTTTATTACACTTACCACAAATTCAACTTTCTTTCCTAAAAGGGATCTTAAATTCACAGTTTCTCTTGCATAATTCGGTACAAATGTGTTGTAAAATTCAGACATTTCTAAAATGGATACCAGTTCCTCTCTTTTCTGTGGCTTACCCAATTTCACAATGGTCTATATTAGATCCTATTTTGGTAGAATTCCTGACCCTACAATTAAATGTCCATGATTGTTCACCTCCAGCATACCAAATTTGCACTTGTTTTCCTCAAGAGTTAGTCCTGCACACAGTAGCCTTCTCAGAACCCTTCTTACTCAAAAGTTATATTCTTGAAAATCTTTCCCAAAAATAAGTAGAACATCCTGTTAGTATCTGACCCCTGCCTATTACACATCTACCTTTCAGGTTTTTTTTCCTGGTGCTTGCTGTTAAAAATGCGTTTTGTGCCCTTTTACGATGGCTGCCACGTTGAGTTTCTCTCACTTTACCTCAGGATTATCCTTCAAAAGGAACTGGCTTTCACTGGGTCACGCTCTCTTAAGATGGCCTCCTGTTGTTTTTTTAAAGAGTGGCTTACGCTTTGCTGATGAGTCGTAAAACACCTCCGTGAAGCTGACTCGCGCCTCATCCAACATGGCCCCCAGGGTTTTTCCAATGGGCTTACACACGCTAGCTCCGTGAGACTCAGTGCTTGCGCAAATCTTACTTCTTTTCTTCAGACACTAGCGCCTGGCCCCTTGCAGAGCTCTGCACCTTGCTGGGAAGCCGGTACTTCGAAGGGAAAGGCCGTCAGTTGGGCTTCATGCAGCACGTTCTGGTGGGCTTCACCTCATCTGGTTCACGGCTGGCACATCTATTCACCGCTCATTGCTGTGCTGGTCCAGGCATCTCTTCAGGCAGCTATTGGGGTGTATAGGTAGGTAAGACCTCGCCAATCATCGGCAGAGGTGCTATACACCACAAAGTGTACACTTACACAAATTATATTTGAAGTAGGTTTATTCGATATACCCCAACAGTCTGCTTCGCAAAATCAACTGACTCATTCCCCCTTACATTCCATAGCCCGTTCAATGCCATGTCAGCTTGATCATGAGAACACCACACCCTGGTCCCACAATTCCTCCTATTGAAGCTAAGCTAAGAGAGCAGTGGGCTGGCTTGAATTTCTTCCTTTTCAAGAATGGTAATAGCTCTGGGCACCCAGGCTAAAGATTCAGCCATGTGATCTTAATTTTAAGAAGCTTTTATTCTTTACATTTTGAACTCACATAATGATATTCATCATGTTATATTAAGTCAAAGGCAACCATTTGTGGCACATTAAAAATGAGTGCCACAGTGTGTGAGATGTGTAATGTTGATATGTTTTTCTTAGCACGATGAAGCTGCCTGCTCTATGTGCTTACTTGAGTGCGAGGCCTGACAAACAAAATGCAAGAAAGTAAAAAGAGCCACTTTAGAGTTTGGTTCTAAAAGAAAATCCTATTTCTGGGCTGCTGAAAATCCTCTTTCACAGAGCTAGTATTGAGTAGGAAATGTAGCCTCTAGACTGTACTCTCAATTGAGGTGGACGGCGCCTCCCAGCAACATCGGGAATGATGCCGAGGTGGACGGCGCGTCCCAGCAACACTGGGACTGATGCCTTCTTTGGAACTATGACGATGCCCCACGGGCTGAAACTATAACTATTTGTACTTACAGCAGAGCCCGAGTACCCTTGGCCCATGCCCGGTGGAGCTGTCCTATGCAGCTGTAGAGGAGTCTGGCTCTGGGTCACCCCCTCGGCCGTCACCTACCCAGCCGGACATTGTTTTTTACGGTTCTTCTCGATTTTATCTGTCTCTCTCTTCGACTGCTTTTACTACTTTATTCCCCCTGGAGTAATTTCCCACTTCACGTCTACCTGACTCTGTCTGCTCTCCCCCCTCCTGTTTACCTTTCCCCCACTACCTTCCACTTCCCATAAGACATGTGTCTTGGATATTATATTATTGTATAAGCTCACGTTTTTCTCCTAAGCATGTACTGGTAACTGGAACTGATATAACTATGTAACAATGTACTGAAACAATGTCCTATCTCATGTAAAGCGCTCTGATACCTCCATGTCTAGCCAGCGCTATATAAAACTTTTCAAAAAATAAATAAAAAAAATAATAATTGAGAGTTTGCTCCTTAAGCTGTACAAAGCAAACACCAGGAGACGATGGACGGAGCACTGAACCTTTTCAGACACTCACTCATAGTAACAGATCCGGGTTTAGTCCATCATTGTTCTTTAGCTCACTTCACCACGCCAGTTCAGACCCAACCATATGCAAATTAGTCTTGACCCTGTTCCTCATGAGAACAGTCCAGCCCGAAGTGCCAAGCCAGGGACACCCTAAACCAGAAACAGGCATCCTGGGACCGGTTCTGGGGTTGCATCCCTCATCAGCCTGGCTAGCTTTAATCCAGTGGCAAAGTGAGCAAGGTACCCTCGTCTTGGCATACCCTGCCAACTTGGGGTGAACAAAGGAAACACAATGAGATGATGGACAGAGTGCTGAAACTTTTCTGACACTCACCCCTGTCACAGATCTGGCTTTAATCCATCATCGATCTTTAGCTCACTTCAGCACCCCAGTTCAGACCCAGCATATGCAAATAAGCCTTGACCCTGGGCCTCTTGAGAACAGTCAAGCCCGAACTGCCAAGCCATGTCTTCCCTGGACCGTTACCAAGCATCCTGGGACCGGTTTCAGTGTTTCAGCCCTCATCAGCCAGGCTCCTTTGAATTCAGTGGCTCCGTAAGCATGGTCAAATCTGCCACCACAGAGCTTGTGTGTGTAGTTTAAACAGCCATTTCGACCTAGCAAGTTAACCTACTTGCCAGGCTCAAACCTTCATTTTTATAACATATTACTCATTCATAATGTAGGCTCTAGTCAGCCCTATGGGTAGGTTTTAGTGTATTTAAAAGGTAGGACTTGTACTGATGAGTTTTAAATGTCCTGGTAGAGAAAAACTGCTAAATTCATTTTTCACTTCTGCAAGGCCTATCTCCTCCATAGTTTAACATTGGCATTGACTTAAAACATATTTTAAGTATAATGTTTTATTGGGAAAAGAAGGAAATTTTGAGTTTGGTGTCTCTGGACTCACAATTTAAAATCGCAACTTATGGTGGGTCGGATGTTATATTGTAAGTCTGAAAATGCCACTTTTAGAAATTTGGCATTTTCTTACTTTAACCATTCTGTGCCTCTGTCTGTCTCTAAGTACATGTATGGGTGGGGTGACCGCTGGGCTTTGTGTATTACCTCTAGAAAGTCGCACAAAGGGAGCTGGGGAATGACGTTTGATTCCTGATTCCGCAAAGGCAGGAAAGGCTGGTACCTTGTGATCTTCAAAGGCCTCTGTGATGCCTCCCTCACTTCAAAGGTAATTTGGGAATAAGTACTGGAAACCTGGCACCACCAGATCAGAACTTTGCCAGAACCAAGGGTATTCTGCCTGGAAGAAGAGCTCCTGTGCTGTAGGATGGACTGCCACTTTGCTATCTGCATTGCTGTGTTGACCTGCTGATTGCTGTGCTGTAGGAGCGACTGCCACTTTGCTCCCTCCATTGCTGTGTTGGCATGTTGCTTCTTGCCTGAGAGTGAGAGAGACTGGGCCTGCTCTCTACATCCTTGAACGCAAGTATCTCCAAGTGCTTGACGACTTGCGTCAGTGAAGTGCCCTCGGACACTGATGGAGTGCCAATTTGAAGACGACGACCCAAGTCCTGACTACGAGGTTCACCAACGACGCAGTCCCGATCGGAAGATGCCACTGCGAGGCTCGACTATGCCGCAGCACTGATCTATCAACACTAACTGTGAGGCTCAACTTCAACACAGTGCCAAAACTTCCAAACTGACTGCGAGGTATGACTTTGATGCAGCGCCACTTCCATAAACACAGACTGCAAGGCTTGACTCGAATGCATCGCCCTGAATGCATGAATGGGGATCGACGCTGGGAGTCTTCAACGCCGGCGATGCTTCGTACAAGATACTTTGTCAGTGGGTCCTTCGTGTGTCTGGTAGCTGCCTGCCTTCTATTGCAGTTTGCTTGAACTTTGGATTGACCCCAGTCTACCGTTTAGTGTGTTACAGCGCAAAACATCAAATTCCCCCTTTGGCACAGACCAACTACCTCGGCATCCAATTCACTCACATACATTCATTGGTGGGGCCCATAACACCAATATACTTACTCTCGGTTGACCTGTTTTCTGAGGGAAAATACGTTTCTCAACGCTGACACGAGAGGAATACCTTTACTTTACCATAAACACATTGACATTAAACCTAAGATATCCCTCCCATACGGAGATAGATCATTTAGTCGAATTGGTAATTGATGATTAACTCGTCTACCTTTGCTCTATTACTTTTCTCTTAATCTTCTTCTTCAAATAATCAAAACATCACATTTGTCAATTTGTCAATTAATCAATTATTCTTTATCTAAGAAATATTGAAAGAAATGTTAGAAATCATCATTAGCATTTCAGAGCATCATATCTACCTATTCTAGCTAAAGTCGTCCTCTAAGTCAGTCAGTCAAAGAGAATTTATTCAGCAAAGTTTAGGCCGCAATTCAGTCTCTCTCATAGATTCAGGATAACAGCTGTCCAGCAGTGTCACCGTCCTCTCCGTCAGCATAACGTCAGGAAATCGAGTTCATCAAAGAAGAGCGAGAGCTAATAGTTCAATTCCCTACCTACTTTTATAATGAAAATATTAACAAAAAGTATCAAGATCGGGGTTTAGAGAGTTCTTATTGGTCAATTTTGACTTGCATGGTACAGTTCTCAGGGTGTCGGATAATGAAGTCATCCAACTTGCTTATTCCGGTTTTTAAATCAAGCACTGTCCTTTCTTTTGGATTGGTTCCCGGAACGACCTTGGAGGGTACATGTTCTCCCGGGGTCAGGTCCAGGCCACTGTTTCTGGCGGTGACGCATGCGCACTTCACCCAGAACCTCGTGTTGTCATTGCAGTCACTTTTAACGTCTCGTTCAGCCATCTTGTTTAGGCTGAAATAGTCAACTTAAGCAAAACAAACACAAAAACGTAATTAAAACATAGAAATGGATAATAAAATGTTATCCCCTTGCTAATACCCATGTGTGTGTGTATTTATCTAGCAGAAGCAACACTTAAGCGGTTTATACTCACTGAATAAAGCACAAATCACAAATACATCACTTAAAGCAACATACAACATATAATATTCTAATTTTCTACTATTAATATGCGTACACAAGTTAATTCACAATTACTATAGCCATGCAAAGTGCAATTCCCACGTGTAATTCTCTTGTTAATATAGTTGGTGAGTTATCACTTCAAATAAATTAATAATATTACAATTAATTGATTATTTGGATTAATAGAAACATGCAGAATGGGGTATACAACATTTTGTACTACCCGCTCCAGCAAGTGCTATTGACTTCTTAATTTAATCTTTCAAAATTTCTATCTCGATTTCCACTTATTCGATTTTTGTCATTTTGGACTTGTTTTGCTCAGATAAATATTCCCCATTTTACTAAACTGGTGTTGGAGTCTTTTAAGTGGTATCTTCACTGTGTTACTGTAATATAAGTGTTGCACAAGTACTCAAAAAAAGAAATAGAGTGCGTCCGCTTCACATGGACTTTCCCTCCACACGACAAAGGAAATGCTCACCCACCAGGGTTACCCCTTGATGTTATGCTTCATCATTGAGTTCATCCCATTCCTCTACAGAACGGGGTATGCTGCGACCTACAATTTATGTGGTAGCATTTATAGATGTATTCTAAATGATGGAAATAGTAAAAAGTAAAAAAATACCTGCCTAGCGGGTAAACACTATTTTATTCTGGCCTCCAGATGGTACTGGTACACAACAGGCAAAATATAAGGTTTAGGTGATCATATACTTGCCTTTCTAGTGGTCTACATGTTTCAAGCCGAACCCTATGGCTTTCCTTAAGGACCAGGGTTCTAACTGCCGATAGCATTCTTTCTAATGATATAAAAATTCAGCACCTACTTAGTGTTACTACTTGGTAATCTGTAATACATAATGGGAGAGTTAGCCTTCTAAAATCTTGTCAGCATACAGAATCAAACACACTGCTTATACTTATAATGTTGAGCATGTTGTACATGCATATCAATGAAAACCCCTTATTTTGAAATGCCTGATAAAGTACAATATATCTTTGGTTGAGGTGAGCACTTCCAGTGAAACTATTGAGCCTTGTGACACACAACGCAGAGCACAATACACAAGTAAAAACACAAAATGTACATAAATAATGCAAAACTCTTGCATCATGAGTCCTCGGTTGAGAGGGAGTTTGTAGTCAAACTCTATATAGTAAAAAAGGGGTAGAGAGATATTTTGGCGAGTCAAGTTCATTCCATATGACAAAACTTCAAAGCGGTAATTGTTGCGGCTATGTCGTACGTACTATGCCAAAGCGTTAAATCTGTGCAGTGACCGTCCAGTAGCCTCACCTTTGTCCCACAATCCATGCATGCCAGGGCTGGCCCCACAATCTCATATACTTGAACAACATTCCCCATCTCAGGTCACTGAACCCCAAGCCTTGGTCCCACAATTCCTGCTATTGAAGCTAAGCTCAGTCAGCAGTGAGCTGGCCTGAATTTCTTCCTTTTCATGACTGGTAATGGGTCTGGGCACTCAGGGTACACATTCACCCATGTGATATTGATTTAAGAAGCTTTTGTTCTTTACAGTTTAAACTCACATAATGATGTTCCTGTTGTTATTCCTTGCCCGTTTCATTGTTTGTGCCACTATTCATGGTGGATACCTTCTAGCCTCTAGTTTGGTTGCCAGGCAATCTGCTTGTATTTTGTAGTCCTCTAACGGCTTGGAATAACTACAGAGACGTCCTACTGGACCATCCTTCCCAAAAAGAAAAAAAGGAGAGACTAATATATATTACATTACACTACATTTAACATAGCCTCAGATTAAGTAGGAAAGATCATAAACAAACATTTGCATATTCTAAATGGTTGTTCCCTACATTTCCCCAAACCCATGTTCTATCACAGACGAGGGCAAAGTCTACAGGGCATGCGAGTACATACACACCCCCAAAAATCAACAACAGATAAAACACAGATTCAGGGCACAATGTCCCCAATTGTAGGCCATTACAAGATGGTGGATGCAGCGTATGTCACCTAACAAGGGTCACAAAAAGAGATTCTTTTAACAATAGCACAACATGTGAACTCAAGAAATTAACGAATTGCAACACACAAAGGGGCATATTTACAAGGCCTCTGCACCAAAGGACTGTCACATTTTATAACGCTCCAGTGGCGCACAATACTGAGCCATGCAAAACAACTCTGCAGAGCTGTTCATGACCTTGTAAATATGGCCCCCATTCATGCATTACTCTGTGTCAAAGGGGCATTCAAAGGGGCATTCAGTGGGTGTTTCTGTGAGTGCTCCCACACGACACCCATGGACTCGAACACATTCCCAGATTTATAAGGTTTCATAAACCTGGGAATGTGTCAAATAGTAATGCCTTCCCAAGGGAGGCATTAAAGTGGCACAATGAGGAGAAATACCTTTGTTTTTCCTTGTTTTCTGCTCTTTATATGTGTGCTGCATTCTGCAGCACACATAAAAGGAGGAAAACACCATCAATTATTGTTTTTATGCAGGAAGATGTCCCTTCTTGCACAAAAACAACCATCCCTGTAACGTGTGCACCCTTGCACCATAGTGCAAGAATGTCTGCGTTGGCGCTAGGCAGCCAGCGCAGAAGATTCATTGACAAAATATCACCTCTGAAATATTGCAATACCAAAATATCGTGACAAAAATATCATTGTCAAAATCGTCATCCTATACTTATAATAGTAAGTACAAAAAAATACAAAATAAATATTGTTGTCATTATTATCAGTGTATTAAAATTTGTTTCCTAAATATATATAAATGTAAATTTTGAAATATAAAATAGTAACAGTAATTTGATAACATAAAATAGATTTAAGGTATAGTTAAATAAATATAAAAATCAAACTTATTTAAAAAATGTTTTACACATATATGTTAATATATGTGTATAGATATATATATTCACTGAAAAAACCATAGGTTTCACACATGTTATAGTTAGCTGGACATTTCACTCATAAAAAACCAATGAAATTCCCCCGTTATAGTTAGTGCAGGCAACTATAACTCACGCGACCGCAATCCTCTGCTGATGACGTCAGATATTACATCACTGTATTTAGACACTTATTTACCCATGTCTTCTTCCATTCATGTTTAGCTATACATATATTACATTTTTTTTTCTTCAGAAAGACACATATGTCATCAGTGATGTAATATCTGACGTCATCAGCAGAGGATTGCGGTCGCATGAGTTATAGTTGCCTGCACTAACTATAACGAGGGAATTTCATTGGATTTTTATGAGTGAAATGTCCAGCTAACTATAACATATGTGAAACCTATGGTTTTTTCAGTGAATTTGCAAGGTTTTTTAAATGCTAATTCCTAACTATAACGTGTGTGAAACCTATGGTTTTTTCAGTGAATTTGTACGGTTTTTTAAATGCAAATTATTTTTTGAGATTTTTTGTAAACCTATGTATAAAATAATATATGTACTATATCCTGCATTATGGAATGGTTATTTTTTTTTTTTATGCATTTTTTTCCGTGCGCGTACGGTAAGCTGACGCTACGCGCTCCGTACGTCATAAGTACGGTGCGCTTACGTGATAGGATGCGCGTACGGTAAGCTGACGCTACACGCTCCACACGTCATAAGTACAGCGCGCTTACATGATACGTACGTGACGTACGCGTACACGCGGAAGCAACGTCGCGGTTACGCAGGGGCGTGTAATGCGCATGCGTGAGTGCGTCTTACGTACGCGCGCCGTAAGCGCTCCGTAAGCGTCACATTTGCGCATGCGTACTTGTTTGCGAGCACGTACCGTAAGCTTACGGAGCACGCACGGTAGGTCATGTGATCCACAAAGAACACTTTTCATTGGTTGAAACTACTTTCAGTTCCAGAAACTTCCCACACCACACCCATTCCCCTCATTACTGCTGGAGATCCCCTAGGAGAAGGAGCTGAATTGACATTGAGATACAATGGCAGAACAGCAGACCTCTTCTGAGAGTGAGGCTAGCAGCACCACCATCATCCAGAGAAGGAGGAAACAAAAGAATTCTTTTGTATGGGAGTATTTTACTTTTCCAGAGGGGGAGAAAAAGGTCAATGCTCCATTGGTCACTTGCACACTTTGTGACCGTGTTTTATCTAGAGGAAATCCAAGGAAGAAGTATTCCTTTGGAAATCCCTCTATGATGAGACACCTTAGGGATAGACATCCCAGGACCTTTGCTCGACATACTGGAGAAAACTCTTCAGTAAGTCACCAGAGCCCAACCTCAGAAGCTCAGCCGAGTACATCATCAGCAGCTCAGCTGAGCCCTTCCTCTGAGGTGGGAGCATCACCTTCTTCTGCTCCTCTGGACGTTAACCCTCGATTTGGGAGGGTTGTAATGAGGTGTATAACGTTTTCTGGTCTTATTGTTTTTGGGGAGACCAGTGTTCCCCTTATTAAAAATAAGATAGACCAGTACGTTTGTAGACGCTCATAATATTCCCATTCTTTCTTTCCTCCATCCCTGTATTAACCCAACGGCTCTTTTAAGAGCCAACCTTACCTCACAATTTTTTTAATTTTTTTTTTAAGCTTTCCTTTTTGAAAATTTTTTTTTGCCGTGCGCGCACGGTACGCGTAATTACGCGTAGTTCGCGGAATTTTTCCTCGCGGAATTTCTCCGTTTACGCCGTGTGCGTACGCTGCGCGCATTCGGCGATTTTTTGAAAAAAAAATTAAAATTAATTTTTTGCCCTTGGGGGTCCTTCTGAGACCCCCTGACAAAGGCTAGGGGGTCAGGAACTGTCCAGCCTGCCCCGTTTTCACGTTATCCACCTTTGTTTTTCACCCCCTCAGACTGCGAGAGACAAAATGGCGGCCGACACTTCCTGGTTTCGACCGATTCGAATGTTTACTTTGATCTAACAACCAATCAGAATGGCGCTCGCGCACGGCACCGTACGCGTACGGTAAGCTTACCGTAAGCGCACGGAGCGCGCCCATAGATATATATATTGATTTAAATGCTATTTTCTCAGGAAATACTGAACAGATTTACACAAGACCTTCAAAAGGCACATCCCTGACCTGAGGGCTACCTCTCTGCCAAATTTCACATAATTCTGTTCAGCCGTTCGGGCTGTAGCTCGGACTAAAGGTCCTATGGAAAAATGCATGGGGAAAATGCGTTTTGGGACCCCCCTTTTTTCTCAGCCCCTGCTTGACGAATCCCCCCGAGACTTTCAGGGTAGGAGCGGAGCGTAGCGCCCCATTAGTTTTGAAAAATTTGCGAGGATTCGTCAACCGGCGCCAAAGTTATTCAAAATAGAATTTTGAGATTTCCTATGGAAACACGGTCCTAACTTTAACTATCTACTGGCGACCGCCAGTAGATAATAATATATATATATATATATATATATATATATATATATATATATATATATATATATATATATATATATATATATATATATATATATATATATATATATTCGCATATATCTAGTGAAAAAACTATTAATCTACAAAGAATTTTAATTTATATCATAATCTGTGAATTTTTAAAATGTCATAACATCACATAAGACTATAAAAATACATATACCAAGAACATACAATATTTAAAAACAAGCCATTTTAATTAAAATAATAAGCAAACAACATAAATAACTCCAATTTACAAAAATTACTTTACACATTAAAAAAAGTAATTTATAATTATATAAATATCATAGTTTTAAACAAAAACATAAAACTATAAAGTCTAACAATATGAAATAAATAATAAAAGGTTATATGTAACACATATACTATTCATACTACAATATATACAAAAGTAGGAAAAGTGTTGTAGTAAGCGCCCGATTAAGATCTAGGTCGTAAGGTCGGAGGCCTTACGACCGAGATCATCGGTTCCAATTCCATCTGGCTGATTACAATACAGTCAATTGGAATTTAAATCGGCTGGTTATTCCACCTGGCTTCTGTCGGGGCTCCGACTGGCCCGTAACCAAATGGAAGATATTTCCACCTTCTGGATTACGATGCACAGTTTCTGGCGGGGTTTCCATGCTGGACCTTCCGACATGGGAACCCTCTCAGAAAGCATGGCAGGCCCCCCTTCTCTTTTCGGCCTCCGAATGGGGGCCAAGCGGGCGCCACAGGTGCCCCCTTGTTGATCCCTGCACCTTGTGGCAGGCACCTTGAGGTTCCTGCCACAGGGTGCAGTGATGAACACAGACTCCCATTCCTCTATGGGAGCTTGTGCTATGGCTGGTTCCCATAGAGGAATGGTTGCATCGTGAGTAGACGGTTAGGACCGCCCGCCACAGGATGGTCGGTCCCATTTCCGTGACGGTATCGCCCGACATTGAACTAAACCTCTAAGTATGGATAAAATGTACTATTTCTACATCACGCAATGCAACTGTTGAAAAACTGTATCCCATTACAGTCACTGCTACAGTTGAGTAATTATTAAATTGTGGAGGGATACATTTTACTATTTCCAACAAACTCATTGCAATAAGAGCAAAAGTCTTAGATTGCGGAGGGGTAAAATATACTATTCCCACTACAGTCTGTGCAACACTACAGAAAGTGGTGGATAGCGGAGAAGAAAAAATTACTATTCACACTGCAGTCAGTGTAACAGTAGAAAAAGTGTTGGATTGCAGAAATGTAAAATATGCTATTCTCATTCCAGTCAGTGAAATACTAGGGAAAGTGTTGGATAGGGGAGAGGTAAAATAGACTATTCCTGCTCCAGTCAGTGTAACAGTAGAGAAAGTGTTGGATTGCAGGGAGGTCAAATATACTATTGCACTCCAGTCAGAGCAACATTAAGGAAAGTGTTGAATAGCAAAGAGGTCAAATTACCTATACCCTCCCCATTCATTGCAACAGTAGGAAAAGAGTTGGATTGCGGAGGGGACAAATTTACTGTTCCCACTCCAGTCAGTGCAACGGTAGGGAAAGTGTTGGATTACGGAGAGGTAAAATATACTATTCCCACTCTAGCCACTGGAAAAGTAAGGAAAGTTTTGAATTGCGGAGGGGTAAAATTTACTATTCCCACTCCAGTCAGCGCACCACAAGAGAAAATGTTGGATGGCAGAGGGCCAAATTTACTATTCCTGCTCCAGTCAGTGTAACAGTAGAGAAAGTGTTGGAATATACTATTCCACTCCAGTCAGAGCAACATTAAGGAAAGTGTTTAATAGCAAAGAGGTCAAATTAACTATATCCTCTCCATTCACTGCAGCAGTAGGGAAAGTGTTGGATTGTAGATGGGTAAAACTTACTATTCCCACTCCAGTCAGTGCAACAGTAGGGAAAGTGTTGGATTATAGAGAGGTAAAATATACTATTCCCACTCCAGCCACTGGAAAAGTAGGGAAAGTGTTGGACTGTAGATGGGTAAAATGTACTATTCCCACTCCAGTCAGTGCAATAATAGGGAAGGTGTTGAACTGCGGAGGGGTAAAATGGACTGTTCCCACTCCAGTTAGTGCAACACTAGGGAAAAATTGGATTGCGGAGGGGTCAAATTTATTGTTTCCACTCCAGTCAATTCACCATTAAGGAAATTGTTGTATTGCGGAAGAGACAAATGTACTATTGCTACTCCAGTCAGTGCAACAGTAGGGAAAGTGTTGGATTACGGAGAGGTAAAATATACTATTCCCACTCCAGCCACTGGAAAAGGAGGGAAAGTTTTGAATTGCTTAGGGGTCATATTTACTATTCCCACTCAAGTCACTGCAACACTAGTGAAAATGTTGGATTGCGGAGGGGACAAATGTAATATTCCTGCTCCAGTCAGTGTAACAGTAGAGAAAGTGTTGGATTGCAGCGAGGTCAAATTTACTATACCCACTCCAGTCAGTGCAACATTAGAAACAAATAAATTCTCTTCAACATAATAAAATAATTTCAAAAATATAGTGAACAATAAAAAATATAAGTATGTAAAAAAAAGAAATCAGCAAATATTCTCTTTGACTTTCGGCCTTTTCACGACCACATACACTCATATATCACAATTACTGCAAACTTAACCAATTAATGCCTACTCACATTTCCATACATATGAACACATCAGCAGGAATACATATTGCCAGAGGATCATAAATCTTATAAAAAGTATGTATTTAATTAATTGAAATAGATGTTCTTCTGTGCACAGTTCCAATAACAATTTCTAAAAATACAGTAAGACAATAAACAGAGATTAATATAAAAATCCGCACCATAAAATAGAAAAAGAGGGAGAGAGAAAACACACAAGAGACAGTGTCATAAAATCATCAGCTAATTTGTACAAACAATCAATACAGCCACATGATTGGTCTCTCTCATCTATTGTGCTGGTATGTTCACCAAATTTAGCTTTAGGTGAGCGTCAACGCATTTCGGTGGTATTAAACCAATTCCAACCACCTTCTTCAAGACAGTAATTTTTACTCTTTCTACTCAATATAAATAAATTATTGGAACCTATATTGGGATATGTAGATGGTAAAATTACCAAATATTCAGATGTTTATATTTTCTCTATAGACATGTAATTCATCAATTTGTTTTTCTGTGAGATATAACAAAACAAATCCGCATGATTAACAAGTGCTGTCTTTTTCTAAAAGAAAATATATTTACAAAGCGACATCAGTATATTACATCCATTGCCATATTTTGCATAGGCCCCTTTTCCTGTGGCACTTATATCACTTAGCAAGGGCTCCACAGTGTGTTTCCATGACCCACTCAATACCAAACACATATACACATCCAACTGTGTTGCAATTGTCATTTTGTTACTGTAAATGATCTTTATTGATTTAACCAATTCTGGTCCACATTCAAACCCGCCACTCAAGCAGGGGGTATAGGTCAGCCAAAGTGCCAACAGATCAACAGATTAATTCTGAGCCCCTACCTGCCCGATGGGTGTTGTTTCTAATTTCCCTTACTGGCCTCCCGCTATCTGTGGCCAATTACCTTCACAAAACATGTTGTATTTTATCCCCATGAGTTTAACAGGATCAAAGGAAAGCTCAAATAGAGTTGGCAGTTGCTCAACACTAGCGGTACCTAAATATTACTTATTAGACCAATTTTAATCATGACAGGAAATTCTAAATGATCTTAAAATCGTTACGAGCGGCATGTCATAGCTTTTAGTCTGCTCGATTACTTCAATATAATTACGATTGCCAGTCTTATCACCTCATTTATGCACTAATCTCCTTACGCAAGGGCGTGCTGTCGTATGAACCTTTGCCTAATGACATATATCTCGTTTTGGAATTCGGTGGTCGCTTGGGCCGAGTGTAATTCCACCATATGGGGATGCGTACTAATGTGGTAGATACCCTTTCTGAAAATTGTGTTTAAATAAATATTATTTACACAAGTTACATAATAAAATATTAGTTAAAATATGAAAAAGAAAAATGTATTTCTAAAACAATTGTAGTTAATTACCACCCCACAATTTATGCTTACAAACATAAATTAAACAATTATTATTTTCAACATTTTCATATTTAAATCTCATATAAACATTTATTATTAACAATTAAGGAATAATACATTAATACTATTTAATTACTGTTCTGCTATTTACTCCTACAACTTCAACAACTCACACCTAATATATAAAATAAATTCTGATTAAGGTACATTAATAACATAACTATTTTTCATTTCTATAATTATTATAATTTACTATTTAGTATAATTAATTTCCTATATTCCCTTCGCACATACAAAAACTTCTACACACACTCAAAAAATGTAAAATATTACACAATTTACATAATTATATTTCATTTACATAAATATTATTATTTATACATTATTTATTAACAAAAAAATACGTATTATATAATTCTACTTTAGTTACTTCCTACCCCCTACCACTACAAAACTCCCAACCCACACCTAAAACGTAACTTTAAAAAAAATGATTTACACTATTAACATAAATATTTACCAATTACCTAATTATCATTAAAAACAATTTTATTATTACTTAATTATAATTAATGTACTATCCACAATATAACCCTATAAAATGCCCAACACAATCCTAAATTGTTACTTAACAAAAAATGTATTACACAATTAACATTATTAATTATTAATTTAATAATTAACATCAAGTAAAGGTTATTGATTACTTAACCAAAATTAAATTACTTTCCACCCTATACCCCTACAAAACCCCAAACCAACACCTACAATTTTACTTAAAAAATGTATTACACAAGTAACATAATTAATCATCAATTAAATTATACTTATTATGTTGAGCGAGTTGTATTTGCTTATCAACTATAAGTATTTAAGTACTTAAGTATAAGCAGTGTTTTTGATTTTGTATACTGACAAGATTTTGTCTGGCTAACTCTCTAATTATGAATTAAAGATTATCAAGCAGTAACACTAAGTAGGTGCTATATTTTTTAGATCGTTAGCATGCAGAGTGTGTGCTGCAATACATCACTGTAAAAGGAGTGGTGTCAGGGAGTTAGATATTTGGATCTGAAGAAAAGCCCAGGGGTTCAGCTTGAAACATGTAGACCACCGGAAAGGTAGGTACAGTATCACTAATACTTTCTATTTCCTCCCTTTTTTTAACCATGCCGCCTAGAGGCCAGAATACAATAGCGTTTTCCTACTAGACAGGTATTTTTAACTTTTAATTTTCAGGTAAGATCCTCTCACTCCTAGTTCCATCATTTAGAATAAATCTATAGGTTCTCCAACATAAGTTATAGGTCACAGCACACCCACAGCACGCCCTGTTCAGAGGCGGAGTGGGATGAACCCAATGAGGATGCATGCTACCAGGGGTAAACCTTGTGGGTGAGGGTTATGTTAGAAAACCAAGCGAGTTGTTTGGCGCGTGGAGGGTTAGTCCATATAAAATGCCTGGACCATTTTATTTTTTCTTTATTGAATATCAGTAGGAAGAGGAGCCCTTCTGAGTTTCTTTGCTCTCATCTTACTCCTTTTTGTAGTCACTAATACTTTACACATTGTCTCTCAAGTTAAGCTTGCCTACCGTTTGTTAAGCTACCAGAAGGCAACCACAGGTTAATTTAGGGTGTGTATCTGAGTTACCATGACTAGGATTGTGGTTCCTGCATGGACAGGGTGTATATTTTGCCAACCAGAAACCTCAAATTCTTACAATATGTTACAAAGTGTATTCAGGGCCTGCATGTTGAATGTCACTAGTGGATTACAGCACATATTGTGCCACCAGTAAACGGACAATGCAAAACATGACTGCAAGCCTGCCACTAGCTACTTGGCTGTGCAGGTTTAAACTCAAAATTTAACCTGTCACAATGTCCCCTTTTGACAGGCCAAACCTGACTGTTGAATATTAATATGTTATCCTCAACTTGGCCGCAAATGCCCACAAGCCAGGGTGCATGATATTTAAAAGCAGGGCTTGTAAAGGTCTAATTTAAATATGTCCTTAAAGTGAGAAAGCCTTCATTGTAGCAGGGTTAACTTTTCCACAGGAAAGCATTGAGATAATAAATTATTAAAAGTAAATAACGTTATCTCCACCTCAGAATCGGGTAAAAAGTTACGACGTTTAAAAAATGTTACAAATCCAATTAATTGGTAAAGAAGATTTGGAATAACTATTTTACAAAAGGTGTTTTTAAAAAGTTACCTGTAACCTGCCTAAAAGCTTCCAAACGTATTTGCCTGAACTTCCAAATCACACCCAGGAGCAGAATACCTCCTTTATGATGTGAGAATTGTCTCCCAGAACTAACACAAGGTCTCGAGTGTGGGAAGAAGTTGACCTTCACTTCACAGGATGACCGGGGGCAGTGCCTAGTTCCTTACACATCTTCTATGAATGCTAACAAAGTCACTGACAGATGTAGCTCCCACCTGTGCATGCTTTCCTTTTGTCCTCCAAGCCACCCAGACTTTAATCCCAGTGGGAGAGTTACTTCCCCAGAACCAGTTTTGAGTTACCACAGAGGAGGGGGTTGCTCATTTCCCAGGTCATACCTCTAGGGTGGGCACAGAAGCTCTGAACAGGGGAAGAAAAGTTCTGCCACGTTGGATTTAGGGAAGAGGTGTGGCGCAGCAGCCAAAGTACCTGACTCCGGACCACAGGTTCACGGTTGATCCCCGGCGCCGGCGGCAGGTTAGCCAGCACCATGTGACTCTCAGCAATAGCTTGCTTAATCTTCCCGATGGCCCCCAGCACCGGGCCACCTCTCTGGAGGTCGCTGTGCGCTTTCCAAATGCTGGTATTTCATTGCATTTCAATGTGTTACACCGAAAGTGCTGCAAAATTGGATAGGGTTACCCCATGGAACTCAAATCCACAAACATGAGGCAAAGTGTACACAGTGGTGGGCTTGCTTTATGGGGTTTCCCATATCAGTGACCTCAGCAAAGCACACACAAACGGTATATGAAAATACTCAATAGAATTTAGTGCCTCTATGTAAGAAGTCCTCCTGACAGTATGAGAGACAGACTTGTGAAAAAAAATGTTATGTCCCCTAGATAATATCACATAAAAGATGAAAAACAAAGAGTAGTAATGCATGCTGACTTTTCTTTGGATTTTGTCAAAAACAGAATCAACACATGAATGCATTCGGTTACATATAAAGGTTAGGTGTTGCCCAATAACCAAATTATTTCTTGTCATTTATGAATACCGTTTATGTCATTTGATTTTCTAATTGATAATTGTGCAAATAAATTAATTTATTAACTATTATTGTAAGTATTTTCTGATTGTTATCAATTGTTAATTGGCTGACATATTTATTTCATTATTAAAGTGCATAGTAATTGTAATATTTGTTAATTGTTTTACTTTCTGTTGTTTTATCCATTGATTAATTTAACGTTAAAGAGATTTCATTTTATCATATCATTTAGGTTTTTAAGTATTTATTTACTTTAATCAATTTCAATTGTTGAATTTTGTTTTTAGGTTAGTAGTGAGGTGTTTAAAAAAGTTTTACTTTTTTTAACACATTTTTTGAACATAAAATTTCCATTTTTATTTTTTATATCTAATTGTGTCTGTTTTATAAATTATATTATTTAAAATATGTGTTAATCTTTTTCAAGTCTATATTTAAATGCTTCATTTAAAAAACTTGTAGTGGGATGGATAAATCTGTCCATTCCTGAGTCTAACTCTTTCCCTACTTTTGATTACGATGGTGTGGTAATAGTAGATTTGACCCCTCCAAAGTCTTACACTTTCTATACTTTTACTTACGTTGGAGTGGAAATAGTATTTTTGTCCTTCCTAAGTTCAATATTCACCTTACTTTTGCTTATGCGTTATTGGGAAGAGCAAATCTGATGCTGCCAAAGTCTAATGATTACCCTGCTTTTTATTACAATGGAGTGTGACTAGTATATCTGACCTATTTGAAGTCCAATACCCTCCTTAGGTAGAATTGTTAATAGTTATTTTAAATGTTATTGTTCTTTTTTTTATTTGTAATTGATATCAGAGATATCGTCTTATCACATTTTTTACATACAATTGGCATTTTTCCAAATTTCATACTGGCCTGAATAACATGATGTTCTTTACAATTTCCATATGTATACATGATTTCTACTAAATATCCAGATCCTATTTCTTCTATAACTATACACATCTACCCAATCCCTTGCTGCTCCTTTTTTTCCATCCATGTTGTAAGAGGTTCCCATATATTCTCGCCTTTCCCCCGGGCCATTACCCCTTTACACCTATATTAGACAACTTCTTGTCGGCCTAGATATAATAGCCTATAAAGCCATTGAGAATATGTAGGTAGCTCAGTGTCCTTCCATACCGTGGCAATCAGTAAGCGTGCTATCACCATTGTTAAAAACACAAAATCCCTCTCCCTCAGAATCAAATTTAGTCGAGCATCAAAGCCAAAAAAGCATCAATGTTGAGGTAATTTTAATCTCTTTACTTAGTGTCTGGAGCCAAACATTTTCAATACCCTCTTTTATCGGGTTCAACTTTTCACAAGAATAAAACATATGTATGCTATCTGCCGGGCACTTCTGACATCTCGGGCATTTGTCCGTTTGCCTCTTCCCCCACCCAAATAGTTTGGCCGGTGTATAATAAAGATTGCATATAGTTTTATATTGCTGGGCTTTAAGATTGGCTGACATATGTACCTTGTTCCCAGTCTCTAATACCATATCTATATCTACTTCCCCATCCTCAAGCTTTGAGGCCCATTTAGATTCTATTTGCCCTATATCATCCGATATCTTTGCCATTAATTCTTGATAAAAATCATTTATTTTACTTTCTGGAGTTTTCATAATTTTTAGTATAGGAAACGGATCCATACTGATAAGGCCTATAGGTAGCCCTTTAATTCGATTTTGAATTTGTAAATATTTAAAGCATGAGTTTTTATGTATACCGAATCCTTGAATTAACTCTAAAAAAGACTTTCTTTCTGCATTTGAATATAGGTCAGCCAATACTCTAATCCCCGCCTGTTCCCATTTTTTAGCCATTCCATCATATAATGCTGATGTCAAAAAGTCAGAATGCCAAAGTGAAGTGTACTTATTATACCTACTAATTTGGCAGTTTTTTTCTACTTTTTTCCAAATCTTTAACACAGTGTGAATGCATTTATATTGAGGAGTTGTATGCCCTGTGTCTTTTTGTCGCTGCAGTAATCCCACAGCATCATCCCCCACACCAAGTTGGTATATGGTGGGTATTTGAGATCGCTCCATCTCACCCGTTTGAAGATGATAAAGGGTTCCAAATTGTTGCAGGGCCGTAGCCCAGTAATACAATGGTATACTGGGGGCTCCCCACCCTCCACGCTCTCTGAGTAACATCCAATGTTTATAAGCTCGACATACCTTTTGGTATCCCCAGATGAATTTAGAGAACATTGCCACAATTTTATGTATCTTAGTAGCAATAAGCTCCAGTGGTATTGCCCATATTAGATACAACATTTTGGGAAAGATCTTCATCTTGATTACATTTATTCTCCCAATTATTGTAAGATGCAGATTATTAATGCGTCTTAGATCATCATTTATTATTTGCAGTATTGGGTCAATATTGATCGCTCAGAGTTCGTTGATTTCTGCTGTTATTTTGACCCCTAAATACGTAGCTGTCTTAACTACTTGAGGATCTTGAAACTGGCACTTTGAAGAGCAAATAATTTGCGTTTTACTTTTATTTAAAAGATAACGAGATTTCTCTCCAAATTTTGCTGCCATGTTTTAAATTTCTTTAATGGCAATTCGAGGTTCTGCCGTAATAATCGCAATATCATCTGCATATGCTCAAGTCTTTGTCTCATAATCTTGTATTGTGACTGGTTTAATCAGCTGGTTGTGTAAAATACGAATAATAAAAGGGTCTAAATAAAATGCAAACAAAATAGGAGAACAGGGACAGCCTTGACGCGTACCTCGGGCTATCTCCACCCTCCTAGAAGTATGGCCCATAATTTGAATCTGGGCATGCAGTTTAAAGTACATTGCCTGGAGAGCCCTTATAATTCCTGGAGGAAATCCTCTATCTATCAGGTTCCTCCATAAATATCGCCTGGCCACTCGATCAAAGGCCTTCTCGGCATCTTGGAGGACCACAGCCATTTCTACCTTATCCACCTCTGCAATTTCCAAGATTGAAATAACACGTCTTGTATGGTCTGTGGTTCCCCTGCTGGGAACAAAGCCATGTTGCCATGGTGATAGAAGTGTAACGATGGTCTTTTGTAATAGAGTGGCCATTATTTTTTAGTAGATTTTTACATCCGCATTCATCAGCGATATTGGGCGATACTTTGATGGTACTTCTGGGGGTTTATCTTTTTTAAGAAAGACGACCACATCCGTATCCTGCCACAAGGCGGGTGAGATCCCTCTGTATTGTATGCTTATAAATAAATCTTGCAAAATAGGAAGTATTTGAGGCGATAATAATCTATCAGGGCCTGTAGCTTTTCCCAGTGATGCTAATGCTTCCTGCACTTCCTCTATAGTTATTTCTCTTTCTAATTTCATAGCATTCTCGGGGTCAAATCTTGGTAGAAGATGGTGTTCCTCTGCTCTTTTTTATCATGTTCAAACGAACATTCCTCTGAACGGTATAGCTTGGTATAAAATTCCTCAAATACCCCAATAATTTCTTGTGGCCCAGATACTAGATAATTATTTCTGTCCCTGATTTTTGCTATGTTGTTTCTAGCAGCTTTCTGCCTTATTCTTAAGGCTAAGAGTCGCCCCGTAGCCTCCCCATATTCATATAACTCTCCACGGTAAGCTTGAAACATCTGTGCCACTTTGGTCTGAAAATAAACATTTATTTCTGATTTTGCTATAGCCAATTTAGTCATTTGTTCGGCGACTAGACTCTCCGAGCCCCCTTTGTTCATTATCTGGACGTGTTCTGCCTCTAATTTGGATAGCTTGCTAATGAATAGATCAGTTTGCATCTTGCGTGGTTTCTGGGTGCGAGCTACATACCCTATTACCTGCCCTCTCAAGGCAGCTTTAAAAGTATCCCAAACCACCTCACGAGATACACTATATCTGTTGCAATCAAAAAATTCTTGTGTCCATTGTTTAATATACATACAAAATTCTTCATCGGAGAGCAATTTCCTATCAAAAGACCATAAAGGCCTTTGTCTATCTTCCACGGCCCCCCTTAGCTCCAGAATCAAGGGGTTGTGATCAGAATATAATTGGGGCAATTTTATATTGGTTAAGTTGCCTATCAGCAAATGCGAGGCAAGGAAGTAGTCCAGCCGTACAAATTTCCTGTGCGGATGGGAAAAGTATGTGAAGCCAGGATCTTTTCGGTGTTTTTCTGCCCATACATCACAAAGGCCATGGGTAGCTTTAAATGCTCGAATCGCCCTATATACCTTCGGCTTCCTTCCTACATATTTTGTTTTCCTGGTGTTAATCACATCCTGGTGGATATTAAAGTCACCACATATTATCAACCGTTTGGACCAGTTAGCTAATTCCATTTCTAAGACGTTCCAATTACCATCATCATCTAAATTGAAGCAGTAGATGTTCACAAATGTTATCCCGTTGGGTAATTCTACTGTTGCCCATCACCCCCACTTATCTGAGGCTGATTGTACTACCGGCCCATCCTGTTGTCTAGCATATATCGCTACGACCCTGATCATCGTATCCTGAGAAGAACATGCCACCAAACAATATCCCCTAATCTCTAAGAGACTCTTATTTTGCCATGGAATATGAGTTTCTTGTAGGCATATTAAATCTGGGTTAAGTATTCTAATTATCTCAAATACCTTTTCCCATTTTTTTTCTATCATTCAGGCCTCCAACATTGGATGAATAGATCCTTAATGTATCCATACTTTATGCCGTTGTTTCCCTTATCCGGCCATTGCTGATCTTGCGCCTCAGTTTTGCTATTTCCAATATAGACAGATAACTCTGATTTCTGTTTTTTTGCTCCTGCTTATCTCCCCCTCTAACCCTCCCCTCTACTTGATTCCCCACCCTCCTTTGTGCCACCCCCTGCTCCCTACCCCGTCCCCCTACCCCTAACACTAAATCCCCCTTCGCCACCCTCACCCAACCCTTTGACCGCCCCCCATATCCCCGGCTAACTTCACCTCCCTCCCCCAACCATTTCCCACTTCAAAGGCAAAAGGGTCCATGCCCTTACGATGGAGAGGGACTTGCGCCTCTGTGTCTCCCCTTCTTTTATCTTCAGTGGCTGTTTAACCCCCAAATGTATGTATCCATGTGCTGTTACATTATCACATATTATACAGTCTCAAGCCAATATCATCCAACCATCTCCATTTCTTTTTTTTAAAATATATATATATAATTTTTCCCAGTAGTTCAGATAGAGTCAAGGCATTTTTTGGCTTGGATTTCAGACGTGAAAAATCTTGTTTTGCCTTTACTAACAATTTTTAATGTGGCTGGGTTAAGCAGAAACGCCTGTGCTCCCTTATTCTGAAACAGCGTTATGAGTTGTCGTAGCATCCACCTCTTCTTGACCGTGTCATGACAAAAGTCGGGCCTTACAAAGAACTGGATCCCTCTTCCATGTCGCTTCTTGTCCGGTCGGGCCAGATCATATAGAGCCTGACGTGCTAAAAAGTTATTTAGAGAGATCAAAATGGCCCTTGGCTTAATCTCAGTTTGCGGTCTCATGGGTGGCGGCAGTCTAAAAGGAAACCTGTGGGCCCTTTGGATCTCAATGGACCAGTTCCATATTGTGAGTTCAGGGAAGTCCTCGGTAAAAAGATCTATAACAAATTTACGCACATCTGGCCCTTCAGAACCTTCCGGGATACCTAGCACTCTAAGATTATTGCGGCGTAGGCGGTTCTCTAAGTCCAAAATCTTCATTTGAATATCATCTCTCTTAGAGGTCATGGCGTTGAGGGTGGTCTTTTGTGCTGTTACCTCATCTTCTAAGGTTGATATTCTCGCCTCTGCCTCATTCATTCTGTCTGTAAATTCATTGCAGGTTTTTGCTATTTTTCTGACTGAGTTCTGCAGTTTCCCAAAAGCGGTATGGGTCTTAAGGTTTTCAGTGCGGGTTTCAAGCCTATGATACACTATAGATTGGTAGATTGCAGCTAGAGATATTTCTCCCGTCTGACCCCCCCATCTGAACCCCCACAGCACCATTATCCAGAGGAAGATCCAAAGATTCCATATGAGAGGGAGTGAGTTCCGGAGTCAGAGAGATCTCTCACATCAGACTTTTAGCTGTCCCTAAATGGGGTACTTTTTCTTTAATCGTCAAAACACTTTGTAGCATAGTAATATCCAAATTTGTCTCTTCTGTATTTGAGGTGGTCGATTCATTCCATAAGCTGATCGCAGACCCTTCCAGGGACCCAGAGTTTGGGCCCCCATCTTGCTCAACCTGCCCAGCTTGATCATCTTCAGATAAATCCGAAGTCTTATTAGACCAATTTTAATCATGACAGGAAATTCTAAATGATCTTAAAATCGTTACGAGCGGCATGTCATAGCTTTTAGTCTGCTCGATTACTTCAATATAATTACGATTGCCAGTCTTATCACCTCATTTATGCACTAATCTCCTTACGCAAGGGCGTGCTGTCGTATGAACCTTTGCCTAATGACATATATCTCGTTTTGGAATTCGGTGGTCGCTTGGGCCGAGTGTAATTCCACCATATGGGGATGCGTACTAATGTGGTAGATACCCTTTCTGAAAATTGTGTTTAAATAAATATTATTTACACAAGTTACATAATAAAATATTAGTTAAAATATGAAAAAGAAAAATGTATTTCTAAAACAATTGTAGTTAATTACCACCCCACAATTTATGCTTACAAACATAAATTAAACAATTATTATTTTCAACATTTTCATATTTAAATCTCATATAAACATTTATTATTAACAATTAAGGAATAATACATTAATACTATTTAATTACTGTTCTGCTATTTACTCCTACAACTTCAACAACTCACACCTAATATATAAAATAAATTCTGATTAAGGTACATTAATAACATAACTATTTTTCATTTCTATAATTATTATAATTTACTATTTAGTATAATTAATTTCCTATATTCCCTTCGCACATACAAAAACTTCTACACACACTCAAAAAATGTAAAATATTACACAATTTACATAATTATATTTCATTTACATAAATATTATTATTTATACATTATTTATTAACAAAAAAATACGTATTATATAATTCTACTTTAGTTACTTCCTACCCCCTACCACTACAAAACTCCCAACCCACACCTAAAACGTAACTTTAAAAAAAATGATTTACACTATTAACATAAATATTTACCAATTACCTAATTATCATTAAAAACAATTGTATTATTACTTAATTATAATTAATGTACTATCCACAATATAACCCTATAAAATGCCCAACACAATCCTAAATTGTTACTTAACAAAAAATGTATTACACAATTAACATTATTAATTATTAATTTAATAATTAACATCAAGTAAAGGTTATTGATTACTTAACCAAAATTAAATTACTTTCCACCCTATACCCCTACAAAACCCCAAACCAACACCTACAATTTTACTTAAAAAATGTATTACACAAGTAACATAATTAATCATCAATTAAATTATACTTATTATGTTGAGCGAGTTGTATTTGCTTATCAACTATAAGTATTTAAGTACTTAAGTATAAGCAGTGTTTTTGATTTTGTATACTGACAAGATTTTGTCTGGCTAACTCTCTAATTATGAATTAAAGATTATCAAGCAGTAACACTAAGTAGGTGCTATATTTTTTAGATCGTTAGCATGCAGAGTGTGTGCTGCAATACATCACTGTAAAAGGAGTGGTGTCAGGGAGTTAGATATTTGGATCTGAAGAAAAGCCCAGGGGTTCAGCTTGAAACATGTAGACCACCGGAAAGGTAGGTACAGTATCACTAATACTTTCTATTTCCTCCCTTTTTTTAACCATGCCGCCTAGAGGCCAGAATACAATAGCGTTTTCCTACTAGACAGGTATTTTTAACTTTTAATTTTCAGGTAAGATCCTCTCACTCCTAGTTCCATCATTTAGAATAAATCTATAGGTTCTCCAACATAAGTTATAGGTCACAGCACACCCACAGCACGCCCTGTTCAGAGGCGGAGTGGGATGAACCCAATGAGGATGCATGCTACCAGGGGTAAACCTTGTGGGTGAGGGTTATGTTAGAAAACCAAGCGAGTTGTTTGGCGCGTGGAGGGTTAGTCCATATAAAATGCCTGGACCATTTTATTTTTTCTTTATTGAATATCAGTAGGAAGAGGAGCCCTTCTGAGTTTCTTTGCTCTCATCTTACTCCTTTTTGTAGTCACTAATACTTTACACATTGTCTCTCAAGTTAAGCTTGCCTACCGTTTGTTAAGCTACCAGAAGGCAACCACAGGTTAATTTAGGGTGTGTATCTGAGTTACCATGACTAGGATTGTGGTTCCTGCATGGACAGGGTGTATATTTTGCCAACCAGAAACCTCAAATTCTTACAATATGTTACAAAGTGTATTCAGGGCCTGCATGTTGAATGTCACTAGTGGATTACAGCACATATTGTGCCACCAGTAAACGGACAATGCAAAACATGACTGCAAGCCTGCCACTAGCTACTTGGCTGTGCAGGTTTAAACTCAAAATTTAACCTGTCACAATGTCCCCTTTTGACAGGCCAAACCTGACTGTTGAATATTAATATGTTATCCTCAACTTGGCCGCAAATGCCCACAAGCCAGGGTGCATGATATTTAAAAGCAGGGCTTGTAAAGGTCTAATTTAAATATGTCCTTAAAGTGAGAAAGCCTTCATTGTAGCAGGGTTAACTTTTCCACAGGAAAGCATTGAGATAATAAATTATTAAAAGTAAATAACGTTATCTCCACCTCAGAATCGGGTAAAAAGTTACGACGTTTAAAAAATGTTACAAATCCAATTAATTGGTAAAGAAGATTTGGAATAACTATTTTACAAAAGGTGTTTTTAAAAAGTTACCTGTAACCTGCCTAAAAGCTTCCAAACGTATTTGCCTGAACTTCCAAATCACACCCAGGAGCAGAATACCTCCTTTATGATGTGAGAATTGTCTCCCAGAACTAACACAAGGTCTCGAGTGTGGGAAGAAGTTGACCTTCACTTCACAGGATGACCGGGGGCAGTGCCTAGTTCCTTACACATCTTCTATGAATGCTAACAAAGTCACTGACAGATGTAGCTCCCACCTGTGCATGCTTTCCTTTTGTCCTCCAAGCCACCCAGACTTTAATCCCAGTGGGAGAGTTACTTCCCCAGAACCAGTTTTGAGTTACCACAGAGGAGGGGGTTGCTCATTTCCCAGGTCATACCTCTAGGGTGGGCACAGAAGCTCTGAACAGGGGAAGAAAAGTTCTGCCACGTTGGATTTAGGGAAGAGGTGTGGCGCAGCAGCCAAAGTACCTGACTCCGGACCACAGGTTCACGGTTGATCCCCGGCGCCGGCGGCAGGTTAGCCAGCACCATGTGACTCTCAGCAATAGCTTGCTTAATCTTCCCGATGGCCCCCAGCACCGGGCCACCTCTCTGGAGGTCGCTGTGCGCTTTCCAAATGCTGGTATTTCATTGCATTTCAATGTGTTACACCGAAAGTGCTGCAAAATTGGATAGGGTTACCCCATGGAACTCAAATCCACAAACATGAGGCAAAGTGTACACAGTGGTGGGCTTGCTTTATGGGGTTTCCCATATCAGTGACCTCAGCAAAGCACACACAAACGGTATATGAAAATACTCAATAGAATTTAGTGCCTCTATGTAAGAAGTCCTCCTGACAGTATGAGAGACAGACTTGTGAAAAAAAATGTTATGTCCCCTAGATAATATCACATAAAAGATGAAAAACAAAGAGTAGTAATGCATGCTGACTTTTCTTTGGATTTTGTCAAAAACAGAATCAACACATGAATGCATTCGGTTACATATAAAGGTTAGGTGTTGCCCAATAACCAAATTATTTCTTGTCATTTATGAATACCGTTTATGTCATTTGATTTTCTAATTGATAATTGTGCAAATAAATTAATTTATTAACTATTATTGTAAGTATTTTCTGATTGTTATCAATTGTTAATTGGCTGACATATTTATTTCATTATTAAAGTGCATAGTAATTGTAATATTTGTTAATTGTTTTACTTTCTGTTGTTTTATCCATTGATTAATTTAACGTTAAAGAGATTTCATTTTATCATATCATTTAGGTTTTTAAGTATTTATTTACTTTAATCAATTTCAATTGTTGAATTTTGTTTTTAGGTTAGTAGTGAGGTGTTTAAAAAAGTTTTACTTTTTTTAACACATTTTTTGAACATAAAATTTCCATTTTTATTTTTTATATCTAATTGTGTCTGTTTTATAAATTATATTATTTAAAATATGTGTTAATCTTTTTCAAGTCTATATTTAAATGCTTCATTTAAAAAACTTGTAGTGGGATGGATAAATCTGTCCATTCCTGAGTCTAACTCTTTCCCTACTTTTGATTACGATGGTGTGGTAATAGTAGATTTGACCCCTCCAAAGTCTTACACTTTCTATACTTTTACTTACGTTGGAGTGGAAATAGTATTTTTGTCCTTCCTAAGTTCAATATTCACCTTACTTTTGCTTATGCGTTATTGGGAAGAGCAAATCTGATGCTGCCAAAGTCTAATGATTACCCTGCTTTTTATTACAATGGAGTGTGACTAGTATATCTGACCTATTTGAAGTCCAATACCCTCCTTAGGTAGAATTGTTAATAGTTATTTTAAATGTTATTGTTCTTTTTTTTATTTGTAATTGATATCAGAGATATCGTCTTATCACATTTTTTACATACAATTGGCATTTTTCCAAATTTCATACTGGCCTGAATAACATGATGTTCTTTACAATTTCCATATGTATACATGATTTCTACTAAATATCCAGATCCTATTTCTTCTATAACTATACACATCTACCCAATCCCTTGCTGCTCCTTTTTTTCCATCCATGTTGTAAGAGGTTCCCATATATTCTCGCCTTTCCCCCGGGCCATTACCCCTTTACACCTATATTAGACAACTTCTTGTCGGCCTAGATATAATAGCCTATAAAGCCATTGAGAATATGTAGGTAGCTCAGTGTCCTTCCATACCGTGGCAATCAGTAAGCGTGCTATCACCATTGTTAAAAACACAAAATCCCTCTCCCTCAGAATCAAATTTAGTCGAGCATCAAAGCCAAAAAAGCATCAATGTTGAGGTAATTTTAATCTCTTTACTTAGTGTCTGGAGCCAAACATTTTCAATACCCTCTTTTATCGGGTTCAACTTTTCACAAGAATAAAACATATGTATGCTATCTGCCGGGCACTTCTGACATCTCGGGCATTTGTCCGTTTGCCTCTTCCCCCACCCAAATAGTTTGGCCGGTGTATAATAAAGATTGCATATAGTTTTATATTGCTGGGCTTTAAGATTGGCTGACATATGTACCTTGTTCCCAGTCTCTAATACCATATCTATATCTACTTCCCCATCCTCAAGCTTTGAGGCCCATTTAGATTCTATTTGCCCTATATCATCCGATATCTTTGCCATTAATTCTTGATAAAAATCATTTATTTTACTTTCTGGAGTTTTCATAATTTTTAGTATAGGAAACGGATCCATACTGATAAGGCCTATAGGTAGCCCTTTAATTCGATTTTGAATTTGTAAATATTTAAAGCATGAGTTTTTATGTATACCGAATCCTTGAATTAACTCTAAAAAAGACTTTCTTTCTGCATTTGAATATAGGTCAGCCAATACTCTAATCCCCGCCTGTTCCCATTTTTTAGCCATTCCATCATATAATGCTGATGTCAAAAAGTCAGAATGCCAAAGTGAAGTGTACTTATTATACCTACTAATTTGGCAGTTTTTTTCTACTTTTTTCCAAATCTTTAACACAGTGTGAATGCATTTATATTGAGGAGTTGTATGCCCTGTGTCTTTTTGTCGCTGCAGTAATCCCACAGCATCATCCCCCACACCAAGTTGGTATATGGTGGGTATTTGAGATCGCTCCATCTCACCCGTTTGAAGATGATAAAGGGTTCCAAATTGTTGCAGGGCCGTAGCCCAGTAATACAATGGTATACTGGGGGCTCCCCACCCTCCACGCTCTCTGAGTAACATCCAATGTTTATAAGCTCGACATACCTTTTGGTATCCCCAGATGAATTTAGAGAACATTGCCACAATTTTATGTATCTTAGTAGCAATAAGCTCCAGTGGTATTGCCCATATTAGATACAACATTTTGGGAAAGATCTTCATCTTGATTACATTTATTCTCCCAATTATTGTAAGATGCAGATTATTAATGCGTCTTAGATCATCATTTATTATTTGCAGTATTGGGTCAATATTGATCGCTCAGAGTTCGTTGATTTCTGCTGTTATTTTGACCCCTAAATACGTAGCTGTCTTAACTACTTGAGGATCTTGAAACTGGCACTTTGAAGAGCAAATAATTTGCGTTTTACTTTTATTTAAAAGATAACGAGATTTCTCCCCAAATTTTGCTGCCATGTTTTAAATTTCTTTAATGGCAATTCGAGGTTCTGCCGTAATAATCGCAATATCATCTGCATATGCTCAAGTCTTTGTCTCATAATCTTGTATTGTGACTGGTTTAATCAGCTGGTTGTGTAAAATACGAATAATAAAAGGGTCTAAATAAAATGCAAACAAAATAGGAGAACAGGGACAGCCTTGACGCGTACCTCGGGCTATCTCCACCCTCCTAGAAGTATGGCCCATAATTTGAATCTGGGCATGCAGTTTAAAGTACATTGCCTGGAGAGCCCTTATAATTCCTGGAGGAAATCCTCTATCTATCAGGTTCCTCCATAAATATCGCCTGGCCACTCGATCAAAGGCCTTCTCGGCATCTTGGAGGACCACAGCCATTTCTACCTTATCCACCTCTGCAATTTCCAAGATTGAAATAACACGTCTTGTATGGTCTGTGGTTCCCCTGCTGGGAACAAAGCCATGTTGCCATGGTGATAGAAGTGTAACGATGGTCTTTTGTAATAGAGTGGCCATTATTTTTTAGTAGATTTTTACATCCGCATTCATCAGCGATATTGGGCGATACTTTGATGGTACTTCTGGGGGTTTATCTTTTTTAAGAAAGACGACCACATCCGTATCCTGCCACAAGGCGGGTGAGATCCCTCTGTATTGTATGCTTATAAATAAATCTTGCAAAATAGGAAGTATTTGAGGCGATAATAATCTATCAGGGCCTGTAGCTTTTCCCAGTGATGCTAATGCTTCCTGCACTTCCTCTATAGTTATTTCTCTTTCTAATTTCATAGCATTCTCGGGGTCAAATCTTGGTAGAAGATGGTGTTCCTCTGCTCTTTTTTATCATGTTCAAACGAACATTCCTCTGAACGGTATAGCTTGGTATAAAATTCCTCAAATACCCCAATAATTTCTTGTGGCCCAGATACTAGATAATTATTTCTGTCCCTGATTTTTGCTATGTTGTTTCTAGCAGCTTTCTGCCTTATTCTTAAGGCTAAGAGTCGCCCCGTAGCCTCCCCATATTCATATAACTCTCCACGGTAAGCTTGAAACATCTGTGCCACTTTGGTCTGAAAATAAACATTTATTTCTGATTTTGCTATAGCCAATTTAGTCATTTGTTCGGCGACTAGACTCTCCGAGCCCCCTTTGTTCATTATCTGGACGTGTTCTGCCTCTAATTTGGATAGCTTGCTAATGAATAGATCAGTTTGCATCTTGCGTGGTTTCTGGGTGCGAGCTACATACCCTATTACCTGCCCTCTCAAGGCAGCTTTAAAAGTATCCCAAACCACCTCACGAGATACACTATATCTGTTGCAATCAAAAAATTCTTGTGTCCATTGTTTAATATACATACAAAATTCTTCATCGGAGAGCAATTTCCTATCAAAAGACCATAAAGGCCTTTGTCTATCTTCCACGGCCCCCCTTAGCTCCAGAATCAAGGGGTTGTGATCAGAATATAATTGGGGCAATTTTATATTGGTTAAGTTGCCTATCAGCAAATGCGAGGCAAGGAAGTAGTCCAGCCGTACAAATTTCCTGTGCGGATGGGAAAAGTATGTGAAGCCAGGATCTTTTCGGTGTTTTTCTGCCCATACATCACAAAGGCCATGGGTAGCTTTAAATGCTCGAATCGCCCTATATACCTTCGGCTTCCTTCCTACATATTTTGTTTTCCTGGTGTTAATCACATCCTGGTGGATATTAAAGTCACCACATATTATCAACCGTTTGGACCAGTTAGCTAATTCCATTTCTAAGACGTTCCAATTACCATCATCATCTAAATTGAAGCAGTAGATGTTCACAAATGTTATCCCGTTGGGTAATTCTACTGTTGCCCATCGCCCCCACTTATCTGAGGCTGATTGTACTACCGGCCCATCCTGTTGTCTAGCATATATCGCTACGACCCTGATCATCGTATCCTGAGAAGAACATGCCACCAAACAATATTCCCTAATCTCTAAGAGACTCTTATTTTGCCATGGAATATGAGTTTCTTGTAGGCATATTAAATCTGGGTTAAGTGTTCTAATTATCTCAAATACCTTTTCCCATTTTTTTTCTATCATTCAGGCCTCCAACATTGGATGAATAGATCCTTAATGTATCCATACTTTATGCCGTTGTTTCCCTTATCCGGCCATTGCTGATCTTGCGCCTCAGTTTTGCTATTTCCAATATAGACAGATAACTCTGATTTCTGTTTTTTTGCTCCTGCTTATCTCCCCCTCTAACCCTCCCCTCTACTTGATTCCCCACCCTCCTTTGTGCCACCCCCTGCTCCCTACCCCGTCCCCCTACCCCTAACACTAAATCCCCCTTCGCCACCCTCACCCAACCCTTTGACCGCCCCCCATATCCCCGGCTAACTTCACCTCCCTCCCCCAACCATTTCCCACTTCAAAGGCAAAAGGGTCCATGCCCTTACGATGGAGAGGGACTTGCGCCTCTGTGTCTCCCCTTCTTTTATCTTCAGTGGCTGTTTAACCCCCAAATGTATGTATCCATGTGCTGTTACATTATCACATATTATACAGTCTCAAGCCAATATCATCCAACCATCTCCATTTCTTTTTTTTTAAATATATATATATAATTTTTCCCAGTAGTTCAGATAGAGTCAAGGCATTTTTTGGCTTGGATTTCAGACGTGAAAAATCTTGTTTTGCCTTTACTAACAATTTTTAATGTGGCTGGGTTAAGCAGAAACGCCTGTGCTCCCTTATTCTGAAACAGCGTTATGAGTTGTCGTAGCATCCACCTCTTCTTGACCGTGTCATGACAAAAGTCGGGCCTTACAAAGAACTGGATCCCTCTTCCATGTCGCTTCTTGTCCGGTCGGGCCAGATCATATAGAGCCTGACGTGCTAAAAAGTTATTTAGAGAGATCAAAATGGCCCTTGGCTTAATCTCAGTTTGCGGTCTCATGGGTGGCGGCAGTCTAAAAGGAAACCTGTGGGCCCTTTGGATCTCAATGGACCAGTTCCATATTGTGAGTTCAGGGAAGTCCTCGGTAAAAAGATCTATAACAAATTTACGCACATCTGGCCCTTCAGAACCTTCCGGGATACCTAGCACTCTAAGATTATTGCGGCGTAGGCGGTTCTCTAAGTCCAAAATCTTCATTTGAATATCATCTCTCTTAGAGGTCATGGCGTTGAGGGTGGTCTTTTGTGCTGTTACCTCATCTTCTAAGGTTGATATTCTCGCCTCTGCCTCATTCATTCTGTCTGTAAATTCATTGCAGGTTTTTGCTATTTTTCTGACTGAGTTCTGCAGTTTCCCAAAAGCGGTATGGGTCTTAAGGTTTTCAGTGCGGGTTTCAAGCCTATGATACACTATAGATTGGTAGATTGCAGCTAGAGATATTTCTCCCGTCTGACCCCCCCATCTGAACCCCCACAGCACCATTATCCAGAGGAAGATCCAAAGATTCCATATGAGAGGGAGTGAGTTCCGGAGTCAGAGAGATCTCTCACATCAGACTTTTAGCTGTCCCTAAATGGGGTACTTTTTCTTTAATCGTCAAAACACTTTGTAGCATAGTAATATCCAAATTTGTCTCTTCTGTATTTGAGGTGGTCGATTCATTCCATAAGCTGATCGCAGACCCTTCCAGGGACCCAGAGTTTGGGCCCCCATCTTGCTCAACCTGCCCAGCTTGATCATCTTCAGATAAATCCGAAGTCTTATTAGACCAATTTTAATCATGACAGGAAATTCTAAATGATCTTAAAATCGTTACGAGCGGCATGTCATAGCTTTTAGTCTGCTCGATTACTTCAATATAATTACGATTGCCAGTCTTATCACCTCATTTATGCACTAATCTCCTTACGCAAGGGCGTGCTGTCGTATGAACCTTTGCCTAATGACATATATCTCGTTTTGGAATTCGGTGGTCGCTTGGGCCGAGTGTAATTCCACCATATGGGGATGCGTACTAATGTGGTAGATACCCTTTCTGAAAATTGTGTTTAAATAAATATTATTTACACAAGTTACATAATAAAATATTAGTTAAAATATGAAAAAGAAAAATGTATTTCTAAAACAATTGTAGTTAATTACCACCCCACAATTTATGCTTACAAACATAAATTAAACAATTATTATTTTCAACATTTTCATATTTAAATCTCATATAAACATTTATTATTAACAATTAAGGAATAATACATTAATACTATTTAATTACTGTTCTGCTATTTACTCCTACAACTTCAACAACTCACACCTAATATATAAAATAAATTCTGATTAAGGTACATTAATAACATAACTATTTTTCATTTCTATAATTATTATAATTTACTATTTAGTATAATTAATTTCCTATATTCCCTTCGCACATACAAAAACTTCTACACACACTCAAAAAATGTAAAATATTACACAATTTACATAATTATATTTCATTTACATAAATATTATTATTTATACATTATTTATTAACAAAAAAATACGTATTATATAATTCTACTTTAGTTACTTCCTACCCCCTACCACTACAAAACTCCCAACCCACACCTAAAACGTAACTTTAAAAAAAATGATTTACACTATTAACATAAATATTTACCAATTACCTAATTATCATTAAAAACAATTTTATTATTACTTAATTATAATTAATGTACTATCCACAATATAACCCTATAAAATGCCCAACACAATCCTAAATTGTTACTTAACAAAAAATGTATTACACAATTAACATTATTAATTATTAATTTAATAATTAACATCAAGTAAAGGTTATTGATTACTTAACCAAAATTAAATTACTTTCCACCCTATACCCCTACAAAACCCCAAACCAACACCTACAATTTTACTTAAAAAATGTATTACACAAGTAACATAATTAATCATCAATTAAATTATACTTATTATGTTGAGCGAGTTGTATTTGCTTATCAACTATAAGTATTTAAGTACTTAAGTATAAGCAGTGTTTTTGATTTTGTATACTGACAAGATTTTGTCTGGCTAACTCTCTAATTATGAATTAAAGATTATCAAGCAGTAACACTAAGTAGGTGCTATATTTTTTAGATCGTTAGCATGCAGAGTGTGTGCTGCAATACATCACTGTAAAAGGAGTGGTGTCAGGGAGTTAGATATTTGGATCTGAAGAAAAGCCCAGGGGTTCAGCTTGAAACATGTAGACCACCGGAAAGGTAGGTACAGTATCACTAATACTTTCTATTTCCTCCCTTTTTTTAACCATGCCGCCTAGAGGCCAGAATACAATAGCGTTTTCCTACTAGACAGGTATTTTTAACTTTTAATTTTCAGGTAAGATCCTCTCACTCCTAGTTCCATCATTTAGAATAAATCTATAGGTTCTCCAACATAAGTTATAGGTCACAGCACACCCACAGCACGCCCTGTTCAGAGGCGGAGTGGGATGAACCCAATGAGGATGCATGCTACCAGGGGTAAACCTTGTGGGTGAGGGTTATGTTAGAAAACCAAGCGAGTTGTTTGGCGCGTGGAGGGTTAGTCCATATAAAATGCCTGGACCATTTTATTTTTTCTTTATTGAATATCAGTAGGAAGAGGAGCCCTTCTGAGTTTCTTTGCTCTCATCTTACTCCTTTTTGTAGTCACTAATACTTTACACATTGTCTCTCAAGTTAAGCTTGCCTACCGTTTGTTAAGCTACCAGAAGGCAACCACAGGTTAATTTAGGGTGTGTATCTGAGTTACCATGACTAGGATTGTGGTTCCTGCATGGACAGGGTGTATATTTTGCCAACCAGAAACCTCAAATTCTTACAATATGTTACAAAGTGTATTCAGGGCCTGCATGTTGAATGTCACTAGTGGATTACAGCACATATTGTGCCACCAGTAAACGGACAATGCAAAACATGACTGCAAGCCTGCCACTAGCTACTTGGCTGTGCAGGTTTAAACTCAAAATTTAACCTGTCACAATGTCCCCTTTTGACAGGCCAAACCTGACTGTTGAATATTAATATGTTATCCTCAACTTGGCCGCAAATGCCCACAAGCCAGGGTGCATGATATTTAAAAGCAGGGCTTGTAAAGGTCTAATTTAAATATGTCCTTAAAGTGAGAAAGCCTTCATTGTAGCAGGGTTAACTTTTCCACAGGAAAGCATTGAGATAATAAATTATTAAAAGTAAATAACGTTATCTCCACCTCAGAATCGGGTAAAAAGTTACGACGTTTAAAAAATGTTACAAATCCAATTAATTGGTAAAGAAGATTTGGAATAACTATTTTACAAAAGGTGTTTTTAAAAAGTTACCTGTAACCTGCCTAAAAGCTTCCAAACGTATTTGCCTGAACTTCCAAATCACACCCAGGAGCAGAATACCTCCTTTATGATGTGAGAATTGTCTCCCAGAACTAACACAAGGTCTCGAGTGTGGGAAGAAGTTGACCTTCACTTCACAGGATGACCGGGGGCAGTGCCTAGTTCCTTACACATCTTCTATGAATGCTAACAAAGTCACTGACAGATGTAGCTCCCACCTGTGCATGCTTTCCTTTTGTCCTCCAAGCCACCCAGACTTTAATCCCAGTGGGAGAGTTACTTCCCCAGAACCAGTTTTGAGTTACCACAGAGGAGGGGGTTGCTCATTTCCCAGGTCATACCTCTAGGGTGGGCACAGAAGCTCTGAACAGGGGAAGAAAAGTTCTGCCACGTTGGATTTAGGGAAGAGGTGTGGCGCAGCAGCCAAAGTACCTGACTCCGGACCACAGGTTCACGGTTGATCCCCGGCGCCGGCGGCAGGTTAGCCAGCACCATGTGACTCTCAGCAATAGCTTGCTTAATCTTCCCGATGGCCCCCAGCACCGGGCCACCTCTCTGGAGGTCGCTGTGCGCTTTCCAAATGCTGGTATTTCATTGCATTTCAATGTGTTACACCGAAAGTGCTGCAAAATTGGATAGGGTTACCCCATGGAACTCAAATCCACAAACATGAGGCAAAGTGTACACAGTGGTGGGCTTGCTTTATGGGGTTTCCCATATCAGTGACCTCAGCAAAGCACACACAAACGGTATATGAAAATACTCAATAGAATTTAGTGCCTCTATGTAAGAAGTCCTCCTGACAGTATGAGAGACAGACTTGTGAAAAAAAATGTTATGTCCCCTAGATAATATCACATAAAAGATGAAAAACAAAGAGTAGTAATGCATGCTGACTTTTCTTTGGATTTTGTCAAAAACAGAATCAACACATGAATGCATTCGGTTACATATAAAGGTTAGGTGTTGCCCAATAACCAAATTATTTCTTGTCATTTATGAATACCGTTTATGTCATTTGATTTTCTAATTGATAATTGTGCAAATAAATTAATTTATTAACTATTATTGTAAGTATTTTCTGATTGTTATCAATTGTTAATTGGCTGACATATTTATTTCATTATTAAAGTGCATAGTAATTGTAATATTTGTTAATTGTTTTACTTTCTGTTGTTTTATCCATTGATTAATTTAACGTTAAAGAGATTTCATTTTATCATATCATTTAGGTTTTTAAGTATTTATTTACTTTAATCAATTTCAATTGTTGAATTTTGTTTTTAGGTTAGTAGTGAGGTGTTTAAAAAAGTTTTACTTTTTTTAACACATTTTTTGAACATAAAATTTCCATTTTTATTTTTTATATCTAATTGTGTCTGTTTTATAAATTATATTATTTAAAATATGTGTTAATCTTTTTCAAGTCTATATTTAAATGCTTCATTTAAAAAACTTGTAGTGGGATGGATAAATCTGTCCATTCCTGAGTCTAACTCTTTCCCTACTTTTGATTACGATGGTGTGGTAATAGTAGATTTGACCCCTCCAAAGTCTTACACTTTCTATACTTTTACTTACGTTGGAGTGGAAATAGTATTTTTGTCCTTCTTAAGTTCAATATTCACCTTACTTTTGCTTATGCGTTATTGGGAAGAGCAAATCTGATGCTGCCAAAGTCTAATGATTACCCTGCTTTTTATTACAATGGAGTGTGACTAGTATATCTGACCTATTTGAAGTCCAATACCCTCCTTAGGTAGAATTGTTAATAGTTATTTTAAATGTTATTGTTCTTTTTTTTATTTGTAATTGATATCAGAGATATCGTCTTATCACATTTTTTACATACAATTGGCATTTTTCCAAATTTCATACTGGCCTGAATAACATGATGTTCTTTACAATTTCCATATGTATACATGATTTCTACTAAATATCCAGATCCTATTTCTTCTATAACTATACACATCTACCCAATCCCTTGCTGCTCCTTTTTTTCCATCCATGTTGTAAGAGGTTCCCATATATTCTCGCCTTTCCCCCGGGCCATTACCCCTTTACACCTATATTAGACAACTTCTTGTCGGCCTAGATATAATAGCCTATAAAGCCATTGAGAATATGTAGGTAGCTCAGTGTCCTTCCATACCGTGGCAATCAGTAAGCGTGCTATCACCATTGTTAAAAACACAAAATCCCTCTCCCTCAGAATCAAATTTAGTCGAGCATCAAAGCCAAAAAAGCATCAATGTTGAGGTAATTTTAATCTCTTTACTTAGTGTCTGGAGCCAAACATTTTCAATACCCTCTTTTATCGGGTTCAACTTTTCACAAGAATAAAACATATGTATGCTATCTGCCGGGCACTTCTGACATCTCGGGCATTTGTCCGTTTGCCTCTTCCCCCACCCAAATAGTTTGGCCGGTGTATAATAAAGATTGCATATAGTTTTATATTGCTGGGCTTTAAGATTGGCTGACATATGTACCTTGTTCCCAGTCTCTAATACCATATCTATATCTACTTCCCCATCCTCAAGCTTTGAGGCCCATTTAGATTCTATTTGCCCTATATCATCCGATATCTTTGCCATTAATTCTTGATAAAAATCATTTATTTTACTTTCTGGAGTTTTCATAATTTTTAGTATAGGAAACGGATCCATACTGATAAGGCCTATAGGTAGCCCTTTAATTCGATTTTGAATTTGTAAATATTTAAAGCATGAGTTTTTATGTATACCGAATCCTTGAATTAACTCTAAAAAAGACTTTCTTTCTGCATTTGAATATAGGTCAGCCAATACTCTAATCCCCGCCTGTTCCCATTTTTTAGCCATTCCATCATATAATGCTGATGTCAAAAAGTCAGAATGCCAAAGTGAAGTGTACTTATTATACCTACTAATTTGGCAGTTTTTTTCTACTTTTTTCCAAATCTTTAACACAGTGTGAATGCATTTATATTGAGGAGTTGTATGCCCTGTGTCTTTTTGTCGCTGCAGTAATCCCACAGCATCATCCCCCACACCAAGTTGGTATATGGTGGGTATTTGAGATCGCTCCATCTCACCCGTTTGAAGATGATAAAGGGTTCCAAATTGTTGCAGGGCCGTAGCCCAGTAATACAATGGTATACTGGGGGCTCCCCACCCTCCACGCTCTCTGAGTAACATCCAATGTTTATAAGCTCGACATACCTTTTGGTATCCCCAGATGAATTTAGAGAACATTGCCACAATTTTATGTATCTTAGTAGCAATAAGCTCCAGTGGTATTGCCCATATTAGATACAACATTTTGGGAAAGATCTTCATCTTGATTACATTTATTCTCCCAATTATTGTAAGATGCAGATTATTAATGCGTCTTAGATCATCATTTATTATTTGCAGTATTGGGTCAATATTGATCGCTCAGAGTTCGTTGATTTCTGCTGTTATTTTGACCCCTAAATACGTAGCTGTCTTAACTACTTGAGGATCTTGAAACTGGCACTTTGAAGAGCAAATAATTTGCGTTTTACTTTTATTTAAAAGATAACGAGATTTCTCCCCAAATTTTGCTGCCATGTTTTAAATTTCTTTAATGGCAATTCGAGGTTCTGCCGTAATAATCGCAATATCATCTGCATATGCTCAAGTCTTTGTCTCATAATCTTGTATTGTGACTGGTTTAATCAGCTGGTTGTGTAAAATACGAATAATAAAAGGGTCTAAATAAAATGCAAACAAAATAGGAGAACAGGGACAGCCTTGACGCGTACCTCGGGCTATCTCCACCCTCCTAGAAGTATGGCCCATAATTTGAATCTGGGCATGCAGTTTAAAGTACATTGCCTGGAGAGCCCTTATAATTCCTGGAGGAAATCCTCTATCTATCAGGTTCCTCCATAAATATCGCCTGGCCACTCGATCAAAGGCCTTCTCGGCATCTTGGAGGACCACAGCCATTTCTACCTTATCCACCTCTGCAATTTCCAGGATTGAAATAACACGTCTTGTATGGTCTGTGGTTTCCCCTGCTGGGAACAAAGCCATGTTGCCATGGTGATAGAAGTGTAACGATGGTCTTTTGTAATAGAGTGGCCATTATTTTTAGTAGATTTTTACATCCGCATTCATCAGCGATATTGGGCGATACTTTGATGGTACTTCTGGGGGTTTATCTTTTTTAAGAAAGACGACCACATCCGTATCCT